>NC_142512.1:15192500-16442500 GCF_057876585.1 Rhinolophus sinicus
CTGCTGCCCCGGGGCGCGAGTCTGCTGCCCGCCGCCCGGGGACCCGGCAAGGGGCGGGGGCAGCCCCGAACCGACCCGGGTTCTCCCCTTCTTCCATCTCACGCTTCTCGGAAAGTTGTCCTTTTACACTCTGCCGAGCCGCCCCGGGAACCCTGCCGCGACGAGGTGAGAGCTGGGGGAGAGGGGGGGTTAGGGAGGGGACGCCCGCGGAGGAATGTGCCGGGCTGGGGGAAGGGAGCCGGGGTCCTTGTTTGCACGACCCGGCGGGGGCTGGCTGGCCGCGAGAGCCGGGATCATGTGCTATTTGTCCCGCGGAGGCGCAGAGAGGTGCCAGGCCCGGGGCGGCCTTCGGTTGGCTGGACAGGAGGACAGGGTCTGCATGGCCGCCCAGAAAGGCCGGGACGGGGCCTGTGTGAGAACTGCCGGGCGTGCAAGGTGCAGGTGGCCCAAGGTCCCCTTTCGGTTGGGTCGGCGCCACCCCAGCCGCGGCTCCTGCCTGTACCCCACTGTTCCTTTACTCAGCACCAGCTGATCCTGTACCTATCCCCTAGTCCTTTACCTCGCTGTTCCCTAGCGGTGCCACCCCGTTCCCCACCCATTCGCCGCTAGGGCGTCACCATTGCGTGTTTCCACTAGTGTCTCTTCTCTCTCCTGGTCAGGGTCTGGGGGTCAGGGTTGTTTTTCCTGAGAAAGCCTCTGAATTCAGCTACTCCCTTCCTGTCCTGGGACAGACCAGCCGTCTCACTCTGTCCCCCACCCCCATGCCTTGGCCAGGAAGGCTGGTGAGGAGAGACCCAGCATGACAGGGGTTTGAGGTCCTTTGAGGCCACAGAAGGGGGCCCAGCATCCCTGATCTCTCTTCACAACTCTCCACCCTGCTGTCTGTGGGCGTGGGCTGCTCAGCCTCTCCTCCTAGGGTGTGGGCACCTGATCACCCACATTCCTGGGTTCTAGCCTGGCACCTTCCCCAGGGCAGTGGACGCCATAGCACTAGCCCCAGATTGCGGCTGGAGCCCTCCTGCTTCCTTTCTCCTCTTCTTTTGCAGGGAGATAGACCCCAGTGCTATCCTCCCCTTCCCATAAAGACACAGGTATTCTGGCTCCCCCAACAGAGGAGGCCTGGGGTTGATGGATGCAGGATGACCCCACCCTCCCCTGCCTATTGTCCTGGATCCTGAGGAGGAAGTTCTGGGGGCTGGGCAAGGGGTTTGGGGCCACAGGCTGGCCCTATTGATACCAGTCCTGGGCTGTACCTCCAGCTCTTGGACTTTGCTCATTGGCAGTCCATGCCTCTTGTGTGGAGGTTGTGGGCCTTAGTTGCTACTTCTCGCTGGCTGACTCTATGGGGGAATTTTAGGGTAGGTTTTGTGTTTGGGATTTTCTCTCCTCTTGTTTCTTCTTCTGGGCTCCCAGTTTGTGCTTTTGTCCTGGAGCTCCCCTCCTTGCCTGTTTAACATTTCTGTATTTGCTAGCTTCTGTGTCTCCCCTTCCTTTCTCCTCCCATTATTTCCTTCATAGCATGACCTCAATCTTGCCTTCTCTCTTGTGTCTCTCTCTCGTTTTTTTTGATGTCTGTGACTTTCTGCCCCTCCTCTTCTCTCTTCCGACAACCCTCAGTGTTTCTGCCCATGTGTCCCTTTCTCTGAATTGCCCTCTGTCCAGTCTCTCTCTCCCTTCTCTATCTGACGTTCGGTACACTTGTGAGTGACAAGGAATAAAAATAATCACCGTCCCTGCCCTTGGATTCACATTGCATTTGGCCATTCCGGAAGAACAGCCTTCCTTATTTTCCTAACAGTACCCCCCATCCCTTGTCCTCCAACCTTGGAATCCCAGACACACTTCTGGAGCCACAGGTGCCTCCTAACCACTCTTCCCCCACAACCAGCGTTTCCCCCACAGCCCCAGCTGGTGTGGCCAGGCCCCAAGTGTAGGATGGGGCTCCCCCTACGAGGGCCGGTGGCAGCCAGAACTGATACAGCCCCCCTGGTCTGGGGCCAGGACGACAGGTAACTCTGGGGTGACAGCTCATATCCCTGCGAGCTGGGATATGGCTTGGGAGAGAGACAGGAATACCTTTGGGAGTTCCTGAGGAGAGTGACATTTGGGAGGAAGGCCAGGGAACTAGGAACTGGGTACTTGAGGGCCTGGGTAGGTGGGGAAGGGGGGGTGGAGAGACTGGTTCCTGGGAGAAGCTGGGAGGCAATGCCTGGGTCCTGCCAGCAACTCTAACAACTTCTTGTGTTTCTGTCCTTTAGCTGAGGAGGGTGGGAGTATCTGGAGCCATGGCTGGTGCCTCGGTGAAAGTGGCAGTGAGGGTTCGGCCCTTCAACGCCCGTGAGATCAGCCGTGATGCCAAATGTGTAGTCAGCATGCAGGGCAGTACCACCTGTGAGTGAGTCCCAAGGGCCTGGCTGGGCACAGGCGGGGCAGGCGAGGTCCACTACACAGGCCAGTCCTGCTGGGCCGAACCGGGAGGAGGGCTATGCCAGGCACAGAGCAGGTGCTAGTTATAAGGGTGGGGGTTGGGGCAGGCTGGCCTTTCCATGCTCCTAGTCCCTGGGAGGGGGAATGTTGGCCTGGAGCCCTCCATTGCCCAATCCAAGTAGGCAGCCCAGTGGGGGCGGGTCCTAGGAAGCCAAAATTAGCTTTGGTGGCGGGAGGGGGTGGGGAGTATTAAAGGGAAGAGATGAACTAGGACATAGGTGGGGAGTGGGATGCCTGGATTCCAGGGCTTGTGGAGAGTGGGCAGAGGTTGGGAGTACCTGACCTTGGCCTTCTTCCTTTGCCCTCTCCTGCCCCTTCAGCCATCATCAATCCCAAACAGAGCAAGGATGCCCCCAAAAGCTTCACCTTCGACTACTCCTACTGGTCACACACTTCGGTAAGGTTGTTGGGCTGGGAAAGAGCTGAGCAATGAGGCACAGGGGATTTAGATATTGGGAGGGGGCATTGCTGGGAAATAGGACCTTCAGGGGAATGGTTGGGACTGTGATGGGTGGGACACTTAGGTTGGGACTGGAACCAGGATGGGGGAGAGAGAATCCCGTGGGATAATTAGGATTGCCGGGAGACTGGATGGGACCCTCAGGGATGATTAGGATGGTGACGGGGAGGAGATGGGGCATACAGGACCTTTTGGCAATTATCAGCAAGGGGGGCAAGACTCCTGGGACGTAGACACTAAGGACAAAGTCATGTAGGGCTCCTGCTGTCTTTCTCTGCCCCCTTTTCTCCTAGGCCGAGGACCCCCAGTTCGCATCTCAGCAGCAAGTGTACCTGGACATCGGAGAAGAGATGCTGCTCCACGCCTTTGAAGGCTACAACGTGTGCATCTTTGCCTACGGGCAGACTGGGGCTGGGAAATCCTACACCATGATGGGGCGGCAGGAGCCGGGGCAGCAGGGCATTGTGCCCCAGGTACATGCTGGGACCTGGCAGGGCAGCCAGTGCAGGAGCACCTTCAGCTGCCCTTAGGCCAGGGCTCTGAGGATTATGGAGTAGAGAGTTGGCTTTCTGAGGCCCTTAAAGAGAGAAAATGTGACAGGAGATGGGGGTTGGCTGCAACCTAGACATCTAGGACCCTGTGGGGAGAAGTGCTTTGCTTCCACCAGAAGCAACAAGGCTCAGTGAGAAGAGCCTAAGCTTTGGCACCAGAGAGCCCTGGCTTTGAGCCCTGGCTTTGAACCCTACCACTTATTATTTACCTTGTCTCATAATCACTTGTTAGTGTACTTCCCCAGGCTGTGTACCATAGTCAAGGTAGTGACTACAGAGAAAGCCAGTTGTGGGTAACTGAGAGTTGGCCATAATTCTTCCTGGCTGTGCAGTGTAGTGGCCTTGCCTCCAGAGTCTGGAGATAGGATGCCTGGGGTTGTTTACTGGCTCACCTAATACACCTCTGACCGTGGGCAAGTGTGAATGTCTCTGAGGTTGCTTTCCCATCTGTAAATTGGGAATGACCATGGTGGGGGTTAGAGTTCAATAGGGCCACCTGAGACAGGGCCTGGCTTGGTGCTGGGTACCACAGGTGTGCCATGAACAGCAGCTTCTGTGTCCCTTTTAGCTCTGTGAGGACCTCTTCTCTCGTGTTAGTAAGAACCAGGACGCTCAGCTCTCCTATTCTGTGGAGGTAAGCCCTGGTCTAGGTGGGGGGTGGGCAAGGGGCACATTGTTCCTGGGAAGGGAGGGGGAGAGCAGAGTGATTATGACCAAGGGAAGTCTCCAGAATCAGACAGCTTGGGATCTACTTCTGGCTCTGCCAGTTACTAGCTGTGGTTTTGGGCAAGTGATTTCATCTTTCAGCTGCTGAGTATGTTCATCTGTGAAATAATAATGATGGGCTCCCCATCCTAGGGTTGCTGGGGGGGGGGGGTCAGTGAGCTCGTATGTGCAAAGTGCTTAGCACTGTGCCTGGTGCGTCGTCAACACTCAGTATACGTTAGCTGCGACCACCTGTATCATGCCCTGTGGAGTGTAGGGTAAGTTTCATTGTCAGTATTTTGTTCGCTTGTTACTGATTGCTTGCTTCTCCCACTCAGGTGAGTTATATGGAGATCTATTGTGAGCGGGTACGAGATCTCTTGAACCCCAAGAGTCGGGGCTCTCTGCGGGTCCGGGAGCACCCTATCCTGGGCCCCTACGTGCAGGACCTGTCTAAATTGGCTGTGACCTCCTACGCAGACATTGCTGACCTCATGGACTGTGGGAATAAGGCGCGGTGAGGCGGGCCGGCGGAGTGGAGGGAAAGGGAGCCGGGTTAGGAAGGTGAGAGGCGGGACCCAGTGACCACTCCCTCCCCCCCAGGACTGTGGCTGCCACCAACATGAATGAGACCAGCAGCCGTTCCCATGCTGTCTTCACCATTGTCTTCACACAGCGCTGCCATGACCAGCTCACTGGGTTGGACTCAGAGAAGGTGGGACACCCCCCAATTCCTGCCTGGTAACAAAGATAATGATATCATGAAATCATATCCTCCTTCCTGCTGAACCTGGTTTGAGTGCCTTGGGGCTTCCACAGCTCCTTCTCCTTCCCCTGTCAGATCAGTGTGGTATGGTCTCCTGTTTGCTTGTTTGTCCTTCTTACTAGACTCACTAGGCAGGGCTTAGATCCCATGTGTCCTTTCTCCTGCCACATAGTGGGCATGTAAATGGTCTGTAAACAAATACACGAACCAATGGATGAGTAAATAGCCCCTGTCTCGCTATTGTCTTTATAAATTCCATTTTCTCCTGTCTCCTTTCCTCGTCCCGTCCTTTCCTGGCTTTCTCCATTCCTTGCCAACTGTCCTAATCCCTTGCTTGGTGTCCCACTGATTTGCCTGCCCCGCCCCACTGACCCCAGTCATCTCTTGTCTCTTTCCTCTGACCCAGGTTAGTAAGATCAGTTTGGTGGACCTTGCTGGGAGTGAGCGGGCCGACTCCTCAGGGGCCCGGGGCATGCGCCTGAAGGTGAGGAGGCTTCAGAGGGACAGACAGGGGCAGTGTTGGGGGCTGTGTGTGGTGATCTCTAATCCTAACCTGGGACTCTGGCTGCGGGGAGAAAGAAGGGGAAGTGGATCGGAGTAGGAGAGGAGGGCCTCATTCCCCATGTTCCTCATCCCTTTTCAGGAAGGTGCCAACATCAATAAGTCCCTGACTACTCTAGGGAAGGTGATCTCTGCCCTTGCGGATATGGTAAGACTTTGGGGTGGGAAGAGAAGGGGCTCTGGGAAAGGGGACACGGAGTGACCCAGACTGATCACCGTCCCCCTTTATCCCCCAGCAATCAAAGAAGCGGAAGTCGGATTTTATCCCTTACAGGGACTCGGTGCTCACCTGGCTGCTCAAGGAGAATTTGGGTGAGGGGCTCCTCTCTCTTTGCTGACCCTGCCACCATCCCACTAACTCCCTTTGATAATGCCAGACAAATCCCCTTGCCATCCCTAGAATCTCAAATCCCCAGGTATACATTGATCCCTGACCTGGGGAATATCCTTTGACGATGTCCTGATGCTGAGATCAAGGCCACACCCTGCCTGCCAAGCCAGGAGCCTCACTGACCTGGCCACCGTGACCCCTCTCTGACCTTACACCCACTGCTGACTTCATCCTCCTCTCACTGATCTCTGTCCCACAGATGTCTGTCTCTCTGACTTCACTCCTGCTCCCTCTGACTACTGGAGTTCATGGTTAGATTCACCCTACCTTGGGCTGTGACCCTGTGAGACCCCTGCCTGGGCACTGAGGACCCCTCACCAGGCTGACTTTTCTTAGGACCCAGCCCAGCTCAAGCTTTCTCCTCCTCTCCACATACAGGTGGAAACTCACGCACAGCTATGATTGCAGCCCTGAGCCCTGCGGACATCAATTACGAGGAGACCCTCAGCACCCTCAGGTTGGGGCTCTGGCGGGCTGGTAGGGCACATGAGAAGTGCCAGGGGAGCTCAGGAACTTGCCCATGAGACAGGGTTGACCCTCAACTGTACCCCAATATTTTAAAACCTGGGAGACTGAGAAATCGGTAGCAGACGAAGGTCACCTGTGTCTGGGTCTCACCAGTCCCGATCCGCCCTTACACAGGTATGCCGACCGCACCAAGCAGATCCGCTGCAATGCCGTCATCAATGAGGACCCTAACGCCCGGCTGATCCGAGAGCTGCAGGAGGAAGTGGCTCGGCTACGGGAACTGCTGGTGGCTCAGGGGCTCTCAGCCTCTGCTCTGGGAGGTCAGGCTCCAGGGGCAGCCCGCCTCATCCTTCTTCACTTGCCTTTGCCCAGTCCTGGGGCCAGGGAGGGACCACTGACCACAAAGCCCTTCATGTCCTCACTGACATGGATACAGATACGGAGAGGGAACTTATCACCCCTTGATGATGTTCTTATGAAATGTCAGGGGTTTAGTTGACCATAAGCTTAACAACAGTCAACAGTGGAATGGTTTCTAAAATGTAATGCTCAGCTTCATTGACACAAAACGGTATCTGTTTCAGAGGATGTAGAATCCACGTTGACTGTGTCAGGTGTGGACTCCTTATTCAGTCTTGGGGTCCTTCCCAGGGTGTTGAGGGGCACAATGGAGGGAATAACGGTGTCAATTCTTGGGAAGAGAAGGGTAAGGTAGACATGATGTTCACCTTCCCACATTTGAAGGATAGTCTTGCAAAAGAGAAAGCAATATAGTCACTCCTATCCCAGAGGCCAGAACTTAAAATAATGGGCACACGTAACAGGACTCAGATTTCAGCTCAGCACAGCTAAGAACTTTCTGATAGTGAGTCATCTAACAATGGAAGGAACTGGCTGCCTTGTTCAGTAATGGGCCCTCCGTTTCTACAGGGGAACAAGCAGACCTGGTGCCCCTTTGTTAAGGTTGTATAGGAGGGCTTCCTGCTTGGTGGAGGTTGACCTGCTGTCTTCTGAAGTCCTTCTAGATGGTCTCTCTGAGGCCTCCTTTATGTCTCCAATTAGCTCCATCTTTCCTTAGCCTCTTTCTTTGACTTCTCTGACCTCCCAGGCCTGAAGGTGGATGAGGGGAGTCCCGGAGGTGTTCTGCCAGCTATATCGTCTCCCCCTGCCCCAGTTTCGCCCTCATCTCCCCCTGCACACAATGGGGAACTGGAACCATCATTCTCCCCCAACGCCGAGCCCCAGATTGGGCCTGAGGAGGCCATGGAGAGGCTGCAGGTGGGAAGCTGGAGCTGGCCAGGCCTGGGGGCTGATGGGAGTGTAGTTCTCCAAAGCCAGAGTTGAAGAGGAAGAAGGAATCCCAGGAGTGGTATGACCCCCACAGTAGGTGCTTGTCCTAGACTGTCCTGATTCCTGTCCATCTCATGCCCCCAGGAGACAGAGAAGATCATAGCTGAGCTGAATGAGACCTGGGAGGAGAAGCTACGCAAGACAGAAGCCCTGAGGATGGAGAGGTGTGAGGCGCAGGGGCAACAGCTGGAGCCCTGGAAGACGGGGTGGGGAGGGAAGGTCAGGCTCTGCAGGGGAGGAGTTCATGGGTAGTGGCGACAAGACTAACATTTGTTTCTCCTTGACTGCAGAGAAGCATTGCTTGCTGAGATGGGGGTGGCTGTCCGGGAGGACGGGGGAACCGTGGGTGTCTTCTCTCCTAAGAAGGTGAGTGAGCGGTTGGGTGAAGAGGCCTGGGGCGGCCTAGGAGACTCTGGATCCTTAGAGAAGATGGTTGGGGAGTGGGAGGGTGACAAGTTCTAACCCTGACCTCTGAGTTCTCTGAATTGTTCCCTCATCATCTGTCCCCACTCCTGCCACCTCCTCTCTGGCCATCCCTGCCCTTTCTCTCTCTCCATCTGACAGTCAGCCAGTGAGGCAAGCGCTCAGAAACGCTTGTGTCCAGGGACTCTAGGGAGCACAAGAGGATGATGGCCCCTGCCTGTAGGGGGATTTCAAGAGCTGCTTAGACTCTAGGTGTTTATGAACATAACCTCGTGTGTGTGTGTGTGTGTGTGTGTGTGTGTGTGTGTGTGTGTGTGAGTTTATGCATAGAAGTTATCTCTGGATTCATAAGAAACTGGGTACAGTGGTTACCCCAGGAGAGAGGAAGTTGACCTGGGAGATGGGAAGTTGGTGGAGACAGAGACTTATTCACTGTATAGTCTTGTCTCGTTTGAATTCTGTACGCTGTACATGTAGTACCTACTCAAAAAGTTAGCTAAAAGTACGTTTTTAAAAGGATAACTTGGGAAAGCAAAGCTAAAGGGAATAAAAGAGAAGCACCAAACAGCAAGGTGTTGATTGTAAATGGCAGTGAGAGGTTTAAAGATGGTAGCATCACTGTAGCTTGGAGGTGAATGGAAACTGGTTTCCTGGAGAAGGTGGTTTTGAAAGTGGACCCTGAAAGATGGTTGGGATTTGGAGGTAGAGAGGAGCAGGGAGAATGTCAGGCTAAGCAAACACGGGGAAGTGTCGGGAGCAGAGCACACCAGCACCTGTCACGTGCCTGCTTTGTAGCGGGTGCTCAGTAAATCTTTGCTGAGAGGAAGGAAGGAAAGGCTAGAGGGAGGGAGGAAGCAGGACAAGAGTGATCAGGCTCAGCTGGAGGTAGGAATGGTATTCAAAGTCTTTAACAACCAGCACGGCACAGGGACAGACCAATCAGAACGGACGTGGGCTGTAGACAGCCAGCACAGTTGTACGGGCTGTGCATACTGACGAAGGGATCATATGGAGGCCAGTTTGAGTTAATCAGGAACTTCCTGTCCCACTGGAGAGCCAGCTATGCCTGTCTGGTGCACCTTATAAAGCACGATAGGATCAGGCACTAAGTCAGATACACTGTGCGTGGGGCAGACAGGGTCCTGGGGGCTGCCTGGGAGAGGTGGTGGGTTATTGGAAAGAGGCCCCTCCTGGTTTCATAAGGTCAGGGCTGACTAGGAGACTGGGCACGTAGGGATCGTTGAACAGGGATCTGAAAAGAGGAGAGGGGTTTGCTTTGCCTGGGCCAAAGCACAGTGAGGGAATGAGAGAGCTACTTGTGGGTGATGGAGGGTGGCAGGTCGAGCTGAGGGACCTGGTCTGCAGCTGGGTACCCAGGGCTTTGGGGTCCTTCTGAGGTCCCCGTCTTGGGGAGGGCTATGGATGGCTCTCAGCATGGCTTGCAGCTACCTTGGGATGCCTTGTACTGGAGGAACTTACACCACAGTTGCAGTGATGGAAAAAGGTAGAAAGGGGTGGAGAAATTGATGGATGGGTGTTTTTTTCTCTGGAGGTCTCCCACTGCACAGGGATGCCACCTACTGAAGTCCCAGGGACCAACTAGAGGGCGAGTTGTTTTGTTTTTGTAATTGTTCTTTTGACAGTGAAATGCACCACAGAGAACCTTCACATGGTGCTGTGAGCTGTTAAAGGTGAAAAAGAAGTTTCCTTCCTTCACACCCTCAGGTTTCGCTCTCAGAGGCAAGCCTTATTAGCAGTTCCTGATGTGTTCTTCTGGAGGTAGTGTATACACACACTGTATGATTAGCCACGTGTGTATGCGCATGTACACACACACACACACACACACACACGGCTTGTCTTTGGAATAGTAGTGGTTGCCTACTTTATACTTTACTTTGTCATATAACAGTAAATTAAGATTCTGTCCATTCTTTTTCATCGTGTCAGAATATTCTCTAGATGTAGGATAACTTTTTAGTCTGCTATCTGTAGAACGAATTCCTAGAAGTGGTGATTTGTGGTTAAATGGTAGCCATGTAAAATTTTGACCTATTTTGTCATAGTGCCTCCAAAGATGATAACCATGTCATTTTGTACCCCCGGGAGCAACATACAAGGGAGCCCAGATTCCCTCACCCTCTTTAACGTTTTGATCTTTGCCAATCTGATTGGTTAAAAAGGTGTCTTAGGGTAGTTTATTTTTACTTTTGCATTTTCTCAAGGTAGTGAGGATAACTATATTGTCTCCCCCGCCTTCTCCTGCCCCCCCCCTTCAAGCTGTTGTTTCTCAGTCTATATGTGTAGGACGCAGCTCCCTGGCCCATGCTGGTATTGTGAGCCTTGCGCTCCCCCCAGCTGAGGCAGTCGGTCGCTGGTTGTCGGTCGGTTGCTCACAGCAGCTCTCGCCGGCTGCTCACACTGGCTGCTGGCCACTCACGCTGGCCACCGGCCGCTCATGGCATTACACAGTAGCCCACGGCAGCTCACACCGAGCTCTGGCTGCTCATGGCAGCCCGGCTCCAGGGAAAGCCATTGTTCACAATCTTAGCTGTAGAGGGTGCAGTTTACTGGCCCATGTGGGAATCGAACTGGCGACCTCAGCATTAGAAGCATGGTGCTCCAATCACCTTAGCCACCGGGCCGGCCCAAAAAATATATTTTCATATGTTTAAAAGGCATGCATGTTTCAGAAGGGAGAGGGGAAATGGGGACTCAGAAATGGGGAAGTGGGTTTGGTGGGGGTGGTTACAACCTGGGAATGGTTAGGTGGGTAATTGGCTTACCCACCTGCATGGAGAGGAGGGGAAAGCTTGAGCTGGGCTGGATACTAAGAAAAGTCAGACTGGGTCAGGGGGCCTCATTGCCCAGGCAGGGGTCTGATAGGGTCACTGCCCAAGGCAGGGTGAAGCTAAGAGTTGTGGTGCTAACCATAAACTCCAGGTAATTGGGTCCTAGGGGAAAAGCTACAGTTGGTTTTGGAGAGAGCCACAAGCCTTAGGGAAAGTCCCCTCTTTCTGGGATCTCCACCACCAGGCCTAAGGACTTTTAAAATAGGTGATTTTCAAACCTGGCTTGGAACTTCCTTCACAAGGGCTGGGAGAGGGTGGTGGGGGGGTGGGCAGGACCAGACTCTGCATCCTCTACCCCCAGCCTGGGCCTGAGCGGCTCCCTGCTTATCTGCTTGACGTATTAGGCTTCTAGGTAAGGTTTCATTTGAACAAAGGGTTCCAGGGCTGAACAAAGATTGAAAAGCACTGCCCTAAATCATGTCCCCTCTCCTTAGGGATAGATCGCTTTCTGCTCCCAGAGCCCTTCAGTGTTTGCCATTCCTGACATTGCAGTGTTGGGAGGAGCGTGATTGTCTCTTGGGAGAAGAGGAAGTGTGGCAGCAGTGATCGTTGGGGTGTCTGGGTGGAGGGGCAGACACATGGATACACCTCGTATCCACCATGGGCATGGACCTGGGATCATTGTTCAGGGGCCTGCCAAAGAAATACGGGACCCTGACTGCTGGCTGTTTACCTACAGCCTGTGCTTTCCTGCCCCTGTGCTGTTGTTCAAACTCCTTTCACCTGGAACACTTTCTTCTTCATGTCTCTGCCCTCATTGTCAAAGACCAGCTCCCATAGTTCTTCACTTTATTCATCTTTGTATGTGAGCCCCTCCCACAGGATGGTGGCACTCAACTCCTGGGAATAAATGAGTGAATGAACGAATGAGCTACGTCAGGGTGTGAAAAGATCAGAAATTCTACTATGACACATACGCTTCTCACTTGTAGTGGTCTTTCTGGACCAAGTCTTATCTCCCCAGCTTGACTCTGATTTCCTTACTGACTGGATAGCAGCGTCTGGGTTTCGAGTCATCTCTGTCCTGCCCAGCACCACATGGGAGAAAGTAAATCCTTATAGAATGGAGGCAGGGGATCTTGTGTTCAGTTGGAAGGCTTAGGAAAGCTTCGTGGAAGAAGTGGCGTTTGAGACAGACTGTGAGGGAAGTGAGTGATTTTAACAGGTGGGGATGGGGTGGGGCTGTGAGGGAGGCTGATCCAGGCGAGGGAACATGAGGAACAGCTCACGGGGGGGTTAGGGATGCAGGAGGTCTCGTGGAGTGAGTCTTAGTGGTCCACTGGGTGGGAGCACAGAAGGAGAGAAGGGGCCCCGGAAAGGGGTTTGGATAGGTGGACTGGGACCCTGACGTGGAGGAGGCCCAGGGATACCAGCATGAAAAGCAGGTTCAAGTCAGGTGGGCACGGCGTGCCAGCTGGAGAGGTCTATTGGAGAAGCATGACACAGCCGTGGTGTGGTGTGAGTAGGAAGCCGGGAGACCCCTGGAGATGACAGGATGTCGGGCAGGCCTGTGGCAAGGTGGGCCGGCAGCAGGTGGTAGGGAGGGAGACTTCCCCAGGCTTGGCAGCAGTGGCATGAGGGGGGTGTAGAGGGAACAAAGTTTGCATGCTGCCCAGACTTACATGCCTGGGGAGGGCGGGGTGTTACGAGAGAAACAGTAGTCAGGAAAAGGTGCTTTTGGGGCAGGAACGGGCTGGGTTTTCAGTGTGGAGCAGCACAGTGATCGGCCAGCTGTGGTGGGTGCGTTTGGTCAGGTCAGGGAGGCCTCGACAGGGACAGCACCAGGCAGCTGCTGCCGTGACCCCGGCCCAAGGTGAAGCCGGCCTGGGGACTGGCACTGGCCGGGGAAGAGTGGGGAGTCTGCTTTGAGAAACGGGTGTGTTCTGTATGCTTTTGAATTGAACTGACACTGTAGTTTTTAATTATAATTGTAAAAGTAATCTGTGCTTCTAAGACATTGAAGCTGGAATAAAAGGTGGGAAGTACCAGTCCCCTAACCTAACTCCTCTTGTACTCTCCAAAAGTGGCAGGATACATTTTGAAGGAAGAAATGATGAGACCTGGGGACAGAGGGAAATACAGGGAAGGGAGAGGCGAGCGCAGGTGGATTCTAAGGTTTCCAGTCAGGGACAAGGATGCGTGGAGGTGCCTCTGAAGAAATGGGGCCTTGGGAAGGGCTGCTGACCGGGGAGGGGGTAAATGTGTGGGGGCAATTTGTAGGCCCCTTGTATGTGAGGAGAGGTGGGTCAGGCTATCCTGAAGTGCGACTGGGGTAGTGAGAGTAAGGAGGGGGGCAGTTCTCTGAGTGAGGGGACGGGGAGCAGTGACAGTGCTGGAACCTGGAGGCATGTCTGCTGAAGCTCCTTGCCCGCCTTCCCCTTTGTGTCCCCCTCTGGCGGGCTCTCATGATCCTTCCCCTGACCACCTTCCTCCCACCACAGACTCCCCACCTGGTAAACCTGAATGAAGACCCCCTGATGTCAGAATGTCTGCTCTACCACATCAAAGATGGCGTCACCAGGTAGTGTTCACTCAGTGGCCTGTGGGGCTGCCTCTCCTTTTGGTGTGTGGTTGTAGAGGGACGGCCACACTGGTAACTCCCTTTCCCAGTGACCTCACTGGTGACACCACAGCCCTGCTCGCTCTCAGGGTTTCCTGAGAAGGTGCTGAGCCTGGCTGCTCAGTGGCTGTCCTGCCCCTCTCACCACTTTGGTGTGGGTGAGACACCTCCTGGGACTAAACTGAGCCAGTGCTTGTGGGGATGGCTCCTGATGTACTGGGGCAGAGGAGTGGGTCAGAAACTTACACCACCGCGTTCTTAGCCCTTAGCACCACTGCCTTGGCCCCCCCTTGTGGGACACCTCTGGGCGGGGAGGGAAACATGTCCTGGGTCCCATATTGTTGAGGAGCAGTGACTACATGGCAGGTGGCTTCACTGGCTATTGCAAACGTATCTCTGGGCTTGATGCCTCTAAGGTCACCTCCTGGAGTGAAAGGGGTGAGGGTGCCTCTTCCTGTCCCACCACAGACATTTTAGCTGTCCTTCGTAGGAAGTGGGCTCTCAGAGGGATCAGCCCAAAGGATGGTGGGAGGCTTGCAGCAGAGGGCGCCCAGCCCGCTGCAGGTTCTCTTTTCTCCTCTGCTGGGTAACGCAGTGACTGAGGACGGGCTTTGGAGTTAGGCAGATCTGGGCGCAAATCCCAGCTCACCACTGCCGGGCTGCATGCCCTTGGGCAAGTTGCTTTACCTTCTGAGCCCCAGCTTCTTCATCTGTGAAATGGGAATAATTACACTTGGCTCACTGAGCTGGATGAACTTGTGTTCAGAAGGGGCTTGGCGAACGTCTGGCATGCACAGACTATGTCGGCCATTGCTTCCCCAGGGTTGGTCAGGTAGACGTGGACATCAAGCTGACCGGCCAGTTCATTCGGGAGCAACACTGTCTGTTCCGGAGCATCGCTCAGCAGGACGGAGAAGGTAATGGCTGAGGGAGTGAGAGTGGGGTGGTGAGAATCAGGCCCTACGTTCCACCCACATACTGAATCGGGCACTGGGTGTGCAGCCATGGAAGAGGAGATGTGTCCTCGCCCTCATGGGGACTTCGAGCTCGCAGTCAGTAGTGGGGGACTATCAAGAGCCTGGCTGTGTGCACCCACTCTGAGAATGCAGACTGCAGCCAGGGGCAGGGACTAGACAACACTGGTTCGCAGAGTGTGAGCTTTTGGTGAAGAGGAGATCCTGCCCTCTTCCTTGATTTTTTTAGCCTAAAATAGCACCCTGGCCATTTTTTATGAAAGATTGTGTTCCTTTCAGTGGGCTATCTGAATTTATCTCTGGAAAACCTGCTTATCTATCCAGCTATGACCGCAACGGTTCCTGGGAGTTAATTGGCCTATGTATCCCTCTGGTTCCAAAACTTTCTGAGATTTTTAGTCCTTATATGGCCAGAGCAGAAAAGGTTTTAGGAATCACAAGCCCTAAGGGTGAAGGTAGTAGCCTGTCTGACATCAACAAAACAATACACGTGATTCAGGGTGTATTTTGGGGTCACCATTTTGTGCTGGTTCAGTCATTTTTGAAAAATGGAATGGTTTGGGTTCAGTTAGGCCCAAGTGAAGTTGAGCTCTGGGACATGAGCGGGGCAGGGTGGCAGGAGATGTTACAAAGAGCTCTCTGTCGACTGGAGCCCATGCATTGTGCCTCACAAATCTGGAAGGATTGCCTAGCCTAACGCTTTCGAGGACACAGGAAAATAGGGCATGCAAGGTCAGCACATTTTTAAAAATAAGAAAAGGCACTATGGTGGTGTGGCTTACAGTTCAGGTTTAAGACATGCCCGTTGGGCTTCAGTTGGTTCAGGGCCAGCAGGTTAATGCAGTCGTTCTGGTCTCGTTCAGGTCCCCAGTGGCAGCAGACGCTTCCGGCATTGTGGGCTGAAAGCTGTTGAATCAGTTCAGCCCAGTGAGTTACTGCCGAGTTCCTGTTCTGTGGTTACCTCAAGCCATGTGCTGGGGTGATAGCAGAATCCTCCAAGGGCAAAGGAGTGAGCCCACCCTCAGGAGCTGAGTGTATTTGGGGAGATAACAGACAGGCATAAAACTGTTGCATCACAGTAAAAGCAGCTGATGATTCTGTACCCCCGAGATTGGGAGCTCTCAAGGTTCAGTCCCTTTGGGCCTCTGTTCTTACAGCAGGTTTAAGACTTGACTAGAGACAGGCAGTGAGGAGGTGGGTACGAACCTGGAAGAACAGTTAGCATTGATCATCTGTGCTTATCATGTACTTTGTGCCTTTGCTTTTTCTCATGCAGCTCAGGTGAGGGAACTGAGGCTCTCAGAGGTTAGGGAATTTGACCAAGACCAACGGCTAGAAGATGGCAGAACTGGGTTTGAATGTAGCTCTGCTCTAGGCCGCCTCAGTACGGATTGCTGTGGGTTCATGGACGTGGACAAGGCTGCCCTGGCCAGCTGAAGCAAAATCATCTCCTCGCCTGGCCTGTCCCTTCCTGACTTTAGATTACCTCCTGATTTACTCGTTTATTGTCTCTTACCAGCTGGAAGTGAGTTCCTTAAGAGCAGGAATTTTGGGTTTTATTTTTGCTGTATTTGTATGACCTAAAATAGTGCCTGGCAGACAGTAGGGACACAGTATATTTGTGGAATGAATGAATGAATTTTGGGTGCCATTAATAGCCATGCCATCCTCTCCTCTGCCATCTTCTTTTGTTGCTCTTCTGGGACACAAGAGGATGCCTTAGCTCCTTTTTTCCTTTTCTCCATCGTTTCTGTCCCTTGAAATTTGAGGTTACCTTCAAGTATCCGCTCAGAAGTAATCACTTCCCCATAATCATTTCCAGTCCTCTGCCCCTAAGCTGAGTTCCTCTCTGCTTTTTTGTACTCCCCTAGGGTCAGTAGTCGCATCCAGCACTGCCCTATCTTACAATTCACTCTGGTTTCTCTATTGCTTATAATATAAATAAGAATTCACCGCTTGAGCTTTCAACCACTCTGTAAAGAAAGACTCCAATTTTATAGCTCACAAAAGTTGGGTGACTTGCTTAGTGTCCCTAAGCTAAGGAGCCTGGATCTTTGGGATCCAGGCTCCTTAGCTGTTGTCAGGGCTCCCTCCATGACAACAGGACACCGCTCCTTGAGGGCAGGAAGCTGCCTCATGCATCTTTGTGTCCCAGCAAGCAGCAGGCTTGGGGATTTGTACAGAAGACTCCTTGATAGATGTTCGAGTTGGGTTGACTTTATCTTGTCCTGTGAAGAAACTGATCTGTTGGCCATGGCTTGAGACGATTAGTCAGGTGGTATTTTGCAAGATGCATTAGACAAGTGGGCTGGGTGTATGCTGGAGGAATCCAGGTCAGGCCAGGGATAATATTAGTTGGAAAGGAAGGAATGGGCATCTGGAAGGCCGAAATGACAAGACCTGCTGACCAGTTGGCTATGAGAGACAGCCCCCTGATAATTACTGGTTTGTTAAGCTGCTGTGGGGAAGATGGTGGGGAGTGAGTACGGAACCCCTGCAGATGCACTTGGGAATTTTAGCTAGGGTTCTAACCCTTCTTCTGCTCTTCCTTTCCCTTACTGCCTGCCACCAGAGGGGCCATGGCACCCCCAACAGGTACTGGGAGGGTGGCATTGGGGTGCATGTATTTTTGGGGGAGGAAATGCAAGATGGGAATCTGACCATAACTCCCTTCCCCCCAGAGTCTAATGCTTTCCTTTCCTCTCTCCCTCCCTCAGTGGTGGTCACCCTGGAGCCTTGTGAAGGAGCCGAGACCTATGTCAATGGGAAACTAGTGACCGAGCCACTGGTGCTAAAGTCAGGTAGAGGATGTGTTACAAAATGAGGGTTCTGGACATGGCTGTGCATCGGAAGTGCCCAGGGCAGGGATTCTTGGGTGAATCTTAGGGCAACACCCAGAAATAAATAAGAAACAGCATGGGGAGATGAAGGAACTAGAAAGTGAAGATAAAGCAGTCAGGTTTTGGTTTCTCTTACTGCCCGGGGGAAACAGGAGGAGGATGCCAAGCTTCCCCAGTTCACTTTGGCTGTCAGGGACGGAGTGGTTCCTGTGTTCAGCTCGGGGAGGCTTGGCTTTGACTGCCCTCAGACGTAGGATCATAAGAGAGATGGTGTCAGGGCCCCTGGGACTTGTGGGCAAGAAGACCCTGTATGCCTTGGGTGTGGGGGTGAATTTGCTGCTATGGGTGAGTGAACCCACTTTTCCCTGCTATCTCCAGGGAATAGGATTGTGATGGGCAAGAACCACGTTTTCCGCTTCAATCATCCGGAGCAGGCACGGCTGGAACGGGAACGAGGGGTCCCCCCACCCCCAGGACCACCCTCTGAGCCCGTTGACTGGAACTTTGCCCAGAAGGAGCTGCTGGAGCAGCAAGGCATTGACATCAAGCTGGAGATGGAGAAGAGGTATGAGGGGAGGGTCTCGTGCCCTGCGGCCCTGACCGTCTCTCAGGCCCCAGCTCCCATTGCCAGACACCCCACTGAGGTGGCTCCAGAACCCCACACAGCTCTTCCTCCCTCCCTCCGCAACTCTAGGCTGCAGGATCTAGAGAATCAGTACCGGAAAGAAAAGGAGGAGGCTGATCTTCTGCTGGAGCAGCAGCGACTGGTGAGGGGTTGGCTGGAGGGCACAGTTGGGCGTGCAGAGGCCAGCGATGGGCCGCTGGGCATGTGAGCGCTAGGCCTGCCGTGCCGCAGCCCGACTCCGCTTTTGGTTCATGCTGTCTGAGCCCGAGTCGGGAGTGGACATGGGGACGGGTGGGGGTGGTGTTTAGGGGGAGACAGTGCTGAGAGAAATGTGACTCGGGGAGGACACTGTGCAGAGAACTAGGGTTCCTCCCAGTTGACCAGGGCTTCCTGGACTCCAGTCGATCCTGGGGTACCTTTATGATTTTTACCATCGCCAAGCACCACCTGTACTATTATTTACTTAACGTGGTTCTTTACGTGGGCTTACTTTTAAATGTTAAACCTTATCCTGAGCAGTGATACACATGCATGAAATCTAGATTTGGTACAGCTACAGCTTGTACTTACCGGACATTCTCTCTGTGCCAGCCACTGTTCTCCACACTTAGCATCCATTAGCCCTCACGATGGCCTTGTGAGGGAGACGCTGTTGTCATTTCTGTGGCACAGACAAGCAGAGATGAAGCAGCTGTCTGAGGCTTTGTGGTTCTGATGGGTGTTTCTGGTGTTGTTAGGGCTCAAGGGCTTTGGGATGTCCTTAGCTGTTTTCCTGTTCTCTCTCTCTCTCTCTCTCTCTCTCTCTCTGGCCCCAGTATGCGGACTCTGACAGTGGGGACGACTCTGATAAGCGCTCCTGTGAAGAGAGCTGGCGGCTCATCTCCTCCTTGCGGGAGCAGCTGCCGCCCACCACGGTCCAGACCATCGTCAAGCGCTGTGGCCTGCCCAGCAGTGGCAAGCGCAGGGCCCCGCGCAGGGTCTATCAGATCCCCCAGCGTCGGCGGCTGCAGGGCAAAGACCCCCGCTGGACCACGATGGCTGACCTGAAGATGCAGGCCGTGAAGGAGATCTGCTACGAGGTGGCCCTGGCCGACTTCCGCCATGGGCGGGCCGAGATTGAGGCCCTGGCTGCCCTCAAGATGCGGGAGCTGTGTCGCACCTATGGCAAGCCGGAGGGGCCCGGCGATGCCTGGAGGGCTGTGGCCCGGGATGTCTGGGACACTGTGGGAGAAGAAGAAGGCGGTGGCGGTGGCGGTGGCACTGAGGAGGGGGCCCGGGGGGCAGAGGTGGAGGACCTCCGGGCTCACATCGACAAGCTGACCGGGATTCTGCAGGAGGTGAAGCTGCAGAACAGCAGCAAGGACCGTGAGCTGCAGGCCCTGAGGGACCGCATGCTTCGCATGGAGAGGGTCATCCCCCTGGCCCAGGTAAGGGGGGCTGCCCGTCTCCCCCTCAGCTTTCCCCTTTCAGAATCTGAACCTCCCACTGCGGGGTCCAGCCGCCTTCCCCCCCTCCTTTCAGAAACGTGTTGACGTGTGTCAGCTCCTCTCTGTAGTTTGTGAGTTGCCTGCCGCAGTCACCAGGATGCTAACTCAGTGCAGATTCCTAGGCTCCTCCCCATACCTACTGAATCAGCATTTTTGAGTCTGCATTTCCGATAAGTACCCAGGTGTTTCTGAGGTACAGTAAACTGAAAACCACTGATACAAAGTGCACAGTTTTTAAGCTACCATCTGATGAATGTTCACGTACGTGTACGTTCTCATAGCCACCCCTCTCCATGGGTGAGCATTTATTTTGTGGTAGCCGCTGTGCTGGAGGCTTTTCCTGGGTCACCTTGTTTACTCTTCATAATAGCCCTGTTAGTGGCAGTGTTACCACCCCGTTTGCATGTATTCACTTAACTAATGCTTGAGTGCCTACTGCATACCAGGCATTGTGCTAGCTACCAGGGCTACACAACAGACAGAATTTCTGCCCTGTTCCAGCTCGCCTTCTAATGGGGCGGGGGGGGGGGGGGGCGCACGGGGGTGACAGGCAGCCAGTCACAACAGCTCAGGTTACTGAAGGCTTACTTCCCTACATACAGCTCCTGCTCCTCTCCCCACGCTCTCCACTCCCGCCCTCTGGCTTCCTTGCTGTTTCGTGAACTTGCTGGGCACACTCCTGCCTTAAGGCCTTTGCGCCTCCTGTGCCCTCTGCCTAGAATGCCTTTCCCACGACAGCCCCATAGCTTGCTCTCACTTCCTTCAGGTGCTTCCTACAAGGTACCTTCTCCGTGAATCCCTGGCCATTCACTGCAGCCAGCCTCCGTTGGCCTCCTCCATCTGAATGCATGTAATTTATATAGACTATATAGTCTATATGCTTATATATAATGTAAATGATACATAGTAACAAATATATACACTTATATTTCACTTTTTATTGAAGTACAATGTATGGGCTATACTGTATGTTTTTCTTACTCGTTTATCAACTGTCCCACCCCACTAAAATGATGGCAGGTATTTTTCTTCCCTTTTCGTTGACCGCTACACCCCCAGGGCACATTATTTATTCAGCAGTATTTGCTGAGCGCCTACTGTGCACCAAGCAATGTTTTAAACACTTTACATGGTTTTAACTCATTTAATTGTGAGAACAATCCTATGCTGTTTTTGTTGTCATCATCTTACACGTGAGGAGACTGCGGCACAGAAAGGTTACAAGCCAAAGATCCGGGCCACACAGCTGTGAATTGGCAGACCAGGATTAAGCTCTGACGCCCTGGCTCCCGGGCCGGTGCTCCTAAACCACTATTCTAGCTCCCTTATCTCCAAGCCCCTCTGGGGACCCCTTGACGTCCAGCTGCTCCAGGGCCTTCTGACTTCTCCCAAACCTGCTGTGCTCAGGACTCCGCTCGCCTCATGTCGCGTCTCCTTTTCTCTCACCCCTCTCCCACCCACCCAGGATCATGAGGATGAGAATGAAGACGCCAATGAAGCCGTCTGGACCACACATCCAGGGCCAGAGGCAGTAGAAGAGGAGGCCTCCAGTGACCGTGTGCCCTCAGCACGGCCCCCCTCGCCGCCCCTGTCAAGCTGGGAGCGGGTGTCTCGGTTGATGGAGGAAGACCCTGCCTTCCGCCGTGGCCGCCTTCGCTGGCTCAAGCAGGAGCAGTTGCGGCTGCAGGGACTGCAGGGCTCTGGGGGCCGGGGTGGGGGTCTACGCAGGCCCCCGGCGCGCTTCGTGCCCCCTCACGACTGCAAGCTGCGCTTCCCCTTCAAGAGCAACCCCCAGCACCGGGAGTCTTGGCCAGGGGTGGGCGGCGAGGAGGCCCCAGCTCCACCCCAGCCCCCTGAGGAGGTCACTCCCCCAGTGGCCACCCCTGCCCGCAGGCCCCCAAGCCCCCGAAGGTCCCACCGTCCCCGCAGGAACTCCCTGGACGGAGGGGGCCGATCCCGGGGAGGGGGTTCTGCACAGCCTGAACCCCAGCACTTCCAGCCTAAAAAGCACAACTATTATCCCCAGCAGCCCCAACCATACCCAGCCCAGCGGCCCCCAGGGCCCCGCTACCCCCCATACACTACTCCCCCTCGAATGAGACGGCAGCGCTCAGCCCCTGACCTCAAGGAGAGTGGAGCTACCGTGTGAGTCTCACATTCTGGGCAGAGAGGGCCTGGTGGGGCCCCTTGCTGAGACGAGAGGATGCCTGGGATGCTGCTTCCCCAGAAGCCCTGGGGCAGGAAGGCCCTAGAGATGACAGAGAAGGTCCGAGTAGGTGCTAGGTGACTTGGGGATGATGGGCCGGAGGCTGAAGGAAGGAAGAGGGCACGGAGTTGCCAGGAGCAAACCAAAGTGAAGGAAGAGCAATGGGAAGCTGCCTTGGGGCCACCCCTTGCAGGAGGGGTGTCCCACAAATGCTGCTATGGGTGGGGTGGGGGCTGGGGTGCTGCGTAGCCAGTGTTTGACTTTCTTTTCAAGTGGGGGCAGAGGGGAGAGAACCTAAGAGTGAGGTGAGTTCTCTTCCCCAGCCCCTGTCTGTCTGTCTGTCTGTCTGTGGTGGTTTCTATTTCCAGGGAGGTATGGCAAGATCATAAGTCATTCCCTTCCCCTCCCAGGCCTCCTGCTATATTTGGAGGACCTGCCTGGTTTCTGGTTTGGCTGGGGTCCCTTGAGGATGTGGGACCCTTCAATAAAGGATAGCAAACAGAGGGAGCTTATGGCTCGTTTGTTTGGTTTTGATTTCTAATGAAGATACAGAGTAAGATACACAGATCTTTAGTAAGCAGCTCTGACTTTTTACATAGGTATGCACCCATGCAGTCACCACCCAGATCAAGATACAAGAACATGTCCATCTTGGTTTCTTGAATTTTCAACATGAGGTCTCCTCCCTTCAGAGGGCATGACCCATTCTTAATTTCCCTTTTTTCACTTTTGCTTACCCAGTGTCTCCATTTCTGCCCTCAATAGCAGTTTCATTGTCCGGGACAAAGAAAAGAGGGAGGGACGAGAGGGGCGTAGAGGGAATACAGCCTTATGATGCCCAGCTGGCTGTTCTAACAGGAAATGGAAGGGGTTAGGGGCAAGGAAGCCTTCTCCCAAGTCGCCAGTTTCCTCGGATTCTCTTCCATCTCGGATGTGTTCAGTGCATGTGTTGGTCAAACTGACTTGTACCTTCTGATTATTTTCATCCTGTTTGTGTTTCCTGCCTTTGGGCAAGATGCATGCAGTATTTTGTCTTAAGACTTTTCAAGAAGGATGCTGCGTGCTTGTAATGTTCTGGCTTGGCGGAACGAGCCCATGGCACTGCCATACTGGAAAGGTTTTGCAGGTTAGACTATCCCCCTCTGCTTTCCCCATGTTAAACTCCAGAGTCCCCCCACCCCACATGGTTTCCTGCTGTTCTCAGGAAAACACTTCCACCCACTTGAAAATTTGAGCTGCTTCTATGCACCTTCCTGATGTCAGTCTTGAGATGCAAGCAGCCAAAACCACAGACATTATTCCAATTGTAGCCAAACCACAGCTCTGGGCGAGGGTACCATTAGGGTTACTTTTGGTTTCTGCTCCCTGATGCTGGCTACCTTTATTTTGGCACCTTTGACAGCCAGGTCTTCAGGGACCTGTTGACACTGACCCAAGATCTGGACGGTAATGAATAGTTGGGCGACAGTGTTTACTTGAGCAGTTTACAATCTGGTCAAGGAGACTAAATGTAAGCAAGAAGATCATAGAATAGGACGTTTTCTGCAGGTCAGAGCAAGCTGAGTGGTACAGACAGTGCCGTGGGAGTTAAGAGGGGAAAGATAGCTCATTAAAACAGTTGGGTTATTTTTCCCTGAAGACTGCCTTATGTAAATACCATTTTTACCCATTTCTCGCTTCCAAATCAGTCTTTAAAAGTGTGAAGTTTAGATTTTATTCAGAGAAGTGCCTACTAATCTCTATCTGTACGACACTAGCATGTCATCCTTAAAATAACCTTGTAAAGTAGGTCTCTTTTTGTCCATTTTTAAGATGGGAAGACTGAGGTTTGAGTAGATAAATGAGTTTCTCAACGTCACACCGTTCTTAAGGAGCAAAGTTAGGATTCCAACCCAAGTCAATTTGACAAGCCCAGACTCCACCTCACGCCTTTAGGAAACCAGATACCACCTTTTCTCCAGAAACCATGTTGCCTTCTCCTCACCTTAGGCCTTCTCAAGTATTTCATGAGTCTGCCTCTAGTGTCTGGTTTCCTCCAAAGTTGCCCTGTGAAGAGTGAGAGCTGCTATTTGTGGTCTTCCTCCAGCATCATGGGCAGCAGACACTAACAAGCTGCCAGTTTTCTTACTCAATTTGGACATGTCTACAATTTCACCCTTGGTTCCCTCAGAAATTCTGTTTGCTTTTCTTCATTTCTTTCGAGGCCTCTTTCCTTTTGTTAGTTATTCATTTGGGCTTTTTGTTCTTTCACCTGGAATTTTTACATCATGAGTACATTTGGGGATCCCAAGACTTTTTTTTAAACTTTTTTTTTTGCATATACCTTTCTATAGTCCTAGCTTTTAATTTGGTTTGGTTTGAAATTGTTCTTATCCCTTTTAAAGATCTAACATCAGCAGCTACCTGGTGACATTTTGGTTCAGGTGGATTGTGGGTAGGTTCTACTTACCATCCCCAAAGACTCGCTGCCATTCCTGCTGAATCACAAACTCTGCTCTCATCTTCATTTAATTCCTTCATATGGAGTCTTTGAAACCCTGGGTGTACCGGGCCCTGCTTCCTGTACCAGTAGAATTTTAGAGACCACTCACCAAGTCAGGCCGGCTTGAAGTATCCCACTTAACCTAACTTGGCTCACAGCCTCTCCCTGTCACCCTAGTAGTCTTTGCTGCTTCATAAACATCTCTGGCTCCCCACCGAGGTGGGCTTAGTGATCACCTCTATCCAGGTCAAAGACCAGCAGCCTCTGCCTCGTTATACAAGTTCTCACCTCTACCACCCACTCTGTCCCTCTTGAAAGGCAAGAGGAGACCATGGCATCACCTGGATCTATGTCTCATCTAAAATTCTGGTCACCAGATGGGTGTTGTCGAGACTGCTGCTCTCAACCCTGAACAATTCCACAGTTGCAGGAGCTGAGGTTAACCTGCAATGTACCTGACAGCCTCTGCAATGAGGAGTCCCACCTCGACTCCCCCAGTTTCTTTCTTTCACTTTCCCCTCCCCCCCCACCCCGCCCCAGAGAAGGACTGTTTTTAGATACCTGGGAAGGCCTTGATCTGAGCTCTTAAAGCTCCTAGGCTGTAACTGGGTTCCTGCCTGATACCCCAGACACATGGACTGGCCTGAAAACTTTTTCATGCCTGACAAGCTGAGCTTTAAAAATTACCATGGAAACTTCTGGGCTTTCTCACAGAGCCTTCTCAGCTGCAGAGAGGAAGCTCTCCTTTCTTCAAGTTCAGGGCCGCATCCCCACCAGTTAGGGATGCAACCAACCTTTGGAACACATAACTTGGGTTCTAGCCTGGTCGCTGATTAGCTGTGTTGCTCTGGGTAAGTCACCCACTCTGGGCCTCAGTCTCCTCTGTATATAGGACCAAAACCCCAAGGAAGTTGTGAAGATTTAGTGAGATAATACATGTAAAGGGTCTAGCACAATAGGAGCTCAAGGTTGGTGCTTTGCCTTTTTCCCTGTTTGGAACTGTAAATGAATGAAGTCTTGGGAAAGAAGGGAGGTGCTGCAAAATGACAGGTCCCAAAAGATCTCAAAGCTCCCCTCCAGTTCAACCTTCCACCATGTCTGGCACCCCCTACCTGCCAAAAGTTCTTCCCCGAGCCCTGTTTATCCAGTATCGTCCGCAGGGAGGAAAAAATGCTCAGGTTCTCTCACTCGAGCTTTCGCTTGCGCGTTCACACAGCATGGAGAGGGTGGCCTGGCAAGTTAGTGAGTCTCTCAGAGGAAGGGCGGGGCGCACGCGCAGGAGGTTGGGCGTGGCGTGAGCGCCAGGCTCCAGCTTCCCTTTCCCGCGTGGCGGGAGCTGGCTGGGGTTGAGACTAGGATCTCGGGGCCAGAGGAGCCAGGCACGGGGTGGGATCCCTGCAGGCATTCCTTCTTCCTCCAGAGCCAGCTTTCATGTTCGTTTTCCAGAGGGACGAGCTGACTTCCTTCAGAGTTAGCTTTTCTTCCCCATCGTAGATGCTGTTGAATTCCAAAGAAAGGGAAGAGTGAGGACCTTCATTGAGCACCTTCTGCCATAGGGACAGTACAAGGGAAGTGGACCAACCTTAGGGGGAACGATGCCTCCGTATGAGAGGTTTTGGATTGGGGTTTGCTTTGTTCCAAGTTTAGCAAATACACAAAAGGAGAGGAAGAAAATTGAAATAATCCATATTTCTTCAGCCCAGAGTATCCATTAATACATCCTGAAAATGTATCTTAAATGTTTGTTCAACAAGTATTTATTGAATTCCTATTAATAGTATGTGCCTAGCAGTGTTCGGTGGTGTGGGGACTACAGAGGGAAGAGAATCATGATTTGGAAACAGTGTTTTCAGAAATCTGCAAACGAGCGCATGTTAATGTCTTGAGGGCAAATCCCATAGCAAAAGCCAGAGAGAGAATCACTTTACTAAGAAAGTTTTCAGAAAAGAAAACCCACAGAAGAGAGAAGCTGGGCCGGCCTGATGGCTCAGGTGGTTGGAGAATCCGGCTCCTAATGCCGAGGTCACGGGTTGGATTCCCACATGGGCCAGTGAGCTGCGCCCTCTACAGCTAAGATTGTGAACAACCACCTGAGCCACCGGGCCGGCCCACTGTAGGGTTTTTATTTGACTTTTAATCACAAAATAATGCATGTTAATTAGCACAAAATTGTAAACACTGCCAGAATGTTAATACTCATGAGGAAAATGAAGCCCAGGAAAGCTAAATGACTTTCTTTGAATCCAGGAGGGTAGAACTGGAACCAGACCCTGGATCTCAGATTTCCAGGCTGGTACTGTTTCTGTTGTATCATAACAGACAAATGTGGCTCAGACTTTAAATGAAATTCTGACTTTATCGAATTTCAGAGAATTCACCCTGGAGGGAAAAAGTCTATAAATTTAATAACAGCTGGCATTCTCAGATAATAATTAGATCTTGGACAATTCTTACTGAGGAGATAGCCTATAGATGTAATGAATAGCCTTTGGCTATATCATAACTTTTAGTAGATG
This sequence comes from Rhinolophus sinicus, assembly GCF_057876585.1. Taxonomy (NCBI): domain Eukaryota; kingdom Metazoa; phylum Chordata; class Mammalia; order Chiroptera; family Rhinolophidae; genus Rhinolophus; species Rhinolophus sinicus. The sequence goes on from NC_142512.1 coordinate 15,219,205, forward strand.
GCAGAATTTATACTGGCAACGGGCTAAATACATTTCATAAATATGGCAGAAAGTCAGATGAGTTCTTTGTTAAATTCTAGGGAATTCATACTTGAATTAGCTCCTGTGAATGTTTACAAGTTCCACACAACCAGGCGGGTGACTGTGTCACTGCTGTGATTGAAGGAACACCAGTTTGCTTTCTGTGGGATTCAGAATTTCTTAATCCGTGCTTCATTCCCCAAATGGACAGACATGGCACTGTGAGACCAGAACCCAGCTAGAGGCCCTTACTATAGACTATGTGGTAGGGGAAAGAAGGCCTTTGAAAATACCCTTTCAAGAAGATTGTAGACAGACAGAAGACTCAGAGTCAAACTTTTCAGGGGAAATGATTAAGTGCTGTAAGATAGAATTCTCAATTTGGTTGTGCATCAGAATGACACGAGAAGCTTCTTAGAAATAAAACCTCCCAGGCCCAAACTCACTGTCTCTCTCCTCTTTCAAATCCTGTGGTTCCCAGGACACTTGGAATGACAGCCGACGAGTCTCCCTACCATGGCCCACTGGGCCCACGGGATCCAGTTCGCACATTCTATCTCCGAGATTCTAAGCACTTTCCTTCCCAATCTTTGCATGACAGTCTCATATCATGTAGGTCTCAACTTCTAATAGATTTCATCTTCTCAGAACCTTTCTTCCTCTTCCTCGACTTCTCCATCAGTGTTACCCACCTCTCTATTTGAAGTAATATTTTGTACTTCAACCTGCCACCGTTTTTGTATGGCCTTCGAGCTGAGAATAGTTTTTACATTTTTAAATGGTTGGAAAAAATGACAAGAAGAGTCGTATTTCATGATACATGAAATTTACATGAGATTCGAATTTTAGTGTCCATAAATAAAGTTCTATTGGCACATAGCCACGCCCATTCACATAGTGTTTATGGCTGTTTTCATGCTCAACGGCACAACTGAATGGTTGGGTCAGAGACTTTATGGCCCTCAAAGCCTAAACTCCTTACTATCTGGCCATTTACAGAAAAACTTTGCTGATCTCTGGTCTAGCTCCCTCACTGGGATGGAAGTTCTCTGAGAGGAATTACCTGTCTCTTTTACTACCTACTCTAGTCTCAGTGACCATTACATCACACAGTAGGTGCTCAAAGAGTTGTTGAATGAATGAGCCAATGAAACCCTAGAATCTGTGCTTAAACAGACACAAGTTCCCTAGGTGATATGTAACCAAGCTTGGCCGCATTGCTGAGGGGAAATGCTAAACCAGATCGAAGTGTGGTCAAATTTAGGTCCTCATGGTAATACCCAGCAATGGTGTTTTTTTTAATACTCTGAGAGATTTAGAGTTAAAAAGACACTACCCAGCACTTTAATAAGTGCTGATTATGTGCCAGGCACTGTTCTAAGTACTTAAAAAATATTAACAAATGTAATCCTCGTAGTTGCCCAGTGGAGTGGTTCCTATCATTATCATTCCATGTAAGCAAGAGGAAACTGAGGCACATAAAGGTTAAGTAATGGGCCAAGTTTCTGCAGCCCTAAGCAGAGCCAGGATTTGAGCAGTGGTGGTGGTCTGCCACCAGGCCTGTGCTCCCAACTTAGGATACCACTTTGCCCCTAGGCCAGAGGCTCCTCCTCCACTATTTATTGTGAATCATTCATTGAGAATTTATGGACAAAGTTACCTATGTGTTAGGGGCCTTGCAGAGGAAGGAAAGAATAAAGTGCAGGTGCTTCTCTTAAAATGAGTCGGAGACCAAAGAAACCACTCTGTCTTTAGAAACGGAGCTCTGAAACTGAAGAGAAGCAGAAGGCTAGAAAGGCCACAACCAGAGAGGCACGACCCACAAGAGGGGAGTCCAGGAGCGGGCTGTGAACAGTTATTATTGGAAGTTTCCCTAGGCGGCTGTGATTGCCGGATTATAAAAGCGCCTTTTGTGTGGGGCCCAGTGAGGAGTGGATACTTGAAGTAGGAAGCGGAAGAACCTTACTTAATGAAGAACATCACTGGGCACTGCTATGTCCCAAGGTGAAACTCATTCATGTCTGGGGTAAAAGGACTGACATAAATGGGAAGAACGGTCACTGTAGGTCTCAGCAGGAAGTGCTTCAAACCTTGGGCTTCAGCAGGATTTTTACAAAAGAGCAGAAGCTGGGTTACAAGAAATAAAAGTGGTGGCCCTGGGCAGGGGATTGGGGGTCAGGATGTAACCAAGGAGACCGTATGCTTCTTGGTGGATGGGCTCTCAGTGCCTAAACAGCCCTAAGCCTACTCTAAGTCTGTGTCCCAGGGAACAGACACCTTCGGGAAATAGCACTTCTTAGACAAGGAGTGAGTGAGTTTGAGGGACCTAAGACTGTTCTTCCTCAGCCAAGAAAGATGGTAGCTCCTCGTGCTCCCTCATAATATACAGTTCAGATGAGTGGGAGGGCTAGTGGTAAGGATTTTCCAAGTCTCCATCCCCCCTATTTTTCACTTCCCCTAATGTCCTTACCTATTAGCCACAGAGTATCCAGAATTCTAGCCAATTTCTAGGGTTCCTCTTTTGAAGACCTCACATAGCAATTCACATTCTCCTGTTGGGGGTGGACACAAAAATCCTCATAGCCTTGTGAGGACAGGGTTGGCCTTGGAGTAAGCCCTGGCCCTGAAGGTCCTTGATTCATGAACTGAGTTGCATGGGGTAAACCTCCTCACTGATTTCTGTGACGTATCCCTCATCTGTGTCGAAGAAGGTCATCACAGATGGATGTTGCTACCTCCCAGCATTTGCCTTCTGCCCGGCAGCAGCCCCTTGCTCTCCGCTCCATCTTAGGAACGCTGGCCTCAGAGCTCAGAAAAGGTAAGCGCAAGTCAGCCTGAATCTTTGTCTTGCTTATCTTATTCCTCTGCTTCAACCTGGCTCCTTCCAAACCGCTCCCTGGGGTTGTAAAGGGCCACAGTCTTATTCCTTGGTGTGACTTTCTCCAGCCCAGGGCCTTATTTTGACAACTCATCTGGGGTGGGGGTTGGGGTGGGGTGGGGTGCCACAGAAACCTAGCTTTAAAGTGGGTTTCACAATACTCCCCCCTCCTCAAATAGATATTTCTGTGGACCAAAACTTTCTAGGAAATAAGCCCATCGATGAAATTTGATACTCTCTCATTAGAAACTCACAATATTTGGAAGTCAGATCTCAGAGAGGCCTAGAGCAGCAGCACCGACTTGCAAGGATGGCTGGAAACTTTATAGAGAACATTGAATCCATCATCTTACTGTATTTATTTTTAAAAATATTTATGGAAGGCCTACTGCATAGGACACATTTTGCTATATATTTTGGATGACACAAAGACATTTAATATCTGTATAAGATCCTACAGGGCCTGGCCCTGTCCTTCCCCTCTGGCCTTCTTTCTAGCACTCTGCCTGCTACCAAATTGCTTATGGTTCTTTGTGAACACTGTTTCCTGCCTCTGAGCATTTCCTCTTCCTGGAAGGTCCCTCATACCTCATAGACCCCTTCAACTGGCTGCCTCCTACTCATCTGTGAGTCTCGGCTTAGCCGCTGCAGCCTCAGGAAACCTTGATTCCCTCTGTCTAGCTAGGGACCCTTTTCTTTTCAAGCTTACCCTGGGCGCATTTCTAGCACAGCACTTAACCATAGCATGACTTTCGTGCTTGCCTTCTCCCCTTGCCTCTGGACTCTTTGAGGTGAAGGACTGAATCTTATTCATCCTTTGAATCAGACCTAGATTTTCCTCTGAAGAAGACTGCGATGTAGAAGAGAGAAGCTGTCATGAGGCTTATCACTGATTATATCAAGGTGGGTGTGATAAATACCGTAATAGTAGTATGAATGAGGAAACTGAGGCTGTTACTTGTGTAAAGTCACTCTCAGCTTCTTGGCAGCAGGCCACAGCTAGAAGTCCACCTCCAGTTGAAGGAAGTGGCGTGGGGAGGAGTCTGAAACCACAACAGCCTTAGCCTCAGAGCTAAAGGCCTTGAGTCTCAGGGAGGTTATATCAAGATGAGGCAAGTCATAAACAGGTAATGGTCTGATTGATAAGACAAATAGTGGAAGGAGCCCAAGACCGGCATCAGGAGATGACCTGGGTCTGGCTCATGCTTTGTTGCATTTGATCCCTTTCCTTAGATCCACTTCAGTCCCATTGGCCAAATGAGACTCCCCAACTCATCACATCTTTTCCTCAGCCTAGAATAACTTCTGTCCTTCCCCAGCTATCTCCTGGTCAAAATACTGCTCTTCTTTAAGATCCAGTTCTAATCCTACCTCCTGAGTAAAGCTTTTCTTCATTTTCTTAACTGTATATGAGGTGAGGGTTCTCTTCTGTCCTCTGAACCCTCACAGAAAAATTTACAAACCTCTCTTAGGAAAGGTAATCTTGTCCTGCTTTACTGTTTACTTGTGTGCTTCTCTTGTTTCTCATACTAAATTACCCCCATTGAATTTTCCCCTCCATGAGAGCAAAGATCATATTTATTTGTGTAGCTCCTTTATTACCTAATTTATGGTAGATGCTCAAATATTTATTGACTGAAAGGATTCCCTTTTATCAGGAAGGTGTCATGGCCAATGGCATGGACTCTGAGCCGCTCATTAACTGTGTGACTTTGAGTGAGTTATTTAAGCTTTCTGTGCATCAGTCACCCCAACAGAAAATAGGCATAGTAGTACCTGCCTCATGAGGTGTGTTGAGGAGTCAGTGAGCACTTAGCCCTGTGCCTGGTCTGCTGTAAATGTTAGTGACTAGTCCACTCCACCTTCAAATGTGTCAGAGCTAGAAATGCTGTCCTCAGTATTAAAACATTGTTAGGTAAGGAGACTTCTTTCCTCCCTGACTTAGCGGCTTTTTCTAATCTGTTGTGTACAAACCAGTGGTGAGTTGTGAAATCCTCCCGGAGAGCTTTATATTGTCCTAGATATTTGTGTGTATTATTTGGTTTGGGTCTGCAGTTTACGGGTGTTTGGAAAATTAAGATTCTGTGTTGTGTTTTCCAGTTAATCTTAGAGATTTACTTATTAGTTTGCATTTTTTCTTTTCTTTCTTTTTTTTTTTTTTGCAAGGAAGAATGCCTTTAGAGCTGTTCCTGAGAACCCACAGAGGTATTTTTAAAAAAAATATTGGTAGAGTTAGAGATAGATCTGTGTTGTCCTAGAGGGTTAATAAGACCCTGAGTTAAGTCCAAGGTCTTATGTCCAAAGTCTTATGATGGTTAACTTTACAACTTAAGTGAACAAAGACAGTTTTCTATACCAAACACTCAAACAAATGTATATTCCTGTAACAATGATAGACTTGAGGTTACAAATGAACAATTCTTAGAATTATGAAAACCACTCTTCTAATATTAATGAAAAGCTCTTTGACCCTTTTAGAAGATGAAAAGAAACTGAAACCCAGTTTTAGCTGGACACGATACAGAATAAGTAAAGATTTAACTTACATTTTATGGCTGCTCTAGTATTTCCTCACCTTTTTTCTTATCCTTCTGAAAAGTAACGACTCATGAGTAGCCCAGGGCTTTGCATTCTCTAAGCACTTCAATCTGCATCAAAAGTATTTGGTTTATAGGTTTTCAAGTTCCACAGGGTGAGGTGGATGTTCAGATACAGGGTTAAGAAACTGAAGTGAGAAGAGATAAGGTGAATGGTGGAGTAAAAGGGCAGCTGCCACCCAGTGGAGGGAAAAGAAACATGTTCTGATTTTGCTTCTCTGCTACTTAAACTACAGCACAGCTGGCCCTCTGCCTCGTTTTGCTGCCCTGCACCACAAATACTTTGTTTCAGAAGCTTTTCCTGTTGTAAGACCGTGGGCTGGAGCTATGCTTCTTTTCACAGTACCTTCATCTGGCACCAGAGGGAGGCCTGCAGGCAGAGGGGGGCTTCCCAAGCCCTGCTTTCTTTCAAGGAGGGGACAAACTACAGACACCATTTTTGGGTGTTTTCCCAGGCACGGGCTCCTTTGGTACATACAGGCAGGGTGGGGAAAGGAGGAGGCTGCCGGGGCAAGCATCGTTCTCTTCATGCTGTTGCTTGTCTCCTTTTAAGGGCATTTATTTTGTTTCTGTTCTGACAAACAATAGGATTTTCCACGGAGGACTGGACAATCAGAGGAACTTCAAAGCAGGGGGGCATGTTCCTGCTCTCTGTACAGCTGTGCAAGAGGGAAGGGAAAGATAGGCTTGGAAAACTTAACTGCATCCTTGAGCTGGTTTTGTATTTCCATTAAACAAACATTTCAGTTGACCCTCGTCTCGCACAGCACTCCCCCATGGCTGAGAGGGAGTTCAGAACAGTAACCATGGAGACTAAGTGAAGACTACATGGCACCCCAAACACCGCATTCCGGTGTTGGAAAGCTGAGTGCAAATGTGAAGAAGACAGACAAGCAGTGTGAGGAGCATGGACGTAAGAAATGTCCAAACTTGCAGAGAATTTTTAAAAGAGTTTATTTGAGTCAAACTGATGACATATGCTGGGAAGCAAGATCTCAAATCCTTCAGAGAATAACAGTTTTGCAGTTTCTTTTATGCGTTTGAAATTAAGGAGAGAAACTAAGGAAGATTACACGGAGGTGGGAGAAACAAGGCGAAGATGACAGGATAGTTGAGCATGTGCTCTCTTGAGGGGGTCACCTTTAGAAGGAGGGGCCTGAAGGGGGGCATTTGAAAGTGTTAACCTAAATGCACAGAAACAATGGACAGGGCTTACTTAAGGCAAAGATAAGCCTTTTACTAAATAAGTTACATGCCTGAGGCATGACTGCCCCCATGACCTGCCCAGTTAGGAATTTATGATCAGATCACCCTATGAGATGACTTTCCATAGAACCCCTTTTTCGTCCACAGGGGTTTCAGAGGTTAGACTTTTTTGAGGTTTGGCTATTTGACTAAGTCATTGAGGCACTGAGTTTATGAGAGACAAAAAGAAGCAATCCTAACATATTGTATGGTCCCATTTATATGAAATATTTAGAATAGGCAAATCTCGAGAGGATGGAGAGTGATTGCTAATGGGTACAACGTTTCTTTTTGGGATGATGAAAATGTTTTAAAAATAGATTATGACGGTGAAACTGTTGAATTGGACGCCTTATGGGGTGAGATTTGTGGTATGTGAATTATATCTCAATAAAGCTAGTAAATAAAAGCCCTCCCGCCCCCCCCAAGAAAGCAAATTCCAACTCTAAATATAGCTGAGGAAAATACCCCTATTAGATATGGGGTTATAAGTGACATAAGATTGGCTGTGAGTTGATGGGTGTTGAATGTGGGAGATGAGTACTTGAGGGTTCGTTATATTATTCTCTTGACTTTGGTGTATGTTTTAAAATTTCCGTAATAAGAAGTTAAACACATTTTTAAAAATGAAAAAACACACAAATCACCTAAAAATGCTGTGAGCAATTAAAGGACAGAAAAGGGATGGTGGTAAAAGCTGAAACTCACAGAAACACGTAAAGAAGGGTTATCTCAAGTGTTGGAATCCTGAAAAGAGTAGGCCTGTTGTGGGCATTTAGAACCTGGACAACTGACACAGAGAAATCTCAAATGCCGACAGCTGACAATTTACACCCTCACTGTTTGTTCCTTTCTTTATTCAATAAGTATTATTTTATAGATACAAAAAAAAAACAACAGACAGGAGAATGGAGAGGCAAGAATGATCTCTGTTATCTTTTTTTGAGGTGAAATAAAGAGATTAAAACAATTACAGGCATACCTTGGAGATATTGTTGGTTCAGTTCCAGACCACTGCAATAAAGAAAGCAAATATCGAAATAAAGTGAGTCACGCAAACTTTTTGGTTACCCAGTTCATGTAAAAGTTATGTTTACACTATACTGTAGCCTGTAAGTGTGCCACTAGCATTTTGTCTAAAAAACAAGGTACATACCTTAATTAAATACTTTATAACTGGGGCGGCCGGATAGCTCAGTTGGTTAGAGCATAAGCTCTGAACAACAGGGTTGCCGATTTGATTCCCACATGGGCCAATGAGCTGCGCCCTCCACAACTAGATTAAAGACAACGAGCTGCTGCTGAGCTTCCGGAGGGGCAGCCGGATGGCTCAGTTGGTTAGAGCGCATGCTCTCAATAACAACGTTGCTGGTTCAATTCCCACATGGGATGATGGGCTGAGACTCCTGAAACTAAGAATGAAAACGGCGACTGGACTTGGAGCTGAGCTGCGCCCTCCACAACTAGATCGAAGGACAATGACTTGGAGCTGATGGGTCCTGGAGAAATACACTGTTCCCCAATATTTCCCAATTAAAAAAAACAAACTGTATTGCTACAAAATGCTAACTATTATATGAGCTTGTTGGAAAAATGGCGCCAATAGATTTCCTCCATGCAGGGTTACCACAAAACTCCAATTTATTAAAGACGCAATACCTTTGAAGAACAATAAAGCGAAGCACAATAAAATGAGGTGTGCCTTGACTCTGAATATAACATGGTAAAAAAATTTCACACTATGTGAAAGGATATATACAATGAAAAGTGGGTCTCCCTCCTATGGTGGACCCTAAGTTTTACTCCCTAGAGACAATCACCATCACTATCAGCCGTTCCTAAATGCAGAGGGTGTGTGTATACACTCATCTTTTTTTCTTATATACAGGGGGTTAGGGTTAACCCTAACTCTTTTGTACCTAGTTTTTTCTTCTGCTTAATTTATCTTAAAGGTAATTTAATGATCGCTTTTTAAATCTCACTGAGATATCTCCCCCCACCCCAAAACTCAGATGGTGATTTTCAGTGACCAAAGAGAAATCTCAAAATAAATCTCTCGGTCAGGCAAAGGACAGTTCTCCCTTTGCCGTTTCATGAAAGAACAATAGGCCCACAAGGTCTGAGATCAGGTCTTGAGGCAGCGCTAGGAGAAGAAAAGGACAAAAGAAGTCAAGGAGCGGGAGACAGTCAGATTCAGAGTCAGACTGTCCAAGCTTTGTTGCTTTCTCCGCATAGGCGTGTTTGAACTTATGGGAAAAGCATGATCCTGTATTTGTAGGCCTGAGTTCTTCTCTCTGTTATTGTAGTTTTCAAATAACTTGCACACCGAGGTTTGCCCTGGTCCCCAGGGAGATGCCCACATACTCTGGACAGTGTGCATGTCCGTATGTGAGAAAGTTGCCTTTTTTGGGAAGGCTTTTCCTTCAATCTGATATTTTTTCCTCCCTCCCTCCCTTTTTCCTTCCTTCCCTCCCTTACTATAATACGATGTTGACAGGGGTTTTCCCCCTAAATGTCTTTATTGACAAAATTAAAGGACAACAAATACATGTGTTGGAAAAACTTTTAAACAATTCTTGGGCTCCAATTTAGAGTTCATGGACAGTAAAATTAAGAATAAAAAGGTTGGTTTATTGAATGTCAAATGAAATTAAAAAATAAAAATAATAATCAATTAATTTTAAAAAAGAATAAAAAGGTTGGGGAAGTTATCACACAACAGACCCCTTTGTCAACAGCCTGTCCACGCAGTGCCTGCCGACTAGACGGGCTATCCTCTCCCCATTCTTGTTTGTGGAAATTCTCAACGTCAAGATTCAGCTCAGAATGTACTCCTGCAAGCACAGAGATGCTTATAAAAGAGATAATTAAGAGACATACCCTAGTAGTGTGAGATGATATGTAAGGGTCATATTACAAGATAGTGGGAGGGGGAGCGTGGAAGGATTTTTCAATAAGTAAATATTCTTAGGAAATACACTAGTCAATAAGCATATGGAAAAAGTACTCTCTGACTACATATCAAAAAAAGGCAAATGAAAACATCAGTGGGATCCCATTTGTCAAGTGTGAAAAGGAAAAAATATTTTACAAGTATTTTGGTTGGTCAGAATTCAATGCAAGTATGAAACCCTGCTGGCATAAATTGGTAGATGGAAGAGGAATTCAGTTACCAGAAAAGGAGGAAAAGAAACACCGGGTAGGTAAAAACAACAAGGGTCCCATTTTATAAAGGTTTTCAAATTTTGCCCCCCCCCTTTTTTTGGATAAATTCCCAGAAATAGAATTATGGGGTGAAAGGGTATAGACATGTTTAAGGCTCCTGAGACAGAGTTTCAAATTTGTTTCCCACATGGTGCTCCTAATTTGCCCTCCCATCAGTGCAGGAGAATACTCCTTGGGCCAGCATTCAAAAACAGGCTTCAATACATAAATGTAAAATAACTATCTACGAGTCAAGTGAAAAAAGTACAGCAGAACGATGGATATAGTTAAGCGAACTCTGGAGAGGACATAGGGACCAGAGGAGGCCAGGCGTCTAGTCCTGGCTCTGGGCTCTGGTCTTGGCTTGGGCACTAAACTGAGCCATGAGCAGAGCTCCAGTATTTTGTGCAACTGCTAAGAGAGAGGCTTGGACTAGCTGATTGTTAAAGTCTCTAGCGGTATTAATATTTTATAACTCTCTAATAACAGTTTCTTTATAGCTTTAAAAAGGTTTGAAGCATGTAACAGAAGAATAATAGCTGATATTTTGGTACCCAGTGGAAGGAGTCTTGAACAAGAAGAAATGCAGAAAACATTTGGTGTCAGTCCACGGATGACCACCTTATTCGTTGGTACATGTAAGACCTCCTTTGGGGACTCCCACAAGTACCTTGGGAGCACTTTGGCTCTATTTGTGAGTCTACATTGGGAAGTGGATGCAAGAGCCAGGGACGCATGTCTTATGTCAACATGCCCCAAATTGTACTCACCTTCTCCAACCCAGCTCTCACCTGTGGCCTTCCTGGCTCAAGTCCCAGTGTCATTTTTGACTTCTTGCTTCTTTTACGTGGCCATGGCTATAGCCAGCAAGCCCTGACGGCTTATTCATTCAACAGATATTCTCCAGCTCCCACTTGCTCAGCTGGCAATGATCTCTTCCTTCTTACAGTATTTACTTTTGGTGCACTCAGCTTGGTACTTGATGGCATGTTCGTTTGACATGTGTGCTCCTATGTCTCTTGACTTCACCTAACCTGTTTCCCCAAAAATAAGACCTAGCCGGACAATCACCTCTAATGTGTCTTTTGGAGCAAAACTTAATACAAAACCTAGTATTATATTATATTACATTATTATGCTATATTATATTATATTATATTATATTATATTATATTATATTATATTATATTATATATTAATTATATTATATTATATTATACAAGACCCGGTCTTATATTATACTAAAGTCAGACCGAGTCTTATATTAATTTTTGCTCCAAAAGACACAGTAGAGCTGATTGTCGGTTAGGTCTTATTTTTGGGGAAACACAGTAGTGTGTAACTCCTCTTAGGGAAGGATGACATCTTGCACCTCTTTGTATCTTCCCCACAGTCCTGCACATCACTGCAGGCAATCACTCATTTATATTTGTAGGTATCTTTATAGTGTGCTTCTAGGTTTTGGGGCTAAAGAAGTGAAAAAAAAAAATAAAAGATGATAATCCTTGCCTTCATGGAGCTTACATTCTGGGGGGAGGAAACAAGGCAATAACTAAGATAAGTAAATAAAATATAACTTATCTTAGATAATGATACTTATTAAGAAAAAAAGAAAGCAGGAAAGGTCAACATAAAGTGTGTGAATGGAGGGAGGTAGGATGTTGAAATATTATATGTGTCCAGACTCTTGAGTTAAACATAAAAGGGGTGACAGAGTTAGCCATATGACCTCTGGAGGAAGAGATTCTAGGAAGTGGGAATAGGATGTGCAAAGGTCCTGAGGTAGGAGTGCGTCTGATACGATCCAGGAATGGCAAGAAGATCATAGTGGCTGAAATTGAGAAAAAATTTGCTGCATTTAAAAAAATGAATGATTGGGGCGGCCGGGTGGCTCAGGTGGTTGGAGAGCTGTGCTCCTAACACCGAGGTCACGGGTTCGATTCCCACATGGGCTAGTAAGCTGTGCCCTCTACAGCTAGATTGAGAACAACGGCTAGACCTGGAGCTGAGCTGCCGTGTGCTGCGGTGAGCGGCTGGTGAGCAGCTGGCGACCAGCTGGCGACCGACTGGCTCAGCCAGGTAGAGCGCAAGGCTCATAATACTAACGTGGGCCAGGGAGCTGTGTCCTCCACAACTAGACTGAGAACGATGCCTTGAACCGGAGTGGGGTGGGGGAAGGGGGGAGTTGGGGAGGGGAAAAAAAATTAAAAAAAAAAAAGAATGATTGAATTTCAGGCCTTAAGGATACCTCACTGTAATATGAGCTTACACTGGGTGACCCATCCTGTGCGGACCCCAATCCTCTGGGGGCAAAGAGGCTCCTCACTGCTCCTCCAGCTCACCATCCAGTCTGAAGCCTAGAAAAGATTGGCCTCTGTCTTGGGTAATCCGCAGGTTCCTCCCGTGGCTAGAGCAGCCCACAGGAGAAGGAGGCCACCTCTCTGACCCTCCAGGGCAGTGTGGGTCCCTGGGTCTCAGAGGAGTTAGAGCTCCAGACCCCACCACCCCTGAGCTCTGCAGGGGAAGGGCTCCTTCTTCAGCTTCTTGGTGCTAATAGGTGCTTTACTCCCCTCCACTTTGAAAGGCATCTTTTGATTTGATACTAGTTCATTCCAGTCAGATTTTGCTCAGGTTTTTTGTTTTTGTTTTTTGGTCTGTGTTTTCTTTACTGTTCTTTCCTGTTTGGGTTCACAAATTTGTTTCTTATGAAAAAAACCAAAAAACAATCTCTTCTATCTAACAGTGGGTTTTTGTATTTTCTTAGGTTTTCTCCTGGCATCCAGATAGGCTTGGTGTCATATTATTATTTAAGGTGATTTTCTAAAGTTCTGGCCAATGCATTAAGACTGGAAACAAAAATGCTGCTTTTGATTTCATTGATTTTCTCTACCAATTTTCTGTTTTTGATCTCATTGATTTCTGCTCTAAGTTTTATCATTTATTTTCTTCTGCTTATTTTGGATTTAATTAGCTCTTCTTTTTGTAGTTTCCTAAGGTAGAAGCTTGGATGATTGATTTTAGATCTTTCTTCTTTTCTAAAATATGCTTTTGTCGAATGAATTAAAAAAGAGTCTGGAGGATTTTCTAGAAATAAATAATAAAGATTTATTCAAGGTTCTTACAGTTTGCCTGCCACTGGGAACATAGCTAGGCAAAAACGTAGAAGTGTTCCAAAGAAGAAAGATAAGTTAACAGTTTTTATGGTAAAAAGGACGTTCTTTTTTCTTTTCTTCCCCGTTCTTCCACCCCTCTGCCCCCCACTCCACTCTGGTTCAAGCCGTTGTTTCTCAGTCTAGTTGTGCAGGACACAGCTCCCTGGCCCATGCTGGTATTATGAGCCTTGCATTCCCGCCCCCCGCCCCAGGTAGTTGGTCGCCGATCTTTGGTCGGCAGCTCACCGCAGGCTGCCGCCTGCTCAGCATGGCTGCCAGCCACTCACGCTGGCCCGCAGGCTGCTCTCGGCGACACATGATAGCACTCTGCAGCCCGTGGCAGCTTACACCAAACTCCGGCTGCTCATGGCAGCCTAGCTCCAGGTAGAACTGTTTTTCACAATCTTAATTGTAGAGGGCACAGCTCACTGGCCCATGTGGGAATTGAACCGCAACCACCTGAGTCACCGGGCCGGCCCAAAAGAACATTCTTGAGAATTATCAGTCCTGTATTCTTAGCCCTAGGATTGATCTATGATGGTTATCAGTCAGATGTCAGGTGGTCTGGATGATCAAAGTCAAGTGGTCCAAAAGATGGGCTCCAGGATGTCTGGTCAAGATTGGTGGGGATGTCAGGTTGTCTGGATATGTGAGTCCTTCAGGGCGTAATCAGAGGGTTATCTGGAAGTTTGTTATATGTCCAGATGTTTATGCAGGCATTGATGTTGGACTGGAAAGTTAAAAAAAAAATTTAATTTCCCAGGCTAGTTAGAACAAGAATGGAGTCTTTCCTCATGCCTCAAACTTTCATAATGTTAATAATTTTAGTGGCTTGGTTAAAGTGACTCCATTTTATATATTCCTTGTCTTCACTCTTTCCTCATTTAATACTATAAATTTCCTCAAAGCACTACTTTCACTGAATCCCAGAAATTTTGATAAGTTGTGTTTTAATTTTCATTTAGTTCAAAATATTTTTTAAAATTTTCTTGAGATTTTTTCTTTGAATCATGTGTTGTTTAGAATTCTTGTTTAATCTCCATGTATTTTGGGATTTTCCACTTATCTTTGTGTTATTGATTTCTAGTTTACGTTTATTGTGATCTGACAGCAAACATTGCATGATTTCTATTATTTTAAATTTGTTAAGGTGTATTTTATGGCCAGAAAGTGATCTATCTTGGTGATTGTTCCATGTGAACTTGAGAAGAATGTGTATTCTGCTGTTGTTGGGTGAAGTAGTCTGTAAATGTTTATTATATCCAGTTGATTAATGGTGTTGTTGAAGTCAATAGGTCCTTACTGATTTTCTGCCTGCTGGATCTGTTAATTTCTTTTTTTTTTTTAATTAAAGTTTATTGGGATGACAATTGTTAGTAAAGTTACATAAATTTCAGGTATACAATTCTGTATAACATCCTCTATAAATCACATCGTGTGTTCTCCACCTAGAGTCAGTTCTCCTTTCATCACCATATATTTGATCCCCTTTACCTTCATCTACCACCCCTCTTCCCGCTTACCCTCTGGTAACCACTAAACTATTGTCTGTGTCTGTGAGTTTTTGTTTCTCATTTGCTTGTCTTATTCTTTTGTTGTTTTTGGTTTATATACCACATATCAGTGAAATCATATGGTTCTCTGCTTTTTCTGTCTGACTTATTTCGCTTAGCATTATAATCTCAAGATCCATCCATGTTGTCACAAATGTTCCTATATTATCTTTTCTTACCGCTGAATAGTATTCCATTGTGTATATATACCACAACTTCTTTATCCATTCATCTATCGAAGGATATTTTGGTTGTTTCCATGTCTTGGCCACCGTAAACAAAGCTGCAATGAACATTGGAGCACACGTGTCTTTATGTATAAACGTTTTCAGATTTTTTGGGTAGATACCCAGGAGAGGGATTGCTGTGCCATATGGTAATTCCATTCGTAATTTTTTGAGGAACCTCCACACTGCCTTCCATAACGGCTGCACCAATCTGCATTCCCACCAACAGTGTATGAGGGTTCCTTTTTCTCCACAGCCTCTCCAACACTTGTTACTATTTGTCTTGTTGATGATAGCCATTCTGACGGGTGCGGTGATATCTCATTGTGGTTTTTATTTGCATTTCTCTGATGATTAGTGATGTTGAACATTTTTTCATGTGTATTTGCCATTTGTATGTCCCCTTTGGAGAAATGTCTCTTTAGGTCCTCTGCCCATTTTTCAATTGGGTTGTTTGTTTTTTTGTTGTTGAGTTGCATGAGTTCCTTATATATTTTGGATATTAGCCCCTTATCGGAGGCACTGTTTGCAAAAATCTTCTCCTATTCAGTTGGTTGCCTCTTTATTTTGTCGATGGTTTCTTTTGCTGTGCAGAAGCTTTTAAGTTTGATATAGTCCCATTCATTTATTTTTGCTTTTACTTCCCTTGCCTTTGGAGTCATATTCATAAAATGCTCTTTGAACCCAAGATCCATAAGTTTAGTACCTATGTTTTCTTCTATGCAGTTGATTGTTTCAGATCTTATGCTTAAGTCTTTGATCCATTTTCAATTAATTTTGGTACATGGTGATAGCAGTCCAGTTGGATCTGTTAATTTCTGATAGGGGAATGTTAAAGTGTCCACCTATAAGAGTGGACTCATCTACCTTCTTGCAGTTCTGCCGGGTATTTTTTGCCTCATGTATTTTGATGTTCTGTTGTTAGAAGCATACACATTAGGATTGTTATGTCTTCTTGGAGAATTGTCTTTTTTATCATTATATAATACCCCTTTTTATCCCTGATAACTTTCCCTGCTTTGATGTATGCTCTGTCTGAAATTAATATAGCTACTTTTGCTTTCTTCTGATTAGTGTTAGCATCTAGTATCTTTCTCTATCCCTTTACTTTTAATCTATGTGTGTCTTTATATTTAAAGTGGATTTCTTTTAGACAACTATAGTTGGATCTTATTTTTTATCCACTCTGACAATGGCTTTCTTTTAATTGGTTCATTTAGACCATTGATGTCCTAAGTGATTATTGCTATAATTAGATTAATACCACCATATTTATTACTGTTTTCTATTTGTTACTCTTGTTATTTGTTCCTATTTCTGTCTTCCACTCTTTTTCTACCTTTTGTGGTTTTAATTAGGCATTTTATATGATTTTGTTTTCTCTCTTTTCTTTGCATATCAGTTATACTTCTTTTTCTTAACCTTTTTTAGTGGTTGCCTTAGAGTTTGCCCTAGAGTTGCAATATACATTTACAACTAATCGAAGTCCACCTTCAAAAACACTATGCTGCTTCATGGGTAGTGTAAATACCTTGTAATAACGAAATAATCCTCATTCCTCCCTCCCATCCCTTGTATTATTACCGTTATTCATTTCGCTTATGTATAAGCATGTAGTATACACACACATACATATGTATATACACATACACACATATATAAACATACATAGTCAAATGCATTGTTGCTGTTATTCTTTTGAACAAACTGTTATCTATTAGGTCAAGTAAGAATAAGAATAAGAAAAGGTTTTATTTTATCCTCACTTATTCCTTCTTTGGTACTCTGTAGATTCAAGTTTCTGAGCTATATTATTTTCCTTCTCTCTAAAGAACTTCTTTGAATATTTCTTGCAAGGCAGGCAGGCCTACTGGCAACAAATTCCTTCAGGTTTTGTTTGTTTGAGAAAGTCTGTATTTTTCCTTCACGTTTGAAGAATAGTTTTGCAGGATACAGAATTCTACATCTGTGAGGATTTTTCTTCAACACTTTAAATATTTCACTCTGTTCTCTTCTTTCTGCCATGGTTTCTGAAGAGCAATTGGGTTTAATTCTTATCTTTGATCCTCTGTAGGTAAGGTATTTTTTTCTCTCTGGCTTCTTTTTTTTATCTTTGACTTTCCGTAGTTTGAAAATGATGTCCTAAGTGTAGGTTTTTATTTTGAGGGGTGGGGTTTGCATTTATCTTGTTTGATGTTCTTCCAGTTTCCTGGATCTGTGGTTTGGTGTCTGACGTTAATTTGGGAAAATTCTCAGTTATTATTGTTTCAAATAATTCTTGTGCTTCTTTTCCTTCTGATATTCCTATAACACATATTTTATACCTTTTGTGGTTGTCCCACAGTTCTTGGATATTCTTTTCCTTTTTTTTTTTTTTTTTTTTGTGGCTCGCTTTGATTTTCAGTTTTGGTGTTTTCTACTGAAATATCCTGAATCTCAGAGATTCTTTTCTCACTTGAACCTTGTTTATATTTTTGAGATAGTTCCATATTGGTATATAAAAAGCTTCTTCATTCTTTGTCGTGGCTGCAAGGTTTCTCATTTTATGGATATATCATAATTTATGGAATCACTTCCCTATGGATTCATTTAGACTGTTTCGAACCATTTGCTCTTATGAAGAATGTTGTGCCAAATACAACATTAAATTAAAACACAACAATATTATGAACTTGTACACTAGTAATTTTACACACAAAGTCAATCTGTAGAATACATTCTTAGAAATGGAATTGCTCAGTCAAAAGGTACATGCATTTTTCATTTGGAAAAATTTGTTCTTCCTAGAATTTATACTGATTTGCATCCCTCCAGTAATGAACAAGTGATTATTCCCCCACCCCCAACAAAATTTTATCAATTTTTTTGATCTTTACTAATGAGCTAGGTGAAAATGTGACATGTGTGGTCCCCCAAAATTATGCCATGTTCCCTACTAGATAATTCACATAGAAGAAAAATCATATAAACATAATTAATCCCAGAAGGTTTTCAAAGGGAAATCAGAACTCATTAGGTATTATTGAATTCATGGTGGAAAAAAATGTCATGAACATAAGGAATGTGGGAAAACTTTTTAGGTGGCCATTTTGACTTGTTCAACCTCAGAGAATTCACAGTGGAGAAATGCCACTGGAATGTAATGAGTGTGAGAAAACTTTCTGGAGGAGTTCACACATTGTTCAACACCAGAAAATTCATTTGGGAGAAACCCCCGGGAGTGCACTGAGTGTGGAAGAGCCTTCAGCTACAGCTTAGGCCTCCTTGAACGTCAGTGAATTCACACTGGAAAAAACTCTCTGAATGTAGGCATGTGGGAAAACATTTAGACATAATTCAGCCTTATCAGTGCAGAGACTTCATGTTAGAAGAGAACTCTTTTGAATGTCATGACTGCAGGAAAGCTTTTCCTCAGAGCCCACATCGTATTCTACGTCACTGTGTCTACTCATGAAAGAAACCCCATAATTTATTGAATGTGGTAAAAACCTTTAATCAGAGCTTGAGTCTTGTTCAACATCAAAGGATTCATTCTGGACAGAAACCCTGGGCGTGTTGTAAGTGCTGGAAGGCCTTCAATTATAGTTTACACCTTATTCAACTCCAGAGAATTCATACCGGAGAGAAACTGTTTGAAAGTACTAAATGTGGAATCGCTCTCTGGCCTAGGTCAAGCTTTACAACATCCACGAACTCATTTCAGGGAGGAATGCTATGCATGTAATGAAGTGAGGACACCTTCAGACAGATTTGTACCTGAGAATCTACTTTGTGAGTAAAGAGATGATAAAAACTTGAGCAGTGCTCATGTATCTGTGTATTTTATGATGCAAAGCTGCTAACTATGCATCTGCCAGGTTCATATGTTTCTTATGTGAATAATTGATCAAATGGTAAACCTGGAGGATAGTTTTTCTACAGTTCCTCCTTATATATCATCAGAAGTGCCACATTAGATCGAAAAGCAGTGGATGCAATTCTTGGAAATTAATGGATGCAATCTGACTTGTCATGCTATGTAAGCAGCTCGAATGACTTTGTGGATAAAGGTCAGAGCTCCTAAAATCTCTTATACTCATTTTCTACCCAGAGTCAGGGAAATGCAAGGTAGCTCGAAAGTGGAGGGTACTGGCCAGTTTTCTATCACCCAGATGTAGTTTATAAAGATTCTGAGATGCTGTGGCAAAAGAGCTCTCATGCCCCTGAAAGGTTTGAGCGGTGAAGGGGTCCTGTTAAAAATGAGGAAAGCGGATGCTGACCATGAGGACCCACTTCAGTTATTTTATGGCACTTAAAGTTAATTGAATTACCCTTTAGGATGGTGCATACTAAAGAGGAGGGTGTGAAGACACATTTATGCTCACTTGAATTTATGCTTGACTCTGTGTCCCAGGACTTGGCCCCCATTCCCCCCTGACACACACAAAACTAAAGGATATGAGTTCCCATGCAGACTGTTTCAAGATGGAACACAGGGCCAAGATGAGAGTGAGGCGCCTGGGGTACAGAATTTAAGGAGGCACTCACTCTCTTGCATGACCCTGAGGGTGATGTCGCCTCAGACACTGGCCTTGTGCCTCACTTGCCTCATCCTAATCTTGGCCCTGGACAGAAGCCCCAGAGCCCGGATGGCTCACTTGGAGGCGACTCAATGGAAGTCTAGATCTTGGGGGCATTGGAACAGCTGGAACAGAGAGAAAGGGGTGGAAGGAAGAAGTGAGGGAAACACTTGGGAGGAAGCTAGCCAACGGAAAGAACTGTAGGAATGGGCTTAGTCAGAGGGCCACAGGTGGGAAAACTGGGCAGTTCTGAGACACAGGTCTCCTCTCTTGAGGGGCACCAGGAAGGGGCCTCCCTAGATCCATTCTCTCATTTATTGAGTGCCCACCATGCTAGACCCATTGCTGTTAGAAATATGCTTTGGTTGGACTGTTTTCATGCAAGGAGTGGAGGTCTTCAGAAGATAGCTCAGGTAATGGTGCTTTGTTACAAAGGTAGTTTACTTCTATTATTGTTTGTTTATTATTTTTATGGCTTTATTATAAAGGTAAAGGGATACCTTGGTAGGCCTGGGCTGCCCAAGCCTTGCATATTCCAAAGATTTTCAGGAGTGGCTTTTGACCAGCTTCTGGGAGATAAACTCTGAGCCCTTGGAATATTCGGCCTGATAAGAATATCTTTGTGTACCTGAGGCCTTGGTCCCCACCAGATAGTTCATGCTAACAATGTACATGGTGAACACCTGTCTTTGTATGCATAGAGGCTTTAGACCACACTCTATCAGTTTCATTTCTGGGCTGGAGACTGAATAGCTGAGGTCAGTCACAAGGGCACTCCATGCTTACATGATTGAACCCCCAATAAAAATCCTCAACTCCAAGGCTTGGCTGAGTGTCCCCGGTTGGTAACACGTTGTACGTGTTGTCACACATTGTCGCGGGGAGAATGAAGCACTGTCCATGTGATTCTTCTGGGAACAGACAACTGGAAGCTTGAGTCTGGTTTCCCTTGGACACCACCCCATGTGCCTTTACCCTTTGCTGATTTTAATCTGCGTCCTTTCACGGTAATAAAACAGAGCTGTAAATATTACAGCTTTCTGTTTGCTGAGTTCTGCCAGCGAACCATCAAACCTGAGGATGGACTTGGGGCCCCTCAACATAGATAGATACTCATGCAGAGGAACGCAGGAAAAGATGAATAGGCAGACTTCAGATTGCCTTGGATCCAAGGTAGCTCAAAGGACTTCTTTTAAGTATAATTTTCAGTCACAGAACTTTATTTTTAAACCAGTTGTAAGTCCCAAAGATAAAATTTCAGAATGCAAAACAAAACAAAAAGAGAACACAAACAGCTATCATTGTCTATATGCTGCTAATTCTAGTGGCCCAAGAGGAATTCCACCAAATGTCAAACAAAGGATGTCTCTGAACTAGAGACATCATGATGGGAGTGAGGCACCTCGGGTACAGAATTAAGGAGGCATTCACTCTCTTGCAAGACCCTGAGGGTGATGCCGCCTCAGACACTGGCCTTGTGCCTCACTTGCTTTACCCTGGTCTTGGCCCTGCACAGAAGCCCCAGAGCCCGGATGACTCACTTGGAGGTGACTAAGTGGAAATCTGGATCTTGGGGGTGTTGGAACAGCTGGAACAGAGAGAAAGGGATGGAAGGAAGAAGTGAGCGACACACTTGGGAGGAAGCTAGCCAACGGAAAGAGCGGTAGGAATGGGCTTAGTCAGAGGGCCACAGGTGGAAAAACTGGGCAGTTCTGAGACACAGATCTCCTCTCTTCAGGGGCACCAGGAAGGGGCCTCCCTGGATCCATTCCCTCATTTATCACATGCAGAGGGCCTTGTTTGTTGTTGGCTGTCTTGGAGGAACCCATCAGTGGCTTTCCCACTTAATGGGCCCCTGGTCTTAATGATCAAAGCATCCTTTTCCCAGAGGAAAAAACCAGGACTAGATACTTAAGAATAGTGTATTATCTAACATTGCTTACTATCATCCCAGAAAATCTCAGGAAATATAAAAGTAAACTACTTATTGGGAAGAAGAACCTGTCGATGGTGACTCAATAATGATTTATTGAATGATTAATACCTTAAACTTTACCTTCACTTATTACCCTCTTATCTCAGAAACTTATGACCTTGATTAGGCCCCAATGGTTACTTGTTTGGTGACTAATTCAAACAGGGCTGGCAGGAGAGCCCAGTTTGTTTCAATGGCAGGGGCTCGCAGGTCTTCACCTTGTCTTCCCACTCTAGGCGTGCCCATCTCCTTTTCAGACAACACTGAAAGAAGACTCCAATTAGCAACGCTTTTACTGTATTATTGTCAATATGTCTTCCTTCTTATTCTATTTGTGATGCTACTTAGTCTGAAAATTTGACAATTGTCTTTGTGTCTGTCTTACCATCTTCTCTATTTGATCTTCCATTCTTTTCATCCATATTTTTTTTCCACAAAAAGTGGGGTTCTTATATGGTATATCAGCTGGATTGTGACCTAACTAATGTGAGTAACAGAGACCCAAAGTAACAGGGGCTCACACAGGATTTAAATTTATTTTCCTGTCACATAAAAGGCCGGAGGAGGATAATTCAGGTTTTCTATGGAGCCCCTGTAGTCACCTGGGATCCTGGCTGCTTCTAGCTTCTCACTGTGTCATCCTAGGGTACAGCCTCGGCCTTCAGGTACAAGGTGGAGCTCCTGTCATTGAAACCATGTTCCAGGCAGGGAATAGAGGAAGGTACTTGCCATTTGTCTCAAGGAAATGTCCCACAAACTGCCACTTCCATTCATGTCCCACAGGCCAAGGCTTAGGCAGATGGCCACACCCAGCTCAAGGAAGACTGGGAATTTTTATCTTTGCTGAAAGTGGCCTTGCATCCGGCTAAACCTCTAGGATGTTAAAGGGGGCGGGGCTGATACTGGAACAGACAACCACCAGTTTCTGTCACAGTTGTCATGATCTCTCCTCACATTTTTCTTTTGTCTGTCTCCACTGGGGCCCATGTTTCAGTGCTGGATTTGCCAATAGAAATGGCTTGTCTGGTTTGGGATGTGGGTTATGATATTATTTATTATAATAAGTAATATATTAATACTAACATAGTGTTATAACATACAATAGACCTGTTTTTTCCCTACCTTAATAAAATGTTACCTGGTATTTTAAAGGCATATGCAGAGGTAGTTAAAACTTTATAGTCTTGACTTTGCTTAGCTAGATCCTTTATATAAAGGATTCTTAATTTTTCTCCTCATCTTTAGCTGATGTGGCTAAATCATGGAGAAAATGTATCACTTTAATTTAGTATCACCCTAGTATTGTCTCCGCTTAATAGTAGTACTCTCTGGTTAACAACATGAGGCCTAATTATTAAAAACAAACCTATTTATCTGTCATAGCATACATGTTTTTAACATGTCCCTTGATATAGAAATAATTCAGAAAAAGTCTAAAGGATTGACCTATAGATTGAATTTTATGGATTCATTGAAATGTAAACACTGACTTAAGACAGCTTATCTGTACAAAGTGGCAGCTGTGTCAGGTGGACAAGTGCTCCAAGACTCAACTTCTCCCTTCTTTTTCATTCCCTTTCCAGGCCACACTTGGACTCCGGTTTGTAGATTCATGGCGCCACCTGGTGCCCAGCGAGGATACTGTCTCTTCATCCCCGCACAGAGGACACCTAAATACCAAGGGTGCCAAAAAAATGTGTACACGACTTGTATTCTTATTTTGTTATCGGTATATATTGAGGATTACAATTTTAATACAGTTTTTTCCTTTCTTAAAATGTGTCTATATATTTTTGGCACCCTGTGTATGTAAACAGCTCCTGCTCCTGTTCCTTTCAAGATTCTCCATCAGCTTAATTCCAATTCAGATAATCTTTCTCACAAAGAGAAATATTAGGGGTAGATTTCTTCTGCCCCATCCTTCCAACTCCTGCCCGCTACCTCCCCAGAAAACCTTCTCCTTACATGCACCAGCGGTAGCTGCAGTGGTAATTGCCATTGCATGCATGCTAGTGTCTGGCATGTGCTAAGTGTTTTTTGTGCATAATCTCATTTAATCTTCACCAGAACCCTATGTTATTCCGTTTTACAGAGTGGACACTGAGGTCCAAAGCTCAGGTCATTTTCCCAGGTATGCAGAGCTAGTAAGTGGCAGAAGCCCAAGTGGAGAGCAAGGCTGTTTGCAAAACTCGTGCTTTACCAGTGGTTCTCAATCCTGGAAAACACTTTTTAAAAAGTATCAGTTTTTAATTTAATCAGTCTTGGGGGTGGGTGGCAGAGAAATGGTATTATCGATTGAATTGTTGTCTCAACCAAATTCGTATATTGAAGTCCTAACCCCCAATGTGACTGTATTGGGAGACAGGGCCTCTTAAAGTAATTAAGGTTAAATGAGGTCCTAAGGCTGGGCCCAAATCCAATATGACTGACATCCTTATAAGAACAAGAAGAGACAGCAGGCATGAGCCTGCATAAAGAAAAGGCCATGTGAGGACACAGTAAGGAGGCAGCCATCTATAAGGCAAGGAGAGAGGCCTAAGCAGAAACCAACCCTGCTGACACTTTGATGTTGGACTTCCCGCTTCAGCACTGAGAGAAAATAAATTTCTATTGTTTAAACCCTCCAGTGTGTGGTACTTTGTTATGGAAGTCCTAGCAGACTAACACACAGATATCTTTTTTTTTTTTTTTTTTTTAGTTCCCCAAGCAATTCTAGGGTGTGAATACCTTTGTTGATAAGCCCAAGAGAAAAGGGAGTCTTGGATTTTGGGGTAAAAATGGGCTGACAACCTTTAGAATTCTTGAAAGAATTCAGACGGTTGTCTCAATAACTCCACTTGCCCCCACACTTTCTTTTATTCTCATTCTCTTTATTCAACATCAGCACTTGATGATAAAATATTTTTTCTTATTCATTTTCACTGAATAAGGTCCTCGGGATCTGGAAGTCTGTCTTCTGTTCATCAGAGGAACAGCCTCATATTTGTGTGGTGTTACTGGACACATTTTATGGGATGTTGAGTAATTTGCAAGCATATAAAATTCAGTTTATACACCAAATGTGAAATAAAGCCAATCCCCTTAAATTAAAACAAAATTTCAAGAATCACAATTTGAAAGCTTGTGAAGGAAATTGTACACTGTTCACACTAATGCCTCCTTCGCTGGTAAACAAATGCCTGCCTCCTTTGTGAGTATCATGAGAACATGGCAGTTGTTTTGATTTGCTTCTGTACCTCCCATGGTAACATGTTGTGGATTGCCCTGTTATTTTTAAACGTGCTATTATGTCAGGGCCAAGAGGAGCCTAAAGAGACAAGAGTACTACATATAATGTAGTACTAGATGGGATTCTGGCCTAGGAAGAGGATATTAGGTAAAAACTAGAAATCAGAATAAGTTATGGACTTTAGTTAGTAACGATATCAATTGGTTCATTAATGATAACATATGTACCTATTTACATAAGATGTGAATAGGGGAAATTGGGTGTGGGGTAACATTCTATATTAAGCAGTATTTATTAGGATGCTGGGAGGGGTGACCTACTTGTGACCCAATTTGGAGATGTTTGTCAATTTCCTCCTTTTTCCCTTCGTGGTCTCTGGTGACTTTCAACAATTGCCCACTAGTGCTGGAAATGGCCCCAGGTTCTTCCAACATCTTCATACGAAAACATGTGTCCTCCCTTGGGTCCACTGCAGTAGATCAAGCATCATACTCAATCATGAGTAGGGAAGAGTCCAGTTTTGACCATCTGGAATGTATAACTTTACAAAATTGATTCTTGCTTATCCAGGGGTGGCCCTATCCAAAAATAAATACTGAAATATATAAAAATAAAGAGATAAAAAAGGTGTGTCCAGTGAGACAAGAAAGACCAAGAAGAACAGAAACCAAGATGTATTTGAAGTATTTGCAAACATCAGCCCCTCACACTGGCTGCCAACAAACTTCTTCTCGATTCTACCCGAGAATCTACAAGCTTCCTGACATCCCCAGTCGTCATGATCAATCCATGTCATTAATCAGCCATTGGTCTGTTACAGTTTGGTTCACTGAACCTAAGATGTCACATACAACATGGGGACTCAAGTGTCAGCCAACGTTCCTCATCCAACCCTGTGAAAAAGGAATCAACCCTGTGGTAACTACTGCTCTAATGGGGAGGAAGGGGCTCTGCAAAGCCAGTTGGTTACATTTGCTCTTCTTATTAGCTTTGCCCATTGCTCTGAATACCTGCCATTACTCTTAGACTTCTGGGTTAAGGTACTGTTTCTTGCCACTGTTAAAATTCAAGTTAATCACAGAAGACTTTTCCAGTCAATATGCACTGACTATCTCTGGTCAGTACTGTGCTACAGGTGCAGTCCCTGGGTGAAGGTTGGCTTCTCATTGCCAGGTGGGGAGATGGAAAATATTCTTACAAGAGAACACAAGCTATCACAGGTCAGATTAGCTAAAATGCTGAGAGTCAGGAAGAACCGCAGAGGAGTGGTCGGACTGAGAAGAGAGGAATCAGGGAAAGCTTTCTGGATGTGATTTGTGGAACCAGGTCTTGAAGTAGGGCAGCCACATAGGTCACCCAAACCTCATCAGCGTGCAGGGCTTTATTCTGCTGGACGGGAGCTATTTTATGCACAGGTAGGGCACATATGGATTTTTTGAATGTTAGATTTGAAATTTTCTCTCTCGAGCTGATGATGGTCAAAACAGTGGCAAAACAGATTGGACATGCTTTAGAGCCCCATTAAGGGGTGGGGACAGATTGTGTGTTAAGTGGGACTGTAGGAAGGCAGCCAGGTGGGGGTGAGAAGAGCCTGGGGAGGAGTCTGAAGATGTGGGTGCTAATCTGGCCTCTCCCCTTCTGACCTGAGTAAACGTGGTCAAGTCACTGAATCCTTAGGGCCTCCCTCATCTAGTTGCCATAGACAACCTAAGTTTCAAGAGACTCTCATCATGGCTAACATATGTGAGAGGGCTTTGTAAACTACGTTAGGTATTTGTAAGGTTTGCATTTGTTGCTATTGTTCTTTTAAACCACGCCTCAAAACCTGTACTTTGCCCACGTGGATAAAATCTATACATCATGATTTCTTATATGGCCTTAATGTAGTGAGGTCAAAGAGGATTATTTGAAAGACTCATGACTGCAGGGGTAGAGTGAGTTTGAAGGAGATGGGAAGGCAACAAGCCCAAGGTGAGTCTAGAGAGAGAATTTGAGGGAACCTGCAGTGTCATCCCAGTTTTGGATTTCAGTGGCAGTGGACAAAGGACAGTATTGTGGGCAGGCACGTGGCCTGAGAGAAAACAGTATGAAGAGCAAGTAAACAGAATGTGGGAGACGGCGAATGGATCCGTTAGCCTGATGAGGAAGGCTGAGTCATAGAGAAGGGATCTTGTTGGAGGACCAAATACTTCATCCGATTTCTTGACAGGTCACATCTTCCTCTGGGAAAATGACATCATGAAAACAGAGTTAGGAGACATTGGGGCAGCCTTAAGTTTCTTCAGTCACATTGGAAACTTATATGTCCCTGTGATGATGGGCGACACTGGAACTTGATTTTCCTCCCATGTTATTTTCTCAGAAAAGAGCTTCAGAAATATTCATGCAGGATGGCCTTGGCCTAGGGAGGGCAAATAATTTCTATTCATCTGGGGATTCAGACTAATTAGCAGTAGTTGCCTGGAACATTGTGATGAGGCGGGGCTCTAAGGCAGATTTGGGGCTCAGTGGGCAGGGGCACTATTATGACTCAGTGGTGTCTTAGCCCTTGGTGGCAAGTATGGTGATTATTTTGCTGACTTTGTGAAGACTCCAGAGCCTTCCAGAGGAGGAGCCTCATTTGTTGGGGTACAGCCCCCAAAATATGTCCAGACCATATCTGAGATCAATTTCAACAGACTCTTATGTGAGTGGCACCACACCTCAATATTTTTAAAGGTTCCCAGGGGATTCCAATGTGCAGCCAAGGTTGAGAATCACCCATCTAGATTCTTGAGGCAGATGCCCATTTACGCAGGTGCACTAGATAAAAGTCAGTGGAACCAAACGTCCCCTATCCTTGGTTCTGAGGCAGGATACTTTTGTAATCTGGGCATCTTTCCTTGGGATCAACGTAGCTGGCACTGAATTGTGATAGTAATTGACTTCTCTTGGATCATGGCTTGAGCAGAATGGAGAAGGTTGAAATAGCAACACAGGAAAATGGTAGGCAAGCTGACTAGTGAAACAGAAAATGATTTCTGGGCAGCAGTGAAAGACCGCGGGAAGTAGAAAGCATACTTTTATCTTGGGGCTCTTTTCCAAATGCAGAGTCTTTCCCACTAGTTATCAACAGCCTGGGCAAGAAAAAAAATGGACATTTCAACTGATCCAGGGCTAACAAACTTCCTGGAGAGTTGCAGACAGTAGGGCAAAAGAGTTAAGGATCTTGGTGTGAGAGTGGCTAAAGTGACTGACTTTAGAGTTTAGGGCCTAATCCCAATGATGAACTCAAGATAAAGTTTTCCGCTAGGTTGTGTACTGGATATATATACACAATTTCCCTTTCTGAGACTATTCACTCTCTTCCCTATTCCACAGGATTACGGTGAGGCAAATACAGAAGCCTGCTCCCACAACTGGGGCAGAAGGTGAGCCAGATTTGGCTGAGCCTACTATCCCTTTTCCCTTGAATGCAATTATTGGCCCAAGGGTGAGCACCAGCCCCAAGCGGGACCAATCATAGCCCTTCCCTGAGATTGATATTTAGGAGGGGTAGTGTAGTTTGAAGATGGAAGCCTTCTTCAACATAGTTACCTTTGAATTGATCCCTGAATAACAAGAACTTTGCGTGAAAACGAGGGGCACAGGAAGTAACGTAACAAGTTCAAAGGTTATGAGGCTTGATGGGCCAAGCCACTTATCAAGAGATAGAAGCTATTACAGACCACTCTTCCCACTGTCAGAACCGCTCTCCCCCTCACTCTTAACTTGGGTAACTCCCGTACAATCTTCAGATTTCAGCCCAAACATCACTCCCTCCCTCCAGTAACCCCTCCATGACCTCAGTGCAGGTCTCCCTTCGTCCCCAGCAATTGACAGGTTTCTTCCTGGGATCTAGGAGTCTGTGTTTACCAGATTCAAGAATCTCAGGGAAGGAAATGACAGGATAAGGGATGCAGGTTGGGGGAATTAAGGAGGTCCCACAATCCCTATCCCACAAGAAAGCGAAGCTGACTCCCCACTCCTCAAGCCGAGGTTAGTGCTCCGGGAGAGATACCAGTGCGCAGAGCGTCCGGTCGCGCGGCGGAAGTGCATCCCTGGAGCCGTTCTAGGAAACCCGGAGGACCCAGCTCGTCAGTGATCCTGGGGCTGAAGTGGCCATCGCTGGGTGCACAGGGGCACTCCAGGATGCTGCTTTGGCAGGCAGTGGCGAGATGGCGTTCGGATTAGGGCGAAAACCCGCATAAAGCAACGCTGGAAAAGGGGAGGAGGCGCTGGCATGCGAACCACCTGTTCCTCCGGCACAGTGCGACGCGCGCTGATTGGCTGGAGTGCCGCCCGGGTACCGGAAATAGCCGATGCCAGTCGCCCGTGAAACCAAGACAACAGCAGCGGGTTTTGTGCGAGCAATCCGAGCAGCGCCGGGAACCCGAGCAGAGCGAGCGTGGGGCGGTAACGGCTTGCGGTGAGATCTCATTTAGTGCCGGCGGGAGGGAGGAGGGCGCTGGGCTCCTGACTCCCCGGCCCGGGAGCAGAGCAGAAAGCCAACGTTTAGGCCCGTTCCTGACCCGGGTTCACTGTGTGACCTTGGACTTTATGGTCACCCCGGGCCTCCATTTCCCACCTGCTCTCATTCTTCCAACACACATATCCCCAGATTCCCAGCCTGCTCTGGGGCCGTCAAAAACGTTGCTGGAGAAAGACAGGAAAGCATGCCAATTGGCTCCCCATCACAGTGATGCTTTCCAGCATTCTTGGCTCATAAGGAGGTTGTGAGATTAACAAGATATTGTCTATAAATGCTTAGCCTGGACATTGTGCCAGGGTCCATCTTCGCTCTGGTTCCGTGCCTGTCAGCCGCGGTGGCGTGAGAAGCAGGGACACTCACTTCCTCGGTCCCGACTGGGGGCTAGCGGGAGCTGTGATTTCCTCAGACACCATTCCCAAGTAAACTGCGGGGACGAAATGCCGGGCAGTGTCAAAAACATAAGGCCTCCGTGGCAAATTGTGCCTTGTGCTGGCAGACAGGATTTTGGCGTATGATTATTAATTATGGAAAGGAAGCAGGTAACGTGTTTCCCCGAAAATAAAACCTAACCGGGAAATAAGCCCTAACATGATTTTTCAGGATGACATCCCCTGAACATAAGCCCTAATGTGTCTTTTGGAGCAAAAATTAATATAAGACCCGGTCTTATTTTCGGGGAAATACGGTAATAGAGCCTTCTTGATTGTGGGAACCAGGGGGAGAACAGAGGAATGGAGGATAACAGTGCTTTAAATTAAATATCATCCAGATTGGGAGAAGGACCTTATTTTTTACAAATAGTTGTCATCAGCTATGTATCAGACACCATTCTAGGCTCAAGAGTAGGAAGTGTTTGCACTGCAGGACCCTGAGCATGCCTGCAGCTTCCAACAGTCATGGGAGAGGGTGGAATGGGAGATGGGAAGGGAGCCTGGGGCCTGACCAGGAGGGCATTATGAGCCACATTAAGTTTTTATTCTGTGGATCTTGGGGAGCAATGAACAGGAAGCAACATGATAACTATAGTACAATGCTGAGGTGAGTGAAATGCTGGTTCAGAGGACCCAGAGAAAACTCCTTCCTGCAGGTGTTAGTGAAGACTTTAGGGAGGAGGTGATTCTTGTACTAGTTATTGAGTATTTGGTAGGACCTGGCCTTTCAGAAGTCAAGGGAAAGTATTTGTATCAGTTAAAACACTTTCATCTGTAAGTAACAGACTACAACTCAAGCTGGCTTAATGCTTGATTTGTATTTTGTTACTTACAGACCCTTCCTTTCCCCCACTTCATTTGCCTCCCTAACTCACTCAGTCATCTCAACTATGTCCTGGCTAATATCCTCAAGTCCCTCACTCCCCCACCACACATATCCCCAGATCCCCAGCCTGCTCTGGCTGTAGAAAGACAGGAAAGCATGCCCGTTGGTTCCTCCTCACACTGATGCTTTCTATAACACTTTCTATAATGTCTGTGGGTGCATGGATTGTTGAATAGAAATCAGTTTCTAGATCTTTGGCTTCAATATATATATCCTTGCTTACCACTGATCTGTTTAAGAACGGGTCTGTGGTCTATAGCTTTCTCTTTTCCTACCTCTTTCACAATTGCCCTTCTCCTCCTTTACAAGAGAAAGATATGCTTCTCACCTATGCCCTCCTTAATTTTACTACGGTGTATCACTCTGGGGTGGAAAAACATCTGGAGTACCACGCAAAGAGGCAGTTTGTTGAGGGAGTAAATAACTTTGGACCTTTTGTAACTCAAGTTCCAATCTTTGCTTTCAACAAAATTTTAAAAAGACCACATCAGACTCTGAGCTGATCAATTATTTAATATTTTTTTACTGAAAATTACAATGTAGTCTTTGGCAGGTAAGTTAAAAGGATTAGGTGATACTGCTATCATAAGAAATTGTTGTAAATTCTGATTTAGGCAATTTGGGCAAACTCAGGTCTAGTCACAGTAACTAGGGTCAGCCTGATAAGCATAATGGAAATGTGATTTTTAACTCAAACATGGGATCTAGTCAATTGTATTATGTCTTCCCTGTTGCTCTCAGAAGTTTAGGGAAGGGGAGGTGCAGTCTAGATGGAGGGTAGGAAAAATAAGTCAGAGCAAGAACTGGCAATGTATCTATAATTCTGCTTCACACATGTGCTGAGCTACTTAGTAGACCAGACCTTGGGTAGAGATGGATGTACCAGAATGAGAATGTGATAACTTCAGCCTTTAGAACTATGTAACACAGTGGTTTCCAAATTTGGTGGGGCATCAGAATCACCTGGGGGCACTTGTTAAAAATACAGATCCCGTGGTCCACCTCTGGAGATTCTGATTCTGAGAATTCTGAGGTGGGACATGGAAATGACTATTTTAAACAGATTTCCCAGTTGATTCTTATGCGTCTATCCTAGTTCGTGGCCAAGAATCATTATTTAAGAACCATTCATCAAAAAACACCTTGCTATAATCGCAAGCCTACTAAACAATTTTCAGGGTTTTATGTGGCTTCCCGTCTAGGCAGTGTGGTCCTTTCAAAGTTTTATTTCTCTTTGTAAATTAATAGGTGGGAATCTGGTTTATGCATCAGCATTTTGTGAATGAGACTTTCTGAGACTGCTCTAGCTACATTGAAAAAAACAATTTCAGGTCTGCACAGTTGAAGCTTCTGTTCTGAACTGTGGAGACCCAGTAGAGGTCTGCTTTTCATCCCCAGGCTGAGGACGAAGAGTCATCAACGTTCTCCTCAGGTGGTACCTCCATCTTATCTGTCTCCAGAAATAGCTAATTTTAGGTTTAGAAAAGTGAAGAAGTGAGAAACAGAAAGATAGGAAATTGTTCTTGGAAATGTGAATTTAGGCAATGAGTAGTGAGTATTTCCTTAGGATGAGGTCTAATGTGTGGCTGTGCTTATGGGAAAATCAACCAAATGGTGATTGGCTTTGAAATGAGAAGGTACCCATAAAGCAGTATTTAACAAATGACATTCATACGGTGTCAGTGGCAGAATGTAAAGTAAAAGAATGGTCAGAGGGAGTCAAATTTAGTTGGGAAAGAATGGTCCAAGGGGGTCAAATTTAGTTGGGATTTGAATTTTGAACCAGATCTTGAAGTTGGGGATAGGTATATATGCAACTTCTATATCTTGTTTTATTGTGGACAAGTGATTTTCCATATGGTGTACATGTGGAGGTTCTATGAGTGATCACTTGGTATAGAGCTAGATGATGGAAAATACGATACTATAGGAGAGATGAAAAGGAAAGGCCAGAGAGGGGGGTTGGAAGTAGATAGGGACTGAAATATCAGCTTGTGGAATTTGTTCTTAACTGAGTATTAGAGAGATATTTACTTAAGACAGTACTTCCCAACTCAGTACCATGGATGAAGGAGATAGCTAAATTCGCTACAATGGATCCTTAAAATTATATAGATATGTATTATCTATAATTTTCAAAAATTTCAACACATGTGAGAAATCCAACATTTGGTTGCCTGCCCTTACTCTGTGGGAAAATTGGAGAAAATGCTAAGGGAGGGAAAGCTGAAGAAAATTCCAGGTCATTTTGAGGGGTAACACAAAGAGCTGCCAGAACTTCCGGACTCCAGTAAGCAATCGGGTTCCTCCCAGCTGTCTGAAGTGGGGGTGGGGGAGGACATTACCAGGGCTGCACTGATGAGTGACTAGAGAAGCCCCAGGGTAGGATGGTGGTAGTAACCAGCATCCTGTGGATGACTGGAGGCTGGACACAGGGAAAGGGCAGTATAAGGGTCACCCCAAAATTGCCACTTTCCCTTCCTTCACCACTTGACCCCAGTCTCTCCCACCTCTCAGGGTCTTCATTTCTTTAGTAATCTCATCTTTTCTTCCCTCTTCACCCCTGTCATTCTACTGGCACCATCCCTTCTAATATAAACATGTTCAAAGCTTTCTCATCAGAGAAAATCCTTCTTTGACCCTTCTTTGACCTCTCATGCTGCTGCCTATCTTGGTCCTCTTTTTTCATCCTAATTTTTTGAAAGAAGCAGCAAATTTACTAATCAGTACACTGTTACCTGGCTTCTGTTCCTGTCATTCCACTGAATCTGTTCTCATAGATCATCTGTGACTACCTAATTGTCCCAGTAGATGTTTTCCAGTTCTTATTCTATTGGATTTCTCAACGGCATGTGACACTTTTTAATTCCCTCTGCTATTGCCCTGGTGACTTTTATGACACCTTATTCTGGATCCTCTTCTACTTCACTAACCATTCTTTCTCTTTTTGGCAGGCTTCTCTTCTTCCACCCACCCCTTTATTATTAAGGTCCTAACAGGAAACAGATACTTCACTCAAATTAGGATAATTTGAGGATGGTTTATTTGCAAAGAGGTTAATTATAAATGATATAGGTGTGGGCAGGGTGTTGAGGGACCTCGGGCTGGCAACAGTGGAATCCTGGGTCAGAAGAGACAAGAGGTAGGAGAGTTTACTAGAACTCAGTTGTTGAAACAAATGGGTAGGATAGACTTCTTGGGAGGAGTAATGACCTTCAATTGAGGGAGACCATCAGCTCAAGGAACCAGGAGAATAAATACTCTGACCTTACTCTCCTCCCTACTTCCAGCCTCCTGCTGGGACTCGCAATTGTTGGAACACAACTAGAAGCCAAAGGGCCTGTTGATGTGTGCTGTATAGGTTAGCTTTCTAGGGCAGAGAGCAGGATGGAGAAAGGTAGCAAGATGGAAGATAACTGGAGTACTCTTTTTTTTTTTTTTAATTGAGACATACAACAATGCAAAAAAGTGTGACTCACACACAAATTTGCAAGTACAAAATAAATTTAGAAATCAACTGTATTTCTATACTCTAGCAAGAATCCAAAAACAAAAGTAAGAAAACAATCCCTTTTACAATCATATCAAAAATAATAAAATAGGAATAAATTTAACCAAAGAAGAAGCACAAAAGTTATACTCATAAAACTTACAAAATAGTGTTGAAAAACTAAGAAAGGCCTAAGTAAATGGAAGGATCCCATGTTCATGGATTCGAAGACTTAATATTGTTAAGATGGCAAAATGCCCAAACTGACCTACAGATTCAACTCAATCCTTAAGAAAACTCCAGCTGTTTTCTGTGCAGAAGTTGACAAGCTGATCCTAAAATTTGTATGGAAATTCAAGGGACCCAAAATAACCCAAACAATCTTGAAATGGAAGAACAAAATTAGAAGACTCAGACTTCCCAATTTCAAAGCTTATGCAAAGCCAGAGTAATCAAGACAGTGTGGTTCTGATCTTTGGACAGACATACTTCCAGACGTATGTCCATGGAATAGCACTAGGAAACCAGAAATAAACCTTCACATTTATGATCAAATGATATTTCTTTTCTTTTTCTTTGTTTTTAAATTAGTTTCTGGTGTACAAAACAGCATAGTGATTAGACATTTATACTCGTATACCTCACAAAGTGATAACCCCAATAAGTCTATTACCCATCTGACACTGTACATAATTATTACAATATTATTAATTGTATTCCCTGCACTGTAGTTTATATCCCTGTGACTTTTTAAAAAATTATAGTTGACACTCAATATTATATTAGTTTCAGATGTACAACATTTAGACATTTCTATAATTTATGAAGTGATCGCCCTGATAAGTCTAGTTCCCACCTGACACTATACATAGTTTTTACATTATTGACCATATTCCCGATACTTTACTTTACATCCGCATGACTATTTTGTAACTACCAGTTTGTTCTTCTTAATCCCTTCACCTTTCTCACCCAGCTCCCCCAACCCCCCTCCCATCTAGTAATCATCAGTTTGTTTGGAATACTCTTAAATGTTAGCTTTGGCTTTTTAGGTTTCTGTCCTCAGTATCTGACAGTTCTCACACTATACTCACTACCATCTATGCTGAGTACTCTCACGTCTGTATCTCTAGTCCTGACTGCTCTAAGCTTTAGACCAATATATTTTGACTGATGTCTTGATACTCTTATAAGTCCAAAACAGAGCTCATCTGTCATCTTCCTTTCTAAAGGAAGCTACTCCTCCAGTGTTCCCTCAGTGGCACCACTATCCATCTAATTAGCATTCCTCAAATAAAGAGAGATCTGTGTACCACTTTTGACTCCTCCCTCTTCTTTATTCCTATGTCCTATCACTACCAAATCTTACGGAATTTGTCCTCTTAAGTATTTTTCCAGTATGTCTCTTCTTCATTCCCACTAGTACTGTTGCAACTAGTTAGATTTTTATCACCCCTTGCGTTGATGACTGCATCAACCTTCTAACTGATCTTCCTATTTCCAGGCAGACTGGTTTCTAGTTCAGCCATTAAATAGCCATTAGTGTGCATCTGCCTGAAATGCTAGTCTGACAATGGACTGTGTCACTTCTTGGCTTAAAAACCATTCCATAACTCTGTATTTTCTAAGGGAAGAAGTCACATAGCTGCCCCTTACCCCCTTGAGAATCACCTTCCACAGTCAATACTTTTACTGATAGGAGGATTATATTCCTCCAATTTGCTATAGTACAGAAATGCATGGGCTTAGGCAAAGGGCCTCTTCACTGTCAGCTCCAGGTTGCTTACTACCTGAACGGAGGCCAGGCTCATTCTCCCAGCATTTGGACGTTACTTCTCTGACCGGGACAGTTAAGTCCCTGTGTCCATTATGCCAGTTGGGAATAGGTTTGGCTCCATAAGTAAAAAAATCATAATGGCTTGAGCAAGACAAAGCTTATTTCTTTCTTAGATAAAAGAAGTGCAGAGGCAGGCATTCCAGGGCTGCTGTGGCAGCTCCATGGAGTCATCAGGGTCCTAGGTTCTTTCTAGCTCTGGTTCCGTCGTAGGGTGTGCTGGTGGACTCATGGGTCAAGATGGCACTCTACCTACCAGCTCATACCCCAGACACAACATGGAAGAAGAGGGTAAAGAAATGCATCCTCTCACTCTTAAGGAGACTTCCTAGAAGTTCCATGTCCTTTCATTTGCATCTACTGTCTTGTTAGCCAGAAGTAGCTGGCAAAACCTAGCTGCAAAGAAGGCTGAGAATTTATTTCTTTAGCTAGGCACATTGCAGTGCTAAATAAATTCATTATTCTGTTGCTGACGAGGTGGGGAAGAATGGATATTGGGGTAGACAACTGAAAATCTTTGCCACAGCCTTTTAGAGATTTTAAAAAAGTACAGCCTTTAAGGTCTATAAAATTACTAAGAAAATTCTATAAAAGGGCCAATTACAAAATTAGGATCAACACTGGATATTGGTATCAACAGTGGTGTGAAAATCAACAGCATTGTTTATATATATATATATATATATATATATATATATATATATATATATATATAAATAAAATGGCCAGCTAGAAAATTCATGCAAAATTCATACAGAGGCAT
This sequence comes from Rhinolophus sinicus, assembly GCF_057876585.1. Lineage (NCBI taxonomy): Eukaryota > Metazoa > Chordata > Mammalia > Chiroptera > Rhinolophidae > Rhinolophus > Rhinolophus sinicus. The sequence goes on from NC_142512.1 coordinate 15,255,759, forward strand.
GATGGATATGTATCTAAAAGAAATCAGGATAAGTTTGGAAATTTTGCAAAATTATACTGAAATTTACTTGGAAAACTATGAAAATAGGAAATATTTTTAAAAAGACTAATGAGAGAGAACTTTCTCTAACATATTAAAATTTTAAGAAACTTACAGTAAGTTGAACAGTTTGGTATTAGAGAGGGAATATACAGATCAATAGAACTGAATGGAGTCTGGAAATTAACCCAGATATATATGGTCATTTAGACTATGGTATAGGTGGCATTTCAAATCAGTAAGGAAAAGAAAAGTAGGAATTGATACAATTTGCTCACCATCTGGAGAAAATTAAGTTAGAACCTACTTCATCCAAATATAAGGGAGCGAAGGGTAGTTACTTCTGTGCTACTTACAACTAAGTCATGTAACCTTTTGAATGGGTACATATACAATCCCCTGTTGTGTAGAGCTGGAGAGATCACAGTACTGGACTAGGGATAGTTCTCTTGCTACTCTCTTTCTGGTGATTTCTATAAACTCCAGAGTTATTGTTATTAGTCATTTTTGCCCTTTTTTCGCAATCTTTCTCATGTATCTTCTATTAATATGGCCATCGTTTTCCCTAAATTTTTTCCTTACCAATCTCAGGTTCTGCCTCAACTCACTGCTAATATTAATGAACTTTTATCAGCATCTCCTTACCATCCATTTCCTGTTTATCTCCTTAAATCTCTTCCTCTGATAATTTCTGTCACTCTTTTCAGTCATTGCTTGCTGTTTGTTTAGCATGTCCACCATAATCCTAACTCTCTTTCTCTTCAGCAGCATCCTGCAGTTTCCCCAGATACCACGACTATTTATGAGTGCTGTCAGAACCATGTCAAAGGTCCATACTCCTATAGCATTAGCTTCATTTAGATATTATATAGCCATTTCACATACTTACCCTCTCTCATTTCAGATTGTGAGATGGGGACTGAGAACAAGGAGGTAATTCCAAAGGAAGAAATTTCTGAAGAATCTGAGCCACCTGGGCCAATATTAGAAAAACTTCCAAAGGTGGTTTATCAGGGTCATGAGTTTGGAGCAGCATGTGAAGAAGACATGTTGGATGGGCATTCGAGGGAGTCTACAGAAGAGATTATGGAGCCGATGTCTCCTCAGGAGAGAGACTTTGCATCAGGATTGATTATCTTTAAGAAATCACCCTCAAGCGAGAAAGACCAGGAGAATAATGAGAATGAGAGAGTACATCAGGGAGCTACTACAGCAGAGGCAGTTAGTACATTTGCTACCTCTAGCCAAAACTTCATAGAGAATTTAGAACCTAACAAAACACAGAGAAGTTCTGTGGGAGAAAAGCCTCATACATGTAAAGAATGTGGGAAAGCCTTTAATCAGAACTCACATCTTATCCAGCATATGAGAGTTCATAGTGGAGAGAAACCCTTTGAATGCAAAGAATGTGGAAAAACATTTGGAACTAACTCAAGTCTTCGCAGGCACCTGAGAATTCATGCTGGAGAGAAGCCCTTTGCTTGTAATGAATGTGGAAAGGCCTTCATCCAGAGTTCACATCTTATCCACCATCATAGAATTCATACTGGAGAGAGACCTTATAAATGTGAAGAATGTGGTAAAGCCTTCAGTCAGAATTCAGCCCTTATTCTACATCAGAGAATCCACACTGGAGAGAAACCATATGAATGTAATGAATGTGGGAAGACCTTTAGGGTTAGCTCACAGCTTATTCAGCATCAGAGAATTCATACTGAAGAAAGATATCATGAATGCAGTGAGTGTGGCAAAGCCTTCAAGCATAGCTCAGGCCTTATTAGACACCAGAAAATTCATACTGGAGAAAAACCATACCTGTGTAACGAATGTGGGAAAGGCTTTGGTCAGAGTTCTGAGCTCATCCGGCATCAAAGAATTCATACAGGGGACAAACCGTATGAATGTAATGAATGTGGGAAAACTTTTGGCCAGAACTCAGAGATTATTAGACATATTCGAATTCATACTGGTGAGAAGCCCTATGTATGTAAGGAATGTGGGAAGGCTTTTAGGGGGAACTCAGAACTGCTTAGACATGAGAGAATTCACACTGGAGAGAAACCCTATGAGTGCTTTGAGTGTGGAAAAGCTTTTAGGCGGACCTCCCACCTTATCGTCCACCAGAGAATTCATACTGGAGAGAAACCTCATCAATGCAATGAATGTGCAAGAACCTTCTGGGATAACTCTGAGCTGCTTCTCCACCAGAAAATTCACTTTGGAGAGAAACCTTATGAATGTAACGAGTGTGAGAAAACATTCAGCCAGCATTCCCAACTTATCATACATCAGAGAATTCACACTGGAGAGAAGCCTTACGAGTGCCAAGAATGTCAGAAGACCTTTAGTCGGAGCTCTCACCTCCTCCGACATCAAAGTGTTCACTGTATGGAATGATCTGCAAAATAGGAACATTTTCTATAGAAAAGCTGAAGTCAGACTTACTGTTCATAATCCGCACCCCAAGTTCTGAGATCAAATGAATGGACAAAACCTCCTCTGTCCTTCTACTGATTCTTATTTAATCAGTTGGTCAAATAGGATGAGGCACTTTTATGAACTATTCATTGAGAAGTTTCAATGTACTGAGTTAAATCATAAAATCATAATTCTCTTCTTTTTCCTTCTCTTCCTCCCTCCTCCCCTAGTGGATCACATTACATTAGGGGTCTGTACCAGCCATCTAGCTTAAATTCTTACTCTTAAGGAAAAATGGAGGAATGTGATTCCACCACCTCCTAAGAATGAGAGTTGACTCATTGAATGTTATCCCCTGAAATGTTGGAAAGTCAGCCTAGAAGACACACTTTGTTCTCCTGTCCACTATTTAGCATTGGAATAATTTAGTAAGCTTTTATTAGTTTCAAAAATCTTCCAAACATGCTATCAAGTTCCCTTAGAAAATGGCGGCACTAATGAATAAGTGGGAAGCCTGGGTCATTCCACATCTGCTAGATTTCCTTATTCATCTGAAGAGGGTACCATGATGGAGGAGACTGACAGGCAACTTACAGGATTGTAAGTGAAGTTCCTTAGAATCCAGAGGCGCTGATAAGTCAGGCCAGGGATAAATGTGTGAGGCCAGACCACTCAGCATGGGGAGAAGCATCTCTTGAGCAGCTATGCCTCACTTCAGGCTCCTCATACTGACTGCTCCCAAGAACTCTGTTGCATTCACTTTTGGCCCCAGCTCCTGCTGCTGCTGACAAATCCTGTGTCAGGAAGTAGCAGAAAGGACTGTGCAGCTTCTCTGTCACAAAGCACCTGGCCACAGTGATGAGTCGGCTCACCTGACTGACAAGGGCCTTCTTGCCGAAGCACTTAAGCTCATGACCTGGACCCCACCGGGCTGATAGGTCAGGATGTGATGGCCTCTTCTCAGTTTGCCCTTGGCGTTGTAATTCTCTTTCTTCAGCATCTCTACATGAGTTTTCCGTGTTTTATGTGTTTTTTTCTTTGAGGAAACATCCTCAGTTTTTCGAGTGTCCATGTTTCTGAGGCAGTGGGGTGGTTGTGGGAATTGCACTAATTGGGATCCAGCAGGTTTAGGGTCTGGTCTTAGAGCTAGACCTTGAATAAGGCACTTCACCTGCTGGTCCCTAATTTTCTCATCTGTAAAATGAGGAGAGTTGAACTGATCTCTGAAGTTTCAACCAACCCAATAGTTTCTTGATTCTTTTTAAAAAATATAACTTTATATAATCTTCAGTGCTCTTTAATCTCGTCTTTATTACACTAATACTAATCACAAGTATTTATTGAGTGTTTACTATGTGCCAGACAGTTTACATTTTTATTTTGACAGCATCTCTGTTATCTAGATACTCTTAAAAAACAAACAGCTTTATTTAGTATACATACCATACATTCACCTGTTTTAAATGTTGAGTTGAATGTTCTTTAGTTGATTTTCATAGTTGCACAACCATCAATGATGTGGATGCTTCTACCCCAATTTAAAAGATGAAAGGGGCAGGAGGGATGTTAACTCACGTATGATCGCACAGCTGGTAAGTAAGTGCTAGAGCCAAGACTCCAGCCCTGATCTGTGCCCTTCACCACTGTGCTGTTCTGCGGATAGGCAGATGCATTACTGCCTCACTTGAAATCCTTTGCACATTTTGTATTATTCATTGCTACATGGATTTGAATATAATGGATTTAAATCAGGTCCCTGGGAACATTAGAACTAGTCACAGCCAAAACCCACCAAGTGGGTTTATTCTGTACCCCAAAATATGTTCTCCCAGGTTCATACTGTTGGCTTGAGGAAAGGGCTGTACAAAGAAACCGTTGATTTGTACGGTTTCCACACAGTGCTCACATCCTTTCAGGCCCTTCTGCCTCTAGCAGTGACTCTTAGTAGTTCTTTGATTTCACCTCTTTCAGTAGGGTGATTACAAGTGCAGTGCGCTCTCGTTCCTGTATTCATTTCTCAAGCTCAAATTGAATTATACCCAGACTATATCTTTCTCACTTGAAACTTGGATGTCACCTATCCCTTGACCTTCTGATTTCTCTGTTCTCATATTTTATTTCCACATTCACCGCTTGATACAGAACCTATCACCTCTTCAGGCTCCTGCCAAGCATCCCCTCAGACAAACACATCCATGAGTTAATAGAGACTTTCTTGAAGATGCTGTTCTGTAAGACCTGGAGAAGGGGGTTCACATACTATTAGACATTTTGTTCTCAGAAGTCGCTTCTTGGCCAAACCACCCCTAAAGATTTTTCTCTTTTTCTCCCTCTCTCAGGGCTCAGTTACCTCAGCCCCTTTTTTCTTGCCAGATCTCCAATCCCTAGTCCCCTCCCCCCAGATCAATTACCTTCTTAAACCCACTGCTCAGCAAAAGAAAAGGTCCCTTAGTTGACAGTCTGTTCCTTGGAACATTAAAAGGTAATTTAGTGACCATCTTTTGTTGTACCTGAGCATATCCTTATGGGGGTAAGTCTCACATTTCATTCCAAGAAGAATCTTCCAGCATATATTATTAGTGCTTTCCCAAGAGGAATTTTTGTGAATGGAATTTCCACTGTATTATATACACTGTACACACATCCTGTAACCTCATTTCTTGCCCACGTCCACCTCTCACCCAGTTAGATTTCTTTCTCTTCCTTGTTTGCCTCCCTTCGTTTCAATTTACTCAGGAGTCAAAATGTGACCATAATTTTGACTGGTAGTCATAGCTTTGTGCAAACAGAATTCTATCAAGAAAGAAAAAACACGAATTTTAAAAATTTTAGACCCATTTAAAAAACTCTCAAAGACCTGCCTCAATACCCAGAAATACCCGTCAGAATTTTTGCAGCTATGTCCATGTACATTTTCATCTTTTAATTAAACAGTTAACTGGTATACTAACATTGGGTAAATAAAATATTTCTTTACAATTTTACTGATCTGATGCCTTTCTAATGGTTATTATTTCAAAGTACGTCATTTCATAATGGTCTTTACGTGACTTTGTATGCCAGTCGGTATCCTGTAAGTTTCACCCCTATGTTAGTACCCCGACCTGTTGTGCTGTTAGCTTCGGGTTTTGCATAAGCTGTTCGCTCTGTCCTCGATTTGCTTTGCTTGATGAGATCCTTTATCGTTCATAACAGGACTGTGTGTGTGTATAGTTTTCGTGATTAACAACTTAATGTAAGCTATTCTGGACATCTGGATGGTCCAGTTTTTAAATCACCTTATTACTGAGACTTTTGGGGTGGCATTATTATTGTCTAAAATTCATTTTTTTTAATGTGTTCTAAATGACTTCTGGTCTAAGGCAGGCCCCTAACGTTGTTAGGTCAGGTATCTTCTTTGAAACTCAGGGAAGCTCTGCCTGGAAAAATACGCTTGTAGTTTCCGGGAATTCATGGAACGTCTGAAATTCCATCCTTGGACCCCTGTGGTCCTTCACACGTTCCTAAAAGCATACTTTTACCTTAAAAAGTTTACCAAGTAACTCGCAATAACCTCTCCCTCATCTCATCCCTTAGCTTTTGGGATGAAATTGTAGCAAGACAACATGCGTGGGTGAACCCCTGAAAATGAGCAGGAGCAGGAGCCTCAGTAAAATCCAGTGGGAAGGGGCTGGGACAGTTCTGCGAATAACCTGAGGAATGGAGCCTCCGTGACGCGGCTCTGCACATTCATCCGCCACTGACCGTCGTAGGCGCCGTAGGAGCCGGGCTGGGCGCGGGGGCTAAGCGCTAAGACGCTGGTGCGGACGAGCGATCTATTACGGTGGCGCTCAGCGCTGCGGAGCAGAAGGCTTTGGTGTTCTCTTCAGGCGGGGGTCGTCGGCGCCTGCCTCTCCCCGAGCTCTCAGAGCTGGGAAGGATGCAGAAGGGAAGAAGGGAGGCAGCTTGAGGGCTTGAGGCGTGGATCAGGCGAAGCCCCCTCCGCGAGCTCCAGGCCCCTCCGGCCGTCCCTCCCACGTCCTTGTCTCCCAGCCAGGGGCTTTGCACCGGGACTCGGCTGCGACTCCCAATCTCTCATGCAGGACCGGCGGCGAGAACACTGACCTTTTACTTGTTTGTAACACGCTTTGCAGGCAGTGTTTTCACCTGGTGGACCCAACTTTGCTGGCACCCGCCAAATCTCCATGGAGTCACCAAATGCGCCCGGCTGCCACCCTGCCTCCAGGACGAAGAGGTAGGAGCCCCACCCAGAGAGGCACCGACCCCTCTCACTGGGGCTGCTCTAGGAAGGGAGGACCCTCACTTTTGTGCGTGACCTCGTAGGGCCTGGGGATGGTGGCTTGTGCGCGCTGATTAGTTGAGACTGTGCCTTTTACTGGTGACCAATGGGGTGCGGATACTAAGGCTTGAGGGACCCCGAGGTGGGTTGTCTGCCCAGAGCGAGTGCGGGGACAGTGGCGTGCCAGCTGACTGCTATGTCTGAGTCTTGGCGGTGACAGCCCAGCACCTGCGCCCTTGTCTCAGCCGGAAGACATCTGTAGTTTGTGAGGCCTTCCACTTCCCAGGGTGGGATTCAGTAGCGGGTCTGCAGGTATTTGTGGGGGCCTCCCTCGCGCGGCCCAGGTTCTTTCGGACTTCCAACTAGGCCATGAATAAAATTTTCTAATAACTAATTTTTAAAATTTAATTTCGTTGCAATGGGAAGGATAGACTCAGGGTACGGAAGGCAGGGTTGATTTTAGAAAGAAGGAAGAAGGGAGGCACTGCCCTCTGAGGCTGTGGAGGTGATGAGGTATGCGGCCAGCAGAGTTGATCATTTGAGCCCTTTGGTTAAGAAGGAATGTGGTTGTGCATCGGCCTGGCAGAGGTGTGGGACAGCTCCTGGGCACATCACCCAATAAATCATCACACAAGGAGAAAAAATGCTTCTGCCCTTGGTCTGCTGGTTATGTGGTGCATTCTCAAACCTGGACTGTGGGTGGGGACAGTGAGGGACTTTAGGCACAGCAGGAATATAATCTGCATTGCATTCCATTGACTCCCACGTGGGGGGAGTCCCAGGAGCACTGTGAATGTGGGAAAGACCTGGGAGGTCTTCATACCATCCGGTGGAGAAGCATTTAGGTGGAGATTCTCTGCATCAGAGCGTCCACACTGGTGAGCAACTCTACTGATGTAATGAATTCCACCGGAAGACAGAATTCTGCTTTGGAGTTCACAGACAATTCACACTGGAGAGGCCCTTTGAATACCAGTGTGGAGAAGCCTCTGGTCAGAGCTCTCACCACCATCAGCACCAGAGCATCCAGTGTGCAGCAATCTGGGATTTACTGACTGCGGGACACTTTCATCCCAACCTGAAACTTTGCTCTGAGCTGTCCTCCTCTTTCCTGGCGTCACTAGAGTGGAAATGCCCTTTGTGTCAGTTAATTTTGTCCTGCTCCTTGAGGACAGGGTTAAACGCTAAGGAAGAGTATACCACATTCAGCCCAGGGGTGCTACTCAAAAATTAATAAACGAATTCAACAAATAAGAGGCAGTAAATGATGGATTGGAGATTTCAAATTTAATTAACTGAAGGTAGCATCATGATGCCATTGCTGTCCTATATTTTTCTCTGCAAATCCCTTATTCCCCAAATGATGGTGATGGCATTAAGGCCCTTTACCACCTATCTAATCTAAAGAGGATCTCTTTATGTGACGTGGGGACAGGTAAAGTGTTAAACAGGTAAACCAAAATCTTTCTTTAGCTGAGGGAATTAATGTACTGTACCATTTACTCATGTGTAAGATAGTCACAGGTTGCTTTAAACACACCTCTTTTCCCCGCAACTTTCAGCACTGGAAAAAAAGAGAACAAATCAGTATTTCACCTGTGTCATCCCCAAAATCTTTCATCGTAACCTTTGTTTACTTCTTGATCTCATTTCTGTTTTTTACACATTATTTCCATCTTCTTGTATGTATTTGTTCTTCACGTGAGCTATATTAAGTGTATTTGCTGGGATTCAGTATTCTTATTTTTCATAGCTTCATTATCACAGGTTTATATTTTCCTCAAATGTGGAAATTGGTTTTGAAATGGCTTGTTATTAAAAGGATTACAATCTACTGCAAGACAAAGCATGTGCTGGAAGGCTCGCTGGGGAGAGCAGAATCCTGTTAGAGCTGGGTGTTCTGTCCTTCAAATACAGCACGGCCTCTAACTCCTTCTTGCTTTCCCTCTTTTTCTTACAGTGTTTCCTTAGGTACCTCAGGAAAACGTGTCCTTTTTTTTTTTTTTCTTTTATCTTCATGTCACATGGACCCAGTTGTGAGCTAGAAATAAGCTCTACTTGGACAAAGAAACAGCAGTAATACAGGAAATGCAAGCGAATCAAGGAAAAAGGAGCCATTTTTAAGACATGCTGGACCAAATAACCAGTGTCACCAGTCTGTAAAGACCCTAACCATGCCCAGCAGTCCCTTCAGAATTCAACATGGATTGTATAATCTTGGTTATTCCCTGAATTTCAATGTCCTCATCCATAAAGTGGGGGGAAAATACCCACCCTTCAAGGCTGTGGTAGCATAATGCATCATGATACATCTGAAAGCCCACTTCCTGATATATAGCAGGAGTCCAATAAATGCAGTTTCTTTTTCTCCTTTACCCACTTTACTTCTTCTCTTATTCACCCCAAGTTAAGGATGTATTCTCAAAGGATTCAAAGAGAATAAAAATTGCATCTTAACCATTACATTGTACTGGTTTTTATTTTCTGCTGTGTTTTATCTTAAGTGCACATTATTTCGTCTACGCTAAGGATGCCAAGTAGACCTTGTGAGTTGACAATGGAATCTAATTACCATTATAACTTTCTTTGTCAAGTCTAATCAGTAGATTTACAGTGAAGTTGCCAAATATAATGTGTTTCAAGGCCTATCATAGATTTCCTCCTTTAGAAATGGGAATTCCATTGTGAAGTGCTTACAGTCTCTAGGTTTCCTGAAGATTCAATACTTTATTGAACTTCTTATAAATTTTAGTTCTTGCTTTTCAAATGAAATTCCACATCTCAGTCCATTATGCTGCCTGTGTATTTATGGCTGATTTTAAGCAAGTTGATTTTGATAGTGCTTTGGTGTATTTTTCTTCATGTTTCTTTTGCTTGGTGTTTGTTGAGCTTCTTGGATCTGTGGATTTACAGTTTTCATCAAATTTGGAAAATTGTCAGCCATTATTTCTTTAAATGTTTCTCTGCCTTCCGTTTTTCCCCTGGGACTCTAATTACATATATATTAAGTTGATTAAAGTTGTCCCACAGCTCACCGATGCTGTTAATCCTTTTTTTTTTTTTTTTTTAAGTATTTTCTATCTCTATATCATCTTGGAGTTTCTATCCAGTATATTTTTCATCTCAGATGTATTTTTCATGTCTAGAATTCAATTGGGGTCTTTTAAATATCTTCTGTGTCTCTATCTACATGCTCCTGTTTTCCTTTACCTTCCTGAACATATGGACAATAATAGCTGGGTTTTTGTGTGCGTGTATGACGAAAATCATGTGTTTATTTTAGAACTGAAGAACCCATGCACAGGATCAAGAGAAATACTGGAGAGAGTATCCTCCCCAGCTTTCAATGAACCAAACAGCCAACGAACAAATATGAAAAAGAATAATTCACCACTGAGTCACACATTTCCTTCCAAATGTTAAGTCAAATGATATACAGTTTCTTCTAAATGAGTTTGTATTTGTCCCTTCAAAATCAAGTCTTCGACTTCTATGTACATCAGAGGAGAACAAGTTAATTCATGAAGCTATAGGGGAACTCACTGATATTAACAGAAGATCTGAACAAAGCTCAAAGCAGAAGCACAAAAGAAATGTAGACACTATACATGAAGAACTGGACTATGGTTGGGATCCAATGAGAACTGACCCAAAATTTTTACCCATATACTAGCTGTTATTTAGTGTTCTTGTCTAATAATTATCATCTGTGCCATTTTTGGATCTGTGTCTATTGATTTTTCTCATTATGGGTCATATTTTCCTGTTTTTTTGAACGTTTTTAATTTTTTTTTGCTGCAAAGAAAATTTTATAGATTTATATATCACTAGCCATGAATTTTTGTCATTAGTTATTACATAAATGCTGCCTACTGCCATTATCCAAGTGGCATGACCATTTTATGTCCATAATTCATTTCTGTATTTACAGAATTTTCTTTTTAAATTTTTATTGGGGAATATTGGGGAACAGTGTGTTTCTCCAGGGCCCATCAGCTCCAAGTAGTTGTCCTTCAATCTAGTTGTGGAGGGCACAGCTCAGCTCCAAGTCCCGTCGCCATTTTCAATCTTTAGTTGCAGGGGGCGCAGCCCACCATCCCATGTGGGAATTGAACCGGCAACCTTGTTGTTGAGAGGTCACGCGCTAACCACCTGAGCCATCCGGCCGCCCCTCCCAAAGCTCAGCAGCAGCTCGTTGTCTTCAATCTAGTTGTGGAGGGCGCAGCTCACTGGCTCATGTGGGAATTGAACCAGCAACCCTATTGTTCAGAGCTCACGCTCCAACCAACTGAGCCATCCGGCCGCCCCTACAGAATTTTCATGATTTACATAAGTACATCTGTCAGTGAAACTGTAATATTGAGATGAAATATAGCATCCACAATATATGATGGTTTGCAGATAGCAATGTAGGTGTATTTTTAAACCTTTTCATTTGAGTCACCTTATGTGAAAAAAAAAAATCAATAATTTTGATGTTCTAAGTCTCTAAAGAAGATTTTCCAGTGCACTCATAGAAATGGTTACAGACAGTAAGATTTTCAGAAACAACTCCTATGTCCACATCCTGTTGTAATTTCTGTACCATTTTGTTTTCCAGCTGCTTTCCTTTGTATGCAAAAGGGGCCGGATGAGATGAATGTTTTGCTTGACTTCTTTGATATCCTGAACTTTCTGTAGTTTTTTATTTTTCTTCAACCTGTTCATAATAAATGTAGCTTAGCGTTTCTGTTTGAGCTCTTCAGCTCTCTTCATTGCATCAATAATTTTGTAAATGAAATTGTTATAACTGCAATTATTCCTTGATCTTGGTTTCATTATATTAAAAGACTCTGCCCAGGATCCCAGAAGAGGCATCCGGGAATTGACTAAAGTTCACAAAATCTTCTCTTTCTGTAGGTGTAAAAGTGCCTCGTTCACAAGTACACCTTGCATTTCCTTTTGACAGGAGAGCTTCCCTTAGATTTGTAATGGAATAACAAGAAGCTCTGTACTTGTTAGGTAGAGGACAATCGTTTGTCCCTATTTCTTACCAACCCCAGTGGTCTCTGCCCTCCAAGTACCTGGGTACCCACTTCCTCCAGACCAGGCCGCCCGTATCCAGTACAGTGTATTTGCTGTGAAATCTCTATTAAGGGTGTTTATATGGTATCCCTAGGTTGCCCATCCTCTTCCAGACACCAGGAACAGTCTACTTCTTCGTCTCTTGCTATAGACAAAAGATCACACTCTTCTAAACAAGTATAAGTTTTTTTTGTTTTTTTTTTAACTTATTCAGCTACACAGCTGCGGGAGCTTCCTGCTATCAGTGAATTGCAAAATGCACATGTGAGCAAGACACTCAGAAACAGGAACAGATTATGATTATACAAGTATGGTAGCTTTAACTCCCAGTACCCCCTCAAGGATAAGAAACTAGTCCTTATAACACAATCAAACTAAGCATACAGAACTTCTGTTGTTGAAATAGCTTCTTTCATACTAACGAATTCAAAAGAGATGTTTCAAGTCAAAATTTTGCCTACAAAACATTTTTCTGGTTTCAGCTCTTCTCAGAGTGCCAAATACAGGGCACTGCAGCCAGAATGACGGTTATTTCTGGAATGATCACCACCAAGATCAGAGCTCTAATCCATACCCTTGACTTCTTGTCCCCCTTCCTCTGCTTCCCAGATCCTGTTCTGCTCTTTCTGGAACCAGGACTCTCCTTCCCTGGTCAGTTAGCAGCACCGGGTTGCAGAAGTGAGGAGATGTTCCATGGGGTGGCGACCTGCTCATTGTCTCCCCAAATTTGTTTGCTCCTTCTACATAATGGCATTTTAATGGGCAAACTGCCATCCTGCTAGTGGTGTCTTCTAACCTCCCTGTAAGATAGTTGTGGCCATGTAAGTGACTTTTCACCCAAGGATTGGGGCACCTTCCATCACACTTGCTGAAAAGGAAATTGCTTGTCCTTGAGACTACTACTCTGCCTGTCCTGTGAGCTGGAATATGGGTAAGGTAATGATCCAAGTTCAACCATGCAGACAAAACATCCTAGCCAAGGGGACGGAAGAGCAAGTAGTACCTGGGTTCCTGATGTGTAGCAGGTGACACTAACCGGAGCTGCCCCTTAGACCAAGGCTTGGCAAACTTTTCCTGGAAGGAGCCAGATAGTAAATATTTTAGACTTTGCGGGCCACAAAGTCTCTGTCACTTTATTTTTTCTTTTTGCTTTTTACAACACTTAAAAAATGTAAAAACCATTCTTAGCTTGAGAGCTATAAAAACAAACAAACAAACAAACAAAACAACAGGCCATGAGCTAGATTTGGATTTGGCCCGTGAGCTGTAGTTTGCTGACCACCTGCTTATCTGTGGACATTCATGAGAGACAAATAAGACTTGTAGCGTAGAGTCAGGGAAGACTTCTCTGAAGAGGTGACATTTAAGTAGAGACCTAGATAAAGTAAGGGATGACTTATGTAACTATCTGGGAGGAGAGTATGGGGACAGGAAGGTGGAAAACAAGGACAGAGGTCCTGAGGTGGAAATGAGCTTGTAACATGGGCCAGCTGGCAATTTATTGCCTCCTAATTCCAAATCTGCCATTCTCTGCCCCACTTTATGTTACTGGAGCTGAACCTGTAAACATGTCCCCTATGCCAGCTGGCACAATGTTAAGCTTTGGCAGTAAAGGGCACTGGAGGGATGAAGCAAGGAGGAAGGTGCTTCTCTTTCTGGTTCTGGCAGTTTTGCCTTCTTGTTCTTAGGATGCAGCACCCATCTTCTGGTGAGTTTGCTGGCATCTCAACCCGTGGTTTCCTGCTTTGGCTTGCACCACCTTGGTGAACTTTACCATCCAGTGGGCAGTAACCAGTGTTGTGCTGGTTCATATTTAACAACTAGTTAAAAAAAAAAAAAAGCCCTGACTTGTAGCGTTCACTGACTTCTAAGGTATGAATATTTCCACCATGACCAATTTTAATGCAGGTTTGGGAAGAGAGCTGAAAAATTGGCTGTTGTAAGTAAGCTTGTACGCACCAGCTCCAGCACACCACGGGATAACCATACCCTGTCCAGTGAGGTCTGAATTTCAGTCTTGGTCAGGGAGCAGGGGCTCTTCTAAGTTTGCTTCTTCCTTCAACCCTAAAGGTAGCAGCTGCTCCTCATGCAGCTATTCCTATATTCTTTAAGATCTCTTTACTCTTTAGCAGATAATCCCCTTTTACTAGTTAATACTTCTTTACATTAAAATTTCCCTGTCCAGATAACTAGTGTGGTTTCTGGCTCATGCCTGGACACTTGTAGATGTGACTCTATCTCAAGAGGCTGACAGGGATCAAGAAAGGGCCAGGACCAAAGACCCATTCACAGTAATACTAATATAAGAATGACCACCGTCTGACCAGCTGCCAGGCCCAGAAGTCTCACGAAGTACGCATTTTGGCTATTACAGCCAGAGGCATCCGAGTTGACTCAGTCTTTCTAATCAGAGGACGTGAAGTGATGCTCTGTTGGTGGGACCAGGTAAACAGATTTCCTAAATCAAGTAAGACACAGGAAAAACCTTAAGGTGCTTATACCTTTCATGGAATCGAGGCCTAAAACTGATTAGACAAAAGTTCGTTCTGTCTGACTTTCTCCCCTTCAGTACACCGGGAGGGCTCTTTCCGTCATGAACTCTCTGATGTCTAATAAGCTCTGAGCTCCATCCGGAGGCTTTCCCACATTCTCTACATACCACAAGTTTCTCTCCCCTGCGAGTTCTCAGCTGCTGACTTAGACATAAGCTTTGGTGGAAGGCCTTCCCACACTCATTACTCTCGTGAGGCTTCTTCCCTGGATGACCCTTCCGATACAGCACAAGAGACGCACACCACCTGACGGACGTCCCTCATTCATGACATCATAGGGTTTCTCTGCTGTATGAATTCTCTGATGCTAATGAGGTGTGAGCTCCGGTTGAAACTTTTCCCACAGTCACTACATTTGTAGGGCTTCTTTCCAGAATGCATTCTCTGGTGGACTATAAGGTGTGAGCCATGGCTGAGGCTTTACCACATTTACTACATTCATGGTCTTTCTCTCCTGTGGGAGTTTTCTTATGGATGACAACCATCTGCCTGAAACTTTTCTTCTGGGCCAGTGACCGCCTCAGTCTCTTCATTTTGGGATTTGTCTGCTGCTGCTCTAAAGTGCCCTCAACTCAGAGGTAGCTTCAAATGTAGAGGGGCCAGTGGTGAGTTCTTCTGAGAACACCCGTGATTCCACTTCAGTAATGGGAGGTGGTGACCATGATCCTTTGTTCTTGGGCTCTGGGTCATCTTCTGCAACAACTGATGGAAAATATAAATATACCTGTTCTGGATGTATGGAGAAATGACACTTGGGTTAGGATTTCTGAAAAGAAAAGTTTGAAAAACATTCAACACACACGACAAAGTCTGGAGGGATATTTACTTAAATATGACCAGTGGTGAGATTGTACAGGGGAGAGTCTGTCTTCTTTTTTCTTTCCCCCCTGCTTCTGTTTTTTCTAATTTTTCCTTAATAAAACATGACAAAAATGTTGTTTGAAAAATAAGTTTCAGGGCAGGATCTCCCTTTTAGGCCTTACTCTTGAAATAGAGGACAAAAAAGTAACATTTTCAAGAAATTGGGGCGTGATCACCTGACACTGGGATAACCTGATGAAGGGACAAGAATCATAGGATTCGGGAGAAAGGGATGTTCGTCAGGGCAGGAAGACTCTGCCCTTCCTGACTCTGTAACCGTTCCCTCTTCCCATTCATTTTCTGCCCCTCAAATCTACAGCTACTGGAAAGGATCCCCAAGCAGCTGTCTCCTTTACCCGGTTCCATGTCTCCTACCTGCTTGGTGCTCTCTGCCTTTCCCTTTGACCTGCTCCTTAAAAAAAGAAGAGAAGGAAAAAATAAAAAGGAAGAGAGGAATGCTTAGCCCTTTGTTTTTACACATCTGTAACACTTTTTGTGTTTTAATTGTCTTTAATGTTGCTCTCTATGGTTTAAAGAGGACAGATGCAATTGCTTGCTTTTTTTTGTTTTGTTTAAGATTTTATTGGGGAAGGGGAACAGGACTTTATTGGGGAACAGTGTGTACTTCCAGGACTTTTTTTTCCAAGTCAAGTTGTTGCCCTTTCAGTCTTAGTTGTGGAGGGTGCAGCTCAGCTCCAGGTCCAGTTGCCGTTGCTAGTTGCAGGGGGCACAGCCCACCATCCCTTGCGGAAGTCGAACCGGCAACCTTGTGGTTGAGAGGATGCGCTCCAACCAACTGAGCCATCGGGGAGCTCAGCGGCAGCTCACCTCAAGGTGCTGTGTTCAATTTTAGTTGTTGGGGGCGCTGCCCACCATCCCTTGAGGGACTTGAGGAATTGAAGTGGCAACCTTGTGGTTGAGAGCCCACTGGCCCATGTGGGAATCGAACTGGCAGCCTTCGGAGTTAGGAGCACAGAGCCCTAACCGCCTGAGCCACCGGGCCCGGTCCCTACAAGGACAATTTAGAGTCCTGAGGTTCTAAGTCTAGAGTGTGCCACGGGGAGAGGACAGGATGTTTACGGGGGGGTGTGCAGGCTGGGAAGGAGGTTTTTGCTGTCAATTTCAAGGGTAGAAAGTAAGTAGTGACATAAGAAAGTTTCAGATAGCACTTTAGATGGGGGTAAGTGGTAAATAAAGGTGATGACAGGCAGTATCTCACATAGGCGTTGCTTTATAGCTTAAACAGTGCGTTTTGGGAGGCATGGGGAAGTTAAAAGAAAAGGATCTCAGGCTGGCCTCTCGCTCAGGGCAGAGGTACTGTGAGCTAGGAGTCAAGAGCAGTGGTGACGATGAGGCAGGAAGTGAATGAAATATTTCCTTGTCCTGTTTCAGGGCTTTCTAAAGCTAGGAGATGCTGGTGAGGCTTTATAGCCAGATATGATATGATATGTTTTATTTAATCTTCAGAGTTACCTTATGAAGTAGGTAATTCCTACTTCATTCCTGTTGTACAGGTGACGAAACAGGCTGTCTCTCACATAAGAGGTAAGAATAGTAAGGCCAGGTAGGTCGGTGGTTGGGAATATTTTTCTCCTTGAGGGTAACTACTTCCTGGGCTGTGGCCCTCTGATCAGGTCTGGGAAGAGGTAACTGGAAAACAGACGATGCGGAGCAACAGGCCACACACAGGCTAGAATTTCCTTGCAGTTTCAGTCAGTGTGGGCCGCCCCATTTTGTACAACTGAGCAGAGAAGTGAGGCCAGCCAACCGTCTGGTCAAATAACCCGGTACAGCAAGGCGGTCGCTGCCAGCTCCTTATGTGTGTGAATGAGGTCCCGGGCTCGATTTGTAGCCTCCATAATTGTGAGGGAATAAATTTCTGTTGTTTTAAGCCACTCTGTTTGTGGTAATTTGTCACAGCAGCTCTAGGAAACTAATACACTTACTATGAAGTCCAGTTTTTCAGAAAATAAATGTCAGTCTTTCTATTCCTCTCATTCCCATTGACACCACGCTAGTTGCTTTTTGGATTTCACTGGGTTATCATCAGGAAGTGGAGCATAGTGGTTAAGAACATGGGCTCTGGGGATAAACTGCCTGGGTCTGCCTCTACCATTTACTTGCTGTGTGACCTTTAGTTACTGAAACGTTCTGTGCCTCAGTTTCCTCATTTGTAAAACATGGACAGTACTATGAAGTCTGACAATTAAGTTCGTGAACTTATCCTAGAAAAAGTACTACATACCTCATTGCTGAATATCACTACAGTCACCTTCAAAGTACTCCCCTTGGGAAGCTATGTGCCGACGCCAGTGCCTAGTCCACCCTTCAAAGCACTTTTGGAACTCATTTTCTGGAATGGCCATCAGAACTGTCGTATTACCCTTGAGGTCCTGAATGTCATCAAAATATCTTCCTTTTAATATTTCCTTTAGGTAAATCTTTAGGTTAAGAAAGAAGTCATTGGGGGCCAGATCAGGTGAGTAGGGAGGGTGTTCCTGTACAGTTATTTGTTTACTGGCTAAAAACTCCCTCACAGACAGTGCCGTGTGAGCTGGTGCATTGTCGTGATGCAAGAGCCATGAATTGTTGGCGAAAAGTTCAGGTTACTTTTGTCTAACTTTTCCACGCAGCCTTTTTAGCACTTCCAAATAGTAAAATTGGTTCACTGTCCAGTTGGTACAAATTCACAATGTATAATCCCTCTGATATCAAAAAAATTTGGCAACAGCATTGCAACAAGTTCGTGAACTTAATTGTCAGACCCTGTAGTACTTAAGAGAGGCTTTGTGGGTATTAAATGAGCTAATACATGTAAAATGTTTAGGTTAACACCTAGCACAGAGTTAGCACTTAATAAATAATGGATACTTAAAATTTTGTTACTTTGTTAATCTCGACACCAAGATTTTCCTGCTCCAATTCAGACTGGACAATGCTGTTAGTTATATATCACTTTCATCATGTTAAAAACCTTTAATTCTCCCTATTTATTACTGTATCAAATCTAACCTTCTCTTATTTGACTTTGGAAAGCATCCTTAATCTGGTCTCAACATAGTCTTCTGATATTACTGTACTCCACAAGCATGTGGGGTATTGTTCACTCTTGTATCTCAGCAACTAGAACAGTGTTTGGCATATTGTATCCACTCCATCATTACTTACTCAATGAATGAATACAGTCCAATGCAAAACTACTGCTCTAAATAACCCATGTTGGACCTAGCCAAGTCCATCTCTGCCTTCCAAGTCCAAATCAGGTTCTACCTCCTTTAGAAGGTCTTTCTAAGAAAGTGGTTAAGAGCAAACAGACTCTGCAACCAGACTTAGTTCAAATTCTGGCTCTGTCATTCTCTGAGACCTCACAAACACTTCTCAACTTCTGTATATCTCACCTATTTCATAGGGGTTTCCACCTTTGTAGAGTTTTCACCAGCGCTAGGTAAGTCTTGGGGGCGGGGGGGGGGGAGTACATAAAATAGACAAAAAATTTAACTTTTAGGAATACAGTCATATTTTTTTCCCAAGCTCAAGATCATTTGACCCTTTTTCCCTCTCTTTATTTCCAATTGTTCTTAAAATATGCCTTAATTTGGTTTTCCTTTCAACTTTCACATTATAAATAAGGATGTATCATTCTCTATTTGGGTTATTTCAAGTCTCAAAACTGATCTGTTTCCTGCCTTTATCTTTTTACCTGTTTCACCGTGAAAGTATTTTTTCTGTATTAACACATATTGTTTCAGTCTCCAAAGTGAAAACATTCTGGATTCTGGGTCTAAGAGCTAGGACGCCAACTGTGGTGACTGACAGCAATTTTATCGCAGCGGATTTTAGATTTGTACTAGGAACAGCACCATATCAGCATGTCTCATCTTATTTGTTAGAGGCATTTTGGGGGATGGGGAGAAACTGGGCTTGGGCTGTGAGCCTCTGACTTTTTTTGAAAACTTTACTATTATTATTTTTTTATTGAGGGCACAGCTCATAGTGGCCCATGCAGGGATTGAACCGGCAACTTTGGTGTTATCAGAATCACGCTGTAACCAACTGAGCTAACCGGCCACCTCAGCCTCTGATTTTTTAGAGAAGAATTACTTCAAAACTGGGAACAGACAGTTCTGTATCCCAGAGGATTTATAAATCTGTGATGCCTGCTCAAAATTCGAAAAGCCACCATCCTGACACTCATTCAACGAAAAAGAAACTTCAATGTGCGAAGGTCAAAAGGTCCCCATAAATACGTTTGAGTCACTGAGGAAGCACCGTACCCAGCAAGCCCGTCCCCTTCACTCCCCTGCACTGGGTCCTTGCAGAGATTGCCTTGTGCATGGACGGTACTGTGCGGTGCTTGGCCGATGCCACACTGTCTCTGGGCACGGAGCTATCAGTTCTGAGGAGCGAGGCTACGAAGGGCCTCAAAACTGCAGGCAGAAGGGTGAATGGGAACCCAAGGAATGGGCCCAGGCCGCCCTAGCCGCTGGACCAGACAGGCAGAGCCAGAAGACCAGAGCCCGGGAGCCCAGCTCTGCACCCACAGCCACTGTGTGGTCTTGTGGCCAGGCCGCCCTCAGTGCCCCCATCACTCAGTGCTTCCTCCAGGGCTGTGGCCATGGTCCCCACCATGACCAGTCCTGGGAGTCGAGGCCTGCTGGGAAAGCTCGCCGCCAGAACCTTCCGCCCAGCCCACAGCCTCCCTGGTTAATGTGCCGAATCGCTGGTCGTGTCCTCCCCTTTTCCTAGACCAGCCCAGAAGGGGGCCACACTTCTACCCACATGAACTGTCGTCTGCCCTGGTATCTGAGGCTGAGCTCCTTCTATCTGGAGTCACTGGGCCTGCGAAGACTAGAAAGACCCAGTCCCAACAGGAAGGTCTGTCTAGTGGGGCGACAAGTAAATCATGACTGTGCTATGATGCTATGACCTGTGGGAGCACAGTAGAAGCACTTACCCCCACTGGGTGTACATCAGGGAAGATGACCAGAGTACACGAGAGCAACGTTAAGGATTTGGAAGACAATATTGTATGTAGAGCCTAAGGAAATGGGCTTTGGAGTTAGGCAGGCCTGGATTTGAATTCCAGTTTCTTCATTTACTAGTTTTGGGTCCCTGTGCAAATTACTTTGCCTTCTTGACCTTAGTTTCCTGTTTAGAAAATGGCGATAACAGTACCCACCAATTAAGACTGAGGCAAAGAACACAAGAGAAGACTATAGTTAAGTGCTTATCACAGTACCCAACACAGGAAATACTAAAAAAAAAAATAATGGAGCCAGGAAAAAATAATGGAGGAAGAGGGAACTTGTGGAAAGGCTGTAGGATAAAAAGGCAGTGCCTACGTCCTTGGGAACTGCAGATAGTTCAGCGGTACATGTTGGATTTAGAAGGGTAAGGACTTTGCAGAAAGCTCTCTCCAACTAGGTTGAACTCCCACTGTGGTGTCCTGCCGCTCCTTTGTGGCACTCACCATGGTTGTATTAGGTTGATGCAAAAGTAATTGCAGTTTAAAAGGTTAAAAATAATTGCAAAAACCACAAAAATTACTTTTGCACCAACCTAATAGTTTTACTACTTATGATTCTAATTAACTTCGTCTCTGCTCCACCAGGGCAGAGACTGTTGTCTATTTCTGCTCACCCCTTTTTGTACCCCCAGTGTCTGACACATATCAGAAGCTCAATATTTACTGAATGAGTAGATGAATGGGGCAGGATCAGAACACGTGTGCCACTTTGAGGAGTGGGCTTCAGGCTCAGATTAGTAGGAAACCACTGTTTAGAGATGGGTGGCATTATCAGATTTGTTTTAAAGAAAGAGCATTCAGGCTTCTCTGAGAAATGGAAGCAGGAGACATATTAGGAGGCTGTGGTAATACACATACAAGCCAGAGATGGTGATGGTGGCCTCACTCTGAGTAACGGCACCAAAAATTGAGAAAAGTGGACTAAATTGGCAGATTATTGGGTAAAATTCCCTTCCTCTTCTATAGTCACATGCTCTCTCTCCAAGGTGGTAGTAACAAGTCTTGTTTCCTATTAAATATTTATATGGTGAAACCTCTCTTAACCCACATTCCAATCACTCCTGTTCCTCAAAGAGATTTGATAATTTCTCAGCTCTCATCCTCCTGGACTTTAGATATTCAGCTGCTTAGGTTCTCATGAAAGCAAACTTTTATCCTTTAAGCTCTTTTCTCAAAGTTCCAAAGTAGGCTGCTCCCTAACAGGTAGATCTTATTCTGTGGAATTCAGGTTTACAAATTGGACATTGCCACATTCACTTCTACCCATTAAAGCTTTGAATGGACCCTCATTTCATAAACTGTCTTCCCTTAGCCTCCACTGGATTGTAAACTCCTGGAACAAATGTCTTTCTCTAGCCCTTTCAAATTATAGCCCTGGCACATAGTAGGCACTCAATAAGTATTTCTTCAACAACTTTTATTTCAACATTCACATTTGAAAGCATTTCCATACTGTAACAAAAATTTCCCCCTGCTTTCAAGAGTCCGATACACTCAATATAATTCAAGCTCTATCAGGGATGAAATGAAAAGGTTAGTTTTCGATCTGAGGTTTTCAAGCAATAGTTAATCTTTTAAAAAGCTCAAAGGAAATTATGTATTTGCCCACAAAAGGGATAAAAAGGCTAATGAAAATGTTAAGTAGTTTGATTTGGGCTGGAGTTTTAATACCTAAGTCTGGTTGTTATGCCAATCAGAAGCATGATTCGTGGTTATCATGCACTTGAATAACAAAAAATAAAGAACTAATTAATCTTTAATAAATGCAGTTTGGTAAATGAAAGCTTTTAAAACAGAGCCCAAGAGAGTAAAAGAGAGGGCCTCGATATTTTGATAGTGGGAAACTACCGCATTAAATTGCCTTCAAGTTCCTTTCAATATCCTGTTTATCCTTATAAACACTACTCTCACTGTACAACACTGCAAGTACAGGTAAAGGACACAGAGATGGGCTTACTAGAATGAATTCCCAATTCCTTTCTTTTACAAAAATAGAAAATTAAAATTTCCTGTTAGCTATAATGGTTTTGATTAGAATCTGGGATAACTAAAAAAATTTACGTATCTTTAATTTTTAATCCAAGTGTATCACTGATGATGGCTATTTTGAATTCCTTTTGCTTCCCAAATATATTTAAAGATGTTCTCATGTAAAAATATTATTTGTTTATGTGAGATTATACTAACGAGCTTAAACCTCTGAGACAGGTGATGGGGATGGTCAGGCTTCTGTACCACATCATCCACAAGCAGCTGCTTTCAGCGATGGTGTGGACGGGCTTTTCCACTTCAAGACATCCCACTACTGTCCACGATGTCCCTCTGGGGAAGTCACAGCCCCCAGGCTTTGAACTTTAACAGGTCATATTTTTTATACCAGCCACAAGACAGTGCTGTATCTTATACACCTTAATATTTTTCTTGTAAATACTTCATCTTCTGTTTGAAAATGATTACAGCTCCAGATGCCTTCCTATGTGTCAACAGATTTCAGTTTTCTCATTTAAACCTCACAATTACCCCCACGAGGGAGATTATGTTATCACTATTTTATTAATGAGGAAAATAAAGACCAGATGGGTTATATAATTTGCTCCAGTCACGAAGCCAGTATGTCATACTGGATTCAAACTCGTGTCTGGACTCCCTCCACTACAGCAGACTGCCTCTCTTGAAACAATCAGACTAAAGGTTTCTATCAGACTCTGGGTTCCCCTGGTGCTGCACTGCCACTGCTCATAGCACCCTGAAACGTTTGCTTAAATGGCCCCAGGTGACTGATGTTCTAAATATTGATGGGCAAGGGTTTCTCAACCATGGCACTAATGACTCGTGGGGCCAGATAATTCTTTGTTGTGTATGTGTGTGGGGGTGGAAGGGGGCTGTGTATTGTTAAGGTATTTAGTAACATCCCTGGTCTTCAGATGCCGAATTTTCTTCCCAGTTATGCCAACCCAAATATCTCTGGACATTCCCAAATGCCCGTTGGGGGCAGAATCACACCAGTTGCGAGCCACTCATCCCCTCCCTCTCACAAGCTACTCCCACGAAGGAAAGATATGAGGTTGAAATTCTCCTTGCCTTACACTGTCCCTTTCATTAACTTTCTTATCTGATGACTTATGTAAACTCCTATGCAATCTGCCAGTAGTTCAGAGTACGAGAAATATTTGACAACTGAGTTTGATTGCACAGATAATTACCAAATTAGTTATCAGCTTAAATGATGACTGACCTTTCTCCAGAGTTCTGTTTAGACTCTCCAGTTCTCAAATAAGCTGTCCCGAGTTACAAAGCCCTGGTTCAAGACAAAATTACTGTCCCTATGATCACCTGACGTTTTATAGTAGATGCCTTTTTCTAATTCCCACCAACTCATGTCACCTAAATGCTCGGCCCTGGCACTCAGTCTAATTCTATTCCCCAAACCTACTGTTCTCCTGTCCCTTTCTCTTTCATTTCCTGATACAACTAGTACTCTTTCTCAGGGGAAACTCCTCACTTGGTTCTTGTGTCCTGGCTTTCAGTTACCTGTTGTCAAGTCATTTCTATTATTTTTTGTTTTCTCTCAATTAGTAGACCATTCCAATTAGCATTTTTCACATATGCATACACATATTTTTATAAGGGAGAATAAAAGGGAATACGTGTAAAACACATACCTATGGGGAAGAATTCATCCCAGAGAAAGATTTAATCACCCTAAAGGACTTAATGTGGATTTATACTTGTCACTAGACTAGGTAGTCAAGATTTAAAGGGCTCCTCCCACGAAGAACTTAGTTTTTAGGCTTGTTGCCAAAATGATTGCTAATGATTTTAGTAACAGTAGACGTCACCTAAAACATTCTCAAGTAATTATATCCTAGGGACCATACTCCAGTGTCAACTCTGAGGCCAGAAAAGGCTATTATGTCCAAGAGCTTTTCTACCTGATTACACCTACATCCAGTAGGACTCTTCTAATGTTTTCCTACCTTCAAATGGTTTTCAATAATAAAAATCCTCTATAGTGCAAGAAGATGTGGTCTCCACCAGGCTTTTCCTACATCCACTAGGTTTCTGTTACCTATTAGAATGAGTCCTGTTTGAAGACTCTCTCACATTCTCCAAGTTCCTTTCCAGTATGAAGTTTCTGATGTTTAAGAAAAGCTGTGTGTCCACTGAAGGCCTTCCCACAGTGGCTACATTCAAAGGGTTTCTCTCCAGTGTGAATTCTCTGATGACTACTAAGGTGTGAGTTCTGACTAAAGGTCTTGCCACATTCAAGGCATGCATAGGGTTTCTCTCCAGTATGAACACGATGGTGTTTAATAAGATCTGAGCTGCCCCTAAAACATTTCCCACATTTATTGCACATATAAGGTTTTTCTCCACTATGAATTCGATGATGTCTCATAAGGTCTGAGCTCTGATTGAAAGTTTTCCCACATTCTTTACATTCATATGGTTTCTCTCCTATGTGAATTACATGATGGCTGATGAGGTCTGAGCTGCCTTTGAAAGTTCTACCACAAAGATTACACGGATAAGCTTTTTCTTCTTGGTGAATTCGCTGCTTTTCTCTAAATAACTCATCCTTGCTGAATGTTTTCTGACATTCTTCAAGTTTCTCTCCAGTGTGAAGTCTCTGATGTTTGAGGAAAGCCGTGTGCCAGATGAAGGGTTTTCCACATTCCTTACATTCATAGGGTCTCTCACCACTATGGATTCTCTGATGCTGAATAAGGAGTGAACGCTGCCGGAAGGCTTTCCCACATTCATTGCATTGATAGGGTTTCTCTCCAGTATGAATTTTCTCATGTGTAACAAGGTGCGACCTCTGGCTAAAGGCTTTCCCACATTCACTGCATTCATAGGGTTTCTCTCCAGTATGAATTATCCAATGTCGAATTAGATCTGAACTTCCCCGGAAAGTTTTTCCACACTCAGTACATTGATAAGGTTTTTCTTCCCTATGAATTCTCTGTTGTTTAGTAAGGTCCAAGTCAGAAGTGCAGGTTTTTTCACATTCACGTTCCTTTCTAGTATGGAGTCTCTGATGTTTAAGAAAAGTTGTGCGCCCACTGAAGGATTTCCCACATTCACAACATTCATGGGGTTTCTCTCCACTGTGGAGTCTCTGGTGTTCGGTAAGGCGTGAACGCTGCCGGAAGGCCTTTTCACATTCATTACATTTGAAGGGTTTCTCTCCAGTATGAATTCGCTGATGTGTGACAAGGTGTGAACTTTGACTGAAGGTTTGTCCACATTCGTAACATTCATAGGGTTTCTCTCCCGTGTGAATTCTGTGATGTATTATAAGATCTGAGCTTTGATTGAAGGCCTTCCCACATTCATTACATATATATGGCTTCCCTCCACTATGAATTCTCTGGTGTAGGACAAGGTTTGAGCTTCCCTTGAAGGTCTTCCCACACTCTTTGCATTCATAGGGATTCTCCGCACTATGAATTCTCTTATGTCTAACCAGATTTGAGCTCTGATTGAATTCTTTTCCACATTCATGGCATATATAAGGTTTCTTTCCTGTATGAATTCTCTGATGTATAATAAGATTTGAACTTTGATTAAAGTCTTTTCCACATTCATTACATACATATGGTTTCTTTCCTGTATGAATTCTTTGATGTATAATCAGGTTTGAGCTCCGATTGAAAGTTTTTCCACATTCCTTACATTCATAAGTTTTCTTGGTATTATCAATTTTCTGATGTTCAGTTACTTCTGACGTCTGTTTGAAGCTCTGGCCATAGACATCAAAACTGTGGGATCTTTCTCTGGCAGGAAGTATTTTTCCTCCTTGATTACATCCATGGCCACTCTCTCCTGCAATGGCTTTCTTGGGGATGAGATTCACATCCCTGATACCTCTCTCCTGGAAAGGGGGCTGTCTCACTGCATCCTCTGAGGGGCTTACCCACTGCCTTAATAACCTGTCCTCAGGATCACTGGTGTCGACTAACCCACATTCCTGGGAGATCTGTCTTTGGAGTCTTCCTGATACAGCCCTCGCTGAATCTTTATCTCCAGAAATTTCCATCTTTGACTTCCAGTCCTTCATCTGATTCCTGGTCTCAGAATCTGAAATGATAAGCAGACCATTCAATAATTCCTAAAGTATAAATATCACCTTTCCCTATGCTGGGACGTCTAGGATCTAGGAGGGAGGAACAAAGAACCTAGAGGAGGACGCTTCCTCCCTTCCAGGGCTGAGACTCAGACATTTTTAGAGAGATTGTGGCTACCACAGGAACACGCACCCTATTTATGGAGACTAAATTTGCCAGGTGGAGGCTGGAGCTGGTGTGTGGGAGTGGCCTGTAGAGTGGTGGATAAATTCACTGAAGGAGGCAGGCAGTCTGGAGCTGGTCCACAAGAAGTAGCCTGTTTGATGGGGTAGGAACTTGCTGGACCCTGTGTGTAATAAAAAAGCACACCAGCACCACGGAGAGAAGTTCCTTCCTTATTCTATGGCTTTGCATTGTCCCTGCAGCACCTTCTATTGACAAAATCTAAATCTTGTGCCAACTGGCAAAGGAAAAGTGGTCCAGATCTAGTAACACAAGCAAAGCAAAGAAGGGTAGATTTGGAGTTGAAAGGCAATAAATTAATAACTAGCACACTATCCATTCCTCTAAATATACCATGACAATTAAACAAAGCTGAAACTGTGCCACAAATAAAAATGTTTGGCTGTCATTTTAATAGAAATCAATTCTCCCTTTCTCAGACCTGGCATTTTCTTTCTGGTATTCTGGTGGAATTACTTCCTTTTGTATGACAATTTTGTATCCTCCTGTGACTGGAAGTTTTTTGACTTTCTATATCATCAAATCCCTGACACATTTCTGAGCTCCTTGAGAGAGCCATCTCACCATGGCCTTGGTGAGACGAACTCTCTAGTCATTAATCTTCTGCAATAGATAAGAGGCAACACAACATCGTGGTTAAGAGCACAGACTCTTAAGGGACTGTAGAGCCATCCGCTGGGGTTTGAATCCTGGCTACACCACTTACCAACTGTGTGAAAGTCACTGGAGCTCTTTGTGCCTCAGTTTCCTCACTCTAAAATAGAGATAATAATAGTATTTACCTCACAGAGTTGTTATGAGAATGAAATATATGTAAACATATGTAAAAAATTTAGAAAAATGCTTGCCATATAAAAAGCACTATCGAAGTGACAGCTACTGTTATTATTCCTATTATGATTATTAATCTTTATCCTTTAAGCCCAAGAATTATCATTAAGTAATGTGTCGCTAGCACAAACCTCCATATCCAGGGTGGGTTTCATTTAAATAACATTCAAATAAAATACTGGAATGAATTGGCTTTGTCATAATTTTCTCTTATAGTGCTTTTTTCGGGTTTGATATATATATATATTGTTCAAAATTCAGAAACAGACTGAAAGATGGTAAAGGCATTTCTCAAAACTCATTGAAAACAATGAAAAGAATAACAAATGAGGTGAACTCCATCTTCAAAAAGAGGGGAGGGGTGTCACAGAGAAATAAGGATTGTCCCCGTAGAGACCTAGTTTGACATATTACAGTAGCAGGGGAGAAGACGCTAAAGAAGGAACCATGCTGACAGGTCATTTCTATTATCTTGCACCTGGATCCTAGCTAAGGAACAGTGACAGAGGTGAAGCTGGGTGAAGAGGGAGTAGATAGTGTGACTTGCAAACTGTATTATGAAAAGCCTGTGATCTCAAGGGCTTTTTCTTGTGCCATACTGATCTCTTGGAAACCAAAAGCTGAAGAGATATGTCTGT
Organism: Rhinolophus sinicus; assembly: GCF_057876585.1. Classification (NCBI taxonomy): domain Eukaryota; kingdom Metazoa; phylum Chordata; class Mammalia; order Chiroptera; family Rhinolophidae; genus Rhinolophus; species Rhinolophus sinicus. The sequence goes on from NC_142512.1 coordinate 15,283,781, forward strand.
AGATTAGAGGAGAGGGTGTGTGTTGCAGCAAATCTGCATGATTACTTTGAAGCACCCTAGCTCAATTCCCTCTGCCTCTTCCCGTAGTAACGAATGGACAGCCTGCTTCATTCATTGCTGAGTAGTAACCATTAAGGTAACTTTGTGGGATGTGTGCTTAAAAATAGGTGGTGGTTGTTTTAGGAAAGCAAGGAACATGCGGAACAGAGGAATTAGGAGCATACATCCAAGAGGAATGCCAAAGGAATTAACAGGAAGCATCAGCAGACTTCTCTCCATTATCTCTGAGAAATTACAGACAAAAATCAATCTTTAAGTAAAAACTCAAAGAAGAGATATAAGGCTTCAAAATAGATTTTAAAAGATTCTAATGCAATTCAAAAAGTGAGAATTTTGAAGAGCTGAGGAAAGAAATGGAAGAGAATCTAAAATCATTATGTTGACGAAATTCATCTAAGAAACAACCAAAATAATCACTACAGGGGCATGATGAGACCTGGAGAAATCATCCAGAATGAAATGGATATAAATACGATATCGAGAAGACCAGTAGCAATAGAAAGATATTCAAATTCACGTAATTAGTGTTCCTAAAGAAAAGAACAAACAGAAGGAAAAAACCCCCACAAAACATTCAAGTATTTAACAGAAGAAAATATTGCTTAAATAAAGATTTGAATCTATTGGAAAGGTACACTGTAGTCCATAAACAGTTGAGACATAACAGTCAAAACCAAGACATATTCTGGTGATGTTAACTAAATTTCAGGAATAAGTGAACAAATGGGCATGTAGGCAGAAAAGCAAGTAATGTGCAAGAGACAATTTCAGGCTGACTTTATACTTCTCCAGTTACACTTAATGCCAGAATACTGCTGGCCCTCCGTATGGGAGGGTTCTGCTAATGTAGATTCAACTAACCACTGACTGAAAATATTTTTTTAAAAAAAGTTACACTGTTGCTGACATGTACTATGTAGTTAGGCCTAGGAAGGTTACATCTATACTGAACATGTGCAGACTTTTTTTTCTTGTCATTATTCCCTAAATAATACAGTATAATAAGTATTTACATAGCATTTACATTTACGTATTATAGGAATCTAGAGATGATTTAAAAGTATGTAGGAGAATGTGTGTAGGTTCTATGCAAACACTATGCTACTTATATAAAGGACTTCAGCATCCGTGGATTCTGGAATGGGGGATACTGGATTGGGGGATTCTGGATTGGGGGTCCTGGAACGAATCCCCTGCGGACAGCCAGGGATGACTGTACAGTAATGCCTATAAAGTTCTGAAGAGAAGCAAAGTGTGCTGCAAAAATTTTGTACCCACTGATGTGTTCCTTCAAAGCATAGGCACACATTATCAAGTAGGTAAAAACCTCAGGGATTATGACACCCATGAAACCTTTTCGAAAAGAACTACTGAGGATGCCAAAAATATGTATACAAGTGGACACTTTGGTCAATGTTGAAATGTTGTTCAAGCAGTAGTTCGCCGTAATTGAGCATCTCTTGCAATTGTATAAGTCAAACGTGACTTGTATTCATCTTTTGTTAGCGGTATATATTGAGTATTACAATTTTAATAGTTTTTTCCTTTCTTAAAATGTGCATATATATATTTTGGCACCCTCTGTATTGGGCTGAAATAAAGCTGATAAATAAATGAATTAAAATAAACATTCAGTAATTGACAGGATATTGTAAAAGAATGGATGGCGAGCACTGAATCAATTTAAATGGAGAAGTGAGATTAAACAATGGAAATTATTTTTGTAGAATAGAAAGTAATTGCTTTAAACCATGACAAGGTAAAAATAATTATATTATAAAAATTTCACTGTGAGGAGAAGTGGTGGGAGTAAGTATAAATTGTGCTAATTTACCTATCTTTCATGACCGGGAATCAACAGATACCATCTAAAGGAGAAATGTATAATTTTTAAAATTGACTCAAACCTTTAATGTGTTTCATAATCATTTTTTTCATAATTTTAGAGGAAGAATCTTTTAATGTTACAGAGAGACACTTTTTCCATAACATTTTTGTTGATTACAAAATAAAAAAGAGAAGAAAATAATAAGCACCCATAATCCCACAATCCTGCCACCCAAAAACTACCACTGCCAATGTTTTGTTGTATACTCTTCAAGTTTTATTTCTGGGCATATGTTTTTTCTGATTAAAAAAAGGGATCATATTATACACGCCCACTTTGTCATCTATGCCTTCCTCACGACCCTGAAACATTTCTCGTTTGTCAGCTAGCTTTGTCAATAGAGGGCGCTGGAGGGACACTGTAAGACATTCAAAGAAAAAGGGATTTCTCTTCCTGGTATCTGGAAGCTGTTGTTTTTTGGTGAAGTTGGCCAAATCAACATATCCGGAGGCTTGATAGCTTCTGGTGGACCAGCTCTGGCCCACCCATGCCCTCCAATGAGTTTTTCCACCACCCGGTAGGCCTTTCCTAGGGACTACATGTGCCTTTTAGTGAATTTCTCTGCCATGTGGCAGGCCATGCCTACAGACCAGCCTCTTCACCACCAGCAGGCTGTGCCCTTTGGCAGCCACAACCTCAACAAAAACATCTGAATCTCAGCTTTGGTCTGTGGGAGTCCTCTTCTAAATTCTTGGTTCCTTCCTTGTTTACTCTTAGTCCTAGTAGTAAGGCTGCTTTTTGTATTATCTATTTCTGTATTTCTTAAAGTCCTCATTTAAGCCTTTTAGTAGTTAACTACCTTTTACTAGTTAAACATTCTTTATATTAAATGTCCCTTATTTAAATTACTGTTACAGTTTTTGTCTCTTGACTGGCTCCTGACTTGTAATGGATACAGAATATAATTTCATATTAGATCTAGAACAAAGTGAAGATGATAATAAGGAAAGTAGTAAGAGGGCTAGAAAGGGGAAACAAAAAGTGTTTGGAAACACTGATTGAAGGACTCCTCTCTATAACAATCGTTACTATCAACCTTTGCCACAGGCCTGGGCATGGCAGAGGAGACACACAGCACACTGTTCAGAGATGAGTGGCCACACTGCTCAAATTTTTCATCCAGTTCCACAGGTAAAAGGACTAGGGAGTAATTTAAGGAAATCTTTCCTTGAGAGGATGTCTGAAGTAGAAGGGCACAGCATCTGAAACGTAGGCTCGATCAGAGGTGAGTCCTCTATAGTCCAATCCAGCTGACCGCAGAGTTTCTGGGAAAAGGGCCTCAGGATTCATGTCATTCATCGATTTGTTCACCTAACATATATTAACTGAGCGCCAACTATGTTCCAGACATTGGAGAAGGTATTGAGAACACAAAAATGAACATAAGATATGGCACCTGCCCTCAAGGAACTTACAGTTTAATGGAGGGGAAACGTGTGTAAATAGATCATAACAAGATACTGTCACCGGTGACCAATAAGGTAAGCACTATCTACAATGCGAAAACCTAGAATCAACAGAATCCCAATGGTAACTGTATGTGGGGAAAGAAAGGAGTCAATAATGACTTCTCAGTTTTCTGACTTGAGCAATGGGTGGGATATGGTGCTGTTTATGAACACAGAGTAGATTTCAAGGGTGGGAAGAGTAGGTCTGAAGATTTGAAGATCAGTTGAGTTTTGGTCATCTATTTGTTTCTAACAGGACTAGAAAGACAGAGATAAAGCAAGTGCAAGGAAAATCAAGGAGCTATCAACCTCCAAGTCCACAGATCAGGCTAGCCATCCTCCAACTAAGAGCAGAAGCATGTGGACTCCAAGAGTCAAAGCCATTGGGAATCCTTAATCCTCTAATTCCACTGAGCTCTGAAAAGCTTTTCTTGTTTTCAACTGAAACTCAGAGAACTCAGAGTGTATGGATTCTAAGAAGACAGAGCCCTTACCCAGTGAGACCAGCTCGGCTCCCTCCTCTAGCATCTCTTCCTTGCAGAGATCCCACTGAGTGCAGATATCCTTTTGTGATTCATTCACAGCCGCATCCTGCAGCATCTTGAATTCCTGAAATAGAAGTGCCTGCTCAATAACTACCCAACGGAGAGCCAGTAGCAGATACTCCAAACCTTCTCTTTTTAAATCTCTACTACTCCCCACATTACCCTTGGCCTCAGTAGACAATCTTGCCCCTCGCTTTCAAAATGTGTGAGACTATGTGGTAAAAAAATCACCTCCCATCACCTTGTCTTTTCAATGACACTTGGTCTTTACTGTATTTCTTCTCTTCCATTCTCTACTATTTATCTGCTCTTTAACTGAGCCCCCACCCCCCACCCCTGTGGGCCAGGCACTCACTGTGCCAGGTAGTGCAGTGATGAGAATGACAATACCATACAATAATGAGGACAGAGACCCTCTCCTTGAGAAGCCTGTGGTGGCTGTTACAGACAATGTTAATTAAACAGGTTAAGTGCTCAGAAGGGAAGTATGGGGTGCTGTGGGACCTCAAGGGAAGAGCATGACCTTGAGAGGGTGGGATGAATAAGGAAACTTCCTCAAGGAGGTAGCTTCTAAGCTGAGGCCTCAAAGACAATTTGAGATAACTAGACCAAAATAAAAAGGAAGGGCTTTTCGGATTGACGCTATGGCATGTACAAAGGCCAGGAGGTGAGAGAAGCTACAATGCATTCATGGATGCACCATGTGACTAAAGCCCAGGGTACTAGGTAGTAAACAGGGCAGTTGGTCAAGTCACGGAGGGTCTCGTATACCAGGCTCAGAGGTTTGGACTCTCCTGAAGGCAATGGAAACCACTAAGGGGTTAAAGCAGGAGAATGACAGTCTCAGGTTTACCTTTTTAAAAGACTGTTCTGACTGCTTTATGGAGAACGGACTGGAGGGTGCAGGCTGAAAGCTGCAGTATCAGTTGGGAAACTACAGCAGTAATCTATGTCGGAGACAGTGAGGGCCTAAATGAGCTATTGGCAGTGCGGAGAAAGAGAAGGAGATTGAGTCAATATATTAAAGAAGCAGTAACAGGCAGGACTGGGGATACCCTAGACAGGGGGTGAGGGAAAACAGCAGGCATGAAGGGTGACATCCAAGCTTCTAACTTGAGCAACTGCCTAAGTTGGGGTGTTAGAGTTAAAGAGTGGGGATGAGGGAGAGGCAGTGGTGAATTCCATTTCAGACATGTTAGGCTTGACGTACCTGTGGGGCGTCCAGGAGGAAATATACAGGAAGCTGACAGCTCAATGGGTCAGAAACCCAGGAGGAAAGTCTAGAATGGAGACAGATTTTGGAATCATCAGCACACCAGTAGTGTTTAACGCAGAAACACTAGAAGGCTAGTGGGAGGCTAGAAATCTGAAATGAAGGTGTTGGCAGGGTGGCTTCCTTCCGCAGCTTCTGAGGGATAACTGCCACACCTCTCTAGCTTGTGGCGACAGCTGGTAATCCTTGTGTTCCTTGCTTTGCAGATGCATCACTCCAACCTGTCTCCATCTTCATATGGCTTTCTCCCTGTGTCTGTCTCTTCGTATGGCCATCTTCTTATAAGGATACCAGTCACAGTGAATTAGGGGCACATTCTACTCCGGTTATGACCTCATCTTACCAAGTTACATCGGTAATGAACCTATTTCCAAATAAGGTCACATTTTGAGGTACTGGGGACTAGGATCTCAACATGTCGTTTTGGGGGGACACAATTCAACCCATAACAATAGCCCTACTCTACTATTTACCCCTAAAAGCAAACCTATGCTCTAGAATCCTCCCTGATTTTCCCATATACACTGCTTCTCCCTAATTCCATCCCTTTGCCCATAACTCTACTACTTGGGATGCCCTTCCTACTCACCTCTGTCTACATCTGGAGTAAAGAACTCAAATGGATGCAAGAGACCAGGTAGTTAATCAGAGTGAAGCGAACTAGGTGATACATGACCCAGCGTCAGTTGTCAGGGAGAAAATGGATTAGTGGGCACAGGGGACCTGGACATTTTATACTGAGTCTAAAGGATGGAATTGCTACTCAACTCCTGCTAATAGCATCATGCAGGAATGTGGGCCACATTTGGCCACACCTTCTGATTTTTCAAGAGATACTGAAAATCTAGATTTTTGTGTGAGTGGATGTGAAAGAAATTTCCCGATTTTAAAATGTTGGCCACTAATCAAAATAAAAACAAACAGCATGAGCTAAGAAAATGCATGTACAGACCGATCTGGCCAGGGGCCATAATTTTTCAACCTCTGACTTACACAAATACTTCCCACTGTTGCAGGTCCACTTCAGTTAGTACTTTCTAACCATTTCAACCCTTCTAAATTTGTATTCATGGGAATGCACTAGGTGATGCTAAACAGAGTTCCTGCCTAGAGAGCAGCCTGAAAAACTTACACACACACACACACACACACACCTTAAACAAGGTGATAAGTCCTTATGAATTAGACACTAAATAAACACTAGCTAAATGAGCTTAAAAAAAGATGACAAGCTTAAAGTGGGAGGTAGGGAGGTGGCAATCCTGTACGGCTTCCCAAAGAAAATGACTTTTGAAGCTATTCCTAAAAGGATATGCAGACCTTCACAAAGAGACCAGCCTAAATCCCTCCCTCCTCTGAACTCCAACAGTACGAATATTTTAGATCAACTGTTAGAATATGTCTGAACCACACAGTTCATTCCTGTAGTTCAGTCTACTCCCCCCCACGGGGCTGTCAGTTACTCCTGGTGCGTAGAAACCAGGTCTTGTACATTAAGTTACATCTACAAAGGCGCCTGCCACAGCGCTGGGCATGGAATAGGGTCAACTTACACCCGAGGGTTGATTCTGGGTCTGGGGGAGATAGTTTGCGGTACTCACAAGTGGGAACTGGGTAAAGTAGTGGGACGCGGCAGGCGGACGGCCGTGGACAGGGCACGCCAGAGCCCAAGAAGACCAAGGGCGCAGGAGGCCCAGCACCACGGACCACGCGCCTACGTCCCTGAGACCCCAGTCCTTCCCCACATGGAGAAAAGAGGAGTCCACTGCCTGCCTCTGAAGATCTCTCCACCCCACCTCCCGGAGGGACCCAGGCACAGGGGCCCCCAGCTCTGCGAACGCAACGGAGTCTCACCTCCAGGCCACCCCCAGCCTCCCGCTCGACTGGGGGCCCCTCCACAGCCGCCATCGCGCAGCCCCAGCTCCTCACTCGGGCGCGGAGCCAACACCCTGGACACCACGCCAGTGGCCGAGCGGCCACTTCCGGCGTGCTCCCGAAGGAGGCGGTCCCCCTGCTCCCTGCGCACCCCTTCCCATCCCGGCTGTGCCCACCAATCGGCGGGCGCGCCCCCAGGCCACCTCCCACAGGCTCAGGTGTCTCCTCTGCGCAGACGCGGCTGGCTTGGTCGTCCGCTCGGTCCCGCAGGAGTCGGCTCCTCGAGGGTCTGATGCTCCGCAGGTTGGTGCACCTGTTGGCTCAGACGCTTTGTGGGCGAGGTTACCACCGAGATGCAGAGTCCTCCGGGAGTCCTAGATCCGCCTACGGCCGGGCCTCGGGCTCCGTCGGTCTGGATGGACGATCCTATCAAATAGTTTTACGTTAATAATAATATTCTGCCTTTTTAATCGGTTTACTTTTCCCCTTGCGTGACTTTGTGGTCTCATACAGAGATAAAGAAGATAGGGTAATGTTTAAAAAGGCAAGGTCTGAAATCAGAAAGACGTTCAGAAAGTCAGAAGAGCTGACTCACCAACTATGGGCTATGTGACTTTGGGCAAGTTACTTAACCTCTCTGAGTCCCGTTTAATGGATCATCTTCCTTTTCCTCACTGATTTTAAATGCTGTCTTTATCATTGACTAAGTTTACATATGTATTCGTTATGTATTTTGGGTATGTTTCTGTTCATTTACATATTTATCTCTTCTTTGATCATAAACTTATAATTATTGCGAGCTTTTAAATATGTTTCAAAATCTGCTAGGGCTAGTCCTCTCTCCATTTACTCTTATTTTTGAAGAAAAATTGTAACCATGAATGTTTTTTTGTATTTCTTGTATTACTTTCAAAATAACAAAGATTTCTTTTTTGTTTTAAGATCCAAAATCTGCTTAAGCCAGAAGGATGAAAATGGAGGACCCAGGGAAAGACAGTAGTTACATTTACATTACAAGTGGTTTATTTTGGCTTTTTTTTTTAAAGAACAAAGAACTAACTCTTCTTTGTGATCTCTTCTGGGCTTAACATGCGGTCCCTGACAGCAGTGGGGATTCATTATGTAATTCATTTGTTCTAAAATATGTATGGCTACTCACTCTCTGCCAGGCACTGGTGATATAATGAATTTTGAGCAAAACCCAAGGCCCTCTCATGGTAACTGTGGTGATTGCTATGCTGGAGAGTTACGTAGTGCCCTAAGAGTTTATCAAAGATTTGACCTACATAGGAAGGTCTGTGAAGGTTTTCTGGAATCTGGCTTTCCCTGAAGAGTTAGGCAGATGAAGGACAATGAAATAGTAGAAACCCAATTCTAACTTGACCATATCTTGGCTCATGTGTCAGGAAAGTCAAAGGGGTAGACTGACTTCGGGAAAGGCCAGAATTCAGGAATTTAAACACTGTCATCAGAACTGCTTTCTCTCTCTCTATTTCTTAGTCTTGCTTTTTCTATATTGACTTCATAGATTTTTTTTTTTTTTTCCCCACGTGGAGATGTTTCGGTGCCCAGGATTACATACAGAAGGAGAACATCTATAGCAATTACAGAAAAAGGACTCTGCTTGGTTTTGCTTGGATCACATGTTCAACCCTGGACCAATCAATCACTGTATCCAGTGGATGAGGTACTGGATTGGCCAGCTTGAATCACTGTTGGAATGTGTGAAGGGAGCCGTCACCCATCACCCATCAGGTGATGGAAAAAAAGATAATTTTTGTTTGTTTGTTTTTATTTTTACCAGAAAAATGAGACAGCTCTTTGGACAGGCAAAGTAGCAGATTTTTACTATGGGAGAGATGTTTATTATAAAGGGAAAGAATTACAGGTATCAGGAACTACATGTGCAAGGTCCTGTGCCAGTTGGCAATGTGTCTGAGAAACTGACAACTAGTGTAGGTGAACAGCAGGAAGGGCTCAGGGTGGCACGAGATAAACTTGGAAAGATTGGGCCATACCACAGAACATCTGGAAAGCCATATGTAGGCTTTTGGGCTTTATCCCAAGGGCAACAGAGACCCATTAGGGGTTACACGGGGCTGGATACTTGGGTGTAAGGAGGAGGAGCCCCTATCCTACTGCAACGGCATTGGAGACTCCCCAAAACACTATGCAACTATGTATCTTTGTATCAATTTTCTCTGCCATATTCTCTTTGTCAATGGCTTTGCTTGTGATTCAAGCATTTTCCCCCATCACTTTTATGTACTGTGTGGACATCCTTCTTTTGTTGGAAGATTTGCTATTTTACTTTGTAATAAACTTTGTACAGTATTTTCATTTTATTATATAATGTTTACATCCTCAGAGGACAAGATGTTAACTTGATAGGTGGGGGTAGATATGAATATTAAGTGGGAAGGGATTTTTGCAAGGGGACTAATTGGAAGTTGATGGGTGAATCTTTTCATGATTTGATTAATTTTCCCTATCCAGATTCATAGCTGTGGAGATGTAGATAATGGATATTTGAAAAATGAGGACCCCAGTATCATGTTTCGGGCAGGGCTGTTTCATTGGTGATAAGGGGTAAGGAAACTTGAATCCCTTCATTGTCAGTGCAATGATTTTAGGTTGCCTCTGAAAGCTTCATGATTCACCATGGCCTCTTTGTTATAGTTATTAATGTTAGAACCATAGAGGTAAAAGGCACTCAGAAGAGCATAGCCTTCTATCTCATTTTTGAACATAATCAGCCTTCCTTCTTCCTGTCCATCTTCTCTCTTTCCCTCTCCACCTTCCTTCTGTAATATTTATTGGGCTCCCATGTGTGCTAGGCATTGAGAATACAAAATTGAACATAGAAAACAAAAGCATTGAAAAAAAAGGCTATGAATGTTTATGTTTTTCTTATTAGCAGCAGAATTTATTGAGCAGTTACTATGCATTGCTATTTTTTTCTGTATGCAGTTTTAAAAATCTCTCACCGTGTAAATTAGAGACCAAGCAAAATCAAGAAAAGAGGAGAGAAAGAAAAATATATTTACATAAAGAAAATAATCTATTAATTCCTTTTGACCATTGGGTTTACTGTCTGATCTGAGAAATGTTAACAAATTTACCTAAATTATCTTAAGAAAATCCTTCAGTGTAAATGCAAATTACAGGGGTAACAAAGAGATCTACATTGGTTATATTATTTCTAGAAAGGCCTTTAAGTAATTGACTCAATTTCCTTACTGAATTACAGAATGCCCCAAGCAAAATGTGGGCAAAATATTGTTATTTTTTTCTTGACAGCAGTAGCCATCTTGCCCATAATGTGTATACTCTTGAATGTGTCACTAGGTGGCATTGGTTTGCAGCCTGTGGTGATTAACAGATCAAAACGTCTTAAACGTATTCCTTTATTTTTAGACAATAGAAAAAGAAGCTTACTAGTTATACTAGTGTTACTGTAGGCAGGAAGAACAGGGTGGCGGAGTGGTAGGGGAGGAGGAAAGGAAGACAGAGGGGAAATAAAAAGAGAGAAGATGAGAAAATTTCTAAGAGAAGGTGCAGCTATAGCTAATTGTAATGGATTATAGCACTTAGCATTGCGAACACGGAAGAATCTCCACCCCCCTCTCTCCCCCCACCCTCCCACCCCATGTTGCCATGACAGTCCCTACAAGGGAATCCTTCCTCCCCAGCACCTGAAGGAGTGGTCAGCAAAGACATGCCCTGGAAACACCTATGACTCCACCCCTGAATATTTCACGCCCTCATTCAAATATAATCCTAAATTTTCTTTACGTTCACAGTAGCTCTCCTCCCGGGCCTGTCCACTTCAGCATTTTGGGAATATTTTTTCTTTCTTTTAATAAATCTTCGGCTTGCTTGCCTTTGTTAGCGTGGCATTGTTCATACATCCTGGAATGCCTTCCTATGATGATACAAGGATCCAGTCTCCTATAAGAATTCCAAGATTTGGATTCCCCAGATCACTCCAGGGTGACAATGGACCTTCCTTTGTCAGTAAGGTCACCCAAAGCCTGGCATCTGCCCTGGGGATAACTTATAAACTCCATTCTTCCTGGAGACCTCAATTCTTTGGAAAAGTAGAACAAGCCAATCAGACTTTATAAAGGACTCTGGGAAAGCTTTGTCAGGAGACCTCCGAGCCGTGGCTCCAGTTACTGCCCATTGCTTTACTTCGTTGTTGAGCTGCGCCCAGAGAGCCCCTAAACTTAGCCCTTATGAAATGCTCTATGGGAGCCCTCTTCTTAAACCTGATCTGCCTGTAGACTGTTATTTCCTGTATCATTAACTTGGGAGAGGTTCAACAGGCACGCAGGGAATATGGACCTGGCACCTGCCCCAGGCCAAACCCTCTGCACATCATTGAGTCATAAAACCAGGGGACCAAGTATTTTTTAAAAGCCTGGAAAGAGGGGTCCCTGGTGCATCAGTTAACTCCTCCGAAATGGGAGGGACCCCATACAGTTCTCCTGAGCACTCGAACTGCTGTCAAGCTACAAGGAGCCGAGAGCTGGGTCCACCTCTCTCGATTCAAACTTGTTTCATTCAAGTCTCCACAAGACTCTCCCCTAGAGGAAGACTGTCACCTGTGAGCCAACTGAGGACCTTAAGCTCCTCTTTAGACAAACAAGTCAATCTCCCAAGTACTGATAAGTACTGATAAGACTGATAAGACTCCTGGATTTGCTAATTATTGCCTTTCTCTTCAGCCTTATTTCAGCTCTGGTTTTCCTCTTTACATGGTCCTACCTGGGATCCCCATTGAACCATAGCCAGTCATCACCATGATTTTAATTCTTTTGGCTCTCCTCTTCCCTGGGCTCCTCGGGGGAGAATGAGAAAATAACTTTATTGTCAATTCTTCTCAGACTGCTAATTTTTAGCCCTTGTCTTTGTTTTTTTTAAATTACATGAACTAATAAGTATTTTAAATCTTTCTGTTTTAATTTCCAATAAGGTAAATATCAACAGATATTTTCTGTATAAACAAAATCTCTTTAGTGTCTCAGTGATTTTTAAGAGTGTAATGGAGACCTGGTACCAAAAAGTTCAAAAGCTACTGTTCTAGGGTATGTATCCTGAAGTAGGGTTGCTGGGTCACATTTTCAGTTTTACTAGATGTTGCCAAATTGCTCTCCAAAGTGGCTCAAGCAGAACTTTAAAAAATCTGTATATAGTTAGGCTTTTTCTCAGGCAAATCTCAAATTTTAAAGAATCACAGAATTATTATTAAACTGGTCCAGTGCTACAACAGATTTGATCTATGAAATGTTGATTCAATATCTTTTCTAAACAGTAGTGAGAAATGCAGGGTAATATTTATTTTTAATGCATTCAGAGGAAGTTTTTCTTGGTCACTGAAAATAGTGTTGCAGACTGTCAACATTAAATGTATCGGAAAATTTATTTTTGTTTGGTGCCTCATGGGAGGTAGAAAATGTACAAGTTATGCAAATAAACTTTTTTCTTTTTCTTTTTTTTTTTTTTACCATCAGGGGAATTTCATTGTTCTTAAATAATACCTTCTGCAATTTTTGTTAAAACCTAAGCCATGTTCCACTGACACCCAATTTGTAAAAAAAAAAAAAAAATCCTAAGGCATCTAGCATTAAAAAAAAATTCAAAGGCTGTTAGTTTATAGGTCACTAAGTGACCAAGGTTATTTAGTGTTGTTATGTGATTGTAGAATATTTAAAATGTTCAAGCGTAGCTGATCTAAAACTTTAACTGCACTAAAGTTTGGAGATAAAATGTGAGTAAACGTAAAAAACTGAATTTTACAGTTGAAAGGCCAAGATGCAATGATACTAATTGGCTGTTTCTTACGATGGTTTTGCATGTAGTGATTTGCACATTCTGTTCTAATAAAATGAAATGTGACCACCGTCACTTGTTACCTGTTATTTATGGTGGAGAGCTTTCTGTAATCAAGTGTAAATCTAGGTGAGATTTCATGTGGCTGCTTGGCCATGGCAGAGCACGCATTGGTGCACTCAGGGAAATGGATGGGATAGGTTAGAAACTGAAACATACCACAATTCAGGAGACATGTCTGAGCAGTAATAGTACTATTGATGCAACATGAATCACTAGAACAAATGGCAATTGTTTTTTATGTGTTGTGAGGAGATTATCCAGCTCCTGGTGACGCTGAGGGAACTGTGTCTTCAGTTATGTTAATAACCAGACTCCCAGCAGATCATGGTCTCTAAAATTGTTAATGCAGGTGTGAATATGTTTGACAAAAAGAATCAAGCAGTTTTTCTCTGGGCGTGTGTAATTTGGTTGAGGTTTTATTCTGGGTAGCTGTAATGTCCAACATCCAACAAATGTTTGTTAAATGCCTGCTGTGTGCCAGGGTGTGTGCTGGAGGCGTGGAACATAGCAGTGAGCCCCACAAGCTCCATCCCAAAGGAGCTCCAGATTAGAAAGAAGAATGGAAAATTAACCAGGCAATTATAATGCAGAGGGAGAAGTGTTTCCATAGGGACAAGTACAGGGAGTGGTGAGATCCCAGAGGAGTTCATTCATTCATTCATTCAATTGATCATTTATTCAACATGTTTATGGAGCAGCTACAGTGCCTGGGCATTGTGCCAGGAACAGAGAGAACAATGGCAGAAAGAGAGACACAGTCTCTGCCCTCATGTTGCACTCAGTCCAGTAGAGGAGAAAGACAGGTAGACAGATAATTACAGCATGCTGATATTATGAGAAGAGAACATCTAAGAGGGCACCAGAGCCAAATTTGGAGTAGTGAGGAAAGGATCTAAGCAGAGATGGCAGGGATCAGAAGGTGGGGAAGAATGTTCCAGACAGAGGGGAGAGGACTCTGCATATCCATAAGGGCAAGAGAGACCACAGACAAGGTCATTTTAAATGGCCAGAACAAAAATATGGGCACAGTGGAAGTTGCAAGGAGGTGAGGAAAGAGAAGGTTGGCAAGATATAACTGGTGACCAGATCTGGACAAATCTTGTAACCCATATTAAGAAATCTGGGCTCTTTCTGAGGATAATGTGTAAAGAAGAACTTTAAGCAAGGGGATAAAGTGGTCAGGTGTTCATGTTAGAAAACCACTGGCTGCCATGTAGAAAGGGGATTGGAAAGTGAGATGCCAGAGGCAGGAGATCAGTTGGGAGGCTACTGAAGTTCTCTTGGCAAGTGCTGGTAACACCTGACCCAGGAGTGGCGATGGAGACATGTGGACTGATTGGAGAGCTCTTTGAGGGGCGCAATCAGTAGGAGGCAGGGAACATTGGAAAGGACTCCAGACAGTATGCTAGTTTCTGACTTCAGCAACAAAGAAGATAGCAGAGCCTGTGGGGGTAGGTAATTAGTTCCTTTCACTTTATATTGAACTTGAGGGGTCTGGGGGAGAGTCATATGGAGATGTCCTGGAGGCCACTCGGTCTGGAACTAAGGAGAGAGCTCAGCTGGAGTCTGCGATTTGGAAGTCATCAGAATAGAGGGGCTCTGAGTCCATGGGCATTGGTGAGCTCACTCATGAGTGTTTGGAGCAAGATGAGGGCAGGGATGGGGAGAGAATCAGAGGAAGACCAACATTAAAGAGATGTTTCAGAGAGAGGGGCTCACAAACCAGACTGAGAAGGACAGACAGGCAGGAGAGCCAGGAGAAGTCCCAGAAAGCAAGGAGGAGTTAACATTTATCTGGTATTTGCTTTTAACTTTCATCGTACTGTGTTTCCCCCAAAATAAGACCTAACCGGAAAATAAGCCCTAGCATGAATTTTCAGGATGACATCCCCTGAACATAAGCCCTGATGCATCTTTTGGAGCAAAAATTAATATAAGACCCAGTCTTATTTTCGGGGAAACACATTAGATGATGAAGACTTACAGAAAATTTATAAGAGGAAAGCATACACATGAAACACTTCTATCCATTAGCTTACTTTCTATAATTTGGGGAAATAGTTTCTTTCTTTGGTTCGTGGAATCCCAGAGTTCCATAAGGCCATAGTCAGAGAACCAGTGGCCTAAAATAAGGAGGTACTGACAGAAAGCTAAAAGTCTCCCAGGAATCTAGAAAGAGAGAACTGGTCTGGCATCAGTTGAGAGCTGAAGCTTGATATGGCAGGAACACACTTTCCATCTCTTGAGGAGGAGCTCAGTCCAAGAATCACTCCCAGGCTTTTCCACTGTTCATTGTGATCTCCCAAAAGCTTGCTCATTAGCTGGATTTCTCAGGCAACGCTTAGAAATCAGCATCTTGTGAGTCTGGTTAGAAAGTGTCAAGCTCCGGCAGGCACACTGGCCCCGGTGGTTGGAGCGCCGTGCTCCTAACGTCAAGGCCACAGGTTTGATTCCCACATGGGCCAGTGAGCTGCGCCCTCTACAGCTAAGACTGTGAACAACGGCTCTCCCTAGAGCTGGGCTGCCGTGATCAGCTAGAGGTTGGCGTGGGCTGCCACAGGCTACGGTGAGCTGCCCACCAGCTGCCTCAGCTGCGGGGAGCGCAAGGCTCATAATGCAGCATGGGCCAGGGAGCCAGGGAGCTGTGTCCTACACAACTAGACTGAGAAACAACGGCTTGAACCAGAGTAGCGTTGGGGGAAGGCGGGGGTGGGGTGGGGGGGAGGCAGAAGAAGAGGGGAAAATGTGTCAAGCTCTAGGGCTCTAGCAGATTAACTTGAAAGAACAGATGAGCTTCAGGAACCTACAGAGCTGACATGGGTCTCAGTAACCACACTAGGGCACTTATTTAATAGGACAGAGGCGCACTTTCCTGGCATCTTACTAGCTGCAGCTCACCACACTAGAGTTTCCGCCTCCCAGACCGTGGGAACCATGATCTGGAAGGAAGGGTCTAGGCGCTGTTTGCATAGAACTTTACATAAGGGAGGAAGCAGTAATGGAAGAGGGAGGTAAGCCCCCTGAACTCTCATCTTGCATCTGCCATTAAGTTGCCCTTTTCTTTCCTGTTCCCCATGACTTTTCCTGGGGAAAACGACTTTTCCTATAGCCCAATACACATATTGCAATATGACACCTCTACGCGTAACTTCTGTCCTTTGGTCCAGAAGGTAACTTCTGTCTTCTGTTGTTTGGGTGCAAACAGGAAGCACAGGAAGAAACCTGGGTGAGAACTTGAATCCCTATGGTCATTCTGGCCAACGTCATAGAGAGGCACTGGGGTTTGAGGTGTGAGTTGGGGAGGAGGGTTCACAAGAACAACAAGCAAGCCCCACCCTGGAATAAAGCACAAGGCTGACACGGTGACTTTCGCGCAAGAGCAGTCAGCTGTAACTACCACCCCGTAGATGCTCAATGCAGGAAGTGGGTGAGGCTAGCTGGGAAAAGACCATATATGTGCTCTGTGGGGACCGTGCTGGATGATGGGAGCCTGGGAGGCTCCCACAATTAAGCACCAAGCTTTAAGGTCACTTAGAACCACACAAACAAAGGAAGGAAAGGGGGTAGAGTGTGGAGAACAGCGTGGTTTCTCACGGATGGGAGCCACGGAGCCCAGTGGTCCTCCCGGTGGAAACTTGCTCAACGGAAGCGCAAGGCCTGAATCCTCTCGCCTTCAGGGCTGAGCGTCGCATCTTTTGTGTGGCTCCAATCATTTGATGGTTGACGCTTCTTTATCTCAGGTTCAGGAAGTGCTTATCTTCCAGAGCCTTATAACATTACCACTGGCGTTCCAGACCGGGCACCTGTAGAAGTTCAACCATTCTTGATAGTTTTAAAATAAGTTGTGTGAACCCTCTTCAGCTTGCCAAAAAGAAGAAACGGTGGTTTCAAAATGATGGTTTTCCATTTCCGCAGGGATTTCCACATCGTCATAGTCACATTCGGGCTCAATGTAGCTCGGGATGGAAACTGTCTTCTTATTTTTATCTTTATTTACCAATGAGTACATCGCTGTTGGCTCACTCGGGGTTTCCTGTGGGGCTAGAATACACAAATAGGTTCTTAACATGCAGTGCTCTTCTGTGTTAATATATTTTTGACCAAATGGCTCAGCATGGTTTTCATGGGTTTTGGTGATCCTCCCACTTCTTGGGGGACCAGATCCCCATTTTACAAAGTAAACAGGCACAGACACGACACAGTCTCAGGATCACCCAAGTGACTAAATGGCAAATGTTGGTCAGACGTCATGACTCCCATGTCCCTTTGCCTGACTGCACTGCAGTGGGAACCATGAAACAGAAACTCAGACCAGGAATTGACTAGAGCGAGTAGCCAAGTGAATAGTGTTGTGTCTGTAGATCCTAACTCCCCACAAGGAAGTGATGCAAACCATATTTCCTTTTTGGTACACTCCTCACAATGACTTACACCATTTTGCAGAACTCTTGCTAATTGTTCATGAGTAAATCTCTCTGCTAAGAAGGAAGGGGACAGTGGGGTTTTCAAAAAGTGGAATTAGTGGAGAATGAGTACATAGCAAAAGGACTGAAGTGGCGAGGGGAAGGCTGATAAAACAGCTCAGCTCTACCTTTCATGGAGATGGGAACTACCTCTCCCACAATCTCATCTTTTCCTAAGAAAACCTGAAAAACCGCTGCCATTTCATTTCCTGCAGAGCTTTGCAGTTAGACAGATCTGAGTTCATGTTCAGACTTCAGCAGTCACTAGCTGTGTGACCATGGGTAAATCACTTAACTTCTCTGTGCCTCAGTGTCCTCATCTGTCAGAAGCTACTGTACCTGCCTCATAGAGTAGTTGAGAAGATTAAATGAGCTAATGCCTGTAAAGTGCCTAGCGTGGGGCCTGACACACAGTGCGTGCTGAATAAACGTTAGCTATTATTATTATTTATCCATTCCACCAAAACATTTGGATTGATTATCTAAGCTCCAGGCACTGTTCTTAGTAGTGGGTAAACAGTGGTGAACAAGACAAGAAAGGTTCCTATTTCTTGGAGTTTATGATCTAGTGGAGGAGATAGATAAATAAACAAATGAATAATAACTAAATAAGATCATTTTGATAATTGCCATAAGTTTCATAATGAAAATGAGCAGGATTGCTCTAGATAGAGTGCCCAGGAATGGCCTCTCTGAGGTGGTAGGTAACATTTGAGCTGACACCTGAAGGATGAGGTAAGACCAGTTATGTGAAGAGCTTAAGGAAAAACGTTCTAGTCAAGGGAACCAGGCAGAGTTTTTCTGATAGGAAGTGTGAGAGGCCCAGAGACACCCTCCAGTTCCTTTTTACCCATATTCCAAGCTGGGATTTGAATATGAATTTATTCATTGAATATCGGGAGCATTGGTACTTACTCTGCCCCTTTTAAAAGTGTTCATCTCTTTTAAACAGGTTGCTTCCAGCTTCAAACCCTAGTGTTACAGACTGAATGTTTGTGGCCCCCCAAAATTCGTATGTTGAAGCCCTAACCCCCAGTGTGGCTGTATTTAGAGATGGGGGCTGTGAGGAAGTAATGAAGGCTCAGCAAGGCCACAAGGATGGGGCCCTGTCCCATAGGATTCGTGTCCGTATGAAGAGACACCAGAGAGCCCTTCCCGCTTTGTGAGGACACAGCAGGAAGGCAGCCATCTGCAAGCCAGGAAGACAGACCTCACCAGAAACCAAATCGGCTGGCACCTTGATCTTGGATTTCTAGTCTCCAAAACTGTGAGAAAATAAGATGCTGTTGTTTAAACTACGCTGTCTATAGTATTCTGTTATGGGCAACCTAAGCCAACTAAGACACTTAGATAAATCTGTTATCCTACCCTGAACGAGACTGCTATCAGCAAAATATACTTACAGGCATCTTGTTGAAAAAGCAAGCCCCTGGGTGGCAGAGGTGGTAATTGAACTGGTGATTCATTGTGAATATTCCTGGAGAGAAATCAACAGGAGTCAGTGTTTGGTTTTGACCATGCCCACTGCCGGTGGAGTTAAAAGAAAACGTCAAGGAAAGTGAACAGGGTTGAACATTCGAAGCATAGTCTCTAAAACCTGGAAGCATTGCCTTGCCTTTCTAGGTCTCACACCCCATTTATAACTGGCACTCTAAAGAAACCACTTCCTCTAGCCCAGAGAACAGCAGGACTTGAGGGAAGGGAGTTGAAGCACTATAGTTTAGAGCATGGAGCATCCCTTCCTGGGCTCACCTGAGCTGGCGGAGCAGGAAAGATAAGCATAAGCTGTATTTTGATTTGCAAAACAGACATACTGCTGAAGGTAACTGTATACGTACCATGTGGCAGCAGTTCCACTACTGGGCATATACCCTACCGGAACGCTTGTAGATGCTCACCAAAAGACATGTTCTAGAATGTTCATAGCAGCGCTATTCACAACAGCCCCAAACTGGACTCTATCCAAATACCCACCAGTAGTAGCATGGATAAATTCATCATGGTATATTCCCACAGTGGAATACTCTATAGCAATGAGAATGAACAGTCTATAACCACAGACAATGAATCTCACAAAAAACATTAAGCCAAAGAAGCCACACGCCAAAAAATACATACTGTATAACCCCATTTATATAAAGCATAAAAACAAGAAAAAAACACGAACTCATACTGTTTCCGAGAGTGGTTATCCTTGGGGTGTAAGCGCTGAAAGGGAACGTAAGATGTTGAGGTAGGTGCTGGTAATTTTGTTTCTTGATCTGGCTGCCAGCTACCTGGGTGTGTTCTGTTTGTGGCTATTCGTTGAGTTGTACTCTTACCATGTGCACTTTTATGTATTTCATATTCTATTTCAATAAGAAGTTTCAACAAAACGATTCCAAACCAGCCTTCTTAGCTAGACACCCATCCCCTTATAAGTCCTCTGATTTCCAAACTGGTACTAGATTCTTCTGAGGCAAATTTTGGCCTCCTCTATGGGATTAAGTCCCCCTGGGAATGCATAAGCATTTTTAGGTTGTTGGGGTGAGTGGAGAAGGGGACACGTGGCAAGAGCTCCATCAGTGGCCTCTCTCCACCCCTCCGTGGCTCTTCCTAGGGGAGGAGGGAAATATTTCTGACTTCTAAATTTGGGGAAAATCCAGCTGTTCCTACTTTCTCTTCCAGAGCTGGCCTGACTGCAGAAAGCATATATTCTGCTTGGGTCTTTGCCACTCAAAGAAAGGGGCTGCCCTGTGGAGAAGACCAGAGACTCTCCAGGGCTGCCTGTGCAGGAAAGTTCACCTGGTATTGAATTAGGAAGCACACTTGCCCATGGAGAAGAGCTACATCCTGCAATGCCAGTTTCATTCTCAATAAAGGCACTATTTTGGTTACCTAGCTGACTGACACATTTGAACTGGTGGGGGGAAAAAGCCTATCATTTGCTCGATCCCTTGAACCCCAGGAAAAGTCCCATTAGAAAAGCATAGATTTCATTTCAGATAGTGTGTGCATTTCAGAAAAAGGACTGGCCCCTGACCAGCTCCTGGGAGATAACCTCTAAGCTTTTAGACTACCCTGCCTGGTAAGAGTGTCTTTGCGTACCTAGGGCCTTGGACGAGCCAGTTTATGCTAACAAGGTGATTGATGGAGAGTATCTGCTTGTGTTTGCCTGGGGTCTTGGGTCAGGCTGTAACAGTTTGGCTTCTGGAGGGGCTGGAGACTGAGTAGATAAAGTAGTCATGCCCACACTCTGTGCCCATATGACTGACCCCAATAAAAACCCTAGAAAGCAAGGCTCAGGTGAGCTTCTGGGGTTGGCCGTGCTTTGCACATGCTATTGCAGTTCACTGAGAATTAAGTGTTGTCCATGTGATTCCACTAGGAAAGGACAATTGGAAGCTTGTGCCTGGTCAATCCTGGACTCCCCCCATATGCCTTTTTCCTTCGCTGATTTTAATCTGTATCCTCTCACTATAATAACCCATAACCTTGGGTGTAATAGCTCTTCTGAGTCTTGTGAGTCCTTCTAGTGAATCATCCGGCCTAAAGGTGGTCTTGGGGACCCCCAACATGGATAGCAATGCTAAAGCCCCACAGATATCATAAAATACAAAAGTAAAGGTAATGGCATATTTTTGTTCAGCACAATTACTTTTAGAGGACTACACCTTTTATCCACCTCAAGAAAAGAAGGGTAGACCTCACCCTGAGTGGTGGGCCCTGAGCATAGAGCCCAACCTGCGACTTCTAGCGAACTAGACGAGGTAAAGGAGGACCTGGAGAGCAGAGAAAGCCGGATGGTGCCTGCACCTTCAAAGACCTGAGACCGCTCCTCTTAAAGTGGGGAGAGTTGGCAGACATGACATTTCACTGGCTGGTGGGCACTTAAGTCATACTAGCATCGCAGTGTAGGCACAAGAGTGGAAGTGAAGAGGCAGTTCTCAAAATTGAGAAGCAGAAGGATTTCCCCCTACTTACTCATACATCATTTCTTCATCTCTTGGCTTTTGTTTCAAGGGCTTGGCAATTTCCAGTTTCTTGCCTAAGGGGGGAAAAACACATATTCCTTAAGGAAGAATTAGCAAAAGCTCTGATTTTAGAGCTCAGAAATCCTCAAAACTCAAGTGAGTTCAGGATATTTGGAAGAAGAACCACCAGGAGGAAACAGACTTAGGGACACAGAGCTAATAAGTGATAGAGCTAGAATTGAACCCAGGCCATCTGATTACATAGCCTTTTTCTAGTTCAATGAAGGCAGGACCATGTGGGCTGTGTTTATTTTCTCACTGCCCAGTACTACACCTGGCACGTAGTTGGCTCTCAGAAATATTGGTCACATGAATAACCAAAAGCGTGGTTGGGAGGAAATGAGATAAAGAATGGGAAAAGCAGTTTGTAAATTGTGACGTGCTGGGTGTATAAGTTATTTTTAATTATAACCTGCTTGTTAATAGGAGTGGGTCAAGATAAAAGAGAATAGGAAAAGTTTTTATTCAGGGTCATATTTTTGTCCATAGCTGAGAATGAAAAGTTTTAAGAAAGCAAATGGATAGAGGACTATAGGGGCCAGACTATTTTAAATACGTTTTGTATTTGAAAAAAAAAAAAAATTACTGTCAAGGGTTAGAGGGGGGAAAAAAACATTGAACCGGGAGGCCAGCCGACCTGAGCTCTGGTCCCAACTCTGCCACCAACCCCTGTGAGACCTCAACCAAGGCCTCACCTTTCTCTGAATCTTAATTTTCCTATCTCTAAAAAGAGATCGAGAAGAATGACAAAAAGATTTCACTTCTGGTGCAGCCCGGACCTTCCAGCACTGGGGTGAGCAGGATTCTGAGGCTGTGTCCAGACGCAGCAGGAGGACGGTGCCTTGATCATAGCGGGAGGCCTGCTCAGGGTGCTCCAAGGGAAGGTGGCTGGACCTCTCAGTGTACTCACCATCCCCGGGTGTACTCCAGGCTTAGGCCATTATGTAAAGGGATAAGATCTCAAGAAAACACACCATTGAACCAAGGATTTAATGTTTCTGGAGATGAGTTGTCAAAATGGAAAACTCACTTGGAGAAAATCTAAAGTTAGTACTAATCACCAGGTAGCAGGTTATTTATATCTGAGGATGCCAGGAAACTCTGGCCAAGGTGAACATAAAACGAGAATTTGGAGTATGATCTTAGAGGAGGCAATCATGGTGGCCAAACAGCTTGATCGTGGATTGAGTGCATTTTTCACACCACAAGAGAGTTTTATTTAAACCACTGTATTAAGGCATGATTGGCATACAGAAACGCTGTACGCATTTCACGTATATAACTTGATGGGTTTGGTAGCATGATAGTTTTTGACATTGCATAGACTTGTGCTCTCTTTCCAGCCTCAGAGAGAAGATGCTGTGATTAGCAGCCACGTGGGAGAGAAAGCAGTGGAGCGCAGTGTGGCAGCGTGCCTTGAAACAGATTCTGCTCCCACCCATGCCCTTAGGGCTGGAAGAGTTCTTGGACTTCAGTTAACCTCCCTCCCTTCACCGTGCAGATGGGGAAACCTAGGCCCAGGGATACGAGTTAGTGGCAGGGCTTGAACTGAAATCCAGAATGCACGGACTTAATCCAAAGTTCAGCCCATATAGGCCCAGAATGAATCCTTTTGCTCTACAGGAGCCCTAATGCACTGGCAACCGCCCCTCTACTCCCTCCACCTGCCCGGGTGAGAAGGCCATTACCTCGTGTAAGCAGCCGCCTACAGACACAGTACAGGATGAGGCCCAGGATCATAGAGACAACAATCATGGCCACAGCTAAGATGATCCAGAAATTGGCCTTCCACCAACCCATCGCCGTGGATTCCTGAGGAGAATGGAGATAGAGGAGTGAGGCATGAGTGAAAGGTATCCTGGGGTTGCAGGGGTAGTTACCTGTCATGTTGTGTGAAGATGCATCTGCTTAACGATCAGGCAGACACTGTTCACAGTCAAACCCTGCTGGATAGTAACTCAGGTGAGTCACTATCTCTGAGCCTCAGCGTCCTCGTCTGCAATATGGGAGTGATACCATCTACTACTTCACAGGGGATTTGTGAGGATTAGAAATAAGATACGAATTTCCAGGTATGAAACAAATAAGTCATGGGGATGTAATGTACAGCATAGGGAATATAGTCAATAATATTGTAATAGCTTGGTACAGGGTCAGGCGGTTGCTAGATTTATCATGGTGATCACTTCTTTAGGCCTATAAATGGTGAATAACTACGGTGTACCCCTGAAACTGACATAATGTTGTCTGTTAGCTATATTTTTTAATAAAAAATTTTAAAAACAGATATCTGAACAAATTAGGTGCCAAACATTTAATTCAATTTTATTTACTTTTCAGCAGTTATATAAAGATGGAGATGTAGTTTTGCTGTCATCACATTGTTTCTCTGTCATTGTGATTTGAACTTAGAGTATGTTCATGTTATTTAAAGTTCTGTACTATTATCCATCATGTCCTTCATAATCTGTGCTATTTCCAATTTTCTGGTAATAAAAATGATTATGGTATTCATAGCCAAAGTATCTGTCCAATATTTACACCCAAGCATCATTAAATAATTCCAACTTATTAAAAAAAAAGGAATAAGATATGGATCGACTAGGTACTCTAGAAATGGAAGACATAATCCCTGCACTTTCTTACACTGTCAAACATTCAGTGTGGGGAGGGAATGCCATTTAAAGCAATAATTGACTGGAGTTGTTTTTAAATCATACGGGTAACATAGGCTTAATTCATAGCAGGGAGACAGAAGAAGTTTTTTTGTTTGTTTGTATTCTAGAAAAATACCTTGATGGGTCTTTTTGAGTGTGACATGGTCAGAAGGGGGAAGGTGAAGATGCAAAGAACACTGAGTTTGTCTGCGTGAGGAAAGTAATAGAAATTTGGGGCCTGAAAGCTGGCAGACTGCAGAGGCGAAAGTCTGGGGAGACGGCAGCAGCCGAGGGAGAGGTCAAGAGAGCAGATCTTAAATGTTCTCCCCACAAAAAAGAAATGGTAATTATGTGACACGATGAATGTGTTAACTAATACTACGGTGGTGATCATTTTGCAATATATAATTGTACCACATCAACACGTCAAGCAGCTTAAACTTACAGTGTCATATGTCAATTATATCTGAATAAAGTTTGGGGAACAAAGAAAAAAAATAAAGAAGAGAGAAGAAAGTTGGATCATCATAAGAAATTCACCACAGTGGAAAGTGACCAGTGTATTTTTAGGGCCATTATGTCTACTATTCATTCTTAAATTGTTGCCTAAATAACGCTGTGTTGTAATCTTCTGTTCCCATCAAATCTTCAATTAAATTGCACAACAAAAGCTTATATGAACAGAGCCTGGGGGAACATGACATGTGTGCAGTGGTTTTCCAAGCCAGGGATGACATACGGGCAAGTAGAAAGAAAAGCAGCTGCCAGGCTCCAGGTGACAGTGGGAAGCAGGGTGGACTTTAGGAGTAGCCTCCAGGAATTCAGGGAGATTCAAAGGAAGGGCTGGGCTCCCCTCATGCATGGAATGCATTTTGCCAGGTCATTTGATATTAAAGTAAAAAAACTATCCTTGAGGTCTGGGAGAGATCCTGAAATATCCTGTTTATGTGAGAATCAACTTCCTGTGTCACCATTTAGCCAATGGAAACCACCATGCATGTTGATATAGTGCATTTCTGACTCATGCTTTTGAGTAATATTAACAATGTCAACAGAGACCCAGGCAGGGGGCAGAGGCACAGGGGTAAAATTAGGCTGCTGCTAAAGCCATTATTACTACAAAGACCTTTTAGCTTGGCTTACTATTTTAAAATGTGCATTACTGGCACAGTGTCTTCATTTGTTAAGTTGTTATATTACGATTTGGATTTTCAGTTCCAAATTCCGTTTCTTTAGGGAAGATTTGGCTTAATCAAATGTAATGTTCTCTGGCTATTAATAAAGTTATGTGTGACAAAATCAATCATGTATAACCAGCACTCTTCTGTCCACATCATTCTGCAGCTTGCTTTTTTGCTCAAGGTTGTTTTTGTCATTTTTCCATGTTGGTAGATGTGCTGCGGATTTCCTCTTAAGAGAGCAAAGTGTCAGCTATCTGGGAGATCTTATCTGCTAGGCATGCAGTGGATAGAGGTTTTGTAGACCTCCCTATCAGGATACACAAAAGAAAGTAATAGAGGAAGAAGAACAAAGAGGAAAAGAAAAATCATGGAGACTGGAAACTTGGCTTTCAGTGGGGGCTGTGAAATTTGGTTTTCACCAGTAAGGTCAAAGGGCACTGAATTTAAGAAGCCACGACAAGCCATGATATATCAGAGGGCAGCCTCTTTGTTGAACAAATCTAAATTGGAATCTCATCTTCTTAGCTCTGGGAAACCAGATACACAGATGGATAAACAGATAGATAGAATTTCTTCCCTCCATTTTCTCTTTCTCTTTTTCCTTTTTCAAATGTGTGTCTCTTGGTTCTTTGTCTAATGTTCCTCTCCTATTTTCTATCTCTTTGTCTTTTTGTTTTACTCTTGAAGGATTTCTCCAATATAAACATCATTTTTAGAGCTATAGAAGTAACTTCCATGAAAAGCCATAGCTCAGATTCAAAGAAATTTCATCCTGATCAGATTCCTGGGGAAGAAAGAGGACATAGAATGATGTCAGAAAGTGAAAGTATGAGTCACTTTTCAGAACTACACAGAGTGATAGATATTTTGCACTTTTGTTCTTACAAATCGAGTGCATTTGATTTGCCATCAGAGGTTTTGAGTGTGTTCAGTGCACCAAGCTGTCCACAAGTGCTTTCTCATCTCTCACCTCATCTCATCCTCACCCCCACACCCTTTTCCAGACAGGAACTGAGACTGAGGTGAAATGACATGCCCAAGGTCACCCACATAGGAAGGAGGGTGGAATGCTTTCTCTTTGTCACAAGGCCTTCCTTTGTTGATATTAATCAGAGTCATCAACAAAAGGCCAAATGGGGTTCAGGATATCTTACTTTAGAAGGAGCATTGCTGTGGTAGTGATATGTGGTGTGAGAAGCCAAGGGATTCCCCAGAATGAAAGATCAGAGCCCACAGTTGCAAATAAGCATCCCAAGTTCCCCACATCCTGGGACCAGAGAAACAGTCTTCCCCATGGACTGCTGAGAGATGCCTTTTCTACAGAACCAAGAAGCACTTGTCTTTTTTGGGAGAGTGCTGCTGTGGGGGCGGCAAGAAAATCATATTTCATTCCCAGTTGGATGTCATGTCATTCCCAGGTTGGTTTCATGGCCAGGGTGCCACCAGGGAGCAGAGAGGAGCTCTGGGGAGTGATGGCAGAGAGTACAGCTGGGGGGCGGGGAAGGGGGGGGGTGAACATGCAATGGCTACATGATCAAGTTCAGGCCCTGGAAAGGTGTGCAAGCTGAATGCCACCCATGTTGGCAGGCCTGGAGCAGATACGATTGTGGAATGCAGGATGGCTGAGAGCTACTGAAGCATGGGGCAAAGAAGTGTTTGCATAAGAGGATGCTGGCTGTAGCTCGGTGATGTAACCGCGTCTCTCAAGGGCCCACAAGGGACCTCTCAAGGGCCAGAGTCTTCATCCAAACACCACAAACTAGCTCAGCAGGAATGGCCCACTGATGGGAGAGTTGCCTTGGAAAGCTGTCCGTCCCTGTCTTTCCTCCTCCATCCAATACCAGGGAAGAAAGTGCTGGATGGGGTGGGGGGGGGACAGGGGGTACTGAGGGAGCTGAGGCAGCTCCACCCCTCTCTCTACTCCTTTCACTGGGGCAGAGGGGAGAGCTTTGGATCAAAGACGGAAGTTTTAAAATAAGCACAACTAAAATTTTAAAACTAAAATGAGTCTGTTTCATAATCAAAAGTAACTTAAAAGTTTTGGAATTGGGCTGAAATGTCATTTGGGGAGGCCACTCCCTCCTGGAACGAGGTGGGAGCCCAGGCAAGGGCAATGTTTGGAAACCAACTATATTCATTTCCTATGGCTGCTCTAATAAATTACCACAAACACAGTATCTTAAACAACACAAATGCATTATCTTACAGAGTTGGAGGTCAGAGTCCAACATGATGTCACTGGGCTAAAATTAAAGTGTGGGCAGGGCTGTGTCCCCTTCTGGAGGCTCCACTGGAGAAGCCATTTCCTTATTCTTCACAGCTGCCATAGGCCACACATGTTCCTTGGTTCCTGGCCCCTTCCTCCATCTTCAAAGAGCAATGTTGCATCTGACATGGGAAGGTTCTCAAGGCAAGACTCAGACTCAGAGATAATGCAGGGCCCTGTGAGCCGGAGTGGGGGCCCAAGGTCCAGTATAGACTAGAAGAGGGTAAGATCTGATGTGTGGACCAGAACTTGTCCAGTCCCGAACCACAGGTCACCAGGTCCCAGGGCACGTAGGGTGGGTACAGGCGTAGGCATCCCGGATGTTGGGATGAGGTCAGGGAGTTGCAGGGCCTGACCTCAGTTCCTGTCAACTGGGAGAGCATTTGGTGGATACCATGAATGGAAGAAGGAACAGGAACTATGGGACACCCTTTAGTTATTACTTGTCGAGTTCCTTGGGTGTGTCAAGCCCTGAGCCAATAACTTGAGGAATAACATGAATTCCCAGCCATGCCTGCACCTTAGTAATACTTGGGGAGCTTGAAAAACTGCTGCCGCTGCATTACATCTGAGGCTGTGATTGAGTGTATCTAGGGTAGGGTGTGGCCATCGGGATTTTGTTTTTAATAAAGTTCTCCAGCTGATCCTAATATGAGGCCAAGGTTGAGAACCACTGACGTACATGTTATCACGTAATCCTCATTATAACCTTTGGGGGGGCTATGATTACGCCCGTTTTATTTTACAGATGAAACAGAACTCAGAGAGATTAAGCAATTTGCTAAAGCAACACAGCTAGTAATTGGCTAACTTCAGATGGCAGCTCAGCCCAGTCTAATGCCCAAGTTCATGTTCTCTTTACTCTGCCAGGCTAACACCAAGCTGATAAAAGTTTCTTTTCATTACAGAACTGAAAGCAGAACCCTTGTTCAAGAACCGACGATACTGGCAAGACCTCGGCTTTTAGCTGTGACTTGTTTTACATAATAATAGCCTCAATATGAAAATGCACTTTATAAAAGTAACATGCGTCATGTGCTAACTTACCACGAGTTTTAAGTACGTACTCTATCTGCGCCATCTCATTTAACCCTCACAACAACTCTATAAGGCAGATCATAATTATTATCCCATTTTACAGGTAAGAAAATGGAGGCTTACAAGAAGTCTGCTCAAGGTTGCAGAGCTAGCCAGTGGAAAAATCAGAAGCCAAACCCAAGTCTTTCTAACTCTAGGGCACTAATTTATGACCACAAAGTCAGGGCCTTGGGAAAAGTATTAACATTGAGATACGGTACCAGGGTCCTCCATCCCTACTCCACTCCCAGTTCTGGTTGGTAGGTCTGGTGTGGGACTCAGGTATCAGCATGTTTAACAAGCACTCCAAGTGGTTCTCAGGCCTAAGGGAGGAACACTGCATCTGGTCAATCTGCAGAGCCCCTACCTGGGGCAGGTGAGAAAGCTGGAGCCTTGTTCCCCGCAACAGTCATGGGCAGTAGCAGCAGCAGCTGGGTGGAGTGAAAGGCACTTAAAAAGACGCCTTGAACCCAAATACTTTTCCTGTCTGCTTGTTACATTGCCTAGATTTTCATAATCCAGTCACTTCTCCAGAGCAAAGTTCCATGCTCCCTCCATTTAAACTCATTTAGCCACGTATGCCAGATACTGAGGAAGTGAAACTGCTTTTTACTAGGGTGTGAATGACTTTATTGGATCCCCAGGATTCCTTACCTAGGGCATTGGCAGGAGCAGGGGCATCATAGAATCTTACCCAAAGTCCTCAGAGGTCGGTCATAACTCAGTACCATACAGGAATGAAGTTCCCGCAGGACCAAGAAGGCACAGGGAGACCCTGTGATCTAATCGTTCTCCCTGCTTGTCTTCCCCTCCCTACCTCACCTGATGCTCTGTGCTCAGGAGCTCAGAGCTCCTGTGCTTTCTCTGCCTTTCTCTTCAAGCATCCTGCCCTCAGGACAGACTGAATCTCCTTCACTCTGAGACCTCCATGACTGATGACAGCTTCAGGGGAGCTCAGTGCGATGAAAGCCCAGAAGGCAAAGGACGCCTGAATTTCTTTTCCTTTTTCTTTTCTTTTTTTGTTGTTGTTGTTAAATTAAAGTTTATTGGGGTGACAATTGTTAGTAAAGCTACATAGATTTCAGGTGCACAATTGTGTAATACATTATCTATATCTTATATTGTGTGTTCACCACCCAGAGTCAAAGCCTGAATTTCAAGAAGAGAGGAAACTGAGGTTGAGGAAAGGTTGTATGTTTAACATACAGAGCCTTCAGTGTGTTTATAAACTGTGAAGGTGCCAGGAGAGAGAACAAGAATGAAATGCAGGGATAGAAGAGAACAGGAACGAGATCTGAGGAGCAGGGGAGACACCTTCACGGGCCCAGATGGAAGAATGAGCTTTTAAAAGGGATCAAGGATGGGGAGAGGGTGTGCTGCTGGACAAACCCACGGCTCACACCCAAAAGCTCCCATTCTCTCTGAAGTAGGTGTCAAAGACGATGGGCAGGGTGCTGGGCGGGGAGGGGTGGGAAGCTGACACACACCCTCTCCACCAATATGTCAGGATCAATACACGAAATGTACTTTTTCCTCCAACTGAGCCCATATATTCTTACTGTGACAGCTGTCTCTTGGTTTATTTGTTCACTGTGTATCTCCCACACTGGCCTGTAAACTCCGTGACAGCAAGGGCCTTGCCTCTCTCTTTCTCAGTTTCCAGTGCCTAGAACATCTCCTGGGAGAAAGTGGGCCCTCCATACGTATCTGTGACTATATGAACCAATGATGCACTGGCCTCTTTCCCCCGCTACTGGCAGACTTCCCTTGCAACAATACAGGGTGGGAGGCACTTTGGATCCAGGGTGTGAAATTCAGGCACTGTGCATTCTAACTCCAAAGCCACCTCACCTGGACACGCGCGACCTTGGGCAGTCTCCCCGCCCTCCATCTGCCATCGCTGCTGGCATTGAACGGCTGACTGGGGAGCAGAGGCCGTGCAAGCATTAGGAGGTGGAGTTCCAGCTTCTGTCCTGTTTCTCCCCATTCCTCCAGTAACCTAACACATTTTTGTCAGTGAGCCTGTTGCAATTCTGAACGGTGTCAGAGGAGAGCAGCTCAAAGCAACGTCATTCAGTCCCAATTCTCATTTCTCCAAAAGACACATCCAGGGAGTTGGTGACAGAAATCACACTCAATAGCCATCATCGCGAATCCCAGAGAATGGGTTTATTTAGCATTTGCTTTTTTTTTTTAAACCAAGATTGTCAGAGGAAGAAATGCAGCTTACAATGTGACGGCTGTTGGTATATTCACATAAATGAAACAAGTTTCATAAAATGTCTCTACGACATGTGATGCAGCCGACATTTTCTCACCTAGTCCAGCTGATTTCATGAAAAAAACTACTGAGTGTAAGCCCCTAAATTTATTTCACAACCCACTAACGGTCGTGTCCTGTATGTTGAAAAACTTGAGTTTTTTCTCAGGAAAAAGAAATGATCTGAAATAGCCATGAGTCCCCAAAGGAGTGGGTAGAATGTGTGTGTAGGGGAATTAGCGTTTTGGAATGTTGGAGTTAGAAAAGGCCTCAAAAAAATGTCTTGAGGCAGACTTGGCAAACAGCTCAGCAGGAAGATGGGGAGATCTGAATTCTAATCCAGCTCCTTGCTATCTGCCACTAAGGGCTGCATGGCCTTGGACACAAGTCTCTTTAGTTGAGGCCTGCTTTGTCCAAGACAGCAGCCACCAGCCCCAGGAGGCTATTCTATTGAGTACTTAGTGAGCTAGGCGGTTAGTTGGAGCTAAGATGTAAGTGTGAAATGCACACTAGATTTCAAAGACTTTGTGTGAAAAGCAAAAGGAAAAAGTCTCATTAATAAATGTTTATATGGATTACATATTGAAGTGATAATATTTTGGATCTATTGGGTTAAGTAAAATGTATTATTAAAATTAATTTCAGCTTTTGTTCCTCTTTTTATTCTCCCTCCCAATTGAAAATTTCCTTCCTCTGCCCTGTTCACACTCATATTCTTTTTTCTTTTTTTTAACTTTTTAAATTTACTAAGTGTGTTTTTCCCAGGACCCATCAGCTCCAAGTCAAGTAGTTGTTTCAATCTAGTTGTGGAGGGCGCAGCTCACAGTGGCCCAGGCAGGGATCGAACTGGCAACCTTGTTAAGAGCACCACGCTCTAACCAACTGAGCCAACTGGTCGCCCCACGCACTCATATTCTTAATATCAACCATCTGGGCATGTTGTATTTACTCAAAGAATGTGAAACTGTAAAAACAGAATGGAATTCAACAGGAGAATGGATAAACAGGCTGGTATATTCATTCATACAATGAAATGCTACCTAGAAATTTAAAAAACGAATTCGTGATACAATATAGATGAATCCTGAAAACATTAAGTGAAAGAAGCCAGATGTAAAAGAGTGCAACCTGTATGAGTATCCTTATAGGAAGTTCAAGAACAGACTAAACTACTCAATTGTGATGGAAATCTGAATAGTGGTTTCAACGGAGGAGGAAAAGTGATTAAAAAGGGGTGCAAGGGGACTTTCTGGGGTGTTGGAAATATTCTATGTCTCGTTTTGGGCAATGGTTACAAAGTGTACCCAATTGTCAAGTGTACTGAACTGTACATTTAAGGCCTGAGCATTTTATGGATGTTAATTACACCTCAATGAAAAAAATAAAAGTAAAAAAGAGAATGAGCTGCAGTTAAAGTACTTAGCTGGCAGGGCAGGGAATAGGCTTGCTGGTGGGAGCTGGAGAATGTTGAATTCCTCTGGGTGTTGAGTAGGGAGGGGGACTTGGAGTTCTGGAGGAGAAGAAAATGGGAAGGGGTGGGAGGAGAGGAAGGGGAGCCCGCCAGATGGTACAAAGGGGAGAAGCAACTGACAGAAGGTGCTCGGAATGGAGGGGCCGTGACATTTTAAGGACAGAGCTGTCGTTCGAATTGCTGCTTTAGAAACCTCTCCTGTGTACCCCCACCCCACCCATCTTTAGTAAAGTCTATTGCATCTGCCAGTGCGGGAACGTTTTATTTTGTTTTGTTTTGGTATTGCAGGGAACCAAGGAAGGGGCTGAGTTTCACCCCTGGGTCAGTGCAGTACGGGACAGAGGCTCACCCGCAAGGCTTGGAGCCAGTGCTAACCACGGGAAAGGGGTGGCCTCCTGGAGACCCCACAGAAGTCTCGGGAAGGGCTCTGAACTTGAGCAGGTCATGGGATGAGGGTTTGAGCTGCTCTCAACCTAGATGTCAAGTGTCTGGGAGACTGTAGGTAATATTTAGGCTATAACACTAGCAAGTCAGCATGAGCATTTCCTGCCTGAATTCACCTCTAGTTCCCAGATTGTCACTGCCCATGCTCAGTGAGGGCAAGTTCCCAGCTGACCTCCTGGCCAATGTCAGCACCAGAAATGGCCATGGGGGTAGTTGATGGCAACTGAAAAACCAAGTGTGCCTGGGGAAGGGCAGGGCAGTGTAATCAAAAGGAGTCCAGCCTCTCTTCTCCCTCTCTCTATTCTCCCATTTCTGTGAAAGGCTAAATACAAATCCTAGAGATCTAAGGAGAGGGTGAGCTGAACATGCCTTTTTGGCCATGTAGAGCCATACTGGCTGCATTCAGTACGGTGGCATGTCACACTATTACTCCCAGATTAACCTTGTAGTCTGATTTATTTCCTTATGGGACTCGACTCTGTTCGTACATGATCCCCATTATAGTTTATTGCTCCCCTGGCATGTTTGTCTGCCCACAGTTAGAAACGACATCAATTTGCTAGGAAAAATTAAAAAATAATGATAAAATCCTATTCTGGTAAAGTTGTGGTGAAACAGATCCTCCTATATAGCCATTGGCTGTATACATTGACTTAAAAAAAGTTTTTTTTGAAAGCAAGTGGTAATACACTTTTAAAAACGGCACCTCAGTCTAGATCAACAGCAGGCAAACACTCAGGGATTGGGAAGAAAATTACAGAAGGGCCACTTGATGGGATAGGATGCAGCAATCCAGTGACAGGAGTAAAACATCATGAGAGGGACAATTGGGAAATCGCATAAAATGAAAAGAGCAGAATACAACATTGTGTTGTCACATTGTCACGTGCCATTACCTGA
Organism: Rhinolophus sinicus; assembly: GCF_057876585.1. Taxonomy (NCBI): domain Eukaryota; kingdom Metazoa; phylum Chordata; class Mammalia; order Chiroptera; family Rhinolophidae; genus Rhinolophus; species Rhinolophus sinicus. The sequence goes on from NC_142512.1 coordinate 15,317,500, forward strand.
GTATGTGGCTGGGACGACTGGGAGAAATCACAGAAAACACAGTTTGATTTTTTAGTGTGTGAGAGTAGGAACCTTCTTTCTTTTTCTACCATTCCCGCCTTGCATGAGGCATAAAACAGACACATTTTCAAAAGTTTAGGCATCACATCTTAAAAGTGCTTCTGCTTCCTGCCCCCAAATCAGTCTCTTTCCTAGTATCTCTGAGGTATTCGGTGGGAAGTGTTCACCCTTGACAGAACCTTCCAGAGTGCCAGATTACTCAAGCTTCCTAGTACGTTTATCCCAGGATGTCTGCAACCCAGAGGTCCTTCCTTGGGTCCAACCAAATTGTCTCTTGCTACTGCTTACTTTTCTTATTTGTTTGGTTCTAAGAACGTGGAGGAAAACTCAAAACCTGTCCCTCAGGGGCTCTCTAGCAATAATGCTGGTGTTGTTAGTGGGTGGAGGAGACAGGGATGCCTGGGCCCTGATGACAGTTTGTATTTCTATTTCTAGAGTGTATTTACATCAGTGTAAAACAATGATAACTTTTCCAATCTCAGGAAAAAAGATTAGAAGGCAAAAAACAAGCTCTTTCCCACAGTTGTTGTGAGATGGTAGAAATTAGGGTCATTGTTTCCCTGTTTTTCTGCAGTTTCCCAATTTTCAGAGGGGGAAAAAGATTCTAAAAAAAAAGAAGAAAAAAAAAGGAACTCCCAGGCCTTGTCTTCTCCAAGTTCATCAATTTCCACTTTCGATGCTCCCTCAGAACTCAGTACGTGTTAAGGGGCCAGGAAAGGGAGTGGCTTTCTGGCAAGTGATGTGTGAGAAAGTGGAAGTGGAAGCGACAAGAGCTGAACCCACCAGTGATTTTTCCAGAAGTCACCTTGATCCCAAAGCCTGTGGAAGGCAAGATGCCTTATAAATAAATCCCCGAATGCCAGAGACACAGTGACAAAGACAGCTAGGCTGGTGGTGTCCTAGGTTTTTCATCCAGTGGCTCCAAGACGCAGCCTGAAGTTCACACAGTCAAGACAACTCCACCCCTGCCTCCAGCACCGACCCTCTCACACAAGGTCCTCTCACGTATCGGTTACTGAAACTCACTATGAGGACCCAGGGTGATAACAAGCCCTTAGCAGCACACATCTAAGTCTGTCATTGTCATTTCGTCCTGAGACAGAGGCTTGTTCATCACCCTTACATACACACACACAAGGAAATGGAGGCCCAGGGAAGTGCAGTGATTCTGAGGTCACCCAGCCAGTGACCGCCAGAGTGGATTCTACAAGACCAGTGTTTCTCCATCCCCACCCAGCGGTCATACCAAGGCCCCAGCTACAACCCCCCAGCCCAAGTTCAGGCAGCCACTCACACCAACACATGCTCAGATGCTTACCTGGGTCACAAGGGGGTCTATATGCGACCGGCTGAGGGGACAGCAGTGTCCTGAGTGCTGTGGCTCAGGCACAGCTGATGAGAGGCGGTCCTCGCCCACAGGCCTTCCACCCACCTCAGAGCAGCGATTGCCAGCCTGACCACACTTCCCCTTTCTGCTAAGCCCACAGGGAGAGGCCCAGGCACCACGATCACCAAGCAACCAGTCCATTTTTCCAGCGAAGCTGACTCCTAAGGCTTTGCAGGAACCAGAATCTTCTTGCTGCCCCCACGTTCCCACTAGGCCCAACAGAAGTCTATCCCAGTGGGGAGGAGTCAGGCCCCTGGTGGAGACGTGGCAGTGTGTAGGGGGGTGCAGAAGGTCCCCACAGAAGAGCCTGTCTTGAGCTTTCCTGGAGCTCCAGAGGAGTGAGAGGACCCGGACTCCCAATAAGAGACAGACCTGGGTAAGAAACCCAAGTGTGACCAACACTGCATCTCACAAGGGCTGCAGCTCTCGCGAACCCGGGGAACCCTGGAACTGCTAACCTGGCTTCTGCTGTGAAGGAAAGTCTCCTGTTTCTAAGGGTGTGTAACAGGCTGCATCAAGAAATGGGTCCAGCGGGCCATTCTGACTGTATTGGGTTTTTCCCTGCAACTCTAGGAGGCAGAGTTCCCAGCAAGTCTCACAGCCTCAAAATGGGGGCCAACCAACCAAAATGAAACCAATCAACCATTTTGTTGATTGACCGCTCTGATGGGCAGGTCAGTAAAAATAGCCAAACTGGTGTGCTCGGAGTTCACAAGTTATTATTCTCAGTAATAATAATGATACCCTGGAATGTCTGGTAAACATTTAATAACCAGCTTTCGGGAAACAAAAAGATTCCTGATATGTAGTGTTTGCTGATTTCCGTGATGCTCCCACTATGGCCACTTTCAGGCTACGAGCAGGATGACACTGGACTTGGCACTGGGAGGAGATGAACGCAATGCGCAGTGCACCACAGCATTGGTAAATCCCAGTATTGAGCACCTGCTGGGGACCAGGGCCTGAAACCAGGCTTTTCCGTTCCTTAACTCATCTCATTTTCACTTACCTAGAAGATTATCATCTCCATTTTTTCTGGTGAGAACAGGGGAGCTCTGAAAGGTTACATCATGAATCAACTCTGCACAGACAGGGAAGGACTTTGAACCCAGCTCTGTCCATCTGCAAAGTCTGTGTACTTTCTTATTAGGGTCTATCCAAAGTTTAGCTGCTCAAAAACCTCCCTAAAAGCAAATATTAAATGATCTTTTGAGAAGAGAATGAATGCTTCTGCGGGCAGAGCTTGCCCTTTGCTGCCAAAGCAGTGGTTCCTTGGTTTGTGTTCCATTGATTCATCCAATAAATGATTTGATTAACCCTTTGGGACGGCCCTGTTCTGTTATTAATACAGCAAACTTGGCTGACCTGCTGCTTCCCACAATGCACTTAGCACAGCAAGTCCAAGCCTGGGTGTCAGGAGATGGGAATTCCAGACTCAGTTTGTGAACAACTTCCTACATAAACCTCTCTTCTGTCTGAGCCTGTTTCCTCATTTATAAAATGAAAGAGCCCGACTGATAAACATTAAGGTGCTCCAGCAATGGTGCCATGGCATCTCTCATCTGTTATTGTCTGCTCTTCCTCGCTGGGACAGGGCATCTCCTCAACTACTGTCCCAGCCATGGCAACCAGCAGTCTCGGCACAACAGAAAATGCCTGATAGATATGTGTTGACTGGAAAAAGATATCCACAGAGAGAAGAGAGTTTACACACACGGTCTGACAATTAAGTTCATGAACTTTTTTTTTTAATCCCGTCTTCATTACTAAATTACAACCATCCCTACAAATAATCACAATGATGATGAAAAGGAGAAGTGCAAATACAGGGAGTGGAGCGTTAGGATCCCAGTGGTGCTACATCCAGTATACCTACCGTGGGCAAAGCGAAACAGCAGACCCATCCAGAGGCGAAAGGAAACCCCACGGCAGCCCTGCAAAGCCGGGTGGGTGCGGCTGGAGAAGGGGGCTCTGCAAATTCCGCGCCGGAGAGAGGCTGCGCCCCCAAGACAGGCATCCGCAAGATGCCAAGTTCATGAACCTGTTGCAACAATGTTGCTAACCTTTTTTTTGATATCAGAGGGATTATTCATTATGAATTTGTACCAACTGGACAAATGGTTAACCAAGTTTACTATTTGGAAGTGCTGAAAAGGCTGCGTGAAAAAGATGAAAACGACCTGAACTTTTTGCCAACAATTCATGGCTCTTGCATCACAACAATGCACCAGCTCACAGGGCACTGTCTGTGAGGGAGTTTTTAGCCAGTAAACAAATAACTGTATTGGAACACCCTCCCTACTCACCTGATCTGGCCCCCAATGACTTCTTTCTTTACCCAAAGATAAAGGAAATAGTGAAAGGAAGACATGTTGGTGACATTCAAGACATCAAGGGTAACATGACAACAGCTCTGATGGCCTTTCCAGAAAAAGAGTTCCAAAATTGCTTTGAAGGGTGAACTAGGCTCTGGCGTCACTGTATAGCTTGCCAAGGGGAGTACTTTGAAGGTGACCATAATGATATGTAGCACATTATCTAGGATTAGTTCACAAACTTAATTGTCACACCTCATACTCTGCTCTGTCCACAGGAAGGAGGTAGCTTCATTCTAGCAAACTTCAGGGCCTACTTTGTCAGACCCTGTGCTGGGCAGTGTGAGGGCCAGAGAGAAGAATCAGATCAGCAGGGAAGTCTTCCAAGGTGTAGGAGGCAGGTGAAGACATAATAGAATGTAGGCGAGGGTCAATGTCCTTCACTTTGTGCTCACAAGTCTCTACTCAGAGCTGAGCAAGTCACAGTCCCACATGGAGCCCATAGTCTCTAGGACAGAAGGGCACATGAGTAAGTCCTATTTGAAAGCAATGAATGCTGGTGCTGAGGGAGCACAGAAGTGGGAGGGCTTAGAGGGTCCCAGTAGTGGCATTTGAACTGGGTCTTGAAGGATGTGTAGGAGCTCACCAAGTAGAGAGAATGTGGATAAACCAAGCCAGAGTCCTTGGAAAGCAGCTGATGATTGTGTCCCGGCTCACTAGGAGTGAATGTGTTGGCAGAGGGAGGCTCAAGAGCAGAGTTTAGGGGCCCACACCAGGGCATGTAAACTGCCCACTTCCTTGCCGCCTACATTCTTCCCGTGCCCGTGGCTCCACTATTGTCTTTTCACCACAAGAGAAGGGCAGGAAGTTAGAGTGGTCTGTTTGGCCTTCTTTCTGCACACTGAAATGCAGCCTGCAGGTCTGGCCAGCTAGGGAGCCCTGAGGCTGTCAAGGAGAATGGAAAGCGCCCTCTGGTGGTCACCTGTGGTGTTTTCCCAGTGGGGATAAAGACGAGTGAGTAGAGACGACTACAGTCAAGATAACTGCGAAAGTGATCACAGTAAGAGTCCAGAAATAGTCCTAGTACACTTAGGAATTTAGGATTTGATAATGGTAGCATTTCAAATCAGCATGGAAAAGATGGATTATTCATTTCATGGCACTGTCCAGTCACTTTGGAAAATGACCTAGCTAGATTTCTATCTCACTTCTCACAGGAAAACACATTCCAGGTATAGCAAAGACTTAAGTTTAAAACATTAAATTATAGAAGTACCAGGAGAAAATATGGATACTGCTAGGGGTTAGGACTTCAACATATCTTTGGGAGGGAGGGGAGACACAATTTAACCCATAATAGTATTCAAATGTAAAATGTAAAACCTGCATACTTTGACTCAGCAATTCCATATTTAGAAATTTACCCTAAAGTGATACTTAGACAAATGGCAAAGAGGTTCAGGGTAGTGTTGTTTATAATAGTGAAAAATTAAAAGCAATTTAATAGTCAATTGTGTACTAGTTAAATATGTTATCCTATACAATACTATATATAAAACCAATAGAAATGGAGATGTAATTCTGTACTTATTGCCACTGAAAAGTGATCACAACATGTTACTGAGTGAATGAAGCAGATTAGAAAGCAGCATGTATAACGCTTTTGTAAAGTTGTGTACTTAAATCTATTAGGTTGGTGCAAAAGTAATTGCGTTTAAAAGGTTTAAAAGGTTAAAAATGATTGCAAAAACCACAATTACTTTTGCACCAACCTAATATATCAAGAAAGATATACATCAATATGTTAACAGTGGTTACCTCTGAGTTGGTGGGGTTTTTAGAGATATAAATTGTCTTTTTATTGTCTGAGAATGTTTGGGTGTATTTGTAAATCACCAAGACAAGAATTCATCCTTAAAGAGCTCTGAGAGGGCTGTGGGAGGTCAAAGGACTCAGGTAGAAGTGGGGGTCACCACGAAGCCCACTGTGGTTGCTCTGTTTGTCCCCAACAACAGCCAAGCAGGCATTATAGCTCCTTTCCCTCCCATCCCTGCCTGGAGGTCACTGAGGTGGGATCTTCCTGGCTCTCAGCGTGTAGATATTTGGGGGTGGGGGGGCAGGAGGCAGTCACCTCTTGTGTATGAAAGGGGTCCTTGCCTACTTCTCCCCATTCCTAGAGGTGAAGGTCCCCTGAGAGGGTATGGGAGCATTAACAGTCCTTTCCTTACCCAGGTGCTTTCAATCCTCAGAACCAATGCATATGTTACCTTATATGGGCAAAGGGACTTCGCAGATGTGGTTCATTAAGGACTGGGAGATGGGAGAGTATCCTGCGTGATCCAGGTGGGCCCAAGGTAATCACAAGCGTCCTCCCAAGAGGAAGCAGGAGGGTCAGAGTCAGTAGTAGATGATGTGACCATGGAAGCAAAAGAATGGAGTGACGGAGGAAGGGGATGTGAGCCAAAGGGTGCTGGCAGCCTCTAGGAGCTGAAAAAGGTAAGGAAATAGACTGTCCCCTAGTACCTCCAGAAGGAATCAGCCCTGCCGATCCATTGTAGACTTCTGATCTCTAGAACTGTAAGAGATTAAATTGGCGTTGTTTTAAGCCACTGAGTTTGTGGTAATTTGCTATAGCAGTAACAGGAAACTAATGCTCCCCTCCTCCCAGCATCCCCAGGACCCTCTCAATAATACCTTCTTGTTTATGGCTAAGCCAGCTCAAGGAAGGTGCCTGTCATTTGTTACAAAACAGCCCTTTCAGAGCAATAAAAAGTATCACATCTACAGGCCTGTCTCCCCTCACACTGTCAGCTCCTTTTTATCTCCTCCATTCTGTTCCCTAGAGCCTTCTAGATGGTGGGTCACAGTCATTGTTTGTTGTTTGGTTGAGAACTAAAGGAGTGGGGTGGGAGGAGGAAGGTTTATTTTTAAAAGTCACATACAAAAAAGTTGAGTTTCTGAGAAGCTGTGAATTTCAACTTTCCCCACAGGAACCCACCCAGAAAGGTATTCAAATTAGCATCTCCGTCTCTCAAATTAGCATCTCTCTTGAGATCTAGAGCATCTAGAGATTCTCTCTCTCTCTTTTTCTTTCTCTCTCTCTCTTATCGTGGTAAGATGTATATAACATAAAACTTACCATTTTAACCATCTTTTAAATGTATAGCTCAACTGGCTAATTAAGTACATTCACATTGTTGTATGTCCATCAGCACATCCCTCTCTAGAACTTTTTCATCTTCCCAAGCTGAAACTCTGTAGCCATTAAACACTGAACTCCCCATTTCCCCTTCTCAGCAGCCACCTGGTAGCAACTTCTTCTTGAAAAAGACTAAAGCCTTTCAAAACCTTCGAAAGTCAACCATTTAACCTCCTGGCAAGAGCTGGGCTTCTCGGGGGGCAGGGGACTACCTGGCTGGGTGTTAAAGGATAATTTTCAGTGAAAGGTAAAATCATGACTCTCATGCATATATAAAAATGAGTACCTGTTAATGATTTCTCCTACTCATTCATGAATGAAGGAGTCAGCCAGATGTTATAATAGGTTTAAAAGACAATCCAAAGGACAGACACATTTATAGATGAGGGATATTGAAATGGATGTACACATGTAAGCAGAACTGGTTTTCCCACAGAGTGAGTGGGGTGGGGAGGAAAGTCAATTCAACCTGTACAGCACAGGACAGAATTTCCATATCTGTAGACAAGAATTATTTCTCTGTTGCTATCAGTTATCTACACTTTACAGAGAACGGGGGCTAGAAAACCCAGAGGAATGTCCTCTAGAGTTCTAGACAATGCATAGTTTTACACTGAAACACAAATGTTTCTCTACATGAGGGATGGCACGGCTGAGGCTAAGGAATCAGAAAGAAGAGCTGGTTAATGGAGATTCTGAGAGGAGGGGCATCAGGAGTACAGTAGTTTGTAGACCAACAAGAACTAGATACTAGTTTTTGGTGCTTCAATTGTTAAATTGTTACTCACTGCCTAGGTCCCTGCCGAATTTTGCAGTGAAACTCTGATGTGCAAGACCTGAGGGCTTGCTTCAGGGACAGCCAGGAAGGAGAAGCCACAAAGCAAGGCTGGACCACAGAGCCTTGGTGGGCAGGAAGCCCAAAGTATTTGAGGTGAAGGCAAAGCTGCAGGGGAATGGTGCTTGGGCCACTTGGGCAGCTTGACCAAGGCCGCACCACTCAGACAAGTTGCTGCCTTGGATATTCTGCATGTGAGAGAGGCCCTGAGGGCTGGGCCTGAACAGAGGGATGTGCATTCCAGCACTGGAGTGAGAAAGACAAGGTTACCTCAAAGGAGACCCATGGATTCCCTGAAGGAGGAATTCTGAGAGTCTGTAAAGGGATTCCTGCTTGGGGGCATGGGACATTTTGGAGCCCCTATGAACACAGCATGGGGAGCTTTGCCTGTGATCTCTGTCCTGGCTGTCCCCCCAAAACTGAGTAGGGTAAGGAAGCACTTCAGTACCCACTGAGCTGAAGAGATTCTCAAAAATATGAAGCCTGGTTGGTGCAGCTAAACCCTGCCTCTACCTCCATCCAGCCTCTTTTTAAAATTCTCAATGGAAATGATAAATTGCTGCAAGTCAGGAAACATTCTAACATCTACCACCAGAGGGCGACCCTCACACTGGCTAATTGTTAAACCTGGCAAGAGGCTCTCACACCTACAAAGGAGCCTGGCAGAACCTAACCTACCCTGCTTCCTCAGGAGATGCACAGAAACCATGGGAATTTCAAGTCTCCGGGCTGAGGGGAGGAGCAGAGGAAACAGATACTGCCTGGAGACCTGAGAACCCAGACAGGGAAAGGAGATCCTGATCAGAAATCTCTCTCCAACCCTTCTCACCACACACACTGCTCTTACTCTTATTGTTTCACTTCGCTGTGTACAAAGATTGAAATTCCAACCATTAAAAACTCAATGGTTCAACAACAAAAAACACCAAACAACTTGATTAAAAAAGGGAGAAAAGGTATGAATAGACATTTCCCCAAAGAAGATACACAAATGACCAACAAGCACAGAAAAATATGCCCAACAGCGTTAATCATTTAGGGAAATGCAAATCAAAATCACTATGAGATAACACCTCACACCTATTAGGATGGCTACTATTAAAAAAAAACCCCAGAAAGTAACGACTGTTGGTGAGGATATGGAGAAATTAGAACCCTTGTACAGTGATGGTGTGCAAAACAGTACGGCAGTTCCTCAAAAATTAAAAACAGAACTACCATATTATGTACCAATTACACTTCTAGAGATATACTCCAAAGAATGAAAGGGAAAATCTCAAGGAGATATTTGTACACCCATATTCATAGTAGCATTATTCACAATAGCCCCAAAGTGGAAACAACCCAAGTGTCCATCGATGGATGAATGGATAAGCAAAATGTGGTGTATACGTATAGTGTCTATAATAATTCAGCCTTAAAGAGAAAGGAAATTCTGACACATGTCCTTCCATAAAAAGGAAGGACATTATGCTAAGTGAAATAAACCAGTCGCAAAAGGAAAAAAACTGTATGATTCCTCTTATCTGAGGAACCAAGAGCAGTCAAATTCATAGAGACAGAAAGTAGAATGGTGGTTGCCAGGAGCTAGGGGGAGGGCAGAAAATGTATAGGTAAAATCAGAATCATACTTCACACATCAAAATTAATTCTAAACAAATTTTAAAATTTAAATGCAAAAAATAAATATTCTTGAAGTAGGAAAGTCTTTGTAAATATGTCTTAAAGTCAGAAACCAGAACTGAAAAGGTGATTGATTTTAATGAAAATAAAACAAAATTAAAAGAAAACTAATCCTTTTTCCCCAAAAATATATTTAATAAATACTTATCATATGCTTTGTTCTTGAGGCTTGGGGAATACTGAGGTAAATAAAACAGGTAAATCTCTGCTCTTCTACAGTTTTCTACGTAAGAGACAACCACAAAAGGAAACATAACACACACACACACACACGTAGTAATAAGGATTTTATAGAAAAATGGAGCAAGATAAGGGAGATTGGAGTATTCCAGTGAGCTGTATTCCAGGCATAGGGAACAGCAAGTACAAATTTGAAAGACAAATTGTAAAAAATATCTGTACTATGTGACAAGAAAAGAGTTATTTTACTTAACATGTATAAAATTCAAAAGGCCAGTAAACCCAGAAAGATACTTAAAATACACTGGATGAAATTTACAGATTGGACACTACAGAAGACAAGATTAGTGAACTTGATACAATAAGAAAAACTATCCACAATGAAACATTGAGGAAAAAATAAGGCTGAAAATAGATGAACACTGAGTGTGAGATAACTTCAAGAATCCTAATCTACATGTAACCGGAGTCCTAAAACAGGAGAAAACATATTCAAAGAAATAATGGATACGTTTTTTTTTCAAATTCAATGAAAACTATAAACCCACAGATCCATGAAGCTCTATGAAAAACCAAAACACAAGAAACATCAAGAAAACTACAAGGTACATCATCATCAAACTATTTAAAACTAGCAATAAAGAGATAAACAGTTCTTTTTAACACAATGTTGCTTTAGACCCAGCCCAAAGGTAATTTTGCTCAGTTTTAATATTCCAAAGGTTTAAGGAGTAAGGTATGCAAAGCAGTTCTTCTGGGATGGCAGCTCCAGCTCCATTTGAAAGTGGCTCCATTTACATTATTTTTCACAGAATCAATGTGATCCAGAAGGTAGTGGGGAAACATTTTAAGATTTAAAAAGAAAAATAAAATCAATCTAGAATTTTATACCCAGTGAAAATATCTTACAAAAATATAAGAAAAACTGAGATATTTTCAATATATTATTAGCTGACCTGAACTTGAAGTCCTCAGTCAGAAGAAAAATACCAGATAAAATCTAATCTGGATCTATACAAAGGAATTAAGAACCTGGGAATGGTAAATATGCAGATAAATATAAAATATTATTTTATTATTTAAAAAATCTCTTTCTCAACTTGATAAAGGGCCTCTATGAAAACCTATAGCTAACGTCAGACTTGATGCTGAAATACTGAATACTTTAACCCTATGATCAGGATTAGGTGACAGTGTCTGCTTTCATCACTCATATTCGACTTTGTATTGGAAGTTATAGTCAGTACAGTGGAGAAACAAAAGTCATCCACATTGGAAAGGAAAAAGTAAAACTATGTATTAGTCACAGAAGATATGATTGTCTATGTGGAAAATTCTATAAAATGACAAAAAAGATAACAGATTTAAGAAGTTTAATATTGTTGCAGGATGTAATACAAAACTGCATTTTTCCCCCAGAAGAGTCTAGATACGTTTATTGTCATTCAAATAGTTCATACAAAAAGGAATGTAGCAAAGGGGGTCAGGGTTTATGAAAAAATAAAAAAATGCAGGTTTGAACATGTTGCTCTATTTATATCAGAGAGCAGGCTCTCCCTGACGTCATGCACAGCAGCTGCACTTGTCCGATGCTCCTTTGCAGATGCAGCCCTGGGTGTACTGGGTACAGCCCATGGGGCAGCAGGAGCAGCAGCTCTTCTTGCAGGAGGTGCATTTGAAGTCTTTGCATTTGCAGGAGCCAGCACAGGTGCAGGAGCCACCAGTGGGGCAGTAGTAGTTGGGATCCATTTCAAGCAGAGGTGAGGCAGGTCCAAAGCGAGAGGCTAAGAGGAACCTGTGCTGGTACGACATGTGGTCTCTTTCTTTTTTTAATTGGGGAATATTGGGGAACAGTGTGTTTCTCCAGGGCCCATCAGCTCCAAGTTGTTGTCCTTCAGTATAGTTGTGGAGGGCACAGCTCAGCTCAAAATCCAGTCACCAATTCCATTTTCAATCTTAGTTGCCCACAATCCCATGAGCTTGGGCTCTAACCAACTGAGCCATCCAGCCACCCCTCTGGCAACTCAGCGGCAGCTTGTTGTCTTCAATCTAGTTGTGGAGGGCGCAGCTCACTGGCCCATGTGGGAATCGAACTTGCAACCCTGTTGTTCAGAGCTCGCGCTCTAAGCAACTGAGCCATCCAGCCACCCCTAAATTGTAGTTCTATATACTGGCAGTGACCAATCAGATACTGAAATTTTAAAAATACCATTTACAATACCATAAAAATATTAAATACTTAGGGAGAGATCCAACAAAGATTTGCAAGACTTACACATTGCAAACTACACATTGAGAACATTGCTAAGAAAAAATTAAAGAAAAACCTAAATAAATGGAGAGCTGTATTATATTCATGGATTAGAAAACTCAATATTCGTAAAGTGTTGAGTCTCCCCAAATTTATCTACAAAATCAACACCATTCCAGTCAAAATCTCCGTGGGCTTTTTTTTTTTTTTTAAAGATTTTATTGGGGAGGGGGAACAGGACTTTTATTGGGGAACAGTGTGTACTTCCATGACTTTTTTCCAAGTCAAGTTGTTGTCCCTTCAATCTTAGTTGTGGAGGGTGCCATTCAGCTTCAAGTTGTTGTCCTTTCAGTCTTAGTTGTGGAGGGCGCAGCTCAGCTCCAGGTCCAGTTGCTGTTGCTAGTTGCAGGGGGTGCAGCCCACCATCCCTTGCGGGAGTTGAACTGGCAACCTTGTGGTTGAGAGGACACACTCCAACCAACTGAGCCATCCGGGAGCTCAGCAGCAGCTCAGCTCAAGGTGCCTGTTCAAACTTAGTGGGCGCTGCCCACCATCCCTTGTGGGACTCGAGGAGTTGAACTGACAACCTTGTGGTTGAGAGCCTACTAGCCCATGTGGGAATCCAACCGGCGGCCTTCGGAGTTAGGAGCACGGAGCTCCAACTGCCTGAGCCACTAGGCCGGCCCCTCCGTGGGGTTTTTTGAGGGGAGTGGAACAAGCTGATTCTAAAATTTATATGGAAATGCAAAGGACCTAGAATGGCCAAAGTAACATTTGGTCCTTCCACTTTTTATCTATCCATCCTCCAGTAAATTACTTAACACAATAGTGTCTTAGTGTCCTAATCTGTAAACTAGGGACAATAATGTATCTACCTCATAGAGTTGTGAGGATTGCATGAGTTAAGATATGTAAAGTACTAGAATAATGTTTAGCACAAACTTAGTAGTATAGAAAAGTTTATTATTGCAGCATTGTATGAGGACTAAAAATTATCTTTATAAAATTTACGGGACAGATTATACTAATGTGACTGGGGAACTGGGGTCTGGAGTCCAAACACTGTGTCTGTGTCACTTATATATTTATTATATCACTATTAAGCTCTACCTTAGGAGTGTTATTTAACCTCTTAAAGTTCAATTTTTATCACCTGCAAAATGAGGATAACAGTTGCAGCTAGTACTGAATACTTACTCGGTATTCTAGGAACTTAATATAATTATCTCATTTAATTATTCCTATGACTGTTGGAGATAAGTATTAATAAGCCCATTTTATACATGAGAGAACTGAAGCATAACAAAGTTAAATAACTACCTAGGGTAGATTAGGTTAATAAGTGACAGTGATAGAATTCAAATCCAGGAACTTTTAAAGTCCAGAGCCCATCACCCATGACATTGATCATCATGTAATACTGCCACTAAGGAAAATAACAGTACAGTACCCACCTCAGAGTATTACAAAATAAATAAAAAAAATAAAATTATGTGGACATGCAAAGAACTTAGAATGGTTAAAATAACAATGAAGAAGAACAAAGTTGGAGAACTTAGTATTACTCGATCTAAGACTTATTACAAAGCTACAGTAATAAAGACAATGTGTTATCAGTGTAACTATATCAAATATACAAATAGATCAGTGGAACAGAACAGAGAGTCAAGAAATAAACCTGCACATACATGCTCAGCTGATTTTTTAAAAAGTTGCAAAGGCATTCACTGGAGAAAGGATAATTTTTCAATGCTTTAAATAGGTCAATGGAACACAATAGAGCGTCCAGAAATATAAGTACACATATATGGTCAATAAATTTTCAACAAAAGTGCAAAGGGAATTCAGTGGAGAAAGGAAGTAGTCTTCAACAAATAGTGCTGAAACCATACATAGGGCATCCATATGCAAACAAAACAATCTAAAATAAAAACAAAACCAAAATACTCAAATGAATCATAGAACAAAATGTAAAACTTAAAACTTCTAGAAGAAAACATGGGAGAAAATCTTCATGACCTTAGGTTTAGCAAAGATTTCTTAGATACTACACCAAAAGCACTATCCATAAAAGAAAAAACAATCACTAAATTGGACTTCATCAAAATTAGAAACTTCTCTTTAAAGGGCACTGAATGAAAAGACAAGCCACAGACTAGGAGAAAATATTTGAAAATCATGTATCTTATAAAAACTTGTATACAGAATATTACAAAGAACACTCAAAATTTAACATTTAAGTGTTAGGTACGGCTGGAGGAATGAGTCACTGGAGACCAACATTGGTCTGTTAGAATTCATTTGGTGTGTTTGAGCTGCAGGAGGTCAGGCTGGAGCAGAGGGAAAAGATCATAACCTCCCTCAGCAAAGAGGGGTGTGGAGTTTTATAGGAGGGGGTAAGCGAGGGTGTTACCCCTTCAATGCTTCAGGGGGGTTTTGTTGACAAAGGGTTTCAGGGCATGACCAAGCCCTCTAGCTCCACACCCTGCCCCAGGTCACCGAAGGGACTGCCCAGGCCTGCTGATCACAGGCTCATAGGAGATAAAGCTAGACAGATCAAGACAGGATGGCTTTTAAGATAAGCTTTCTGCTCCTGGCCTAAATGTGGCTTAACATTAAGAAAACAATCCAATTAAAACACAGGGAAAATATTTGAACCGATACTTCAGCAAAAAAGATATACAAATGGCAAATAAGCACATGAAAACATCCTCAACACCATTAGTGATTAGGGAAATACAAATTCAGACCTCAATGAGATATTTACATACCTATGTTAGAATGGCTAAAATTAAGAAGACTGACATCTACGTGCTGGTGAAGATGTGGAGGAAATGGAACTCTCACACACTGCTGGTGGGAATGGAAAATGGAGCAACCACTTTGGAAAAGAGTTTGGTAGTTTCTAAAAAAAAATTAAATACCGGTATGCACTTACCCATTAACTCCTAGGCATTTACCCAAGAGGAAAGAATGCATATATTCATGTGAAGACATGTACACAGATGTTCAGAGTTGCTTTATTTGAGGGTCAAAAACTGGGAACAATCAAAATGTTCATCAACAGGTAAATAGATCAACAAATTGTAGTACATTCATACAATCGGATGCATTAAACTTATCAATCAAAAGAAATGAACTAATGATACACATAGCAGCAGGGATGAGTCTCAGAATAATTGTGCAAAGTGAAAGAAGCCAGACCAAAAAAGAGTCTATACTGTACAATTCCATTTGTACTTAAAAGCCCCTCAAATTGTAAACTTATACTGATAGAAAGCATATCAACAGTCGCTTGGGTAAGGGTTTGGGGAGAAGTGGAAAGAAGGAGTGATAGGGATACGAGGAAACTTTTGGGGATGATGGATATGTTCATTATTTTTATTGTGATGTTGGTTTCCGTGATATGTACAAAACTTTAAATATGTGCAGTTTTTTTTTTATGTCAGTAATACCTCAGCAAAGCTATTGAAAAAAGTCTTGGGGTGGGGAAAGCTGGGTATCAGAACAGGGAGGACTTTGAATGCCAGACAGAAGGGCGTGGATGACCCTGAGGCCAGGGGCAGCTTTGGATGTGGGAAGCCAGTCCTGGAGGGGCCAAACCCAGGTCAGGATATCCTTACAATGGCCCCACCTGAGGGGTGGGGATGGAGTCCAGAGATAAGAAGGAAAAGCAACTCGATCATTGATAATTTAGGGCCCCTGCCCTGCCTCCCAGGGCAGTAATTTGATAAATCAAATCTGGGGCAAGGAAGGCCTTTGAGGCTTGAAACAAAAATCCTGTATGTCCACTTCTTTCTGGTTTCTCCCCTGTGAATGAGGTTCTGTGATCACAGCTCTTTCTGCTGACCACAGCTGGGTGTTACTGCCTGTCAAAAAGTCACTCATGGGCCAGCCCGGTGGCTCAGGTGGTTAGAGCTCCATGCTCCTAACGCCGAAGGCTGCCGGTTCGATTCCCACATGGGCCAGTGGGCTCTCAACCACAAGGTTGCCGGTTCAACTCCTCGAGTCCCGCAAGGGATGGATGGTGGGCTGCGCCCCCTGCAACTAGCAACAGCAACTGGACCTGGAGCTGAGCTGCGCCCTCCACAACTAAGGGTGAATGGACAGCAACTTGAAGCTGAACGGCACCCTCTACAACTAAGATTGAAAGGACAACAACTTGACTTGGAAAAAAAAAGTCCTGGAAGTACACACTGTTCCCCAATAAAGTTCTGTTCCTCTTCCCCAATAAAATCTTTAGGAAAAAAAAAAAAAAGTCACTCACTCACTGAGGCTTACCAAACAGGAAGGGGCTGGAGATTTGTCCCTAACCCCGGTCTCCAGGGCAGGAAGCGGACTTGACCCACTGAGCCACTTTTCCGGCTGATATCCCCCAGCTGTCCTTCCCCTGTCTAAGCCAGGCACTGATTTCTCACTCAAGTCACGGACCTTCTTGGGTCTGACCTCCATCTCTCCAGGTTTAATGTAAGGCACACATTTTTATCTCTGGCCTGGGACTTGCTTAAATGATCCTGAAGTCAATGCCTGGCTTTCTTGCCCACTTCTTCACTGCCCCTGTTCCCACCTCAGTTTACACCCAAAATGCCACAGCTGCCACTGTGCCCTGATTAATGGATGACCCCATCAGGTGACAGAATCTAAATATAACTTGGCTGTCTGCCTGGCTGGCGGACTTCCTGTGTGTGCTCAGGGAAAAGACCAGGACTTGTGCCTTTCCCAAGCTTGCACATCCAGTTCCTTGCTTTGGGAAGGCAAGCAGGACACACGCTTGCTAGAGAGAAAGAGAAAGTATTTGTGGTAGGAGAAAGCATGGTCCAGAGAAATATGGGGAATCTGCAAAATCATGGCTTGGGCAGGATATTCAGGTACCAGTTCACTATTAGGACGTCCATCAAAGGCCCTTTGCAGATGGGGAGGATGAACCTCACAGAAGCCCATCGCTTAGAGATGTTAGTTACTCTGTGAGGCTCTTAACTTTGCCTCTGACTTTGGGTTTAGCCCCCATCTTTCTCTGGACTTTCAGTATTGGATGGATGGATGGATGGATGGATGGATGGATGGATGGATGGATGGATGGATGGAGTAGATACGTGTTATAAAAACATTCTTGGGGCTTGGTGACTTGGCCAAAGTAACTGGCCTAGGGAGCGCAGATCTAAGGCTCACACTAAGTCAGTGTTCTTCTGTTAATCGGCCCTACACTTATTTATACAGCAGGGTACTTGGAGCCCAGCAAGGACAGTTACATGGCCCTGGGGCAGAAATGAAGCAATTTGGAAGGAAGCCATCCTATGGAAAAGATCACAACTGCTCATGTCTGTGGACTTGCCCTTCTGGTTTCTCCTTTTGGAATGCTCTTCCCTGCTTTCATCCGGCTAACTTCTATTCATCACTTAAGACTGAGCTCAATTTAGTTACATGGTAGGATACAGCACAAATTTATAAAGACTAGAAGCCATACAGAAAATATTTATCAGCTTGACTTTATATATGTATGAAAATCCAAACTTCCATACTGGGGTAGACATTGAAAAGTTAAAAAATAAGCAGGAGGCTGGGAGAAAATATTTGTAACACATATAACAGACAAAGGATTACTATCTATAATGTAGACAGGGCTCCTATAAATAAAAAAAAAGATAAACAAAGAAACTCAGGCAGAATGGATAAACAAAATATGGTACGTCCATACAATGGAAGATTATTCAGTGATAAAAACAGTTAAAAGGATATGAACAGTCAATTCAAGACTAGAAATAAAGTGGGCAATTAACTTATGAATGAACCAGAGAAATACAAAATAAAACTTCATATCATATTTCACCTATCAGATTGCCAAAAACTTAAAAGACTGATAGCATACAGTGTTGATGAGGGTGCAGGAAATGGGTACTTTTATAGACTATTTGTGGGAAGGTAAATTGGCAAAGACTTTTTGGAGAAAAAAATTGGCAATTTGTACCAAAACTATTTTTAAAAGCACCACCATTTTTTAAGTACACCCCATTCATATGGATCTAGTTTATTGAAATTCTCTAGCCAAAACTCTATAAAGTTACTATTCATTGCTGTAGTATTGGTTTTAATTAGAAACAAGCCAAATATTCCTCAACCGGGTAATGGATAATAAAAATTATGGCACATCTGTAAGCTAAAATACTATAAAAATGTGTTAGGCCCGTAAGTACTGAAATGAAATAACGTTCATGATACGTTAAATTAAAAAGTGATTTGTTGAATAGTGTGTAAAGCATGTTCCCGTTTCTCTGGAAGACACAATTTTAGAACATCATTACATTCTTACATTCTTCGTCTTTTCTTTTTATGACATATGAATCTTCTTCCAAAGTAAACATTTTGTATGAGAGAAAAAGTGGGTTTTTTTTTTTTTTTTTTACAAAGCTTCAGTGTTGTTTTGAACTCAATTAAAAACTTTCATAACTAATTTTCTTAAATAATATCATTAAATTTAATTGAAGATCTGTCCTCATTGGCTAAGTGACTTACTTTATATAAACATAGAAAAATATTATTACTACCTTATGGTAATTTAAATTAGAACAAAAACCAAACTCACAGAATTCAGAAGCCGTGGAATACCCTGAAACAGGTTTGGATCTGCTGCCACAAAAATATGGGCATAGGACCGGCTCGGTGGCTCAGGTGGTTGGAGCGCCCTGCTCCTAACGCCGAGGTTACTCGTTCGATTCCCACATGGGCCAGTGAGCTGCACCCTCTACAGCTAAGATTGTGAACAATGACTCTCCCTGGAGCTGGGCGGTGGTGAGCAGCCAGAGGTTGGTGTGAGCTGCCGCTGAGCTCCCGGATGGATCAGTTGGTTGGAGTGCGTCCTCTCAACCACAAGGTTGCCGGTTTCAACTCCTGCAAGGGATGGTGGGCTGCACCCCCTGCAACTAGCAACAGCAACTGGACCTGGAGCTGAGCTGCGCCCTCCACAACTAAGATTGAAAGGACAACAACTTGACTTGGAAAAAAGTTCTGGAAGTACACACTATTCCCCAATAAAGTCCTGTCCCCCTTCCCCAATAAAACCTAAAAAAATAAATAAATAAATAAAGAGTTGAGGGTTTTAACCAATGCAACGAGACAAAAAAAAAAAAAAAAAAAAAAAAAAAGATACAAAATTTACAATTGCTAGAAATGTAGACTCTAAATTATAAGACTCAAAACTTTAATCTAGCCTTAGTTAAAATCAAAACAAACTATCTGTCACAAGGTTATTGGACGAGAATGCTGGAAGAGAAATATATTTTTGCCAAAATAATTTGAGAATGCAAGTGTTGTGCTGGTTACTGCCATCTCAGCAAGAGAAGGAAGAAAAAGTTAGCACTGTTGGAGACCAGCCAGGTGTCACCAAAGATCTAATTTATGATTAAACTGTACATGCTTGTTTCCTTGTCGTCATGATGGCAGTTCCTCTTGGTGTGTTCACTGGTATTCGAGGAGAAGGAACTAAAGAGGTTCCATGAGATATTCATCTGTTAGAGTACAAGAGGTTTTTGTTTCTGATTAATCTTACAGGAATGTAACCTTTAACCACAAGGCTTGGACTAACCATAAAACTTGTAAAATATGATTATTTTGACATTTTGTATTTGTTCATTGAGGCCACAAAATACACTTGTTATAGGAAATTAAATTTGCTCACTTAATCTGTAAATGAATTCAATGGTTTTGTGATAATTAATGTACCGTTTTATAAATGAAGTTATTTGCATTGCATAGACATTGGTTGCCTCAAAGAATTGCTGGGACAGCTGGAGAGCCAGGTTTGAGGTTGTGCAGTGAGAACCACAACCAAAATTATGGCACAGAACCAGTGTTGTGAGGACGTTTTCCGCTGCCATCCCAGAGGGGTGGATGCTGTAGGGACACTGACAATGGCTTTGCAACTGGAGGCTACCACTGGCATTGCTGCCACTGCTGATACCAGAAACTGGATGTTGCCGTCACCATCTCCACTCCTGTTAGTGATGATGCTCCCTTGTCTCTGTTCATTCCTTAGCTCCCGATGGAAACTTCAGGACTGTGCATTTGACTGGCTGCATCTAGGTCGTTTGCTCAGTCCTAGCGGCAAAGGACACTGGGAAAGTGAGCATCTGGCAGTTTTAGCTTCTATGGTGAGAGGGTTATGCCATTCACCAAGATTGTAAAGGTGGGGAAAGGAGTTCCAAATATAGGAAATATAGGAAAGGAGTTCCAATACATAGGGAAGGGGTTCAATTCTGAGCGGCCAATAAAAGTCATAAAAGTCCATTATAACTTGTTAACCCCAACTATCCTCTTACTCTGCACCTGTGACTGAAAAGTGAATGTTGTGAGAGAAAAAATCATCTCATCACACTGATTGAACTCACTTTCAATTTATGGCCACAAGTTTAAAATGAGCTGGCAACACTGCCAGGCTATTCTCCACTTTCTTAGTAAACTCATTTTTCTACTTTCTGTGATACTATTTCGTATTTCTCTCTCTTGAAATCTCCAACATCTCTCTCTCCTCCTCCATTTAGTGATCCCTTAAGAAAACAGATGCCTTCCGAGGAGCTCTATCTATCTCCTCTTTCCACCAATCACACCCTTCCAAGTGGATCCCATCCCCTCTCCTACTCCAAGACTTCACTCCTGCAATCTCCCTTCTTTCACATTCTACTGGATCATTTCACTGATATGTAAACATATCATCAGATGACTCATCTTCAAAAATGCAAACAAGCCCATGTCCCCTTCCAACTCTTGGCCTCATTTCCCTGTTCTCTTTCCCAAACAAACCTTATTACCATGTTTCCCTGAAAACAAGACCTAGATGGACAATCAACTCTAATGCATCTTTTGGAGCAAAAATTAATATAAGACCGGTTTTATTTTACTATAAGACTGGGTCTTATGTAATAATATAATATAATAAAATATAATATAAACCGGGTCTTATATTAATTTTTGCTCTAAAAGACGCATTAGAGCTGATTGTCCAGCTAGGTCTTATTTTCGGGGAAACATGGTAGAATTGTCCATTCTTTTTTTTTTTTTCTCCTTCTTCTGCCTCCCTCGCACCCCCACTCCAGTTCAAGCCGTTGTTTCTCAGTCTAGTTGTGTAGGACTCAGCTCCCTGGCTCATGCTGGTATTGTGAGCCTTGTTCTCCCCGCCCGCCCCCCCCCCCCGCCTCCCCCCGCCCCCCTCCCCGCTCCCCCCAAGCAATTGGTCACAGGTTGTTGGTCAGACGCTCACAGCAGCTCTCGGCAGCTGCCAGCCACTCACGCTGGCTGCTGGCCACTCATGCTGGCCACCGGCCGCTCCTGGCAGCACACGGTAGCCCACAGCAGCAGCACACAGCAGTTCATGCCGTCCTCCAGCTGCTCACAGCAGCCCAGCTCCAGGGAGCTGGTGTTGTTTCACAATCTTAGCTGTAAAGGGTACAGCTCACTGGCCCATGTGGGAATCGAACCCGGCATTAGGAGCACAGCGCTCCAACCACCTGAGCCACCCGGCCGGCCAAATTGTCCATTCTTGCTGTCACTCTTCCTCATCTCCAACTTTTCCATAAATTGTTTCAATCAGGCTCTTGTCCTCACTACAGAGGGTGCCAAAAAAATGTGTACACATTTTAAGAAAGGAAAACTGTGTTAAAATTGTAATACTCCATATATACCGATAACAAAAGATGAATACAAGTCACGTTTGACTTCTGCAATTACAAGAGGTGCTCAAAGTGGTTATCATCAGCGTCCAGACACTTCTGATTATGGGGAACTATTGCTTTAGCAATGTTGACCAAAGTGTCCACTTGTACAGATTTTTTTTTTTTTCATCCCTGGTATTTTATCAAGGTCACCAATGACCTATATCTTGCCAAATCCAATTTTTGTTTGATTTTTCTCTTGGCATCTCACTGAACTTCTAAGCAGCATTTGATACTGTTGGACACTCTCCTCTATGAAACACTTTCTTCTTGAGCTTCCAGGATGTCCCACTCCCCTGGTTTTTCTCCTCTTTCTCAACCTATTGTGCTTTCCCAGCACTCTGTCCTTAATAGTCTTCTGTTCTACCTACAGTCTCTCCCTCAGTGATTTTCAGCCTCTTTACCTAATTTTTTTCTCCACAAATTTTATTGTATTTCCCCTCAACTTCTTATTTTGAAAAATTTTAAACTTACTCAAAGTTGGAAGAATAGTAACACCCAAATACTCTTCCATGAAAGTCATCAGTTGTTAACATTTAGCCAGCGTTTGTGTGCACACTCTTCCTCTGTCCCTCACCTCTCCTGCATCCCCGTTCACTTAATTTTTTGCTGAAACATTTGAAAGCAAGTTTCAATCAACATAACACTTATCTCTTAAATATTTTAGCATATATATCCCAAAATTGGAATAAAGATTTTCCTAAGTAACTATAATATGGTTATTATATCTAAGAAAATTAACAATAAGTTAATGTCATCTAATATGTAGTACATATTCAAATTTCCCCAAATCTCCAAAATATTACTTTTGTAAAAGTTTTTCCTTTAAATCCAAGATCCAATCAAGATTTACCTATTACATTTGGTCATTACATCTCTAGTCTGTTTTATTGCAAAACAGACAATGCCTGCCTGCCTTTTTTTTCTCTACAAAATTGATTTTTTTAGAAGAGCTCCCTATTATAGAATGCATTCTAGATCAGTGATTCTCAACTGGGGGTGATTTTGCCCCTTAGGGAACATTTAGCAATGGCAGGAGACTTTTTTGGTTGTCATAACTTGGGAGGTATGCCTTAGTCCTTTATGGCTGCTATAACAAAGCACCATAGAGTGGGTAGCTTAGAAACAACAGAAATTTACTTCTTACCGTTTAGGAGGCTGGGAAGTCCAAGATCAAGGTATCAGCAGGCTTAGTGTCTGGTGAGAACCTGCTGGCTGTCTTTTTGCTATAATCTAAAATGGTGAAAGGTAGGAGGGAGCTTTTTTGGGCGTCTTTTATAAGGACACTAATCCCATTCATGAAAGCTGTTCTGCCCTTATGACCTAATTGCCTCCCAAAGGCCCCACCTCTAAATACTATTATTACCTTGGAGATTAGGATTTCAACATACGAATCTTGGGGGGACACAAACATTTACTCTATAGCAAGGTGCTACTGACATGTAGTGAGTGGGTAGAGGCCAGGAATGCTTCTAAAACATCCTATAGTGCACAGAACACTTGCCACGACAAAAGTTATCCAGCCCAAAGTTTCAGTAGTACTGAGGTCAAGAAACCCTAGTCTGGATGTATCTGATTGTTTACTTATGATTAGAGTCAGGTTCAATAGTTTTTGGTGAGAAAACTACACAGGTGCTATTGTGGCTTGTTAGTGAATCTCATCAGGAGGCCCTTCCTGTCAAACTGTCCCTCTTGGTGGTCCCTAAGTGTGATCACCTGAAGTTGGAGGCTACAGGATCTCTCTATTGTAAAGCTACATTTCCACCTTGGTAATTAGTAAGTAATCTGTGGGGTGATACTTGAAGATCTTGTGAATGTTCTATTGCCCCAAAATATTTTAAGCAATAGTTTCGGATTGATGATCCATTGAAAATCAATCAAGGATCCATCGACAATCCTTGCCTGAACCAACTGTCACACTGGGGAATTGCAGAATATTTATTTTCTTTTATTCTATCATTCCTTCTATGATTATTAAACTGGCATTCTCCTATAAAGAAGAGTTTTTCATTTCTAGTTCTCTTTTTCATTTTAGTATTGCTATGGACTAACGGAAAATATTTTTCCCCGCTTCTTCTTCCTCCCCGCCCTCCACTCCGGTTCAAGCTGTTGTTTCTCAGTCTAGTTGTGTAGGACACAGCTCCCTGGCCCATGCTGGTATTATGAGCCTTGCGCTCCCCCCGGCTGAGGCAGTTGGTCGCTGGTTGTCAGACGGCTGCTCACAGCAGCTCATGGTAGCTCTCGCTGGCTGCTGGCTGCTCATCCTGGCTGTTGGCCACTTACGTTGGCCACTGGTCACTCAAGCCAGCACACAGTAGCCCACAGCAGCACACAGCAGCCCGAGGCAGCACACAGCAGCTCAAGCTGGCTGCCGGCCACTCATGCTGGCCACTGGCCGCTCCTGGCAGCCCACAGCAGCCCAGCTCCAGGGAGAGCTGTTGTTCACAATCTTAGCTGTAGAGGGCACAGCTCATTGGCCCATGTGGGAATCGAACCAGTGACCTCAGGTGTTAGGAACATGGTGCTCCAATCACTTGAGCCACCAGGCCGGCCCAGCGTTTCTTTTTGTGTTGATGAAAATGTTCTAAAATTGATTGTGGTGATGGTTGCTTACCTTAATAAATATACTAAAAACCAAGGTTTCCAGGCGGGAATTCCTGCCATTCTCAGGAATTTTTTTTTGCTTTCCTGTTCCCAAATCCTGAGAAAAGTTGGTTGGGAAATCGGGAAAATCCGCTCCTCGAACCCAGTAATACCCACAATGGGAAATAAACGTACTACTCACAATGTATTTCTCCGACATTTTTCCTATTTGTTGCTAGAGTTTCCGGGTGGGAATTCCTGCCCGTTCTCAGGAATTTCTTCACTTTTCCATTCCCAAATCCTGAGAAAAGTTGGTCGGGAAATCAGGAAAATCGGCTCCTTGAACCCGGGTGATTGGTAGTATCGGCTGTCACTTTGCGGACATGATTCATCGTGGAGAACGGAAAACAGTTTATATCTTGGGATTCGGGAACGGGAAAGAAAACAAATTTCTGAGAATGGGCGGCAATTCCTGCATGGAAACCCTACTAAAAACCACTGACACGTATACCTTAAAAGGGTGAATTTTTTGTTATTTGAATTATATCTCAATAAAGCTGTAATAAAAAAGTAGGAAATACAGGATATATAGGTTAATTCCCCCATTTTTTCTTAACAAAACGTAGCATAGTATATGTACTTTTTGAACTCTGCTTTTTCCCCCTTAACAGTGTATCTTGGTATTCACTTCAAATTAGTACACAGAACTCCTCTTCATTCTTTTTATGGCTACATAGTATTCAATTATTTAGCTGTACCATATATTATTCAACAAGTTTCCTATGTAGGTTGTATTTGGGTTGTTTTTCACGTTTTGCTATTAAAAATAATGCCACAATTAATAACCTTGTGTATTTGTTGTTTCATATTTTTGCAGATATAGCCTCAGGGTAACTTCCTATAAAAGAGGTTACTGGGTCAAGGGTAAATGCATATGAATATATAATTTCATTAAATATTGCCAAACTTTCCTTCTATAGTGTTCTGTTTTGTGCTTCCAACAGCAATGTAAGAGAGAGTGCCTATTTTCCTCACAGCCCACTAATAGAGTAGGTTGTTAACCTTTTGAATTTTTGTCAATCAATGGGTGAGAAACAATATCTCAGTGTAGTTTCAATTTGAATTCTTTTTTGAGTGAGGTTGAGCATCTTGAGTTTAAAGAACTTCTGATGCCTTTTTAAATCAACTGCTGTCTTTTGCCCATTTTTCCATCAGGTTTTTGGTCTTACACACACACACACACACACACACACACACACACACAAATTTCTCTCATATATATACATACATACATATATAGACATACTCTAGCTGCTGACTATAAATATCATCTAAACTGCTGACTCCCAAACCACATGCCATACCTGAGCTCCAAATCTGTATATCCAACGATCTATTTGACATTTTCACTTAGATACCCAATAGGCTCTTAGACACACCATGGCAAAAACAGGACTCTTTGTTTTTCCCCCTCAGCAAATGTGCATCTTAAAAAATTGTACCTGGGCAGCCGGTTGGCTCAGTTGGTTAGAGCGCAGTGCTCATAACACCAAAGTTGCCAGTTCGATTCCCACATGGGCCAGTGAGCTGCGCCCTCCACAACTAGATTAAAAACAACGACCTGACTTGGAGCTGATGGGTCCTGGAAAAACACAGTGTTCCTCAATATTCCCCAATAAAAAAAAAATTATACCCAAACACCTGATCTTTTTTTTTTTTTTTTGTATCTCCTCTGGTATAACCCTGGACCAAACCACCATCATTTATCTCCCTGACTATGGCAGCACCTCCTAACTGGCCTCTCCACTTTCTCTTTACCTTTCCCCAACCCCACAATCCATTTTCCAAATAGTGACTAGGGTGCTCTCTTTAAAAGTGTAAATCAAATAATATGGCTCTTCTGTTTAAAACTCTCAATGGCTACCCATGGTAGATGGAATAAAATAGAATAGAATTCAATTCTTTGCGGCTTCAATGTCTTACAGGATTTGACCCTTGCCTACTCTCTAATTGTTTCCCACTACTCTGGCCCTCATTCTCCCTGCTCTAGTTATCATGGCTTTCTTTTGTCTCTTGAACATGCTAAGCTTGTTATACACACATTCTCAGGAGTTTTACAAGTTTCTTCTCTTTTTGCATGAATATTCTTCCCTTCCACATCTTCCTGTGACTGCCTCCATCTTCCCACTCAGGTCTCAGACAAAGAAACTCCATCCCCACCTTCTATTGCTCTAGTTGATTTTATTCAAAGCCTCTCCCCAAACCAGTTGCTGTTCTGGCCATCTCAGTAATACGAGCAAACAAATTCACCTTCTTTTTAAAAACCAGTATGAGTGTTTTCTTTTTCTCTTGCAACAAAGCAATTCATTAATATATTTATAAAAATGTATCAATAATAAAGGTGGCATTTCAAATCAGTGGGGAAATAATCATTTGGGGACAATTGCCTAACCATCTGAAAAAAATAAAGTTAGTTTCCCTACCTCATGCCATATAAAAAGTTATTCCTAGTAGATTAAAAAGCTAAAATGAAAAAGCAAAACTATACAAATATTGGGAAAACTATTGAGAATACATTTATGAATTTGGGAATGAGAAAGGCCTCTTGGACAAGATAAAAATTCAGAAACTATGAAAGGATAGATAAGTTGGCAATCAAAATGTAAAACTTCTGTAAACACGTAATACTACTAGTATTATTAAAATTAAAAAACAAATAACAAACTGGAAGAAAATACACCGTATATAACATACAAAAGGTTGATATCCAAAATATGTTAAGAGTTCCTACAAATCAATAATAAAAGGCAACAAGTGACAAATGGGCAAAAGATAAATAAAATTCACTGTAGAAAAAATACAAACAGCTAATAAAATTATGGAAAGATTTCTAACCTCACTGATATTCAGGGAAATGCTTATTAAAATGACATTAATATATAATATTTTACCCATCAGATTGACAGACATAAAGAAGATTGATAAAAGCCAGTATTGGCAAGGAAGTGACAGCAAAAAAAATATACACTTTGGAGTGAAAGTTGGATTTGAATTCTGGTTCTTCCTTTCACTGTGTGACTTTGGCAAGTCATTTAACCTCTGAGCTCTGGGATATTAAGTGGAACCTACTTCAAAGACTTGTGATGAGGATCGTGGAGATAACACAGGTAAAAATCTCTAGCATTGTAGTAGGTGCTGGGTTAAATGGCAGGTATTATTAGTAGCAGTAACGGTTAAAATTCTGGTCTGTAATCCAATGAGAAGTGAAAGGCAGGTGAATGGTGACCAAATAGAATTAAATCACACAGATTTAATCTGCAGATTGTAGATCTTCTCACCACCAAGGATTCCTTATTATTTGCTCCTTATATTCCTAGTGTTATTCATTTGTTCATCCATCCATCCATTTATTCATTCAATAAGTATTTATTGAGCACATCTTATGTTAGGCATTAGACATACAATATTAGAAATGAATGGCTATCTCTATTTTCTTGGAATTGACACCTTACCCCAATGGGAGAAAGAGACACATAGATAGTTGGCAACAAACGTAGCATGGGAGTTACACATGGGCACTGGACCCACCTGGGTGTGACTTCCAGCTCTATCACTTACTAGCTCTGTGACCCTGGATGAGTTATTTAACCTCTTTAGTCTCATCATCAGTAAAATGTGTTGACGACATTCCTCCCCCCCATTTCCCCATCATAAGGTTCTTAGGAGGATTAAATGAGTCAATACAAGCGTAAAATACTTTGCCCAGTGCCTGGCACAATGGTGCACACTAGTAAATGTCAGTGATTTTTATTTCCAGGCAATAATGCCACTGTGTGGTTGACGTTATATAAGAGGGGGATTCTGACAGAAGGGAGAACCCACCAGATGTAAAGATACTTGTCTATCTAGCAAACTACATATTTAAGTAATAATGGGTCCTTCTTTGTATTATTAATCAACAGCAAATATAGAACTGGAATAAGAACTTCTAATCAGCATGAGATAAGCTCTGTGATATAATTTCTGTCCAAAGCAAAGAAACTTGACATTTTAGCCTTGGGGCCTTATCTAGTGTAAATGGAACAGTTCCGTTAGGCTTTGGGAATATTGGAAATTTCTACTCTGGATCTCTGGGAATACTTTCATAGACTGACTTCTAAGGTGCAAGGGTCTGTCTTCCCCAGGATGGAAACTACTGATGTAGGAAAAGAGGAAGGAAAGAAGAGAAGGAGAGGAGGAAGCAGACATTTGTAGATTAACTACTATGTGTTAGGGGCTAGGTCCTTTATCCCTTTAGTTCTCCTGATGTGCCATGAGACTGGTCTATTATCCTCATTTTAGAGATAAGTAAACAAGAGCGCAAAGAAATTAAATAATGTATTCTGAGTCAACAGCTAATCTGTGTCAGGATTTCCAGGTCTTCCGATTCAAAGCTTGGAGTCCTTCCCTGGACATCAACCTGCAACTTGTGCGAGTATGGGAAAGAAGTCATCCTTCAGTTTTGGGTACTCTTCCGTATACTTCTCACTTGGGAGAGGAATAGGGCGAGGATGCATTGGAGCAATGCTCACTAATCACTGTCTTCCCATTTCAAGTCCCAGGAGGGGAAAGTAGCTGCTCGTGGCAAAATGGACGAGGGGATAACTGGCAAGAGAGGGATCAGGCTGGGGTATTATGACTGAGGACATAATGGTGTCTGTCCCTGATGGGCTCTTCCTGGGAACCCTTATCGAGGAAGCCAGCACCCAGGTTGGGACTTTCCAAGTCGCCATGTGCCTAAAAGCAGACCAGGCCCCTGAGGGAGAGTCCTGATTCTTGTTCTTCCCCCATAACCTTCCCTGAAGCTGTCCCTGTTGAAAGCCAGAGAAGTATGGGACCCTCACCCTACTCCCTGGTCCTTTCCTGCCATTGAGAATTTGGGTCCTAGAGAGAGAACCCCAACACTACTGAGTGCTATCAGCTGAACCCCAAGTTGAGACACCCGGTCTGATAGCCATGTCTGTACTTACAGAAACCACAGGATAGAATTTTGAAATGGAACTTATCCAGGAAAATTTGGTTTATCTACTCGGTGCCTATTGTACAACTTTTGGGTTGCTGTGAGGAGTTAAACGAAATAATACTATATACAGGAAAGCACGTAGTAAATTTTAAAATGCAGCAAACTTATTACTGTCATTACAGAATACTAAATTAAAAAGGGCTGTAAAGATGGTCTAGTCTAATCTCCCAAATGTAGCAGGAATCCCTTCTATAGCACCTCTGACCAATTGCCAGCCATCTCTACTTTCATACTTGCAGTGACAGGGAGCTCACTCTCCAAAAGGAAGCCACTTCTCTCTCTGGTTAATTCTGACTGAGAAAAAGTTCTTTAGATTGAGTTGAAGACTGTCTTGCTGCAATCTCTGGGCATACAGTACATTTGTACCCTTTGTCCTCCAGGGTTTGGGGAGAGTCTTCACGGCCCAAGTCATCTTTTCTCTCCCAGACTAACTTTCTCTGATATCTCCATGTACTTTGCACAGAGTAAGTTTCACTCCTTGGGGCTCCACCCACTCCAGCTGGTCAGTGTCTCCTCACAAATAATGGTGCCTAGAACAAACACAACACTGCTGATGTGTCCTAATCAGGGCAAAGTGCAGGGGAGGTATCACCTCCTATAATCTACACTGTGCGGCTATAGTAATGAATCACAACTCGAGCGCTTTCCAGCAGTTGCATCGAATTTGCTCATTTTAAGCTTGTAATCAGCAAGCACTCCAAAATCTTTTTTTTAATTTATTTTTTATTAGTTTCAGGTGTACAAAGCAATGTACTAGTTAGACACTTAAACCCCTCATAAAGTGATAGCCCACCCCCCAAGTCAATATTGTGCTAATTCAGCTTCAGGTGTAGAGCACAGTGGTCAGGCATCTACACAGTCTATGAAGTGGTCTCCCTGATAAGTCCAGTGCCCATAAGCACTCCCAAATCTTTATCACTAAACTACGTCAAAGTTTGTGCTTCCCAGATTTATAATTAGTTTAAATGGACCCATGTTAAGAAATATCACATTGTCAGCACCCGAGAAGGTAGGCTTTTATGCGCCCTCCTTAATCGCATGCCGCTCCTTCCCTGGTCCAGGGACCACTGTCATACCTTCTGTGATACTGGTTCTGTTCCTATCTTTACAATTTACCAACTATGTGTGCATAATGTTTAGTTTTGCCCGTTTTGGAACTTTATATAAATGGAATCACGCTGTATTTTATAATTTGTTTCTTTCTCTCAAAATTGTTTGTGAGATTCATCTCTGTTGACTATGTAGCTGTAGTTTGTTCATTTTCATTGCTGTAAAGTATTCCATTGTATGAATATTTTAAAATTTATCTGTCCTATTGTTAATAAATATTTGGGTTATTTATGTATTTGTTGTATTTTGCCACTATGAATAATTTTGTGCACAATGTGCCATGTAATTGATAAGTAATTATTTCATGTGTTTAAATCTTAGCTCCTAATTTCCTTTAGAACATAAAAATCATCTCTTTTACACTTAATAAAGGCTTTGAGCACACATTAGTTTTCTTTAAATATATACTGCGGGGTGGAATTGCTGGGTTTAGGGTTTACCTAAAAATATGAAAATATACATAACTCTTACATCTCCTGATTTGAAAATTGTGTTTTAACCACCTCCTTCGTATGGGGAGTTCTAGGTGTCCAAACCAGCAGCCTGACCATTTCTGACTGATGATCTTGAGGGTTTGGCTTCAAGCCCCAGCTTATCAATGGCAGTGAACGTGTCTCTCACTCACTGGAAGGAGCCCTTTCTGTAG
Source organism: Rhinolophus sinicus (assembly GCF_057876585.1). Lineage (NCBI taxonomy): Eukaryota > Metazoa > Chordata > Mammalia > Chiroptera > Rhinolophidae > Rhinolophus > Rhinolophus sinicus. The sequence continues at coordinate 15,348,512 of NC_142512.1, forward strand.
AGAGCATCCATATCAGCTATCTTTACGGCCACTGCCTCGCATTAGTCATCACAAGACAGAGGATGCACTGGGCTGCCTTATTCTGGACAAAGGTCTCCCAGCCAAGCACAGATTTGCCCACTCAGGAAAGTCATTTATGGAGAGGTGAGCGTGGGGGGAATGACCCTGCTTGCTCTCCCAAAGGCACATCAGCCATTCGAGGATATTAACTGCTCAAAAACTCAGGTCTGGATATAGGCCCTCCCCTGATGTTAGCAAGATTTAGGGCAAAAGTAGATGCCGCATGGCTACCTAATTATTTAAAATTATAAATCACTCCAATTAACTGGTAACCTTAGTATATTCTATTCTGCTTGGACAAATACACATCTTTAATGATGCAGATTCAAATTTAGAATTCCTGGATTCCTCAGATTTATGAACTTGAATGAGGTGGTGACGGGAAGGCACTGTTGGCGTATAGCTCACCTGTCTTCTTTTCCCACCTCTGTCCTGCACTAGGGGTCTGTGGACACAGCGGCTCAAATGTCCAAATGCTGTGCCACCTACGCCAAACACAGCTGCCCCTTAGCTACTTTTAGGGATGTCCTCTGTCGTAGAGAGAATGTACCTGGGGAAGAGGCCACAGCCTCGAGCCATTTGGGGAAGGAATTCAGGGGTCCGGGCTTCCCAGAACTTGGCACAAGGTTGGTATGTTCCCTGGACCTGTGGAATCACCCCGTGAGAGGAGTGTGGCCAGAAAGGGGCTAGAGCGGAGCCTCTAACTACGGGGCCTAAGGTAGACTCTCTTGCCCAGGTTAAGGGCAGTACTGTCTGTTTATCATCTCTCCTCTCGCTCCTGAATGCAGGCACCGTGTCTGGATCTATCTCTAGCATTTAGCACAGTGCCTGCCACCTAAGTCACATAGCACGTTGGTGCTTATGGAAAGTAAATCCGAAACAGTTCCTCACATTTTACCTCATTTAAAGTCATCTTAGCCATCATGCTGTGAGGCTTAAAGAGGTTAAGTGACTCGCCCAAGGTCACACAGCTAGAAGTGTAGACGCTGGATCTGCACTCACTTCACCAACCGGCCTCCTCTCTCGTCTTTGTAGTATTTTTTTCTTTGCCTTTGTGCTGGGACGAAGGGACGGAAGCGGTCGCTCTAAACTGCCGGGCTTTACCTGCCGCCGTCCCTCCTCCACGCCCTTCTAGCCCTCTCCGCCCCAATTCATTCTAACGCGGTCCAGGAGCCAGCTGCGCGGCGTCCCGAGCCTCCCCATCCACCCGCTCACTGACCCAGCGTGAAGCCCCGCCCCCTTCAGGGCGACGTCACGTGCCGCTCCGTCCGCCCCGCCCCCCCCACGCGCCTGCGCACCGCTTATTTCCCGCTGTCAGGATGAGGAGGCGGAGGTCGGCGTTCGGGTCCGTCTCTGCCCGCGGCTGTGGCGGCGCCGGCGGCTCCAGCCTTAGCGGTTCCTCCCTGGGCGGCGGCGGCGGCGGCTCCGTCGACGCCTCCTCCGCCAGCTGAGCCCGCGGGAGCCCGGGTCGCCGCTTCCCCGTCCATCCCCGCTCCCCGAGGCCCGCCGCCTGGCCATGGCGCAGCCGGGCCCGGCTTCTCAGCCTGACGGTGAGGCGCCCACCATGGCAGGCGCGGCGGGCGCGGCCTTCCCGGCGCCGGCGTCGCGGGGGGACCTCTGGGCGGCGGGAAGGGCACGCGCAGGCCCCGGGGGTGACCCCGCCGGGCGGAGGCGGGAGCGCGCGGGTTCCGGCGCCTGCTGCGCGCGAGGGCGGCGCGGGGGCCTGGGCGGCCGTCGCTGGGGAGGGGGCGGGAGGCGCCGGCGGCTGCGCTGGCGGGAGGCGGAGGGAAGGGCGTGGGGAGGCTACCGGGACCTGGCTGCAGCTGGGGAGCGTGGAGAGGGAGCTGCGATGGGTGGCGGTGGGACTGGCACGTGGGTTCTGCCCGTGGGGAGGGTGGAAATGGGGAACATGTGCTGTATTCGTTGAAGGAAAAAAAAATTGCTTCGATAGTGGTGGTGTGCCCAACCCACCAACCCCGCCCGCCCCCCCGTCCCCTCCCCCCCCGCCTCCCCCGACCCGATCCATGCTACAGACAGCTCTGCACCCAGTTTTGTGACAAAACTAGTTGGGATCAGTAACTGGATTTAGTTCTTTGAGAGGCAGTGTGGCTTCATGGTAAGTGCTGGGGCCTGGGAGTCTAAGGGACCTGGATCCTTCACTAACGAGCTCTGGGCAGGTTTTTTTAGCCTCTTTGAACTAAAGTATTCTCGCTTACGAAAAGAAGTTACTTTGTGCCTTTATAGTTTATCTGTAAAGATGGCAACATGTATGTATGTAAACTTTTAGTATCATAGTATCATTAGTACCATTATTTGGGAATAATGAAAAGGATGGTGTTTGATAATGCTGAAGTGGAGGAAACGTGTCTTTTGTAGCATTTATATTCTTGGAAGGAAAAAGGGCCCCATCCTAAGTAATCTTAAATTGGTTGTCAGAGTCCTTCCTGACCTTCTGGGAAGGGGACTAAGCTCCGCTTCAGAGATTGACCACATCCTTCCAGGATTTACAACATGGAGTTAGGTTTAGAAAGAATGTGCTTGATCTTTGTCAAGGTCCTACCATATCTAGTTGAGAAAGTTCTCTCAGGTGTATTTCTATAATCAGTGTGTGTGCTTAGCATCTTTAAGTGTGAGTGAAATGTTGGGATATGGGGCTGGGCACACAGTAGGCACTTTAAAACTTGCTTTTGTGTCGGGTTGTCTCTTAAAATAACCTTTCCTGTAAACCTTACTCTTTGTTCTTGCTTTTGCAGAACCTGAAACAATGTTATCAGATTTTAAAGGCTAGCTGCCTTTCTGGAAGTATGTTTCAAAGCCTGTTAGCCTCTAGTTTTAGGTTTTGTTAGCTACTTGAGGAGAGGTGTCCAGTACCCTTACCTTGTCTAAGAATCTGCTTGCTGTTTCCCTTTCAGCAGAAGAGAAGGGAGGCATTTCTGGTTGGCTATCAGAGAGCGGAAACTGGAGTGTTTTCAGGCTACGTTTTAATTCTCACCTTTTGCATTTGGTGTCAGGGAAGAAAACTTTGCTTTTCCCACAAACTCCTCTTTGTTCCTGCAGACAGGCAGAATACAGAGAGCTCCAGTGGCTTCTGGTTCTGATCTGGAGTGGTAGGTAGGTATGCTTAGTTGGCTGCTGCCTTCTCTTGAGTTGCATGGAAACAAATGTCTAGGGCAGCTCAGGTGACATGACAGTCTGGAATCAAAATTCCCTGCCTCTTTCGAGATGTGAAATGGTCTTCTTGTAAATAAGCAGAAGTGACTAAGCACTTGAAAGAGGCTAGGAAAAATTAGCTTTAGGAAATCTCTTATTCTTGCTATTCTTAGTACAGGCTTATTCCCTATTTTTCAAATCTTGTGACTCTAGGATGAGATTCAGTGTGCATAGATTGCAGTATTTATTTTCAATTAGTGTAGTAAATGAGCAGCCACAGCTACTGTTTACAAAAGGAGAATTTGGTTTATTTGAGTGCTTTGTGTGTCGGTGTCTTCTTAGAAGTTCATGTTGGGGGTTTAATTTTTCTTTGGCTGAACTTTATATAGATCAGTTCTTAAAACACTTCAGCTTTAAGCACAGTCAAATTTCCTAGCCCTGCTGATTTTTAAAAAAAAACTATTGCAGAATTCTTTTGAGTTAAACTGACAAAGGATAACTGCTTACTTTTTTTAAAATTTTGCTTTTATCCCATTTGAGAAGCAGTTGTCTTTTATGTTGACATTGTTTTCTTTTTTTAATTTAATTTTTTTTACTTTTAATTACAGTTCACATACAGTATTACATTAGTTTCAGATGTACAACATAGTGATTAGACAGTTATATAACTTATGAAGTGATTACTCCGATGAGTCTAGTACCCATTGGACATCATACAGAGTTGTTAAAATATTATTGACTGTATTCCCTATGCTGTACTTTACATCCTCATGACTGTTTTTATATTTGGCAATTTGTACATCTTAATCTCTTCCCCCTTTTCACTCATCCCCTCAACCTTGACATTGTTTTCCTTTTTTTTATTCATTTTTTTGTTTTTTTGTTTTCCTTTTTGACATATCTTTGTTTTCCATGGCGATATGTTAGGTTAAGAAAAGAATTTGACTTGTGTGTAATTGACAGGATGAACTGGAATAATTTTCTTTATTCTCTCTCATTTCTTATTTTGTAAATTTTTGAAAAAGTTTTGTTCTTTTTTGGTGTATCTTAGTTTACTTGTTTAGAATAAAGGTAATTTCAATAGCCAAACACATTTCAGCTGATTATTCCATTTTGCCATGAGAATTCAAAGACTATAAGGTAAAAATTTGAAATTTTAATATTTTAAAATCTAAGTTAAACTATATCTTAGAAACGTTTGGTCTGATTTTACTTTATGTCTTTTTTAAAGTCCCTCTATTAAAACGTATATATGTAAGTATGACTTCTTCCATCTCCCAGAAGTAACTACTATTAAATTTTCTGTCCTTGACTTTTTTCTGTAGTTACACAGACATGCTACCTTTTTCCCCTGTCCTGAAGTGCACATGCTTTACATACATAGATCTGCAGCTTGTCTATTTCACTTAATAAATGTTAGCTATAATTATTATATGTGTGTAAATTTTCATGCCATGTAGTGTGCTATATGCACTGCATGCATTATCTCAGGAAATCTTCGTATCAGTAAGGTGGGTACTATTGTAATTGTTCGTATTTGTATTGTTCCTATTTTATTGATGAGGATACTGAAGCCTGGAGAGGTTAAAAGTGCCTAGAGTTATATAGCTAAGACATGCGGGGGAGACAGGATTCAAATCCAGGTCATCTGATGCCAGGGCCCTCTGATCTCTTTGTTTACTAGATCATAGACTACTTTCCACTTTACTGTTATAGATCTACCTCATTCTTATTAAAGAGTATTCCATCACATGCATGTGCCATGCATAATTTATTTGCCTATTTCTCTGTTGATGGACAAGTAGATTGCTTTAGATTTTTTTCGTTATTTTATAAGCAGTGCTGGAATAGATACTGTTTTACATATTTTTCAGGTATTCTTGCTTTTACTTCTGTAAGACTACTGAATTAAAGGGCATGAGCTCTGAGTGGTTTAAATTTTAATAGCTATTGCTAGCTTACTCTCAAAAAAAGTATCAATTTACATACCTCCAACAGTGTATGAGAGGGTGGATTTCCCCTACACTCTTACAAGTCCTGGATAATGTCAGTTGTTTTAAATTTGTGTCTTCTGATGGATTAAAAAAATGATATTCTTCAATTCACAAATGTTTCCATGCCTAGCCTGTGGCAAGCCCTATGCTAGGCTCTAGAAAATACAGTAACAAACAAAACCAAACGCAGTCCCCATTCTTAGGTAGTGAATCAGATGGCCATTATTGTATTGTGCCGTGTGTAATGCGCTTCCGTGTATAATGCTCACCCATGTTTTTTGCTGAAACTTTCAGGGGAAAAAATCTTTTGTTTTAATTTTTTTAATTCAATTTTTTATTTGTTTACGTTTAGGTACTTGTTTTTTTGTATTATAATGGAATTTTAGCATTTATGTTTTAATATATTATGGTACAAGAAATTTTATGTAACAAATGATTGCAAAACATAAGGACAGATACAAGGTATAAGAAATTTTATGTACTGGTAACAAATTAACGATACTTATGCATCATAGAAGGCCAAGAACTCTGTTTTTTTGCAAGTTCGTCATAAGTTCAACAAAACTGATTATCGTATTTCAGGGTATTATTTTGCATATGGAAATTGTTGATTTCGAGAGTTACACTTTTAACTCATAAGTATAAATAAAATAATTAAAAACATTTATATAGATATGGAAATAGTACTACCCATGTATAATGTGCATCCTTATTTTTCCCCTCACAAATTTGGGCAAAAAAAATGCTCATTATACATGGCAAAATACGGTAATTGAATGATTCCCAGACAAGTACAAAACTACTTATTCCACAAATACCAGTGTGTACTACTTGCCAGGCACATTTCTAGGTATTTGGAATACATCAGTGGGCAACACAGATGATAAATAACCCTGTTCTAGTGTGGGAGAAACAGATATTAAAGAACAAACATAAGCAAATGGTATGTATTGTTAGGTAATAAGTGCTGTGGAAAAAAGAAAAAATACAGCAGGGTAAAAGGAAGGGGGAGATAGGCTGGTTTTAAAGAGGGTGGTCAGAGTTGCCTTATTGAGATATTTGTGCAAAGACTTGAAAGAGATAGAGGAGATAGAGGAGTTAGCTTAACACCAGTTATTCAATAATCCATGTATTTGGTTTGTTTGTTATAACTTGATCAATCTCCCATCCACTGAACTTCAGGTATTTGATCCAAAGCACGAAAACTCTGTGCTTTCCTCACAGTCTTATCACTCCAATGTCACAACACACAGTAACCTGGAATTGTGTAATGTCCTTAATTTGTATACCTTACCTGACTTAGGATAGCTGGAGAAAGTGTTCCAGACAGTGGGATCGATTTTTGCAAAATCTTAACAAAGGAGTGTATCTGGCATGTTTGAGGAATGCCATGAATGTCGGTGGCTAAAATGAAGTTATGGGGGTACAGGGGATAGGTGGGAGAGGTGAGTAGTTGGGTATGAAATGAGATGTGGTGGGGTGGGCGGCAGATCTTGTTCTGCCCTATCTACATTGTAGCCAAAAAACGTAAACATTGGCTTTCATTATGGGGAATCATTGAAAAGGTTTTGAGCAGAGTGATGTGATCTGACTTATGTTTTAACAAATCACTCTGGTAGCTAAATTGGCACTAGAGAGTAAAGGGAGGCAAGGAAAGCATTAATCCAGGAAAAAGATGATGAGGCTTGGACCAAGGGTATATTGGTAGAGGTTATATTTTGAGGTATGGTCAACAGGATTTGGATTAGATATGCAAGGGAGAGAGGAGTTAAGATCATTCAAAGGTTTTTTTGTGTTTTTTTTTTTAATCAGTTCTGATTATTTTTTTTAAACTTTTTAAAAAAACTTTATTGGGGAATATTGGGGGACAGTGTGTTTCTCCAGGGCCCATCAGCTCCAAGTCCAGTTGCCGTTTTTCAGTCAGTTGCAGGGGGCACAGCCCACCATCCCATGTGGGAATTGAACCGGCAACCTTGTTCAGAGCTTGTGCTCCAACCAACTGAGCCATCCGGGAGCTCAGCGGCAGCTCAGTTCAAGGTGCCGTGTTCAATCTTATTTGCAGGGGGCGGAGCCCTCTATCCCTTGCGGGAGTCGAGAAATCGAACTGGCAGCCTTTGGCGTTAGGATCACGGAGCTCCAACCACCTGAGCCACCGGGCTGGCTCAGTTTCGTCTTTTATATTTAGTACTTTAAGCTACCTGGCATTTATTTATTTTTAAATTTAAATAGGGAAAGTTTAATATAAAGAATTAACTAAACAGTAGATTACCTAAGAGGAAAAACAAACAAACAATGTACTGTATTTCCCCGAAAATAAGACTTAGCCGGACAATCTCTAATGCGTCCTTTGCAGCAAAAATTAATATAAGACCTGGTCTTAGGTATACTATTGTGTTATATAAATTTTTGCTCCAAAAGACGCATTAGAGCTGAATGTCCGGCTAGGTCTTATATTTTTTGGGAAACAGGGTAGCAATAGCAGATATAAGGAGCAGTCGCTACCTCCAGGGCTGAGGCAGAGCACCCAAGGAAGGAACAGATCTTCAAGAGAGGCCGCTCCCAGGACTGAGATCCAGACTTGGTTGGAGAGGGTGCATATGTGGCCCTCTGAAGGGCAGACTTCACTTTGGCAGAACTTGCTGGAAAGCTGCTTTCTTGTTTGCTGGGAAAGTTGCCTCTATCTGGAATTTAGTTTTGATGTGACATAGGGATCTAACTTTATTTTTCTTCCAAATGGACAGCCTTAATGCAATTTATTCAATAATCCATGTATTTGGTTTGTTTATTGTAACTTGATCAATTACCCAAACACTAAACTTCAGAGACTTGATCCAAAACACGAAAGCTGTGTCCTTTCCTCACAGTAGTTGGATCACGCCAATGTCCCAACACAGTAACCTGGAATTGTGTAATGTCCTTTAACATGTATATCTCACTTGACTGCCTGTGAGCAGAACTATCTTTGAATCTTAAGGGCTCTGATTTCTAAAATAGCTTGATATACACTAGGTTCTTATCCAGTGAAATTTGACATGCTTCTCTTGTGTAATCGTTAAATTGAGTTTAGTCTTCATACGATTTTAGTAAACATTTATTTTGTTTATTTTTGTGTTTTAGAGTTGTGCTAGGTAGTATGGAAAGGATACAGAAATGAATGAGATGTAGAACAAGAACTTTATGATCTACTAGAGGAATGGGCCTTAGGCATGCTAATGTGAATTGAGGAGGTGCCTAGCCAACGAAGATAATTTTCCTCTGTGGGATCACAAGTGAAAGAACTGGAAGAGCAATGAAGGAAGGTACCTTTGTTCAGTTTTTTCATTGGAAACCTGAATCTCTTCCAAGTGGTAGTCTGATTTCTCTTTGAATGCCTCTGGAGAGAAGGAACTTATTATCTCCTAGTTTTGACTAGTTCTGATATTTTGTGTATCCTTTAATTAAGTGGAAATTTGCCTCACCATACAGAGGAAATGCAAGGCATTCTTCTCCATGTTAGTCTGAAGAAATTTGATAATAACATTATGTCCTTCCTAAATATTCTTATTTCTCCTATCAGATGGTTTTGAACCTACTTAACATTCTTTTGATTCTCTTTGAGACAGATTCTAGTTGTTAATGACTTTTGGTGGTACCTGATGTTCTCTAGATGGATATAACCGTAGAGAGTAGTAGACACACAGACATAGCACTGAAAGGAATACTCAAGATTCGTTATCTTCCCTCATTTTACAGATCAGGAAACATAAGGGACTAATGAAGTGGAAGTGACTTGCATTATGGCAGAGCTCCTTTCCTTATGGAGCTTAAACTCTAGTGATGAATACAGACAAATGCCATAAGGGAAGGATATTTTGCCTGGCTGATGATGGTATCCGCAGCACAGCACTTACCGTAGAATGAGCTATAGATATTTGTTGAAAGAAAGTCAGAGGACAACATGCAGTTACAATAATGTGGTAGCTCTTTACTATTCACAATATTTGACAAAACACAGCAGGAACATCTTATACAGGAAATTTAGTTAACATGGGACCCTCCCTCTATTCCACCCTCACCTCACCCCAAATTATATCAGAGAAAGTGGCATTTGAATAGAGCCTTAGAGAGTTGTGTAGAATTTTTGACAGGTGGAACAGTGTCTTGGAGAAAGCTGTTGCAGGAGAGCGAGAATCTTTGCAGGGTATGGGTTGAACATATGCAGTGTAAGGTGAGGTGTGTGAATAATCTGATGTCCTGGGAGCGTGAGTCCTGTTTCGAGACAGGTTTGATAAAGGGGGCTGAGCCTGAATGGTAGAAAGCTTTGCTGCCAGCTAAGGAGTTTGGGGTTTTCTAGATGATGTGGCTAGGCCTATGTGTAATAGGGTGGCTCAAACAGTGCTATAGGAAGCTTGCTCTGTAAAGCATACAGAGGTTAGTTTGATTTTTTTTTTTTTTTTTTTAAATATTTTATTGGGGAAGGGGAACAGGACTTTATTGGGGAACAGTGTGCACTTCAGGACTTTTTTTTTTTTTTTTTCCAAGTCAAGTTGTCCTTTCAATCTTAGTTGTGGAGGGTTCTGTTCAGCTTCAAGTTGTTGTCCTTTCAGTCTTAGTTGTGGAGGGCGCAGCTCAGCTCCAGGTCCAGTTGCCGTTTTCTAGTTGCAGGGGGCACAGCCCACCATCCCTTGCGGGAGTCGGACCGGCAATCTTGTGGTTGAGAGGGCATGCTCCAACCAACTAAGCCATCGGGAGCTCAGCAGCAGCTCAGCTCAAGGTGCCGTGTTCAATCTTAGTTGCAGGGGGCGCTGCCCACCATCCCTTGCGGGACTCGAGGAATTGAACTGGCAACCTTGTGGTTGAGAGCCTGTGCTCCAACCAACAACTGAGCCATCCAGGAGACAGCTCAGCTCAAGGTGCCGTGTTCAATCTTAGTTGCAGGGGGCAGAGCCCACCATCCCTTGCGGGACTCGAGGGATTGAACCGGCAACCTTGTGGTTGAGAGCCCACTGGCCTATGTGGGAATCGAACCGGCAGCCTTCGGAGTTAGGAGCATGGAGCTCTAACCGCCTAACCGCCTGAGCCACCGGGCCGGCCCGGTTAGTTTGATTTTTAAGGCAGATGCTTGGTTAAGGAAATTGGTTAGGCTACTGCTGTGGTCCAGGAGAGATGATGGGGTTATAATTTATGTCAGTGGAGAAAAGGAAATAATTGAGGTGAGAAATACTGTGGTGGTAAAATAGCAACTTGATGAACATTTAGTTTGGGGTGTAGACAGGAGAGAAATTGAGGAATCTGAGAATGTAGATGCTGTTTACCAATCTAGGCAACCAGTGGGAGGGTGGATTTAGTAGTAGAAAGTGGCAAATTTGGTGTTAGTATGTTGATGGGGAATACTAGTGGGACAGCCATGTAGAAATACCTAGTGGATAGCTGGATAAGCCTGGAGGAAGAAATCAGGGGTGTAGATACACTTTTCGTAGTCAAATGTTTGGAACTCGTCCAGGATGAACAGTGCTCTTTGCTTATGCTTATTGCATGATGGGCATTGTGTTGGGTATGACAACAAAAGTACAGGCTATGAGGAAGTCATAGGTAAAACTAAGGGGTTGGATGAGAAAGACGAAACCAATGATTAATCATAGAAAAGGAGAGTTAGGAGGAAAATTAGTATTAGAAGTCAGTGTTAGAGAAAGTTTGAAGGAGGAGGGGGATGGTCACCAGTATTAAATGCTGCAGAGAAGTCAGATGAAGACAAGTGGTCATTGACATCAGTAGTTAAGGGACCATCAGGACCTCTAAGAGAAGTTTCCGTAAGGGAGAAGTCAAGTAGGTAGAGGCAGCGTGTATAGATTACGTTTTAAAATTATGGTGATACACGTGCAAGTGGGGCACTCACTTGAGAGTAGTAGAATTGTGGCAAGTGTGTGTTTGTGTTTGTGTGTGTGTGTATATTTCAAGAATACAGATTTAAATAACTGTGGATGCTGGAGGAACTGCCAGTGGAAAGGGAGAGCCTAAAGATACCAAGACGTCAGGAATTGAGAGCAGGTAATGTGGATCAGGAGCTTGAGTGTCAAGAGGTGAGATAGGGAGCTCATCCTTGAAAACAGACAGAATTTATGTGACTTGTGCAAAGAACAGCAAAAGCATTTCGGTCAAGATCTTCAACTCTTTGTAATGTAGGCTAACATTCCCTCAATTTATCTTTTAATTCACTGTATCATATTGGTTCACAATAAAATGACAACTATGATTTATTGAGAAGCTGTATGCCTTGCACTGTGCCATGGGTTTTTTTCTTTAGCATTTACTATAGGCCAGGCACTGGGGATACAAATATAGTTACAATTAAAAAAGAAATGTAATAAACTTTATTTTTTAGAGCAGTTTTAGATTTACAGCAAAATTGAACAGGAAGTACAGAGTTTCTATATACTTCTCTCCCTTGCAAGACACTCCCACCATCAACATTCCACACCAGTGTGGTCATTTGTTACAATTAGTGAACCCACACTTCGTTATCACCCAAAGTCCATCATTTACATTAGGGTTCACTCTTGATGGTGTTCATTTTTTGGATTTGGATAAATGTGCAGTTATATGTATCCACTGACCATTGTAGTATACAGAATGGTTTCATTGTCCTAAAAATCTTGTGTTCCATTTATTCATCCATCTTTTCCCCTAAACCTCTGGCAACCACTGATCTTTTTACTGTTTCCATAGTTTTGCCTTTTCTAGGATGTCATATACGTAGTTGGAATCATACAGTATGTAGCCTTTTCCAATTGGCTTCTTTCGCTTAGTCATATGCAGTTAAGGTTCCTTAATGTCTTTTGGTGGCTTGATGGCTCATTTCATTTTAGCACTCATTAATATTCCATTGTATGGATGTATCAGTTTATCCTTTCATGTATGAAGGACATCATGGTTGCTTCCAAGTTTTGGCAATTATGAATAAAACTGCTAAAATGCAGATTTTTGTGTGGATGTTAAGTTTTCGGCTCGTTTGGGTAAATAAGGAGCATTGTTGCTAGATCATATGTATGGTAAGATATTAACGTGGCTGTACCACTTTGCATTCTGCATTCCCACCAGCAATGAATGAGGATTCCTGTTGCTCCACTTCCTCATTAGGAGTTGGTGTTGTCTGTTTGGGATTTTAGCCGTTCCAGCAGGTGTGTAGTGGTATGTCATTGTTTTAATTTTACTTAGGGCAGGGGAAACATTGGCTTGGTGTGTGAGAGTTCGATGAAAGAGGTGGTTGGAGTATGGACGGGGGTGAGATTGGTTGGTTTGTATATAATAGCCATATTCTGGATGAGTTACTATCTCTAGAAATTAGCTAGCTCTTGGAGGAGCACTCTCTCCCTGGACAGCAGGGCCCCATGACATCAAAGTATCATAAAATGCAGAAAATAAAAATACATTTAAACATCATCCTTTAAGATTACAGTACTTTGTCCCCCCACCAGCAGTGTATGAGCATGCAACACTAGGTAGTGGTATCTTTGATTAAAATAAATCCACAAAAAAAGTTGGCTAATTTTGGTGAGTAAAAAGTCTTCTTTAGATTTGCATTTCTTTGATTTCTGTTTGTATTTGGAGTTCTTTTACAAAAGATCTATCTTATAATGTTTGTCATTTTATTGATCATTAAGAGCTTTTTATACAAGGACGTTATACCAGCAAGTCTAGTGAGATTTGTTTTTTTTTGTTTGTTTGTTTGTTTTTTTCTGTCCCTATCTCTTGATTTGACTGTACAATTGATGGAAATACTGCATACCTTTGGTCCATGTTTACTCCTTCAAGAATCTTAAAATTTTTGTACAGAAGACACTTGTGGATAAATTCCTTTCTTTTTATTCCCAAACCAGAGTATTTCTTGTTTGGTGACATGAAAGCGAAAGCCTTTTTGTTTGACTACTGTTGAGTGATCTGGTTGAATTTGGAACAAGAAATTGGATTGTTTAACTTTCACAGTCTTTCCTCATTAAAAAAAAAGTTTTATAAACTTTGAAAAACACCCATGAGTATTTCAGTTTCAGTGTTTGCTTAGTTTTAATAGGACTGCTGTGTCTTTCATGTATCTCTCCAATATGTAAATTAAACTTCATTTTTTTTGAGACTGAGAGTATTGGAAAACACCTAAGCAGGTAAATGAGTATTTGAGAGAGTTGTTGCAGAGATTTAGTCTGTCACTCTTTGTCAGAAGTTCTCAACCCTGTTAGTTTATAACAGGTTTCTCACTTTTGTCAGTATTGATATTTTGGGCCAGATAATTCTTTGTTGTGGATGGCTGCCCTGTATATTGTAGGATGTTTAGCAGCATTTCTGGCCTCTACCTACTAAAATGCCAGTACCCCTTCCCCCAGTTGTGACAACCAAAAATATCTCTAGATATTGCCAAATGTCACCTGGGAAGCAAAATCCCCTCTGGTTAAGAACCATTGATTTATAACAAAATGCTAATTAAGAATAGATATTTCAACATGTAAATGAACATTGTGACTAAATAAAAGAATCCCTAGAAGGTGGTATTACTTCTGTTCATGATGCCTAAATCTCCTATATTAATTTCTTCTATTAAATCCTTATAATCACAGGGAAATCTGCCTAGGCCTTGGAGCCAGGCAGCTCAGTGTTTGAATCCGGCTCTGCCACTTACTGGTTGACTAACAATAGGCAGATTACTTACTCTCTCAGAGAATATTTTGGCATCTATAACTGGGGATGATGTTGCCTACTTTATGGCTTGTTTTGAAAATTTAATGAGCCAGTGCATAAAATAACTTGCCTGATACTCCGCGAAGAGCTATATGTGGTTTATTTAATCCTTGCTACAATCCTAGAAGGTAGTATTCTAGTCCCCTTTTTTACAGACGGAGAGAAGGAGCTATTAGGTTGGTGCAAAAGTAATTGCGGTTTAAAAGGTTAACAATAATTGCAAAAACCGCAATTACTTTTCCACCAACCTAATAGTTTATAAGTAGTCGCGTTGGGCTTCAAACCCTAATTTCAGTCCATTGCTCTCAACTATTACGCTATACTGTCCCATATAATAACTGATGAATAATCAATAACTACTGGCCCCTGTTCTTTCTTATTTCAATTTTTCTAGCTTTGAGACTCCCCCACCTCCAATATTAACATCAGTGCTCTCTCGTTAAAATGTTTTACCTGTTGGTTTCTGATGTCTCCTTCCAAAGATACACAATTAGTCTATTTTAGGTATTAAAATTCTGATCCCTCTGTATGTACGACCTTGATATTTCTGAAAAGCTCATAAATAATGCATTCAACTTTCCTTATAAATAAAATATAACCCTTGTTTTTTTATTTATTTATGAACTTCTGATAAGTAACTCCTAATGTCAAATTTATAGTTATATTGTATCCTTTTTGTAACAGTGTATGGAGATAAGAGATTACATTTACATTTTCTGTTTTTTTGTGTGTTAAAATGGAGGATAGTGTCTACGCAGGGCATTTGATTTGTTTTACAATATAATGAAACATATCTTAATGTTGCATTAAGCTTGACTTTTCCCCTGTCAATGATTAAAAAATCTTCAGAATATTCTAAACCAGTTATCATTTTATATGAAAGGAATTGGTAATAACTAGAAATAATTAAATTTTTTATTAGTAGTTCCCCATTGTGAATTGTATGTGTGAATATGTATAATGCCCCATTTCAGGAATGGTTCAAGAATGATGTTTTATTTTATGGGTACGTTATTTTTCAGCTAATTTAGACATAGACTCTCAAGCACAGAAATGGCAAGACTTAAAAAAAAAAATTAACCTTGGGAGTCCTTCATATGGAACTTTTAAAACACTTAAAAAGTAAAAGGATTAGGATGTAGACCCACTGCCCTCTATGTGTCACGATTATCAGTGTATAGCCAGTCTTGTTTCATCGATAATTCTCTCCCCACTTACCCTCCTGGATTTTTAAAAAGCAAATCTCAGACGTTATATGACTTAATTTGGAAACATTTCAGTATATACGTAAACATAGCCACAATACTATTATAACACCTAAAAACAGTAATAATTCTTTAATATCACCAAATATCTGGTCAGTGTGGAAATTCCCCAGTTGTCTCAATTTTAAAAATTGAATTTCTTTAAATCAGGATCCAAAATAAGGGCCATCCTTAAAATTGGTTGGTATGTTTTGTCTTTTTTTCTCTCTTATAATTTATTTGTTGAAGAAATCCATTCTGTAGAATGTTCACACTTGGAATTTCCTAATTGCATCCATATGATGGTATTCTCCATTTTCTTCTGCCTTTTGTGTTTCCTCTAATTTGGAAGTTAGCTCTAAAGTCATGATCATATCCAGGGTTTTTTTGGTTTGTTTGTTTATGCGTTATGTTTTCTGTGGTTACTTTGTTTTGCTTTTTAAGAGAATATTTCTGAAGTGGTAGCGCGTACCTTCACCAGGAGGCACATAATGTCTGGCTGTCTCTCTTTGAGATGTTAGGACCATTGAAGATCATTGCCTAGATCTCCATTCCTTAGGGTTTGTAAAATTGTAATTTATTAGCTAGAATACTTCCATAAAGAAAAATTCTCCTCATATATTTTGCTAGCTTAAGGTATAGTTTATGTAGGATATGGAAAAGAAATGTTTGATACTTTTCCCTTTGCCAGTTTTCAAAATAATGACTTGGTAGCCTAGAATCCTTGAATGGTGACCAATCAGTTTTTTGTTTTTTTTCTTTGTATATCATCAAGAACACATGAGTTAAAAAAAACAAAAATCGTGTGTTAGGTTGGTGCAAAAGTAATTGCGGTTTTTGCAATTGTTTCTAACCTTTTAAACCACAATTACTTTTGCACCAACCTAATATATATATATGTTTTACTTCATTGTAGTTATTCTTACTGATTGTATTAGTTTACTATGACTGTGCCCACAAATTACCACAAACTGGGTGGCTTAAAACAACAGAAATGTGTTCTTTCACAGTTGAGGAGGCAGGAGGCCAGAAGTCCGAAATCAGTATCACTGGGCTGAAATCAGGCGTCAGCACGTCTGTGCTCCTTCCAGAGGCTCTAGGGGAGCATCCGTTCCTTGCCTCTTTAGCTTCTGGTGGCGGCCGCCATTCCTTGGCTACGTCACTCCAATCTCTGCCTCTGTTGTCCCCTTGCATAGTCCTCTGTGTGTCTTTGTCAAAACTGTTTCTTTTTTGTAAGGGTACATGTGGTTGCATTTAGGGCCCACTATAGATAATCCAGGAGAGAATCCTCTTCCCAAGATCCTTAACGTAATCACATCTTTTGCCATATAACTATTTGCAGGTTTTGGGGGTGAGGAAGTGAATATAGCTTGAGGGCGGGGTTCAGCCTGTGACACTGATGTTCAAATTACCTCATTTTTGGTCAGTGTATCCTCTAAGTTGACTTGTAAGTCCTTTGATAAAGCTGCAATAGATGCCAAGATGTTCCAGGTTTGTCGTGTATATTTCCTGCCAGGCCTGGAATCAGTAGTTTTTCCCAAGGATCCCTGGTTCCTTTTAGTGGGAAATGGTATTTAGAGACCACATTCGGGTGCTATAAGGATAGCATGTATTTTTCTTATTAGAAATTTTTCTAAAATAAATTGCACTTTACCCTGCTTCCTAAACAGAGTACACTGGACATCATTGAATCTTTTATTGATGACATACTGTTATAAACCTTATTAGTTGTGGGACTGAGCTGTAAGCCGGTGACTTCCCCAGTGCTGCTGAAGTTTTTTTAAAATTACATTTATTTGCCTTTATATTAAATGGACCAAATTCCAATGCAGTTCTGGTCATTGTTTTATTTTTGTTTCCCCGTGACCCAGTCCTCCTTGGTATTAGTGGGGTCTCTTACATACAGGGCTTTTCAACTTAGTATTATCTGCACTCATCTCTAAACTTGGCTTTTTCTGTATCCATTGTTCTTGGACTAAATAAAACTAAGGGTTATTAGGAGATAAAATCGGATCTTACAGTGTGTAATATTAAGTCGGATAGGAAGGGATGTGTGTCCTCTCCTCAGCTAAGCATTCAGATGTATGAGTTTTTCATTTCTATTAAGCTTGAAGTCTCTTTTGGAGGGAGGGGTATTTGCTCTTTTCTGAGCAGTCAACACTGCCAGACCTCTAGTTCCAGCTTTGGTAAAAGGTATTCATTTATTTGGATTTGAAAACTATTTGAAGCTTAATAGCATTAAAAAAAAACTATTTTAGAATAGTTTTAGATATACAGAAAAGTTGGGAAGATATACAGAGAGTTTTCATACGCTGCAAATCCAGTGTCTCCTGTCGTTAACGTCATATGAGGTCAGACAATTGAGTTTGCGAACTTGTGGCAATGATGTTGCTTACCTTTTTTGATATCAGAGGGATTATTCATTATGAATTTGTACCAACTGGACAAACAGTTAACCAAGTTGACTATTTGGAAGTGCTGAAAAGGCTGCATGAAATAGACGACCTGAACTTTTCGCCAACAATTCGTGGCTCTTGCATCACGACAATGCACCAGCTCACACGGCACTGTCCGTGAGGGAGTTTTTTAGCCAGTAAACAAATAACTGTATTGGAACACCCTCCCTACTCACCTGGTCTGGCCCCCAGTGACTTCTTTCTTTACTCTAAGATAAAGGAAATATTGAAAGGAAGACATTTTGATGACATTCAGTACATCAAGGGTAATACAACAACAACTCTGATGGCCATTTCAGAAAAAGAGTTCCAGAATTGCTTTGAAGGGTGGACTAGGCGCTGGTGTTGGTGCATAGCCTCCCAAGGGGAGTCCTTTGAAGGTGACTGTAGTGATATTCAGCAATGAGTTATGTAGCACTTTTTCTAGGATGAGTTCATAAACTTAATTGCCAGACCTCGTGTATTAGTAAGGTACATTTGTCAAAATTAATGAACTAATATTGATGCATTATTCCTAACTAAAGTCCATAGTTTATTCAGATTTCCTTAGCTTTTCCTTTTTTTTTAAACTTTTATTTATTTTAAATGTGTTTTTCCAGGCCCCATCAGCTCCAAGTCAAGTAGTTGTTTCAATCTAGTTGTGGAGGGTGCAGCTCACAGTGGCCCATGTGGGGATCGAATCCGCAACCTTGTTAAGAGCACCGCACTCTAACCAACTGAGCTAACTGGCTGCCCCTCCTTAGCTTTTTCTTAATGTCCTTTTTCTGTTCCTATATCCTACCTAGATACTACATTACATTTAGTCACCATGTCTTCTTAGGCTCCTCTAGACTGTGAAAATTTCTCTGACTCTGTTTTTGATGAACTTTTAAGAGGTATGGTCAGATATTCTGTAGAGTGTCCCTCTTAATTGGAATCTATCTGGTGTCTTTCTCATGATTAGACTGGGATTGTACATTTTTGCGGAGAAGATTACACAGGTAAAGTGCCATTTTCTTTGCATCATGTCAAGAGTACATACTATCAGCATGGCTTATATTATTATCACCCCTATTGAATGTAGTATTTGTTACAGTTTCAAGGAACTGTAAAGTTTCTCTCCCTCTCGCTCTTTCATTATGTGTGTGTGACTTTACATACTGTGCTCTTTGGAAGGAGGTCAGTATGTGCCCCTGACATAATATTATGAAATAAATCAACTAGGTTGATTGTAAGCAGATTTTTCCAGAGTGTTTCCTATCTTCTAACCAAGGTTAATCCCTTGTGGATTTTTTTTTTTTTTTTTTTTAAGATTTTATTGGGGAAGGGGAACATGACTTTATTGGGGAACAGTGTGTACTTCCAGGACTTTTTTCCAAGTCAAGTTGTTGTCCTTTCAATCTTAGTTTTGAAGGGCGCAGCTCAGCTCCAGGTTCAGTTGCCGTTGCTAGTTGCAGGGGGCGCAGCCCACCATCCCTTGCAGGAGTCGAACCGGCAACCTTGTGGTTGAGAGGACGCACTCCAACCAACTGAACCATCCAGGAGCTCAGCGGCAGCTCAGCTCAAGGTGCCGTGTTCAATCTTAGTTGCAGGGGGTGCTGCCCACCATCCTTTGCGGGAGTCGAGGAATTGAACTGCAACCTTGTGGTTGAGAGCCCTCTGGCCCATGTGGGAATCGAACCGGCAGCCTTCGGAGTTAGGAGCTTGGAGCTCTAACAGCCTGAGCCACCCGGCTGGCCCCGGATTTTTTTTTTTTTTTAAGTCAGTGTCTATGAGCTGTCTAAGAGAATGGTGATGGAAGTAACAGTATAGTATGTTTCACTCAGGGTTGTTTCTTGCAAACAAAAACAATTTATCTTGTCTGGTTTAAGCATAAAAGGAATGTTTTGGAAGCTATGAGGTAACTTACAGAGTCATTAGGAGGGCCTGGAGAAATAGATTCTAGGCTATTGGTTCTCAGACTTTAGCATGGATCTAAAGGGTTTGTTAAAACACATTTCTGGGCCAAAATACCCAGAATTTCTGATTCAAGAAGGTGCTGGGTGGGGTCTGAGAATTTGCACTACTAACAAGTTCCCAGGTGATGGTGATTCTGTGATCTCGGAACCACGCTTTGAGAATCGCTGCTCTTGCTAAATTTTAACACCCAAAAGCTGTCATTGAACTGGCCGGATAGGAAACTGTTCTCTCTGCTGCTGCTCATCATATGAAGCTTCACTTTAATACAGTTGCTATGCTGCTTGCACATTTCTGGTTCAGGAACTAGACCTATAACCAGTGGCAAGCCACGGAAAGCCTCACAGTAATGAGAACTGAACTTTGTTTCTTTATATGGCTCAATTCTGAATTGAAGTTACATTTGTGTATGTATGATTGGAGGAGTATAGGTGATACGTTGGCCTTCTGGTTTCAAGGGAGATTGGAAATTTGTTTGACTTCTGTTTTAGAAAGCTGCAACTCATAAAATGGAAATGTCTTTAAATGTAGAAAGGCTGTTTAAAAGATGATGGGCAGCCGTGGGTTTGACAGTTGTCTGCAAGGAGATAAAAGAGCTTGTACCAGAATGTAAATTCATGTACTGCTTCCTTCATCAAAAAATGTCAGTTGAACTGAGCAATGTGTTTGGGGGTCTTAGTTGATTTTACATTCTGGCACAAACTCCTATCTCGTTAGACCAGTAACAGTCTGCATGCTACATTAGACTGCATACTACATACTACTGTGCTACTGTAAACGCGCAAGAGAGAAGGGAATCTAGGGTTTTAAAATGGCTGACCGTAGGGTCTAAGTTGGCTCTAAAGTGTGGCGATACTTGAAGCAGCCTGGCAACTTGGGAAAAAATAGAGCAGGTGAGACAATTAGAGGTAAAAATGAGGGCTCAAAATATCTGGGATATCCAATAAACCCTTCTAAACAGGGCCGTCTAGTAGAAATGTAATGTGAGCCAAAGAATGCAATTTAAAATTTTCTAGTAGCCACATTAAAAAAGTAAAAAACAGCAACAAGAAACAAAACAAACCCCCAAAACTTGAAAATAAAAAAAGGAGAAATTAATTTAAAAAACAGCTTTATTGAGATTTAATTCACATACCATCAGTTTCACCCTTTTAAAGTATACAATTCAGTGGTTTTTAGAATATCCACAGAGCTGTGCATTCATCACCACTAATTCCAGAGCATTTTAATCACCCCCCCAAAAGAATCCCATACCAGTAGCAGTCACTCCCCACTCCATTCCTCCCTCCTTCAGCCCCGGCAAACACTAATTTACTCTTAGTCTCTATGGATTTTTCTGTTCTGGGCATTACATATAAATGGATTCATACGATATGTAGCCTTTGGTGTTTGCCTTCTTTCACTTAGCATAATATTTTCAAGGTTCACTCATTTTATAACATGTATGAGTACTTCATTCCTATTTATGGATAAGTAATATTCTGTTGTATGAATATACCACATTTTGTCCATTCATCAGTTGGTGGACGGACATTTGGATTTCTTTTGGTTTTTTTTGGCTGTTATTAATAATGTTGCTCTGAACAGTTGTGTGTAACTTTCTGTGGAAATTAATTTTGATGCATTTTATTTAATCTGGTATATTCCAGATGTTATAATTTCTATATGTAATCACTAAAAATTATTGAGCTATTTTAGATTTTTTTTGTACTGAAGTCTTCAAAATTCCATATAAATTTCATGCTTAGCAGCATATCTCATTTCAGACAGCCACATGTCAGGTGCTCAGTAGCCTCACGTGGCTAGTGGCTACCATATTGAAAAGCAACAGCATAAAAGGAGCTCAAGGGGACGACTATGCTATATAGGAAAAACGCAGTTTTCCCCAATGGGAGGTGATTGCTTGTTTGCCCCTGGATGGATAACATAGTGTTACTGCCTTTGATGTTCCCACAGGAATGCTCTTCTTGGCTTCTTTAAATCCTTGCTGTCTTTTAAAATCCTGACTTATGTCCTTTATCAGTGGGGTTTAGTTAGTCCAGCTCACTTTTTTGTTTACTTATTTATTTAGTAAATGTTTATTGAACACCCTGTCTGTGCTAAGTGCTGGAAATGTAGCATTGAACAGAGTACATAAAGTCTCTGTTTGCACTGAGCATATACTCTAGTAAGAAGCAACATTTAAGAGAAATCATTTCAGATAGTGACAAGTACTGTGTGGATAATAAAATCAGCCTGAGGAGGAAATCACCTCTGTTGAAAGCACCAATTTATTCTTGCAACTTTAAACTCCTATTTCAATAAGGCTGATGAAAAGATAATTTACATAACTAAAATTTACTAATTTTTAAAATTAAATTAAATTGTATTATTGGTTTCAGGTGTACAAAACAACGTAATGATTAAATATTTATATCCTTTACAAAGTGATAACCCCACCAAGTCTACTACCCCTGTGACATCCTGTATGGCTGTTATAATACCATTGATTGTATGCCCTATACTGTACTCTATGTCCTGTGACTATACATATATATGTTATATATATTTATATATATACACACATTTTTAATTATAATTCACACTCATTATTTATATTAGTTTCAGGTATACAGCACGGTGGTTAGGCATTTATATATAATCTATGAAGTGATCCCCCGGTAAGTCCAGTGCCCATCTGACACCATACATAGTCTCTACAACATTATTATTGTATTCCCCATAGTGTATTTCATATCCCTATGACTATTTTGTGACTACCAATTTGTATTTTAAATTTACTAATTTTAAGCATATAGATCCATGAGTTTTCACAAACATGTACATACAGCCTGTAACCATCACTATTACTATATTGTAGAACGTTTTACCCCAGAAAGTTCTTTCATGCCCCTTTGGGGTTAAACCCCTCCTCCCACTCTGGGGCAAGTGCTGGTCTGCTTTCTGTCACTATAGTTTTGTCTTTCCTAGAACGTAAGTGGAATCATACTTTCTGTGTCTGGTTTCTTTCACTTAGCATGATGCTCTTGAGATTTATCGATGTTGTGTATATTAATTAGTGGCTCAGTCCTTTTGGTTGCTGAATAGTATTCCATTGTGTGAATATATCATAATTGGTTAATTTATAGTGGGCATTTGGGTTATTTCCAAGTTTTGACTATTACAAGTAAAGATGCTGTGAACATTTGTGTACCAATCTTTGTGTGGAAATATGTTTTCAGTTGTAGGATTGCTGGATCGCATGGTAAGTGTGTGTTTATAAGAAACAACCAAACTGTTTTCCAAAGTGGTTGCACTATTTTGCATTCCCACTGGAAGCCTTACCAAAACCTGGTAAATGCAAGCACAAAATAAGGATGAAATTTAACTTCACTGATGGTGAATCTAGGGTCCTAAGCCAGGTCCTTCTGCAGTGGCAAGATGTAGTTCCACTTATGAATGCCAGTAGAGTTATAGGCAGAAAATTGAAATCTTTCAGCTATTTCCTTAAACAAGCCTGATATTTGAGTTTTGAATAGCCTTCTTCATCTTGTACGTGAGGAACTGAAATATTTAAGTATCCAAATAGTTAGAAAATATATCTGGTAATCAGCCCAGTGATAGTCATCCCTTTCATCTGCCTTGGCATTATGGTGTTTCAAATACTTGGGAAGTAGAATAACACCAGTTTGTACAAATTGAATAGATAGCAGCCCATTTTTATCTATGTGTACTTATGTCAGCTGTTGAACACCAGCTTTTGACAATTATGATAGTTGGACTAAATGTAATCAGAAAAACTGTATAGTTGACTTATTTCTGAAGTTATCCTTGTTTGGTAACTACTTGAGACTTTTTTCATGGTTCACATTTTCAATATCCCATATGGAAATAATGGTAGAATATAGCTTTATAGCCTTATGATAATATAGAAATAGAGCATAGAATATAGTTTATACTGCATTTTTTATCTACTGAACATTCACTGAAATTTGTTCACAGTTCTCTTCTGTATTTTTTACTTTTTCTCAAAGTTTTGTTTACCTGCTTGTCTTAATTGATAACTTTGCTTGAATACAACTTCTGGAACATTTAAAAAAGAATAGATTATTGAGCAAGCGGTTTATGAACATTTTAGAAAATTAAGCGATTTTGTAATTATCACTAGGAAGAATCTCTGGAACAAGTTGAGCTAAATGAACAGCTTCATTTTTTTTTTTTTTAAGCAGAATTATGAACCTGAAACTTAAATTCTGAAGTTGTTGATAGTAACTTTCATTTGAGTGCCTATTATATGTGAGTTGCTTTTATATGATGCTATGTCTAATTTTCATAGTATGTGACACTTTGCGAAATGGTATCATCTTTATTTTAATATAGAAATCTTGGAAAGGTTAAACTGCTTGCCCTAGTTCATATAACAAAAGCTTGGGTTTGGGTTGAAATACAAGTTTCTCTGACTCCAAAATTGTAGATGGCTTATCTTTGAATTTTAATAAGCTGTTATGAAATCATGGATAAGATGAAGAAATTAATTTGATACTAAAGATGGTTGGAATGAATTTGTAACTAACAGAGTAATCTAATATATCAATATCAACCTCCACCGAGATCTCAGATGATGCACCAAAGGGCTCTATCATTAGTTCTAATTTAAAACTTTGTTTAAACGAAACAACCCCCCGAAGCCCCAAACTCTGCAACATGGCTACATTTGCACCAGGTATAGGTTGGAGGAAGCCTTGGCTTAAGTGTAGTTCAAAGGAAAGGATTTAAGGATAGTGTTATTGGATAGATTACGTAGTCTTACGGGCTAACAATGACTGTGGCGGTGTGGCCAAAAAAAGCTCGGGTATATTTACGGTACATTATGAAGAGTATAGCCCTCAGATAGAATGTTTCTCCTAGACTCCATGCTGGTGTTGTGTTAGGATCACATGTCCTATTCTATGTAGAACTTGACTACCTGTAGTATGTGAGGAGAGCAACTGAGATAATGATGAACTTAGAAATTACTAAAGGGTTAGGAAGCGTTTCATCTAAAGAAGGGAGAGAGCAAGTGTAGGATGTCAGATACTAGAAAATTTCCTCTCTAAGTCTATAGGGCAGAACTAAGATCTCTAAGGAAGCCCATTTAGGGTTGTGTTAGTAAAAGTACGTATTTCTAATAAATGACCAATTATCCAAGGGAATGGACATGGAGGAGGATAATGTAAAATCTCTGAACAGTGGAAGTGGCTGCCCCGTGAGGCAGTAAACTGAGTTATTATATTTATGTTCGTGTGGAAGCCATGCGATATTGTAGGAATGGATTCCTGCAGGAATTAGGAATTGGGGTTTTCAAACTATTTTTGACCTCTCTCCACAGTGAGAAACACATTTTTTGTTGCAACCCAGTATAAATGTGTGAGTACAGGTTTCCCTTGCCATATGAAAGTAGAATGTTCCTATGAAACCTTTTGTAAGCTGAAGTGGTGTAAAGTGACGAGGCAATTACCATTAGTTTATATGGAAAAAATTTTGAGTGTTCCCACACCAAAAAAATAACCTACTAAATCATACCAAATAACATAAAACCTAAAATAACACTAGCATATAGTAAAAGCAGCGCTATCATTGCTCAGGGCACACGCTGCCTCTATAACGGCTCCTTGCAAAACAAGCACTGAACACTGTTTTCTCTTTTTTCCTAAAAGTGAAATTCCTTTCTGTTATTGACAACAGTGCTAATGTAGACCTTCCATAAAAGCAGAACGACATGAGGCAAACTTACAAAAAGTGGGGGATACCTGTATCTGAAATACAAATTTCATGAAATAACATATACCCGTATTAAATATGTTGCTGATATTTTCGGTTATATTTCATTATTTTAAAAAGGCAGATTGCTAAACACTAAATTGATTTAACAACTCACCCATGGATTGAGACTCAGTTTGAAATACACTGGACGAGGATAATCTAAAATTGTTTCAACACTGATCCTGTGATTGTTCTTACTCAAGTGATAAACAGAACTGAAAATTAGGCCCAGAAAATTCTATACTGCAAGTGCCTGGACGTTATTAATTTTGGTCATAAATGTCTCTAAGGAGGTGGAAAATGAGAAAACATCCCTGTGTCCTTGGAATCTTCCCGTCTCCACCCTTACCGCCCCTCCAACTCCTCCCCCAAATCAGGCTTTTCCATTGTTTCTTCTCCCTATTTCTACTTTTACCCTTTTGAAGAATCTCTTATTATATAGTTTTTCATTATCTCATTTTTGCCCTGATTTTCTTTTGGGTGTCAGTTAATATTTTTCCTGGATTCATAATAATATCTTCAGGTAGTTAACATAAACACCTAATCTTTACAGAAGAAATAATTGGTTTTCTTATTTGAAACCCATCATCTTAAAAGTGTTGTCTTTTATCTGAAGTATATTGACATCTAATTGCTTTCAGAGAGTTGCAAAACAGAAAAGTAAAAGACAAAATAAGATTTTTCACTTTGATTCACTGAAGGAAGGCAAAGAAGTTGTTCTGTGTAAACTTCTTAACCAAATGTTATTCTGTTTTAAAATTGGTTCATCTCAGTAAATGGACAAGGTGAAAGGGTGCAGTTTCTTCAAGTTGCTAAAGTCAGCTGTTTTGGGGATTATATAAAATAAAATGGGATTATATAAAGTGAAGTCACAATTTTCTGTTGTACTAAAGAATTATGATTATCTTTGTGTTATGGAAAAAGTGATTCCCAAATGCCCTATCTAGTTATGACATATCTATTTGTTCTAATATTGTAAAGTAATGTTAATCCAGTTACCCACATGTGGACTGCTGTTTGTGATGAGTATTCTCTAGATTAGTAATCCCTGGCAACCCCACCCACTTTCTCCTCTCCCCTTCTTCTCTGAGGCATCCTAAGTAAGTATGGATTTATTTAAATGTTAGCCTAAACAAATCACAATTCAGTGGATAGATTTACTGCAAATGATCATTTTTAGTAATTTCTAAAAGAAGCTAGACATAGTGAGGTTTTTTTTTTAATATTAATTTTTATTTTCATAGTGAGTTTTTAGAGCACAAAAAGAAGGCTACCTAGAAAGCCACTTCTGAAACAGAAGAATAAATTATGTTTTTCAGAAAATTAATCTATTTTAGTAAATTGTTTGTCCTGGGAAAATATGTGTAGTTAAAAAAAAAAAAAGATTGTGTATAGTATATAGTATATATACAAATATTTTAAGACCATGGAAGTAAATTAGTGCCCTTTTAATGAGCACCAAGATTGATATGGAGCAATAAGATAAAATTATAATAATAACAAATAAAATGAAGTACTTCATTACCTTTTAATTTAAATCCCATCAGTGTAATTTATTTTTTTCATTACTGTTTGATTCAGAGAGGCAGTATAATTTGGCATATTCTTTCCAGTCTTTTTCCTATATATTTTTTGCATAGCTCATATTGTTTGCATATAGTTTTTTATCTTGTTCTTTTTGATTAATATAATTTTTCTGGCCTGATTATTCTGCTGGATGGATGTACCTACCACATTTAATAGTGTCATTTTAAAGTACAAGTTAAGACTTCTGAGTTACAGGAACTGTTCAGATCTTTTGTTACACTGGAATTATGTTCTGTTGTGTGTAGGTTTTTTGTTTTTTGTCTTTTTTTTGGCTTGAAATAGGTATTTTATTGGATCTTTAATATCTTTAAGCAAAAAGATTCTGACTGTAGTAATCTTTGACCAAAACTGCTTTTTTCCTTCTCCTATTGCTTGTCTTACCAAATTTATTTAAACAGGTGCTAGCTAGTATAGTAATAGGACACAGGTTGGGGGTTAAAAATATTTTAAAGTTATTATGTAGTCTCTCATTCATATCAAAATTAGGGAAGACGTACCTAAGAATTATTGAATCTTCATTTATTTACCATGTTATTTTTTCTTTTCTTTCTGTGTTGTTGCTTAATTCACATATTTTGAATAGATGGTATATATAATAATTTTTCACTTTGGAAAACCACTAAAAGTAACCATTGCATAAGATAGTTTCCCCCTTTTTCTTATTACGCAAATAAAGGTAACAATATAAGCAATGTGTGGAATGGTTAACAAAGACTGGCATACTAATAGCTCTCCGCAGCTAAGTTACAGAAGGCTTAATATTGTTGAAGGTTAACATTAACACTAATTAATTTGTCCGTGATGCTTTGAAGATACATGGTAATAGGGAAGGGGATGAACTGGAAGTGTCAGCACGGAACTGAGTCCGAATCATGCGTTTGGAAGTGACTTCTGTGGCTGTATACAGGGTCACTTGATCACTCTGCTTTTTCCCTTTATTTAAATAAATATTACTAATTTAATAATTATAGGTAACATTTGTCAATTTTTCTATAAGCCAGGCAAAGTACTACTTTTTACATAAACTATTAGCTAATTATTTTGAACTACTAGTCATCATGTTAGAAAATTATATAGTATTTTGTGTGATGAGAGCTATTTTCAGTTTGATTTGTAGTTGGAGGTTAATGCCCTAGGATGTGCCTGTTTGTAAATTCTCCTGTTGTCTTATGCAAGGTGAATTGATTTTTCTAGATATAGCCGTAGAGGCATTCTTATAAAAAGCAGTTGTTTTGGCTCTTTCTGTATTGTAAAATTGCAGTATGTTAGAAGTACTTGAGGTAGATTTGAATTTTTTTTTTATTAAAAAAAAAGGGAATAAAGGAGTTACTTGTTATATCCTCAAAGGGATCCTGAATCCTGGAATAGAAAACTGTCCTGAAGCCTGGAGAGAGGGGTGTGGCCTGTGTCTGAGCTGGGAGTCATAACAACACAATCGGCTGCAGTTTTAAAGGATGCATTTTAGTTTTTATTGATTCGTTAACCTCTGTTTCTAAATATAAAATACAGTGTTGAAAGAATTGGGGTGTGTGTGTGTTGGTGGAAGTAGGAGTGGGTGGTGGTGTGGTTGTTAGGAAAAAGTAAGAACAGAGGGATCTTGCTTTTTCTTCTTTTTTGATTCCCCAGAGCCCTTCCCTACCTCATGCAGTAATCAGTAGCTACCAGTAATATTAAAGAGTTAAGTGGAAAACTTGTTTAATTTGTTTAACAGTTGGGATAGGACAATAAAAATACTAGAGAAATAAATAGCACAGAACAATTTTTCTTCATGATTTCAAATGTTCAATATGACAGAACTGCATATTTCCCCTTTTCAGTGGATTCTCCATCCCTTTTCTGCAAAGGTTATCAAATGTTCCAACGACCCAGTGTCATTCTTTGCTTTGACCTAAAGACCCTAGTATGTGCTCCTCAAAATGACTCTTACCTTTAATGCTGTGGAACTCAAAACAGCAGTCATTTCCTCTTCCTGCCATGGATTGCACAGATACTGTTAGATCTGCTGTAGTGAGGCTTTTCTGAAGATGTCATGGGAATGAACTGGTTTTAGTTCATTATTATCAAAGGAGTCGTAGAGATCTTTGAAAAGCACATGGAAGAAATTAATGAGCCGTAATTCTGATACTAATAGATAAATCATTGGTGTATTTTTCGAGTCTTTTTTCTACGTACCATGAAGTCAGCTCTCAATTAAACTGGGGTAATGGATTGGGAGAGAGGAGGGCCTTTCGAGATAATCTCAGATCATGACCAAAATTCTAGGCAAATCATCATTCTGGGGTGGCTTGTAGTAGGAAACTGGGACCTCTGCTGGCCTAGGTAACTAGGCATGGGCGTAGTACTGATAGGTATCCTCTGCAGGGATTAGGGCCGTAGCTTTGTGGCTGGGCTGCTATTGGGCAAAGGAGGAGGTCAAGGGTTAGACTCCTGGATGTCTCAGTCCTCTCTCCAACCAGAAGAGCCTTTGGGTTTGGTCAGGATAGGCATTTATTTAATGGCCAAATTGTAGAGCCCCAAAAGTAAAAATGGGTCCCAGTCCCTGCCATACCACAGTCAACACGAATCTAAAAACCAGATAATCGCCCAGTAACGGAGAGTTCATATAGAATGTAGCGTTCTGTATCCTTTCTACATAAGAGTTTTTGATTATGATTTCAGTATAATGGTACTGAATCGCCTTGAAATTGGAGGAGTAGTTCAGGCTAGTGTGGCTATCCTAATCAGGGAAATTGTTAGATTTTGCTCGTGACACTTGAGAGAAACAGGTGCTAGCAAGATTGGCAGTGGGTTCATTTGTGGCATAAATAGCCCAAGTAATCCAATAATTTAACACTTCCAGCAGTGGATTGACATTCTGTCAGTTATACAAAGCGACTTAGAAATTCTCTTGGGAAATTTGCCTATGTGATTCTCTGTATATATGCTGTTTCACTTTACATGATTCATTCACAGTGTATATACGTACTAAGTCTAACAGAAGTGTCTTTAAAAATAAAAAAGTTAGAATTTCCTATATTGCATCTTCGGAAGAACCTTGACTACTTGTTTCATTAGAAATGTGCAGCTGGAATACTAATTTATTCTAACTTAATTTATAAATAAAAGTTATTATTTGTTAATTAGTATCTTTTTTTCCAGTTTCTCTTCAGCAACGGGTAGCAGAATTGGAAAAAATTAACGCAGAATTTTTACGTGCACAGCAGCAGCTTGAGCAAGAATTTAATCAAAAGAGAGCAAAATTTAAAGAGTTGTATTTGGCTAAAGAGGGTAAGTTTATAAGTCTTCCCCTAGCCCCTATACTAAAACTGCCTTAAAATGTCAAGTTTCTTGGTAATACAATGTTGTCGTTAAATAAACCTTGATTTTATTTGTACTTATGTTGTATATAATAAAAGCCTGTTTAGAGGTAAGGATTAAGAATGGAACTGAAAAACAAAATGAGAAATATGTTACTAAGATTTGTCCTTGTCTTTTCACCTTAATGATGATACTTAACATAGTAGGCTGCCTGGTCCTGGGACAGGATTTTCAGTGCTCTTGACCCTTGAGAGAGAGCCCCAGGCAAATCAGGACCGTTGGCATTTCAGTAATAGCCTTAGCCATGTTATATTAAAACTGATAGTTCATGGAATTTATCCAACAATTGTTCAGTTATTTATTACTAGATATTTGTTTAATATTTGTTTAATGAGGCAGAAATTGTGTCTAGGTGCTGGGTATACCGAAGGAGCAAGAGTCACGTGGTTCTTTAACTCATAGAGCTTGAACTCTAGTGAGGAAAACAGATATTAAGTAATTGCATGATATGCTTTTAAAAAGGGCAAATATATTAGAGCATATCATGAGGGACCTAATCTGAAGGATAAAGGAAAGGGTTTACATTTTGGGTATTAACCTAGGAAAATATGGATATGATTTTCACAGCCCTCTAGACTAATGGCTGTCAAACTTTAATAACATGGAGAAAAATCACCTGGAGAGCTCGTTAGAACACAGTGTGTTGGGGTGGGGCCCGAGAATTTGCATTTCTAGTAAGCGTGTAGAGGACTGCAATACTGCTAGTCCTGGGACCACAGTTGGAGAACCACTGCTCTAGACTAGTGATCATCCAACTTTCAAATTTATGTACTCCTTAAGGTATTTATCCACGCCCCTCACACCTTTTTAAAGTTGATGTTTAAAATTTTTTATTTTAAGTTTAAGAGCTGTGAAGGATATTTAAATGAAAACTTTCCATCACCACCTGATTTAATAAAACAAATTAGTGAATAAGGTCTTTAGCAGACATTTTGTATTTTTCCCTTCCTTCCTTGTATTGGATTTTCTTTTTTGCATCTCCTTCATAATATTATTCTTAAAGTGTATTTTTTAGAACACAAACTGGAGTGTGCATCAGAATTTTACCTGCAGAATTTGTTGAAACAAAGATTGCTGGGCTCCACTCCCAGAGTTTCTGATTCACTATGTCTGTGGGATCCTGGAATTTGCATTTCCAGCAAGCAGGTGATGCTGATGTTACTGATTCAGACACCACAATTTGAGAACTATTGGCCTAAATAAAGTAGTGAAAGAATATTTTGTGCTTAAGCTATTTAAAAAATTTTGGGTGAGACTTCTCTGCAACAAAAATATACATGTACAAATACATGGTGATGGAAGGAGAACTGACTCTGGGTGGTGAACACAATGTGATATATAGATGATGTATTACAGAATTGTATACTTGAAACCTGTGTAATTTTACTAACCATTGTTACCCCAATAAATTAAAAAAAAGTTTTTTGAACCAAAAAGTATGCATGTAAATTTATTCTGTATTAAGTTATCATTATAGATATTAAAAGTACACAATTGATCACATGATAAATATTTTGCACATTTAAAAAATAATTATTAAAATGTAAAAATTACTGGACATGCAAGTCTTATGAGTTATGTTGGGTCTTCCTCCCAATTAAGTTATTAACCTCTTGTTGAATATTACTTACTTCCAGAAGAAGATAAGTTTCAGGTTTTTTGTTTTATTAAATAGATACAAGTGCTGAGAACCTTTGGTCTCATAAATAAGTAGATGAAAATAGAATTTAAAAAAAAAAAGCAATTATTCCATTCTCTTAACTCTTTCTAAATTGTATGTTAAATCAGTGTTCTAGCCTCAGAAATATTTGTATTCTATTGATTGACAACTCAGTTAGGTCTTCCTTCAATTTTGTTGAAAGTAGACTATCACCTACCTCACTTGCCAAAAGATTTGTTAGTTATTAGTCATTCACTTTTTTTTTACTGACATTGATATTTTAAGTTATCCCTCTGATTTAATATAACAGGAGTTTTTATATAACAGGGCAGTGAACCATAGTAAAATTCAGGATGGGTAAAAAGACTTTCTTTTGTTAAGTGGGAGAAGGATGTTAAGAAAAAGGAGCTGGGTAAGGAGAACCTGTATTTAAACACCCATTTGTTTCAGGAAACAATATTTATGAAAGTTGAGGATCTAGACGTTGATTCCTTTAAAACAACATGTTCCTATGAATCCCTTGGAAAATCTTTGCTTACTCCCAGGGGTACATGTATGTATACTTTGAAAACCACTGCCGTGGAGTGGTATTATTCAGACTACAGGTTGTAACCCATTGATGGATAACAAAATCGAGGGGATTGTGACCAGCAATTAAAAAAATAAAAAGGAA
This sequence comes from Rhinolophus sinicus, assembly GCF_057876585.1. Classification (NCBI taxonomy): domain Eukaryota; kingdom Metazoa; phylum Chordata; class Mammalia; order Chiroptera; family Rhinolophidae; genus Rhinolophus; species Rhinolophus sinicus. The sequence goes on from NC_142512.1 coordinate 15,381,115, forward strand.
TAAAATGGAAAACAAATAGCACCTTATACTTGGTAAGGTTAAGTAAGTATAGTTACATAAGTCTTTCGTTTCAGTTAAATATATACATGTATGTATAGAGTTGTTATATATGTATTTTTATATATACCTATATCTATATCTGATCTATATATATCTTATGAGTTGTGGTCAAAGAAGTTTGAAGGCCACTGTTCTACAGGATGGAAGGTTCTTAGGCCTCACAGAATTCAGCTCTGGCTTGGAAATATTTACTGACTGGAATATGGGATGGGGTTCTGTTTTCTGATGGCTTGCAGGAGGGCTGTTTCCTGTTTTATTTTGTTCCTTTATAGGCTGACAAGGAGATTGGGAAGCTGGTGTGCCTGGCTAGGCATGGTGGCACTCTGCAAGGCACTGTGGAGGTTGGGTGAATGAGAGATGGTTTTTGTCTTCCAGAAAGGATAGTTAGTCTTCGGGGGTAGATAATGCATTTGGCACGTATCATGATTGTTTGAATATATGTGAAGTATTGTGAGAAATAAGTTCTGTCCAGTTCTTCATTATGTTCAATGTGAATTTGTAAACCTCTCCTTTTTAAAATTTGTTTTAACCTTGAATTGATGAGACCACTTCAAACTCTGCAATGGTATGTTGTCAAGATAACCTGTAAAACCTTTAAAGTATATGTATAAGGTCATGGCAGTATTTCCTCTGATGACCAATTCAAACTCACTGTGATACTGGTTAGTGACATCCTTTTTCCCCTTCACCTCTCACACCAATAATCCCCTCTGCAGCTTTTTCTTTCAGTCTTTGTCTATTCAATAAATTCAAGTTAATCTTGTCCAAAGTTTGTTCATTTGCTTTGTTTTTTTCCTGTTCCCAAATAAAACTGTTAGGGTTTCCCTTGTTTTCTTATTTTCTTCTTTGAAATGATAAAATTGACTTTTCTATAAAATTCTGAAGAAATGAAAATGACCAAGAACCTCTCATTTCTGAAATACATTATCAATTACAGTTTCATATCTCTGAACTGAAACAGCTTGTAATGTGGATTCATTCACAAAACACACTTGGTATTAAAAGTTAAAATTGCTTTGATACATCTAAACCCAGTAAATCTGTGTGTGTACTATTTATCTACTGTGTGAAGTTCTCAGTGAACCTAATTGAAGCTGGCCATAAAGAACACTTAAGGTAACAAAAGTTCAAAAGGAATAATAATGTGGAACTTTTTGAGAGTTTTTGGTTTCTAAAGAAAATGCATAGTGTGTAAAAGGTAAACGTAGATTTAGTTTCTGACTTGGCTGTTTGCCTATTTCATAATAAAAATCAAATTTAAAGGTGTCCTCTAAAGCAGCAACTTATATTATTGCATATACTGTACACTATAAACCTAGTCTTTTATGACTGTCACAGGTAATGACAGTATAAGTCATTGTTTTGATGTGTTCAGCAGTCTTTGTTTTATCTCTCAGCAAACCAGGTCAAGGTAACCCCAGAAGTCCCAACGTTGGTATTTTTCCGGATAGAAACAGCTTTTGCTTTGGTGCTTTCACTTATTTGGAGAAAGCTGGTGGAATTGCAGACAGTAATGAGGAATGATAATAAAAGAGATTACCTTTTGACTCCTTTTACTGCCTGTTCCTACATTGGTACCCATTCTTTTCCCAGCTGATTTCAACTGGGAATGTTTTAAATATTTCTGAAAGTTTTGTTGCTTTTCCGTTAAATTTGAAAAAAAGTATCTTTCAAAAATTATTTGATTTAGCTTTTTCCTTTAACCACCTTCACTACAAAGCTTTGACACTGCAGCAGTGTTTGTATTTTGTGTTTTGGCAATCCTCAATTTTGGGCAATGAGTAAGAGCCTATTACATGAGGCAGCAAACAAAGGCCATAGAGTTCTCAATTGGAGGAAATAGTAGAAATGGAATCACCAGAAGACCATGAAATTTTCTAGTGTTCGGAAAGATTTTGTACATGGTCATAATTTGTATAAAAGTCTGATGCTAACTAACCAGAGTTTCAATAGGTAGAAGCTAGGTTTAGGTAGATATGTAGGGAGATATAAGCTTGCATTTGGACATGAAAATAAAACTAGAGTATATTTAAAACTTTTTAAACCATTAGAAACCTTAGAAACACAATAAATAAATTGAAATAAGGTAAATAGATGGTTTAAACTGTAGACAAAGCACAGAGATGTTAGTAAATTTGAAGAATGTATTGTGGAGTCCTCTCTCCCAGTGAGACATAGAGAAATCTCAAAGAGCAGTTGACATACAGGACGAATTGAATCCTCAACACACATCTAACAAGAGTTCCAGGAGAAGAGAATGAAGGGAATAATAGAGAATATTTGAGGAGATAATAACTTCAAGCATTAAGAAAAAAAAGTGAGTCCTTATCATAAATACTGAGTACCAAGCAGGGTAAATAATAGTAAATTCATACTTTGACACATCATAAACTGTGGAACGTCAAGAATGAAAAGAAAATTTTGAAAGCTACCAGAGAGAAGAAACAATTATGCTGACAAGAGATACCACATAAGCAAAATAGATGCCAGGAGACAATGAAATAAGATCTTTGAAGTGCAGAGAAAAAATAATCATCAACCTAAAATTTTATATGCAACCTAAAATTTAAATTATTTAAGAGTAAAAGCAAAATAGATATTGCAAGCATGGAAAAAGTAGAGCATTTATCACCCACATAAATCACCAAATGAACTAGTAAAGATAACATTTGCAGAAAGAAAAGTAAACAGAAGGAATGGATAGGATATAAGAAACAATACTAAGCATCTTAACTGATAAATCTGACTAAACACAAAACCAAAAAAACTTCCTAGTTCACTATTATGTTTTTAATAGAAGAAAGTGAAACAACTGAGGCAATAAGATTGGTGCTTAGAGGCAAAAAACATTGAAGGGATGTAGAAGGCTATTATAATGAAAGAAACCATCTACCAAGAAAATGTAATAATCATGAACTATGCACCTAACAAAATAGCCATGACACATCATGTAAAACAAAAAGTGATAGAACTATAAGGGAAATTGATAAATGCACACATAGGAGATGTTTAACATTATATCAATTGCTAGATCAAGCAATAAGTAAAGATATAGTCGCTTTCAGCAACAGAATTTTAAAAAGCTTGATCTCTGAGAAATTCTGTACCCAAGAAATAGAAAATACGCGTATGCATTCCTTTTTTACAGTAGTTCTGCATCTGCAATTTTGCTTTCTGCAGTTTCAGTTATGCAGTCAACTGTAGTCTGAAAATATTAAATGGAAAATTCCAGAAATGAAAAAAAAATCATGTTTTAAATTGTATGTGGTTCTGAGTAAGTAGCATGATGAAATCTTGCACTGTCCTGCTTCATCCCTCCCAGGATGTGAATGATTCCTTTGTCCAGTGTATCCATGCTGTATCTGCTTCTTGCCCATTAGTTACTTAGTAGCTGTCTTGGTTACCAGATTGACTGTCAAGATATCACAGTGATTGTGTTCAAGTAACCCTTATTTTACTTAATAATGGCCCCAAAGCACAAGAGTAGTGATGCTTGGGAGTTCAGATATGCCAAAGAGAAGCCATAAAGTGCTTTCTTTAAGTGAAAAGATACGTATGTATGGGAAAAAAAGAGTATATACAGGATTTGGTGCTATTTGCAGTTTCAGGCATCCACTGGAGGTCTTGGAATGTAGCCCCTGCATATAAGGGGGGAGACTTCTGTATATTAAACAGGGAACACTTAAAAAATTGTCTACATTTCAAAGGAAGACAGCATATTAAAAATCAATCTACTCACCATGTTTTCTTACCAAATGCAATTATATTTTAACAATTAACTGTTTTTTCCAAAAGTTTGGAAACTAAGAATATATTCCTATTTCTCATAAGTTAAAGAGGAAATTGCAATGGAGATTGCAAAGTACTTAGCATACAATGAATATGCTTGTGGGGTGCAGCTAAAACAATACTTTGAGAGTAAGTTTATAAGTTTAAATGCATTTTTTTTCCAAAGATTTTATTGGGGAAGTGGAACAGGACTTTATTGGGAAACAGTGTGTACTTCCGGGACTTTTCCAAGTCAAGTTGTTGTCCTTTCAATCTTCGTTGTAGAGGGTGCAGCTCAGCTCCAGGTCCAGTTGCCATTGTTAGTTGTAGGGGGCGCAGCCCACCATCCCTTGTGGGAGTCGAGGAGTCAAACCGGGCAACCTTGTTGAGAGGCTGCGCTCCAACCAACAGCCATCTGGCCACCCAGGAGCTGAGCAGCAGCTCATTGACTTCATTCTAGCTGTGGAGGGCGCAGCTCGCTGGCCCATGTGGGAATTGAACTGGCAGCCCTGTTGCCCAGAGCTCGTGCTCTAACCAACCGAGCCACCCGTTTGCCCCTAAATGCATTTACTAAAAGACACAAGAGATTAAAAATAAATGATCTAATTGTTCAACTCCAGAAGATAGAAAAAGAGTGAACTTAAAGAAAATAATAATAGAGATTAATGAAATAGAAAACAAAGTAACAGTTAAAATCAAAAGCACATCTTTTGGAAAAAAACTAATGAGAAAATAAAAAGACTATGAACAGCATACGAGTACTGTGTATGTCTAGGCCAATATATTTGGAAATTTAGGTGAAATGAGTAATTTCCAAGAAAATACGAATTAACAAAAGTACCTCAGAAAACCTGAATAAACCATAACCATAAGAGAAACTGAATCAATAAGGAGAATTCTTATTTACAAACGATACCATAGGCATAGATTTTATAGACAAATTTTGTTAAAACTTCTAGGAACATTTGTTCCTATCTTTTGTATACTATGTCAGAAACAAAAAAAGTCATCCAGTTTATTTTGTGGGATTAATTTAACCTTGATACATAAACAAGAAGCACTGATAATAGCATACCAATAAATCTCATTTATGACCATAGAGATTAAAATCCTAAATAAAATTGACTTCCGTAGAGTATATAAAAATAGTATACTATGACCATGTGTATTAGGAATGCAACGAGAGTTTAACTTTAGAACATCTATTGATGTAACTCACTAAATTAACAAATGAGAAAAAACAGAAAGGACAGTCAATAAAATTGAACACCCTTTAATAATACCAGTTCATTCTAGTTTTTAGCAAACTAATAATTGAGGGGACCTGCTTTAGCCTATGAAAATGTTTCTATTAGAAACTGATAGCATATATTATACTTAATGGTGAAACAAGACAAAAAGGATTATTATTAGTACTGTAATTCGTTTTGTACTATAGGGTCTCCTAGCCAATGCAATAAAATTTTAAAAAATGAGTTATAAAATTTGGAAAGTTAAGGATAGTTTTGTTTCTGTGTGGATACTAGATGACTATCAGAGGAACCAAGACAGTCTACATTATTAGAACTAAAGAGGGTTATCAACATTGTTGGAATAAAGATTAATAAAGAAGAATCAGTAATGTTTCTTTGTAACAACTAATTATTGAAGTAACGGAAAAAGAAATCCTGAAGCAAATAAAATAAGACAGAAGAAAAAAATCAGAGCCCTTATTCACTTTGGAATAAGTCTAACCAAGGATGTATATAAAACCTTTATAAAGGAACCTTATAAAATAGTTTTGAAGGACATACAAGAAACACCTTAATTAAATGGAATGAGATACCGTGTTTCCCCGAAAGTAAGACCTAGCTGGACCATCAGCTCTAATGCGTCTTTTGGAGCAAAAATTAACATTAAGACCTGGTATTATACCCAGATAGTATATTATATTATTATACCCGGTCTTATATAAGACCCGGTCTTATATTAATTTTTGCTCCAAAAGATGCATTAGAGCTGATGGTCCGGCTAGGTCTTATTTTCAGGGAAACACGGTAGCATGTTCATAGGTGGAAAGACTCAATCTCAGAGATGCCAACTCTTCAGTTAATCTATAAATTTAGAGCAATTTGAATTAAAATCAGTTTTTTCCCCCTTATGGGTCTTCCAAAGTATCTTTGTGTAAGGAAGAACAAGATCAAGATGGTGACCATTATATTGAACTACCAATTTATAGAAAATACAAAGAACAAAGGAACAAGTTCAACTATATTACAGGAATGCAATTAGCAAAATCCAGACTCTGAGAAGCTCCACAAGACAACTTAGCTTCCTCAACTAACAAATAAATTGCAAGGTAAAAAGCTGGAGGGGAAACCTGTAGACTAAAAGACTTAAAATACATTGCAACTAGCTATAAAGTATGGACCTTATTTGGGTTCTGATTCAAAGAGCTAAACTATTTTTAAAAATTTAGACAACTGGAAATTTAAACATTGGATGTTTTATGATACTCAGGTATTGTAAAAAATTTTCAGATGTGAAATGAGCCAGTCAGAAAAAGACAAATACTGTATGATTCCACTTAATGAGGTATCTAGAATAATTAAACTAATTGAAAAAAGAAAGTAGAATGTGATTACCAGGGGCTTGGAGAAGGGGGAAATAGGGAGTTGTTTAATGGATATACCATATTTTGCCGTGTATAAATGTGTTCCTGTGTATAATGTGAACCCACATTTTTGGCCCAAAGTTTCAGAGAAAAAAATCTTTCATTTTAATTATTATTTTTTTAATTAAGATTTTATTGGGGAGGGGGAACAGGACTTTATTGGGGACCAGTGTGTACTTCCGGGACTTTTCCAAGTTAAGTTGTTGTCCTTTCAGTCTTAGTTGTGGAGGGTGCAGTTCAGCTCCAGATTCAGTTGCCGCATTCCTTGCGGGAGTTGAGGAGTCGAACTGGCAACCTTATGGTTGAGAGCCCGCGCTCCAACCAACTGAGCCATCCGGCTGTCCCCCAGGAGCTGAGCGGCAGCTCATTGACTTCATTCTAGTTGTGGAGGGTGCAGCTCGCTGGCCCATGTGGGAATCGAACTGGCAGCCCCGTTGCCCAGAGCTCGCGCTTTAACCAACTGAGCCACCCGTCTGCCCCGGTTTTAATTCAAATTTTTATTTGTTTACATTTAGGTATTTGTTTTTTGTATTATAAAGGAATTTTAGCATTTTAAAAAATATATTATGGTACAAGAAGTTTTATGTAACAAATAATTACAAAACACAGAAACAGATACAAGATACAAGAAGTTTTATGTACCGGTAACAAATTTACAATATTTACGCATCACAGAAGGCCAAGAACTCTTCATTGTTGCAAGTTCGTCATAAGTTCAACAAAACTGATTATTGTATTCCAGGATATTATTTTGCATACAGATATCATTATTGATTGCTAGAGTTACACTTTAACTCATAAGTATAAATAGAATTAAAATCATTTATATAGATGCAGAATTAGTACTACCCATTTATAACGGACATCCTTATTTTTCCCTCACAAATTTGGGCCAAAAAGTGCACATTATACATAGTAAAATATGATAGTTTCTGTTTTGTAAGATGAAAAGTTCTGGAGCTTGTACAGCAATGTGAATGACTTAACACCACTGAACTGTACATTTACAGTTCAGTGGTGTTAAGATGGTACATTTTATGTGTACATTTTATGTGTATTTTTAAGAAATGGTTCTTATCTTTTAGAGATACATACTGAAATATTTATGGGTAAATGGTAAGTTTGAGAGTTCTACTTCTGGCATGGTAATGTGAGGAGCTCCCATAGACCCACTCCCCAGCAAAACCAGTGAAAATTATTTTTAAAAACCACCATTTAAAGTCTCTAGAAGTGGTCCTAAGGCATACAGAAAATGAGACATTTCTTCAAGAAAATCGACTAAATCTTGGTAAAAATAGAGTCTGTGGCATTTGATTGATGAAGTACTCCCTTCCTCTCCCCTCCTATCTTGCTGTGATAGAAACTGAAGTCCAGGCAGATGATGCCAGGAACACAGGTCTCCCTCTCTCCCCAGCTCACAGTTGAGGGCTACAGAATCATTATCCCCCTGCCCCCCACACCTGTCATGGCGGCAGAGTTTCAGTTGAGTGTGGCCAAGAGGTCTAGAGGTCCTTTCTTCCATCCAGCGCCCACTCTTAGGACAGAGGGTCTACCTTGGTTGTGGTATACTCAAAATTCTGATAGCCCTTGCTCTAGCTTGTGTGTAGGGTGGAGGTTCCATGCTGGGAGAAGCAAGTCAAGAAGACCAGAGCCTACCACTCCATCTCCCCCACTCAGCGCCCTGTTCCTAAAGCAGATACGTCACTCAGAGAGATGAGCACCAGCAGTTAAGTGGAGTTTGACAGATGGATGTGGTCAGCAAAGAGACACTCAGAGGGGATCCCTACAAAAACTCATCCCCGCGTGACTGCACGTGCCCAAGGCTGTGCCACCTGAGGAGTAACGTCAGTGGCTACTCTGTGTGTTTGTGTGTGTGTGTGTGGGGGGGGGGGGGCAGAAATAGGCTTTATTAAAATAATCCAGCCAACCACAAAACAAACAGCAGACAATAGTAACAAGCCAGAAAGGGGGTGGTGAGGAACTAGAGTTGCTGCAATATATTATCAAAAATCTCATTTTCAACAAAAATGAGATGAAATAACCAGGAAAAACCCATACAAAGGAAAAAAAGCTTGCAGTGCCTGTGAGGGTGACCAGATGTCAGATTTAACAGATGGACTTCAAAGTAGTCATAAATATATTCAAAGAACTGAAGAAAACCATCTTAAAAGAAGTAAAGTGTGATGATGTTTTATCAAATAGAGAATATCAATAAAGAAATTGTAACAATCAAATGGACATTCTGGAGTTGAAAAGTACAATAATCAAAATGAAAAATTCACTATAGGGGCTCAACAGTGGATTTGAACTGGAAGAAGAATTCGTTAATTTGAAGATAGGTCACTTAACATTATCAAGTCTGGGGGGCGGCTGGTTGGCTCTGTGGTTAGAGCGCAGTGCTCATAACACCAAGGTCCCCGGTTCGATTCCCACATGGGCCAGTGAACTGTGACCTCCATAACTTGATTGAAAATGACTTGATTTGGAGCTGAGATGCACCCTCCACGGCTAGATGGAAAAGAACGACTTGACTTGCCAACTAGATTAAAAGAAAAACGACTTGGAGCTGATGGGTGCTGTAAAAACACAGAGTTTCCCAATATTCCCCAATTAAAAAAAAAAATCCAGTCTGAAGAGCCGAAAGAAAATAGAAAAAGGAACAGAGCCTCAGAAATGTGAGATATCATTAAGTGTGCGAACATCTCGTATGTATAATGGGAGTGCCAGAGGAGAGATGAGAGAGAGAAAAAAAATATTTGAAGAGATAATGGCTGAAAGTTTCCCAAATTTGATGGGACCTACACATTGCACTCCCGGTAGGATAGAGATGTGTAGATATAGATGATGCATGCACCACACACACACACACACACAGTAAAAATCCTAAAATAAGCCAGAAAAAAAAAAAAAGCTGACTTCTCATTGGTAACAATGGAGGCCAGAAGGCAGTGGGATGGCTTTTAAAATGCTCAAAGGTAAAAAACAAAACAAAACCCTGTTAACCAAGAATCCTACGCCCAGCAAAAACATCTCTCCAAGATGAAGGTGAAATAAAGACATCCTCAGATAAACAAACACTGAGCGAAGTTTTCCTGGCAGACTTCTTACAAGAAATACTAAAGGAAATTCTTCAGCTGAAAGCAAGTGGTTCCAGACAGTAATTTGAATTCAAATGAAAGAAACAATGTCCTCAGTAAATGTAATTGTGTGATTATAACAGTATAAATACATATTTCTTAATGGATTTAAAAGCAGTTCTATAAACCAATGTGTATATTGTGGACTTACTAGGTCCTATGGAAATACATTTGCCAGTATCAGCAGTACCAGATAGTAATTCCAACCCATATAGAATCAAGTGAATAAAGCCAGAAATGGTAAATGTGACGGTTAATATAACATAGGCTATTAATATACACTTGGCTTCCTTTCTCCTGTCAGGTTTTTTAAAACACAGTTATATGAAACAGTAATTACAGCAATGTATGATGAGTTTATAACATACATAGATGGCCACGTATGTAACAGTAATAGCATACGCAGATGTGGGGAAAGGGAATAGAGCTACAGAGGAGTAACATTTCTATACCTGCACACCTCAGAGGTGTTGCGCGTTCAGTTCTAGACCACTGTGATAAAGCGAATATCAAAATAAAGTGAATCGTCTTTTTGCTGGTGTGTGTGTGTGTAGGGATCTTTAGTTTGTAAAAAACACAACATCTATGAAGCACAATAAAGCAAAGTGCAATAAAGTGAGGTATGTGGAATGGAGGCCAGAGAGGTTAGACGTAAACTCATTTAGCCAATAGGTGAAAGAGCTTAAATTGAGCTCTAAAACTATGGCCTTCATCCCTGTTTGGTTAGATAGTTAATATTAATTGATTTGTGATACCCAGCATATCTTACAGCTTACCTTTAATTGAAATGGTTTCATTTTCTAACTTAACATTTTAAAATTAAATGCTTAACTTCTTCATAACAGTGTTAACATTATAAATTTAATGTTTTGTTTCTACTTTGGAATGTTAGCCTTATAAAAGTGAATGCCTCATTAATGGAGTCTTTTACTTTTTTCCCAGAGGATCTGAAGAGGCAAAATGCAGTGTTACAAGCTGCACAGGATGATTTGGGACACCTTCGAACACAGCTCTGGGAAGCCCAGGCAGAGATGGAAAATATTAAGGCCATTGCCACAGTCTCTGAGAATACCAAGCAAGAAGCTATAGATGAAGTGAAAAGACAGTGGAGAGAAGAAGTTGCTTCACTTCAGGCTGTTATGAAAGGTAAAGATAAAGAAAGATTTGTCTTACGATTTTCTAACACAACTGATTCTGATGATTGAGAACATTTTCAGAGGGTCTTAAAATGTGCCCTGAGTGTCGTTTGTGGCTTTATGTATTACCATCTCCAAGGTGTCTTTCCAAATAAAAGGGAAGCCAATAATATTGTATATGGGTATATCATTTGTATTTTTAACAAATTTAATAATGGAGAATAATAATAAGAGTGTTACCGAGATATTGCATTAAATGAGAACTGTAGTTCATCATAAGGTTTAAAGCAGGGCTTTTAAATGGATTTTTTTATAGGAGTCAGGCAAGTAGTATTAATAAAGCTGTACGGGTACAGAGAGTATGTAGAGCTGGAGAAACCTCCCATGCAAAGAGTAAAGTTACTATTTACACTTATTAATTCCAGCTAATTATTGCCCATTCAGTCCAGTGTTGCCATATCTTTCACCTTTTTAAGAAAAATTTGGATTTTTATGTAACACCTTCACTGCAATCTATGAGGTAGAATGGGCTATGGGTTAGAATAGGCTTGATGGGCTGCCAGCTTGTCCAAGGAAGAGTAGTGGTTTAATTTCTCTCTAATGTTGGTACCAGTGCTGAATTATTTCCTGCATTTCTGAGAAGGTAATGAAATGAAGTCAGTTGCCTCCTGAATATTTTGGTTCCTGGAATTTGTTTAGTTAATATTATAAGTGTGAAATAGTGGTGACTTTATTTTTTCTGTCTTAGCATTTCAGTGTCTTTTTTGCTTTAGTGCTCTTAGGAAAAAGTTGGTAAGACTAGCCCTATTTCTCAGTTTGTGGCTATCACCTAGGGATGACTCTGAGCCTCTGTGACAATACTGACTACAGTGGCTTACATAAATAGGGGTGTATTTTACTCACAGAAGAAGATATCCACAGGTAGGTAATCCAGAGCTGGTTACGGTGGTTCCACGATGTCCCCAGTGTTCTTGGTCCTTCAATCCTTCTGTTCCTTCATCCTTAGTATGTGGTTTTCAACTTCATTTTGCCTCATGGCTGAAAAATGGCTGCTCCTCCTTCAGGCTGCCTCAGAAAAGCAAAAATTTGCTAGAAATATCCAGCATACATCCACCCCCCCCCCCCCAAACACACACACTTAATTGAGGTATGTGGTTACCTATAACGGGAAAATCTAGTTTTTAAGTTGGGCCATTGACTTCCTGGACAAAATTGGGGTTTTGTTAGTAAGGAAGAAGGAGCCGTGGAAATTAATGGGCCACCATCAGTGTTTATCACATAGTGTTTTCAGATTATATTACATTTGAAGCCATTTTATAAAGACTATAGAATTTATTTTAATTCAGAATCTTGGGTTATAGTAAAATATTCCGGAAATACTTCCTTTTTTCTCATACTTGCAGGTAGTTGGATTGGGGTGACATGTTGTATTTGACTTAGGAACCATAGCGTAGTATCTGAGAACAGAGTTTTGGAGTGGCCTTAGGTTTGAATTCCAGCTCTGCTTTTCAGTTATGAAACATTGGCGAGGGCACTTAACCTTTTCTCAACTTTCCTTATCTGTAAAATAATATATGACACAGGTTTATTTGAAGATTAGAAATTATTTAAAGCCCTTAGTAAAATTTCTACACATAATAAGAACTAGAAATGTTAGTTTAGTGGTTTTGTTTTTTTAATGAATTAAAAGATTTCCAGAAACTAGGCAAAAGCTCTTTATATAACTACTTTTTAAATTTTAGTGTGCCAGAACCTTTTTTTTTTCAGAATGCTTAGACGTGAAATATTTGGTGATGTTTTGTAGAAACAGTTCGTGACTATGAGCACCAGTTCCACCTTAGGCTGGAGCAGGAGCGAACACAGTGGGCACAGTATCGAGAATCCGCAGAGAGGGAAATAGCTGATTTGAGGAGAAGGCTGTCTGAAGGTCAAGAGGAGGAAAATTTAGAAAATGAAATGAAAAAGGTATGAAGGAATGTATTCATCTATAGAAATATTTAAAATCCAAATGCAAGATGCTTTAATATTATTGTGGTAATAGAAGTTGTATTTTCATGTTTTCTGTTAGGGGAATTATTTGGACACAGACCTAACTATAATACTAGATAATTTGATGCCATTCCCCCATATATTTGTATAGGAAACTCCCTCACCTTCTTCAGATCTTTGACCAAAAGTCTCCGCCTCATGAGGCCTATCCTGACCGCCCCGTTTAACACTGCAACCTGCCCGTCTCCTTCCCCCGCTTACCACAACTCTGCTGATCACCCTTATCCTATTCTAATTTTTCTGTTTCCACAGCACATATTTCCTTATAATATCCAGTGTTCAGCTATTTATTATGTTTAATGTTTGCTGCCTTTTTCTCCTTGCTAGCATGTAAGCTCCACGAGGGCAGGAGTCTTGTTTATTTCTGTATCCTCAATGCCTAGAACAGTGTCTAGAACGTAGGTGCTCAATAAATATTTGTTGAATGAGTGTTGTTGCTTGGTGCTTTAGTTTCTGGTTTTATTCCTTTCTCAATCTACCTTGGTTCCTGTGTGATGAATGTACTGCATATTGTGCTTGAACATATTACCATAAGATGCCTGAACATAGACCAACTAAATATAAGGTGAAATATGTTATCATTGAGAAAATTTAAAAAGCTTTATGGCCAGTTTGATTATATAAACTTTTACATTACTAAATTATGTCTGTGTGTGTGTGTGTGTGTGTGTGTGTGTGTGTGTGTACATACTTGTATATATATTATATTTAAAATCACATATTATATAAAATAATAATTAGAATTTGATTTTTCTTTTCAATGGGATTAATCATAGTCTTAGATTCCAAATTCTTAGTCCATACAAGGACTACTTTCATGGTTAGTTAGTTTTTTAAAATAATGTAAAAATCTGAGAACCCAACACTCAAAAGTTTGAATCTTGAGGAATAGTTTTTTCCATTCTCTCATTTTAGGAAAAGATTTTAATTCAGAATCTTTATGAGGATCTGACAGTGTCTTCATCATCACTAGCATCACTTAGTTATCTAACAATAGACAACCTTCATTTCTCTCAAGTTGAGATGAATTCATATTTGATGCTGCCATTGGAAATTTTATTCCTAGCTACAACTACCCCTTCACATGAGGATAGTTGTTTTTTCCTCTTTTCTAATATATTCATATTCATGATTTCCACAATCTGCTACTTTTTGTCATTTTTAAAATTTATTTTTTAAAATAAATTTTATTTTTTAGAATAGTTTTTGATCTACAAAAAAGGTGAATACCATGTGGAATTCCCATATACTCCACACCCAGTTTCCCCTATTATTGACATCATATGTTAGTATGGTGCATTTGTCACAATAAACCAGTATTGATTTATTATTAACTGAAGTCCATTATTTGTATTCAGATTTCATTAATTTTTACCTAATGTTCTTTTGTCTGTTCCAGGCTCTCATCCAGGATACCACATTACATTTAGTCATGTCTCTAGGCTCCTCTTGGCTGGGACAGTTTCTCAGATTTTCTTTGTTTTTAATGACCTTTCTGTCATTTAAAAATATTGTCTTATAAAAGTTTGTTTATAATGTTACGCAGCACTTTGAATTGTGAGGTCATCTTTGCATTAATAAATCGTTCCATTAATTCTTTGCATTTTTCTTCCTATTCGCTTTCCTGCTCTTTTTTATCAGCAGACTTCTGTAAGGATACCAAATTAGCCTTGACTGAAGATATTTTAAAATCATATGTCTTTTCCAAACAGGACTTAGTGCAAAATAAAATAAATGATGAAATGACTTTGTAAGGACTGGAAAACAAAGTGAACCTCTCTTGTGTGAGAGGTTTGTTATTTTAGGGAACATCTTCACTCACATTTGCACATATATGATATTTTCCGTATCATGAAGAATTTAGGATAAGCTTGAGCTCATTTAAACTTAGTGAATAAGGTGAATTTTCATTTTTACTATAAGGAAACAAGCCAATTTTTTGAGTCTGCCTTTGTTTCAGTTTATGCGTGTGTGTGTGTGTGTGTGTGTGTGTGTGTGTGTGTGTATAAATGAAAATTAATTTTCTCACCAGTTTAAGAGTTTATGGATGTTGTTTCCTTTTAATCCATGTTTTTGAGAATGAAGGATGGAAAACAGTGTGGTAATTTTAGGGGTCATCTTTGGGTTTGTTTTATTTAAATATCAAAAATAAATTTATATTTAAATAGTCTGTTTAAATAACTGGATGGAAGCCTTTTTATAGCAATGTAATTTTCTAATATTTTAGCAAAGACATTGTTTTGTTTTTTAATGTTTAAAAAAGTCTTTTCAATATTCATAAGAAATTATGGTTTCATTAATTTAGTAACCAGATTTGTAAAAAAGTATTTAATATGTGTATTTCCTTTTATGCATAGGATATTTTCCAATTCAATTACTCAATTAATTCAAAAGTCAATTGTCATAGTGAATCTATTTTCCTACTTAATCCCAAATTCTAAGTGGAATATTTGTGAAAACTATTATGACTTGACATTCAAAGTAATGCAACATTTAAACTTGGACATGGTTCAGTTTTGTGAGTGTTAATACAGTGCCTGGTAGACTTACATGTTATACTAATTTTAACAAGTGGGTGGGTCAGAGTTTCTTAGAAAAGCAATAAATCAGTAAGTTGCAGTATTCCATTGTTTTTAACCTTAGGCCCAAGAGGATGCTGAAAAACTTCGGTCTGTTGTGATGCCCATGGAGAAGGAAATTGCAGCTTTAAAAGATAAACTGACAGAAGCTGAAGACAAGATTAAAGAGTTGGAGGCCTCAAAGGTTGTGAAACATTGTAATCCATTTGCTTGAAATCCAAGATTCTCCCCTAATATCATGGGCAAAATTAGAAGCACTAAGGGGGTAAAAACTGTAATTTAGACTATATATCTTAAGAATCTTGCTTTCTTTAAAGTGCAAAAAAAAGCTTAGAGATGATTTTGTCTTTTGTAATATTATAAATAATCACAGTAGTGATGCTTGTGCTGCTTTGTTACAAAGTTGGTGTTTATTTTCTTATCAGAATGAGACTGGATCTCATGCATTTTCTTATCAAGGAAAATAAGCTGTTCAAAGTTGACTTTGTTTGATTAAGCCAGTCCCAGAATTGATCTGTTAGAGATGATGTAGTTATAAATTGGCTGGATTTGTTGTCCATAAAGACATAACAGAAGAAATACAAAGGGAGTGTGGAAAAATTTAATAACTAATTAAAAGAAAGTAGAAAAGAAACAAAAAATAAGAAAAAAGATAGTAAACAGAAGCACAACATAGGAATGTAGAAATAAATGTAGGAAGGTAGAAATGGGAATGTATCAGTAATCCTAATAAATGTAAACTGATAAATCATATACTAAAAGAGATTGGATTTTAAAAAATCTAACTTTATATTGCTTATAAGAGATATACCTAAAATAAAACTTACAAGGTGAGATTCAAAATAACGGGATATTTAAAGATATGTCATGTAAATTTCTAACTAAAAGAAAGTTGATACAGCATTTGTATTATGAAACAGGATGTAAGGGAAAAAAGAATTAATAGAGTTAAAGAGGGACTCCATCTAATACATAATTTCATCAATAAGATATGACAATCATGAATTTGAATGCACCGTACATAGCCTTGAAATATGTAAACTGAAAAATGAGGGGAAATTGACATTTACAATTATAGTAGATTTAAATTGATCTTTAGCAAGTGATAGTGCAAGCAAAATATATATATATATATTAGTAGGGATATAGGTGTTTTGATCAACTTGATTAATAGCTTAGGTGTAATAGACACACAGAACCGTGTACCCAAGAAAGAGAGACTATATTTTATACTGTAGTAGAGCATAGTAGTTAAGAGCTCAGCATTTATTTTCTGGGCTACTTTGGGCAAATTACTTAATCTTACTGTACTTTTCTCAGTTGTAAAATGGGGATAATGTTACCTGCCTTATAAGGCTATTATGAGGATTATAAGAGTTAACACATATAAAGCACTTAGGAAAGTGCATGGCATAAAGTATTATTTTTAGGTACATTGTACTTTGAGTGATTTGAATATTTTACTCAAGAATCTAAAAAAACACACAAAACACCAATATAGTACCAACGATATGAGTGGAAAGAAATAATACAGATAAGAGTAGCTATTAGTGAAATAGAAAAGCAGAAGAAAAATAGAGAATGTCAATATAATGGACAAACTAATAAGATAGACAAACATCTAATAAGACTAGTGAGGAAAAAAGATTCAAACTATTAGAAATTAAGAAGACACAACTACTATTAGAAATTAAAGAGGGGACATAACTACAAAGCAGTAGAGATTTAAAAATAATAAATACTATGAACAGTGTCACACCAATAAATTGGAAGTGAAATAAATTTGATGGAATGAAAACATTTCTAATGAAAGGTAATTAGTCAAAGTTGTCTCAAAATAAAATAGGAAATCTAAAGGAGTTAGTAGCTATTAAAGAAAATGATTTATAGTGAAAAATTTCCTTTCTCCTCTTTCCTCCCCTCCAGAAAACGTTGGATTCATCTGGTTTGCAGGCAAGTTTTTCCAAACCTCTTGGAAAGAGATAATTCTTATATTTTATAAACTGTGTTAGAATAGAAAAAGAGGGAAAGCTTTTCAAGTCATTTTATGAAATTTGTATAACTTCATTACAAATAAATACACACAGAGAAAGGCAGGATAAGCAAAGAAAATTATAGGGCTAGCTCATTGAGGAATACAGAAACAAAATTTTTCAACAGTGTAGCTTAAAAGAAAAAAAGATATCATGACAAAATAAGGTGTATTCCCAGGAATTTAAAGATGGTGTATCACCAGAAAATTATTATGTACCACATGAAAAGATTGTAGAAGAGCAATATATTCATTTTATTTAATTATTTATTTATTTAATTAAAGTTTGTTGGGGTGACAATTGTTAGTAAAGTTACATAGATTTCAGGTGTACAATTCTGTAATACATTATCTATATCTCACATTGTGTGTTCACCACCCAGAAAACATTTATCCATAAAGATTGATGTAAATTTTGAACCTTGGGAGGTGAAGCTATGCAAATGGCAAGGTAACCCCTGGAAGCAGAATGAACTAGCAATATATTCATTTTAAATTCAGAAATGCATTTGATAAATTGAAACACCCAGTAACTTAATAAAGGGCTATTTATCAAACCTTTAGCAAACATAATCAGTGTTTAGCAGCCTTACCATTAAGGACAGCAACAATATGAGGAGACCTGTGCTCAATGATTTTGTTCAGATTTTTGTGGTCTTGGATGATGCAGCAAAACAAGATAAATGAGGCATAAAAACTAGAAAGAAAATGATGAAACTGATTCGATTGTCTATATATAAAAGCAAGAGAATGTACAAAGAGGTTATTGGCCTAATAAGAGTTCAGAAAAGTTGTTCCAACAAGATCAACATACAAACACAATAGTGTTTCTATGTCCCAGTAGTAGCCAATTAAACACTGTAATGGGGATTAGAAAGATCCCATTCAGTAGTGGAAGGCCTGCGCAGCCTGGGCGGAATTTCCAGCTACATTGCGTGGGACTTATGCTGACCGAGCAGAGCTAGCGGCGCCGGGATGGAGCAGTTCCTGGCGGAGCTGACCAGGCCCTTCCAGAAATGTCGGTTGTCAGGTAGCGTGTTCATCACCCTGAAGAAGGATGATGGGCGAAGTAAACCCATTCCAAGGAAAGGTTCTGTGGGGGGCTTTGAGCCCTCAGACAACAAGTGTCTGTTAGGAGCTACTGATGGGAAAAAGAAGGTGAGCACTGTGGTGAGCTCCAAAGAAGTAAGTTTCAGTGGCTTATTCAAACCTATTGAGAGCTAACATGGATGGGCTGAAGAAGAGGGACAAAAAGAGTGAGAGTAAGAAGACCAAAGCAGCACCAAAGACCAAAGCAGTGGAGGGCACCAGATTCCCTGCTTTCCCCAACTAACCACTGAATTGCTATTTTTCCTTTGGTTTTTACTTTTGACCACAAACCTTTCTGGTTCCCCTACAATAACTGTTTTCATGTGAGATTAGGGTCATTTTGGATGGGAGAAAGGATGTAATGTTTACAGGGTAGTTTTCAGAAGCCAGTTTATTTTAGATCTGGCTAATTAGTCTATGTTGTATAGGTGTATATTCCTGGATTAAAGTCTCTGTAGCCATCTGTGTGAAGAGGAATGTATCATTAAATGTGTTTGTCAGAAAAATAAACAAACAAAAAACCCATTCACAATAGCAAAAAAGTCCTACAGCAGTCCCCCCTTAACCTGGGTTTTACTTTCCGAGGTTTCATCTACCCAAGGTCAACCGCGGTCTCAAAATATTACATGGAAAATCTCAAAAATAAACAATTGATAAGTTTTAAATTGAGTGCTGGTCTGAGATGATGAAGTCTCATGCAGTCCCACTCCATCCACCTGGAACATGTATCATCCCTTTGTCCAGCATCTCCATGCTGTGTCTGTTACCTGCACATTAGTCACTTAGTTGCCATCTGGTTTATCAACTCAGCTTGCGATACCACAGTGCTTGTGTTCAAGTAACCCATATTTTACTTAATAATGGCCCCAAAGCACAAGAATAGTGATGCTGGCAATTAAAGAGAGAAACTGTAAAGTGTATGTATGTACAGGAAAAAACATAGTATGTATAGAGTTTGGTACACATAGTATGCATAAAGTTTGTCCTCGGTTTCAGGCATCCACTAGGGGTCTCGGATGTATCCCCCATGGATAAGGGAGGGGTACTTTATTTAATTTACCTAGAATATATCTAAACAAAAATGGGCAAGATCTTTATGGAGTACATTAAAAATGAAGATCTGAATACTTGTGTGTTTCTTAATAAAAGGATAATGTATTATAAAGCAGACAGTATATCCCCAAATTAATCTGTAAATTAAAAATTCCACTCAAAATCCAACAGGATTTAATAAGGAGCTTGATAAATAGATAAATAAATCCTATAATTCATATGGACATGCAAAGGATCAGAAATACGCCCTGCAAAAATTTTAAGAAGGCAAGGTGAGGAGACTTGTCCTACTTACCAGATATTAAGACTTAACAGTAAAGCTGCTATAATTAAGATAGTTTGTTATTGGTTTAGGGATAAACAAATGGACCAACAAAACAGACTAGAGAGCTCAGAAATACAGAGGG
This sequence comes from Rhinolophus sinicus, assembly GCF_057876585.1. NCBI lineage: Eukaryota > Metazoa > Chordata > Mammalia > Chiroptera > Rhinolophidae > Rhinolophus > Rhinolophus sinicus. Next base: position 15,401,078 of record NC_142512.1, read on the forward strand.
TGCCAAAAAAATGTATACACATTTTAAGAAAGGAAAGAACTGTATTAAAATGACACTGATGGTAACCACTTTGAGCACCTTTTGTAATTGCAGAACTCAAAAGTGACTAGTATTCATCTTTTGTTATTTGTATATATTCAATATTACAATTTTAACACAGTGTTTTCCTTTTTTAAAATGTGTATACATTTTTTTGGCACCCTCTGTGTGTGTGTATACACACACATATATACATATATATCTCTATATATATAGATAGAGATCGATATGTATACACATACATACGCGTATATACATATATATATATATATAGACCCACATATACACATATACACACACGCATATATATATATATATATATATATATATATATATTCAGTGGGAAATTTGACATGATAGGTGTCATTACAAATCAGTGGGAAAAGAATGGATTGTTTAAAAGTAGGCTTTTAAAATAATTATTTGTAAATATGAAATAAAGTGAAAGTAGCTTTGTGCCTCACACTTTACAAATATTAATTTCAATGAATTAAAAACCATAAGAGTGAACAATAAATCTTTAAAACTTTTAGATGAAAAAAAGGGATATGTTATTTGGGATACAAAAACATTTCTTAAGACAAAAATATTGACTGTAAAAGAAAAGACTGACAAATTTGCCTACGTTAGAATATAAAACTTCCTCATTAAAAGATATCACGTAAACTTGAAGAACTATAGACTGTTGGAAGATATCTATACCTCATATACCTGACAAAAAATTAGTATTCAAAATTAATAGAAATTGCCAAGTTCTTGTGATAAATGGCCCAGCAGAGAAACAAATAAAGAATATGTATGAACAAGCAATTCACAAAAGAGGAAATCACAATAGTCATGTGAAAAGATACTGTACCTCACTAGAAATGAGAGAAATGTGATACCATTTTACCCTAACCAGGTTGTAAGTCTTACAGTACAAATTTATTGCATTCACCCACTATTGGCGTGTTTGAAACTCTTCCCAATTTCAGCTTCCATTGTCAAGTTGGAGCCCCAGTTGACTATTTTGGGGTTCTTGGGGCCCTTGTTGCTTCCCTTTACTTTCACCTGTGTAGATGCTGATATCATATAGGTCCATGTAGGTAGCTTTCAGTGATTTGTCCCCATCCTCTATTTATCACTTGTTTTTTTGGTGAATATCCATGTGTTTTTGGTTTTGTTATTTTAGTAACTCTGTTAGGATATGTGGAATTCAAGGAAATTCTCATACTTTTAAAAAGTATGAGATGGTGGCCACCATTGCCACCGTCTTCCCAGAGTTCTTCTTAGTAGCTTTTGAATGTTTGAAATTCATTAATTATTGAATCAAGTATTTGTTCAAAGAAGTAATAACTGATGAGTGGTTATATACCACCATTTTATATGCACCATATTGACTCTCCTTTACCATCAACTGAATTATCATCCTCTCCAGACGATAGGGAAAATGCCTCATAATAGCCAGCATTTTGTCATGCTTGGTTAATATCTTTTTGATTGGCTGACAACCTCCAGTGAAGTATCAAGTGGCAGGTTTAAGTCATCATTTTAGTCCATGATCAATACTACTATATTATATTAATGGTCTAGGAGTAAAGATAATCTGAAAACAGATTAGTCAGCTATTTCATGTTTGAAGTAGTGGGAAGATAATAATAGGCTTTAAAATGACCTTGAAAATGAAATTAGACACAACCATTTGAAAAAGTTGGAAGTTAAAAATGGCCAGTGGATGGACAATTTGTAAGACAGGGTGAAACAAGTGATGATTCTATTACCACTTTCTGGGGCAAGATTGCATTTTATTATATTTTGGTTATGACTATTTCAGATATTAGACTAAATTATTAACATTTGAATGTTATAGTTAATTGTTCAACAAAAATAAAACAAATTTTTAAAAGATGTGATTTTTTTTTTTCCATTATTTTTCCCCACTCTTTTTTTTTTCCAAATTTATTTATTTATTTTTAAATTAGTTTCAGGTGCACAAGACAAAGCAAAACTTAGACGTTTATCATTTATATCCCTCACACTGTGTGAACCCCCCTCCCCCCATCCACTATCCCTCTGTACGTTCCCCAAATTAATTTTCAAACTCCCATGACCATCTTGTGGTTACCGACTATTTTTCAAAACCTCTCACCTTCCCCTTATCCCCACCCCCCCGCCCCTCTAGCAGCCCTCTGTTTTTCCTCCATGTTTCCAAAACTGTCTCTGATTAGTTCATTCACTTATTCTTTTCTTTAGATTCCGCATATAAGTGAGATCATATGGTATTTGTCTTTCTCTTTCTGACTTATTTCACTTAACATAATGTTCTCTAGGAAAAAGATGTGATTTTTAAAAAGTATTCTGTACTTCAAATTTGTGTTCATTACAATATGAGATCAGTTATTTTTTTCCATCATGACTTCCTCTTTTTTTCCTTCCGTAAATATATGTATCTGTGAAAATGTCTCCTTTTTATAAATTTAAGGAATTACCTCATTAGGAATCAAAGATAAGCAAACTTATAAAGGTATGGTGTTATTTTTATCTTTAGAAAGTAATTACTGTTTACAATAAAAACCTGTTTTTACTGAGTATGCCATAAAACGAGCACCTGTATGTGTTGTTCTGGGAGTACAAATTGGAACCACCTTTTTGAAAAGCAAGGTACAAAACTTGTTATGTGTAATCCCAATTATATTTTTATGCTTGTGATATGATTATAGATAATGCCTATTATTAGTTATGTTATTTTTCCAGTTTTTTATAGTATGTATGTAAATTTTAGTTTAATGGAATTGCATTTTGTTTCAGGTTAAAGAACTGAATCATTATCTGGAAGCTGAGAAATCTTGTAGGACTGACCTAGAGATGTACGTAGCTGTTTTGAATACTCAAAAATCCGTTCTACAGGAAGATGCTGAGAAACTGCGGAAAGAATTGCATGAAGGTAAATATATATTCTGCATATTATCTCAGTCTCTAACAGAAATATGAAAGTCAAGTCGATGTTGGTTAACAACAACAAGTCTTACAATCCCAATCTGTTATGGTAGTGATTTAATTTAAGCTTTACCGTTGGCTGCAGTGTTCTCATGAAAATTTGGAGATGTGAGGTCTACTAAAAATATTTAGATTGTTATTGGCTTCTCTTTCCTCCAGGATCCCAGTAATAACTTCACAGGGCATGAGCTATGGGCCAAAAGATAACAAGCTGGGAACTTCTGCTTAAATTGCTCTTTTCCCCAGACCTATTTTGATGGAGGTGGATTAGCAAAAGTGAACATGGGACAGAGAGAGCAGATAGTGTATTCTGGTGTTTTTAAGTAATATTTCTGTTTATAAGGGAAAATCGATGCAGAAATTAACTCTTATTCTCCCAGGATAGGGGAAGAAGACTCATCTTTTCCCCATTGAAGTAAAAAATATAGTTTTGTCTAATTCTTCTAGGGATTCCTATACACCTGGGGTTCTTAACCATTTTGCGCCAGACTCCTTTACCAGTCTTGTGAAGCCCTCTCAGAATAATGTTTTTAATTTATATAATAGGATTACAAAAGAAACCAATTATATTATAAAACAGTTATCAAAATACAAGTAACTGCGAACTTATGGTGTAGTAATAGATGTGCTATTTTAGTAATGCTTTAAATAATAAGGTGTAGTAGCAGGTCTAGTAACTGTTGTAATTTTGAAGTAGTGATGGGCATATATGACATATTAAGATACTTGCAGCAATTGTACTGAAATAAGAAAATACCTGTGGCTTCTGATGGTGACCAAGTCATAGATATTATTGTGCTTACTGTGGTTGGTTACCTATATTTCATAATTGAAGGAAATGATACATTTTACTTAGAGGTAGTGAAAATAAAGATCTGATTTTTTTCTCTCATCCAAATGCATGGGTCCCCTTGAACTCTTACACTTCTTGCGGGTTATTCTAGTAACATTTTAATATTCAGGTTTAGGACTGTGGTGATAGAGTCCTACAATGAATACTTTTAAGTATGTCAAATGCTGTGGAAGATAAAGCTCTTTCATAAATAATTTAGGTTTGCGTATGAGTTGGTTGTTTCCTCCAAATAGTGGAAAGCAGAAATTATATAAGCATGCAGAATTATTTCATAAAATGTTATGAAATAAGCCAAAGTTCAAACGAGTCTTTGGCTTTCAGAAAACGTTTTTCAAATGTGCTCCTGCACCTCTAAAGGGTGTCCAAAAAAAGGAGTTTCTGTTTAAACTATGTGCCCCAACCCTTCCAGAAATAGTGTAAGACTACCAAATCTTCCTAATATATCTGGAAAAGGATCTGAGAAGGTCATTAAAATGAGTAAGGGGATAGATTAATTTCCATACTGAAAAACTCACACCAAAAAATAGTATTTTAATGAAAAGAAGACAAATAAAAATTAAGTAGCAGTGTAATTTACAGCCTAAGTGGGGGAATTAGATATGCAGCCAAAGTGGTGCAGCTGCACATGAGAGGGGCCTGGCTTGGGGGCGTGTTAGGAGGAAGCAGTGCTGCAGGTAGGCTTCTTAAAGTTGTTCTTAAGCGGAGTTTTGAAAGATAGGTATTTGTCAGGTAGTGAGATATGAGAGTAACATTCAAGGTCATTTGTATGTGGTGCTACAAGGTAAGGAAGTGTAAGAAGTGTAGTTCAGCAAAAATAGGATACAAGAGGCAATGCCACAAAATGGGAGTGAGATAGGACACCTTATGCTAAGGATTTTGGATTTTATCCTGTGGGCAGTAGGGGGCCTCTGAAGGGCTTAACATTTTTTTTCCCTTGAAATAAAACTTAATTGAGATATAAATCACATGCTATGAAGTTCACTTTTTTAAAGTATACAATTCAGTGATTTTTAAAAAATATTCACTAAGTTGTGCACAATCACCACTATTTAATTTCAGAACGTTTTCATTACTCCAAAAAGAAATTCTGTTCCCATTGCCAGACACCCCCTATATTTTCGTTCCCCCCAGCCCCTGGCAACCACTAATCCACTTTCTGTCTCTATAGATTTGCTTACTCTGGATTTCCATATAAATGGGATTATACAATGTGTGGTTTTTGTGTCTGACTTTTCTGAAAGGCTTTAAACTTGAGCGTGATGGTACTAATTTTGAATTTTAGAAAGTTCACTTTAACAGCAGTGTGGAGGATAGAACAGAGAGGGCAGAACTAATGGCAGGAAGACTAACAAAGGGACTAGTTGTAGTTGTCTGCGCCCTGGGGCTGATCTCAGGCAGAGATGGCTGTGTGGCACTGCACAGGAGGTGGCATTAGGAGGCTTCTGTTTGTGTTTGGGGTGGGGAAGTCAGAAGTCTGAGTTGTCTCTTAGGTGTCTGGCTTGGGGACCTAAGGAGATGAGTAGAGAGATGATGCTACCTTTTGGTAGAAGATGGTTGAGCTGATGGATGTCAATAACACAAGTGTTTACAAAGATTCTCTGACTTATCCTGAGAGGTCAAAACTAAATGGGCTCAAGAAGGATCCTGGATAACATATTTATCAGACTTCACTAAAGACAGTTAAGAATGGTTACTCTACCTTGGGACTTTAGAGCAATGTTTCCCAAAGTATATTCCCTAAAACACTTGTTATGTGAGTGGCACTGTGGAAAGGTTGTTGTTGTTGTTGTTGTTTACTGTCAAATAAATTTGGGAAATAATGTATTGCCTACCATTAAAATTCAGTGTTTTTGATTGGGGGATTCCTACAGTTTGCCACCTCTTGGAGCAAGAGCGACAACAACACAACCAGTTAAAACACACGTGGCAGAAGGCTAATGACCAGTTTCTGGAATCTCAGCGTTTGCTGATGAGGGACATGCAGCGAATGGAGATTGTGCTAACTTCAGAACAGCTCCGACAAGTTGAAGAACTGAAAAAAAAAGATCAGGTACTCCACCCCCCACCCACACACGTGACTACATTACTTTATGTATATTAGAGGTTGACTTAAGCCTGAAATAAGGTCAAGTATGCCATTTCTAAAAGCATAATAGCTGCGTTTGAAGGATTTTGTTTTTCAACTTTAGAAATGACCTTGTCTGGAGAAAAAAAACTGATTTAGAAATGATCCTCTTCAGAGACTTCAGGATGCAGCAGTGCATATTTCTGAGAAAATCTTTCTCTTCAGTTCTGTCGAGTTCTCCTAGGGCTCTTGAAGTGTGTTAATCCAGGCCACTCTTCTGTGACATTGCTCTCAAAGCCTGATTAGAAGGTGACAGGGTGGGGATGGAGAGGCTGAGTGATATGAAAAGGCAGGTGTCTAGAGTACTGCATACCCTAGATCCTGTTTCCTCCTTATAGTTTAAAAAATTATTTAAATTATATGAGTAATATACAAATACACCCTCATGTTAAAAATATTTTGTTTTAAAGTACAAAGTAAAATAATAAATATGAAGTGATAAGTGAAAATGTGTCCTTTGACATCTCCCACACCGCCCTTCCCAGAAGTAACCATCTTCTTTGTAATCGAAAGTAATCAGCTTGGAAAGTAGTCTTCCAGACCATTTCTACGAGTATATATTTATAAATGTATGTTCAGGATGGTTCTTTTCATACAACTGGTATCATAGTATAAGTATTTATTCTAGAACTTATTTTCTCGTAAGTGTTACCTTGGAAATATTTTCACATCAGAGATCTAGCTCATTCTTACTGGCTGGGAGCACGGATGTACTCTGATGGATTTAATACTTCTTGTGGGCGTCTAGATGCTTTCCTTTGTGCGTGTGTGTCATTTCAAACAGTGTTGCAGCTAATATCCTGCACTGCGTTGTGTATGTGTGCAGTAATTTCCCTAGTTAACTATGTAGAAGCTTTCCTAGGTCTTTCTAGAAATATTTTAAATTACCTTATATAACTTAAGTTAGATTTTGTTTTTCAGAAGTGTCTTCCTTTTTAATGTTCTTTCTGTCTCTTAATTCTGACTCATTCATCTTGTGTGTAGACACAGTCAACTGAAAGATTTAAAGTACAGATGTAATCATGCCCCTCCTGCTCCCCATTAAAACAGTCTAAATTCCTATAGCTGGTCATGTAAGGCCTTTGTTAACATTTACTGAGCTTTTACTATATGTCAGCATTGTGCTAAGGCTTTATATATAAAGTTTTATCTCATGTAGTTCTGGAAACAAACAAACAAACAAACAAACAAACAAACAAACAAACAAACAAAACAACAGTGCTTTCCAAGTGAAGTAGGGACTAATGGCAGTTCTGAGGTGTGAGCCAGGTTCTGATTCCGGAGTCTAAGCACTTAAATCACCACCGCCTTCCCATATACCTCTCTTCTCATGTGCCTGCCCTCTTTTATAGTCACATCAGGTTATTCAGTATCCCCCCTTATTTCTGCTCTTTTGTGTCCTTGTACTTTTGTCCCTGCTTCCTTTCTCCCTGGAATCTTTGCTTGTCTTTTCTCACAAAGTTGGCAAATTCATCTTACTGATGCTTCATGATCCAGATGAAGTGGTACCTTCTTTGGGCCCCCTTTTCTAGCTCCCTCAGATGAAATCAGTCATTGTGGAAAAACATACATACTTGTATAGTATTATAATTGTGTGGGTGCTTGTCCCTTGCCACTAGGCATGAGTAGGTATCTTACTCACCTTTGATGAGTGAATGATTACATCAACTTGAATCCTTTTGTGTTTCAAAAAATTTGTACATGTTTTCTGTTAATTTTCTATAATAATCCGAAGGAATGTTCTACGTAAATTTTCTTTTCTTGGATCATTTAAAGAAGAAGGGTTGGTATGCTTGCTTTTGTTTTGCCTTTCATATTGTACTTTCCTTGGAAGCTGTTCCCTGATTTCTTCTTTTTACAAGGGTTCATACTTTATGCTTATAGCATTTAAATATTTTGTTATGACCATATGCCCTCAGATGTGATTGCAAAACAAACAAACTTAAGTGTCCAGTTTTCTCCTATCATAAAGCTCTTGTTCCTTTTTGTTTTGAGTGGTTTAAGAACTCCATGAATCATTAAATATAGATTACATGGGTAATATGTATATTTTTTCCCCCTAACTTTTAGGAGGAAGATGAACAACAAAGACTTAATAAGAGAAAGGATCACAAAAAAGCAGATATTGAGGAAGAAGTAAAAATACCAGTCGTGTGTGCTTTAACTCATGAAGAATCTTCAGCCCAGTTATCAAATGAAGAGGTATAGTGAATCTATAATTAAAATCTTTGTCTACACGTGATGTTACCATTTTTAGCTTCTCATATATCAGTTATATTGTTCATATGGGAAGTATATAGCTACAAGCTGAAAATTAGATAAAATAATATTTACTTCCAATCATTTTTATGGTATTAGAGATAGTACTCTTTGAAACATGCAGTTTCTCTCTCAGTCTCTGAAATGATTAGGTGTTGTTTTTTCCAGTGGTTCCAAAATTAAAACGTAGAAGAAATCTTTAATATCTGCAAAATCTTTTTTTGATAGGAATAATTAATGTTGCTAATACTTTGAGCTTTTTGTTTAAAAGAGACTATCTAAAGTATTGAAACAATTAACTCCCTGTAGTATACATTAAGTATTAACCAGTATTAGGTCTTGGGCCCTAAGAACAGTAGGTGACATTTTGCAGAGTGTGATGGGGTAGGGTAGAACATTTTAGGTATTGGGAATGCGTAGACTGGAGAGACCTAGAGATGAAAGGTATGAGGTGGGGTTCCTTTGGCCTCAGCACCTCTCATCCACGTTGTGCCAAGGGCCTCCTCACTGGGTTTCCTGTCTTTAGCACTGCACTGCACCCTCAGTGTTACTGTCAGATTTATTTTTCTTTAGTGTGTCTGCAGTCAGGCCACTCCACTACTCAAGAACCATCACTGACTCCCATTGCCTACAGAATTAAGTACAAATTTCTCACTCAGACAATCCAGGCCCTTCATACTATGCACTGTTTTAGCCACATTGGTTTTCTCATGCTACACCCCCCACCACGCATGTTGGTGCCTTCACCTGGAATGCTTACCTCCCTCTTCCTTTCTGAGTATTGAAATCCTTCTATTCATTCTTCAAGCCTCATGGTGATATCTTCTCTTCAATGAAGGAAATGCTTCTCTTATTGCCTCTAGGATAAAAACTAAAGAGGTTCCTAGCTTGACATATGAGGGCCTTCACAGTTGAAGGACCCTTCCAGCCTTACTATGCTGTCCAGACCTTTCTACTTACGTGCTCATCTGCCTTGTTTATACTGTCCCTGCTGTTTAGAATGTCATACTTACTTTCCTTTTCCCACCTCCTTTCCCAACCTGCTAAACCAGTTAAATTAGATAAGGGTCTTATCTTACTTTCAGAGGTGTCATGTGTCTGTTTAGTTTGCAGACTTACTCTTAGCCATGTATAGTCTACTTCCTGGTGGCTTATATTTCCATGTTTATGGGTTGTTTTATATTAAAAATCATTTAAAAAATCCTAGTGGACATTGAAAAGTATGATGTAATTGTTTTTCTACATTCTTTGTTTTCATACACCAAGGACTACTTGACCTAATTCTACTGTGCATTTTAAAAAAAAAATAGATTCCCAGGAGAATGTCTCAACTTTTAGATACTGCCAAATATTATGTGGGTTCTGTGTCATGCAGTCCTGTGTCCAGGGATGTTTGAAAAAGTTTCAAACTTTTCCAAAAATATTTTAGCAGGAAAATAGGAAAGGGAGAATTGTTGTGATTTTCAATGAAGCTTTTTTATTTTTGATTCTCTCTTAACAGATCTATACAGTATATTCTATATAACATTTCTAACATTTGAAATATCTTTTAGACTTTCAGATCTGGTATTTTGCAGTTTGAATGTTGAGTTTACTTGCTTTGTGTTGAGAGTCATGATGGTTTACTTTAGCCTGTTGGATTAAAGTTAATATGGAATGTTTGGGAGATTTAGTCAGATTTACCGATAAAAACATTTAAATTTGTAGGACCCTATGCCTTCTTTATACTTTTCTCACTACAAAACTAATAAATGTTCATTATGGAAAATTTGGAAAATACAGTAAGGTCATACAAAATAAAAATAACTAGTAGGTAATTCTGCTGCCCAGAGAAAACCGTCAGTAATATTTTGGTATGTACCTCTCCTTTCCATTTTTTTCTTTTTTCGTTTCCAAAGTTAACCTATATGTGTTTCTGTTCGTACTTTTTAAACATAATCCAAATGTAACTTTACATGTTTTATGTATCCTTTTTTTCCCCATGTAAACCTGTTTTTAAAGGTTTTGGCACATCAGTAAATGTTTTCCCCAGAAGTGATGTTTAATGGTTGATATATTTCAGCATGTAAGGATACCATAATTCCTTTCTCCTACTGTTGATTTGTGCGCAGGTTTTAATTTAAAAGGTAACTGAGCGACGACATGGAGAAGTCAATGCCATTGAAAGAAGAGTTTAATGTTCTTCACAGTCCATTTAGACATGGAGTCATGGCACACCATGCAGAGCCATGTAGCACCAGAGTTGGTCATGAGGCAGAAGCAGGAGCAAGGGGAAAGCGTGGACCACAGCCGTTATTGGGGTTTTTGAGGGAAAAGGGAAGGCAGGGCAGTGTAAACAGCATAGGATTGGCTAAGTTTGAATAATTTCAGTGGGCTTTGGGGAAATATTGGCTTGGTGTGTAAAATTTAAATAAAGGAGTTGATTGGGGTATGGACTTGGGACTGATTGATTTGTATATGAACAGCATGTTTGTAGGCAAGTTATTTAATTTAGGAATTAGCTAGCTTGGGAGTGGCAGTCTCTCCCTGGCCAGCAAGGCCCCCAAAATGTCAAAACATCGTAAAATACAGGAAATAAAAAACATAATTTTACACACTGATATATAGTCAAGTTGATTCCATTGCTTTACTAGCATAAAATTTTTCATTATAAGTAATGCCATAATACTATTATATATCATTCTTCCTTGTACAAAAATCATTATGGATTTATCTGATTACTTCCTTAGTATAAGTTCTTGGGAAAAGAACTTCTAATGAGGATATAAACATTTTTAAGGTATTAGAACATATTGTTGAATCATCTTTTGGAAAGATTGTATCAGTTTGCACTTCTAGAAGTATATGTTCCTCATGCTACTGTGTTTCCCCAAAAATAAGACCTACCCCGAAAATAAGCCCCAGTTAAGATCGTCAGCCAGACGGATGCATTTAGTACATTATGACGATGTTCCAGAAGAAGATGACATGACTGTATTTGAATAAATGTAGATTGTTGTACATGAAAAAATAAGACATCCCCTGAAAATACGCCTTAATGCGTCTTTTGGAGCAAAAATTAATATAAGACCCAGTCTTATTTTCGGGGAAATACAGTATTACCATCATGGTAGTCTGGTGTTTTTAAAATGGCCATCACAACTTTTCTGCCCCTATCACCTTCTTTCTGTGTCACAGCAGCCTTGTATGTGATAACATTAGATATTAGTCTCTTAGGTAATAGGTTCTCATTCCAATTTGTATTAGGATACTTCTTTGGAACCTTTGCCATAGCTAGCTTAATATGTACTAGATTTGTGTTTCTCAGTCACCTGAATGTCACAGAATAAAAAATATCTTTAAAAAGGAAGAAATGGAGGAATTAACATAAAAGTTGTCAACTTTTTATAATATCAAGTAAAGATATTTCTAAAACATTTTAAAAAGTGTATATTCCACAGTTTTTTCTAGATCATAAAAGGAACGGTGTTTAACAACAAAAAGTAGAAAGGCTATTATTACTTTAAAATAAAGGATAGGGGTGGCTAGTTTGCTCAGTTGGTTAGAGCGTCGTGCTGATAACACCAAGGTTGCCAGTTCGATCCCCGCATGGGCCACTGTGAGCTGTGCCCTTCTTAAAATAAAACAAGATAAAAATAAAATAAAGACTAGTACATTTAGTGTCAAGAAAAACTTACTAAATTTTTCTTGTTTTGCTCATTTCCCCACTAGCTTATGCAACTTCATCATAGAATGGCACTGGTGTGCTTTTGGGAACGTGCTGCACCACATTTTTTAATAATTGAGATGAAATTCATATAACATAAAATTTACCATTTAAAGTGTACAATTCAGTAGCATTGAATACATTTACAATGTTAGGCAACCATCACTTCTGTCTAGTTTCAAAACATTTTCATCACCCCCAAAAGGAGACCCCATATCCATTAAGGAGTCACTCCCCCTTCTCTTTCTTTGCAGTCTCTGGCAACTGCTAGCTTGTTTTCAATCTCTATGGATTTACCTGTTCTGGACATTTCATGTAGTTGGAATCAAACCACATGTAACCTTTGTGTCTGCCTTCTTTCACTTAGTGCACCACATGTAGCGTGCTGATTCCACCTTGCGTGAAACTTGGTTTCCAGCATACCACATTTCCCGTTTCCCTTCTGCCACTCTGGCTAATCTTGTCCATCCCCAAAATGTTAGTGTTTCTCAGGATTCAGCCCTTCACCTTCTTCACATCCTACAGATTCATCCTAGGTGTTCTGATTTGCTGCTTTATAATTATCATTATATGATGGTTACTTACCAAGTCTCTGTCTAAAGACTTAGATGTCCCTGTATTGGGCGGACATCTGCCCCTGGATATACAACAGGCCCCTCACATGCAACATAACCAGCAACGAGACCTTCCCTGACTCCTTATGTCTGGACTAAGTTCCTCTTCCTGAGTTACCAAAGCATTAGGTACATAGCTTGTAGCCTATCATTTTATTAAATATAATTTTCTCACAGCCTGCTTGTTTATTTTTTTCATGAAACGGTAAACTTCTTGAGGTCAGAGATTGCTCACAGTTGTATCCTGAGCTCACAGGACGCAAGTTGTATTTTGTTGTATCATAGATATAAGTTGTGTCTTGCTCACAGTTTTATCCTGAGTGCTTGGTTTAGTGCCCAGCATATAGAAGACAATAAATGTTTGTTCAATGAATATATGAAGGTAGCACACGAATGATTATCATGTGTAACACGTGGCAAAATACTTTTAACATATGGTAGTTTGTTTTTTTTTAAAATATAAAGAATTGCCTAACGTGACAATATGTATGTTCACATTTCAGGAGCATCTAGATAGCACCCACGGTTCAGTCCATTCTTTAGATGCAGATTTACTGTTGCCCTCTGGAGATCCATTCAGTAAATCGGACAGTGACATGTTTAAAGATGGACTCAGGAGAGCACAGTCTACAGACAGCTTGGGAACCTCAGGCTCACTGCAATCCAAAGCTTTAGGCTATAACTACAAAGCAAAATCTGCTGGAAACTTGGATGAATCGGATTTTGGACCGTTGGTCGGAGCAGATTCGGTGTCTGAGAACTTTGATACCGCCTCCCTCGGGTCACTGCAAATGCCAAGTGGATTTCTGTTAACCAAAGATCAGGAAAAAGCAATCAAGGCAATGACACCAGAACAAGAAGAGACGGCGTCCCTCCTCTCCAGTGTCACGCAGGGTGTGGAAAGTGCTTACGTGTCCCCCAGTGGTTACCGCTTAGTCAGTGAGACAGAGTGGAATCTCCTGCAGAAAGAGGTAAGTTGTCTTTCTTTTTTCCTTCTGCTTACTTTGAGCGATACCGGGTAGCTCTGGGATTTAGTGTTCATTCAGAGGATAGTCCTGGAGTCAGACCTTCACATGTTGCCCGCAGATGGATGTTAACCCCTATTGTCTGACCCTTACAGAGTCTGCTTTGGCTGTTCTAGGTGACTGTGATGGATAAGGGAACTAACTAGCTAATCACTTAAGGGAACTAACTAGCTAGTGTGACCTTCACCTGAAGCCGCACCTCGGAAGTGGGAGCAGTCTGCCTGAATAGCATAGCTGAGTTTAAGTTAGAGTAGCCTGAATTTGGTTTGCTCTGCAGTTTCTATAGTCTCAGTGTATTACAAGATTCCTACTTTTTCATCTTTGCTTGAGATCTAAAGTGCAGGTGCTTGTCGGCAGTCAATGCTGAGCGTGAGTTACAGGAGGGGGTGGAAAATAAGGGAGAGAAAAGAAGGCAACCTTTAATGAGGTTAATTTTCTACTAATAGTATTTGCAAATTCAGAAGTAAGATTAGGAGATAAAAACTTAAGTATATGCTTGCATAGTGCTTTACAGATTACAGAGCCTTTCACATCTCTGAGTTTTCTGATAACGATGAAGGAGTCAGGATATGATTGTCCCCAACTTACAGATGAGGAAACGAGCTCAGAGGGTCAAGTGAGTTGCTGAAGTTTCCGCTTTGACTTAGCAGCCAAACCTGGGTTAGAATCTAGGTTTTCTGACTTCCAGTGCTTTCCTTTGCTTGGGGTTACTTTTCTTTAAAGTAGCTGTCAATCAGTAAGTGGAAGAGCTTATTAAGCCTAAAAGGAACTATTCTCCTTGGTCTTGTGCAAAACATGTGAGAAGGTGCGACTTAATAGTTTCATACCCACTTGTAATTGGAGCAGGTGAGACGGTTAATGGGTACTGGTTCCTCCTCCCATCCCCCTCCTGGGTTGGCTTTAAATTGTGAGTGCAAGAGTACAGTAGAACCTTTTGCTTACTCTGTGTTTTCCTCAAATGTGCTGTTTTGTAGCCCTTAGCCTCTTGGTGGCAAAGTTGTGTCCCTTGTTTTCCTATCATACTTGCATTGGAGCTTACGACTTTTTAGAATCTGACCCTGTGTTGTATTTTTTGCCATAAGTCCCTGAAGAAATTGTTTACTCCATGTTCTACTTTGAGTAACATATGAGTAGGTAAGACTGTACCTGTGCTCAAGTGTGGGATGTAGAATTCCTTTGTTCTACCTGATAAGAGGTAATTTTGATGCCCTTTAGGTACAAAATGCTGGAAATAAACTTGGTAGACGTTGTGATATGTGTTCCAATTATGAAAAACAGTTACAAGGAATTCAGATTCAGGAGGCTGAAACCAGAGACCAGGTGAGTGTCTTTTGGGTATGCCAGACCGGTTGTCGTTTTCATTGGAGGGGCAGAAGTAATTGTGTTTTTATTCTCTCCCATTTGCTTTATGAAGTATATCCGTCTTGTTAAATATGAAATAATGTGGTGCATGTATGTCAGTTACATTTCCACTGGGAGCACTTTAGAACCTCTGCTTTTCTGTATCTTTGTTTCATTAGTTTGCCCAGCACTACACAGGTCAGCTCAGCTCCTTTCTCTTCCCTCCCAACCTGCCCCTTCTGCCCACGGCCTGAAAGTGATGTTGTCATGGGAAATGCTTTATGATATGGAGATTTAGGGAGGTAAAAGGTTGACTTTTGCCCCTAATTGAATAAAAGCTTAATTGAATGTAAATTAATCAGTATTTGGAGTCTTCATTGTTTATTACCTACTTCTTATCATAAATGTGTTGAATTGATTAAGGTTAATTTACAGAGTTACAGAAATTAAGATTAGGCAGATCTGGTGAGATTGATGAGTACCTTTCCAAATACAGTGCCTAATAATGGGTTCCTTGATAACATTTAGGAAATAATGTAGAATTTCATGAGAGTGGGCTTGCGAAAGTATATGTAAAAAAAAGTTAATTTTTTTTCTTATATTTCCAAATTGTTCTTTGATTGTTATGAAGATTGTTCACCTGGTCTTCAAAATAAGTTTAAGCAGTTAGAATGATGGTTTAATATTTTCAAATGCCATTGGCTTGCTTTTTTGCATATATGCTTTTTTTGTAGATGGTTTAAAAGAAATTTCTAAAGCTATTTGTGAAACCAATATAGTTGGCCCCTGATACTATGGCATTGGATTGGTCTATCTTGGGCCCATAGTTATTTCAGTAGGCGTCTTACTGGTGCTTCATCTGTGCGTGGCATTTTGCCGAATCCTGGGCACTCAGGGACAGACAGAGCACAGTACTGCCCTGAGGAGCTTTCAGTGTGGCCCACCAAGCCATCAAGGCAGGATAGTTTTTTCTTGAGATGTGCACGTAGAGCTAGAGGAGGGGCAGGGCATCTGAGTTAACTCTGGGCTCAGTTGAGTAACACTTGTGGGTAACACGTGAGCTAAGTTTGGTTTAGAGCTGGAGTAAAAATCAATTAGGAAAAGAAGTGGGGGAAAGGGTATTCAAGGAGAGGAAAGATGTACAAAGGAACAGAGTTATGAAGGAAAATGATGTGTTCTAGGAAGTGTGAGTAGTTCATGGGCCTGGCCATGGTGTGTGTGTGTGTGTGTGTGTGTGTGACAAACTCATGGGAGAGGAAGCTACAGAGGGAAGGCCACTACGAGCTCATTGAGGGAGGGGTGATGATTGAAGGGATTTAAATTGTACTTTCGGAGGCATTTAGGGATTTATTTTAAATAGGGAAATAGTAATACAATTTGCCTTTTGTTTTAGAAAAAAATGTGTAGTGTTAATATGGATTATAGATTGGAGGCAGACGATAGACTAGAGTCCAGGAGGCCGGTGTCCTAGCCTAGAGGACCCAGGAGGAAAAGCAGATATTTACAAATGAGATAATGTATGTGAAAAATGACTTGTTAACTGTAAAGCATAGTACAGTCATTGAACTAGGCCATCCATCTCATTTCTTTCTGAATTGACAAGTCTCTTATGTTCTTCAGGGAAAGGAAAGGTTCGATTTTTAAAAAATTTTCTGGAGTTATGGATTGTTTTCAGTATATAAAAAATTCTGGTACTTCCTTCTAATTGACATTTAAAATTACATAGGTGAAAAAACTACAGGTGATGCTAAGGCAAGCAAATGACCAGTTAGAGAAGACAATGAAAGATAAACAGGAACTAGAGGACTTCATCAAGCAGAGCACTGAAGACTCAAGTCATCAGGTAAATGAGTGTTTTTAGAAAGTGACCGCGGGAGGTGACTGGGTTGTTTAAATTAAAACATTTGAAAACAGTAAAGTTTCTTTCTTGCCCTGAAGATGTGGCAGTTCTTTTTTTCCTAGTTTTTCTCTGGTATCTGTTTTATAGATGTTAAAAATATAACGTTTGACATAGCTGGTTAATGAATATCAGAAAGTTCTGATTCTCCTTTCCCCTTTGTTTTTCATTTGGTTTTGCTGCTGCGCAACAAAGTTGCTGACAAGAAAGATACTAATTATCTTCTCTTTGACTTTTTAAAAGTATAGCATGCATAGTAAAAACCCAGACATACCAGAACTAACATCTGTGTAACCAGGCCACCATCAAGGTCAAGTTAATAGACATTAGCCAGTACCCCAGAAGCCTTCCTTTCCCTTCCACTTACCACCCCTCCCCGAGAGGTAACCACACTGTCCTAACTTCTAACACCATTAGATTAGTTTTGTCTGTTTATTGTAACAAATGAATCATATAGTTTGTATTCTTTTGTGTCTGTCTTCCTCCATTCAACATGGGAGATGCATGTAGCAGTAGTATGTTCATTTTCATGTTGTACAGTTGTACCATTGTATGGATAGATCACAATTCATATATCACAGTGAGTGTTTGGATTGTTTCCAGTTCTGGGATGTTATGAATAATTCTACTTTGAAATTTCTGGGAGGGCTTGTTGTGCATGTTTCTACTGGATATGTACCTAGGAGTGAAATGCCTGGGTCACAATGTTCAAAATGTATGTCAACTTTAGTAGATAATAAATGCCACACATTTATTGGTTGTATGAATTTATACTCCCACCAGCAATGTATGAGAAGAATTCCTGTGGGTCCAGTCTTGACAGACTTCATTTTGTTAGTTAGTTTAATTATAGCCATTTTGGTGCGTCTCACTGTGGCTTAGTTTGCATTTCTCTGATGACCACTGAGGTTATATGTAGCATCTTTCATGTTTATTGGCTATTGGTATATATCATTTTGTGTGTGTGTGAGAGAAAGAGATTCCTTCTCAAGTTCTTATATTCGTTTTTCTATTGGCTTGTGTTTTATTTTATTTTATTTTTTTTGGTTATTTGTATTTCTAATTTGTTAGAGGAGTTCTTTATATAATCTTATTATGCCTTTTAATGATTTGTGTTGCAAATGTTTTCTACCCAATATCTTGTTTTCATTATTTTAATGGTGTCTTTTCATGAACAGAAGTTCTTAATTTTAATGAGGTCAAATTTATTGATATTTTCTTTATGATTAGTGATTTTTGCCCCAGTTTTCTTACCCTGGGATTATGAAGATCTTTTCATATATTTTGTAGAAGCTTTATTTTTAAGTCCACGCACATTTATATCTAAAACCTATCTAGAACAGTTTTAGGCATGTGCTGTAGATAAGGTTAAACTTTTATTTATTTTTTATATGGACACCCAGTTCCTATATAGTTTAGCGAAAACATCATCTTTGCTCCACTGCTCTGCAAGGTCGTCTTTATCATCAAGTGAAGATACATGGGCAGGTCCGTTTTGAGACTCTCTTCTGTTATGCTGTAATTTATAGTAAAATCTTCATTTGGTTCTTTTGTATATTACTAGTTTTCATTTTTCTGTTGAGAACTCTGTTTTCATTCAATTCAGAAATACTTACCTTTATCCAATGCAGCATGGTTACAATAGCTACTTTACAGTTTTTGATAATTCTAGCTGCGGTCATCATCGGGTTGGCATATGTTGATTTTCTTTCCTCTTGAGAATCAGTCACATTTTCCTGATTCTTTCCATGTCAGGTACTTTTATATTGTATCCTGGGAATTATGAATATTTTATTGTGAAGCTCTGGGTTCTGTTCGTCTGATTAGGTTCACGTCACAGGTTCTGTCTTGCCTTCTGTGAGTGGTAGTTCTAATGTCAGTTCATTTTTTAAAAGCCTTTGCAATGCTCCTTTGGATCTGTACACGTATGTATACATTAAAGGTGAGTGTGGGGCTTGTGCTGGTTTATACACAGAATTAGGGGATCCTTTTTCTAGCTATCTCTCAGATTACCTCTGCTCTTCAGCTCACAGAGACCCTGTCCTGGCCCTGTGAGGCCCCATGATCAGAAAGAGTTTTATCTCCTGTGCTGCTGCAGCTGTTGATGCTTTAACTGGGGCAACCCTCAGATTAAAGCCGAAAAGGAAGTAGGAAAAAAAAACCCCAAACTGTAAACTCACTCCTGTATGAATCGTTTCTTCCCTTTTTGACTTCCCTTCCTAGACTGTCTACTTTTGCTTATTTTTCAGAGTCCTCAGGTAGTTGCTTTTGTATTTTATCCAGAGTTTTTAGTTGTAATTGGGAGAGAAAGGCCATATTGTGCTTAGTCCATCTCGGACAGTCCCAGAAGTCTGTGTTCTCTCATATTTTTGTTTATTAGACATATCTTTTTTTTCCACTTTCATTCAACAAGGTTACTATTGCCATCTATAGAATTCTGAGTACTTAAGTTTTTTTCTTTCAGCACTTTGAAGGTATTATTCCATTGCTTCTGGCTTTCAGGTTTCTGATTAGAAGTCAGCTGGATGTCTTATTGTTGCCCCTTTGAAGGTAAAACGTGATTGTTTTCTTGGCTATTTTATTCATTTTTTATTAAACTTTTTTTTTTTAACTTTTATTTGTATTAAGAGGTGATTTCCAGGACCCATCCGCTCCAAGTCAAGTAGTTGTTTCAATCTAGTTGTGGAGGGTGCAGCTCACAGTGGCCCATGTGGGGATCGAACCAGCAACCTTGTTAAGAGCACCGTGCTCTAACCAACTGAGTTAACCGGACACCCCTTCCTGACTGTTTTAAAGATGTTATTTTTGGCTTTTGTTTTTGGCAGTGTTTGTGATATACCGAGGTGTTTTTTCCTTCATATTTCTCCTGTTTGGGGTTCACGGGGTTTCTTGGATCTCTGAATTGATGACTTGCATCATAATTGGAATAGCCTCAGCCGTTAATTACGTCTCTTTAAAAAACTTGTTTTTATTGAGACATATATCCAGTAAAGTGCACAAATGTTAAGTGTACAATATGTGAAAAGTTTTACCAGGGTAAACCTCTTGGACATTTCTAATACCCTCATGCTGTTTCCTAATAAATAAATACCGCACCCGCATATACATAGAGGTAACAAGTATTCTGAAGTTTAATGCTATGTTTTAGCATTGCTTGTTCTTGAACGTCATATAAATGGATCATATAGGATGCAGCCTTTTGCATCTGGTTTATTTTATCATTATGTCTGTGAGACTCGTCTTTATTATTCTATGCATCAGTAGTTACATTTTAATACTATGTATATTCTATTTGATGGATATACCACCATAATTTATACTACAGTTGAAGGACACTTGGGTTGTTTCTGGATGTTGACTATTGTGAATGAATAATACATTTTCTAATCTTCTTGCATGCGTCTTTCATGTGGACATACGGACTCATTTCTCCTGAGTATACCTTGGAGTGAAATTGCAGAGTTGTTGCATAGGCTTATTTTTAGCTCCACTAGCTATTTTTATTGGCCATTATTTCTGCAAATATTTATATATGTTAGACCTTCACATTGCGTCTACATGGTTTTTTTAATCTCTCCTGTTTTTCCCTTTTTTTTTTTTTTGTCTTTGTTTACTTTCTTCAGATCTATGTTCTAGTTCACTAATTTTCTCTTCAAATGGGTCTAATCTGTTGAACTCATCCATTGAATTTTTAATTTAGGTAACTGATTTTTTTTTTCAGTTTATTATTTCCATTTGTTAATTTTTCATTGTTTGCAGTTCTCTGGAAAATTTTGTCTTTTAAATCTCTGAACATATCAAGTATAGTTATTTTAAAGTCTGCCTTTAATAATTCACATCTGGATTCATTGTAGATCTGTTTCTGTTATCAGGTTTGTTTTTATCTTTTCCTTTTTTTTATCATATTTTCTTGTGCATTTTTACTTGAGTGCTAGACATTGTATGTGAAGAATTTTTGAAATAACATAAAGTCATTTTCCTTATAAAAGGCAGGCAAACAATTGTACTAACAATCCTGGATCACCTTAATCTGGTTATAGGAATTGAGATTATATGAATTTGTGATGGTTGTATTATTTTAAATTCTTCCTTTACCCTTGGTTGTGGCCATTTTGGGACACAATATAATGTACAGGAGTCCCTTTGTATAATGGATCCTGAACTCTTAACCTTTGTCACCCTATTCTGGGGCTCTCAAACTCTTTGCTCAGCTTCTAAGTTTCACATCTGTTTCTTTTGGAATTGGCACATTCTTCTAAATAAGGGCTGTTCCAGATGCTTCACTGAACTCTAGGTGTCCTCATTCTGGTCCTTGGCTCTGTGATTCTTTTTGCCTTGTTCTCCAGTGCCTTCAAGTAGATGTCATTTATATTTTTGTCTTGTTTTCCTAATTCTCAATAGAGAGGTTAGTTCACATTATCTAATTTGCTACTATTGGAAGAGAATTCTGACAATTTTTTAAATACCTAAACAAATTTTTTTTATTTTTATAATTCTTATGTATGAGTCATCAACGTTCACATAAATCTCTCCCCAGGAACATTAAAACTAATTCAAGGGAGTTTGGAGTTCAATAATATTAATCATGTGTTTATTACTCTTAGTAAACCATTGTAGAAGATTGCAACTGTTCAGAAAATATTTCATTTATCCTTTAAACTATGTGTTTTTTGGGGGTTTTTTTGTGGACAGAGTTTCAAATTTTCTTTTTCTTTTTTGTTTTTTAAGCTCCTTTAAGATTAATACTTATAACTGGGTCACATGGATCTGTATCTATGTCTAGAGACCCATCTAAATGGCAGCACATGACCCCAGGGACTTTTGTTACTGCTTTGTGTTACCTGAACGGCTGAGGCTTTGTACACAGCAGATGCACACGTAGCTGTTGAATGAAAGATGAGTGGGTTATAATGAACAAATAAAACGTCAGTTCTGGACATTAAATAAGCAGGAGATGGAAGAGTTAGTTTTACAATAACTGGTTTCCTAACTGTGTTATTTTCTGTGTATGCATTTTTCCCCCCAAAGATTTCTGCACTTGTCCTAAGAGCCCAAGCATCTGAGATCTTACTTGAAGAGTTACAGCAGGGGTTTTCCCAAGCAAAGAGGGATGTTCAGGAACAGATGGTAAGTTAACATTTAAATAAACGTATTTAACTATATTAAATATAGTCCTTTGTGTTGTATCTTGAAATCACCTTTGATATGACCAAAGTGGTTACTGTTCTCCATGGCATATTGAACGCTAGTAATGGACAAGATTATGTAGACATAATTATTATGTAAAGACATCATTTATTTCTTTTAAACTTTTATTTATTTTAAGTGTGTTTTTCCAGGACCCATCAGCTCCAAGTCAGGTAGGTGTTTCAATCTAGTTATGGAGGGCGCAGCTCACAGTGGCCCATGTGGGGATTGAACCGGCAACCTTGTTAAGAGCACTGCGCTCTATCCAACAGAGCTAACTGGCTGTCCTGACATTATTATATAGTAAAACATATAGTAAAAAAAATTTTAGTATAGTATAAGACTAGCTTTTATATAATATGTAATATAATATAATAGGATATAATATAATAGGATATAATATAATATAGTATAATATAATAAAATATAATATAATACCAGGTCTTATATTAATTTTTGCTCCAAAAGATGCATTAGAGCTGATTGTCCGGCGAGGTCTTATTTTCAGGGGAAACATGGTATGTATATGTTTAAGTTAAATGACTTAGTATTAAAACTTAGCAGAAATTAAACACTTTTGTAGAATTTCATTTTATACTCAAATTCATTGTAATAACTTATAAATTGATATAAATTCATAGGAAGTTCCTAAAATTGTTTTATACATCAGCAAACAGAGTAGGAGCCGGTCCCATTTTAATGAGCTACTGAAGTGTCCTGTATTTCGCAAGCATATCTCCTCTTGATGATGGCTCATGTTGGGGGTTCTTAGGCCATTCACAGTGACCCTGAGCTTGGTCATCTGTATATGTAATGAAAGATGTAGATGCTTCTTTTTGTTTCTCCTGCCTCCTGCTGAATGCATAGTGAGGAATGAGGAGTTGTCTTGGAGTACATGCCCTGTCTGATGTAAGTCTGGATTGTGTCATCCACTTCCATTGAGCTAGTGATACTGGCCCTTCTGTAGTTCAGGGATATGGGGAAAGAGATTCATTACTTTTAAGCTGTTGGTAGAAACAGCAGAGAATGGGCTCAGATAGCTTCATTCATCACCTGTCTCCTTGAATGTATGTAGAAAGGCTGCAAGTAAAAAAATCTCTGAGCTGCTCTTTGTAAGTTTTAGAGAGCTTTCGTATGTACCCTCCATCTTCAGCCCTCATTTGGTCTGGCCTTGTTTTTCTCTGGTGCAGCTATCAGCAGATAGGATTTACCTTTCTGGCTGTGATTAGTATCTGTTTCTATTTTAGGCAGTGCTGATGCAGTCACGGGAACAGGTTTCAGAAGAGCTGGTGAGGTTACAGAAAGATAATGACAGTCTTCAGGGAAAGCATAGCTTGCATATGTCATTACAGCAAGCAGAAGACTTCATTCTCCCGGATACTATAGAGGTAACTTATTTTCTACATGATCAAAAATGTGCCCAAGTACATTTTCTGAAATGGCTAAAATTTTTCTTTTTAAACAACAGGTTTTATTGAGATATAATTAATATACCAAATAATTCACCTGTGTAAATTGTACAATTCAATAATTTTTAGTCTATTCTCAGAAGTGTAGCCATCACCATAATCAATTTTAGAACATTTCATCACCTCAAAAAGAAACTCCTCCCCTTTTGTTCCTTCTCTCCCAGAGCCTTAAGCAACTACTGATCTGCTTACTGTTTGTAGATGGCCCTGTCCTGGACTTTCACATGAGTGGAATCATACAATTTGTGGTCTTTTGTGTCGGGCTTCTCTCACATAGTATACTATTTTCGAGGTCATCCGTGTCATAGCATGTTAATCCCTTCATTCCTTTTCATGGCTGAATAGTACTCCACTGTGTGGCTGTTTTGTTAATTCATTCGTCTGTCAAAGGTTGAAAGACGTTTGAGTTGTTTCCACTTTTGGACTATTATGAATAATGTTGTTATAAACATTCATGTTCAGGTTTTCATGTGGACATATATTTTCATTTCTCTTGCGTATAAACTTGGGAGTGGGACTACTGGGTCCTATGAGAACTCTGTGTTTAATCATTTGAGGGTTTTTCCACATCCTCACCAACACTTGTCTCACTTTTTTTATTACAACCAAGCAGTGGGTGTGAAGTGGTACCTCATTGTGGTTTTGATTTGCATTTCCCTAATGACTAATGATGTTGAACATCTTTTCATGTGTTTTTGGCCTTTTGTTTATCTTCCTTGAAGAAATGTCTATTCAGATCCTTTGTTCATTTTTAAATTTCTTTTTTATTATTGAATTATAAGAGTTCTTTATATATTCTTGACGTAGTCCCTTATCAGGTAAATGATTTGCAGATATTTTCTCTCATTCTGTGGTTTATCTTTTTCACTTTCCTGACAGTGTCCTTTGAAGCACAAAAGTTTTAAATTTTGATGAAGTCCAATTTACCAATTTTCTTCTTCTGTTGCTCCTGCTTTCAGTGTCGTATCTAAGAATCCTTTGCCAAATTAAAGGTTTATAAGTTATTCTTACAGGACCAAAGTGAGAAAGCACCAGAAATTAAATGTGTGAAGGGGTCACCACACTGGCTCCTTGTGATGTTTGTTTTTCTATTTAGCACGTGAACGGGAATGTACCACACTCACTCTCCTTCTGACTTCCAGTGCCTTCTATGGCACTTCTGGTCACTTCCATTCTTCTGTGGTTGGATGAATCTGGGCTGCAAAACCAGAAGTTTCCCTGAGACATTCATAACTATCTCCTTAACTTTCTCTAACCTTTGTTACCCATACATTTTTAAACCTTTTAACATATTAAAAAAATGTCACCTTAGGCTAAACCCAAGTAAACACTATAAACAGTCAGGCAAAGATGAAATTTCTGAGGGCAATTTTCCAAGCAAAATAGAAAAATGTTACTTGTAAGATCCTTTTTCTTTTATTTAAAAAAAGAATTGTTAAGAATTATTTAAATATTAAAAAAAATTACCTAAATTTATAGTTTTGTAAGTAACAGTTTTCCCTAATCCTACCTCTACAGTTTGCACCTCATTCTTTTGTCTTTCTCTTGTATACACACAGTAACATTAGCGTTGATTTTGGTTTTCCTTTTACTCATTCTCAAGGGCTCCTTTGCCTACCTGCCCTAAGCTCCTTCCGTCTCATCCCCCTTCCCTGCCCCCCGCCCCCTGCATGTGCTCTCAGCTCAGGTTACTGGCACTCTCAGGGGAGCTCTCCTTTCTGAACTGGTGACTGATCTCATCAAGGAGAAAGTTTGGGGGACCTGTCTCCTGCCATCAGCGTACCACTCTCCACCTCTGTTAAACTTTCTCCTTTGGCAGGAAAGATTCCTCTCTGCCATGTTCTCTCAAGACTTTTTTCATTCCCAGACTTAAAAAAATTTCGAGAATCCTTGAAGGATGTAATCAGACTAGCCTGTAAGCCTTGATTCTTATTAGAGCTGCTTCAGCAATATGTCTTGGGAAATATCCTTCTGACAGTTTTTTAGGTACTCTCTCTCTCTTTTTTTTTTTGCTGTCCCATAAATTTACGTACATTTGGTAGTTATCTAAGAAACCCAGTTTTTGTTTTAAAGTTGCTTTAAGATATAATCGGGGGGATTTTAAAAGAAGACAACTAAAATTTAGGGAAAAACTAAGATTTAAGCTGAATTTATTATAGCAAACAGCTGATCAGCTTAGAAGGCCACTCTTCGCCCTACTTGCCTCCGGCTAACACACACTCTGCTTGTGGTACATGTTCAGCAGCTGTTTGGATGAGTAAGTAAATTTGATCTTCGAGTTCGAACTTGCTTCTGAGTTTCAGCCTTCTTGGTCCTCATACCCTAACTCCCCTCAAATTTAATCAACTCATAGAAGCTCCTAAGCAGTTCGTGGTGATGTCTCTTAGCATTTTTCTTTTTCTGCTTATGAAACAGTTTTGAGGGGAAAATATGTAGGTCACAATACACACCTTTTGGCTGGAAATGTCTTATTTCTCTAACGTACTGAATGTTAATGTGACATGGCACTGGCCCCTTGAAGCCCCAAGTGGGTTGGAGTTGAAAGTCTTTAACTTTTGAATCATTTAAAACAATACCTGAAATTCTGATTGCAGAAAATCTTTAGCTTCTATTGTTTATATTTTCTTTCATCCTCACAAACCCAGTAACCATTTGTTTCTTGAATGCAGGCACTCCGGGAGTTGGTACTGAAATACCGGGAGAACATTATTAATGTGCGGACAGCAGCAGACCACATGGAAGAGAAGCTGAAGGCTGAGATACTTTTCCTAAAAGAGCAGATTCAAGCAGAACAATGCTTAAAAGAAAACCTTGAAGAAACCCTGCAGCTGGAAATAGAAAACTGCAAGGAAGAGATAGGTGAAGATAAAAATGATGTAGTTTAGAAATGAAGGCACTAAGTAAAACTCTTTTCTGACTATAAGAAGTAACACATGGCCATAGAATGTGACAAACAAAGGGATAGGAAAGAGTTAAGTAAGGATTCAGTCCGTTTTTCCAGATGTTCTGATATATCCAGTAATTGGGAGTAAAAACAAACCCCCAAATCCCCCAAACTCATTGTCCTTTTAGAAGCTCTAATGGCCTTTCTGGCAATTGCTAGTAAATAGGAAACTCAATATTGAACCCAGACCACCGGGGAATGTGACTAGATGGGTGGCATTTCCTTGCATAACTTTGATGAGTTAACAGACTCCTGCTGGGAATATCTGCACTCCACACCCCAGTGAGATGTGGATATTTGTTGTATTATTCATTCATGTGGACTGTGCCTTTACCTGGGCTGGATTCTGATGCTGATCGGTTGGGGGTCACTCTGAGAAAGGGGTGTTGGTTGGTGACCCCCCCCCCATGTTCAGTATGTATTTGACTCCTTTCATTATGAGATGGGGGTTATGGTAGAAAGGGAATTGTAAGAAAAACATTTTAATGCACAATAATCAATAAATGCTAACAGTTCTCCCTCTTTTTTCCTCCTAGCTTCCATTTCTAGCTTAAAAGCTGAATTAGAAAGAATAAAAGTAGAAAAGGGACAGGTGAGTTTCATGAGTTTCAAATTAATTCTGTCAGCAACCAGTAGTTATTTATTGAATCCTACTGTTCTAGACCCAAGGAAAAAACATGTAGTTACGATATGTTCCTGCCTTCAAGGAACTTCTGTCTAATGGGGAAAATAACTGTGGGATGAGGGTGTAATGATAAGAGATCATTTATTGAGAGGCATGGTCGTGACATGATATATACGAAAAGCTGCAGTAGAAATATGCACGGAGTCTTTTACAAACAGGAGATGATGTTTTCTAGCTGGCTTAGAGTCCTCTTCTCTTAGACATCAATACCTTTGGTAAATGACCCCACTCAACTCCCTGGCCTCGTTGTTTGTCGACTCAGTGACCTTCGCCTCCACTTGGCCCTCTTCCCACTCTTGGCTTCACCAAGCCCCACATTCCCTGACCTCTTTATCATCCTTCCGGCTCTTCATCCCACAGGGCCGTCCGTCTGAGCACCTCGTTCAGACCGCAATTCCCTGAACTTTTCCTGTCCTGCTTTTAGCGACTTTCTCGTGGCCTTGCTTTCTTTCCTTCTGAGCTGCATCTTACTTCCATGGCTTGCTTCTTCCCCTCGTCTCCCACCAACACCCGCAGGGCCTGATTCCTTGTCTTTCTGCTGCCCTCACTTGATACTGTCCAACTCTGGATGAATCCTGGTGTCCACCTTCCCTGCCTCTGCCCGAGCTGCTGCTGGCACTGGAACGAGTAACGCTGCATGCTCACGTCATCAGTTGGGCCTGAAGTGCTACTCAGTCAGCCTTTCATTTGTCCTTAGTTGTCTCCCTTCTGTTCCTCCCAGTGGCTGCTTCAGACAGTCACACTCACCCCCAGCTCAGCAGACGATGGCTTGTACCCTGTTATCAGCAGCGCCACCTCAGCTTCCAGGCCCCTCAAGGACTGGTCCTTTCTCTTCTTCCCAGCCTCCTCTCTAGTTTCTTCAGAGAAAATGACTGTTTCTGACCAGTCTTCTTGCCTACACTTGTGCCTGGACTGAATCCCTCACATCCTTTCCAGGCATCCTCGCAGCCTTCCCCAGGCATGGGCCTTGAACTTCTACCTCATTATTGGCCTTTTCCATTATGTATAAACATGCTCAGATGTTTCGCGTTATGAGGAGAAGAGTTTCTCTTTGGGTCACACTTCTCAAGCTACCAGTTTTTCTTCCCTTTACCTTCAAGGTTCTTGTAAGGGTAGCCTCCCCTTGCCTGAGCTCGTCACTGCGCAGCCGCCGTCTGGCTTTGGCCACCACTGCGCTGTGGCGGCTGCAGTGGCAGAAATTACCAGCATTCTGATCATGTCCCATCCTTTCCACTCCTACTGCTGCTGTTTATGTTCAGACTTCAATTCTCACGTGGCTTAATGTAACAGCCTAACTTCTTTCCCTGCCTCTAAAATTTATCCCATCCCAATTCATCTTCATAATGAAACCAAGGTGGTCTTTAAAAATTATAAGCGCTGTCCCCGTCGGGTTGAAAACCCTCCAGTGGTTCCCTTTATTTCCAGGATCGAGTCCTTATTTCTCAGCCCCACTGGGGATGCTGTGCTCACACAGCTTCTCCAGCTCAGCCCGCAGGGCCCCGCACTCGGCTGCAGCTCGGCAGACTCGCCAGTTCTGAACGCATCTTTTACTCATGTCATCTGCTCTGTCCTTCTGGAGTCTCTCTCTCTCTCTATCTTCTTCTCCTCCTTACCACCCTTTTCCTTCTCCTGTAAGTTGTTTCATTTTTTAAGGGTTAAATGTCATCTCTTCACAGAAGCCCTTCCCAACTTTTCTGGCTGAATTAAATGCTTCTTCGTCCCTGTTTACATGTCAGAATTATTTACATGTTCGTCTCTCCTGATTTCTCCTTCCCCAGGCCTTAAAACATAGCAGGTGCCTAAGAAATATTTAATGAAAGAAATAGGTCTTGAAGAATAAGTAGTTCAGAGACCAAAAGGTGAGAAAAGCATTACCGACCCAGCCAACGTCCTGGGCCTAGGAGGGCCTGAGGACTCGGGCGGAATTCTCCAGGCTGCAGGCTCCTCCAGGCCATGGGCAGTGACCTGGAGAGAGTTTCAGCTTTTTCCTTCTTACTTTCACAGTTGGAATCCACATTAAGAGAGAAGTCTCAACAGCTTGAGAGCCTTCAGGAAATGAAAATCACTTTGGAAGAACAGTTAAAGAAAGAGACTGCTGCTAAGGTGATATTTTTGTTGGTAATTAAATATAAAAGCAGTGCTAAGAATGTAAGGTCACATCTTGCCTGTTTAAAAATTATACATTGCTGCTTTGAATAGTGTCACCTTCTGAAAGTTGTCAAGATTCTCTGCTTGCAGAAAGGAAATGAATTGACTTCATTAGAGTTGGGTCAAATGTGGACACTGTCATAGGCCTTCCTGGCTTTTGAGGTGTTGGGCTAACGGGCCATGAACCAAACTTGGCATAGAAGCATTGCTTCCAAGTGTCATTCCATTTGACTCACTTCAAATATTTCAGTGAACCATATTTGCTGCCTAAATTTTGATTATTCTAGTTAGAATAAAAGTGCATGAGGCTAATTGTGGGGGAGGTTTCCTAAGAAACAGTCTCAGTGAGCTGTGGTCAGACCTTTAGGTGTAAAAACACTGTGTACATGTTATTCAGTCGTCCTTTGTTTTTAGAAATGCTCCCACGCGGTCCTGCTCAATTGTCTGTAAGGAAGGTGGGAGGTACTTGGGCTGCCTGGGGCACATTCACTGAGAATTTTCCTGACAGATGCTTGGCTGTTGTGGTTGTCAGAGGAAATCCCCAAACTTTCTATCCCTATTGCCGTGGTAGCTACTGATCTTAGCAGTTGCTTTTTGATGATTAATCACTGTCACCAGGCTGCTGGGGGTGCGGGTGTGTGTGCGCGCATGTGCGCAGTACGTTAATTCATTTTTTATTCTGGCTTTCATACTCATTTTAGGGACCTACAACAGGTAGCTTAGGCAACTTGCACTTTTGCCCTACAGATAACGGGAGACCAATAGGATCTAGGAATGTGACAGACACTCCCCTTTCCTCTCTAGCAGCAGGAGACTACAGGTTCCCAGCCTTCCTAAGTGATTCTGACTTACGGCTCCTTGGCAGTAATCTTCTCTCAAAACTTGTTATTTTTTAGGTTACCATCGAACAACTAATGTTTGAGGAGAAGAACAAAGCTCAAAGGTTGCAGACAGAACTAGATGTCAGTGAACAAGTCCAGCGAGATTTTGTAAAGCTTTCTCAGACCCTTCAGGTAAGGCATTTGGGGAACCTTTAGAGCACCAGGCACGTTAGGGTGCCCAGGAGAACCTGCCAATCCTTGATTCTACCACTGACAATAGCCAGAGGATTAGAGACCATGGCTGCCCCTCCCCCAGCCCAGATACCTGCCTGGTCATTCATGCCTAAAGCCAGCTGTGTACCTCAGATTTGTCCCCCTTCCCTTTCCCTCTGTACCTTGCTGGTCCTTACGAGTCAAGTATAAAGTCCTTAGCATACCAGATAAGACCCTTCCCAACCAGGCCTAGCCCTGTACTTTTTTTTATCTCCCTGCCGTACATTTTATACTTTATGTTCAATGTGTTGTAACTACGTGTGGTTTCTTGCCCAGTGTGCTAATCCCTCTGGTGAGCATTGTGTCTCATCACCTCCGTACTCCTTTCAAGGCCCAGCTTGCTTTGTCCCCATGGAACCCTCTCTAGGTCCTCAAGTTGGGCGACAGTAGCCCACCACCCACCCCCAGGCTATGCTGCCTTGGCACTCGATAAATGCTGCCAACAGTGATGCTTAGAATACTGTGCTGAAATCCTCTATATGGTTTTCTTTCTCCCCCAACTGAACTGTGGGTTCTTGGGTTGGGTCTCATTTACCTCCGTAGTCCCAGCCCCTTACACTGGGTCTGTTAACCCAGCAGTTTTTGGGAATTGCTCCATCTCAGCTAAACCAGTCAAAGTAAACTTCAGAAAACCTAGGAGGAGCCTTCTGCACTTATCTCACTGTATTGTTTCTCCAGGTGCAGTTAGAGCGGATCCGGCAAGCAGACTCCTTGGAGAGAGTCCGGGCAATTCTGAATGACACCAAACTGACAGACATTAACCAGCTCCCTGAGACATGACGCCTCATAGCAGGACTCTAGTCTGCACTTTGGGTTTTTAACTCATCTTTAGAGCAACATTAATTATTATTTAACTCTTAACTGAAGAAGTCACAATAAGGAAGATTGGAGAAATGCTTATTTCTAGTGGGAGAAGACTGTGCAGCACAGGAACAGCAAACAGTCATGCTAATTTGCAGCAGAAAGACCTTCCAAATAGGAACACTAATGAAACTGCAGACTTGATTCCAGCAGGTGTCAGATCAAATTTGGTGACGGAGCAAGCGCTGTTTCCTGGCTTGCATTACCCAACATTTCCCTACCCTAAAGCACCATCCCAGTAGTGTGTGGAATTACATTTCCCCTTCATAGGTATTGGAAGAGAATTTTTTCTGTTGTCTAGAGTTCATCAGTAATAGTATTCAGTTAGCAGACAGGTGTAATATGCTGTATGAATATTTTATATTAAAATATGAAGTTTGAGAGCAGGCCATTGGCTAGTGACTGTATTTCGTAGCTCAGTGTTTCTTTTTTTAAACCATTTTACCTTGCATTGGAGGACCTTAAATGCTACTGAAACTTGCCTGAGAACCATAAGACGGTGGCAAACAAAATCAATTCAAGCAATGAATTATGAGAATTTGAAAACTTGGCTGGGGCTGTGTGTATTGGAAGTTGAGGTTAAAGGAGAAGCACAAGAAACTGTTTGGAAGCACTTTTTCTGCCGCCTGAATGAATTTCGTGGGCCCACAGGTACCCGGATCAAGCTGAACTGGTACCAGCTACTCTTTTGAAAACTGTTTTAGATATTGGATCAGTGGAAAAATAATAATAAAGCAAGCTATACTGACAACATCTAGTATTTATAAATTTATAAGGCTGCTGCTTATTTTCAACTCAAATCAGTGGGCCAGAGTAATGTTTGTTTCAAAAGTGTCAAATATAAAAATGGTGATAACTACGTTTGACAGATAACCTATTTTGTATTTTTCTTTTATAATTTAGACCTGGAGTGTGATAATGCTTGTGAAGTTGGGGGAAACCCAGTTAGTACGTTCATGAGTTTAGAAATCTGCTTTGTCATTTCTGTGAGGTTAGATTCCTTTCCCACTTGGAGAAAGTGTCAGTGAACAGGCCCCTTTGCCATGGCCTGAGGAAGTGGTGCAGAAAGCAGAGTGGATTCCTGTTTGCTGTTTACCCGCTGCAGCACTATTAGCCAGTGGAAGGCTATACTGTTAATTCATCACACAGATGGTTCAAAAGTAAAACTGTTTTCAAATAATTTTTGTGATTGGTATTATGTAACAGCAGGGTACTTGAAGGGACTTTATGGGAATTAAGTGGATTAAGTAAATTTGATTGGCTCACGTAAAGCTACCAACCTACAGTTTAAAGTGAATTGTCTGTTATAAATGAAGTCATTATGGACTAGCCCTAAAGATCTTTATTTCTGTCTTCCATGGGACAAGGTAAGGACTACATACCTCATTCCTTGGGTTATCGTTACTGTCTTGCATTCATGATTATGAATTTAAAGGTAAATACTAATTATGGAAATAGTGTTATCGGCTTGCCATGCATGAAACATTATTTTAATTGGTTTCAAGTCCCTTTGTATAAAGTGCTATTTGATTTAAAGGAAACATACATCCTCACTGAGTTACAGGGAATTTATTAATTCCAAAATGCAATCTGTTTAGATTACGTAAAACCAGTCCCTTGGCTAAGCCCCGAGCTAATTTGTTTCAGATTACCAAAACTGGCACTGTAAGTCAGGATGGGTAATTCATAACCTTCCTGAACTGAACTACAGCTCCCAGGGAGCTGCTCTCCTGAGACCCTGCAGATGTTTTTCTCTGTAAGACGGTCCTGGGCCAATAAAATCACGATTAGAGAACCGTGGTCTCTACCATGGCAGATGCAAACTGTTGGAACCCACTTTGATGAAAAAAATATCCTAGAAAAACCCAAAGTGAGACTTAAAGTTTTGTTAACAATCTACTTCTGGTATGAAACAAACTATTTTGACACTATCCTGGTAGGAAACACTTTAAACTGGGTTTTCTGTATAAATGAGTAACTGATTTAGAAGGTAGGATTTCGCCTGCCTGGACAAAAGATCATGGGTTTCATGAGTGTTCCTGTGCTTGTATTCAGTCTGTACACACGTGTTCTCTCACGCATGTCTAACCTGATTTACCTCCTACCTGTAACCTACCTTACCATGTGGCTTTTAATTGGCAGCCAGCCATTTCTAGGCAGGTACGGTATTACCTTTCAGAACTCATATTGGCAGGTCTAAAAATATTACCTCAAGTTAACTGAGGACAAAACCAAGTTATTTGTTTCTTTCTCCCTTTGAAGTCCTGCACTTAACCCCATCCTCGCGCAGTAACACGGATCAGGACCCAGTGCACAAACTCAGCTCTGAAAGGTAATATTGCCTGTCGAAGAAGTGAGCCAGCAGTGGCCTTACAACTGGATCCTGGGCCCAGTGCTAAGCAGATTTCAGATGTAACCATTTGTTAACTGTACTGAAGGTGTGTCCTTAAGAAGAAAGTGTTCAAATTAAAAAAGCTGCTGCCTAGTATACTGTGTGGCCTTTTCCTTTGAATCCTAAGGTCCTGTCCCTCTTCAGAGCCCTACTTCTGGTGCTGCTGCTTTATTTTTTTTCTATTTTTAAAAATTTTTAAGTGTGTTTTTCCAGGACCCATCAGCTCCAAGTCAAGTAGTTGATTCTAGTTGTGGAGGGTGCAGCTCCTAGGGGCCCGTGTGGGGATCGAACCAGCAAACTTGCTAAGAGCTCGCGCTCTAACCAACGGCCTCTTGGTGCTGCTCCTCTAAAATGCAGCTCTGATTCTGGCTTGTTCAACTGTGGAGAAAACTTTTTCGGGTTCATGGAGACCTGGCAGTGTGCAGCTGAATGTCTCCGACTTTTTTTCTTTTTTTAAATCCTAGGGCCTTGCTGAATACAATCATCAACTTGAGCTTATATATAAAGCACATTCCAATTTTTAAATAAAAACATTTATTCAGTAATTATAAAACAAACTATAAAAATGATGAACCACCACACCAAAGCTCATCCAAAATGCCTCTTTATAAATTAGATAATGCTACCTGTTTGTTTTACAATATGAGTTTAAGCCTTGTGTTAACTTCAGGTGTGAATCCATTCCTGCTGGTGTCAGAAGTTTATATGATTCCGGATATCATTAATTTGCTTCACCATTTGTCTTATGTGTTCACCCCTGTAAAATCATAAAATCACTCACTTTTAGGAATACAATGAATGAATAAGGCCATTAATAAATACCTATTTTTAATAAGCCATTAATATTAAACTAGTAATGTTGAAGTATCTTAGAAGTGCTATACTAAAATTAACAGCTTAAGGTTTCAGTTGGATAGTAATGGAGTTTACTATTCATTTAAGGCTAACGGCAGCAAACAGTATTGCAACTGCTGGAAATATTTTTGAATATATTCACTGAGGAACACTTTGAGCACAACAAAATCATATTATAAGAAAGTCATCATTTTTGATCCACCATACTCATCTCTTAAGCCCTTATCTATCACATGGCTCCTATTCCAGTACTTACTGAACAGGCAAATGCCAAGTAATCCTATCTGGGCAGAGAAGGTTGGTTTTGGCATATTTGCTGCAAAGGAAAAGCTACCTCGCAGTAACAGCAGGCTCAGTCTACTTACTCCTCCTTCAGGACGGACTGAATGCACTTCCGCTGGTAGGCGCTGAGAGTGATGGTGGGTTTTTGAGGACTCATGACCTTTTCCATCTTTCGCTGCTGGTAGTCTTTTTTCATAGTAACCTTAAGTATCAAACAGAACACAGATGTTTTGGCTATGGTTTGCTACAACATTTTCATAGTATCTATTTTAGTCTGTTCTTGTACATTTTATAAAATTATTTTCTGTAGAGCAAACACTTTACAAAAAGTACAAAATTTAGCCACCCTTCATCCATTCCTACCTGTTTGATGACATTGCCCAAATGTCGCAGTTGATCAGGTATCAGCTGTAATTCTTTCTTCATGTCTCTCTCACTATCAGAGAGAACTGGGAGCTGAGAATGAAAACTGTGAAGTACTTTTTTCATCCTTTAGAAAAGGTAAGAAAACATCTCAGTTTAAGATCTCTGCTACTTAGGAGAAACACAATTATAACTAACGCTCTAATTCATGAACGTGGTGTCTGAAGGAGGCTCTGCAGGACGGGTCAGGGGAAAAGCATCTGCGCACTGTCTTCCCTGAGAGCTCAGAGCAGAGGGAGGTGCATGCACTCAATTCTGCAGGCCTGGGAACAAGTGCTCAAGCTCAGGTGTTAATACCTGAGTACTTAATAGTGGCACCTGAGTAGGGAACTGAATATTGTACAACCCACTGACCTGTTCATGATATCTTCTTGTTTTTCCTTGGCTTCCTCATATTTGTCAGCTAAGCGCTCGGCCATTTCCCGTAGACTTTTCCTAGTGGCATAAATAAAACGAGACTTACGGTCCACCTTGATGGTAAAGCCCCCTAATGTGGTCCGGCATTTTACGGTGAGATACAGTCCCAGTCTTATTGAACTGTTTTCTTCGCTCCCTGGTTTTGGCACTTACCTTTCCTCTCGACAATAATTGAGATCTTCTAGTTGTTTCTTTTTTTGGTCACATAGTAATTTAACCCTTCAAGAGAAAAAAAAAAAACAATCAGAAGCCAGGTCCAGGCCACTATACAGTGTCAGCTACCTGCCAGGAGCTGGCATGTGAGTGAAGGCCATCCTACCTCCGCTGAATCTCCTCCTTTGCCAGGTCCTGTTTAAGAATGTACTGCTCTCTGAACACCTGGGTGGCTCTGCTGATGAGCTGAAGACACTCTTCGGGAGGAGGAGCTGTATCTTTTTCAGATGATCTTTAAAAAAAGTTTCTACCATTACTTCTTAGCTGAGTAAAACAATTAAAAATAGACTCAAGTCATAGCTGCTGCTTTCCCTTCTTTTTATACTTCTATTTACCATTCTCATGTGCCTTTATATCTATTTATTCTTTCCTCTATTCATTAGCTGATTAAATATGCCCTATGTTTCTTCTAACTCCAATAGAGCAAAAAGTACATGAAGTAAAATAAATAGATGAGCACAGAAAGGACAAACAGTAATTACGAAAACAGAAGCGAACCAGTTCTTAAAACCTAAATATCCAAATCCCATACTTCAAAAATGCTGGATTTGCAACACTACGTTGCAAAATGCTTCTAATATGCTTTTCAAAACAATCCGGGGATTCAGCCAGAATTCGGAGGGGAGACTCTGCCACTTCAACATCTTCTTGCGTACAAAGGAGGGGAGGAGACGCTGGATGGACTGTGCTTCTGCAAAATACAAACAAAATCTACCATGGAGTTATTTACTGCAAGTATTATAGGAAAGCATGAGCCACATTTATCCAGAACTCCAAAAATCTAAGAAATTCTACAGGGTTACTTGTGTAAGTACAGAACTCACGTTTTCTGCCTTTGAAGGTCACCTTGGGAAGCTACCCCCTTATTCTAACGCAACCATTTGTCAAAGCATTTTGGACTCTGTCACTTAAACTTATTTTTGTAAAGATCAAGGCAGCACAAAGTATACATTTATTACGTACTCTTTTGCAAGGACTTGAAGGCCAATTATATGCCAGAGTCACAAACATAAATGAATCACATTTCCTAGGTATAATTTGGATTTGATCAAACCCAATACTCAGCCAGATAACCACTGTATGTACTATATTTGCTCTATATAACTTGATTTCTAAAAATTACATCCACTCAAATATTACAAATATTCACAATATTACAAGTATTCACTTTCAGAAAGCTTGAAAGATTGTAAACATTAACAACATGGTAAGTGACTTTGAATGCAACAATCTGGGAATTTGTTAAACAATAACATAGAAAAGTATTTCATGGACTCAGCAGAAACATGATTTGAACGTATCTAGATAACTAATATTTAAGAGTTTTCCTTTCCTTTGGAATTCATGTTTTCATTCTGAAGTAATCTAGTGTGAGTAGGTCTTATTTCACAAAAGGTAGGACGGGTTTTTTAAAAATATGCTTCCAAAAGACAAAATAATTTTTTTCTCCAGTGATTTCATTCCTTTTGTTTAGTCTCGCTAGAGTTTTCAGTCTCTTTTAGGATCAGTAACACAAAATTCATAGAGATTTAGTTTCCTGTCCAAATAGTATAACTTGTCAATCTTCAAAGAGCACAGGCGTTCCTTGAAGGACAGTAAATTAATGGCAATATTTTGAACTGTGTCAGTGTCTAGAAGCATATGCTTTGAATGGACATCAAAAGACAAGGAGGCTCTAGTGTTCAATGTTGATGGCTCGGCAGGGACTCCTGTTCCTGCATTTATAAAACTCAGAATGGCATTCCACATCTGCAGAAAAAGAAAAATGGTGCTTATAAAGTAATATGAGTTCTTCAAGGAGGAGGATTATGAGATCAGCCATCTACCACCTGTCTTCCGGAGCTTACACATTCTCTCAGGTCCCTCTGAGGCTGGCAGAGATGGAGAAATTAAAATGTGAGTATGGATTTAGAGTCAGAAACCCTGTACTTGCAGCCTACCTCAGTGTGTTACTTCAGCATTTACTTAACCTCTTGAGCTGTTTCCTCTCCTACAAGATGGGGTAACAGTGCTGTCCTTTGGGCTTGCTGATTACAAGAGACAATGCAGGTAAATGGCTTACTTCTAAGCCTGGCACAGAGTTAGAGCTTGATAAGCATTAAATCTAATTCATAACAATGGAGTTCAATATTTAATTTTAGCATTCTTTCCCACACTTTGAAGTAAAGCTCTTGACTTCAGCTAGCTCAGGAAGATACCAGAAATTATGCCTGAAACAAATCTATCCAGAGATGTGAGGAACAACAGAATATCTGCCCTTCCAAGCCTCAAGTCAGAAGCCAAGGCATAAACTAAGTATCTTCAAGCCAGGGAATGAGGGCACTTTCCCAGCTTAGATTCTGCAGAATGAAAAACTGCGTGGGGTGCAGAACGGTACATACAGTAAGGGCCTTATGAGGCACTCGCAGGTGCTGGTGATGCAGATCATCGTGGGCCCCAGGATGTCAGGGACAATCCAGAATCCTCGGATCGGCGCTGGCTGCCTGGAAAAACACAGGCAGTTAAGTTACAAAACAGCAAATGCAATGGCTCCAAAAGCAACGGCATGGCTGAGGTTCGCCACCTTCTCAGGCCTGGGCTACCAGCTGCCAGGGACATGTCATCAGTGCAGTAACCTCAAACAAAGGTGGTGACTTGTAATACAGCTCTGATCGGTTTGAAACAGCTGTCACTTAAGTCTAGAGGCCATCTGAGTTATAAGTCCCTCAGGAAGCCAGAGCCTCATGCCGCCCACTGCAATCTCAGCAGCTACCATGATACAGTGCAGTTAATTCTGTGCATCTTTCTGCCCGATGTGCACAGAAGTCCCCGCTACCCCTGGATGCCTAGCTCAGTGCCCAACCCAGATTAAGTGCTCAGAAACTCGTGACTAAACAGAACTTCAGTCTCACATTAAAAACCCAGTGCAGCCCAACGTCTGTCATAGGACTTAACCTACGTGCACAGCCCGCATCTTGCTGTCAATCTTGGTCCTTACTTCACTGAAGAAACTCGGGACCTCAGAGAGGAAACGTCTTTCCTGCCAACACGCTCTCCACCTGCCCCCGTGCTCAGCCCCCCCCCCCCAGCACGTGCTCCGTCCCCCCAGCACGTCCTGCCCCTGGACTGATGATGCCGTCTCCCCACCTCTCCTGAGGACGGCCCCATCGACTCTAGTTTCAAAATCTCCCTATTGTCTATTTACCCTCAGCTTATACACACGCTCACATCTCAATTCCATTCAAAATACTTCACTGTAATTTCAAGCTCCCCCGGAGCTATTCTTTCTCCTCTTCCCTTTCGAATCAGCAGTCTTTAAACGGCAGCTTATAATACTATTTCTCCTTCTATAGCTCTCATTCACCTTTTTTGGGGGGAGGGGTGGTGGTGGTCAGGGGGAGTCTGAGAGGTTAAAAAATGTCTCTTTTCAGTGTAAAATCTACACATAGAAGAGTGCACGTATACACTCTGCACCCATTATCCAGGTCAGCAATTAGAACCACACATGCAGTGGCCTAACAGCTCCCACGTGACCCTCCTGATCATAAGCTTTCATTCCTGAGAAGTAATCACTTTTCTGACTTTTATCATATTCAGGTTCTTTGCTTCATAATTTTCCTATCTATGTATTCATTCCTAAGCAATATTGCTTAACTTTACCTGTTTTTGAAATGTATATAAGTGGAATTTTACTATCTATCTCCCCCATTCATTTTTAAACCTGGTGCTACCCTCCCCCACCCCCAAAAGGGCATCCCTGACATCTTTTCCTTCAGGATCTCCTTCCATCTTTCTGGCAGCCCTTGACTCGAGTTTCCTTTCTGGGCTCCTCTATCTCCACTCACTGGTTATAAGAAAGTATCACTTGAGACTCTCTTCCCGGGTCTGCTTCACTCCTTCTAGGCCCTTTTCTGAGTAACCTTCACCAGTCACAGTTCCAGTGCTGACAATTCTCACATCCACACCGTGCTTGCCCAGACCACCCCACACTCCAGAGCTACGTGTCCAACCATCACTGGGCTCCTCCATGTGGGTGTCCTACAGGAACAGAAAACTCCGAGTGCCCCATTAACACATCGTCTGTCTTCCCAAACACACTCTTTCTCCTGTTCCGTTTTTCTGAAGGGTACCACGTCTACCCAGTTATCCCAGGTAGAGACCTGGGAGTCATTCTAGATATCTCTGTTGCAGTCATCAAATATTTACTGAATATCTACCAGACACTCCGACAGACACCAAGTATACAGACATGAGCGGACAGGAAATAGTACGAAACACATGCTCTGCTGTCATGAAACATATATTCCAGTAGTGGTGACAGACGTTAAACCAACACAAACATCAATTTTAATGTGCTACAAAGAAAAAAGGAGAGTAACAGGAGAACACTAAGTTAGATTGGGGAAGCAAGGATGTGAGAATTGTCAGCACTGGAACTGTGACTGGTGAAGCAAGGAACCCTTTCTGAAGAATTAAGTTAAAATTAGAAAGAAGAGTTAACCAAGTGAAGACAAGACACTTGGCTGCGACTGGGGAAACACCTTCCAGACAGAGGACACACTACATGGAGTGGCCTTGAAGCAGGGGAGCGCTCGGGATGAACATGAGATGAACTGGTCCTCTTAGGGGTGAGTCTGCACGCGAGTGTAACGCATATACACGTATGTGACTTACTGAAACAAACAACGGTTACCTGTATACAAGAAGAGACGGTTCCTACCTGCACGGCAATGGCTTCGTACAAAGGATGTGCTCTACAAAGCACTTCTGTTCGGTAGCAAGTTCTTGTAAACTATCCTTATCCTCTTCATCTACAAAGGCACATATTATCACGCTATGTAAGTTAACTGACACATCAAAGTCTCCAAATTGAAATGCTGAAGATACTAGTTACATGTAATTAAACACTTGTCTCAAACCATTGCTTAAGGACTATGTCTTTCTGACAGAAATCTTTCCGTAGGGGTCTAGATTTCTGCCCCAAGAAGGTAAATGGATTTTCCTTGGCCTAGTTTCTAAATGCAGAAATGTTTCACTGAGGAGAACAAACCCAGAAATCATTCCTTTCCAATCTCTTCCTCACCCACACCAATATTATTTTTATAAGTTTTTTCAAATGTAATTCACTCAACTCACCCATTTAAAGTATATAATTCAATGGGTTTTTAGTATATGAAGAGAACTGTACAACCAATAAGAAACCCCCATACCCATTAGCAATCACTCCCGTTTCTGCCAATCCTCCAACCTAGGCAGCAACCACTCGCCTACTTCTATCTCTGTGGCCTTGCCTGTTCTGGACGTTACATAGAAATGGAAGCACACGACATGCAGTTGTTTGTGACTGGCTTCTTTCACTCAGCATAGTGTTTTCAAGGTCATCCATGCTGTAGCATGTGCCAGCACTGCATTCCTTTCTACTACTGTTGAGTAATATTCCATTGCATGGGTTACCATATTTTACTTAGCTAACCATCAGTTGATGGACACTGGGCTATTTGGCTATTATGAATAATGCTGACATGAACATTCCTGTACAAATTTTTGTGTGGATGTGTTTTCATTTCTCTTAGGTATATACTCAGGAGTGGAACTACTAATTCAATCTCTTTACTTGTTCAAATTTTCTACTTCTTGAGTCAGTTTTGGCAGTCTGTATCTATAAATTTCCCCATTTCATCTAGGTTATCTAATTGGCATGCAGTTGTTCATGGTGTTCTCCTACAATTGTTTTTTTAAATTGGGGAATATTGGGGAACAGTGTGTTTTTCCAGGACCCATCAGCTCCAAGTCAAGTCGTTATTTTCAATCTAGTTGTGAAGGGCGCAGCTCACTGGCCCATGTGGGAATAGAACTGGAGACCTTGGTATTATGAGCTCTGCGCTCTAACCACTGAGCCAACCGGCCGCCCTCTCTTACAATCTTTTCTATTTCTGTAAGATCAGTAGTAGTATCCCCTCTTTCATTCTGAATTGTAGTAATCTGAATCTTCTCTCTTTTATTTCTTGGTCTAGCTAAAGGTTTGTCAATTTTGTTGGTCTTTTCAAAGAACCAACTTTTGGTTTCATTGCTTTTTACTGTTATTTTTCTATTCCAAACTACTTTTTGATAAGAGTCTGTGAAACATAATGAAAAGCAAAGAAAACTCACCAGAAACAAGAAATTTATGAAGTTTATGAATCCAAGTTAGCCCAACACTGTGTACACCAGCTTCATGAGTACAGTGATATCTTGAGGGACACTTGGGATCTGCAAATGGAATCATTAATGACATAAAGGGAACCATTAGAAAAGTAGAAGAATTCACCTCAGCAGCCCACAAACACAGTTGTTGTTGACAGAAACAATGGAAGATCTACAGGACCTTCATATTGTGGCACTATGTCAGGAATTTTGAAATTTTAAAATTTGAATTCAATTTTCAAATACATTTTAAGTATTTTTAAAAGTGTAATTAATAAAGGCAAAATGTTATTTTCTAAATAGTAACACAATAGGAGTCACCAAAACATAAGTACTTGCTGTCAGGTAACTCATTTATGCCCTTCTGTCCAGCTCTGTGCTATTTATAGTTCTTCAAAATAAAATGATGATTAAGATTATAGCTCTGCAGGAAACCTATGCTTGCACACGGCTCCTCACGAGATTGCTGAAGCAGGTGCATGCCTCCAGCACCGGGACTAGAAGGACTTCAGGCAACTGGTTAGTGAATAGCTCTGTCATAGGACATACAGTACGTCAGGGGTGAAATGAGAAGTTCTACTTGTCTTGAGAATGTTGTCTTACAGATAGTTTTTATTTTAAGTTTTGAATACTATTTTGTTTGATAATTATTTATATTTATAACTAGAAATATGAGCATTGTTACATAATTATAATGTAATTTTCTATACTTCTTCTGAGCCCTATCATCAGTAAGACTATCCCAAGACAGAAAGATGAGCAACTTGAATACTTGTTATTATTTATAAGTATTTATTTCTGTGACTCAAGATTTTTAAAACATTAGACAACTAAAACAAGATACAGAAATAATGTATATGCTAAAACTGTCATCCATAAGCCCCTAAATTAAAATATTGTTTTATCTAGCAGGCTCAGTTTCTTACTGTTGAGTTTCCAGTGATAAGTGTATTATTTTTATCTGTTTTATGTGTTGGGATTCTGCATAACACCTCTGCACACAGAATTATGCTATAAGAAGTTGAAAAACTCCTGGTCTGTGGTAATCATATCTCTGTACAATAAAATACTGAAAAGCTTCTCTTCATTTGCCTACACTTGAGACTTAATTGAAGGCCCAAATCATCTCATTAGGACTACCACTGCTTACAATGGCGTTTCAAAATGTGTCTGTGGTGCTGAGGTCAACAGAAAAATGTGAATATTGGGATGTAACAGAAATCAGTTATGAAAAAGAGGCAAAATTAATAACTGAAGTAGGAAATTTGCAAAATACTCCCCTACATGTTGTACGGTAGTTTATTCCACTTATGTCATTAAAAATCTGAGTTTCAGTGACAGTAATATGCTGTAAGTACAAATATGAACAAGTCAAAAATTTATTAGTTTCACATATGAAAATGTTAACTCTCATTTCAAGATAAAAATGCCTACATTTAAGATTTCCCAAAGATATATATATATATATATATGTATATGTATATGTATCTCTAAAGGAAACCAATTAGTTTTTATTACTTTACCTCACTAGATCTTAATTCCCTCATCTATAAAACAAAGTTCCAAGACTCAAATACTGTTTAATTAGACACCCCCAGTGAGTTCTCTTTGTTGGTTTATTATATAAGGACTACTATCCCCTTAAATGTTTTGGCTATACTTGAATACAGAGTAGAAGCCATTATTACCAAACTTAGGCAAACTGGCTATTAGGACTGTAAGCAGATTAGGTCAAACTGCTACAGGATTAAACTCCCCCTCTCTCTAAGGGACAGAAGAAAACTATGACAGGTACTTCCAATTATTCCAGACTGAGTAAGCTTTGTTCCTCATTCATCAGGATCTTTGTTCCAGAGAGAAGATCCTAGAAGAGACTCTGAGAATGGGTGGAGGTGCAAATAGGAATACAGGATTTTTGCGTTAGAAGAGACCTTAAAGATCACCTGATGTTATCCCCGTTGTTTTCAGAGGAGCAAACTGAAGACCAGAGAGGTTGAGTAAATGCCCAATACTACAGACATATTAATATTACAGCTACAGCTAAAACCCAGCACACTCCAGATTCCTAGTCACACACTCCTTCCACTCAGCCACTGTATGAACAGCACATTCTTTGATTGTCTCAGTTGTTTATCCAAAAGCTCCACAGACGAACAGAAAGAACTGGCCAGAGGATCTGGAACCAACCCAGGTAGGAAGGAAAGAAAGAAAAAAAGCAAAGAAAAGAAAGAAAGAAGACAACATTCAAACTGGGTCTGGGTATATAACAAGATACTGTGTCCAAAAAAATGAAGAAAGGTATTTTATTTTATTATTATTTTTAAAATTTTATTAGTTTCAGGT
The DNA here is from genome assembly GCF_057876585.1 of Rhinolophus sinicus. NCBI lineage: Eukaryota > Metazoa > Chordata > Mammalia > Chiroptera > Rhinolophidae > Rhinolophus > Rhinolophus sinicus. The sequence continues at coordinate 15,445,388 of NC_142512.1, forward strand.
GCACAAGACAAAGCAAAACTTAGACGTTTATAAGAAAGGTATTTTAAAGAGATACCTTCCTATCAGTAGAACTTGATTTTTAAAATTTATTCAAGTTTGCATACATTTACATATTTGAATCATGAAATATATTTTTGATTGGACTAGGAATAACTCACTATTATAAATCTGGGTAGATCCAGACTGAAGACCACTATCTTAAAACTTAGGAAATTCTTTCAGTTTTCCCTGAACATACAGGGTCATGTAATAACTAAAAGGCCAAAAGAACCCAAATTTTTAAAGGCTGGAACCATAGAACAAATAAATGACAGGGAACAAATCTGTGACAGTCTTGGTATAAATCTAATGGGATAAAATATTCATTTAGTGAATGCCCTACCTCTGTGAAGTTTGATCGGACAAGAGAAGTCAGAATCAAAGGGTTCATCGTCTCCAGACGCCAGTTTCAGGGCAAGCTCCAACTCAACACACTCAAACACATACAGAGAAGGGACGAGGTCGGCCCTGCAACCCCAGGACTTTTCTGACTATAAAAAAAAAGCATTGTAATTTTAGTCTTTCATGTTCATTTGAAAATGTACACAATTAAAAACAGAAGCAAAAACAGCTGGATCAAGTAGTACTTTCAAATTCTTAATTCCACCCCCTACTCTTGACAGTGGCTTGTTATTCTTGAGGGGAAAAAAGTCTCTCTTCTCTTAGGAAGATGTAAATAAGGAAGTTTGGGGAAGAGCCAACACAGTGATTCAAAGGTTCTTTATACACGTGATTGAAGAATGCAACTTAAGAGTTCAGAAAGAAATATGCACGTTAGTGGAGCAAGTAAGTTGGGCACCTTCTAACTTGCCCCATTTAAATTTTTAAATGGGCTTCAATTTTAATTGTTTAATTTCCAAATTATACGAAGTGTCAGGTATACACTAAGAGTCCTCAGACATGAAGTGACTCACACTTGTCGATGAAGGACACAAATACCCACACTAGCCTGACTCACTGTTTGTTCATCTTCCTCTTCCCCTTCCAGCACCACGCAGTGATACAGCATTCCTGACTCAGTAGCAATCACGAGGGTGTGGGGGACACAGGGCAAGCAGAGGATAGCACAAGCCTCATAACCGTAGTTGTCTTCAGCTGCAGGATGCATGGGCAATGGGCCTAACAGCTTTCCGATGATCCCAGGGCTGAAGAAAGAGGGAAACATATTTGAGTGAAACCATGTTGACAGAAGACAACCATGCCCATCACTTAAAGCCTTTCTGACTTTGTCTTTCTCCAGCTGTCACACCCTAACTACAAACAGTATATTTACAATGGCTCCACTTGATTGCTTTCCTGGTGCTTCTCAACTGGAGACAATTTTTCCCTCAAGCGGATACTGGCAATTTCTGAAGGTATTTTTGGCTGTCACAACTGGGGGTGTGGGGATAGTGCCCTAGAGAGCAGTTTCCCTAGAGAGCTCTCGGCCTCACATAGGAAGGTGCTGGCTCAGGTAATAGATGGCCGTCAGCTGTGACTAGTTGGCCATCGGCTGTTACCTGTTAGCCATTTAGCCACTGATATAACTGCCGTGGCTGAGCTAGCAAAGTAGCGTAGTGGTGTAGTGGCGTGGCGTGGCGGAGTGTGGATCGCGGACTGCAGAGAGGCGGATTGCAGCTAGCAAGTGAGGTTGGTTGGCAGAGACAAGTGGACAGCGGGCTGCGGATCGTGTGGCACCTGCCTCCCATGTCTCCAACCCAGCCGCCAGCGAGACTATAGTGGTATGACTCCCCTATCTATGGCTCCGTGGGTGTTCCTTTTTGGCCTCACCATATCCTACGTTCTTATGTGGGGAGCAGGACCAGAGACCCCGCAGACCACCCTGCATGACAGGGGGGATGGAGGGGAGGAGAGAGGGTGGATGACTGGTGTCCAGAGATGCTGCTAAACACTCCCCCACAGGACAGCCCCCTACAACAAAGAATTACTCGGATCAAAACGTCAATAGCGCAGAGGCTGAAAAACCCCACCCTAACTTCACTACAGTTCTATCTTCGCTACTCCACTGAAGCTGCTCTCTGGTCAAGGTCACCAATGAGATTCTAGGTGCTAAATCCAAAAGGCACTTACCTTGACCTTCCACTGCATTTACCACTAGTTAACAATGCTTGCTTCTTAAAATCTCTAACACCTGTAGCAATTTTTCTGAGTTGTCTTCCTTCCCCTCTGAACACACTGTTCTAATTCCTTTTTCTAATTTCTGTCTCGTACGCATTAGTAGTGCTTACCGCTCCTTTTTGTCTAGTAAGTCTCTGGTTTTCACTGGCAGACCTCAACCATGAAAAAAATATTGCTGCTGTAAGCCCTCGTCTCTTCAAAATATACCGTTACATGACAGCATATTAAGCTATGCGTGGTTTTAACTACTACCTACGTGTAGAGTCTGATGACTCCCCAATTTTTTCTTCTGACATGTAGCTTATCTTTAGGGGCTTCAGACCCACATATTTAATTGGATTAGACAAATATATTTATTGAGTGCTAGATGACACCCCCAAGGAACTGATGGTTTAGCTAGAGAAGGAGACATGTAACTAGAACTACTATACCATATGGTAAGTATAAAAAAGCAAGGATTTACAGGGCACAAAGGAATATAGAAACGTACAACGAAAGTGAGGTGTGTAAGAAAGGTATCAAAAACAAGTAAGATCAATGTGGAAAGGGGATGTTCTGGGAAGGGGTGGAGAACATCCCAAGCGAGGAAGCAGCATATGCAATGTCCTGGAGGCATGAAAGATAAGGAACTCACAGGAAGGAAACTTAGCTTAGTATGATGGGAGGCGCAATACAAAGTCAAGGGAACAGAAAAGCAGGGAGGCAAATATTCAGTCCTGGCCTTTAGAGCAGATGGTCCCGTTTGCCACAGTGAAGTGCTCAGAATCCATCTGTTGGGTGACAGTGCGTCACTAGAGGTTTAAATCAAGACTGATGGAGTTTCACTTTACTAAGATTAACCTGAGAGTGAGCAGTAGTGAGGAGAATGACATGGAGGAGACCAAAATAGGACTCAGGGCACCTATTTAGGAATGACTGAGGCAGAAGATGATCAGGGCTGCAGCAAGGAAAAGAGAATGAAGAAAAGAGTGTACACTTTCGATAAATTTTCATGATAAAATCAACAGAATGTTGGGACCAGACTGTATGTAAGAGGATGTAGATGACGCAGGTTTGGGGCTAAGACTACTAGGTAGATCATAATGCGGACAAATGAAGGCCAAGTGGTAAGAGGAAGAAGGGGCAGGGAGAGTAATAACGTTACCACAAAAGCCTCACAAGAGACAGATCACATGGGGAAGGTAGAGAACACTTCTGTCGGTAGTGAAGCCTCACCATTCTGCAATCTATCAAGCTCTTTCATCTTTATCACTCTGCATACTCTCTTCTTTCTCCTGGAACCACTTCTGCTCCTGTTTTTACCTAGTGAATCCTCCTCAGGTATAAGCTTTTGTATTAATATCTTCTCAGGCTTCCATGACAGGCCGGCCTAAGCATGTCCTGTCCCAGTCCTGCGGTGCCCTGTGACGCCCGGAGCATACTGCATTGTACTAGTTATTGGTTTGTTGTGTGACTTTCCAGTAGACCAGGAACCACACAGCAGGGATCTTGCCTTCAATCTTACATTCTTATCTGCCACGTAGCAGGCCCTGAATAAATGTCTGCTGAGTTGATTTATCAATGAATAAACTACCAAGTTACAAACTTTCCCCAAATTCTTATCCTATATTGACACTAACTCTCACTATGATGGATATCTTCTTTCCAGTCCTGTATTTCCAATTGTCTATGAAATATTTCCACTTTACTGGTCCAATACTGTGTCAAACAGACTATTTGTAATAACAAATCTTCTTCCTCCAAATTAGCTGCCCTTCCTGACCTCAGTATTTCTGTTAGTGGCTCATTCCCTTATCCAAATAATAACAAAATTGTATTGATCCTTCCTTTGTAGAATCTACTATGTTCATTTCTCCATTTGCATTACAACCATCCTAGTTCAAACTCTTGTAGACTTGAAGCTAAATTTTACAACAGCCTCTTTAAAAGTCTTTCTGCCCCAGTCCCTTCCCAATACCTCCCTTTTCGGCCTTCTCTTACTACTGAGAGACAATCTCTAGCTTCCTACGACGCCTTTTCCTACAGGAAACAACTTCATGTTCCTTAACTAAGTGTTAACTCCACAAAGTTTTCCCTGGGCAGATATTTCTAGCTTTACTATTTAATGTCCCCTATGTGAATCCTCTGCTCCAGCCCCAAATATCTAATCATGGAACCCTGCATGACACTTACACTTGCTTATTTTCATTCTCTACTTCATGCTGCCCTTGTAGTTAAAATGGTCTTACCCTTCCTTGATGCTTCATTTAATCCTGCATTAGACCTTTAAGGCCCACATGACATCAGTGCTTCTCTATGACAATTTACTTTACTTCTTCAGTCAAGATGATCTCTCCTTCCTCTGGGTTCTTAGTGTCCATGTACCACTAATGTGGTACAGGTGTCTTTTCATGTGTATGTCTCTTCCCCACAACTGGGATATAAGATACCACATTACCATGCCTAACCACCCCATCCATGGTGCCTTGTTCATATAAGATACACAATAAATACTTTTTTCATTGACTAGACTTTGTAAAAACAAATCCAGTTTTATCTTAAGTGATTATTTAAGAATTCCACTGAACTTACCTCAATAATATGAGTAAATGAAAGGTCATATGATCTGTACCAAGTCTTTCTCCAAAATATCAAGCCAAGCATTGAAAGGCTGCAACACTTCCACAAACTCAAAAAACATGGATCCCAAGTGTGACTACGACAATCTCTCCTGGAGCACAAGCTGGGCTTCCTTTCAGGTGGGTTACCTCCTCAACTTACCTGTGTAACAGACTGACGTATGTAAGGAACGTCTCCCCATTCTCATACAAGATGTACAGTGGGTATGCCACTACTTCGTCTTTGCCTTTCTGTCCAAATGTATTCTTCGGGACTGCTGCCAGTGGCCCAAAGTCAAATGCAACTGCTGTCTCTCCTATAGAGGCGGTGTATGCCCTTCTGAAAAGAGATTTAAAAACCAGCTTGTTACAAACAAAACAATATGTCCAATAATAGGAGGTGGGATAGGATTTGTATTCAATGGAGTAAGACAAAAAATTATAATTATGAAGAAAGATAAACAACACTGGGAAATTCTTATAAAATTAAATGAAAGACGAAGGCCATAAAATTATATAGTGCTACTTCAATTTTAAACAGTTTATATGTAAAGACACACAAATAGTAAAATTATACACATACAGGCATGCATAAACACAATAAGGAAACAGGAAGAAAACATATGAAAACACCAATAGTTATCCCTGAGCAGTAGGATGCATTCATTCCACAAATATTTACTATGTACCTACTCTGTGCCAGGCGCTGTTGTAGGCTCTGGGAACATATCAATGAATTAAACAAAGGCCCTGCCCTCTAGTGAGAGAGATGTACAAGGAACAGAGAAGAAATAAACACGTAAGAGAAAGTCAGAAAATGATGCTATGAATAAAAACTAAAGTAGGGTCACAGGGTATTTTTGGAGGTGCTACTTTAGACTAGGTGGTCTGGGCAGGCCTCTGATAAGGTGACATCTGAGCAAAGATTTGAAGGCAGTAAGGGAGCAAGTCTGTGGTTCAGTAGGGAAGGAGCAGGTGGGAGAGGGAAGGACACGTGCAAAGGCTCTAAGTGGGAAGGCGGTCCATGCTGTCTAAGGAATGGCAAGGAGGCCAAGGCAGAGGGAGGAATGAAGCTGGGGGGGGCATTGGGGGCAGCCCTGTAGGCCCTGCAGGGCCATGATAAAGACTCGGGGAAATAAATGGGGTGTGGAGAGCAGGAAAGCAGAATGATCTGATTTATACCCAAAGTATTACTCTGGCTGCTATATTGAGGAGACTATAGGAGATTACAAAAGATTTCATTTTTTTCTTAATACTTTTCTGTAGTCTTCCCAATTTTCTACAATAAGTATATATTACCTTTATAATCAGGAAAGACAAATGATAAAACATGCTGTTTTTATAATTTTAAGTTTTAGTATAATTGATTATCCAAAAAATTTCCAGTTTAACACGAGGTTAGTGAATATGGTTAAAATAAAATCACAATTTCATGTAGCTGTGACAGTCAACATCATTCTAAGGTATTATAAGTAACGTATCTTAGTTTCTTTATCACATGGAAAGGTACTTGGTATCAGAAAGCAAAAAATGAGAAATCCCAACATCCAGAATAAAAGAACTGCCTGAGTTAAAGTAAAAAAATCAAGACAATGAATGGGAATAAACAGACATATAAGTTAATTTAGAGACTTAAACTACTCCCAAGTCATCAACACTTAACTGGAACTTAATAAATACAGTAATAATGTATCTAATAACGATAGTAGATATCAATTAATGAGTACTTACTCTGTGCCAAGACCATGCTAAGCACTTTTTATGCATGATCTCATTTATTCGGCACAATAATCCTAATGAATGAGCACTGTTATTATTCATTATATTCACGGAAGAGTTACGGAAATGAGGCTTAGTGCACTTGAGTAACTTGCCCAGATGCCACAGCTGAGATGAGAACCTAGTGTGCTGACAGCAGAGCCAAAGCTGCAACACCTGCCTCCCTACGGCCTCTCCCCTAGGCCATGTGTCGTCAAAGGGAGCTTGATAATCTATGGAAACACTCTGCCGGGGAGAAAATGCCGACCCCAGAACAGGACCGATCAGCACCAGAGGCAGTTATTTCCCCATTTTGAAGACAGATGCACTGGAATTTAAGAAGCTGGTGCTATGACATTAAAATCATTTAACTGAAATTTGCAGTTCTGGGACTATCAAGGAGAATCAAAGTGGTTCCAGGTTGGTGGCAACCTCTGACCCTTAGCAGCAGCAGATGGAAATCCTCTGTGGAGGAAGACACCCCACCTCAGGCTCTCAATATTCCCAAACATTCAGATCAAGAAAACATAAGCTCACAATTAGAGATCAGCAATCACAGGAAGAAGCCACCATGATTGTGGCTCAGGAAGAAGAACAAATACATATTTAGATCCCCATGTCACCCCCACAAGAACTTCAAAGATTAAAAATGCCAAATACAGAATAGCTATTATGAAATATTCAAAGGAATAAATGTTAAAAAACCAAAAATAAGCCTATTAGATATAACCACCATGGAGACACAAAAAGAACTAAATGGAACTTCCAGAAAGATTGCTACTAAAAAGCTTCACACTACATGCACACACTGTGGGTGACCATGTGTGGTAATTACCAGAAAGACTGATCAGGAGGCCAGAGGAACGGGGTGTGAGTTCAAAGGATGACTCTGTTAGAGGTCAAAGTAGCGAGGACGGTGCCCCCGTAGTGGGTAAGAGAAAAGAAAGAAGCCAGGGTCACAGGAGAATCAGAAGGGCTACCTATGCTCCACTCCAGATTCCGGGATACCAGAGGCTGGTCTGGGAGTTCAGCAATTGCCTCTTCACAGAGTGAACAGCGGGGAGGCCTGTGGCCCAACACTCTTACCTTTCATCTTTTCTGTACTTTTGCAATGTTATAATTTATTCTCTTATTCAAGATACAACAGTTTCAGCCACTCACATTTCAGAATTTTCTTAAAAAAAGATCAAGTTGGTAGTTACGGTGACTTTCAGATCTGTAACTTCTTGTTACTTATTCACAGTGCTTACTGTAGCTTACTTCTCACATTACCAAAAGCATGCTCAAGTCACCTCTGGAAAACCTTGCAATATCTCTGGTAAAATTGCATTTACAATACCAATAAACTAATCTGAAAAGCATTTCATGACATAAATAAAAACTTACCGTTTGTTGAGTATTAGATTTTCTTCTTCTGCTTCTGAAAGTATGATGACCTTAGTGGGTGTCTGGGGCTCACGTAGAGAGTAAATTCTAGCAATCAAAAGAGAGGAAAGCCAGCACTTAAAATTCTTTCATTTCCCAAAATTGTCCTTTCCTCTACATCTAGTCAGTTCTTGAGAATTTTTCTACAAGTTATCACAACCATTTCTTTGCCAAAGGTCTTGCTGTCACTGACAAAGCAGCCTACTTCACTTGCGCTTTAACATTGGAGGAAGGTTTTCTTAGGCCCTAAAGAAATATTCTCTATGCTCACTAAAATTCTTTATTAGTGCACCTCTTTCTTCCATCCTAAGTCCTTAGCCATATTCACCTTATCTAGTAATCTCACTACTGCTCCTAAGGTCGCCAGCTTCCCTTCAATTACAATCATTTTTCTCTGCCTGTCAGACATCAAATCTCATTAGAGAAGGAACCATGTTTCACTATTTTGGCCAGCAGAGTGAGTGGCATGTAGCCTGCACTCTATACATGTTTCTGTCATATTAAAGACACAATATTATGTCATCCCTATTTTCTTAAGGGAAGTATAATACTGAAAAAAATTTAATTCACCAAAATCATTTTAATTTAAAATAACTTGAATTTTCACAGCATATATGGCTATTGTAAAAAGGAGGAAGAATTTTCAAAAGGCCAGTAATATTATTATTAAAAATCCAATGCCCCTTGTAAAGTCTTCATCAAAGTAATCCCTTATTTTGTCTGACACACTAAGAATTTTTTCAACTTAGTTCCATTATCAATAAAATGCCATTTAATAAACGTTTTCAATGAAAATTTGATCCAATTAAACATACATTCGTATGGTCTTCCTAGCTACCTATAAGCATTACTGACTTCAAAACACACATAAGTACTAGACAGTATATATTGGAAAGGGAAATAGTGAAAGAAACAGTGATGCAACAGCACACTGAGTGGGAATTTCTTGTTGCCCTGAAATTGTCAACAGGGTCCACAATTTAGGAAAAGAAAAGTGTGGGCCGGCCCAGTAGCTCAGGCAGTTAGAGCTCCATGCTCCTAACTCTGAAGGCTGCTGGTTCGATTCACATGGGCTCTCAATCATAAGGTTGCCAGTTCAATTCCTCAAGTCCCGCAAGGGATGGTGGGCAGAGCCCCCTGCAACTAAGATTGAACACGGCACCTTGAGCTGAGCTGCCGCTGAGCTCCCGGATGGCTCAGTTGGTTGGGAGCGCATCCTCTCAACCACAAGGTTGCCGGTTCAACTCCCGCAAGAGATGGTGGGCTGCGCCCCCTGCAACTAGCAGCGGCAACTGGACCTGGAGCTGAGCTGCACCCTCCACAACTAAAACTGAAAGGACAACTTGAAGCTGAACGGCACCCTCCACAACTAAGATTGAAAGGACAGCTTGACTTGGAAAATAAAAGTCCTGGAAGTACACACTGTTCCCCAATAAAGTCCTGTTCCCCTTCCCCAATAAAACCTTAAAAAAAAAAAAAGTTTTAGATACACCATATCTTAAAAAAACCTTCAATAATTGAGGCCAGATACATACCTCCCTTAGGACTTATGTGAGGAAGACTTAGGCCTATGCGATCTCCCACCCTCTCCTTTTCCAGCATATATGAAAGGAAGACTAAGAGAGAGGGTGTCAAGAGTCCTCAGGAATACAGTACAATGTTTGTAATGGGAGGGTATTCCCTCCTCCTTTTTTTACCCCCAACTCCAAAGACAAAAGGGTGGGCAAGGAAGGCTCTAACAGAAACACTCAGCCAGGTTTAGGGGTGCCGATAATAAGGGGAGATGAGTATCTCATTTCTGAGCTGAATGCCAGATGTGTTGTAGAAAACTACAAGCCACCAAGGTAAGGGAATTCTTGGGTGAAACTGACATATCCTGAGGTTGGGGGCATGTGAACACTACATGGTTATCTACTTCTTATATGGAAATTTCTGAAAGAGGGAGGCAGGAGCAACCTAAGAAAGGACGATGGCATAGTATGCCCAGTTCTCTGTGGCGCTTGGAAGGCAGGGAAAAGGACCTCGGCAGTTACCAGGGCTCCATAGGAAAGACCACAACGGTTAAGCTGAGAAGGAAGGAGATATCAAGTTTGGGGTCACTCCATCTTGAGAACGGGTTCAGGGCATGGAGAGCTGATAGGGCCAATGGAAGACAGCTCCTCAGTGATGGAGGAAGCTGAAGGCTAAATCCTGCCCCGGAAAACACACACATACACACCATCTGTGCAGAGACCACCACATCAACAGAGGCCACCAGCAGCAGATGGAACTAGATTAAACTAGGATCAAGGATATACTCCCACCCCATCACTCACAGACACCCAGTTAGGTAAAATGCCTGCCTCAGCTATCCCACCATCAAGGAGTTAGACCCAGAGGAAGAAGGAGGCGGGCCCCTTCCTTACACTTCACCCCCTACTTCAAGGTGCTGGGACAAAAAGATGAATCAAAGAGTAGATCGTGCCCTCTCCACTCATTTCAGATGCCTCAAGGTCTGACCTGTGATAGGGCCAGGATATAATTTTGAAATAGATTTGAGATCAGTTTTAAAAGGGACAGACTAAGTTTTTATAACTGAAAGTAACCAGAAAACTATGAGATCAGTATAAGATGCCAATAAGGGATCAAGAATTCAGTAGGGAAGGAAGATTTGGTAGAGCACAGTTAAAAGCACTGATTAGGAAAAATAAAACTGGAGGTATCTGTACCTCAGTTAGTTGAGTCTCCCCATAAACATTTGATATAAGGCAGATCCAGAAAGTTAACTGGTAACAGAAATCTCTGTAGGATTAGGGCATTAAATCAGAGTGCAAGACCTGGAAGGGGCTTTAGAAGTTACCAAATCAAATCTGCTCATTTTGCAAACTGGAAACTGAGGCTTCCTTAAAAAGAAGTCTAAGATCTCAAAGATACAAGTGGCATTGGGACAAGAATTCCATTCTCTCAACTCCCAATTATATTGTTTCCCCAATGCTACATTACCTCCAAAGTAGCGACATAATGAAAACAGCTTTAGGAAGATTATTTTAACAGTACTTACAGGTCAGATTAGGAAAGGAGAGACTGGAGGCAGGAAGACTAGTAGAGAGGGAACAGCAGTAATTAAGCATGTAAGTTAGGGCAGTGAGACCATTCTTAGATGATTGAGAATAAGTTACAACAGCCATCAGATAAAGCATTCCAACATCTAAGGACTCATGTAGTGGTACCTTGAGCTATTAATTGGGAAACAGAAACAGAACCTCCCCACTCACAAAGCAATAAGACACAGAAATGAAATTTACCTTATTACGTTGTCCGATGTTAACAGCACTATGTGGGGATCCAGCATTTCACTTGGATACCAGGCAGCATGCTTTAGAGTCAGAGAGGTAGAACTGGTGAAAAATCTCTCAGCAATTGGAGTGGTACTAAAATAAAGACAACAATTTCCCAAAAACATTTTGTAGAACTTGGATGAAAAACCATCTAAAGGAAAATCTATTTTAACATTCTTTGCTCTTCTTTCCTTCAAATTTCTTTCTCTTAAGTCTTGCTGAGAGAGCATTCAAAGCATCTATATCTATTCGGTCAACATTAAAGAACCAAAATAAAAATATTTCCTAAATTGTAGAGTATTTTATACTGTACTTTACAAGTGATTTTAGGTATACTAGGTTGGTGCAAAAGTAATTGCGGTTTTTGCAATTATTTTTAACCTTTTAAACTGCACTTACTTTTGCGCCAACCTAACAGTATCTTATTTGTTCTTTAGTAACCTTGTAAGGAAACTACAAGGGCAGATATTACCATTCCTATTGTGGAAAAGAGGAAATAAAGAGATTTAGAAAGGAAACATTTTAAGGGGACCCAACCTATAAGTTATGGAGCTAAAGGTGGGTTTCTACCTTATATTCTTTTCAGTAGATGTTTCAGACTCTCACTTTTCTGGATTTGTTGAAAAAGAAAATAATACAAAAGTAAAACTTAGTTGAACTTATGAGCAAACTGTCTGGCTCACAGATAATAACTGCTTTTAAAAAAAATCTTATTTCTACTTACTTGAAAAGCAGCCTGACTTCCAATGAGATAGCAATGTGGTAATTCAGGCAGAATAAAAGTATAATCACACATATACTATAAACATTGTTATCACGAGAAGCCAATGTGCAGACCATCTGGAGTACTCAGAGTAAACATACCTTAAGAACCACTGGTCTTGAACAATTTTCTGCTTGTATTACAAATTATACAGACAAACAGTAAATGGAAATACAACTTACCTACAATTCACTGTTGATTTTCCACCTTCAAATTCAGAATTCTTCCCCCATCTTTTAGGTAATTCTAACACCATAAGTCCTTTTATTCCTATGAGTGCCACATGATGTTGTGTTGGACTTAACAAGACTTGATAGATTTCAAACAGGGGCGGATTTATGCAAAGCAATTTCTGAAATTAAAGCAAACTGGTCAAAATAGTTCATTTTAATGCAAATATATGTGGCAGTTACTTGAAAGCACAGTACTGCTTTAGTTTCCCATAACTGTAAGACAATGAAGCGTTCTGGATAATTACTAACACTTGGGCCATTAACTGATGAAATATTTTTAACCATTTTGATTGGAACGTTATATGAAATACATCAAATTTCCCTACCTTGCTAAATAAATACTACACATAATTTCCCTTATGACCAAGCTCCAGCCTACCATTTCGGTCTCAACTCTCCATCATTCCCTACTTGTACTCCAATCAGATTAACTTGTATTTCTGGGTAATTATCATGCTTTGTTATGCCTCTGTGTCTTTGCAGAACTGTGCCTCTTTCTGCAATGCCCTCGTTTTCCTTTCTTTAGATGACTAACACATTCTTGGAGACTCAGCTTCTAGACACTTTTTTCCCAAGAAAAAAATCTCTGATCTTTTGGACAGGGATAAATGCATCTTTTCTATAATCCTATAGTACACTCTGGACAACTCTATTATAGTTCTTATCACCCTGCATTCTAATCATTCTTTTCCTTTCTTATCTCACACAAATTATGAATTACGTAGAATGAATTACTTATGAATCTGTATCTTTCCTCGCTGTATCTTTAGCACAGCATATGGCATATTGCAGACTCACTCAATATGTTTTAGTGAACAAATGAACTCAGAAGTATTAATAAATTCTAACTACTGTTATAAAAAGAAATAGTACAATAAGATAGAGAATGGCTTCAAGTGCTTCTACAGCAAGTAAAATGGTGCTTTACCTATGCAGATTTAATATGGAATTGCATTTGTCTCAGCATCAAATGCCCTCAAAAAAAATTCACTTCTATTCGTATTTCCTATTTCTTCTCTTATGACCATGTTCCCATTTTCACTTCTTTCTACTTTCAGTGATGAAAATGCCAATGTGTAGAGAATCACCCTAAGCCAAAATCCTTTTAGACAAGACTGTGCTGAATATGAGATTTCTATTGTTACTGGTATCTATAAGCCTGTTTTTCGTTTTGATTTTTAGCTGCACTTTGCTGATTCCAATCAAATGTTTTTTCTCCTGTCAGTGGTTCTTTCCTTCTTTTCCCTATCTTCTCCACCTCCATTGTCTTTCTATTTGATTTTGACAGTCTATCTCAAATCAAACAAGGGCCACCTTTCTTCTGCTGTACATACAATCCAATTTACTTAAATCACTAGTGATAATCACAGTATTTAAGGTTTTTTTGTTTGTTTATTTTGTCTCTAAGTCACTACTCATGCTTTTGTTAATGTTTAAAGTTGTAATTCGTGCTAAGCTGTTTATTTGCCTATCTGAGTTTTTGATATTCTGGAGGACTGAGGGTCATTCAGATACCCACCAATATTTACTGGGAGCTTCTGTGTCCCATGCACTCAGTGAACTACTGGAGATACCGAATGAATGAATGAATGTATGAATGAATAAATAAATAGTAAGCAGACATAGTCTCTCCCTTAGTGTCTATAGTCTAGAAAAGCAGACAATAAACAAATATGAATAACTTAATCATGACTGTGCCAAATGCTGCACAGTAAGGTAGGGTGCCAGTGGAATATTGTGCATCTGAAAATTACTCTGATAAACTGAAATTTTAAAGTAGATTGTAGACTTGGGGTGGACGGATGGCTCAGTTGGTTAGAGCGTGAGCTCTGGGCAACAAGGTTGCTGGTTCAATTCCCACATGGGCCAGTGAGCTGTGTGCGCCCTCCACACCTAGAGTGAAGACAACAAGCTGCTGCTGAGCTGCCGCTGAGCTCCCAGGCAGGCAGATGGCTCAGTTGGTTAGAGCGCATGCTCTCAACAAGGTTGCGGGTTGGTCTCCAAGGGATGGTGGACTGTGCCCCTTGCAACTAGATTGAAAACACTGACTGAACTTGGAGCTGAGCTGCACCCTCCACAACTAAGATGAAAAGGACAACAACTTGACTTGGAGCTGATGGGTCCTGGGAAAAACACACTGTTCTCCAATAAAGCCCCAGAAATACACACTGTTCACCCAATAAAGTCCTGTTTCCCCTCCCCCAATAAAATCTTTTAAAAAAAAAAGATTGTAGATCAATTTTCAAAACTGCAAAAATATAGCTAGCATCTCTTTAAATTTAAATCATTTCTCATCAACAAGAATCAGGCAATGGCACACAATAGATGTCATGTGTTAGAATGGGTGCCAAGTGTTTTTTACTTTTTAACCTTTGAAAGAAGAGCATCAGTTTATTGCAAATAAACATTTCCATAAAGCAATGTTTCATTAAAGCAAGTCTGGAACATTTTCTCATCACACCCACTTTCACATGCTGTTGGCTTATCAAAGACAAACAAAAATCCCTTCCAACTTTGGGGATGACCTACTTTTCTAAATGGGAAAAGAAAGAATTAACAGGGGATTCCTGCATGTCAGGCACAAAACTTGGTGCTTTCAAATCTATCACCTGACTTGATTGATGCTCATAACAACCCAAGAAAAAGTTAGGATTATCCCTATTATTTTATGAGTGTCACCTCAGGAATGAGGTTTCTAAGGACCAACCTACTAAAAATAGCAACTGCACCCACACTCTCTATCCTCTTACCCTGATTTGTTTTCCTTCAGATCATTTGCATCACTGATATGTGATTGATTATTCCGTGGTCCTTCCCTTCCTCCCAGACCCCAAGAACTTAAGCACCTTGAGAGCATGAATTCCTGTAACTGTGTCTGCACAGCGTGTGGGTCAAACATTTGTCCAAGAATAGAAATACGGAAAGAGAGGCTAAAAAAGGTTATATGGCCATGCTAGAGCGGAACGAAAATAAGAAAGAAGAGAGACTTTTCCACTCGAAGTCGGACGTCCCACAAAGGGCACTTGAACAGCGCATCTACCAGAAGACGAAAAAAAGCCAGGATGGGGAGGGAACAAAAAAAATAAAACTAGTTCAAATCCCAGCTGAAGGTCGTTTCCAAGATTAACCTGGCGGTACCTGGTACTGTGAGAGGATGGGCTCCTCACTCGCGCCGCTGAGGCCCCGAAGGCGAACCACTAAGAAAGAGCTGTCTTCTCCGTCCCACAGGAAGAGTTCTCCGCCGAGGCCTAAGACCAGGTTTCTCGTCAGCAACTGCGGTGGTGACGAAGGCAATGATGAAGATGCTGGTTTCTCATCCTCGACTGGGCTCTGGTGTTTCAATCCCTCCCGGAGTCGCAAAAACACGACGTGGTTAGGAAGCCAAGTCTGCCACAGCTCACCATCGCCGGAGAGTCCCTCGGCGGCCGCCATCTTGGCCCGACTGCTCTCCTCACTCCAGTTGCTCAGCCCGCCGCTGAGCGCAGCCAATCGGCGGCCAGCCGCCCACTGCTTCATCCAATCATCTAGCAGGTATCCCGGAAACACGAGCTAGAGCTAGGGGCGGGGCGCAGGCGAGGCCAGTCCATCAGGCAAGGGCATCGCTAGTGGAAAGCCAATTGCCAGGCAAGCGTTTATTCTGGAGCCAAAGGGGGCGGGATGAACGAGGTCAATAGGCCAGTGCCTGTTTAGATAAAGTTTTGGAGCGGCGGGAAGTCTAGAACCTGGGGGAGAGCGTGACACTTGTGTATCTGATTGCTTATTGGACACCTCCACCTGGGTAAACCTAAATACAAAACCTTTCCCGAAGGCTAACCTCCCTCAATCCAGGGTGGGTTAACATCACAAATGTCACTACTTCAGTTACTCATCTTTCAGTTGCCCAAATCTGTCTCCATGTTGGGCTGGCCAGTAAGACAACACTTCCCAGAATTCCCTACCGCGTAGTGCGATCAGCAACCAGAAACTATAACTCCCAGGGTTCTGCGCGCCCCCAGGGGGCGGGGATTTCTGGCGGCGACTCCTGCGAAGAGGAGATGGCAGAGTCGTCTGGCTCTCCGCACCGCAAGCTGTACAAACTGGGCTCGCCTCCTTGGAAAGAGGCTTTCAGGCAGGTGAGGGTGGCGCTTGGGAAGCCTTGACTGGGCCGTCGTCACTCCCGTAATTCGTCCCAGGAACCGCTCCCTTCTGTGTCTTTGCCTCAGCCCAGCCGGGTGAGGCAGGTGCCGGGAGCGCCTGGCTTGTGGAGGTGGACCTGGGACTCAAGTCTCCCACCGTAGGTCTGGGACTTGGCCACCGTCCGGCCGCCTCCCGGAGTTTCTAGGTGTGGGATTAGCCTGGGCCGGCCCAGTCCCAAGGAACCTTATTTTTGCATTTGGGTTTGTTTTAAATTTGAAGTGTGGTCATGGCCACCCATCTGCAACCTGCTGTTGTTGGGTAGGTGGGCACCGAGAGAGGCACTTTGTACACCGTATACGTACCTCACGCGCGAGAGAAATTATTTCTATTCAAGAGAGAGCCTCTATTCAGGAGAACCTCAGTTACAAAGTCTTAGCAGACTTGTACCTCATCTCAGTTCTGACCTAGTCTGAGATCAACATGGTCCCTATAAGTAATATTGCCTATGTCTACAGGAATTCCATAAGTAGTGGATATACTATCCCAGGAAAATAATCTGATGCTAGAAATGTCTGTTAACATCAGGGTTTCTCAACCGTGGCTATTGACGTTTTGAGGAAGATAATTATTTGTTGTGAGAGGCTGCTGTGCATTGTAGAATACTTAGCAGAATCCCTGGCCTCTACCCGTTGGATGCCAGTGGCCCTAGAACTAGAATTATGACAACCAAAAATGTCTCCAGGCATTGCCAGACGTCTCTTGTGGGAAAAAATTGCCCCAAGTTGAGAAACACTGTTGTGTAGGGAGGTGGCTACTAGGGTTTCCAGGCGGGAATTCCTGCCTGTTCTCAGGAATATTTTTCGCTTTCCCATTCCCAAATCCCGAGATATAAACTGTTTTCTGTTCTCTACGATGAATCGTTTCCACAAAGTGACAGCCGATACTGCCAACCACCTGGGTTCAAGGAGCTGATTTTCCCGATTTCCCGACCAACTTTTCTCGGGATTCAGGAACAGAAAAGTGAAAAAGTTCCCAAGCACGGGTGGGAATTCCCGCCCAGAAACCATAGCGATAAATAGGAAAAATGTCTAAGAGATACATTGTGAGTAGTGCATTTATTTCCCATTGTGGGTATTACTGGGTTCAAGGAGCTGATTTTCCCTATTTCCCGACCACCTTTTCTCAGGATTTGGGAACGGGAAAGTGAAAAAAATTCCTGAGAAGGGGTGGGAATTCCCACCTGGAAACCCTAGTGGCTACCATAGCCACTTATCTAGAGCAGCCAGATTTGGGAAGCAACCGAAATGCACTGTAATAGGACAGTGGATGCTGAACTATTATCATCCAACCTTTAAGGAAGCTGGCATTGAAGATAGAACATGAAATATGGGATCTGGAAATACGTAAACAAGGCATTGTAATTTCATCGATCTACATGTGAAAAAGGAAGAGAATATACAAAATTAACAATAGTTAGGATTATAGTTGAAATTTTTTGTCAATAAATTTCCTTTCATGTTTTAACAACTAAGAGTTTCTTTTTTAATGGAATTGCTTCTCTCATCCACCCCCACCCAACCCCCATTTTCTCCTTCTTCCAAGGGATGCCTGGAAAGAATGAGAAACAGCCGGGAAAGGCTCCTGAACAAATATCGCCAGGCTGGAGGCAATATGCCAGGGAGAGCTCAGAACACCTTTCTAGTGCAAGAGGTGATCAAAGAAGAGTGGAATGCTTTGCAGTCAATGGAAGGCTGTCCAGAGGCCTTGGCTCAGGTCAGGCTGGAATATGTGTTTTCAGGGAGGGTGCTGTAACATCCAGAATGCCAAGTGTCCTGTCTCTACCAATTTCCCCATGTTCTCCAAACCCATCTACCCTGAAGTCCTCTAATCAGGATTCTAAGAGTCTTTAACCCAGGTTCTAATATCTTTAATGTCAGGCTCTTCTAGATTAATGGTTCCTAAATACCAGACTGTTGACCTGCTGCATCATTGCATTATAATCACGTATGAAACTTAAAAAGACAGTAATTTCACTCCTTGGCTCCATCCCTGGAAGTTTTGATTCAGTAGGCGTGGGCTAGGAATCTTTCTTTTTAAAAAGGTCTCCAGGAGCTTTCTGATTCTAATCTCAGCCAAAGTTGGGAGCTGAGTATGGCTTGGAAACCATGTACCACTTGTCAGGAAGAGTACTGGATTGGAAGTCAGGAGCTCTGGAATTTTGACCCTGATTTTCCTATTGGGTCTAAACTCGACTCTGTCCTTTTGAGCTTTAGTTTTCACCTTTATGAAAGGAAGACAATAATGTCAGCATTGTGAGTACTGCTTAAGAAAACATGGGAAACTGCTTTGAAAGCATCAAGGCTTTCTATAGTAATGATGCATTACTCAGTGCCTTCTATGTGTCCTATAGTATGCGAAAGGTTTCACAGCTAATACTCACAATTACCTTCTCAGGTAGGTTTTATTCCCACTTTATAGAAACCCAAACTGAGGTTTACAGAGGTTAGGAACTTTCTAGCAGTCACATAGCTTTGGCAGAACCAAATACTTAGCTGCTGCCCTATATGGTCTCCTCCAAATTAAGTGCTATTGTTTTGTCATTGGGTAGTTTAATCATTGGTTGATGACTTCTCAGCATGACCACATTACTCCATTGTCAGCATAATCTGCAGAAGGACTGGACTGATTTCTTCCTGGGTTCTTCAAACTACCCTCCAAGCATGAATCATTGTAGGGCTTGTCAGCTGGTTACAACTCCACACCTCTGATGACCCTACTTTCTCTTGCAGTTGGAGCAGCTGATGGACTTGGCTGTGCTGGAGGAAGTCCAACAGGAGCTGATTGACCAAGGTGACCTCTGGGAGTGGGCCTTCCTGTCTATATCTCGCTGTTCTAATGCTGACCTTTTTTCTGAACAGTTAGTTCTTAACTCTCCTTCCTCTACTTCCATCTGCAGTCAAGTGTCCAGAAGTTTGTTTTTACTTTGAAGTCTTGGCTCTCTGTCTTCTCAGTAATGAGAGTCTGCAGTGTGTTAGGCCTTATGCTCAAGACTTCTCATTCCATGCTTGTTTTCTCCTAACGACTACCCTACCAGGCAGCAGGAGACAGAAGAGAGTGGAGTGGTATCTTACACAGGTTGCACAGCTAGTGGTTTGGAAGCACAGTCAATT
Source organism: Rhinolophus sinicus (assembly GCF_057876585.1). Taxonomy (NCBI): domain Eukaryota; kingdom Metazoa; phylum Chordata; class Mammalia; order Chiroptera; family Rhinolophidae; genus Rhinolophus; species Rhinolophus sinicus. Next base: position 15,464,924 of record NC_142512.1, read on the forward strand.
TTGGGAATCCATTTCCCATCTTTATTCTCCTATCCTACAGTATGTCTCTATTAATAGATTAATATCACCTTGCAGGATGTAGTGCATGATCAGATCTCTTGTGCCACCTAATTTAAGTGCCTTCCCTCTCATCTGTTCTTTACTGACTCCCCGGGTCTTGTGAGTGTCCACTTCCTGAGGCCTTCATAGCATCGTAGAGTGCATACGTTAGCACCTTATATAATTAAGTTATTTATTCCACATAGCCCTATCTTGCCTAGGCTTGGTTTTTATCATCTGTAAAATATAGTAGACCCACCCTATAAAGTCTGTTTGTAGGCCTAAATAATATGTGTAGAAGACTTAGAGAAGTACCTGGCATATAGAAAACTTTCAACAAATGATAGATACTATTAAGAGGATGCAAGCGCAGGGAGTCTTGAGCCAGACTGCTAAAGATTCACTTCTCAGCTCTGCCACTGTAACTTACGTGGTACCAGGCAAACCACTTAATCTCCCTGTGCCTCAGGTTCTTCCTCTTTAAAATAAGGATAATAATAGCGAAGAAGAAAATGTATATAAAGGACTTGAAACAGCGTTTGGCACGTAGTAAGTGCTCTGCAAGTGTTGTTGTTATGACTGGTATTATTGACTTCAGTTAGACTGTAGATTTTTTTACTTTAGTTATCTTTTTTTTATTGATTCACCCTTACCTACAAAACCTATCTTAGTGTTGAAAAATAGGACTCACTAAATATTTCTTTGGGGGTATATTTAACTAAAAAAATCTGAAGTGATAAGGATTTATTGTGTTCTGCCATACTCAGGCATAAGGAATACTCTAGAACAGAGCTTGGCAAACTTTATGTGAAGGGCCAGATAGTAAATATTTTAGGCTTTGTGGTCTATGCTTTCTCTGTTGCAACTACTCAGTTCTGCTATTGTAGTATGGGAACAGCCATAGACAATACATAAACAAATGAGCATAGCTATGTTCCAATAAAACTTTATAAAAAAAAAACCCGAGGGTGGGCTGGATATGGCCTGTGGACTGTGGTTTGCTGACCCCTGTGCTAAAGTCTAGACTGTATGTCCCTCAAGAGCAGGGACCAGTCTTTTTCATCTTCGTACCCCATGACTACCACTTACTAGGTATTGCTACATGTTTGCTGAATGAATGAACACACAGATTCTGAGTATATGGACATTAGGGAACAGATCACTTTAGACTCAGCAGGGCGGGCCTGGAGTCAGAATTCAGTGTCCTGTGTCAGCTTTCTTTAGCTGTCCCTGGGACCCTGACACTGTACACCTCTGCTCCTATGGCCTTCGTAGATGTGTGTGAAAGCTTTCTCCTTGTCCCTTAGCCTCACCACTTCACCTCTTGTACTCACAAGAGGACAGACAGGAGGCAGGAACCTAACAAGAGGAAGCCTGACAGAGCAGTAAATACCTCGTGATTGACAGTGTGATTTTGCCTGAATTTTTCTCTTGTGTGGATGAACCTTTGAAGGTGAAGCTTAGCATTCAAGACAGGGCAATGTGGCTGAAGCATGATGAAGCACTCCAACTGTCCATTGCCTTGCAGAACAGTCCATTATCAGTGAATATGAGAAGAGCTTGCAGTTTGATGAAAAGTGTGTCAGCATCATACTGTCTGAGTGGGAAGCAAACGCCCTCATCTGTCCTGTGTGTACAAAGTAAGAGTTTTCCAAACCTTTTCAGCATTATTGGTTCCCACCCCCACTCCAAGGTGAGTGGAAATACCCCCTGCGCAAATCTGTTGGGGATCCTGGTGTGCTGGCCATGAAGCCCTGGGATCCCAATTCTGCTTCTAGGTACAACCTGAGAATAACAAGCGGTGTGGTCATGTGTCAGTGTGGCCTGTACATCCCATCTCATGTAAGTGTTCCACACACAGATTTTGGGTCACCTCTTTCCACGTATTTCTACTTTCTTTAAGAACTTTCAGTAGTGTGCTGGAGCCAAGTGTGCACATCTACTCCCAACTCATGTTCAGTTCGCACTGGTAGCTTGCAATCAGCCGTGGTGAGAATATACGAGTACACAGCATGAAACTTAGCACCACACATCAGCGTGTTTCCTGCTCCCTCCCCCGAGCCATTTGTTAAACACTTAATTACTGTACCACTGCTTAAGATCTTCATAGAGAGCCCAGTTTAGAATTCAAAACACTCGTATCTGATTGTCCATAAAAATTTTCCATATATGAAGACACACTTACATTCAGAATTTAAGCTTCAGTGATCTTAAAATACAGAAGGAGCCCTCTTATCTGACATGATGGGGACTGAAAGTTTGTCACTTGGTTAAAGTGGAGAGTTATAAAACTGAACATTTTATAGTAAGTTTCAAACATACACATTTGCTTTGAGTGGGGCTTTGCTGATAGGAGAGCTGAGTCTTTTTTACATAGAACAGTCTTATAATGCAAAGTCTGGATTTCCAGTTTTGTTTCAGTAAAGCGCATCAAGAAGCTGAATCCACAGCTTTAGGATTTTTCCTCCCTATCTTTCACCTAATACAATAGCTTTTTTTTTTTTTTTTTTTTTTTTAAGCAACTCATATTTTTGAATGTTTCCTAAACATCCCACTTATTATCACAAAAAAACCAAAACTGTTTTCTTTCTCTTATTTTGTTGGTTTACATAACATGTAATTAAATTACTCTGAGTTACAGTAGCAAGTTCAGTTAGCACAAACAGATCTGAACCAGGCGCTGCTGGTGCTTGATATGGGATCCATTTGGCTGGTGGAGGCCGAAGCACAGGGGAGGCTCTGAGTGTCCCCAGCGTTGTCAGTGGCAGTGTGTTTTGTAGCAGGAGTGGAACGCATTGGTTGTACTGGAGAGGCGGTAGATGGAGATTGGTTAAGAAATCTTTTTAGTACAGTCGTGAGCCAAGCACATTTTTAGAGGTCCGAGGAATCAAACCGTCACATTGAGTTATGGTTATATTGGTTATCATGAGGAATCAGGATTTTGAACCTGTTGACTATGAGGTAACTAATATTAGGTTGTAGTTTAACTTTTTTGTTTTTTAGTCTCCAGAGTTGACAGAGCAGAAACTCCGCGCCTGTTTAGACGCCAGTGTGAATGAGCACAGTGCACACTGTCCGCACACACCTGAATTTTCAGTCACTGAAGGGGCAGAAGAAAAGTCCAGTCTTCTCATGAGCTGTCTGGTAAGCCTCTCATGGGACCCGGTGGTAAGAGTGGGTCAGTGTTTGGTTTTCCCGCCCTGGTAGAAATAGCCTGGAAACAGGTAAATGTTTAAAAATGCAGTTTCTTCTCTGAGGAATTTACGGGAATGGAAAAGTAAGGGTAACAAGTCAGTTCAACTAAAAGGCCAATCTTTCTCTGAAAGGGGAAGGGGCAGAGGCAGCAGGATAGTGGAAAGTGCATTGGTCTGTAATTAGGAAGCCCGCTTCACTGCCTTCTCTTGTTTGATTGGCAGTTGTGGTCTTGCATGAAGCTGATTTTTTTCATATTCATGAGACCTACATAGGCCATCCTGCTACCAGTTTTGTACACGGCTACAGAACAGGAAGCACAGCAGGGCAGCATCAGGCTCGTCTCTTCAGCAAGAATCTTCACAGAGGATCAAGGGCTTGTCTCTAGTCCCCTAGGTGACAACTCAGGTGTGACGGAACAGGACCACACAAGTGGTTCAGAAGCTTAAGCTTACTGTAGGAACCAGTCACCCTTACAGTAACCTATGGCTATAGCTTCCAGGGGAACTTGGGGATTGTGAGCACTCTGCACTTAGGGAAGTCCAAAACTGTGGCTTCCTACTGGGTATTTAGAGTTAATTCATAGCCCTCTCATTCCAGTTGTTATTACAAGCAGTACTGCCTACTAACACAGCTAACATTTCACTTTTATCATGTTTTTTTTCATAAGTTATTTAATTCTACTCATTCATTTAAAAAAAATGTATTGAGGACTTTTTAAAATTCAAAAGTATGCATTCTCCCAGAGCTCAAGTCTAGGGTTAGTGATTAAAAGAATACAGAAAACAGGTAGTAAGTGCTCCTGGAGAGCTGTAAAGGGAGGGCCTATGGGAGTCCAGAGGAAGTGATCTCATTGATGGATGAAGGCTTCCCAGAGGAGCCATTTAACCTTGGCTTTGAAGTGTGGAATAGGATTTGGACATGTAGCTATGGCGAGTTGGGGGAGGAGCTTAAGTGTAAGATCCCCAAGTAGAAGGAGACAGAAAATTGTGGATCATGCATGGAGAGCATCACATTCTGCTTAGCTGGCACATTGGGTTCATGAGGGAGAGAAGAGCCGTGATCTGATGAGAAAGTCAATACAGTAGCTGTAAATGTGAGATGTTTTGAGTCAGAAACAACATTTAAGAGGCTGCCCCAATTCTCTGTGGGAGACGTGAAGAGAGCTTGGACTTACACAGTGAAAGGGGATAGTGTGGGTGGAATGGACACGAGAGGCTTAGAAAGTGAACTGATGCAATTCTGTAGCTGCAGATGCCAGGGTGGAGGAATCAAAAAAGATGCGAGGTTTCAAGGCTGGGTAACCAGGCAACGGTGGAGCCATATATGAAAGACAAGGTTTATGCAGAGAATTCTGGAGTTCGAGTGTGGACATGTTGAATTTGAGATTTCTGTGAGACACCAAGTTGGGGTGCAATTAAGAATGTAGGAATAGAGGTGAGAGGGATAACTTTAGAAGTCGGTTGCTTCCGTCTGATGGCTAAAAGTAGCAGATGAGATGACACAGCTAAAGGAGGACTTGTAGAAAAGGCCAGTGATGTATTCGTGGGCATTGCCTACAGTTTGGGTGCAGGGGAACAAGTGGAGCTTTAGTGGAGATGGAAGAAAAGAGGCAGGAGAACGGAAGTGTGGAAGGCATGGACATCTCCGAAAGTAAGGCGTGAGTGGGTAGCAACACTCACCCCAGAGACTGAAGTAGACTGGTGACTTCATATAGATGAGTTCAGTGGAGTTAGAGTTCGGTTGCTACTACTAGATTTCAATTTTTGGCATTTGAGTCAGTAGGGAACCCAGAAATAGAAACAGTAACTGGAGAGTAGTTTTTCCAAGAAGTTTAGCCATAACGAGGAAGAAAGGTGTTAACTTGGCTTTTAAGAAGGAAGAATGTTTGAGTGCATTTGTAAATTGAGGAGGATTCACTGGAGGGTTACTGTAGGGAGTAGGGGTGGGTAAATGAGGAAACAAGGGCCAGACATACCGGAAGGGATGGGATTGTGGGGAAGGAGGACAGAATTACACTTATTGAACACTTAGCGATGCACCAAGTGTTCTACACATCATTTCATTTCGTCATGAGGTGGATATTGTTCCCAATGTTAGGAACAGGAAGCAGATTCAGTTGAGGTGATTCAGCGAAAGTTGCACTGCTAAGGAAAGATAGAGCTGGTATTGGAGCCCAGGTCTCAGTGGTCCAGCACCCCTGCTATTTCCTGCTCCAGGCTCGGGCCTTGGACACAGTTTTCCTTCAGAATGGATGGAAGGAGACATAATGGGTGACAGTTTAGATAAAACCTGTCATTCCTTCCTGTTGACTACAGGCATATGTACTCCACTGCACCAACCATCTAGAACTGCTTGCAGATTCTCAAATGTGCAAGTGTTTTCGGGCCTCCATGCTCTTGCTTGTACTGTTCTGTCTGGAATGCCTTTGGCTCCTCCCCCTCAGCTCAAGGGTCATTTGCACACATTTATTGAGCACGCTATATGCCAGTAATCAGTGAAGCCTGGCCCCTCAGAGAATTGGCCAGGCTCTCCGTGGCTTCCACCATGCTTGATGCTGTGTCCCTGTAACACTGCTGCAGTTACCTGTTTCTTTGTGCCTGAGGGCACGGACCATATCTTCATTTTTATGCCCAGACCTTGGCACATAGGAGGGTGCCTAATGTGTTTGGAGAAATGAGTTGAGGTAGAGGGAGGAGTTGAAGGGGCACAGGTAAGATGGCCTTAATTTCTGCCTTCTCAGTGAGATGAACAGTGAGCCATTTGCAGAGCGCGGTGGAACTGAGCTGGAGTGTGGAGCTCCTTGAGTGCAAGTCCCAGACCAAGTGCTAGAGGGAAGGGGTAGGACAATTACGGGGAGGGATTGCCTAGCGGCTGAGCGTCCAGCTGCAGTTGTGTGCTCTCCTGACCATCAGTGGCCTGCAGCTCAGAGCAGCAGTGAGGCCAAATAGAGGGTGAGTTTGGAAGGCAAGTGCTGTGGGAGGTGTCAGCAGCTGTAGGGACAGCAAGATTGACAATGCTGGCTCCCAGGGTGGGTAGGGAGACCATTATTGGATGAGAAAGAGTGGGGGGGTGGGGGTGGGGCGAGGGCTGTCACAGCAAAGATGAGAAAAGGGAAAAGACAGTTGTATTCAGTAGCCTATCCGAGTTCACCATTTTAAAAGGTAGATCATTTGGAATGCTCTAGAATTCCAGTGTGCCACTTGACATCTGGTTTTACTTATGGGGAAATCGAGGGACGGTTTGGTTCAGGCTGTAGGGTGATTCAGGACAGGTGTGGGTTAGATGGGTATATATAGCCATGAGGACTTGGGAGTATTTGAGATGTGACAGGGACAGTGGTCTAGTAGTCATGGGGATGGAATGTGCTAGACTACCAGAAAGCCAAGTATATTACCTATGGAAGTGTAGAGTCAAAGTTAAGCACAGGATTCCTTAGCATAGTGATGGGGCTGAGTTGTCAAGGAACCAGCCAGCTTTATGCTCAAGTGCTTACTGTATTAGTTAGGGGTGACCAAGGAGGAAGGTATGCTAGAATTAATGGATATCCAAGTTGATTGTAGGGAGCATGCGTGGTTTGTAGCTCCCTGTGGCATATGCCTGTTTCAGTCTTGTGATACCCTGAAAGGCCCTCACCTCCTTGCTGGACTGTAAAAGCTGCCAGCTCGCAGAAGTTTGAGTCCTCTTTCTGGTCCAGGGTTTCCTGAGGGGGAGGGTATTTGATCAGTCCATCTCCAGGATTTAATCTTAGCTTGAAGACTATGTTTCTGCTGATGGTTTCAAAGGTAGTTTTGAGGCCACAGGACTAGGTCCAGCAAAGCCTGGACAGGGCTTATCACTGGCCTCTGACGACCATTCCACCTGTTTCCTAATTATAACTTAAAACTCAGCACTATCTCATATGTGGGAATTCTACTTGCAGCATGTCATTACTGATTACAGCTTTTAACCATATATTGAGAGACAACAACATAAGCTTTTTTCTATTTAAATCCAGGCTTGTGATACTTGGGCTGTGATCATCTAAAGCCAGGCTTTCCTCACATCGTTCTACTGGGTTGGAAACAATTCATTCCATCTGAGAAGGGGCCTTGTAAATACAAACTTTTCATTTACAACTTATTTTGTATTAAAACTTTTTTTAAAAAAGAACTTTTCAAATGTCTCTGCTCTGGGTGTTTTGTAATGCAGTTTGAAGGGGGAAGGAATAGAAACAGAAAAGACAAATCACCTGAGCGGGGACAAACCAATTTTATTGTCCATCATTATGATATACAAAAAACTAGAAATAATAGATTTGTAGGGAAGAAATAAATGAATAGTAAATAAGAAGGCAACAGAAATAATTTAAATTTGAATTATTTTCCATGATCAGGAGGAAAACCATTTCAATGCACGTCTGGCATCAGAGTAGGTTTTGTTCACTGGCCAAAGCCTGCCATAAAGTGAAGGTGTTCAGTGTCCTGTCTGTTCTACTGGCTCTTGACAAAGCCTCTGAGGTCTTCGAGAAAAGTAATGTACTCCTGGTGCTCCAGGGCCGTGCTGAGCTCCACCAGCTCATCCGCAAAAGTGTTGTCCACCCCTCGGTCCGCAAGAAAATCCATTAAGTGGTCGTATAAGGCCTATAGGAGAAACATTTACTACTTAAAAAAAAAAAAAAAGACTTCATCTGTAACATTTACTAATTAAAATGCTTCTTGGTCTCTCCTTGGACTATGAGTCTCCCCTGCAAGGCCCAAGAGCACCCCATCTTATCAAGCACTCACCCAGTCCAGGGAATCTGTGTTGAGTGTGTAATTTGTGTCCTTCCATTCTGACTCGCCAGTGGACTGAAAGCTCACTTCCCTGATGGAGAAAATGTCACTCTCGTCCTCTTCTTCTTGTCCAACCTGAGGAGACAATAGTTGGGGAAACTGAAGGGTTTTCCAGGACAACCCAGACTCATGCAAAGAAAAGGACTATTTACAGGTTAAAACTAACCAGACTTTAACCTTGCTCCCTGACTCCCTATACATACCTCTCCTCCCCTGCTTTGCTGGCCTAAACTAGAAAAGGACCAGTAAGACCTCTGGAGGCCCTCCTTGTCCCCAGGGATGCCAAGGTGCTAGGACTCCATCCTACATACCTCATCTTCTGGATAGTGACAGTCGAGCACAAGGGTCTTCTTGCCACCACTCTTTATTACTTCAACCACAAAATTGGGAGTGGATGTTAATTCAGGCTGGGGAAATAAGAACAAGTCAGCACATGCCATTGTTGGCAGGGGTGGGTTGGTTGCCCAGACCAAAGGTCTCAGACAATTCAGGGGGTTTGGCAGCCACCATTATCAGGATATTATGTAGCCATTGTTAAAGTCTTATGCTACAGTGTTTCTAAATAAGGAGCCTAGAATCTTTATTTAACATGGGGTATTAAAGCCACATACCGGCTTATTCAGGAGACTGGGATGAATTCTTCCTATTGATCTTCTAAAGACTATGTTTTAGAGGGCAGAGTACCCTATATTTAGAACAGCCATCTCTATTAGCACCCTAAATAACATACTAGGTTTAGAATTAAGAAATCTGAATTCCAGCCCCAGCTATGTGCCAATTAACTGAGGTCTCGATCGTTCCTTAATCTTCCTGGGCCTTTTTCTCCATAAGCTGCAAAGCTGGCCTAAAGCTCTAAGATCTCTTTCCAACTGACTATTGCAGGATCTTCCTACGGCCCAGGACCAAAGGCCGGTGCATCTGGCTAACTGGCAGTCTTAGTATGAATAATCACAGCCACTCGCCCTTTGATGGTGAGCCATCCAATGTCAAAGAGATCCTAGTCGGGGTGGCTGAGACAGCAACACAACAGGGAGCTGTGCTAGTTCATGAGACAATACAGGTGCCTGCTTAGTCAGAAAGTCTGGGGACCCGGTGGCCCTCAAACCAGCTGGTTTCTAGGCTAGACACACTGCTTCCTAAAATGTTTGAAGTCTGGCCACCATCCAGGTCCAACAAACAGGGCCAGCAACATAAGCAAAGACGTGGCCAAAATCTCTGATGTTAAATTAAATCTGATGCCCCTGGCTTTGCTACTTTGGTTAAGTGGCTGGTGTTTATTACCAGCCTGTGACATGTTAGAACATCCCTCACTTGGAAACACTCCAAATGATAATCTCTGATTATCAAACACCTTCCCATCATGGAAGACTTAAAACCATTTCCATTCCTTTCCATTAGGAGAACACAGGCCAAACTATAAAGCCTAAGCTTGCAGATGGTAATTTACTCAGTCCCTGGGAAAGAAAAAAGGCCATACACTATTCCTGGTGCCGAAGGTGGCCAGAAACAGCTGCTCTGTAAGTCAAGAGTCCCAAGGATGGTTATCCTTTGCATTCTCCTCTCTTAATTTCTCTAGCATTAGAGAAATTAAACAAAAACACTGCTCCTCTAAGCCCCGAGAACAGCCTGTCAGAATTCTGAGGTAAAGGCTGGTTATAGGGTTACAAGCTCACCTCCTGTTCTTCCACCTTCTGCCCTTGGGATGGCGCTTCCTCCCCATCATATGTGGGTGGGATACTATTGTTAATGTTGAAAGTGACAGTGATCCTAGAAAGGCAAAAGAAAACACATCAGACAGGATATAGTTCTCTTTTTCGTTTTTTTCAATTACAGTTGACATTCAATATTAGTTTCAGGTGTACAGCATGGTTAGACATTTATATAATTTATGAAGTGATCCCCTATAAGTCTAGTAACCACCTGGCACCATACATAGTTATTACAATATTGGCTATATATGCTATGCTGTACTTACGTCCCTATGACTATTTTGTAACTGCCAATTTGTAGTGCTTCTTAATCCCTTCACCGTTTTCACCCAGCTCCTCAACCAGTTCCCCCATCTGGACGGGGAACTTATTTAACTGAGTAGTTAAATAAGTATGGAAACCTGCTACAGTTAAAAATACGTATTGAAACAAAGTCTCTATCCTAGCTGTCTTTACATCTGAATTATTTACAGACCTTCCAGAAAAGCCTGAGTGCCTACATCCCACCTAAGATGGATTCAGCAGGTCTCAAGTGTGCCTACTATGTGCCATCTGCTGGAAGTCAAACTAACAGGCCCCAGTTCATCTGAGCTAAAAAGAGCCATGTGTGCTCAGGCCAGCATCCCAGGGCTCACTGCCATCTTGTATCCACTGGTTATCTCATGGCCACAGCTAGCTGACATGGCTCACCGTGCTCCTTCTAGGGCATCTTCCAGTGGCAGTGAGCAGCTGAGAAGCAGGTGGGATGGAATAGATGTCTCTTTTAAAAAGCTTTTCTCCAGCAGAAAATCTGCCCCTTGGAGAAAAGGAAGGAGCACTGGAGGGTTGCATCAGCTAAGGACCAAGAGCAGCCCTGGCCCCGGGAAGGGGAAGCCTCACAAAGAGCAATAAGCTGCAGCACAGTCATTCTTCAGAGTACTTGTGGGAAGTTTTACAACCACAAAGCAGGCCAGAAACACCAACTAATGAACAATTTCAAGGTACAAGAATCCACCTGACAAATCACGTTCCAAAGTTTGAGTCAAAATTAGAAGTGATGTGAGATTTGAAACACTGCTGGGCTGCCCAACTCCAGCAGGCATTATGTGCACACAACAGCACACTAAACGTGTGGCCTCTGGAGCTGTGCTAACCAGCTGCCTTGCCAGGAAGCCACTTTCCCATAGGAACAATGATGGTCTGAGGTTCAGCCACAAAATCTGTCTGATCTGCAACGTGATGACCAAGTTGAGCTCCTAGAGCTGGGGTGTCCAAACTTTTTTCAACGTTTTTTTACCAAGGGCCATATGCGGTAAAATACACAAACAGCCGGGCCACTCACTCAAGGTGAAGTACGTATTGCCTCACCTGGTTTATTTAAGTAAACTATATTTTTGGAATTTGCTGCGGGCCAATTAACAATCGATTGCGGATTGCAGTTGGCCCATGGGCTGCAGTTTTGACACCCCTGTCCTAGAACATTATTTATAATGCCCCCAAACTGGCCATGACTCACCCTAGGAAAACGGTTTAGGTGAAATTACAGAATTGACCTACTTGTATATGTGGGGAGAAACAGAGTATACCACTACGCAAAAAAAAAAAAAAAAAAAAAAAAAAGCCAGAACCCTATTTCAGAAATATATCTAGACATCCACTCAAAATGGATCATAAAAAGAGCTAAGCGAGGTCAAAAGCTCCCCACCCTTCTAATGACAACCATTTATACAACTGTAATCTCAGCCTGTTACATGAGTTGCATGTCTTGCATTTTCATTTACTGTAAACATCAGGAAGCAGGGGCCTTGTTTTACTCAAGAGCCTGTAGTGCAGTGAATCAAGCACTGTAAACCTGAGATCAAACTGATGCTGTCATTACTATAAGAATTTCTGAATTCGCATGCCTAGAGGCAGGGCATAGCCTCCACCACCAGTAGGGGTTTACTGAATGAGTTGTTTCTGCTGGGCATGGCTACACACTTTTGTGCTACCGCCTTACTGTCTCCTTAGTAACCAGCCCACAGGAAATTTGTGTGCAATGAAGGAACTACCAGGAACTTAGGAAATTATCCAAATGAATCCTCCTGTCTCTTGGAAACTATGTACCAAAGTACCTGCCTTAACTCAAGCTGTTCTGGGGATGACCTGGGGCAGGGACATGGGTTTAGGCCCCTGGAGCCCACCATACTTACTTTTCTCCAGCAACATTCCGCACTAATTTGGCTTCTGTCCCATTCACTTCCAGCTCCCAACCCCCAGACATCTTGGGGAGGGACTTATGCTTCTGTATCTTCTTTTCCTCCTTAATTTCATCACTCAGGAATTCAACAAAAGCTTTGTCTCCTACAACGAAAATCCATTAAAATACAGAAAAAGAAAAGCCCATCAGTTTAAAACGTACAAATGACCCAGGTTACACCAGCCAGAAATCTGGACTTAGACTGTTAATAATCATTCTCTGGGAACTTAGTCCAACTCACATCCACTAAGCCTGTTTCCTTCTCTGTAAAAACGCTGTAATACATGTGGGAAGCCGAGCTCTATTCTGGAAAAGTGATTTGCAACAACGAACTCATGATCATTACCACGTTTCACACAACGCACGAGTTCCCAATTACCCTCTCCCACTTGCCAAAAGGCATAACCACGTTCCTTTCAACCACAACCTTGGGCCTTCCTTAAGTTCCACTCTTGAGACTAAGTTTAAAGTCGGTTTCCAGGATTTAATTGTACATCTCACCCTAAAATGAAACACTTAGCGGACAGGGAAAAGGGGAAATGTGATCACACGTGGGTTTCCTCCTCTGGTTGCCCAACACTGGGAAAACGTTTCGGACCTCGCGGGGCCGCTCTGGGCGGCCCACTCGTGGTCTACACTTCCCGGACCCCCACCCCATTCAGGAAACCTACCCCTCCCGGCCCCGGCCCACGTGCGCGAACTCACCTTCCGTGTGCAGCGCGCCGCAGCCGCAGGAGCAGGGTCTGCGAGGCCGCAGGAGGCTGGGCAGTCGCGCAGATCCCGAGCGCACGCTGAGGAGCCCGAAGGGCCGGGCGCACGGCCGGGGCGCGGGCTGCAGGAGCGGCCTGAGCGGCGGGAAGGGCGCGGCGGCGCGGAGGCCGGCGACGGCGGAGCCCAAGGCTCGGGGCACGCAGCGCAGCAGAGGAAGCATCGCGAAAGCTGCAGCGGACACGTGCGGATGAGGACGACTCGGGCCAAGGCGTAACCCGACCGAGCTCGCCGCCGGAAGTCCCGCCCCCGCCCAGGAAGCGCTTCCGCAGCGTCGCTTTGCGGGTCACACGCGGTGGGTAGGACTGCCCCCTCTGCTGGGGGCGGTGGGCGGCGCGCTCCTGAGCAGCGTCCCGGGGAGGCCGCAAATCCGCTAACTTTTTATCTGAATCAGCAAGCGTGAGTCTGGTGTGCAGCTTTCTGTTTGATTCGCCAGCATCACTTCTCTCCAGCAGCTGCTTACACTTTCCAAATTTCCATCTGCTGGTCTGAGAGCACGCCAGGCTGTGACTTCGCAGAACGCACTCTTGCCGCCGCCAACAACTTAAAGACTAGCCTTCAAGGTCATCTCCTTTAAGATGCCTTCCTGTAACCTCCTCTCTTCCATGATAGAAACTCACGCCGGCGCATCCCCCGCCCTACACTTCACTCTTTTCTCAGGAGAAACCTCCTGGCACTGCTGGTTTACCTGGCAGCCTCCCCTCACCCCAACCGGACTCGATCCTGAAGGGCAGGATCCCTGGTTAATTCCTGCGACCTTCCCTCTCCATACCCTCCAACCTTAACCTTGCTCTCAGATTCTGATGGGACATCATTTTTGGGGGTGCAAGAAGCCATGGCTTACGTCAGATTTAGGTTAACCGATGTTCCTACTTTAACAGAACACACAGGATATATAAGGTACCAAGAAAGGGAGTCTTCCCCAATTAGTGGCAAAGTTAAGATTAACAATATATTGTCAACAGCATTCTGTAAAGTGAAAGGAGACTCAAGACAGAAGCCATACACATCATGTACAAGATTCACTTTTAATGGATGTAAGTCATGTGCAAATTTGAGCATTATATACAAGAACTGATGTTTTTATAGAGCTGTGTCTATTTGAACAAGACCAGATTCTCAAAATACAACACAAACCAGCATCAATTTGATTTTTCTGGTTTCTTTTTCTGCAGGTTATAATGTTTTGATCAAATATAATCAAATCCTTGCTCCCCCACAGATGCAGTGTTCCCTTATATGCTCAAGGAATGATATTTTAGATGCCTGGCCACGGTTCCAAGCAGTTCTTGATAGCTGGATTAAATGTATTTATGTATCATGGTACATAAAAAGTTTTACCCACAGAGCAAAATCTTGTCTCCATTCTGGCATCTTTTTACAACCAGCAGAAATGCAAGGTTAAGTAAGGGTTCTTAACAAGGACCGGCTGTTGGCAGTTCTTCCCCATAATGAAGTCTGTTCTCATTGCTCTGGATGTTTCAGGCTCCATGGTTACTAGAAGTAGAAGACAGACAGCTGAGGCATGCCAGTTGCTTGAAGTGCATCTATTTACATGAAGCTGCTCGTGGGAGCTAGTGATTTGCCCAGATATGGGTTTCACAGGTTGGAAGAGGTGTCACACCATCAGAAATTTGACCAATGGAAAAAGTAGCTCAAGATGATATTGCAACATCACTGTGAAACATTTAACTTTCTTAAGAAAGTTTAAGTTTAAAATGTACTGTCTCCTGCAGCTCAATATAAATAACCATTTATTTCTTTGTAGTAATTTGTGGAGTCAGAATGGGTTTTCTCATCTGATTTAATCCCTGAGCAGCTATGTTAAAAATTAACTTTTTAAAAAGCCCAATAAAAAACTATTGTATTAAAACTCTATCAGAATGTTACAATGATAAACATATTTCTGTACAGAAACATTAAAGCTACTTAGAAGCTATTTACATTTACTTATAAGGTATTTATCCCTATTCCTGCTCAGAAAAGAATTTATGTTTCCAGAAACTCTTTAGGTACTTAAATTGGACACAAATTATTCTAAGTTTTATTTGCCCCAGAGAACACCTCTCCATAGAGAACTGGCTGAGGAACATGATAAATCACCCCACTCCCTATTTTTTACCAGCATGATGAATGTTTTATTAAAAATATTTTCTTTTACCCAGTCAGGCTAAACATCCTAGGCCTCTATTAAATAAATGAGAAAAACACACTTTAAAAAACCTTTTACAACAGTAAAAACAAGTCAATCTGAGGAAGAGCCAGCTAAGTCTAAGCACTCAATAAGACAGGGTATATAGGATCTGTCAAATCCTCTTTAGCCTAAATGTAACTATTCCTTATATAATTAAATCACAAGTGCCCACACAGCCCTGAACACTAGATGAAAGCTTGACTTCTCAGGGCCACGGTTACTGCTCGAAAGCCTGAGCCAGGCTTAACATACACAAGCATGAACAGATGAGACCCAAAACGGGGAGCTCCAGCAAGCTATGGTCTGGGAGAAGAGTTCACTGGCTCCAGAGTGAAGAGACCATCCATTGTCGCTGAAGAGTCTCTCAGTTTTGCCCCCTGCCTATAAACTGCATGGTTCACTTTAAGTAATGACCAAAATACTGCACACATGTGTTTAAACCAATTGAGCATAATAAAAAGACTAAGTCTTGGATTCTTCTAGGGCAAAACATTATCAGGGGAAAAATCATTTGCTTTTGATAATTAAACAGCCAAGAAGAAGCTTTAGTGTCTTTTCCTTTCTCAAAATGAGAACAGAAAGACTGTGAAGACCTTCTAATTCCCTCTGAGAAACATAAAAACAGGGTTAGGGAGGAGTGACTGGCACCGTTAGGAAGTAGCAAAGGCAAGTTGTCCCCAAGTCCCAAAGAAAAAAAAGAGATCATAGAAAATAAATAAGATGCAAGAATATAAACACCAGATGAGGTGGATGGGACGAGCTGAGCTAATGCTGTCTGGGTTCTCACTGACCCTTCGTCTCTGCCCTGCACCCACCCCAATAGCTCTCTGAGCAGGGGCTCTGACAGAAAAGAAATAGTTGAAGTATAGCAGGGAGCCATTCCGTATGCTCACATATTTACATGGACCCAGTTACAGAGAAAATGGCAACTGGCTATGCTGGAAGCCTTCAAGATTCAAAAAATACAAAGCAACCCTCACCCAGGAAACTTCCACGTCTCCTGAAAGCACGGATGGGGATATGTGCCACAGAGGCGCCACGGGCAAAGGGGCACAGCTCAGGCACCTGCGAGCTCTCCTTTACTGTTGTTCTCTGCTTGGAGGCAGGAGGAGTCCACACACTGGGGAGGAGGCTCAACAGGGGCGGCCAGCCCACAGGTAAGAGGCAACAGCCCCTCCCTCCTGAAACTTCTGCAGATGCCAATCTCCGATGTTTTCTATTTAAAAACTTTATACAGCTAGACGTTAAAATAGATCCAAGGACAACATCAGAGCTCTGTGACCTCCTATGGTCCCCTCCCAGAAAGTCCCCCTTAGTGACGAGAACTCGGGATTCTGTTGTACTCCATTCACATTATGTAAAAAGGAATAATACCACGCTCCTGATTCACGTTCACTGTGCGCCAGGCACAGCGCTGGGTACTTTCATTTTCTCTAAACCTCATGACACCAACCTTACAAGTATTATTATTACCCCCAAGTGGCAGATGAGGAAACTGAGGCTCAGAAGTTAACTACATCACCCAGCAAGAACCGAAAGCATAATTCTGACGTCTCAAAGGTATAAATGGTAGGTACGTGTCTACACGGTTCCGTCCTAAGAGGTTAAACGAAGACGCTTGCAAGCTCCTGGAGGCGGGTTCTAAAACCCGCTGCATTAGAACCAGCCGCTTCTCCAGGCGCCACGCTGGAAGCCAGCTGCCAGGACAGGACGGCTGCTTCCAGGCGCCAGCAGCGCCGACAGCGGCCGGGCGGCTCAGTTTCTGGCGGTTCTCAGCTTCCTGCGGAAGTACTCGGGGGCGGCGTCACACAGCCACTGGGCGTCCACCACGCAGAGGTCTCGCATGTAGCACTTGTTGGTGCGCAGCAGCTCCGTGTACACCACGCAGGCGGGCTTACTGTGGAAGAGGACGGACGAGGGGTGGATGGCCACCGGCTGGTGCGTGTCCGTGGTGGCGTAGGTGCCGTCCAGCTGCAGCTCCGCGGTGCTCATGAAGAGGCTGTGAGCCAGGCAGCGGCGGACGCTCTCCGTGTCTCCTCGGCACGACACGGTCGGCATCGACATCTGTGTCAGGGGGAAGCGAGAAATGGAAGAGACCCCAAACATAAATACCGCTCAGCACCGCACAGTATTCGGAACACCTGTAGCTAAAATGCAGCCCACACTGCCAGCCTGACCAAGTGGGTGCTGCCATTCGGCGGGGGTTTCCTCACGTGCCTCCGCCATCAGCACGGGCGAGGAGGGGCCCGGTTGAAGGAGAGTGGACTGAAAATGGGAAAATCGCAGCCTGGGAGAGTAAGGGCCAGGAGGGAGACAGGCATGTAAGGGGCCAGACCACGGACAGTTATGTGAGCCAGCCCTCAGCCGCCCACGGACACGTCCCAGGACGTCCCGGGAAGGAAAGGCCCTTCCCTCTGACTACTTCATTCACCAGCTCCTCACGCCGACCCATTTCGTACACTGCCACCAAATGCATCTTCCTCTAGCGCAACTCCAACCATTCCTCATCCACTCAAACACCTTCCGTGTCCCTACCGCTCTGGCCACGCAAGGCAAGCTTCCAACTGTGAAACTGTGAATGAGCCTTCCTCAACATGCTGCGGTCCTCCGAAATCAACTGCCTTCTCCTCCCCAGGCAGAGGGCGCCTTCGCCGGCGCACTCCTCAGACAGACGCCCCTCAGCTCCACAGTGGAAGTGTCAGCCAGCAGTCAGTCTCCTGAGCAGGTCGTGTCACCTTACACCCCAGGTCACAGCTGAAGCGACCAGTGGCAGACACTTGCCTGACCCACACTGGGCAAGCTTCTCTTCCAGGCATTTGGAATCTGAACATGGGAAATCTGACCAAGCCTGTTAGTCCCTTGAGTGAAAAGCTGGGGCAAGCAGTCTGAGGTAGAAGGTGAGAAGCGGGCAGGAGGTATGCAGAGAGCAGCCAACTAGAGGTCATGCAGGCCCAGAGCAAGCTGCCCTGGCTCCTGACAGCCTTTTCTGGTTCTTCATTCCAGTCCCTGAAGGCTGGATTATTTCCTGCACATAGGTTCCCAGAGACACCTCTTTATCCCCTACCCCCTTTTCCCTTTAAGGCGGCTCAAGGGGTTCTGTTCTTGGACAAAGACACTGTCACCTCATCTGTCAGGATAAGCTCAGTACCACCACCTCCAGGAAGCCCAGAGTCCTACAGCTAAGTCGCGTTCTCACCTTCCAGACTGCCAGCTCCACCCTCCCTGGCTGTGAGATTTGGGACAAATTACTTAACTTCCTTAGGCTCTAGTTTCCTCATCTGTAAAATGGGAGAAATAACAGAATCAACCTTATAGGAGTGAAGTGAGGATATCAAGTAAGGCAATACATGAAAAGTGTTTAGGGTGCCGTGTTTCATAAACAAAGGCGATTATTATAATTATTATTGGCTCCTCACATGAGTTATTCATATGTATATGTCAGATTGCCCTCTGGATTGTTCTGTAAGATACTTAGCCTTAGGCAGACCAGTGTCTGGCATACAAGGAGAGGCGTGGTCAGCCACTAAAGCGTCCTAAGTCAGAACTAATAGAGGAACACCATTTCTACTGTCATTCATAAACTGAGAAAACTCATGAAGCCAAGAGGTGTTCTGGCAGGAAAACTGTTCAAGTGCAAGAGACGTTTGGAAAAATGAGTAAAATTCAGAACACAACAGGCTACTATGAAAAGAAATAGCTTTAGTATTAACAGGCTGACGACAGGCAAGAGCTCGCTCTCAGGGACATGCAGATGTCTGCAGGGAGGGGCTGTCTCAGAGGAGGCCTGAGGCACAGACACCCCCCACAGCGTTGTTGTGACAGCAAAGAGTGGGCACTTTCAGGTCCAACAGCACACGCTTATGTAAACTACCGCTCTCCCTACCTCTGAGGTAAACCGTGGAGAGTCATATAATCAATACAGACACACGACAGGACTTTAAAACGTGATTGTACTCTAAGAGGGAATACAAGCCAATAGAAAACTCACTGGTAGATGATTTGGCAATAACGATCAAGACCTAAATCCATCATCCATGAATTCATCCTTCATTCTATGTACACCAAGCCACAAATACTTGATCTTAGCCAAAAGGCCGAGAAGCGATCCCAAGCCACAAACATATCATTACAACATAATCTAAATAACTACCATTAGGGGCTTGGTTAAGTAAAATGTGGTGGATACAATGAAATGCTATGAAGTCACTAAAAAAATTCAGAGACACATACAGACATTGAAAGACAGCCCAGGCACACTAAGTATTCAAGAAGTCTACCAAGTGGAGAAAAGCAAGATGCAAAACAAAATGTGTATCATATTTGTTTCAAAAAGAAAATTTTATGTGTGTATCGATGTATATGTACACACACACACACACACACACACACACACACACACACACGCACGCGCGAAAAAATTATAGAGGGATCTACACCAGACTATTAACAGTGGTTTGTCTTTGGAGGGCAGTATTATGGATACTTCTTTGAAACTTTCTGCATTATGTATTATTATTTTCTGCATTGTATCAATTTGTAACAATTATGCACTGTTTTTGTAATCTGAAAAACTAAAGATATTTCTACTAAAAAGAACCTTAGGAAGAACCCTAATATTTGACAATACTTTTAAAGTTTATAGAAGCTAAATATAAATTATATATACAATGTATCTACACTTAAAAACAGGTCTGTGAGGAATTAGACCAAAATGGTGAGAGGTGTAATTACAGTAATTTTTACTTTCTTCCTTAGTTTAAAATTTCCCTAAGACAAGAGCTTCTTTTGTAATTACTAGCAATAAGCTATTAAAATTTTTTCACCTAGAAAAGAGTGACAGCTTAGTCCCCGAAGAACAACCAGGAAGAAAGAATACCTTTAGGCAGATGTCCCTCAGCTGTGCTCTGACTTCAGCTACTAGCATCATATTCTTGCTGTTGACAAAATTCTCCTTGCACCAGTCCTGAGCAAGAGAGAAACAGATATCACAATCCTTTCATTTCTATAGGGAAAATAACATAATTTTTAGAACATAGTTGAATTCAGCTGCAAAACTTCAGTTGCCAAAAATAAATACAAGAAAATATCTTTATATCAAGAAGCATGAAGCATAAGAAAAAATATTAATCATTTAAACTAAACTAAAAATTTTCTTAAGTCACCATGAAGAAAGCTACAGACTGAGATGTTTGTATCACTACACCCCGTAAGTATAAGTACCTCCAGAATATATATATTAAAAAAACTCCTACAAATCAATAAGAAAAAGACCAACAATCTAATAGAAAATGAACGAAGGATGTGAACAGACAACTCACAGAAGATTAACCAGAAAAGACCAGTGACCAATAAACTTATATAAGGATTCTCAGTCTCGTGAGGAATCAAGGCAAAGTAGTTTAAATAGCTGAGATACTATTTCACATCCACCAACTTGGCAAAACTTACAGTAAATTCAGCTAAGAGTTGGAGAGGACGGTGGAAATGGAAACTCTATACATTACTATGGGGAGTATAAAGAGGTGCTGACAACTTTGGGGAGCCATGTAGCAGCCTGGTAAGGCTGGATGCAGCTACCCCAAGACCATCAGGTCCATTCCTAGGTGTTGACCCCAGAGAAACTCTCCCCATTGTGCACAAGGAGACCTATACACTGCAGGGCTGGAAGTGGAAACAAGCTGCAAAAGGATAGTGTAAGAAAACATTGATAGTATGTAATGTTCATAGATAGGAAGTGAAAGTATGCTGTCACCCACGGGAACACACTCCAGCTTCGGGATGGTGGTTACATAGAGAGGAAGGACTAACATAGGAGCAGAGCAGGGCTGTTGCAATGTAAAATCTATAGCATTTCATTTCCTTAAAAATAGAGGGTGGCTGGTTGGCTCAGTTGCAGTGCTCATAACACCAAGGTCACTGGTTCGATAACACATGGGCCAGTGAGCTGCGCCCTCCTCAACTAGATTGAAAACAACGACTTGACTGGGAGCTGATGGGTCCTGGAAAAACTCACTGTTCCCCAGTATTCCCCAATAAAAACAAAACCAAAAAAAATTAAAAAATAAATTGAGGCAAATATAGCAAAAGGTTCACAACTGCTAAAAGTGGGTGGTAGCTTTTTTTTGTTTTTTTTTAAAGATAATTTATATTAAAAAGCAGACAAAGTTAAAGCACATACACAATGGCACAATTACTGATTGTACTGAAAAATGAAACAACATATTGCCATTTTCCATCTTGGTCCAAGGAACTGAAATATCATACAAACAAAAACTACTATGAAGAAAGTTAGGGGCAGGTGGGGGAAAAAATCCATTTGGTAGCTAAGAAAGTGGGTAACTAAATACTTAACTAACTTGCTCACATCAAGTGTGAGTTAAACACAAGCAGAGAGAAAGGCAGGAATTACATTTCTTGCCTGGGACTGTTCCTATACGCAGATGTTTCTGAAATGACATCTGGCATTCTTTGGGTGGCTCTTTAGAGCAGGGGTGTCCAAACTTTTTTCAATGTTTTTCACCACGGGCCATATTCGGTAAAATACACAAACAGCCGGGCCACTCACTCGAGGTGAAGTACGTATTGCCTCACCTGGTTTATTTAAGTAAACTAAATATATTTTTGGAATTTGCTGCGGGCCAATAAAAAATGGATCGTGGGTCGCAGTTGGCCCGCGGGCCGCAGCTTGGACACCGCTGCTCTAGATGATTCAGCCAAAAAGGAAATTCCGCTCGAAGCACCTGCCTGAAAGGAGGGCTCATTTGAGACAAGGAATGAAAGAAGGCTCACCTTATTTCCTCCTACGTTTTTGAAGGTCCGGTAGATATTGAGCAGGGTAATGTGATCGCCCTCGCTGGATATGAACTTCTTCCGGACGCCCTGCACTTCATCCCGCCGGGAGGGGGGGTTGTAGAGAACACTGTCCACAGACAGCAGGGAGACAATGGTCAGTATCTCCTCTGTACAGTGGAATTTGGGGGACAGGAGGATGGTCTGCAAATCAAAATTTAATACTGTGTAAACCAAGATTCTTCCTGTTTCTGTATATTGCTCTTGCAGCTTCCCTTCTAAGGTGTTTAAAGGGCAGGTGTTTCTAAAACCATGACTATGTGTTATTTTACTTTTTTGTAAAACGGGTAACTGCCTTCCCCGCAGGATCCCAAATTGCCTGTGGGTACGGCTCATGACTTAATATGAGTTTGAATCCCACACAGAACAGAAGTCAGTGTTAGGCACAAAGTAGGGGTTGGATAACTATTTAGGAGAAAAAATGAAGAGATTAATCTAAAAGCACTGGGTTCAGGAGCCTACTTTGGGATGGCTAACCTCTACTGTAGAAAGGGGGCTGAGGAGAAGGTATCATTTACTTTGGCAAATTTGGGTTCTAAAGGAAATGCTGCCATCTTTCTTCCAATTGGAGTCAAGGTAAGCTGGTCATCCTTATGTTCAAGAGCACCTAACAGGTCCAGTTGGGCAATGGCCGCCTGAACGTGATCTAAAGAAACAGAGACATAAAAAGGAGGCAAAAGTCCAAAAACGAAGTTGCACCTACTTCAGTATTTCTGGGATCTTCTCATAATTCTACAATTGATCAAACCACACCAAAGATCACAACCATCGCTGTCCCCAGGACACACTTTCAAAGCTGTTAATGACACCACTGTCTTCAGTTCCATTCCCCTTTAAAGTCGGATCTATAATTTGGTGATATGTATGTAAATTTTAAACCCAGAAATGTTACACGTAAGAACTTCACCCACAGACATGCTCGTACATTGTGCAGGGACCTGTATTGCTAGAAGCACACACACGATGCAAATACCAGTGCCTCACGGGTTCCTGGGGAGGATACTATTTACTATTCACTCTTGTATACGTTTTGAATTTGGAATCATATAAATTCGTTGCCTATTAGAGAATAAAAAAGCATTTCTAAGATGTAATAATATATGTACATACTGAGAGGAAATGATCTGAAAGACATATTAGGCACACAAAGCAATGCGCCATGTCTCAATCAATAGAATAGCTACGTGCATTTTGCTTTATCCATAAAATGGAATAGTATTCCGTGGTAAAATGTATCAACAAAAATAAACCTAACAAAACATGATGAAGGAAAAGGGAAGGTTATTGAAGAACTGATACATACATATATGTGCAAATTGAAACAATACATTGTTTAGGGAAACACACACACAGAATAAAACATTATAGAAAAACAAGAGAACTACAAACAAAATGTGGGAGGGCGGTTACCTCGAGGGAATGGGGAGGAAG
The DNA here is from genome assembly GCF_057876585.1 of Rhinolophus sinicus. Classification (NCBI taxonomy): domain Eukaryota; kingdom Metazoa; phylum Chordata; class Mammalia; order Chiroptera; family Rhinolophidae; genus Rhinolophus; species Rhinolophus sinicus. Next base: position 15,488,138 of record NC_142512.1, read on the forward strand.
TGAGGGTGGCAGGGAGGGGTCCAGGGCGCTATAAGGGTGCTGGTAAGCGGTGTACGGGTGTTGGTTTCACTACTACTTCTACCCACATGTATGTTCTTCATTTGTGTGTAGGAATTTAGCAACAAAAAGAAAAAACACATTTTTTTCTTTTTTTGCTTTCTCTTTTTTATTGTGCCTATATGAGATGATGGACGACGCCAACTTAATACAGCAGAAATCATCTCACAACATATGTAAGGCAAATCATCGTGCTGTTCACCTTAAACTTATACAGTGATATATGTCAATAATATCTCAATAAAACTGGGAAGAAAATGAAAAATAAAGGGTAGAACAGTGCACAAGGTGTATGGCTATTTGTATTTTCAAAGAGACTACATGTACTTGCATATGCATAGAGAATCTCTAGAAGACAACTAGAAAATGGTCACAGTGGTTGCTCAGGGACCAGAAACTAAGAACCTGAAGATCAGGGGTGGGACCCTTGATGGGGACCATTTTATTTATTTATTTATTTTTAATCAGTTGCATTTCTTCACTTAAAAAGGGAGAGAAAATAAAGGAAAATGATGTAATGAAGAGATGCCAAGCACTAAAGCCGTTATCATTAAAAATCCCAATTACTTTTCTTCCTCCATGGGGATTACCAGTGAAGGGCAGCAACCAATGAAATTCCAGTCAAAAGCAAAGAAGCTTGATCTTTTCAGTCCTTTTGTTGGCAGAAGTACAATTCCGTCAGGTTTCTGCGTAACCCACAGGTCCCCCTCGACTACCTTCACTGGTTCCTGTGGCTGTGGAACTGAATGAGTCCCTGTAGGAAGCCACTGTTTCTGCTCCGGGCTGGTGCTGATGGCACAGAATCTATGCTTCATGACTCTGAGATGCCCCTCTAATAATTAATGTTGTTCTCCACCAAAGTACAAAAGGAGACCTCTAAAACATTTTTTTGGAGAGTCCATTTGCTGCTGTTTGTCTACTGGTTCACCTACCCCACTGCAGATTACACTCACCTGGAGACGGTCTGGACATGAAGTCAAAGGTGAGCACGTTGGGGACTTTCATTGCTAGGAGCTGCAGCATCACACTCGCCAGGTTACACCTACGAACAGTGAGAGACTCAGGCTGTGCATTCTCCCTGATCCTCCAGCCAGTGAGTCAGAACCATCCACTGAGGAGTGTTAGTGAGAACTGCAGCTCTGGGAAGACACGAGCAAGCAGGAAAGGGCGACGTGGGCACACGTGACAGGGGGTTAGGAGCACCTCAGGCCTACCTTTGGATCTCTGGCACGGTCATCTTCTCGAACTTCTCAAACTCATCCTCCGTGTAGAGTCGGTAGCAGATCCCACTGTCCTCTCTGCCGGCCCTGCCTGTGCGTTGCCAGGCCTGGGTCTTTGACACCCGCTGCACAGCTAACACCTCCAGGCCACTGTCTGGAGGGAGAATGGCCCACATTAGTGCTTCACTCATCACACAAACAACTGTTTCGACAGTGTGGACAAAAAGAAGCATTCTTCAGAACAGCAGTGATCCTTTCTGTAAGACATGAGTCTAGAAAAACTCAAGGCTAAATTGGAAAGCACAACACCAGACTTTTCTGCAGTGGCCACTCTGTGAAATCTGTTACTGAAACATCAGAAAAGCCTCATGCTCATTGCAGGGGGCTAGGAGAATACATTTTAAAGGTCTGGCTTAGATCACAGGGTGACAACCACCCCAGTTGGCCCAGGACTTGGGACTTTCAGTGATAAAACCGGGATGGTCTCCAACAAACTAGGATGGTTGGTCACCCAATCAATCAATGATTTGGAAATGAAATGCCTCTAGTCCCTTGTGTGCTATATCCTCCCTCCCACCTCTAAGAGAGACAACGTGATGTTGTTACTCCTTGGAGTAAACGAGGCTAATTTTCTTGATGAAGGTGTACTCTGTGCCAGGCACTGAAGAACCAAGCTCTTTTACATGTTACCCCAAGAGATACACATGTGAATGTCAGCAGCTCAGCAGTGCATTTCCATGAAATATTCTGGAGTGATCATTTCAGCTGCCTCAAATCCTCTGTAGAATAAGCAAGGTGTACAACAGACACGCAGAAAAATGACTCCAGCCAGCTTCCCACTGACCATCCTCAGGACATAGCGAGAGCCTCGTCCAAGCCCAGGGAATCTTAGGAAACCTGGTGCCCAAACCAGCCATCTTCAAACAGTACTTCTGATGAGAGCCTCTGATGTGGTATCAGGCTGTCCCTGGCCCAGGGCCATCAATCTCATCCAACTTTTGATGGGATTTCAGACCCTCTGCCCAGGTTCCTGAGCCTCCGTCCCCAGGTTTGTTAAATTCAGGCTTCTCTTTCTGCCCTGCTTTCTTGTCTCACATACCTGCCTCAGGTCTCCTTTCTGGCCTGGCTTCTGGATTGTCTCACTTTTGGTGCTGCCACCCAAATCTCACTTAGTTACAAACATGAAATGCTCATTTGGGGCAAACTAGGACTACAGGAAACTCAGTGGTGGCTCACTACACACAGAAGAGACATTCATGATCTACAAATTCTCACCAGGGTTATACTTCTTTGCTTTAACCATGCCCGTGTCAACTACATATTTTATTCCTGTAATGGTTATGGAGGTTTCAGCGATGTTGGTTGAAATGATCACTTTGCGATAGCCCTAAAAGGAGGAAGAAAACCAAAAAGCCGTATGACACACATATGATTCAGAAGTTTTAAAACATATTCCTTACCATTAATTTCCACAATGCAATCATGATCAAGAAAAGATGACTTTGTTATTAAAGACAGCTGTTAACATTGATGGTCAGTCATTAAACTGGGTGGGGGAAGGAGGGATATTCCAGTCTTCAAAGCTTATTTTGAGGTGATGAGATGTAGCGAACAGGCACAGATTCAGAATTAGGTAGATGTGGATTGGGACCCTGGCTCTGCCAGTTACTTATTCTGTGTCCCTGGAGCAATTGCTACTTCATTTCTCTGCGCCTCAGTGTTTATAAAATCATAACCTACCTTGCCAGTTCTTGAAAGGATAAGAGACAGTGTGTATAAAATGTTAGCACAGTGCCTGGCACAGCATGGGCACCCAGTAAGTGGTATTATGGACAAATGCGGCTTGTTACGTTGGACCTTAGCAGCATCACTCATTTACCTTTCATCGTTTGCCTTTGCACTCTCCCTCATCCCGACAACTGTTTCCCCATTCTTACCACGACAGAACTGTATGTGTAGCTACATGTTATATTCCTGCAGCTTTTCAGCTACGGTATCTGGTGCCTGAGCATCCCGTCCCACACACCTCATCTGGAGTCTGGTGACAGGCACACCTACAGGCCCCAAGGGTGGATCCATCTGCATGCCCAGGGATGGGGCTGGACAGAGGAGGTGGTGCGCTCACCTTTGGGGCCCCCTGGAAGACTCGGAGCTGCTGGGAATAGGGCAGGGAGGCATACAGAGGAAGGACCAGCATGGAAGGGCAGCCGTCTGGGAGGTGCTTTGCAATGTCTCGGCAGGTCTTGCTCATTGCTTCGATCTCCTCCTGACCCGTGAGGAACACGAGGATGTCCTGAGAAGAAGGGGCTTCCTATAAAAAAGGTGAAATGGAATTACTAGGCATGAATAGAAATGCTTCACCTTGCAAAGGAAGGAACGTCCAAGTGTTAAAAACACACCCATTCACCTGATCTTTCCTTGAAGTATGTTCAGATATATTTGTAAAGTACTTGATGGCAAAATACTTAAAAAAATGTGCAATAATATGTGTGTATATGTAAATATATATATTTTCACGTGTATATGTACATATGTAAATATATAAATATGTATGTGTGTAACTAAGTGAAATTTGTGTATGTGCACTTTTTTTAGCCTAGTATTAACAGGACAAATATTCAAAGGTACACACAGTATAAAATCTAAAACAGTCAAAACTTCATCAGTGGGAGGACTCATCAAAGCCATTATGTAACCTGCATGTACCTGCAGCTGTCATTCATGAAAAAGCCTCACCTCAAGTTGGCTTTTGGCAGTTAAACAAGGAAGATTGACCTTCTTCTCCAAATACTGTCGAGATGACAGTGAAGGCACAGCTCAGAAAGATACAGACACCGTGAGAAAAAAATAGATCAGAAGTTTCAACCCATTTTGAAAGATGGAAGAGATGGGGCAGAGGTGGATGACTTCACTGGGCAGAGGAAAGTCCAACCTGGGTGCCTGCTAAAGGGAATGGTGACAAGAGATGTGCCAATTTCCCTGGAGAAGCCAGAAAGACCAGGACTTGAGTACAAGGCAGAGGTGGATTGTGGGAGGGTGAAAACCTAGGAATTGGCTCAGAGTCTGAGTGTGGTTGAACCTCCCAGTTCCCCTCCTCTACCCGATGCAGTCAGGAGGCTGGGAAGACACATGGTGACATAATGGGATTTTCAACATAGGAGGGTGGCAAAGGGAAGAATCAGGATGACAGCTACACAGAGGCCCAGGAGAGCAACCTGTTCTGAATAGAAGAGCAGCATAAAGGACTCTGGGAAAAATTGGAATATGTTTGAACACATAACAAATATTCCTGATTGGCAGATGGTAGATGATGGAACAGTTGGGAAAAAATTAGCCATACATACATAGAAAACTTGTACAACTGTGCCATACAAGGAATATGGCACTGGGATGGTGCACCACTGGCAATGTAGGGACATAATATTGCAAATGCTGATACTTGATTTAAAAAACATTGTGATCTTACCACATTGAGGATGAAGGAGAAAAACAAAAGGTAGGGGAGGGGTATTTCTAAATCCTCATCTACTATGATAAAAAATTAATATATAATGCCAACAAGTCAACAAATAGCAATACAAGCAGGTTATTTTAGAAATATAAAAGTAACATCCAGGGGAAACAGAAAGTAGTTACTCTAAAGAGCAGGATCTGGGATGGGGAAGGAAAAGCAACTGCTGTTTTTTATGAGCCTTTTAGAATTAACTACTTGACTCAAACTTCACACTATACATGCATCACTTAGATGAAAATAAAAATTAATTTTAAAAAGTTTGCCTCTAGATTTTTTGAGAAAGCTAACGGGAAGATTAAAAACAGTCAATTTTATACAAATTAAACATAAATGAGGTGACGTACTCACTCAAATTTTTAAGTAAATGCTTAATAAAATGAGAAGAGATTTTGAAATATTTCTCTAATACAGTTTTATTTTTAAAAAGAAAACTAAATTGGAATCCATTATTGGCTCAATACCAACTTTTCGTTTTTTTATTTTTTTTAATATGAGGCAGACAATACCAGAAAACAACACATGTAGTAAAGGAGACAGTGTTTCATAAGCGCCATTTCAATTGTATATATTGTGTGCTGAGTTGCAACATCAAATGTGCTTCTTACTGGGGGTTATGATAAAAAAAGGTTTGCGAGACACTGGAAAGTATTCTGGCTCAGCTGAGGGAAGACACCGGTCAGAGTTAAATCAGGTTTTTTTTTTTTTTAGAGAAAATAAATGAGAGCTACCATAAAAAAGGATAAACACCTGGCCGTGCTCAGTGAACTCTTTACTCAGTGACATGGCTCACCAAGTTGTTTCCTTCAGGAGCTTCTCTTTTCAAGGCTGAGTGCTCTGTCAAGTGCAAGGTAAAGCAGACCGTGGCAGGAGCCACACCCACCCCTCACCTGGTGAATCTGGAAGACTGAGACAAGGGCAGCGTGCAGGTAATCGTGCTGAGGCTGCTTGGTGTAAAAAATCTGGATGGGGTGCTGCCGACCCTCCAGGTAGAGGACGGGGGCGCCATTGAAATACTGAGAGAACAGGTCCACGTCCATTGTAGCTGACATCACAATCACCTAGTATGAGATGAAGAGGAGGATGGGAAACAGACATCGCCACGGCCTTTCTGTGTCCCTCCCAAGCCCTAGAAGTGGATGATGAGGACTATGTCACTCCCGGCATGGTTAACTGTCTCCACAGTACTGAGGCAGAATGGGGGACGGAGAACATGCTGAGGAAGAAATACAGGCCTCTTTCCCTGAGCGCACTTGACCTACTTTGAGAGGCAGCTTCCCCAGCTCCTTTCGCCTCTTCTGTGCAGCTTTCACCACTCCAAAGAGCACATCTGTGTGGATAGTCCGCTCGTGGGCTTCATCCAAAATGACACAGCTGTACTTCCGAAGCAGGGAGTCTGAAATTGCTTCACGAAGAAGCATGCCATCTGTCAGGAACTTGATCCTGGTGTCTTCTGAGGTGACATCATCGAAGCGCACTGTATAGCCAACCTGTGCAGAGAAATCAGTCATCATCAAACACTTCATGAACACCCACTACGTAACCAGCACTGTGCCAACAGCAAACAAGACCAGCACCGACACTGCCCCACTCCCTCAGGAGACACAGACAAAGGACATATACCTATAACTTTAATACAATGATAATAAGCATTATAAAGAATTTCAAACTAGCCTCCTACCCACAGCTTCTTAATAGTTTCAAGTGAAACTAGGTACAGATATGAAAAGATGTCCCAGATGTTTTTAAGTGAAACGTATAAACATACACACACAGATCAATTTGACTTATGTATAGTTCGGGGATTCATTCTCAATACCCACATATATGCTATAGAAAAATGCTTAGTTTTTCTAGAAAGACATATAGATAAAAGATGTAACAGAGGTTATTGAAGCTTAAAAATGCTCAAGAAAAACAGCTAATTTATCCAACCTGCCAACAGATTTGAAAGTAAAGCAAATGGGATTGATAGCCTGTCAGACCCTTTGATTTCTTAGGAACTGGTTAAGAACTCTGAGATAGGTTGAAATAATTGTGGCAAAAAAGAAGCTCATGGGGCGGCCGGATGGCTCAGTTGGTTAGTGCGAGCTCTTAACTAAAGACTGAAAACGGCGACTGGACTTGGAGCTGAGCTGCGCCCTCCACTAGATTGAAGGACAACAACTTGGAGCTAATGGGCCCTGGAGAAACACTGTTCCTCAATATTCCCAAATTAAAAAAAAAAAAGAAGCTCACTATGTCTTATTCAGAAAAATAAAAGGGGGGGGGGAGGAGAAATGTTCATAAAGGAGGAAATTAGGTACCAGCTTCCCAAGTTCAGTTCTCTTCTCATCTGAGACTCTAGCAGCGAGAGAGATGGCAGCTACTCGACGCGGCTGGGTCACAGCAATGATGCCCTGGCGACTAATTCCCCCTTCATAGAGGTACTGAGGGATCTGAGTTGTCTTCCCAGAGCCAGTTTCCCCTACGAAAGAAAAAAGTCTCATTTAAATGCAAACTGAAACAAATTTCACCAAACAAATGGGCCGAAGTCAGAAGGAAAAGATAAAAGAAAATACTCTAAGTTGGCAAAGCCACAGGCAAATGGGTATTCCCAAATACCACTGGCAGAGTGTTAATTGGAATTGTGTGTCAGGAAACCAAATTATATTAGAACAATCTTTAAAATGTTTATACCCTTTGATCCACAATTCCACTTGCAGGAATTGAGTCTAAGGAAATAATTAAAGATGTGTATAAAGATGTAGCTTGAAAGATGTTTCATTCAACTTTGCTCACGACAGCAAAAAACTGGAAACAATATAAATGTTCAACAACAGGTATAGTAAAAACATCAAGCGAAATACAACTGTAATATAAAAATGTTGCACTATTCAAAAGAATAAAGGAGATTTATATGTTCTGACACGACGTGAAGTGCAGTCATAACAAACTCCTCACCATTCCCTAGCCTGCTGCCTTCCTTCAAACCCTCTGCCTTCGCCCTCGGTGTCATGAAATATCTGTTCTCACTATGTCGGCCTGGCAAAAACTATAGGGTGAGCTAGACCCCAGGGCTGCACTGGTGGCCTTCAGTGTGCTCCCTACTGCCTTGGTCAGCTCTCTTCCAGCACTGACCATCCTACATTGTGCGAAAGGATTTAAACGTTTCTGTGCTCCTCCAATCCCAGAAGCTCCTGGAGGGCAGAGAAGGTGTGTTTGTCTGTTCCAGGTACATGAGCATCTGCACACAGTAAGCACTCAGTGTTATTTTCGACCTTGGTGGGTTCCTTTAACAACAGTGCTTACTTAGAACAAAGAATCAGTAAACCTGTGCATCCTTTCTCTCCTTGCTATCACTACACCATCTCCGACCTCACCTACAGTACCATTATTCTTCCATGTGCTTCCCTCTAACTGCTTATTCTTCCTGACCTAGCCAAGAATCATAGACTAAGAATTTGATTATTCTGGGCGTGGCTGGTTGGCTTAATGGTTAGAGCTCAGAGCTCATAACATCAAGGTCGACCGTCCGCTTCCCACAGGGGCCAGTGAGCTGTGCCCTCCACAACTAGACTGAAAACAACGACTTGATGTGGAGCTGATGGGTCCTGGAAAAAGCACACTGTTCCCCAATATTCCCCAATAAAAAATTTTAAAAAAGAATTTGATTATTCTGCACTCTTCCTGCTGAATCCACCAGGCAAAACCCCAGATGTGGATCAATGTCTCCCTGTCCCTCTTTTCCGCTCCCACACCAGGCAACTGAGCATTGATAAAGCAAAATAACCCAACTGCAGACAAAGCCCTAAGTTTGTCGTGGGGCCAAGTGCTCCTGGGCACCAGCACTACCATCCGTCCTTTTCTGTTTTTGCAGCCTGTCTTTTGTTCCCATCCTCTCCAAAGGCCTCCTTGATGCCCTGAAACTCCTACTCTCAGCAGAGTTCCTGCACCTATTTCATAGAAAAAGAGAAGTCTTCAGACATGACCTGCCCCTGCCAGCTTCTGCAATCCCATCCATTCTCATCTCCTTTCTCCAGCCTCACCTGCCCAGCTTCTTGGACATCCTTTGTTATAATCCAGACCAACTGTGTTCTAGCCTTTGTTGCCAAGTGCAGCCCTTCCCTGTGCCCCCTGACCTCTGCTCTATTAGTGCCACTTTCCATCATCAGCCTCCCTCTCTACTGAGTTCTTTGGCTCAGCCTATGAATACTTCCTTGCAAGTTCCTCCCAACCCCCCACCTTCTTCTCAAAACAGAAGCCTGCTCCCACTGCCTTCATTCCCTCACCTCCTGCACAGTCCTCAGCCCAATGACAAAACAGCTCCTACCCCACAGCTCTGCTGAAACAGCGCTCAATGGGATCCACGATTAATACCTCGCATCCAAATTCAGTGAGCATTTTTTGGGTCCATATATTCATTACTGGACCTCATTGCTGCATCTGTTCTCTCCTCTTTTTATAACTCTATTCCTTTGACTACCGGCTCTTCTGGGTCTCCTTCTCATTGGAGGCTCATGCTCTCGGTCCTTCAGGAGCTCCTCTGACTTAAACGTTGGGAATCAAACTCCCTTGTAATTAACTCCCAATCCACAACTGCGTTTTAGTTAATGCACCAGAAACTACTTCTCATCAGACCGGACAGTTTCTCGCCTCCACTTTGTCCCTCGCGCAGCAGGCTCTCCCCTTGGCGTAGATCGCCCTCCCCTGGGCACCACCTTCCCCGCTGCCTCCTCCCAAACTGGCTCAGATCCACTCTTCTAAACTCCCAGAGTCTCCGGTATGTTTCTACCCTTGCACACGGGAGGCTGAGTCTTTGCCTAACACGTCGGTCACTCCCCCTGGGTTGTGACAACCTCCAGAGCGGGCCTCTCCGACTCCTCCAAGGCCCTTCCCCGGGCCAAGCCACATAAAAGGCGGTCAGGTTTGTTGCGGAAACAAATGAAAGAGGGTGCGAGGCACCTAAGAAAAACTGCTCTCGCAGAGCCAGGAACCGAGAGCAAGGAAGGACCTGGCCGCGCGGCCACTCACCGATGAGGACGGCGCTGTCCAGGTTCCGGAGCTGGGCCAACAGCTGCCCCCGCGCCTGGAAGATGGGCAGACTCCGGCGCTGCAGCTCCACAGCCTCACGGTAGGGGCTGGCCGAGGGCTGGGCCAGGGGCAGCTGCCGCCTCCGGCCTCCTCCTCCGCCCCCGCCGCCGGCGCTCAGCAGCATTACCACTCGCCGCGTGGGAGGGCAGGACCCCGCGCGGCTCGGAGGCCCACAGCCCGGCCGGAATCTCTTGGCCGGCGGGAAGCCCGCCTCCTCGGGCATGTCGGGAGGGCACAGCGACGCCAGGCGCGAGGGCGGGCAGCGGCGGCAGCTCCCGGGAGCAGGCAGCTAGGGCGCGCCGCCGCTTCCCGCCACGTGCTAGCGGCTCGTGGCGACCACCGATGACCTCACGGCCACTACAGCCTTTAGTAAAGGGACTGCAACTCCCAGCAAGCACTGGGAGCGTGGGAAGGCTTTCACTTCCTGAGGGCGGGGAAAGCAGCTTCCGCCGTACAAAGTGAAAAAGGCCCGGAGCGACGAGAGCGAAAGATAGAGTATATGGTTCCATGGGACCTTAACCTTGAATAATAAAACGGTCTTCTCTGTTTTAATTATACTGGGAATACTAATTCTAGTAAACACGCGTTTCCCCTTCTCTGCCCACAATAATTCTCTTCAAGGAGAGTGCTTCATTTTGTAAAATCAATGAAGAACACACAATTGCATTATTTAAGTCTCTAAATAATTTATATAGATGCTGATATTATCCCCAATTTACAGATGAAGAAACTGAGCCTCTGAGATTAAAGTCTTTCAGAAGTCACAAAATCAGAATGTTGAAAAGAATACTGGTGATCATCTTGTGTTACAGAAGAGGAAAGCATTATATATTCCATGACAACCACATATTATCTTCAGAAAATCACTATCCCAATGGACATGGTCTGCTCCTGTAATACAAGCCAGGAAAGAGGGAGTTTACTGGGACTAAAATAGTCTTTTACCCCTCTTTTCCTAATTATCCCTGCCAGACTCTGAAGTTTTCCACAGTACTTAACCCCATCACACAAACACCAATCAATGAAGATTCAGAACCCCACCAGGGAAAATAGGATAAAAACTAGTTCCACTTTCTCCTCCTAAATTCAAAGCTCTTAGATGATTTGCTAATTCACCACTGAAAGACTGGCGAGCAGCTGTTTGCTCTGTGTACAGGAAATGATTTCCAAAGATTTCGTCATAAGCTTCAACCCATGTGAAGGACTTCTGGCATCCTCTGAAGTTCATCTCCATGAAACTCATATTTGTGAACCTGTTAAAACTCCTCCTTCCCCTTTCCTCCAGGTCAGAGGCAATTTTCCTCTAGTCGTTGACAGTATAGTGACCAGGGGTTACTGAAAATGTGCGTGTTGAACTAACAGCCGACACGTGTTTAAGAATAAATTGACAAAATTTCACTTCCTATCCTTAAATATTTAGAAAGGCAACCCAAACTAAAAGGGAAAATGACCGTCTTGGTCTGATCAGGCTGCTGTAACAAAATCACAGACTGGGTGGCTTACAAGCAACAGAAAATTATTGTTCACAGTTCTGGAGGTTGGGAAGTCCAAGGTCAAGGTGTCAGCATGGTTGCCTTTGGGTGAGGGCCCTCTTCCTGTTCCATAGCAGCTGCTTTTTTGCTGTGTCCTCACATAATGGAAGGAGGTAGGGATCTCTCTGGAACTTTTTCATAAGGCATTAATCCCATTGAGGGTTCTACCTCATGACTTACGCACCTCCTAAAGGCTCCACCTCCTAATACCATCGCATCAGGCATTGGGATTTCAACATATGGATTTTGGGGGACACAAATATTCAGACAATAGCAATCACTATTAACTTTCAAATTATGGACCTTGAGTATGTAAAAGACAGACTTCAGTCCTTTTTCCCAGTGTGCTTTCCAGAGTACGTTAATGGAGGAGACATATGCTCCAAAGATTGAGTCCAGGTTAAGTAATATAAGTGAGTGAAATAATTTCTCGAGGACATGCTGTCTCTAGAAGCAGCCACTAGCTACCTCTAAGCCATAGCTGCCGTGTATGCCAGGTATTGCCAGATCTTCCAATTTTTTCAAGAAAAAGAAAAAAATGAAGATTTTTCATGTGAAGTCTGTCAATTTTAAATGTTGACTCAATTTTTTTTAAATGGTGCAGACCAAACAAACCACATATGTAGGCCACTCACCCATAACCTCTGGCCTATGAATCCAACTCTTCTGCAGCCTCAATGAGTTGAAAATAAAATCCTATATAGAGGCATCAAGGAGTGTTACACACGTCCTCCCGTACCCCAATATTAGGAGTCTGCCATCTGTATCCCCCTGAAAGAAGTCTCTGGTAATCAAGTGGCTTTCATATGCAGATGATTACAAGCTAATAACGATTCAAAGAGTATTTGGGCTCTTCTTCCAAATGCTGAATTGTCAGACACATTTAACTCTTAACTGCTCTGGGATGGTCTGTGGACGTGACTGTCTGTTCTCCCGCAATCGTACCGTCTGGTGGTCACTGTTGTGGCTTGCTTGCCTGACCACCAAACCACAGTCCTTGACCACGGTCAGTGTTGCTCCACCCTCCTTCAAGACAATCATAAGCCTCAGCAAGTGGGTATAAGCTTGCATGCACATATGTTAATCCCCTTTATTAAAAATACCAGATAGTTTGCTGATCAATAAACAAAGTATTTATTCAGCACCCATGTGCCAAGCACTGTGCTAGGCACTGTGGTGGATACAAAATTGAAGACATAGTCCCTGCCCTTAAGGAGCTTACATTCTCATGGAGACAAAACTAACATACATGTACCAGCTAGAAACAGTGCAAGACAATATAGAATATATAGAATGTGGTGTAAGAGTATGTCATACAGACTTGAAGCTTTAGAGGGATTCAAAAAAGACAATAGGCCTCAGAATCAAGATTTCTTGAGGAGCCAGGAAAGGGGCCAGGCCTTGAAGGGCTGAAGAAAGGTAAACTGAGGTGCCTCTTAGGTAGAAGTGGGAGTGAAGTTTCAAAGGAAGACAAAAAGTATGCATTTGATATGGGGGCTAAGAAGTCACTGGATTTCTGAGCAGATAAGTGACTTGATCATAAAAAGTCCAAGTACTTCAATGCAAATTTATGTCATATGCAAATGGCTTAGGGGACACCCTACAGAGTACTGGAAACCTCGGCAGTATTGTGACAACACAGATGGCACTCACCTGTCAAAGGAAAACACAGCCGTACATAAAATGCAGGCTATCAAGGATAGATGACAATTCTAGTAAGTCCCTTACCCGACATGCCAATAGCTCCAATATTTCCTAATTTCCACAGGTCCTGGAGACAGAGTGAGAGGTTTCATTACCAAGATCCAGGACTGGGGTGCTTTCTGCTTAGAAGGTCTACACAAGAGGAAATGAAAGATATTAGGACATGTAAGAGTGACACAGAAAAAGAACAAGTGGAAGAGAGAAACAAATAGAAATCCATAGTGAAGAAACGCACCAAAATGCGTATAAAATGTATCTCCTAGGGAGATGCAATTTGCACGTCCATTTTTTTTTAAATGAACATCTATTGTATTTCTACAACAAAAAACCTATGCCTTAGTCAAGTGTGCTTTTTAATATTACCGGTAGAATCCAGGAACCCCTTAAATTATGTTAGGTAAATTAGTCACAAAATTCCATATCCTGAATCTCACTTTTCAGTTGATTTGCATTATGAAAAAGGGTGTTTTGGAAGAATTAATACTGAGAAGTAAGTTAGGGAAGAAATGAGGACTCTTTCGTATGTTCAGGGAAGTTTGGGTAACTTGTTAAGCAACACAGGGCTAGGGATGGTGGTAGTGGAACTGGCCAAACTGGTGTGAGGTCAGTGATTGAAATTACCACTGCCCAGGGCCCAGAGTAGTAGACAGCATGGTATCCTGCCATTAAGAATTCTCATCCCATAAAATCAGAGAAATCAAAATCCCATAACTGACTGTTTAGGTCATAAATTCAAAATTTGTTTCCTGTTTTATCCAGGCATTAGTATGTACAGACATTCCCTACTTAAGTGGTCAGTGAATAGATTTCAGGATTAAAATTTTGCCACAAAAATTCCACGAATTGGATGACGCAGTTAACTAAGGGAGAACAAATATAACTAGAGAAACCTGTTTCCAGCCCCAAAATAACTTTAAAATCCTTCTAATTAAATTCAAGCTTTCTTGAACAAAGACACAACAAAATTTAAGAATCCCATAATAAGGATACATTCCAAGATCCACATTTAAGATTTTTTTAAAAACCACTTAGGGAAAGAAAGCAGTCCCATTAAACCTACATTCCATAACTGCAACAATCATATTCAAAGTTACCGATCAGCAACATGTAAAATACTTAAATTCCATTACTTATGCATATTCCATTTAAAGATGCTAAAATACTATTCACTTAACTTCACAATCTGAAAATTCCCATTTAGGATTATTGTGTTTAATCTAAACCTTCATCTTTGAGGACAATCTCACACCCTAGTAAGCTACCACTTAACCAGGCTGGAACTACTTAGGATATAGTCCTGCGCCTACATGCTGTTTATTAAAACTATTTGAAATCATCTCTTTCCTGGGGGTGTCCATTTCAGTCCTCTCGGTTTTCTGACTTAAGACAGTGTGAAGGCAAACTTGCTGAGACCTAGAGAAGTTAATATTTTGGGTATTTATTGAATCACGGGCATTAAGTGCCTATTTCTGTGGAACCTGTCTAATTTTGACCTGATTGGGAACGTAAACCAGGTACTTGGCTCTGAAAAGCTTCTTGGCTTTTCATGAAGCAAATGACAAATGTCCATCAGACAAAGGCCCAGGAGAAATGAATCCCTGCCTAACTGGTTAATTGTTCATCTGGTTCCAAAGTCAACATTCTAATTTGTTTTTCAGGTCTAAAGATATTTCTGTTGCTTTCCAAAAAGGTGGCCATTACCTGTCTTTTTCTGTATATTTCTTAATGTACAAATGCAAGCAAATAAGATGCTACATTAGCTTTCTGACTATGGACTCTTTTGTAGCTAAACTCCTGCTGCTATAGGAACTACCCCACCTCTGCCTTTTCCATGTCATCTGACAACTTGGAAGTTTTGCAAAACCCAGATGAGAACTATCTAGACAACAGAAATAAATCTTCTTCCTACTGGAGCTGGCATTCTGAATTAGTAAGGTGTATATACAGCCACAGTATATCAGCCACATATTTCCAATCGTGAAATGAAATCCAGTTGAAAGCTGTGGAGATACACAAAGAGTGGGCATGTAAACTGCTCCAAGCTCAGACCTATGCAGGAGAGCTGGAATATGTTATCATGATTTAAAAGATCACACACAAAAGCTTTAATTCAGCGAGAGAGAGATGGAATTCAGTTTTATTATGTCCTCTCTGAAACTTCCATTTACACCATGGTCTCGTCTATCAAAGAGGAGGAGGAAAAAGCTCTGCCTTACACCATAGAACTCAAGTACTCATGTACTTGTTCGTTAGAGGCGGCGGGTATTTTTTTCTCCAGTTTTTTGGCTCCAAGAGATTACACTTTCAGTACCAGTGTAGTGAGGAACCACTGGCAAACTGCTGGAAATGTCTTCTGGATTAATCAGTGTACCATTTTATAAAGTGCTTCTGGAGTTAAAATCTGTCAAGCTGTCAAAAGTGTCCACACTTTTGCAACACAAAGGCTAAAAGAATCCCGATGGGTATGTCACTGAGTCCTTCCCAGCTGGGTCTCATTATTGGCACTGCCATTTTACCCGCCGAGGCGCTGGCCCTCACCCCAGGCGAAGCCTCCTGGCCGCTCTTCAGGTAGTGGATTATAATTTGGATCCTCATCTGGCGTATCAAAAACAGCCTTCCTAAAAGACAGGCAACAGATGTATCTTAGTCCCAGAGTCAACCTACGTTCTAAATATTGCAGAGTCAAAAAGATCCCACGGGGTTCCTACCAATGGACAAGCATTACATCTACCTACCAATGAGAGAGTTATCATATTTTGAAAGTATTCATAATTATTTCGTATTTACATTAGTTTTTACCTCCTTTACTAATTTTTACTACAAAAGCAAAACATGTTAATTGTAGAGAAAACAGGAACAATATAGGAACATCCTAAATCCCCAGAGATAATTATTGATGTTTTCATTACTCTTCCAGAACTTTTATATATGTACTTTTATAAGTTAGGTCATACTTCTTCTGTTTTATAACCTGATTTTCACTAAATTTATCATGAATGTCTACCCACAACCATTGACAGATGAATGGATAAGCAAAATAGTATATAGGTACAATGCAATATTATTCAACCTTAAAAAGAAATTCTGACACATGCCACACCATGGATGACCTTTCAAAACAGTACGCTAAGTGAAATAAGATAGTCACCAACGGACAAATGTTGAACGATTCCACTTCTATGAGGAACCTAGTGTAGTCAAACTCATAGAGTCAGAATGTAGAGTAGTGGTTGTCAAAGGCTGGGGGGAGGGAAAATGGGGAGTTACTGTTTAATGGGTACAGTTTCAGTTTGGCAAGATGAAAAGAGTTCTATGGATAGATGGTGGTGATAGAAGCACAATGTGAATGTACTTAATGCCACTGAACTATACACTTAAAATGCATAAGATGATAAATTCTATGCTATGTGTATTTTACAACAATCAAAAATTTTTTAAAATTAACAAGTTATTCCAAGAAAAATTACAGAACATAGGATGGGATAGTAAATGTCCAAAAACTTTAAAAATACTATTACGTGGTCATTCAAAATCTCCCTAAAGAATTAACCATTAAAGCAGCTTCCTCTATTTACATTTATATTTTTAGTTGTACTTCCCGACAGTTGATAAAATTAGAAATGTATCTGAAAACTTCTATTTTATATTGGGGTCAGGAAAAGCATCTATATTTCAATATGAGCTCCTTTAATTCTTATAAATTAACAATAAAAACAGACACATCAATAGAAAAAATACAGGGCTGATCAGGCAATTCAAAAAGGAAATCCAGGGGCCGGCCCGGTGGCTTAGATGGTTGGAGCTCCGTGCTTCTAAAACCAAAGGCTGCCAGTTCGATTCCCACATGGGCCAGTGGGCTCTCAACCACAAGGTTGCCCATTTAACTCTTCGAGTCCCACAAGGGATGGTGGGCGGTGTTCCCTGCAACTAAGATCGAACACGGCACCTTGAGCTGAGCTGCCTCCCAGATGGCTCAGTTGGTTGGAGCGTGTCCTCTCAACCACTAGGTTGCCGGTTCGACTCCTGCAAGGGATGGTGGGCTGTGCTCCCTGCAACTAGCAACAGCAACTGGACCTGGAACTGAGTTGCACCCTCCACAACTAAGACTGAAAGGACAAAAACTTGAAGCTGAACGGCACCCTCCACAACTAAGATTGAAAGGACAACAACTTGACTTGGAGAAAAAAAAAAGTCCTGGAAGTACACACTGTTCCCCAATAAAGTCCTGTTTCCTCCCCCACCCCCCAAAAAAAAATCTTAAAAAAAAATAAATCCAAATGGTCAGTAAACATGAAGATGTTTGCTCTCACAATAATTACAGGAAATCATGTTACAAACTAAGACCCTTTCTACTTCCCAAACATTAGATGGAGCAGGACAAAGTAGGTGTTATAGTAAAGTAGGTCTTATAGTAAAATAAGACCCGGTCTTATATTAAATTATGTATTATATATTATAATATCATTTTATATATATCATATCATATCATATCATATCATATCATATTATAGACCGGGTCTTACATGTATTAATTTTTGCTCCAAAAGATGTATTAGAGCTGATTGTGCAGCTAGGTCTTATTTTCGGGGATATATGGTACTACTGGAATACTACTTAGCAAAAAAAAAAAAAACAATTATTGATAATATGCAACAAAATAGATGGATTTCAAAAACATTATGTTGAATGAAAGAGGCTTTACACAGAGGAGTACACACATACTTATGATTCTACTCATAAAATTATAGAATGTGCAAAACTAATCTGTGGAAGAACAATTTCAGTATAGTGACTGTTTCTATATAAGGACTGACAGGAAAAGGGACATGAGGAAACCTTCTGGGTAATGGTAGTTTTCTTTATCTTGATAGGAGTTTGGGTATGCAACCTATGTAAGCTATGTGCATCTATGCAAGACCTTAGTTGACACATTTGAGATTCGTGTATACTGTTGTATATAAATAGAGAACTCTAGTTAATGATATACACCTAGACAAAGTACCTAGACAATTAAGTATACGGGAATGGAAAGATGGATGGATAGATGTATAAAAAGCAAGAACAGTAAAATATTAATTGTAGAATCTATGTGGTGGGTAAATGATATTCACTGTACAATTTTTCCCACTTTCCTGTAAGTTTGGAAATTTCCATAATAAAATATTGGAGGAAGAGTAAAGAAAAAATCTAGAAAGAAGCATGTGGAATTGTATTAGATCCAGGAGTATCAGCATAAACCAGTGTTTTAAAAAATATACAGATCTAAAACTATAAATATAAATGTATAGCGTATACTCATATGCATACACGTAATTCCCTTGCTCTGTTTACCGAGAGGACCTGGGAACAGGAACACTCCAAAAACAATAAGCACATCCAGATCCTGGCTACAAATACTATTCTCCACTAAGAAAAAACTAGGGCTCCCTGAAGACATAGCATCAATGAGAGCACAAGATGAGCCTGGGATATCTTGTTGGGCCAGAAAGTAATAAAGTGCTGCTAACAACAGCAGCAACAAGATAGGAGCATGCTGGAAGCACTGAGAAGCCAGTTTGAAGGGGTTGCCATTGGCCAAATCTGAGACAATGCGAGCATCAAAACAAACAATAAGGGATTATAATCCACGAATAAGACATGAAACCATGAATTCATGCAGCTATAAATGAGTTGAAATTTTATAAGGAAAGGAATATTTACATAGTCTTAAAGTACCTTCCCACAACGCAATGACAAAAGGAAAAACAGGAACTTTACAGTGGAGAAGCCTCACAGGCCTTCATTAAGTAAGCAAAGTGACTACAACCATTTTGACAAATTCAAAAAACTGAAATCCTGTGCTAACAGCCTGCAATTAGAAGAACGCAGTGTCACTTCTCTGATATTCCTGCTGAAGATGTAAAGCCTTGTGA
This sequence comes from Rhinolophus sinicus, assembly GCF_057876585.1. Taxonomy (NCBI): domain Eukaryota; kingdom Metazoa; phylum Chordata; class Mammalia; order Chiroptera; family Rhinolophidae; genus Rhinolophus; species Rhinolophus sinicus. The sequence continues at coordinate 15,507,147 of NC_142512.1, forward strand.
GGGAACATTAGACAAACCCAAATTGAGAGACATTGTACAAAATGGGCCTACAATCTTCACAAATGTCAACATCATGAAAATCAAGAAAAAGACTAAGGAGCTGTTATAAACTGAAGGAGACTAATGAGATGTAACTAAATGTAACCCCTAAATCTGAACTGGATTCTTCTGCTATAAACGTTATAAAACGTTATTAGGACAATTGGCAAGTGTGAAATTGGGTTTGAGGATTAACACTTATTTCCTGATTTTGACCGTAGAAAAATGTCCATGATTATAGAAAATACACATTAAGGGGGGGTTATGGGGCATCAGATTGACAATTTAATTTGAAATACAAAGGCAAAAAAGGTCATCCGTACTGTTTGTAATTTTCTATAAGTTTGAAACTGTTTCAAAATTAAAAAAAAAAAATACATAAAAACCAGAGAGACACCGTGTTATGGCTATCAAACTAGGAAAGAGTTAATACAATACCTCCCACGTTTGATGAGGATGTGGGGAAATGGCAGAAATTGCTAGTAGAAATGTAAACTTGAACATCATTCTGGATGGCAATTTGGCAATAAAATAGCAATTCCACTTCTAGGAATTTGTCCTTTGAAAATAATCACAGCTGTGTGCAAAGATTTTAGCTACAAGGATGTTCACCACTCCAATTATAGAAAGGAAAACCTACTATCAACGTCCATCAATAAGGGATTAGTAAAATTATACTATATTCATACCATGGGGTACCATGTAGCTGTTACAATTTTGTAGGACATTTACGATGGAAAAATGCTTATGACATATTACTTTAAAAGGTTATAAAAAACATTTTTTTAAAGTACACAGACAATTAAAGACTGAAGAATATGTATCAAAAAGTTAACAATGTTACACATAAGTGATGGGACTGAAGATTTTACTTCCATTTTGCTTCACTATTTTACAACCAACATTTTATAATAAAAATACACATTTTCTTCCTCAGGTGATCCTTTTTTAATGCAGTATATCCCAAGGACACAAAATGCTGAAGTAGAAAGAGGTCCTATACATCAAAGCGCTACCCCCAGGAAACATGAAGTGCAAAAAAGGAGAAAGGACTTGCTTAAAATCACATAGCTGGTCAGTGGAACAGCCTACACCTGGTTTCCAGCCCAAAGCTGTATTTCCACTCCACTGTTCATCTCTACCACCTCTGCAGAAGACCAGACATTCCACCGTTAAAAACTTTCCTCCGGTCGGTCAGCTTTGCCCATTTTGCTACTTCACCTCTCTAAACTCGGAGCTTTTGTGAAACCAGTAAGCTCCTCCCTGCGACAGGAGGTGCTAGGTTACCCGGGACAGCACCTTCCAAGTCAGCCTCAGACGTCCTGAGTCTATTTACCTGGCTCCTCCACAACTCTGGCACTGTCTGCTCCTACCCAATACAATTGCTCAACTGTACCCAGACTGCTCCATCTGCCTATATACTGACCTGCTGTGTGTGCCGGGAGCTACAGGAGTCTCAGGAAAGCACAGATCATTGACCCTGTCCCAGTTTATCTGCCCCAAACACATAACCTGGTATTAAATACTCACAAAATAGATGGTGTTTTCAGAATTCTTATTCCACCGGGCTGATTGGGAAATACATCTTCTAAGAAAAAATATATGTGTCCAACTGCAATACCTAGAGTCAACCAGAAATAAAGGAGAGGATTAAAATTTTGATTGCAGGTGAGTCTGCCAACATGAATTCCTTATATTTAGGAAGAAATGTCAATATAATTATTAACAAGTTGCGTACGGATCACGAGAATCTTCGTTTTTTTCTGAGCCATGCATTAAGGACAGATAATGAGAATTCTCGTTTTTACTGTTGACTCTTTACTTTGCATATTTTATTGAATTATTTGTAGAATAATTATTTATAGAATAATTTATTTGTAGAATCTATTATTTATAGAAAAATAATAAATGACATAGAAGCATTTACGCTTTAAAGAGTGCATTTTAAAGTAGTTTCTTTTAAAAACCTGCTGGAACAGAGGGGTATGAGGGATTTAAACCCTGCCGTACGCAACGTGTTAAAAGTTTAAAAACTAATATTGTAGTCTTTGAGCGTAGAACTATCACATAATCCCACAATAGCTATTATGTGAAGGCCAGTAAACTAAACATAAAAAACAGCGACAAAATAAGTTTGTAAGTAAAATAATAGAAAAAGTAGTGATAAGATTCTTACCCAAGAGGTCCACAATGATTGAGTTCCCCAACAACAAGGAAAAGCCCATGAGCACCCACGGTAGAAAGGGGGCCTGGAAATTAAGAAGGCCGAAGAAGTTCATGCGGACATATGGGTTCCTTCGGCTCCATACGTAGACAAGCATTATTGTAAAGGCCTGACCCAAGAAAACTAAGCTCACAAACAAACCAAATATCTAGCAGATGGTATTAAGGAAAATACCAGCGTTAAAAGTGAAATAGGGAAGAGGGGCAAGAGAACTAAGGATTGTGTTCTAACAAGTCTGAATTAGGAACATGGAGTATTAGTTACTTACATCTTTAGAAGAAAAGAGCCTGAAAATAATTTCCCAGAGCAATCAGGCAAAAATCTGCTTAGGCCAAATCATCTGGATGGTATCTATTTCAAAGCAATATTGTGCTTTCATGAAGTTCCTTCCTCTTTGGAAAATGTGTTATTTGGTCAATAATTGTATTAAATTCACTCACCCTTAGTACCTTTACAGAGGTAAATAAAGCCAGTAGGAGTAAAATCCATTTTGTCAGACAGGACTACATTCAAGTCTATTATACAGATGACAATTCTTTAAAAAAAAAATAATAATTTACTAGTTTTGATAGTAAACAAATAAGTATCTTACCAACTTAGTTTAAAAGTGAAGTACACCCATTAATAATAATATATCTAAGATATGTAATAGTAACCCACCTGGGTTAAAAGTTCCTCTAACTTGCTCACAGTAGAAAAGCATCCTGTCCAATCTCTAGGCTTAGAAAGCTGTCACATAAAGTGTGCTGTAAAATAAATAGTACCCTGAAGCTAAAATCTGGAGGTCTACTTTTCTCTGTTTGTTCAGAGTATCCAATGAATTGTGGGAGGCAGATGAAAAGCTTTAGGAAGAGACGCGATGTTCTTTAACATTGTTCTCTATTTGTTCTATTTGTTAAAGGATACAGTCATTAAGAATCCACCAAAAAGGAACATAAATACAAAGTCTGCTGTCCGACCTCGGAAAGAGCCTTCTTCTAGCATTCGACAGTAACGGTATCTTAAGTTCCAAGTTAAGAAAATGTTAAACACATAAACATGAAGAAAGTAAAATTTAATGTATCACTTAAGTATACTTGGATTCCATGTTATTTGCAAGAAGTCAAGTCTTCGTTTCTGTAAGAACATTTATGAGTGGCAGGATGATTACTTGTCTTTTACCAGGCATTTTAGACTAGCTCCATATTTAACAAAAACTGTTCCTGAAGGGGGAACTAAGCAAAATGCTGCATAATATTGCTATTAAACCTTTTAAACCAGTCATCTATTAAACCTTTTCAGATTTGTATCATCTTTTCCATGTTCAACCACACCACAATCTACATCACCCTTGCTTTTTCACAACGTAACTAGGAAGAAATCCCCATGAAGAAACCTTGTGTGATAACCTAGTTTTTCAGACCAGGGAGATTAAGCATTCCTATACCTCAGTCAATGAAGATGCATTACAATGAAAAAATTTAGTTATTAGAAACTTACCAGAATGATCTACCATAGAGGAGACACAGGAATCCACGCTAGGGCAGGAATCCTGTAACCCCTAAGTGGCCCTCTGTCTACTGCAGTTGACCTCAGCTGTGACTGCCCTCTTAATCCAGAGGGGCAGGGTGGAGGAGAAAGCTCTGCTCAATGGCCCCAATTATCCTATGACCAGAGCACAACTCTTCCTCTCTTTCAATGACCTGGAACGTGGCAAGCCCGGCAGACATTACGGCACTGTCTTTTCAGCCAGGAGAACCAGCAACTAAGATACAAGGAAATCTCAAGTTCTCCATTCCTCATGAACCCACTCCCAACCCTCTATCAAAACTCTGTTAATTATTACTGTACTCAGATTGTGTTTTATTACTTGGTATCTAATGAGGCAGAAAAAAATTAACAAAAGTGAACCTGGGGCCGGACCTGTGGCTCAGGTGGTTGGAGAGCCTATGCCGAGGTCGTCAGTTCAATTCCCACATGGACCAGGGAGCTGCGCCCTCTATAGCTAAGATTGTGAACAATAGCTCTCCCTGGAGCTGGGCTGCCATGAGCAGCCAGAGGTTGGCATAAGCTGGCATGAGCTGCCATGGGCTGCCATGGGCTGCTGAGTGCTGCCACGGGCTACCATATGCCGCCATAAGCGGCTGGTGGCCAGTTTGAGTCGCCGGCAGCCAGCGTGAGCCACCGGCAGCTGGCAAGAGCTGCTGTGAGCAACCGACTGACAACTGGCAACTGACTGCCTCAGCCGGGGGGAGAGCAAGGCTCATAACACCAGCATGGGCCTGGGAGCTGTGTCCTACACAACGAGCCTGAGAAACAATGGCTTGAACCGGAGTGGGGGGGAGGGAGGCAGAAGAGGAGGGCAAAAAAAAAGTGAACCTGAAGGGGGACTGCCCAGGCCTGAACCCCCTCCCCAGGAACCTTCCAGGCTCATCCCCTAGAAATAAATCAAAATGTCCAAACACTCTCCTAAAAAGAAGACATAAGACCCAACTGGTATTAACTGGTTCTTCACACATGCGCAAACTGTTAAAACCTGTTCGTTACTAGAACTCTAGCCTCATTATAACACAATTAAAATAAAATGAACATTAAGGTTTGGCACCCCAGTGGGTTTTTCTGTATGCATTCTGGGTACAGAGCATGTGCGGAAAGAAACTAGTTACATATCCAACATATGTCAATCAAATGATCTTAGTATATAACTCACATCTCCTGCTGTAAGAGAATTTACCCACCCTTTCCTATATAAGAAAAAGCTAACCTAAAGTTAGGTGCAGTTGTCTGCCCCGGCAATTTCTATGCCAGCATCTTTCTTCTTGAATAAACTTACTTCCCCCCTCTCCTCATTTCAGGCTGAGTCTGAATTTTTTCACCTTTTGCAAATGACCAGGGGTTAATTCCAATGACACAACAGTATCTGCTGACGTTATTTTATAATTATGCCTCAATTAAATCACTCCTCTCCCTTGATCAGATTTGCAAGTGACTTGTGGGCAGAAATGTAATCATTTGATGGTTAAATACCACCCATTTGAATGCACAGTGACCTATAAACACCCTCAAAACATTACTATTTGACCAACTAACTACTCTGTGTACTACTGAGCCAGTACTAGAAGTTACAGCTAAGTTTGAACTTAACATATTTCCTAAGTAAACCTAGTTTTTACGCAAACCCCACTTAATAAAGGATACAGAAAAATCATGTTAAATAAAAAATTGAATCCAACTGGCCCAAAAAATAAGAAATTGGTGATTAGCCTCCATATCTGTTAAAAGAAAAACAATCAAGAGAAAGATAAATTAAGTAAAATATACCAGGAAACATTTCCATATTAAAAGACATACCCTATGACTACAATGGCTGAAAGGCCATGGATACATGATACTATGTTCTGAACCAAAAAGCGGGGCACACAATCTGACACTGATTTTTGTGCTGCTTCTAGTTGAAAGTCTGAATCATAAAGTCAGACCTGAAATTTGTAAGGATAATAAGACAGAAAACTTGAGATTGTGATTGTCTTTTTAAAAAGCCCACCCTGTATATATGGTCAGGCAAATTATGAAAAACATTTAATGGAAAGACTTGGTTAATTTGAATAGAAAACAATGCTTTCATATACATAGTATCATAATGTAATGACTAGTCTTGATAACCAAGAAAAACTCTAGGGAATCTAATATAAATCACAAAGAAATGTTTCTATATTAGGCAGTCCAAAACATCCAGAGTAAAGAGTAATTTTAAAGTGCATACTCAAGTTCTAGTCTGAACAAATAGCCAACTCCCTATAAGACCTAATGCTCTAATAATTATAGTCTAATTGACAGATATAAGGACACTCATTTTCTTATATGAAACCCCGATACAGACTTCCCTACCCAATCCTCCACACCCACAATGAAAACTTCTACTCACAAAGGGAGAGAGAGCACTTAACATTTTAAAGTGTTTTAACATATTCTATTATCTTAATCCTGTGCCACCCCCTCCCCCATTTCACATACAAAGAAAGAGACTTGAATACTTTTTAAAATGGCTTGCCCGAGGACACAAGGGCTTATAAAGGAGGACTCTGAACTCACACCTAGAATTCCTAACTCCTAAAGCAAATATACGGTATCAAGCCAAGCAAGCATTAACTTAGAAGCAATGCTTAGATGGAGATACAGCTCCCAGGAAAGCCCATGTGAGTATTAAAGGAAGAAGAGAGTGACAAGAGTCCACAGGGCTGCTTTATGCATCATTAGTAACTACTGAAGTTGAAACAATTCAGTTCTACATACTAACTTAACTGCATCCAGGACTTTAGAACCCTCAACCTAGCGAGGAGACAAGCATATAAATAAGTGCAAGTATGAGATGAGAGATACTCTAAAAGGGTTATTTACAGATATCCTAGGGACACAAAGGAGAATGAATCTGAGGTTACACAAAAGCTGTGTCTTGAAAGGCAAGCTGGAATTCAATAGGTATAAAGTGAATGAAACACATCTGAGACAGGGAATACCATGTATAGAGGCAGAATTACTGGCTTTTGGGTCTCTCTCCCACTCCAACTATAACCTATATGCACATCCTGGAGCAGTATATCTCTCTTTTAGCATTCTAATTACTGGAAAGGACTATCTCCCACTGTAATCTAATAAATATGGCACGCTGTTTTAGATGCCGGACTTTTGGAGTTTGGAAGATGGATCAATTTAAGGACATCCTGTGAGATTTTCCCTGGGCAGCTAGCTGGTTAGTCTCTCAAATACAATATTAACTCTGAACTATTGTTTCCTAAATATAGGAACTGGACACATCAAATCAAAACCCTGCAGATAACTTTAAAAAGAAGAGATTTTTAATTACCTACCTTTGGTGAATCTGATTTGGTACATGATGAGGAACTTGAGACTCTCCCAATTAGGCTGCAGAACCACTGCTCTATACCCCCCACAATAAGACTTATAATCAAATATTCCCACTGATATACTTCTTGAGATAGTATATGGCAGGACATGCTACTAAAAAGAAAAAAAAAGTTTAAAAACTGAAATAATCATAGTTATGATGGATCACTTACTTGAAAGTGTTTAAAGATTAATTCAGGATTGAAGTACAGCTGAAACGGTGTGATCAATTCCAACTGCTGAAATAGAAAAAGAGCTCTTTAAAGCAAATCGATCAAGAAACAAAACTGCATCATTTATAACAAAGGATCAGTAGGCCTAGCAATTTCCAACTCTCAGTCACTTAGACTGAATCCTTTAAGGCAGGAGGAAGAGGATGGTAAAGAATTCTCTAGAACTGGTACAATTCTTTGTATCCCCAAAACCTAACACAGAATAAGTTTGTTTTACATTGCAGTAGTTGAAGCTGACACGAAGGCATGGGAGCTACGTGGTGTTCCAGGTGCTGTTATCTTAGATACAGGACAAGTAAAGGACAGCTGCCATGAATCTGCCCATCACATAGGCACCACCTGAAACACCTGTGTGAAGCAATGCAACTCACTCAAAAGAACCGAGACTCGAGGCCCTGCCGCCGTCTGGCCTGGGTCACTCCAGCCAACCTCTATATCTGCACTCTCTTTATTTCAAGACTCTTCCCTCTCGACAACTTCCAGCTTTCTATCCTCAATATCCAAGCTTCTCCACTAACCAGACTTTTCTCCCATTAGTCACCGCGATACCACTTGGCCATTGCCAGAGTTCTCCGGCATGTTTTCTGGGTGGGCGGCTCCCGCAGCCCAGACTTGCTGTAAGTCCGGCCTTCATCTCTCAAAAACTGACGTGCAGTCCTGATCCTCCACCAATCATGCAACAGCACTCCCTTCTTGGGTCACTAGATAAGCACTCTCGGAGCCATTTCGAACCCCAGAGTGTCCATCTCCACGCACCCCGAGACCAACCCATCTGGGCTTCCCCGAGGCCCAAACCCCAGTTTCCTGAAGACCCGGTCATATCCAGCCCGGAGAATGAGAAGCTGGCGCTGCAGCTGCTCACCACAGCGGCGGTGGTAAGGACGCAGGCGGTGGTGTAGGCGCGGCTAACTGGTGGGATTTGCAGGTACTCCAGCCGGAGGCTCTGGTACGCCATCTTCCCCACCGCCACCTGCCCCCCCCCTCCGACTTCCCCTTCCGCCAGTCAGTCCAAGCGGCGAGGCGGGATCAAAGCGGAGCCCTCCCGTTGGCCTGCCCGCTGATGTCCAATCAGCGCCGCGCAATCGGCCAGCCACCAATCGCTAGAGCCCTAAGGAAAGCCATTCACCAATCACGAGTTGCGTCTCCGCGGCGTCCCAGCCTTGCTTCTCCAGCCACCAGCGTCGGGAGAAGAGAGTAAATACCCGTTTCTTTCGCCAATCCCCGCGGGCCACAGCTAGCTGCCCGCCCGGCCCCTGTCTGTCCCCAATCTAGGTGGCCCATTCCCGACGGGACAGCCAGCCAATCAGGAGCGGGATAGCATCCCGCCTTTGCTCTCGTTCGCCGAGGCAGGCGTCCGTCGGAATTTTGGGGAGCCAGCAGTGCCACCGATCTCCGGCAGCAAGAGGTGGTTTAAAGGAGGTGGCGGGAAGCCGGTGTTTGATAAAATTCGTCACCCTTATGGTCGCTTCGGTAAGTGCCACGGGCTGCATTTTCTGAGAGGAGGAGAGGGAAGGAGTGGCACTGGGTTAGGCATCTTCGCGGGGCGCTGGAGCAGCGTAGCCGGCCGGCTTCCAACCCAAAAGTCCCGACATGCCCTGGGGTCGCGGCGCGGGAGGGGCTGGTCCTCCGGCCGGAAGCAGGTCCTGCGGGCGGTTTCTGGAGTTCAGTCAACTCAGCTCATCGAGGTGTCCTGGACGCCTCCCGCCGTTTACTCTGCAAATATTGATTTAGCTACCCTTATCCTACCCTCTGGAACTCTAGGGCTAGCTGAGGTGAGACAGGCCCGTGGTAATGTCCTAAAGTAGAATTCGGTCAGCGCCGGAAGACAAGTCCTGATGGGGATTCAACGGAGGGGGTGCGTCACCAGGGCAGTGTATTTAAGCTGACCCTTGAAGGATATTTGGCCCCGGCACCCTTCTTTGAGGGAAAAACGTAACAGGGAAAGAAAATAGCTCGGTCTGGTTGGAACAAGGAGCAATCAGATTTTGACAGGCAGTGTAAAGAATGTCATAGTTAATCAGGTGAGTTATAAGGAAGCACTAAAGGTTGTTAGAACAGGGAGTAACCATCAAGACTGGTAGCATATATAAGGAAGGAACCAAGTAAAAGTGGTTTTTAAAAGGTATGAATGAGTAATTCAGAGGACAAATCTGAAGCGCTAACATGTATTTAGTGGTAATTCTACTGGTAATCAAAAACGCACATTAAAATACTTTTTGCCTGCTCCCCAGATATTACCCCTACAACCGGTTGATAAACCAATGCTGCGTGTACTGCTTACCCTGGTCAGGGAGGATAACAGGCCTGACAGAACTTTGGCAGTGTCACAAAGGGAAGACAGGCAAGATCAGCATTTTTTGAAAATTGCAAGTTTGGTTTATGGTGGGTGGATCTTTCGATTTGGGGGCAGGATTAGGATTGGGGGGGAATCCTGAAATAACAGTGCAGGATTGGTAGAAACAGCTGAGGCAAAGATTTTTGAGGCAAGTGTTTCAGGAACTTTAGGATACAAATTGATGCTTCCCATTGAGGAGCTGATCCATCTTTTGGGGAGTTCAAACCATTAGAAGCGTGAAACTATTATTTTGGCCTCCTGGAATAGTAGTCATGCTAATGTAAACAGTAAGTTGTTTGTTGGGGGTGGGGGGTTTAGATAGTTTCAGTCCTCAGTGTCCAGCCTGTGTGTAGGGCTGGATGGTTTTGGTTTTCAAAAAACAACACTGTAAAACAATTGTATATTTACCAGATTGGCAAAAATTAGAGTGTTGAATAATATCAAGTGTTGGCGAAGATATGAGAAATGTTCATATACTGCAAGTGGGAATGTAAACCAGCCTAGGAACTCTCTGCCCCAGCAAAATGTTCTGGAGGATATTTTGGCAGTATTGAGTGAAATTATGTATCAATAAGTTCTATGGCTCAGCAGTTACTTGCCTATGTAAATATCTTGCGAGTCTCTAAGGAGACATTACAGGAGAGTATTTATTACAACATTATTTCTGGTAGTAAGGTGCTGAAAGCAAACTAGGTGTCTGTCACAAGGAGAATGAGACATTAAGTGTGGTATATGAATATGATAAAATTGATGGAATACTTCATTCAGAACCAATGAAGTAAACAAGTATAATAGTAACATGAAATAAGTGCGAACATGAAAATGTAAACATATATATAGAAAACTTTTTCAAGAATATATATCTAAAACTTATTAAAGATCAATTAAAACTAAAGTTGAATTGAAAAAGCGTATGTTAAAAACATTAGAGTAGGTTCCTGTGGGAGGTGAAATGTGGAAAAGAATAAAACGAGTAAGAGAAGACCTAGCATGAACCAAAAATAGAGTGCCATGAAATAGGACATTATTATCAGCTTAGTTACGCACATGTGAGGTCCTTCAAAAGGACTATGTGATTGGTCAGGTTCAGAGGATGAAGGCCCTTGTAAGCCATTTTGAAAGAGTTTGATCTTGATCCTGAAAGCATAGGGCAGTGTTGAGGAAATAAAAATCCTGCTAACCCAAAGAATCCTCTCTACAGGACATAGAAAAGAAAGCAATTTTTAAATAAATAGTCATATCCAGATTACAACACATTGTAGGAATCTGAGTGAGATAACAAAGACAAAGAAATTCTACCCTGTTTATACAGCCATACAGTTACAACCATTCTATTTTTAGCCATTACATACGTAAATTCTTAAGATTAATGGCATCTTTGTCTTAACATAAGATTTGACTCTACCATTTGCTTCAAATTCTTTCAATAAAGTTCAGCCTAAATTCACCTGGTAATTGAAGTAGCCATTTATTTTAGCTAATTGCCTTTATCTGAAGGAATAATAACACTTCTCTTATTTCTATGACAAACATGTGGTTATAGCTCAGGAAAAGGTGCCTAGGTTAAACTCCCACAGTGACAAGGAAATAGGAGTGCTATTTTCCTGAATGTTTACATGCTAAAGGAATGACTCCTATGCCCTTAAAAACATGTTGAGGTTGTAAAGCTGACAAGAGGTTTGCTCAACTTCTAACTGGGATTTTTTCCAAATGGCTAGATTGGAAGGACAGGGAGTTGAGAACATTGGCAAGGAAGTGGTTGAAGTGGTGAATCTTGGAGCCTAAAATGGATAGGGAAGGACATGAAATGGGACAGACTGAGCACAAGGAAGAGAGGATCAGAGGGGCAACAGTCTTGATGATTAAGGCATGGTGTAAGTATGTGAATGAGAGTTGGAAGAATAGCGTAGGAAATTGTCAAAAAATAGGGGCAGTTGGGGAAAGAAGTTACAAATATCAAGAGTCAGGTTTCTTAAAGTGAAGATGAAGCCATTGAAACTCATGAAACTGAGTCTCTAGGGTGCTGGTTAGGTCATCTGTCTAAATTCAAACATTGTCTAGGAAAACAGACTTCAGAAGATTGAGCCATAGGCCAGAGTCCTGGGTAAATGAGAGGTGAGGGGGGACTTATTCTTTGGATGAGATCGAATGAGAAAAAGGTTGAGTGGGTGGCGTCTTTATTAACCAGTCACTCCTCTGTGGGACAGCCAACACAGAGTGGGTGCTCTTGCCCATGAGGCAGTTTATAACTAGTGGAAACAATGAAGAAGGGGATAGGGAAGTTATAGGCTGATGGAAAGAACCTCAAGAGAGGCAAGGGTTTGTATCCTATTGTGGATGAGTGAGGCTGGAAGTGACATTGCGTATCAAGGAACACAAACTTATTTTTTGTTTGCTTTTCTTTTTCTATCTGTAATGTGATATGTAACTTTCCTCAGATGGTTATGTTTTTTATCCAAGGGATTTTTTTTTTTTACATTTGCAGATTGTTCACAATCAAAATTAACATAGCAAAATAAGCCAAGATGTCTGTCGATCCAATGACCTATGAGACCCAGTTCTTTGGCTTCACACCACAAACTTGCATGCTCAGGATCTACATTGCATTTCAAGATTACCTGTTTGAAGTGATGCAGGCTGTTGAACAGGTTATTCTGAAGAAGCTGGATGGCATCCCAAACTCTGAGATTAGCCCAGTCCAGATTCGTAAATGCACGGAGAAGTTTCTTTCCTTCATGAAAGGACGTTTTGATAACCTTTTTGTCAAAATGGAGCAGCTGTTTTTACAGTGGATTTTGCGTATTCCCCCAAACATCTTGCTTCCAGAAGATAAATCTCAGGAGATGCATCCTTGTAGTGAGGAAGAATTCCAGCTTCTCCAAAAAGAAATTGAACAGTTACAGGAGAAGTATAAGGCTGAGTTATGCACTAAACAGGCCCTTCTTGCAGAATTAGAAGAGCAAAAAATTGTTCAGGCCAAACTCAAACAGACATTGGCTTTGTTTGATGAGCTTGAAAATGTTGGCAGAGATAATGGAACTAGTGATTTTAGGGAGAGCTTGGTGTTCCTGGTCCAGAACTCCAGAAAACTACAGAATATTAGAGACAATGTGGAAAAGGAAAGCAAAAGACTGAAAGTATCTTAATTTCTAAAGAGTAAAAGGAGCCTGTCAAAAGTACAATGACTGGGGGATTTATATCAATGACTATTCTTAATTTAGTGAACTGTATATTTTATTGGATTTTCTTTGTTTACTCTTTCTTGTATTTGCACATCTTCCTGTGTTTTGGTTCACTCTTATATCTGTGTACTACCCCAAACTAATCTTTGAAGCATCTACTCCTTACCAGCTTCTAATAGGTGGGAAGGGATTCTTGATTCAATAACGACTCATTTTGGAGCATGATTGAAGAAATAAAGCTTTCCCTGGCTAGTCAAAGATATTTGTAAAAGTTGTACCTTCGTCATGAGTCCTTTGTAACCTTGATTCTTTTGACTTATTCTTTGGATGAGATCAAATGAGAAAAGGTTGAGTGGGTGGCTTCTTTATTAACCAGTCACTACTCTGTGGGACAGCCAACACAGAGTGTGTGCTCTTGCCCATGAGGAGTTTATAACTAGTGGAAAGAAGCAGGTAGCAGAAAAAGTACAGAAGAAAGAAGTTTTGTTTCTAAAATAAATCCTTTTTTTGACCAAGGCCTTGGTGATGTTAAACAATTTACTGTTTTGGAGCCCAGCAGTGAAAGACCTTGGACAAAAAAGGAGCAGATCTCACTAGACTAGAAAAGGAAGCCTGGAACCGTACCCAATAGCAAAGTTTATATTAACTGTTAGGTCTTTATGTCATTTTTTCCTACTTTAGTTAGTTTTAGAATCTTCCTTGTATCTAATGTTTAATTAACTTATGTAAACACTCATAAGCATCAAATTTTAGTACCCTCTGGGAAATTTTAGCTATGTCTTTTGTAATTAATCCATATAACATGATCGGTCACCCGAGGAAAGAGAAGATATAGCAATAGTTACTCTCAAGGTATTGCATGCCCTCCATGTCTTCCTTTAAAACAGTATTTAGAGTTTCTCCTTTCTGTAGAAGAATAACTTAGTATATTAATATTTGCAAGTAAATAGTCATAGATTTAGGAAGTCTGTTTAACTGGAATATGTTTATTATCAAAGAGTTCTTTTTCCAATCATGTATGAAATATGTTTTTAAAGGCTTTGGTTTTCGATTTTCTGCTGCCTATAATGTCATGGTATGTTTCCTTCTTCAATATGACGTTTTGCCCAATGATTTTTTTTTTTTTTTTTACATTTGAAGCTTATTGAAAATCTCCTAGTGTAGTGGGATTGAATGGTGATTCCCCGAAAGGTGTGTCCATGTCTTGATTCCTGGAACCTATGATGGTGCCTTATTTGGAAAAATAATCTTTACAGGTATTCTTGAGTTAAGGATCTGAAGATAAGGAGGTCATTCTGAATTATCTGGGGAAGTGAGTTGAGCTAAATCCAATGACAAGTGTCCTTACAAAAAGAGAAATTTGAGACAGATCACAGAGGCAGATTGAATGGGTGATACAGCCACAAGTCAAGGAACGCCAACAGCCACTATAAGCTGGAAGTGACAAAGGACAGATTCTCCCCTGGAGCCTCCACAGGGAGTGTGTCCCTGCTGGCATCCTTATTTTGGATTTCTGGCCTCCAGAATTGAGAATACATTTCTGTTGTTTTAAGTCGCTAAGTTTGTTATGGTAGCCACAGGGAACTAATGTACCTAGTGAAATTAAAATGTTAAGATATTCATAAGGATGTAAGCTGTTGTTAAGGAAACAACAGCTGAGAATTCGCTGGTCTCCTTATACATGTAATAATATGGTTTGTCTGAATACAGTTAAAATATGAACGTGACCTAGATAGAAACGTGAAATCTAGTGTTTAGAACTCGAGTCTATTTCATATTGAGTAAGTGCTTAATCGTTGGATATTAATACTGTTACCATTTGTCATAGTAGTGTCTCTACAGGAACAAATTAATCTGCTTAGCCCCATTGTCTTCTAATAATTAAATTCCTCCTTCAAAAATTCAGAAATAGGGGCGGCCGAATGGCTCAGTTGGTTAGAGCGCGAGCTCTCGACAACAAGGTTTGCAGATTGAATTCCCGCATGGGATGGTGGGCTGCACCTCCTGCAACTAAAGATTGAAAATGGCACCTGGACTTGGAGCTGAGCTGCGCCCTCCACAACTGGATTGAAGGACAACAACTTGGAAATGAATGGTCCTGGAGGAACACACTGTTCCCCAATATTCACCAATAAAAATTTTAAAAAATCAGAAATCAGGATAGTAAACAGTCACCCGCTGTGCATCATTGCCGTATCTCCCATCCAGCAGCATCTGTCTCACCCAATTTCCTGCTTCTACATTAGATCCTATGGTTTTGTAATAGTAAACCTTCAATTTCCCTAAATGCCTACTCCTAAGATTTCCCTTGTATTTATTCTTCCTTAAAATATCATGCCTGTTTCCCACTATACACTCCCAAGTAGACTTTTCTCATCCTGCTGCTCCTGTGTCAGGCAGTCAGTTGAGACAGTCTGGCATGGTATTAATAGTAAAGAGTAGACATTACTACCAACCTTACAGAAATAAAAAGAATTATAAGGAAATACTATGTAAGCGGTTCTGCACTCAATTCTGATGGGGGGAGAGGTGGCGGGACGAGGGCAGTTTGCCCACACCACCAAGTGATTTTGGACAGCACCTGGTTGTCCTACAATTCAACTCAACGTGACACCATCTACCCAGAGATAGTATCAGATTCCACAGGTTAAGGGTTCAGCCCCACAAAGACTGCCCTCGACTTCAGATTCCAACCACAAGCCTGTGCTTTTGACTGGCTGACTATAAATCAGAGGTTCCCATGACCCCCTCCTTGGGTTCAGTTAACTTGCTAGAGTGGCTCACAGAACTCAGGGAAACTTTACTCACTAGATTACTGGTTTGTTACAAAGGGTATATGAATCAATAGCCAGATGAAGAGATACATAGAGCAAGGTCTCAAACAAAGGTGCTTTTGTCTCCATGAAGTTTGGGCCTGGCAGAAGCATTCTGGTTACCCAACCATTCTGGAAGCTTTCCAAACCCACTCCTTTGGGTTTTTAAGGAGGCTTTATTACATAAATCAGGGGCCATTGGTGATTGAAGTTGAACCTCTACCTCATACCCTGTACAAAAATAAAATGGATCACAGACCCAAATATAAGAGCTAAAACTATAAAAATTCTAAGAAGAAAACAGGCTTAAATCCTTGTGGTCTTGAATTAGGCAATAGAGATGACACCAAAAACAAGCAACAAAGGAAAAAAAAAAGGGACATAAAAAAAAAAAAAGTTTTGTATTTCAAAGACAGCCTCACAAAAGGGAAAAGACAAACCACAGAATAGGAGGAAAATTTTTACAAATCATATCTGAAAATGGACTTGTATTTAGAATATATAAAGAACTCAAAATTCAAGACGAACATCCAAATTTTAAAATGGATAAAGGATCTGAGTAGTCATTTCTTCAAAGAAGATAATACACATGGCTAAGAAACATGAAAAGGTACTACTCAACATCATTAGCCATCAGGGAAATGCAAGGCAAAACCACAATGAGATACCACTTCACACTCATTAAAATGACTATAATTTTTTTAAAACGAGACCTTTGAGATTTCCTATCTTCTGTGGGTTTGGGTGGGGGTCCATGGAAAGAGGACATGCTTGGCTTGACCTCCCTGTCCGACCGAGGCGGTGCACAGAGCATAGATCTAGGGACTGGCAGGAGGGAGAATCCAGCAATCAGCTTAGAAGCACTCATGTTTTCCAGGAAGACAATTAGCAGCAGCGCAAACAGCAGGGATTCCTGGAACTGCCCTCCCCCCTACACACACCACCACCACCTCCAAAGCTTGTTTCCTCAGCTGGGCATGAGCACTGTGAGCTAAAGTGACCTTTGTGAATTTTGCCTCTCGCTCTGTGTATAGATTCTAAAGGGAACAGCCCTGTCTGGCTGCAGGGTGAGGTCCAGGACACGGTCTTTGGAGGTGGGCCGGCCCAAGTGGGCAGTTAGAGTGGGTGGGACGTTGGGAGGTGTTGCTCTTCCTCATAGGTTAGAGGGGCCTGGCTTAGAACCCCAGTGCTGACAGTGCTAGTGGCAGGTCCTGGACACGCTTCACCTCTCAAGCCTCAGTTTCCTCATTTGAACATTGGAGAAAATATGGGTGCTTGACTCACAGGGTCATAAAAATTAAGTGAGACCATCTCTGCAAAAATTTTCCTAGCACACAGTCAGTGCTCAGTAAAGTGTTGCTATTATTATTATTATTATTATTACTATCATCATCATCATCATCATCATCCTGGCCTCATAAGGGGTGTTGTCAACATGGTGAATTGACCCCTGTTCATATTTGGCTGTTGGCCTGGCAGACTCAGAACCCTGATTTGTGTTCACTCAGACCATGCATCCTCCTTCCACAGACAGATCTCTCTAAATGGATGGAGACCTTCCATCTCAGCCCGTAGCAGAGATCCTCTGGGAAGAGGCTGGCTCTCTCCCCTTTGTGAGGGGTGTGTGCTCTGGGCAGGTCCCAGAAGCAGGAGCTAATGGCAGTCTTTGTGCATACAAAGCCTTTGGTAGATTCTGGCTCCTGGCCCAGGACTCATGAAGGTTTTCCTGGAATCCTCTGGCACCAAGCAGGGAGTGACCTTCAGGTATCTGCCTTTTCAGGGCTGTGTGGGAATCCCAAGCTCCCCGGCCTAGTGCAGATTTATTTGTCTTATTGCTGGGCACCAGAAGAGTGTCTGCCAAGGTGAGCTCACTGAGTTGGTCAAGCCCTCTCAATCCCTGAGAAATAACAGTCCCCAGAGATCCCCTGGGCTGGGCCCAGAGGTGTTTTACACGTATTCATTTCTGTACAGATGAATCGGGTGGAAAAGAACAAGGTGTCCTAGGGACAGTGAGTCTTTGTTGTTCAACCTTACAGCTTAATATGCAATGGAATGGGCCTCCGCAGTAGCTAGAGCACATCTAACACCCTCACTCCTCGCTTACCCTCAGCCCCTCCTCAGTAAGCCCTTGCTTGTACACACACACCCAACCCCACTGACAGGTTGGTGTGGCTTTCTCCATGTCTCAGCCTCGCACACTGCTCTTCCATGCTACCCTACACACCTCCAAGCTGTCATTCCCCTTGTGGTCTGCAACTTGAAAAATTCCTTGACCCTTGGTCTTGAGGCCAGGTGGAGAAATTGAGGCTCCATACACTGCCTTATGCACAGGGGTGGCTTCAGCAATTCTAACAGCAAAGGGGCTTCAAAGCAACAAATCTGGTTGGAAGGAGGTAGGGGGGACTTGAAACCATTTGCATCACATAACACTTTAAATAAAACTGAGAAAACATCCATTGCCAAGATCAAAGAATGGGGGGACTAGTGGAGATTATGGGGGAGTTCAAATTCCCCCTTCATTTCCCCTTGAACTCACCACTATCTTCAAGGGAGAGAGAACATTTTCTTTAGTAATAATTGTTCATATTTGTAAAGAGCTATACAGTGTAAGAGCATTGTCATTGTTCTGGCACTTCCCAAATTTCAAGCATTCTTAATCAGGCTTGTTGATTTTTGCTGTATCTGTGGGCCATCTGTACAGTTTCATTACTAATTTTTTTCCTTTAATTCACTTAAATATTTTTAGACTTGTCCTAAGCAGTAATATCTGTGGAATCTTGAATTCGGTATATTGGTTACATTTTTTGTAAAACAGCAAAATAAGTACAGAACCGTTTAAAAAAATGTTGTACTTATGCCACCTAAAATCGTCTTATTTATCCGTGGGGATACACAATACCACTCTTAGGGAAGCACTAATTATTTAATTGTATTGTCATTACAATCCTGTTAGCTGCACTATATTCTTAAGCCCCTTCTAGAAAGGAGAAAACCAATACCTACAGAGGTTAAATGATTTTCTAAATCCCTTACAGATAGAAAATGTCAGAACTAGGACTGGAGAGCACACTTGCAGTTTGTAAATCTGAAACACATTCTCCCTTTCTCAAAGACTGTTTCATCATCTCCCGTTCCTATCTGAGGCCTCCATGATACATCTCCCTCCTCTACGGCCACCCAAACTGGCAAAGATCTCTGCCGACTGGATTGCTAAACCAGACAGCACATCCTCCATTCAGATTTCTTTAAACTTTCTGCTGAATTTGACCCTGTTGACCACTCCCTGGAGTTCTTTATCCCTAGACCTAACTCCTCCGACTTCTCATCTGCCTCTTTTATTCAGCTCATCCCTTAAAGGTTGGTGGTCCTCAGGGCGCCCTGTGAAGCCTCATCTCTTCCCACCCTCCTGGGCAATCTTATCTACGCTTGTGGTTTCAACCATGGCCTTCATGCTGATAATTCCCAAATCTAGATTTCTAGCTTAGATCCTGCATATAAGCATACTGTTGGCCAAGGGACATTTACTCCCATGTGTCCCTTAAGGACCTCAGAACCAACGTGGCCACACAGTAACTCATCATGTTCCCTCTAGACCTGCTGGAGAAACCTCAGTTATTCCACCTCTTCCCCATCTCCCCGACCGGTTTTCAGCAAATTCCTATTTAGCTCTGAAATGTTCTTTGACTCTATCCTCTTCTCTTCACCCCCCCCCCCCCAACCCTGCCACTTCTGCCTCTTTTCATCTCTAACTGAGTCTAATGCAGTGCAATCCTCATTGGTCATTCTGCCACCAACTCCTCCCCCTGTAGTCCAGCCTCCATATGGCCAGAGAGAGCTTTCTAAAATGCCAATCAGCTTAAATCTTCCAATGGATTTCTAGTGCCTTTTGAATAAAGTCTAAATTCCTTTCTGGCTACACGTCCAATCCCTCTCTATCTCATGCACGACATTGAAACACTACTCCTTAAAAACATCACTCAGTATATGGCATAGTGGATAGAAGTGTGAGCACCAGCATCCTGGCTCTGTAAGTTATTTGCCCTGTAACCTCTCCTTTTGTAAGGTAGAGTGCAGCAAACAGCCACTTATGCTGTCCATCACTTTGCAGCGTGACTTTGCACAGGCTTTGAATTTGGATTTGGCCATATGATTTGCTTAGCCAATGGCACAGTAAATATAATGCAGGCAGAGACTTGAAAAGTCCTTGTGCTCTGTAGCTTACCCTCATTTTCTCCTTGGAACCCTGAGACCACCGCATGAATAAGCCCAAGCGAGCCCGCTGGACGATGAAAGGACATGAGGAGAACTGAGGCATCTGAAAGACAACTTGCCCAACTGCAGACATGAGGTCATCCTAGGTCATCCAGCCTCCAGCTGACCTGTCAGAGGGACGGCAGAACCCAGTAGAGATCAGCTGAATCAGCTCAAACCAGAATCTCCCAATTGACCCACAGAATTGTGAATAAAACCACATGGTTGTTTTGTTTTGCCCATCTGAAACCTGAGAAATGATAACTCAGTGGAGTTTTATAAAAACAGTCTTATTGAAGTGTAATTTACATACCATGAGAGTCACCCACTTTAAGTGTACACATCAATGAATTTTAGAAAATTTTAGAGTTGTGCAACTATCACCACAATCCAGGTTTAGGACATTTCTATCACTCTAAAAAGTTGCCTTGAACCTGTTTGCAGTTACTCGCCTCTCCCACTCCAGGCCCAGGCAATCACCTGTCTGCTTTCTGTCTCTATAAATTTGTCTTTTCTGGACATTTCATATAAAAGGCATCATACGATCTGTGACCTTGTTCATCAGGCCTTTTTTTCACTTAGCATAATGTTTTTGAGGTTGTCCGAGTGGATAGTGTCCCGGGGGTAAGATGTCTGCGACTCGGAGCTGGAAGAAGATGCATGGAGCTGAAGGCAAGTAGACATGCTTTATTTACAGGCTTCCTGGGACTCAGCCTGGGGTTTCTCACGGCTGCTTGACACAGCTGGACATTCTCAGGTTACAACCTGTAGCCAGTAGCAGCCTCATAACTCCCAGCAGCCTGCTTCACAGCAGCCCACAGCAGCCCAGTCCAGCAGCGCCCCCCTAAAATGGCTGGACCCTTTTATATCCCACTGAGACAAAGGCGGCTCACAGCCAAAGGTGCATACATAAGGGTATTTACATTAACATGTTAGGATGGCCTGAGCCTGAGCAGCATTCCATCTTATCGGACCGGCGGGCCGGTCAGGGTCGGCGGCGGGCCGGTCAGGGTCGGCAGCTGGCCGGAGGAGGGAAGCCTGGCTCTATTTTCCCCACAGAGGTTCATCTATGGTGTAGCATGCGTCAGCAGGTCACTCCTTTTTATTGCTAAATGGTGTTTGCCTAGATAAATCACATTTTGTTTATCCGTTCACCATTTGATGGACATTTGGATTGTTTCTGGTTTGAGGTTATTACTAATAATGCTTCTATGGGCTTTCACGTACAAGTCTTGGTGTGGACGTATGCTTTCATGTCTGTTGGGTGGAGACCTGGGAGTAGAATTCCTGGGTCATATGGTAAGTGTATGTTTAAGTTTTTATGAAAACTGCCAAACTGTTTCCCAAAACAGCTGCACCATTTTACATTCCCAACAACCGTGTATGAGGGTTCCATAGTTTCCACCTCCCAGCCAACTAGAAGCTCTTTTAGCCGGAGTTGCTAAGCTGTGAGAATGTGAATGTGCTGCTACCAATAGCTATTCATTTGTTGCATCATTTATTTAACAAGTATTATCTGAGTACCTAGCACTACGTGGTACCCTCTGGCACTGCAAGAAGTCCCTGACAATTCTGTAAGTTGGAGGTGACAACACCCTGGTGACATTGTTTCATCACACTGTTCCTGTTTCTCCCCTGCCCCAGGCCTTTCAGATGCAGGACGTGGTGAGTTCCCTGATGAAGTTTGAGTTGGGTCTGCTGCAACCGGAAGGGTCTGCCAGTGCACCCCTGTGGGGACAGAGCCCCAGAAAGCAGTGAGCTCTTGGCCTCACATAGAAAGCTGCTGGCTCAGGTAGTAAATGGCCATCAACTGTGATTGGATGGCCATCAGCTGTGGCTAGTTGGCCGTCAGCTGTAACCAGTGAGCCATTGGCCACTACTATAACTGCCGTGGCTACGCTAGCAGAAAATGGGGGCTAGCAAGAAGATGGTGGCTGAGCCTGCAAGCGGCGCAGTGAGGGTTGAGAATTGTGTGGTTCCTGCTTCCTGTCTCTCCAACCCAGCCGCCAGTGAGACTATAGTGGTATGACTCCCCTATCTATGACTCCGTGGGTGTTCCTTTTTGGCCTCATCGTGTCCTGCGTTCTTATATGGGGAGCGGGAGCAGAGACCCTGCAGGCCTCCCCACATGACAACCCCTCCAACCCCCTAGGATCCAAATAAGTCCTAGTGTCTGTTCTCCCCACATTCCACAACAGAACACCAACCAGCCTCGGAACCTCGAGTGCAACAGAGTCGGTGGCAGTACCAATGGAAGCCAGAGAAGGGCCTGGTGGATACAAAGAGGGGGTGGGGGGACGGGCTCAGGTCAGGCAGGCTTTTGAAAGTACCGTACTTGTTCCTCATCATACAGGATACGTCCAAAAGGCTGGAATTCTGAATTTGTGGGTGAGGAGCGTGGAAAATTCAGGACACAGATATAGATGTAGATCTAGGGAGACAGGAAAGGAAGAAGGGAAGAAAAGCAGCAACACCTTAACCATGCTATCTCTGGGTCTCGGGATTGTGGGAGCCTTTATTTATTACTGATTTTGCTTATAGTGATTTCAAACTTTCAAGTTTTCTACAAATATTGTGTATTAGTCTTTTCATGTGTTAAGTTTTAAATTAAAAAAAAGACCCGGCAATCATTATTTCTTTTAAAAAGAAATAAAGTCCTGGGGAAGGTTTGAGCGCCGCTGGGGCGCTGGCCGTCTCCATTTCAGCTTCTTTCCGGCCAAGGCCCCTTTTCCCCGTGCCTCTGGCTCTCAGCTAGCAGCTGGTACTCCCTCAGTCTGGCGATGGGCTCCAGGTTGCCATGGAAACAGACCAGTTTGTGCAGCGACTTACCAGCTGCAGGCCCTGGAGCTCCTTAGGGTTCGAACCTGGAGAGCCAACCTCTGCAACAGGCTGGAGTCAGAAGGAGGAGCTAGAGAAAGCGGTGCCTGGGCTGAGAAGCCGGGCGGACCCTGCAGAAGCCTTCCTGGTCTGGCTGGCTCCACCCCCACCCCCGCTATCCCTCCTCAGTGATAGAAACACAGCTGCAGCCAGGGTCACAGCTCACTGCGCTCCCACAGGACCACCCAGGCCCAGCAGACCCACATCCCTACCACTCCTCGCCAATGGCTAACGAACTCTTTCAGCGTAAACCCTGGGACCCCGAGCAGATTCGTCTGGACCCAGACACTGACTCGGAAGGCCTGTTTGACGTGCCACCCCCGGAACAACCTCCTGCTGCCCGCATGCTCAAGTCCACCGCCGCCTCCGGCAAGAAGTCTGGTCGGCAGCGTGCGGGCGAGAGGGCGCAGGGGGTCCGTTCCAGGCAGACCTCAAAGACCACTGCGTGCCCCCTGCCCAAGGAAGAGGCGCCTCCAGTGGACGAGGGCTGCTATCTTGATCATTTCCCGCACCTCTCCATCTTTATCTACGCAGCCATTGCCTTCTCTATCACCTCCTGCATCTTCACCTATATCCATTTACAGCTTGCTTGAGTGGCGGGTGTGGGGGGGGGCGGGGGAGGTGGGGGTGAGGGGGATTGGAGAAGGAAGGGAAAAGAAGGGCTAGGCATTTTTGTGTTTGGGAGACAACGCTGTATTCCTTGCATTTAGCTTTCTTCTCTGCTTGTCACTACCTTTGTCCATCAGTAGAAACATACAAAGCAGCTACCGGTAATGAAATAAGGGTCTATTTGCACCTGAAGATTAGGGGAGGGGGTAATCAGACCCCAACGGTTAGAATCTTGGGGTGCAGTAGGACCTCATTTATAATTAAGATAATATCCTTGGACCCTACTGCTTTATGAGGTGGGGGAACACACAGGGAACCCATCATTTTGTGTTTGGGGCATGCACAGCAAGCCCAACATTCTGTTCTGTAAGGGATGAGCCAGCCCTGGGCCCGAGGCCTTCCAGAGAGGGCTCCTCAGGGAGAGTGGATGCCCTGGCCAGAACTAGGCGAGAGCCCTGTGAAGCTGCATTGCTGCAGGAGGAGCCAGTTGTATCTCCACCTGGCACACACAGATATCTGGCGGGAGATGGCGGACCTGAGCGCACGGGATGCCCCCAGAGCGCAGGACACAGTGAGTGGCTCTTGTCAGAGTACTGTGACCTGTTCCCAGGGCTTCAGGCTGCTCTGAACGTTTTTCCTGCTTTAGGCTTTGCTGCTGCCACCGCTGTCGCTCCTGAGCCTAGCGGAGACCCATAGCAAGAGGAGCTGTCCTGCAAGGAGCCCATGCTCTCATTGTGTCTTGGACGGCGTGGGACCAGTTGCAGACTCCCCGGGACCACAGGCCTATAGCTTGTGCTTCGCAGGATGTGGTCCAGGCTGGAATCCTCGGGAGGGCTGTCCTCCAGGACTGTGGAAGCAAGTTTTAACCTGTGTGGGGAGAAGCCTGGACGATGAAATCAGAGAGCTAAAATAGCTCAGCGTTAGATAATTCAGCATTAAAATAGCTCCGGTGAAATGTGGTGTTTCTGTTAGAGGAAGCCTCCGAAGGGGGAAAGGGGGCTCCACTCTGCGGGAAGACTGACTGAAAGAGAATCCTCACTTGAGAATTCATTCGTTGCGTGAATTCAGCAAACATGCTATCTGCCCTGAACCTGTGCTGTCGTAAGCTCTGAGGGTGTACAGATCTCGGAAGGTGTCCTTGTGGCTACCAGGGGAAGCAGTGGGAATGCAGTGGTTTTGCCTGAGCCGGATGGGAGTGGGGATACTACTAGAGGGTCACTTTATTAACTAATTGTGCTGGGGGAATTGTTAATGGATGCTGTGGTGCTGCCCAGCCAGAGTCTAGAGGCGTCACGGTTGGTGCCAGGTTTGTATCCAAACAGCATTGTGTGGTGTGAAAATTGTCTTGTGGGAGCCAGAGCAATAAAGCTCTTTTCTCTGCACATTGACCAGCTCTGAGTCTTTTTTGCACTGTCAGGTAGGGAGGATCTAAGACCTTCCACCCTTGAGCAAAAAGAGGGATCCCTGTCCTGGTTAGACTATGCTTTCCAAGGACTGGGCTGCCTGTTTGGAGGGGGGTGAGGCGCCCCTGGGAGCAACGTTATGGGGACATTCTAGGGGTGCAGAGGACATGGCTCTGACATTCAGGCTCTAATCAGTAGAGGCTGGCCCTGCAGGACTGAGAGTCCTTCCACCTGGCCTTTTTCTGCCTCTTATTGACCCATCACTATCTGGGCTCATCCTTGCATGCTCCCTCCCCGCTCTTTTCTCCTTATGGCAGGCCTTCTCCTCTTGTCTTCCAACGGTCTGTCCTTGCCTTCCCATTAGAACTTAGCGGCTCCCTGAACTGCCCCTCTGTACTGTCCCACAAGTCGATACACTGTACAGTTTAGATCTAATGTCTCCCACATATTTCTTAATCTTAGACCCCACCCACCGCCCCCATCTGCCCAGCATTCTGCCTTGCTGTTCCCCAATTTGGAAAGTGTAGTTTCATGATATACAAATGTCCATCAGCCCCGAATAATAGGGTTGGGGGAGGTCGTGCTCTGACAGTACCTGATTGGGCCTGATTGGGGTCCCAGATAACTAAGGGTCACCGGAAACTAATGTTGATATTATAGTGTGGAGTTAGTGGGAAGGGGGTAGAGATTTAGAAGACCCTGGAAAGGTATTCAGTTCATTAGGTTCCTGTCTTATTCCAAAAGGAATCAAAGGAATTGTGTCTTTTTAGGACTCTTGGTTGCAAATAACAGAAAAGACATTGGAACTAGCTTAAGCAAAAGGAAAATTAAAAGGAAGCAGAATGGCTTATGGAACTTAAGGGCACAGATGTATTGTAACTTTAGCAATACAGTGGAAGCAGTGACTGCAATATTGGGCATTCCAGGTCCCCATGGTCTCCATCCCTCAACCTTGCTTCTCTCTGGTCAGCGACATCATTTTCTTTCTTACTGCAGCCTGGCTGTCTCTGGTATTCCCAGAAAATGGCCTTTGCTACCATCTGTCTGCGGCCAGTCTGCTGGGGCTCGAGGAAACGGGTCAGTTGTACAAACATGGCTATTCCTGCTACAATTTAGCTTGAGGGGCAGGGGGCTGTTTGAAATAGGGGGCAGGGCTGGGCAGGCCATCAGAAGGCGTCCATTACACTCTACTCCTGCCTGCCCATCACAGGAGGACACACACACACACACACACACACACACACACACACATCTATCACAACACAAACAGTACACACATCACCCTCATCAATAGTATTTCAAAGATGCCTGGGCCTAACACAATTTACTTTTGTCGTGCAAAACAACAAACAAGTACTGTCTGTGCTGAAGAGACCCAGTCCCCAAACATTCTTGCTCCTGCCAGCAGAGGTGAAGGGGGAAGTGGATAGTCCCGCTGTCGTCTATCCTGGGAAGTGTTAATCCTGGGGCAGGAGGACCAGATCCCACTCCTGTGGGATTCATAGGTCTTGTCCCCACACCAAAGTCATTTTTGTCACGCTGTGGTAAAATACGTTGGCACAGATGATCACAAGTGGGGCAGAATACAGAGCCTGAAAATACCACTGACTGCATCCCACCAGTTGAAGAAAATTAGAATTTCTTGGAAGTCAGTGGCTACCACAGGGAATTTAATAAAAATGATTTCAGGCACACAAAGAGGAGTAGAAGTCTATAATTTAGGCAACTGAAGTCCATCTGATAGGAAGAAATCATGACCCAGGCCCAAATGTATCTTCTGGGCCCATAGTGGGCAGAAATAAACAAGTCCCAGGAGTCACTGTATCGGATTTGCATTTCCATGTCTGGAGTGACAGTGAGCCGTGTATCTAACAGAATCCTGGGGATTAGGAGGGAGGACTGCAGCCAGCCTGCCAGGGGTTCAATCCCAAGTCCATCACTTTCTTGAGACTTTAGGACTCTTACTTAACATCTTTCTCCCTCAGGTTTTTTTTTTTTTTTTTTGCAAATGAGGATGATAGTAATACCTGTTATCATAGGCTTTGTGATGGTTAATTTTATGTGTCAACTTGACTGGGCCACAGTGCCCAGATATGTGGTCAAACATTATTCTGGAGATTTCTATGAGGGTGTTTTTGGATGAGATGAGCATTTCAATTAGCAACATTGAAATTAGTAACATTGATATTAATAAACCAGGTTGCCCTCCAGCATGTGGTTAGCCTCATATAACCAGTAAAAAGCCTGTATAGAACAACGGACTGATGTCCCTTGAGCAAGAGGGAATTCTGCCAGCAGGAGGCTGCAACATCAGCTCTTCCCTGGGTTTCCAGCCTGCCAGTTCACCCTGCGGATTTTGGACTTGTCAGCATCCGTAATTGTGAGAACCAATTCCTTCAAATCAATCTTTCTCTCTTCCTCTGTCTCTCTCCCTCTCTTGCCAAAAAAAAAAATGTGTACGCATTTTAAGAAAGGAAAAAACTGTATTAAAATTGTAATACTCAATATATACTGATAACAAAAGGTGCATACAAGTCGTGTGTACACATTTTTTTGGCGCCCCCCCAGTACACACACACACACACACACACACACACACACCCTATTAGTTCCGTTTCTCTGGAGAACCATGACTAATACAGAGTTGTCATTAGGGTTATATGAGTTATACATGTAATACTCTAAGAACAGCTCAGGGCTTGTTGCCCACTGTAGTGGACTATAACTTCAGTGTTTGCACATATCTGGTTTTAGCTTCATGGAGGCCTATGCTCTCTCACTCTTCTAACACATCCCTGGGTTATTGAAAATATCCTCATACCCTCAGCAAGGGTGTGAGGGCCGTTGGGTTCGCCCAAAGGTCAGGTACTCCTTAGAGGTGGCAGGGCAGGAAGGGGGAGGTTGCCCCCAGCACCCTGACTGCATTGACTCTTTACTGTGTGGCCCCAACAATGGTCACAGCCCCACCTGGGATCTATAACTTAGAGGACAGCGCCTGGGACAGGCCCTGAGCTATCGGGCTCCACCTGCACCATCCTATGGAGAGGAGCAGAGCTTCCTCTGGGGGATCTAGATTCTACCTCGAGATGGAGCAAATTAGAAACAATGAATGGGCACTGTCCTGTGCAATATGAAACCCAATGCAAGGCAGCAGGAGCGAATAGTTTTGTCCCGAGAGTGTTCTTCCATGCTTGTTAGGGACTTCCATGAGGGCTCTGGCCATTTGGAAAACAAACAGGTGCTATGACAAATTGACATACCTTTATTCTCCTAAAATAGCTGATGACATTAAATTCAGAATCAAGTCATGTACTTGCCACATTCGGCAGAAAACTACTGATGCAGGCAGCTGACTTGGATTCTGCTCAAATGAGCAAGTTCATTGTGCAAGCTTTCTTGTTCTTAGAGGTGGAGAGCCGGAGTCCTGGGTGCTGAGCCCTGATGACATCATGCCTTCTACACACGCTTATCCAACCTGGGGCCAGAAAGCAGCACGGTTCCCTGGATCTTAGGAAAAGAATTTCCTTTTCAAGTGTGGGTGTCCTGCTACACTCCACTTTCACTAGAGAACAGTTTTAAGAGCTGGGATCCAAAGTTCAGGGACTCTCTCAGTCAGCAGAAGGGTCTCGACAGAGTCAGCCAAATGTACCGAACATGCAATGTGACCTGAGCAAAGGTCAAAGGGTCCAGAAGGTGGCACCTCTGCACATGCTTATGAAGAAACTGGGATGGCTGCCACAACAGTGGGACTTTCCATTCTTGAGTTTCTTGATGTTTGTGCACTGACCCTATTGAATTCTTTCTTGTGGGTAGTTGTGGGAGGTTGAGAGACGTGCTGAACTCTCTCACACACCCAGGGAGCAGTGAAACCAAGCGATACGCACTGCTTATTGTGTCCTCACTCTGTGCACTGAGCTGAACACTGATCTGAACTCAGACATGTGTTATTTCATTTAACTAACAGATTAACCTCAGCGTCAGGAAGGCCAAAGAAGAGACACCCTAGGCTGTGTGGTGGAGGCTAAGGACAGGGTGAGGCCCAAGCAGATGGCAGGAAGATGTGATTCTGAGGGAGGAGGGTGACAGAGTGGGGAGGGAGGCACAATCAACTTGGGCCACTGTGTCTTAGGCTCAGGCAGCCTGAGGGAAGCTTTGCTCTCACAAGCTGAGAACAACACTGGTATAAATGTTTCAACAACAATGGTTTGAATTCTAAGATTACTGATTCACTGAGGCCAAAGGGTGGCCTACTCACTGGGGAATTGTTACCAGGGTGGACCCCTGGATTACATAGATAGTATGGTGGCCAGGAAAGGCATGAAAGGATGTCTCTGGGGACTGTTTCTTTACCATTTACTTACTCATAAGTCCTCACTCAATACCCACCATATGCCAGGCACTGTCCTAGGCACTGGGAAGAAACTGACGAGCAGATCAGACATGGTTCCTGCCCTCGGAACTAAACATCTAGTGGGGAGAGACCAGCAATGACACAGGAAGGACACTGCCATGTGCTGAGTGCTCTGATGGGGTGGGGGACATGAGGTGCTGCAGGGGCACAGGACAGTGGTACCTAAGCCAGGTATAAGGGCATGGAATCACTTTCCACAGAAGGAGTCATCTAAGCTAAAACCTTGACTCCATTTCCCATGCCGCCTCCTTCTTCACCCCTCTCCTGGCTCTAGGAACTCACCTAGACTTCAGAAACAACAAAGCACAATCCACTAATAGAAAAACCAAGCTCAACAAAGACAAGTGAAAAATAAACCTTTTTCCCCCTCCTATTCACCAGCCATTCAAAACTCCCAAGCTGTCCATTTCCATTGTCTGTCTACAGCTGGACATGTCCAGTCCCCCCCACTCCCTCCCCACCCTACCCCTGCATCTGGATGGCACAGGGATTGTTCTAGGCTTGACTGTGGTCACCACTGGATGAGGCTCTTCGGTTAGGCTTCTGCAAGGTCTGCAGACGTCCTGCCAGCTGCAGGTGGACATTCTCTGAGATGCTGTCATCCCACTTGAACAGCTGGCCTGTGAATGCCAAGGAAGGCAGTCTGGGTGACCGTTTGGCATCCATGGACATGTAATGCCCAGCAAAGCCATCATCAAAGTTCTATAACTTTAGGGCTAGAAGGCAACTCAGATGGCAACATGTTTAGAGATGAAGAAACTGAGACCCAAAGAGTGGTCAGGCAGCACCAGGACTCACAAGCAGCTGTTCAGACCTCAGCTGCTGAGCTTGTGCAGAGCCCGTGTAGCCTCCTTCAGCTCCTGCTTCTCCAAGAGTTCCATAATTAGGTGAGGATGGGTCTCCTTCAGGGCTCGGTAGAATTGATCTTTGCAGGCCCAGCCCCAGGACTTGCTGAAGCTGAGCAGCTTCCGCATCTGGTCCGGCTTGGTGGACTCAGCCCGCACCCTCTCATACTGCTCATCGCTCAGCAACCGTCCATACAGCTTGTCCAGGACAGCGTCCACCGATGTCACTCGAGCCACCAGCTGTTCCCGATGCTGGTCCAGAAAGTGTGGCAAGGTTGGGGCATCTGGGGATGAAGGTGAGGTTGGCAATGAATAAAGAAGGGCTCCCACCACAGGCCCTACCTCTGATCTCCACCGCCAAGTCTTGACCCACCTCTTTTGCATCCCTGGCTTCTCCTCTCTCTGTGAAGGCATTGGACCACCAGAGCGGCACCTCTGCCCTCTGTCCTGTCAGCATCTTGCCCAGCATTGTGCTGAGCTGGGGGTGGGCTGCATGTTGGAGGCATTTGAGGTTGTCCAGTGGTAAGGACCAGGACTTCCATGGGGGATGGGGAAGGACTCTGCCCTGGGGCACACATCACTCTCCAAAGACTGATTCCTTGTGAGGTTTGTAACGATAAAGTCCCTTCCTTTCTCTCTTTCCTCCCCTCCAAGACCAGATAGTGCACCCCAGAACTGCCATGGCTTTTGTGGTCTCTAACAGTTGTTACTGACCTGTCAGGTATGGAGGGACTGGAGTAGCTGCAGGTCTGAGGTCTCCTGGAGGAAAACAGTCAGGAAGAAGCATCTAAAATAGTGCTAGTTATTAACACAAATAATAAGCCTTGAAACTCCTCCCCATGTCTCACTTCTGAGATTTCTTTGATTCTGAGAACGAACTGCAAACTAATTCTGACAGAGTTTGGAGTAAGGGTTGCAAGGGCCCTTAGAGATTATGTAGATGAATCCCTTCCTCATGCATATGGGGAAACTGAGGCCCAGAGGCCATAATTAGACAGAGAGAGAGAGAGAGAGAGAGAGAGAGAGAGAGAGAGAGAGAGAGAGAGAGACAGCAATTTCTTTTTCATCATTGTACACATGGTTTAATTCAGTCCTGGCTTGAATGCAACCCTAGTGGAGAAATAACCCAGTCCCCTGCTAGATGGCTTGAACTATTGAAATCTCCTTATTCTGAGTGGAAACAACCTCCTTGTCCTTGTTTGGCCTTCCAGACTCACAGTGTTTGTTCTGGATTTTGAGGTCAGAATCAAAAATCAAAATCAAGAAACTCTTAGCATTTGAGAGTAATGGGTGACTTTTTATGGGAAAAGTAAGTAATAACCACCACAACAAATGAAGGGACTTAAACAATTACTTGCATAAAAAGAGGAACAGGGCATCCACAGCAGCTCATGTGGTCAAGGCCTGAGATTTTGAACAGACCCAAGTTCAGTGCGACCTGACGTGTGGGGAGGTGGGCACAAGCACAGGGGAGTTCCAGCTGTGACACTGGGAGCACCAGGTTCATTTGGATGGACAGAGTAGGGAGTTCCACATCCTTCATGCTGACTGGACAGTCTTAGAGTCCATCTTGATTCATCTGCCAATAGAAGCAGCTTCTGAGGAAGGCAACAGGATGGCAAAGAATTTAACTACAATATAAGAGGAATGATGGAAGGAACTAGAGAGTTTAACTTGCATAGGAAGAGTTTTAAGGGAGGCCTTGATCACAGTCTTCAAATACCTGAAGGGCATTCTCTTGAGGATGGAGATAGATTCTTCTGTCAGCACCAAGGGGCAGAATTAAGACTGAGAAGAGGAAGAGACTGGCCTAAGATGAGGAAAAATAGCATTATCACTACTCTGTGTAAGGACCACTGCATGAGATGTGTCCATACTTCACTTTATTTAATCTTTCCTACAATCCTACCAGTTAGACATATGATGTTCATTTTACAGATGAAGAACCCAAGACTCAAACGAGTTAAGTAATCTTCCCAAGACCACCCAACAAGCAGGTAAGTGCCAGAGTGGGATTCAAACCCAAGTCTCATACTGGGGCTGATTATTTCTCCATCTGTGATTGCTTCCAAGCCAAGACCCATTCTTTTTCCTGCTTGTATCTTCACCAAATTTCAACTGTGGACCATGGCTGGTTGCCCCAAAAAGACTGTTTAGGGGATTTTGGTTTTGGGAGGCGTCATTGCTAGTTTAAGAGACTGTAAAATTCCACCCATTCCTGAAAGTTCATTATGTGATTCCCTCCTGTCTACCTTGAAAATATCTAAATGATCCAGGTTAGCATATGTGCTATTGCCAATATTGGCGTAATCCATACAACCATATAACCATCTTGTTCTTATTCTTTCATGTCACATCGAATCTATCATGAGAAACTTTGGCAAAGACCTTGTGGGTGCCAAAGTCTGTTAATACAGGGCATTGTGGAGACTCTTTGGGACATGGGGAAGGGAATGGGGCTTACTCGTAGAGTCAGATAAACTTGAGTTCAAATTCTGGTCACACCAGCTGTTGTGTAACTAGAAAAAGTCATATAACTTCTCTAGGTTATTTCTTGTCATCAGCAAATTGTGATAATACAAACTGATCTCTCTCTCTCTCTCTCTCATTGACTTTCTGAGCTCCCTGGGCTTGTCTTGACTTTACCTGATTTTATCAAGGCTTCCCATACAGTCTTATCTTTCTTGTCTTTCATTTTCAGCCTGATCCCTGACCCCAAATGGCCAATGTAGAGCTCAGAGAAGAGCTGGGATTTACCAGGACTCCGATAGCAGAGCTTCAGTTCCTGATGAGAGAAAGAGTTGTCATGTGAGAAGCCATGGTTTATCCTGCAAGTCAGGTTTTCCCTCACGTGGCACATTCTTGGCCCAGCTCTACTCCATAGGGATCCGTGGATGATCTGTATTGAAATTAATCACCACTTCAGGCTCTGCTCTTTTCCAATTTTATATAAATCCTGACTCAGAAAAATAAGGACACAGCTGCATACCCCATGGATGAGTCAGGACTCATCCATAATATAGTACTCACACATCCTAAACCACATCCTTCTTCCATCTTGAACCAGATCCTTTTCTCTCCATCTCTTCCATCTTGAATCCAAACCCTCATTTCTCCAGCCCAAAGCCTGTCTTCCCAATGGATCCTAAGCTTGACCCACTTTCAATCAACAGAAAATTCATATCCATCCCCTCTCCTAAATCACATTCAAGACAGACTCTTGATTCCCAACTGTCTTCCAAACACGCTTCTTACTCTGTTTCCCCAAACTCAGTAAATGGCACTACCACGCACTGAGCACCTAAGTTCCAGATTTTGGTGTCATAACTCCTACCTTTCTCTCCCACACACCAAGTCCTATTGGCTTTACCTGCAACATATACCCTGAGTCCATCGACTTTTCTCCATCTTCACTGCTCCCTCCCTAATCAAGCCCCCATCAACTCCTTCCTGCATTATTGCAATAGCCTTTCAACTTACCTCTCTGCTTCCACTCTTGCCTCATTATTATACATTCTTACCGAGCAGCCAGGAGCATCTATATGAAAGTAAATCGACTCCTGTATTACCAAGTCTAAGACCCTCTAGGATCGTGTCATTGCACTTGGAACCAAATCTAAATTCCGCATCAGGACCAAAGGGTGATGGGCCCTAGGAAACCTCTGCCTCTTGTCTGACCCCATCTTCCTCCTCTCTCTTGCTGGTCATTAAGCTCTGCCGTACTGGCCTCCATTTTATCACGTGGAGTTATAACTGTGCCTGCTCCTCAATGCTTCTGAAGCCCTCTGCCACAAATGTCCATCTGCCAGAACCCTTCTTGTCACTCAGGCCTCAGCTCAAATGTCACCTCCTCAGAGACACCTGCCCTCTCCACCCAGTATGAAGTAGCCCACGTCACTCTCTTACATGGCCTGGTTGTGTCTTCCTCACAGCACGTCATGGTTCTTGGTCACTACTTAATATTTATGTAAGTCTCATCCCACTGGATCTTATCTTCCCAAGGGCGGGGCCTTGTCTTGTTCACTGAATTGTCCCAAAGGAAGACAGCGTAGTTGGCACTGGGTAAATGTTTATTGAATAACTGAATCATGAATGACTCTCATCTCTTGTCAACAACTGACACAACAGGAAAATCTAAGGTATTCATGCTTGGACTCATGTTTCCCAACTGCAAAGATATATCACACTTCCTCTTAACTACTGGACATCCATTCCATCTGTCGTCATTACTTAAGGTGGTCCAAAGACTCATCTGACAATGGAAGGAAAAAGAAGGACTGACCGTGGTTCAACAACAAACTATCATTCAGTGGACACTCTGACCCAAGCAGCAAAATCTGGGCAACGGTGAAAATGTGGATGTCATGGCTGAATGTCCCGTGGCCTGACATCATCCACGTTTGTCAAAAGGGGAGACTGAGGAAGAACAAGAGACAGCCCCTGATGTCCAGTAACTGATGTGATGCTCACAGTTAGGCCTCAGTGTTATTACAAACTAATCTGAGGCTGCCATCTCAGTCATGTTGTCCTCCTGTTGGACATACACAATCTCACAGAATGTCCCCTTCAGACAGGTCACTGTGTAACCCACAAATAGCCAAACATCACCCCACCCCACTATAATATTTACTGCTGTTTCAGCAATTATAAATTTATGCTTGCTGTGTCTGCCCTGCCTAGAGATAACATTTGCTGATGTTCCCAATCAGAATTGCCCTGCTTCCTGTCACCACCCAATCTAGTCCATTTCCATAGATGTCCCCCCAAATTACCCAACCAAGGCCCAGATCCTGTAATAGGTTCTTTCTGAGGCCCTTGTCCTGAGAGGCCTCACGGTTCGCATAGGAGCGTGTTCTCTGGCTGCAATGAGGAATAACCCCACTGTGTTCAGCGACAGGCATATTCCTTGTGGATTTGCCTGGAAAGCGTTGACACCCTGTAGGCCAACACTTCTCAGTGCCCCTAAGTCACACCCCATCATTGTCCTCCTCTAAATGTGACCCTCCCACAAGCTTCCTTTCTCCCAACCTTTGAAGCATTGCTGCTCACCCCAAATCCCACTCACTGTCTGCCCAACCCCACTGTGCCCTGACCCTGGGGAAGCTCTGGGACTTGCCCTGCAACTATTCCCAAGCGTGACCTCAGACCCCAGGGAGGGGTAAACATCGGGACTCCTCACCGGAGGGATTATTTCCATCTTCTCCGGACCAGACACAGTGTAGAGGGAGCCCATGTACAGTGGGCTCAGCGGGGGTGGCTTGCGTATTCGCACAAACTGGAACTTCTTCTCTTCGTCATCTATGGCCTAAGGAGCAAACAGAACTAATCAAGGAGGAGGCATCTAGTGGCTGGCTCAGAGATTCCCCCTTTGTCATCTGGTCTGAACAAAGTGACATGGTGCTTCTGCATGTTTATGTGGGTGCAAGGAGCGATACCACCCCTGCATCCTTGGCCCCCATGACTGCTACACAGAGAGTTCCGTATTTGGCTTGCATTACTTTCAGGGTGGGACTTGGGCCATTGCTAGAGAAGAAGTGAGAACAGAGGAAAGGAGGCAGCTCTGGGCATGGGGCCCTCCCATCCTTCTGTCTCCTGCAAAGAGGCTGCAAAATGTTCTGAGAGATGAGTGATGGAGCAGTAAACCCAGCTGGGAGAGACCTTAGGGACCCAGGAGACCAGTGCATGGTTGAGGAGGGGCAAGATTATTCATCCACTTCAAGATTCCCTCTTATAAGAGGCCCATCCATATGCCCAGTTGACCCATCTAGAAGCCTCTCTGGCTGCATGTCATGTTGCTATCAGCCCACCCTGGCCCAGGCTTTCTGGCTCTTATTGTCACCTTCCTAATTGAACAGTCATCGGGGATCAGGTAGAGGTGGAAGGCGACTTCCTCACGATGGAGGTGATGGTAGAGCAACACGTTGGAGCTGACAGGAATGTACAGGGCAGCACAGATCTTTCTTAGAACTCCAATGGGGGAGAAGCTGGGGTGTTCCAGGACTATGTAATGCGGCTCCACCTTGGCTGGCTTCTCCAGGAGTATTCCCTCCTTTCTAAAGTGGGCCACTTGGAACAGGGAGACGTCCACATGATCCCCTGTCAAAGAACGGATTTGAGAGGTGAGGATTGAATGCTGTCACTGATTCAGGCTTGGCCAGGGCAGTGGGGTCCCAGGGTATAGGCTCAGAGACCTTTCTGGGGTCCCAGCAGGGGAAGCAGCATGCCTGGCTCTAGGGCCTTTTGGGGCTTCTGGAAATAGTGTCTCTAGAGTGTGCTCATCATAGGAACCCCCTCAAGCCTAACCTATATACTGCCCTTGGCCTTGAAGCCAGGAATGATACTGATCCAGGAAGCCAGGAATGATACTGACCCCATGGTGACCTGTTCTGGCATGGATTCTGTGTATAGCAGGGCCATTAGTGACCCTGGCAGGTTTGACTCCGGGGAAGGTAGAGAACAAGGAGGAGGAAGGGACAGTGGGAAAATGGAGTGTCTGTAGGTAGTGGACATTTGTCAAGTGTTTGGTTACCCACCATTCAGATTCTTCCTTTTGGGAAGAACTTTCTCCTCCATCATTGTGTGGGTCTTGCCAGGAGACAAGCTGTGCCTCCCATTTGGGAAGCTGCTGCTCCCTGGCAGCTAGGACACAGATGTGTGACCAAGAAATGACTAAGTGGATCCTCCTAACTAGGACCTTGATCTAGAGGTGGTGAAACACAGATGAAAAGACAGAGATTCTTTTGGCTGGAGCAATGGGATCAAAGGTCCCGCAGCCACCCCAGCAGGAGGGTCCACAGTGGCTGTGTCTTCAGCAGAGGTCTCTCCATATTTTTTTTTTTGTTGGAACCTTGGCTGTGTTTTTGGTTTCTCAGCAGTCTTTGGTCACTGCTGTTTTTCTTCTTTCTTTGACTTTTTGCCTAATCATTTGTTAAGTCGCAGAGCTACTCAGTAACCTTCCTATACATTGCTTTTCTACCTAAATCAGCCAGAATTGGTTTCCTTGATTGCAGCCAAGAACACTCACCAGTACACCAGGTGTGGATGTTGACACCACGAGAGAGAGAGAGAGAGCTTGAGAGATGAAGGCTGGTAGTGGGAGAGATACTGGCCTAGAGGTCGGGAGTCCTGGCTCCATCCCTGAGTTGCCTGGCAACTGCTGCAATGCAGGTGGTTTCTGGGCAACAGAGAGACATCCAGCAAGGTGGACAAGGCCCTTTGGTGTGCATGGGCACCTATCAGAACATTACCGACTGATGTTAGTCTCAGGAGGGGCCATGGAGACCACTGTATACGTTTTCTCATTTATTAATTGCTTTTCTTGTGTGAAAAATAATATCACAGTGGTGTACAAAACCTGAAAAAATGCAAAAGAATACACCTCTATCTCAGCAAATAGTACAACTATTACTACCATCTTTCTCTTTTCCATTAGTCTTTCTCTGCAGCAACGCCTTTTCATGTTTCCATTATAGTCCATGTAGCTTTGTCTCCTGCCTTTCCCACATTAGTTTAAATTGTCACAAGCACCTGACAGACCTTTCTAGTGACTGCAGCATATGACCTCTGCTAGTGGACGCATCATCCTGTACTCGTAGTTCATCGCTCCCTTCTTGTTTCAGCGTTGTAGTGGCTTCCAACATTCACCATGATGAATGGTACTGCAATGCACATGTTTCTGCAGAGAACTTTTCTATTTCCCTTGGGTTATTACTTTTGAATTGATGAGTCCCAAGGAAATCATCAAGTGTGAAAGTATGTGAACATTTCTATGACTTGCCATGTTTTGCCAAATTGCTCCTCCGAGAGATGGTGAGCTTTGCACTGCCGTTGGTGACACTGTGTGGGTGATGTCACCTCACCCTCCACAGCACTGGAAAGTCCTAATGTGTTAGATGGGGGAACTGAAACCCTTAGAGGGTAATGCTTTTCCCAAGGTCATGAGCCAGCCACTGCCGGCCAGATCCCTGGGCTCAGACCATGGTTTGTGGCACTCACAGCCACTTTGTGCCACATTAATTTTGGCTGAATTCTGGAAGGTTCTGTGTGTATTTAACTCTGTTTCTTGCTAGGATGACCAACTGTCCTGGTTTGTCCAGGACTGATTGTGTTCCTGGAATGCAGGGCTTTCAGTTTTAAATCAGGAAAATGCTAGGCAAACCAAGATGAGTTGGTCACCCAACTATTTGCACCTTCCGGGCTCAAGTGAGCTATTGAGGGATAGAGTGACTTTCCTGCTCATAGAGGGACCCCGGGACCCCCACCATGTAAAGCTGGGGGTGTGAAGCACAGTGTAGCAGAGTGGGTCATGATAAGGGCTGCTGGAGTTTGACTCTCAGCAAATGCACTTCCCAGGCCTGGGAGTTTGAGCAAGTTACTTAACCTCTTTGTGCATCCCCTCCAAAGTGGAGCCACAAAAGCATCCACCTCCTAGTGTGATTGTGAGATGAAATGAGTTTGTGTCTATAAAGCACCTGGAATAGCACTGGTTACCTGCTATGATTATGGGTAAAATGCAACCTAACCAAGAACCTCATAACCGGGTTGTGTGGTTCTTTCTGTTTCCTCCTTAAATGACTTGGCCCACTCCTCTTGGGGTCTGAGGAGGAAAAAGTCCTATGATCTTCCGAAGACGCATTTTGCCAAACCTGAGTAATGGTTTTGGAACTCTTTGCTGTACAATCAGAAGGTATTTGTTCCAGAGAAGCAATAGTTTTGAGGCACATGGGATATCATGGTGGTTACCAGCCATTTAGAGCAGGTTCGTTCCTGGTACAGGTAGGGCAAGAGATAGGAAGGAGCTGGGAATGATCCCACCGAGGTGACTGTGAGGGCCCTCCTTCCCTGTGGGCAGCACAGAGAGGAGCGAGCACACCAGAGTGAGTGACTCACATTCCAGGAGGAAGAGCCACATGGATAGCAGGGTCTGTGTGTGCTGAAGGAGAGGGGTCGTGGGGGTGAAGGGCCCCAAAAGACAGGACTGGCTACCTGTGCTTCATGAGGCCGCAGGAGGGCCTCATGATGGGTTTAATGCTCTACTGTCACCATTTTGAAACTCTTAATAGATTTTGAACAAGAGCCTCACGTTTTCATTTTGCTCTGGTCCTCAAAATGAATAGAGCCAATCCTGCAGCAGCGTGAGAATTCCCAGAGTGGCAAGGTCAGTGAGGCCTTGGGGAGAAGCTGAGATGCTGAAAGCTCTAGGTTCTATCGATAGTGGGAGAAAACTCACTGTGGAAAGTTAAGAATTTGTTGTAGGACCTCACCAGTGATGGTGAAGAAGCAGCCAGTGCCCAAGTCCTAAATGAGGCCACCATGAGGCAGTGAGGTCATCATTTCCAGGACAACCAGTAGCTGCAGGCCAGAGAGCAGATAGCAAGGATTCCTGAAAGGGGCCTTGTTTCCTGGCTGGGCTCAGGCATGGTGAGCTACAAGCAGCCTTGTTGCCTTTTGCCTCTTGCTCTGCGTACAGAATCCTAAGGGAACAAGTCTTGTCTGGCCACAGGGTGAGGTCCAGAATGTGGTCTAGGGAAGGCTGATGGAACATGGGCTTGGGCTGGCCTGGGGTGCATGTGGGAGTAGCTCTTTTCCTGGCAGTCATAGAACCTGGCTTAGAATCCCAACTCTGCTTAAGCATTGTCAACTCTGAGCTTCAGTTTCTTTATTTGTACATCAGGGGGAAACCATAATACCAAACTCACTGGGTCATTATGAAAATCAAGATGATATTAGTACATATCGACCTGCTTTGTCTGATATCAGGCACAGAATCATTCACAGTTGTTATTATGCATGTCCCAGGAGCCCTCAAAGGAAAATGTCATCAACTTCGTGAAGTTACTCCTGCCTAGATCTGGCCTTCAGCCTGGTAGGCTTAGGCTCGTTTCCTGTGTACTTGGAGGGTCACCTCTTCCTTGGGAAAATCCCATTTCTGAAGCCCACCAGACTGACCAGGGCATGGCTAGGGTGTCCTCACCACAGGAAGGGGCCAGCTCACCCACCCCTGAGACAGTGGTGTGAACAGGGGAGGGGCCTGGGAGCAGGAGCTAAGGCATGCCTTGTGTTCTTGGGCCCTGTTGGTACATCCTGGCTCTGGGGCTTAGACACATGAGGTTTCTCCCCCCTAGAATATCCTGGTGTAGAGCAGGGAGCGGCAGTGTAGCCCAGAACATCCCAGACCAAGGGCAGACCAAATTCTCTCATTACTGGGCAGAGCTGAACCCACTCCATTGGCCAAGCCCCTGTCACTTTGACAGAGCACTTGGAGATGCCCTGGGCCAAGTTCTTGCTTTGCAGAAGAGGCAGGGTGGTTGTTGGAGTGGCTGTATTCATCACTTGATAGATGGTCAGGTGGGAAGAAATAACCTGTCTTATGGGAATTCTTATTTGATGTATGTTAGGCCTTCTCATGGTGTCCTCCATGTCACTTAATCTTTTTTTTCCTGTTTTTCCCCCCACATTTTCTGTCAATTTAGTATGTTTCCAAACTTGATTGATCATTTTTAATGGTTTATTGCTTCTTGCTCATATATATATATATATATATATATATATATATATATATATATATTTTTTTTTTTTTTTTTTTTTTAAGATTTTATTGGGGGCGGGGAACAGGACTTTATTGGGGAACAGTGTGTGCTTCCAGGCCTTGTTTTCCAAGTCAAGTTGTTGTCCTTTCAATCTTAGTTATGGAGGGTGCTATTCAGCTTCAAGTTGTCCTTTCAGTCTTAGTTGTGCGCAGCTCAGCTCCTGGTCCAGTTGCCGTTGCTAGTTGCAGGGGGCGCAGCCCACCATCCCTTGTAGGAGTTGAAGCGGCAACCTTGTGGTTGAGAGGACGCGCTCCAACCAACTGAGCCATCTGGGAGCTCAGCGGCAGCTCAGCTCAAGTTGTCGTGTTCAATCTTAGTTGCAGGGGGCGCTGCCCACCATCCCTTGCAGAAATCGAGGAATTGAACTGGCAACCTTGTGGTTGAGAGCCCACTGGCCCATGTGGGAATCAAACCGGCAGCCTTCGGAGTTAGGAGTGCGGAGCTCCAACCTCCTGAGCCACCAGGCCAGCTCATTCTTGCTCATATTTTAAAGACTATTTCTTTAAGCATATGAAACATACTTATTTTGTGTTCTGTTTCTGATAATTTCAATGTCTGATTCTTTATGGGACTGACTCCAGTACGTGAGGTGTTTTGCTGGCTTTCACTTATGGTGCCTTGCTCCCTGTTTGGGAGATTTTTGACTGTGAACTTACATTG
This sequence comes from Rhinolophus sinicus, assembly GCF_057876585.1. Classification (NCBI taxonomy): domain Eukaryota; kingdom Metazoa; phylum Chordata; class Mammalia; order Chiroptera; family Rhinolophidae; genus Rhinolophus; species Rhinolophus sinicus. The sequence continues at coordinate 15,548,502 of NC_142512.1, forward strand.
TTTGGAACTTTATCTGTGGGAAGTCTTTGGAGGTGAGAGAGGTTGGGATAACCATGTTACAGTTTATGACTACATCTCCTACTGGGATGCCCCCTCTTTTGTGGCTTGAACTCTCAAATGAAGTCTGGTGACACGGTTTCTTCTTCATTCCTTTAGCAGTAGCAAAGGCTTCCTGTTTTCTGTTAGTCTGTGGGTACCCCAACATTCCTTGTTCGTTCACTTAGCCTTACTTTGCAAATAGTCCTGACTTTGAAAAGTCTCTTTGAAAAGCTCTGAGTATATCTGAGTATATAACTGAGCATACCACCTGTTTCTTGCTGTGGCCCTGAGTGAAACAGTCTATGTAAAGAAAACTTAGTAAGTAGTAGTTATTATTATAATGGAGGGGACCACTTTCTATTGAGAGGATATTTCTAGTAATTCAGGCAAAAATAATTATGAATCTGGGGGACAAAAGTGCTTCAAAAAAGATATGCCCAGAGCACTATGAAATGAGAGTAAAAGCTGTCTCACTTCTATAACCTTTTTTCAGTCTCTCTAAGGAAACCATGAGCTCCTCCCTCAGGACACTGCCATCCGAAGCCCCTTTCAGGCCCATTCTTGCCATCATCACCTTCCCTCCACACTTCCCTCTTGCTTACCTTGCGGGGCTACAAAGTGAGGGAGGTGCACAGCCACCACTGCTCCTGGATGGGCCTTGATGTCAAAAAGAGGCCCTGCAGGCATCCAACTGTGCTGTAGAGGAGACTTGTTTAGGAACTGGTCCCAGACACAGAATTCAATCTCAATGGTCACAGGCTGCCTCACCACAAAGCGGAGACCCGTGTTGGGCCAGTAGTAGGAGCCGGCCACAGGGAAGTGAACTCTGGGGAAAACAGGGAGAGGTAGACGCTGACTTACTCTACACAAACTTGCTGAGCCCCTAATGGATACCAGACCCCATGCAAGCCATAGCGGATGTAATAGTGGCTGCAAGCTCAGATATCATTGAGGAATTTGGGTTTCAGTCCCAGCTCCTCTGCTCTCTGCCTATGGATCCCTGAGCAAGTTATTGAACCGCCCTAATCTCAGTTTCCTCTTTTGTAACTAAGAATAATAATAGTACCCATCTCAAAGAGTTTGTGAGTAAAAAGTGACCTAATGTATGCTGACTGCTTAATACATGCCTGGAGGTGGTTAGCTGTTTCCATAATGATGATGATGATAATGATGATAGTAATGAAATAAGAAAGGATTCTTGTTTTTAAAGGGCCTATTTGCCAGTAATTAACAACAATCTACATGGTAATATTAATGATAAACCCTTGGAGCTCAAAACACTTTACAGAGATCTTAAGTGACTTTTCCAAGGTTCCCCTGGGGCATATGGGGTCCCAGGATGTCAGCTTCTGTAGATGTAAGTTGGGAGTAAATTTATCTCCCAGCGGAGACAATGTCTGTGACAATGAATGGCAACATGTTGAGTATGAGATCATGATTATGATTATGGACATTTATGATTTATGACTGTGAACCCTTGGAAGGCAAGACTGCCATATTCATCCCAGGGCTCCCCATTATTGGTATGGTACTTAGCACATAGTAGATAATAATAAAACAGGAGCATATAGATGGAAAGAGATTTAAATGAGATGTACAAGTCGTAACAAACTAAATACAACAAAATGGACTTTGGATCCTGATTAAGATAAACCACCTGCAATGACAATTTAGACAAGCGAGCATGTCTGAATACAGACTGGGTATCAGAGGATAGGAAAGACTATTGTAAACTTTGTTAGATATGACAATGGCACTGTGGTTACGGCAGAAAAGGTCTTACTTTTGAAATGCGTCACAAACTATTTAAGGGTAAAATAATCTGAAATCGTGGATTTAATGTACTGAAACAAGGGGGGAATTGAACAGTTTAAGCAAATTTGGTAAAACGATTGTTGAAGTTGGGTACATGGAAGTTCCTTAAACTCTATTTTGGTGTATCTTTGACATTTTTCATAATGAAACCTCTTTTTCTATAATAAAAGCACCAACCCAGTATCTCAGTTCTGTCTCTGCCTGTTGGCTTGGCAAGGGGAGGGGACCACTGGGCCATGAGTGGGGTGCTGTCTGTGTGGGAATGGCAGGGTCGGGGGGGGGGCAGCCAGGGACAGTAGAACCCTGTCACTCACCGGTACATGCTCCTCTCTTTGTCCACTACCTCAGTAGCCACAGGCCCTGTGGGGCCCAAGAAGTCATCTTTACTGTCCGGAAGCTGCATGTACAGGTCCCTTGGAGGGGCAGGAGAAGACAGACAGAAGTTTCTACCTGTGTTAGTTGAGGGGTGCTCTCCTCTTGAAAAGACAAGGCAAAGGTCAGCTTTAGGTTCTCTTGCCTGGCCTCCCCCAGCTCCTTGACTGGAGAGGCCCTTCCCAAGGCTAGTCGATCTGGACAGTGTCAGGGAGCTGTCTGCAGCCTCCATCCCTGCTCCTGGGGCTGCCTGCCTGCTATCTAAGGAGGACCAACCCTGCTGTCCCTTGACTTCTCCTGCCTACTTCCCTTTCCCCACTGGTCCAGGGGTACTGCTATTCCAAGCATGCCCCAGGTGCGCAGCTTATGAGAGGAACAAGGCTCAAATATGGATGCGCAGGGATGGAAAGGTGATTCCCAGCCTCAGAAGTCCAGAGTGGGACTTGGGAGACTGAGCCCTGGCTCAGAGTCTGAGACATGCCATAGAAGTTCTGGAGAGAAGCAGCTCCAGTCCCCAAGGCTGGGAAAGAGGGAAGCAGAAATCCCGCAAAGTTCTGGGAGTAGAAGATCTCACCAGGGGCGGGGCTCTCCCAGATGGGCTCCTGCCATGGCGGGCATCACAGGCCCCACCCTCACCCCCATGCCAAGTTGTGATGTTCCCAGCATGGCTCCTTCGAGCTACCTGATTCTGGTTCCTGCCATTTGAATACGGATCCGTCATCACTTATCTCTCTTTCATCTGGGGCCTCCTTATAGATTGTCAGACTTGGCTTCCTAGACACAGAGTTGTTCATTCTCCCTGAGATCCCCATTTAAATTCTACTCATCTGAATTTGAACTCATGGTCCCCATCCGGGCTTCTCCCCTACTCCCTGTCTCAGGGGTCTTTTCCTCCAAGGCTCTCTCTCTTTGTCTTTGTCTCCCCCTCATGGTCATTGCTTTTCATGTTCCAATTCAATTCATTCAATTTTTACTTTATTCTATGTTTCATTCAATTTTTTAAAATTTCTTCATCTCCTTATTTATATAATGGAAGGGTTTAAGCAGAAGAGTGACGTGAGTTTTTTTTTTTGAAACAAACTAACAACTTCACTCTGGCAGCTGTGAGTTTTTGGCTTCTTCCCGACTTTATCTATCCCTGCCTCTACTCCTCACGTCTTAGATCTGGACCAGCCTCAAGGTCTCAGCCCTGAACCTCGTTCAGCCCAAGGAAGTTTGGGGTCTCCCCTCCTTACTTTTTGTTGACGACGAGCAGCTGGGGCTTCTCCTTCTCCAGGGTTTTCAGAATCTGTGTCACTTCCTCATTCAGCTGAGGCTGGTCCAGGCTACAAGCACAAAGGAAAGCCTGGTTCTCCTGGGACCACCACATGGTCCCAAGGTCCTCAGGCCCAGAATCATAAAATCTGCCACCTTCCGCAGGAACCTGTCACAGGGTAGTTTCCCTGGGAAGCAGGCTCCGAGATGGAAAAGAGAGTGAGCAGATTATTAGCGGGTGTACTTGGGTCAACACCAGGGCAAAGGAGGGAGGAAGCAGGACTGAGCCGAGGGAGGAGATGGGCTGCGATGCAGTCTCAAGGGGGACAACAGACTCTGTGGGGTTCTGATGTCGGCACGATGCTTCAGAGTGCTCCAAACTGAGATGAGGGGTTTTATACTACAACATAAATCACTCACTGGATACAGGTCACCCTACGAAGGGGCTGTGACCCTGGGTGAGATGGTCCTTATTGGCAGACGTCATCTCTGTGGCGAGTTGTTGGCCTCACTCCCGGAGGGTTACGTCTTCATTCCTGAAGGGGACCTGGGCGGTTCCTCACAGCATCCACCATAGGACACCATTCACCATGGCCTCAAAGTGACTACCTAGGGGTAGGTCCTGGGATTGCCTTCCTATGTAGGCTGGAAGGTTTGCTGGAAAGAGAGTGCCCTGTTTCCATTCCCACAGGCCTTGAGTTTTGGGGTTTCTGTTGGATTTGGAATAACTTTTGCCCTCTCTGGATTAGTTGCCCTTAGCTCTAACATGGATGGACCTGCTGTCACTGTTGTGAGCCATGGACAAGGGAGGTGAAAGAACTCTGCACTCTGTAAAAGGTGGTGCACACCTCACTCTTTGCTGCTGTCAGAACTGTTCTGCCCCGGGGAGGGGCATGGAACCCACGAGGTAGACTTTCAAGTCCCAGGGCTCCATGAAAGAAGGAGGCAGAAACTTTCACAGGCCATCCAAGAGAAAGCTGCTCTGAGGCAAACAAGACATTACCAGTAACTGGTGAGCTGGGGCAAGAATGCAGACCGACTGCAAAGGTCCATCTCTGGAGAGTCCCTTCCAGGTGTGGGAGATGGTGAGAGCCATTAATGCTCAGTGGGGAGGGGGCTGGCATGTGAAGGTCCCAGCCCCTGCCTGGGACTGGAGTTCCCCTGATTGTCAAGGATCAGAGTGGAGATTGGGAGGACCCACATGTAGACTATTTAACCCCTGCTAACCTGGCCCTCCTGCTCCCTTAGGTTTGGGAGAGGTCGTCCTGGCTGAGGAAAGCCCAAGGGCCTGGGCTTCACGGCCTCCTCCAAGAGCCGGCTGGAGTCTCAGTGCAGGACCAAGGGGTCAGGGCATGGAGGTTTGGAGTCCTTCAGCTTTGTGAGTGTGGCTGCAGGGAAGTGTTTAGCCAGAAACAGCCTGTGGATTTGTTTTCAGGATGGGAAGCAGAGGGTGGAAATGCCAAGGGACAACATGGGAAATGAGGTCTGGGGCTTGCTACACTCGAACCGCACAGATCTCCTGTGCTCTGAGCCTGTATCTATCCCGGGGCCACCCCAAGCTAATCTCACCTGGACTGCTCTCCCTAACAGGGCCTGGTCAACTCCTATTTCTGCTTCAGGTCTTGGCCTGATGTCACTTCCCCAAAGACGCTTTCCCTGCCCCATCAGTCTAATTCCATCTTCCACCCATGTTACGCTCTCATAACACACTGCACTTTTTCTTCACAGCACTCCATGGAGCTTAGAAATACATATTTGTGCATTAATATGTGATTAACATCTATCTCATTCCCACTGGAGTGTAAGCTTCAGGAGGGCAGGACCATCATCTGTTGCTCATTATTTTCTCCTCAGTGCCTGGCCCAGTGCTTGGCACACGGGAGGCATGCAATGAATAAATGAATGGATTAATGAATCAATGAAGGAATGAAGGAAGCACTGTCCTGGAATAAAGTGAATCTGAGCATCCTCTAGAACACGTGGCTTCAGTAACAGTTATTATTTGATCCTTTCAACTGTCTTCCCAGCACTACCCTAGTTTTACATGCATTTTATTTCATCACAGTCTAAGAGGTGGATATGATTGTCCCACTATACAGATGAAGAAACTGTATAGAAGAGTCTGAGATGAAGACCTGCTTAAATCTCATGGCCTAAGTATGTAGCAGAGCTACATAAGAAATCTAAGCTGACCACCTGTTCCTTTACGTCCTCTGTCCAATTCCAGGGCACCAGCATCCCTTGCCACCCCCTTCCTCCCCTTCCCTGCCCTATACCCAAAAGGCCTTACTTCAAGAGCCTGAGTTGACAGGTAGGCTGCCTGAGCCCTTCACAGAGCAGCCTGATGCCGAGGTCACCCAGGTCATTCTGCTGCAGGTCTAACTGTGTCAGGTTGGAGTTGGCACTGAGCATGGAGGCCAGGTCCTGGCAGCAGCTGGATGTGAGGCCACAGCTGACCAGCCTGTGGGAGAAACGCACACAGGCCCACATTATTGTCCTGAGGGCCCTTTCTTTAGGGTAATGAGGGTCTGTGGCCCTTGGGGGGGGGGTCCTTGGTGACATTAAAGGAAGATAAAAGACGTCTGGCATGTAGTAACCTGGGAGGGTTTCATTTTCTCTGGTAGCCAAGGAGCCACTCAGGATGTAGGCAGCCTCCCTTTTTCACTCCTGTGTAATTCTCACAAATCCTGCCTAATCCTCAACCTTATATGATTAATTTACCCAACGTTCCACTTGTACACCTGCATCAAATTGTTAACTACATTCACCCTGCCAAAGGGCCAGTTAGCTGATATGGGCTGCTTTGGTGGGTTTCAAAACTAAGGGCATCTATCTGCCCTTCCCCCACCTCATCCAGCCAAACTCTCTCCTTCTCTCTGTCCCATTGTCTTAGGGCAGCTCCCTTGGCCTCCTGTGCCACCTCCCTCCCCACCCCCCCAAAAAACAAAAGTACTGTCAATGGGAGCAATTACAGCAGTTGCTGAAGCTTGCAGCTTGACTCTCTCAGCTTCTGGAATATGTGCTTAGCTCCGGCGTCCAGAAGCATGTTGAAGCTCAGATCCAGGTTGATCAGGGTGCTTCTGGCACTTATCCCACAGGCAAGGTCCTTGCAGCTTTCTGCTGTGAGGCCGCAGCTGGCCAACCTGTGGGAGACACGCACCAATGGCCTTGAGTTTACTCACCTGTTGATCCCACAAACACCGACAAGTACCCATCGAACACCTCTTCTGTGCCAGGCAGAGGTCAGTAAGATCCCTCAGGCCCCCAGAAATGCATAGATGCTGGGGGAGGAACATAGAAACAAATAACAGTGAGCCAGTTTCAGATCTCTTTTAATGAAAAGCCTCCTATGATTTCCCATGTCATCAGGGTTAAAGTCAAGGTCATTGTCCTTGACTATGGGACACTGAAGATCTGGCTCCTTGTCATCTCTGTTCTCATCTCATATCCTTTTTGTCTGCATCCTCACTGGTCTCCTTGCTGTTCCTTAAACACTCCAGCATGGTGCCACCTCAGGACCATTGCACGTGCTGTTTCTTCTGCCAGAAACAATATTCTCATTTGATATTTCATGGCTTGTTCACTCACCTGCTTCAGGTGTTTGCTTAAAAGTTAGCTTGGTGAAATCTTGCCTCACCCCGTTCACTATTTAAAATTGCACACCCAGCCCCGTCCTCTACTCCTTTCTGCTTTACTTTTCTCTATAACCCAGATCACATACAATATATTTTACTTATTTGCTTTTTGTCCCCCGCTTCCAGAATGTAATCTCTATGAGGAAGGAGTTTTGCCCGTTTTCCTTACTCAGTGTCTGGCACATAGTAGACACTTAATAAGTATGTGGTGAATAAAGGAAAGAAATAGTGTCAAGAGGGGCAGGTCAGGCACAATTGAAAGCAGAGGAATAAGGGGTGAATTCAGAACAGGGAAGGAGAAGAAGTATGAGTGATGAGTAGGAATTCACCTAAATGAGAGTGGTGGGAGGAGACACTTCTGGCTGGCACAGTGGATAAAAACTGCAGCATGTGTTTAGTATAGTGACGTTGGCATAAAGGCTCCAAGAGAGGAGACAAAGTTTTATGCTAAAGCTAGAAAATATCAAGATAGTGGTAGGGTTGGATGTCCTTATTAGATGTTTGGACCTTGTTCAGGTGGCAGTGATGAGCCAGTGACAGTTCTTGAGGAGGGTAGTGATGTGTTGCTTTGCTTTGGAAAGATCCCTGACAGTGAGTGGAGGATGGTTGGATGGGGCGAGGCAGGGAGCAGGTGGTCCGGATGAGAGAGGATGAGATAAGCAGTGGACTCAGAGCACTGGCTATGGTAGGTGTTTCTGGCATATCCAACAGTACTCGGTGCCTCTCTAGATGAGGGGCCAGGGAAGCTTCTCTACATTAGATACAGAGTTGATGCTGTGGCCACACACTGAGAGAATCAGTGTGAGAGGAGGCAGGGTCAGCCTCATAGACATACAGCCAGTGCAGTTGCCCGTGGCCCCATGCTTGGGGTTTAACGCCCTGTGGTCACCATGTTGAGTTTCTTATTAATTTTATCTTTCAATTTATTTTTGTAAGTGAAGACTGATGGGATAATGGAGACTCAGCTCACGTGTTCCCGTCTTCTGCCACCTCCATACCTCCGCAGGAAGAGTTCTTGGCCAACTAGTTCCCTTCCACTTAATGCCATGGGGCTCAACTCAGACTTCCCCTCTGCCCATCGACCATTGTCCCCATGGGAGTGCCAGTCACACATGGTGAGGATCTGGGTTGGCATCTTGGAGTTGTGCATAATGCAGCATCATGGCACCTTTGGTGATTTGTTGGGGGCAAGTCTCTCACCCTCGGTGGATCCAGATACCTAGTGCATCCTGGCAATACCCTGATGGGGGGGGTCATCCATCTGCTGTGGGTCAGGGTGGTGGGCCACAGGAAGGGGAGTCTGGCTTGACTTTTCCACCCATTCTAGGGCACGGTGCATGAGTCTGGATGCTGGTGGGAGGAGAAACCTGGCATCTGATGGGCTGTGGTCACATTGATGTGGCCAGGTCCCCTGGTACCTGCAAGAGTCTGCATGCATCTGCGTGCCAAGGGAGTGCAATATTAAACAGCAAATAAAAAGCACCATGATAGGTTGAGAGAGTCTGGGGTGGAGGAGAAAAAAGCTTTATATCTTAACACTTTTAATCGCACTTTTCCCCCCTGATGTTTGAGCAAGGGCACTGCATTTTCATTTTGTACAGGGTCCTTCAAATTATCCAGCTGGTCCTGACAGGAGGAGCAGGATTTGTCTGGTTAAGGAGGAAGTCTAGTTTAGAAAACACTGAGTTTGAAGAGCCTCTGGGACACCCCAAAGGAGGGTGTTGTTTGGGTCTGGAGCTGTGATGAAATCTTGGCAGGTGCCTGCAAGGAGGGGGCTTGGGATGTGATTTCTTTGTTTCTTCATTTTCGCTGCCTCTCTGTGTTTGTTTCTATGTATTAGGTAGATTTGCTATTTCTCCCAGGCTTGGCTGGGTGGCCTTATGTAGTAGGGGTCCTGTGGGGCCCAGTGGCATAGTTTCCCTAGTTACCTGCTTCAGGTGCTCCAGGAATGTCCCTTGTGGGGGTTGTGTGTGCCCTCCTGTTATAGTTGAGCCTTGGTTGCTATTGGCACGTCAGTGAGTGAGATTGATCCTTAGGCTGACGGGCTGTGAAGTTTGGCCACATTCTCAGCTTATGGGCTGCTGCTGTGGTGGTAGGGGACTTATCCCAATGTGTGGGATTTGCCCCAATGGGCTCTGGTGCCTGTTGAGACCACCCTTTGTATATGCTGCTTGTGGGGCTAATTGGGTTGTGTTCTGCTGTGGTCTGAAGCCGACCTCCAAGTATGTTGGTTCTGGGGCTTCTTGGGAGGGGCTTTGGTGCAGGCCCAGGTCACCTACTGCCTGTGACTGTTCAGGGACTACCTGGTAGGAGCTACAAAGTGACCCGTGGTTATTCACTGCTTATGTTCTAAACCTGGAGGCACGTGGGAGAGGCTATGCTATGAACCGAGGATATCTGCCACCAGTACAGGGCCTGGGGTAGCTCTGCAAAAAGCCAGGACACCCTGAGGCCTACTTCCACCTGCCTGCTCCCTTAAGATTCAGCTGCTGATAGAGCCTCGTGAGGTATGCAGTTTGGGTGAGGCAGGGTCACAGGGAATCACTAGAGTGGGAAGAGTTGTGGTTACCAGATTAATGTAAATCCTGGTTTGGTGTCAGTGCTGAGCCTGGAGCTACTTAGCAAAAGTCTCAGGGCACACTGAGGCCAGCTGCCACCCACCTGGGTCGTGAGGACTTCAATAGTTTTCCAAGAAAGCATGCAATGCAGGTGGAGCTGCCTGCTTGGGGAGAAAGTGCCTTCAGTGTTGGGGGAGTTGTACGGGGCAGGGTTCCAGTGAGTCAGCAGCTGTGGAGCAGTGGAGCTCATCAGGCCAATCAGATTCAGATTTGGCCGTGGTGGGGGTGGGATCAACACAGGAAATATGGCGCCCGCCTGCCAGCTGCATGGGAGGAGGACCTCACACAGGCAAAACGCCAATTGTCCTTCAGTTCGCCCCCAAAGCCACACACCTGTCTGCCTCCCCCCTCCCCCCCACCGTAAGTCTCTGATGCCTTCTGAGTCATCGTCCCTCTGCTGGACTCCAAGGTGAGTGGCTGTGGCCAAGCAAGTGAGTCCGTGCGCAGGCCATGTAAGAGGACTTCTGTGTTTCTCACAGCCTTCCATCCCACTTGGACAGTTGGAATTCCTACTGTTTTTCACAGCCAGAAGTTGTGGGGGCTGCTCTTCCCAGAACCAGTACTTCAGTCTGGGGAGACGGGTGTAGAGCTGGGGCCCCTTGCTCCTCTGCGGGGAACCTCCTCCGTGGAGATATCCCTCCTGATTCTCAACTGTCACTCAGAGGTTTGGGGCCCATTCCTCATCTATGTCCCTCCTACCAGTCTCATTGTAGCTTTTTCTTTATATCATTAGTTATAAAACTTCTGTTCAGCTAGACTTCAGATGGTTCTCCAGGTTGATCGTTCTATAATTTAGTTGTAATTTTAATGTGTTCATGGAAGGAAGCAGGCACAGTGTTTATCTAGTCCACCATCTTGGATCTCTCAGTGACAGGATTTTCTACATACAAGAGCACATCACCTGCCAATAGAGATAGTTTTACTTTTTCTTTTATAATCTGCAAGATTTTATTTCATTCTCTTGCCTAATTGCCCTGACTAGACCCTTCATTGCAATACTGAACAGAAGTGGCAAAAGCGGAAATTTTTATCTTGGTCCAGTCTTAGGGGGAAAGCATTCAGTCTTTCAGCATTAAGTATAATGTTAGTTGTGGATTTTCATAGGTGTTCTTTATCAGGCTGAGAAAGTCCTCTTGTATTCCTAATTTGTTGAGTATTGTTAATATGAAAAGATGTTTGATTGTCAGCTGCTTTTTCTGCGTCTATTGAGATGACCACGTGATTTTTGTCTATTAACATGATTATTTCATTAATCAAGTTTCCTGGGTTAAACCAACTTTGCCATGCTGATAAGTCCCACTTGGTCATGATGTACAATCCTTTTTGTAGGCTTTTAGTATTTTGTTGAGGATTTTTGTATCTATATTCATAAGAGGTATTGGTTTGTAGTTTATTTTATTACTTGTGATTCTCTTGTCTTTGTCTGATTTTGATATCTGGGTACCGCTGGCTTCAAAGAATAAGTTGGCAACTATTTCCTTCTGTATTTTTTTGAAGAGTTTGAGAACATTGGTGTTAATTCTTCTTTAAATATGTGGTAGAACTAATTAGGGAAGCCATCTGGACCTGGGCTTTTCTTTGTAGGAAGGTTTTGTTTACTAATTCAATCTCTTACATCTGGTTTATTCAGATGTTTCTATTCCTGAGTCAGTTTCAAGTAGTTTGTGTTTTTCTAGAAGATGGTCCATATCATTTAGGTTATCTAACTTGTTGGCTTACAGTATTTCATAATATTCCCTTAAAGTTCTTTTAAAGTTTTTCTTTGAGGTCAATTGTGATGTCTTCTCTTTCATTCCTGATTTTAGCAATTTAAATCTCTCTTTTTATCCTAGTCAGTCTAGCTAAAAGTTCATCAATTTTGTTGGTCTTTTCAAAGAAAAGACTTTTGGTTTCATTATTTTCAATATTGTTTGCTTTCTTCAGCTAGCTTTTGGTTGTTTGTCCCCCCACTTCTCCCCCCCCCTTTCTTTTTAACTGCAGTACTTTATTTTCCTCACAATGACATGTTGCTGGGGCCTAATGTTCTCACATGACAGTAGAAAATCAAAATTTGTTGTCATCTCTTAAAGAATTGAGAATTGCATAAAAAACCTTACATAAATGAAAAGGATGAATACATTTACAGGTGTGAATGCAAACTGTTTTCCAACTCAAGGCAAGTAATAACCCACAGTGTTCTGGCAGGAAAACATCAGCTAAAAAATGAAAATGGATCCTAATGCCCAGACCCTCCCACCCCCATTAGACCAGCAGGATAGAAGTGACTCTTGCTGGCCTCTAGAGAAACCCTGGAATAGGTAGCTCTTCCACATTAATATCCTGCACAGATCAAGAAATGCGTGGTCTTACAGATTATCGAGCCACTGGATTTCTCTTGCTTAAACATGTTTTCGCTTCAGCCACCAAGTGACTGAGTTGCATGTACGATGGGTTTAAATCAAAGATATGTACAGGGTATTAAACACGCACCAAGGGAAGAGTTAACTTGACTACAAGGTCAAAATCAGCAACCAAGTCTACAATCCAGTGCTGATATCAGATACAAGCTTCAAGGACAGATTTCTTTTCAAAGGCTTATTCCAGTTTCACGAGGCTAGCATGAGGTGCATACATTTGCCAGGGCAAACTTATACTTCTGATGAACTCACGCAGCAAGTGCTATGTATCTGCTCACCACCCATTTAGAAGCATTTGTGATGGACGATTGAGGGGCCCGACTTGTTGTACTCCTGCTTGCTGATCCACATCTGTTGGAAGGTGGACAGCAAGGCCAGGACGGAGTCCCTGATCCACACCGAGTGCTTGCACTCTGGCGGGGTGGTGAGCGTGATCTTCATTGTGCTGGGGTCCAGGGCTGTGATCTTTTTCTGCATTCTGTTGGCGATTCTGAGGTCCATGGGGGTCCCACCAGACAGCAGTGTTGGCATACAGGTCCTTCTTGATGTTAATGTCATACTTCATGGTGGAGTTGAACGTGGTCTCATGGATGCTGCTGGACTCCACACCAAGGAAGGAAGGCTGGAAGAGCGCCTCTGGACACTGAAAGTGCTTGTTGCTGATGGTGCTCACCTGCCTGTCAGGCAGCTCGTAGCTGTTCTCCAAGTAGGAGGAGGATGCAGTGGTGACCACCTCTAGCTCAAAGTCCAGGGCAGCATAGCAGAGCTTCTCCTTGATGTCACACATGATTTCCTGCTCAGCAGTGGTGGTGAAGCTGTAGCCACGCTCTGTGAGGATCTTCATGAGATAATCGGTCAGGTCCCGGCCAGCCAGGTCCAGATGCAGGATGGCGTGGGGGAGGGCGTACCCCTCATAGATGGGCACAGTGTGGGTGACCCCATCCCTAGAATCCATAACAATCCCGGGGGCAGCCAGAGGCGCAGGGACAGCACTGCTTTGATGGCCACGTGTATAGCTGGAGTGTTGAAGGTCTTGAGCATGAGCGGAGTCATCTTCTCACGGTTGGCCTTGGCATTCAGGGGGTACTCGGTCAGCAGCACAGGGTGCTCCTCAGGGGCCACACACGACTCATTATAGAAAGTGTGGTGTCAGATTTTCTCCATGTCAACCCAGTTGGTGATGGTGCCATGCTCGATGGGGTACTTGAGGGTCAGGATGCCACACTTGCTCTGGGCCTTGCCACCCATGTCTCTGTTTTTCTGCCCCTTGCTCACATGATGCTCTGGTGTCAGGGACGCCCGACAATGGATGGGAACACAGCCTGGGGAGCATCATCCCCAGCAAAGCCCACTTTGCACATGCCAGAGTCATTGTCAATGACGAGTGCAGTGCTTTCTTCTTCCATTGTGATCAGTGGAGGCGGCGGTCCTGGGGCAGAGGAACAGACAATAGAACAACAAGAAGACAAGGAGAGGGAGCCAGCTGCAACCAGGCAGGTTTTTTAAAGTTTCTTAAGGGGGAAGGTTAAATTATTGATTTGAGCTCCTTCCTCTTCATCTCCTCCTCCTCTTCTTCCTCTTCCACATTTCCTCCTTTTTTCTTACATACACTTTTTTTTTTTAAAGAATAGTTTTAGGTTCACAGCAAAATTGGTCAAAAGCATGGAGAGTTCCTATATACTCCTGTCACCACATGCACAGTCTCTCCCATTATCAATACCTGGCACCAGAGGGGACATTTGTTGCAATCAGTGAACTTACACTGACACATCATAATTATCCAAAGTCCATAGTTTTCATTAAGGTTCACTCTTGGTGCTGTGCATTCTATGGGTTTTGACAAATACGCATATAAAATGACATGTATCCACAATTATAGTGTCATACAAAAGAGTCACTGTGTTCTGTTCGTTTATCCTTCCCTCCGCCGGAGCCCCTGGCAACCACAGATCTTTTACTCTCTACATATTTTTGCCTTTTTTAGAATGTCACATTGTTGGAATCATATAGTATGTAGCCTTTTCAGATTGTCTTTTTTTCACCTACTGATATGCATTTAAGCTTTCCCCATGTGTTTTCTTATTTTTATGGCTCATTTTTTTTGTCCCTATGCTGAATAATATTCCATTATATGTATGTACCACTATATATCTGCTCACCTACTGAAGGACATCTTGGTTCCTTCCAAGTTTTTGCATGCCTGCTATAAACATTGGTGTGCAGGTTTTTGTGTAGACATAGGTTTTCAATTCATTTGGGTAAATATCAAGCAGCACAATTCCTGGATCATATGGCAAGTGTGTGTTTAGTTTTGTAGTGCACTGCAAAGTGGCTGTACCGTTTTGCATTTCCTACAACAATGTATGAGAGTTCCTGTTGCTCCACATGCTTGTCAGCATTTGGTGGTGTCAGTGTTCTGGATTTTGGCCATTCTAATGGGTGTGTGGTTGTATCCATTCTTCCTTTAAAATCTAGGCATCAATAACTATAAATTTGCCTCTAACTACTGATTGAGCTGCATCAAATAAGTTTTGGTATGTTGTGGTTTTTTGTTTTGTTTTGTTTTCATTAATCTCAAAGTATTTTCTAACTTTCCTTGTGATTTCTTCTTTGACCCATTGTTTTTTTAGGAGTATGTTGTGTTATTTCTGTGTGTTTGTGAATTTCCTAAATTTCCTTTTGTTATGGACTTCTAATTTCATTACATTATTTGTTTTATGGGGCAATCTTATTTTTGCATAGAGCTTTATTTGTTATCTGCTTGACCTCTCCACTTGGATACCTCAAAGGAACTTGAAATAAACATTCACAAAATCACACTCATGACATCCCTCCCCCCACCCACTCCTCTTCCAGTATTTCTGATCTTAGTGAAGGTGCCACTGTCCCATGAGTTTCTCTGGCCAGAGACCTACATTATCCTATATATCTCCATCTCACTTTCTCCATAAATCCAATCCGTTACTGAGTCTGGAAGCTTTTACTTTTTTTTTTAGATCTCTTGAATCCATTCACTTTTTTCCATTTTCATGGCCAACATTGTAGTCTGAGATATCACCATCTCTTGCAGAAATTACTTAATTTTCCTTAGTCCGAGCTTTCACCATCTTTACAGGAACTACTGACACTTTCCTCTGAACTGGTTTCCCAACCTCTACTTTTACTCTCCTCCAAACCATTTTTCACATTGCTGGCTGTTTCTACTTTGAAAACGTACTTATCTCATCAACTTTCTGCTTAAAATTCTATTGCATTAGGAAAAAACCCTTAAATTCCCACAGGACCCATGAAAGCTGGCATAGTCTGTCTCCTGCTGATCTCTGTAGCCTCGTCGCTCCTTTTCTCTCCATCCTCTGGTTTCATGGGACTGCTTTCAGTTCCATGACTGCCCATCTTCCCTCCTGCCACAGGGCCTTTGTACATGCTGTTCCCTCTGCCTGGGACTTTCTTCTCTCCTGTGTCACTTAGGTAAATCCTCAATATTCTTCAGATGTCCTTCAAGCTTTACTTTCTTAAGGAAATTTTCCACTGGAAACCCTTATCTGGGCTAATAATTATACATTTGTGTGGTTAACATCAGTCTCTTGCAAGCTCTAGAATAAAAGAA
Organism: Rhinolophus sinicus; assembly: GCF_057876585.1. Taxonomy (NCBI): domain Eukaryota; kingdom Metazoa; phylum Chordata; class Mammalia; order Chiroptera; family Rhinolophidae; genus Rhinolophus; species Rhinolophus sinicus. The sequence goes on from NC_142512.1 coordinate 15,564,238, forward strand.
TCCTGTCTGTGTTTGCTCACTATAGTAGCACTGGCCCCTGGTACAGTGCATGGCCAGAGAGGTGCCCAATGAATATTTGTTGACTACAAAGATCAACCACCCATCCGAGACATTGGTTCTATCTTGGATCTCTTGTCTATCCCTGTTTTAGAACAGAACCCAGGCCAGACTCACCGCAGGGTCTTCAGGCGGCAGTGAAGACATTTCAGGGCCTCACAAAGACTCTGTACTGCAGAGCAACTCAGGAAGTTTCCACTCAGGTCCAACTCCTTGAGGCTTCCACTGACTTTGAGAACGGAGAAGAAAATCTTCCACCAGGCATCTGTGAATGGGACCCAGCTGGACCTGAGGAAGGGAGAGAGGGACAGGAGAGATGTGAGCTGTGTGTGCAGGGCCTTAGGTGCACAGCCCAGCACGACACAGTGGGGCTCTGCCCCTGTGAGTGCCGGGCTGCAATGGGCAATGTTATCACCAGACATGACTAGCCTCTTTGACTGTCCCTCTGCTCCTGCCACCCTAGGCTAGGTGCCCTCCTCAGTGTGGCTCCTTATTGTACAGCTATACTATACTGAAGTGTTCATTTTGTGGATCCATTTCTGCCTCAGTCTGGGAGTTCCTTGAGGTCAGGGGCAGATATTGTCCATCATTTAATTGCAGAGACTGGCATAGGGCCTGGCACAGAGGAGGAACTCGGGGATGCAGAGAAACTTCCTCCCTTCAATGCAGACATGCCTGTTTTCCTTTGGCACATATATTCTGTAGTCCCAGTGTTCAGAGAGGAAAGGAGGAGATGGGAGGAGGGACCAGACTCTGGGAGAGGTGGTTTAAAGATGATGTTGTGATGGGAATGTTGTATATGACTATATGTACTGCTGTCCAGGTTGACTTGTATGGGACCCTATCCTTCCAAAGATGGCAAGACCATGAAGAGCGTCCCAAGGAGAGAGACAAGGCAAAAAGGGAATGTCCCAGGAGAGAATTTTGCAGCTTGGGGAAAGAGGATGATGAGCTTTTTCTGGGAGTGTTAGGGTTCACTGCCTTGTATAATTTCCACCAATTTAAATTCTCCATTTTCACAGACTGCTTTAGTGATTTCATCTACTGCTGGGCTCAGTGACTCAAACTCTCTTTCAAATTCCAGACTGGCATCTCTATTTTTTTGCCAGATAGCTCACCTCGACAGCTGAGTGGCACCTTGGCCTAATATGTCCCATTATGTCCCCCATTCCAGTCACCTTTCCTCCCAAGTCTGTAGAACCTGCAGAGGTGAGGAGCAGAGGCTGTGGAGCCAGCTGCCGGCATGTGAATTCCACTTCTCTGTGCTCACTCAGTCTCCTCAGCTGCAAGAAGGAGACAAGAGTTCCTACTGGAGAGGGTTTTGTAAGGATGTCAAGATATTACAGAGTATCCCCCAAATTTAAGCTTTAACAGCTCCAGACATATACATGCTGCAATGGTACCAAAAACTCATCATTTGAAAGTTTAATTATTTGATTTCTTTAAAACATGTATTTCATTTTGGGAAATTTGCATAATACATTTTTAAACTTTTCATTTTGGTCAATAATTGCCATCATTAATCTTTAATCAGAGGGACTGAAAGAAAAAAACATTTATTATTCAAAATGCACATTGCTTAATTATAAACCAGATACCTGGCCCTCCCCATCCTTACTATCTTGGTTTGGTCCTCCTGTCCTTTCCCACAGCCTTTGGCTAATCTTCATCATTTCTTCCTGGACTTTTTGTTTGTTTGCAGGAGCCTCCTTGCTATTCTCTCTGCCTTGCCTGCCTCGACACCTCTAAAGTCTCCCTCCCCTCAGCAGCTGCAGCCTCTGACTTTCCCATGGGACACTCTCCAGGCTCCATCTACCCCTGTCCCTTGCAAACACTCTTGCCTTGCCCCATTGCTCCCCACCTGGCCTCTGCCTCTGTGCCTGTACAGGACACTTCTGAAGGCCACTAGCATTTGCCACACCTGTACCCAGGTCCTTTAAGGACCAGTTCACCTTTATAACCATGAACAACTAGAAATAACCTAAGTACCTCAAAATGGAGGGATGGTCAAATCAGTTGTGGCACCTTCCCTGTGGAATATCATATGGTCATTCAAAATGATGTTGTATCAGGCTACTTCAACACATGAGAAGAGAGTCTTAATATAAAAATAAAGAAACAAAGCTGACTATAAAATAAAATATACAGTATAGCTCAGTTTTGCTCTAGAAATGTTCATAGAAAAAAGGCTAGAGGATATACCCCAATTCCTAATGATGGTCACTTCTGAGTAATGAAATTCTGGTTGATATTTTCACCTCTTTGCTAATTTACTATCCTTATTTTTCTACAAAGTACATGAGTTTCTTGTGAGAAAAAAACTTAAAAAATCTGAAAATAAAAAACCCAAATCCAGTGTTTCTTCCTCTGAGATTCTGTCCTTTTCTGGTCCACTCGTGTGATCACTCCCTTCTTTGGGCCACCATCCCACCTTGTCCATGCCTCTTTTATCATAGGCTTTGCACTGTATTCTAGTTGTTGGATGGATATCTGTTTTCTCCTCCCGATTTTCAGTTTGTTGAGGGCAGGGATGTGATTTATTAATCTGTGATCTGTAGGGCCCAGCATAAAATCAGTGTTTAGCAAATATTTATGGACTGAATCATCTGAAGAGGAGATAGACACCTAAAAGTATTAAATGATCAGTACTGCCACTGAGGTGGGGCAACCTGGATGGGGAAGTTGATGGTGTTGCTGGGGTTGGAGGGTGGTTAGAGAAAGCTACTCTGTCATATTCAGATGGTGAGTTTTAGGCAGAGTGTCTGAGGTAATAGTGCATCATTGACACAAACAAGGAAGTCAGTTTTGCAGGAAAAAATAGAGACTCCTTTCCAGACACATATATTTTGAGGTGATGGAGTAGATCTCTGGGTCAATGTCATAGTCCACAGCCATCAAGGTGGTGCCTGAAGCAGCTGAGTGAGCTGCTGCTTGGAGGAAAACATGTTAAGAGAGAGAAACAGAGGCAGGTGGGTTGTGTGGAGGGGAGCTGACATCAGCATCATGGTGGAAGGGCATCCAGGAGAGAAAATGGCTGTCATGACAGAGGCAGGAAGAGAAGCAGCAGAACAAGGCCAGGCCATAACAATATGCCCAGAAGCGGGCAGGGCAGGTCACACGGTCAGACGCTGCTGCAGAGGATCTAGGAGGACAGAGAATGGTGGTCAGACTTGGCAGTTAGAAGTCACTGGTGACCTCAGTCTTTAACCCCTGGGACCAGGCTTAGTGAGAATGCTTCCAGTGTCCAAGATGGTGGAATGACAGAGAAGCTGGAGAGAGGAAAGGGGGGAAGTACTCACAGAACGACATCAGAGGGCATCTGTGCTTGTCTGTATTGTCCACCATCATTCAGGTGAAGACTCTTCGCGCAGTAGCATTTAAAGAAGAAAGTGAACATCAGGAGCTCCATATCATTTTGGATGTACACCCTCGTTCCTTGGAAAGGGGTCAACATGTGTGTCAGGAACTTCTCATCCTGAATCTCATACAAACAGTGGAGCAACTGCCAAGAATATGGTGGCAGGGAGGAATTTCTGCGCCGGAGCTCTTGTCTAGCATAATGTAGCAGTTGCCTATGCCTCTCCTGAGATAGCTTGCATTTGAAGATGTTCTCCATTTCTCTCACCCCATGCTCACTCAGAAGGCCAAATAGGAAACATGTGGTTGGTATCCCAAATGGAGAATTTGTCTGATACATGTCTGTCAACTTTCTCAAACCTCTGGTTCTTTCCTCCTCCAATGCACAGGACAGTGCTGCAAAGAACTCCTGGAAACACAGGTGAATGAAGCTGTAGATCAGAGAAGTGGGGTGCCTTTGAAGAACACCCATCTTTAAGAGAGTGTAGGTGATGGCCTCATCTAACCCATGTTTCCTGAGGTCCCCTTGTCTGAACAGGGTCTTTCCTTGCCAAGTACCCTCAGCAGCCAGAGAGCAGAGGTCCCTCAGCTTAGTCCCGAGAGACTGAGCTTGGAGGACATGGAAAAAGTAATGCAGACAGAGGGCTGTGGTGGTGTGGGATGTCAGTGATAGTTGTTGCCTCTGTTCCATTTGCTGCTTCAGGCAAGTGCAGACCAGCCAGGACACCAAGGGCATGAGACACATGGTCAAGAGTGCCTGGTTTGATTCAACAAAGCTAAAGGCTCTAATCGCTTGGCTGTCATGTGTGAAATACTTGAAGAAATATTCCTTCCTGGCAGACTCGGAGAAACCCAGGACTTCCACCCAGCGTGGATGCTTTAAAGAAGGAATGAGCTTACACAGATCTGTGATCCGAGCTGTGATCAGCAGGGATGCCTCGGGAAGTAAAGTTTTCTTCAGCAAACTGCCCAGTAGTGTGGGCACCTGGTGAGGCTGGTTCCAGTGCAGACAGTGTTGAGAATTCTGCCCCTTCAAGTGCCACATCGATTTATCTAAATTATCAAGGATGAAGAGCAGCTGCTTCGGCTGAGACAGGATCTGTCCAGTGGGATCTGTGGGGCCAGCCCAGTCTTTTGTGATGAGCTGTCTGAGACTCATTGCCTTGAACTGGGCCAGCTCTCTGCAGTTGAAGTAGAAAACATGCTGGAAGCAGTCCCTGTACAGCCGGCCTTCTTCCCATTCTCTCTTCACCTGCCTGGCCAGTGTTGACTTCCCGATTCCAGCAACCCCATGCAGTATGACTGTACGAGACTCTTTCTGCGTACTCAGGCCTGGGCCAAATAAGTCTCCCATCCCAATCAAATGTCCTTGCTCCTCTACCACCATCTCACGTTTTCCTTCCCAGAACAGGAACTTATAGTCTCTGGGTTGAGATCTGTGTACAAGTAACAGCTGGATGAATTTTTGTTGGAAATTCTCATTCTTCCATGACTGTATGGGGCAGGGCTTCTCTTTCCTTTGGTTCTGGTATTCTTCTGGGATTTCTAAGTAAGGGAGGGAGAGATGGAACATAAAGGTATAGGATACGTTTGTTCATTTGTCCCTTCCTTCCTTCATTGAACAAGTTTTTAAGGCACCCACTCCAAGCTACCCACTGTTCTGGCTTCTGATACTTGTATGTTTTTGCCACATCAGTGAAAGGAACATGGGCTCTGGGTGAGAAGTTCCCAGCTCAAGTCTTGACCTGAGCAAATCATATGTCCTGTGTGATTTCTACCACTTTCTGTTCTCATTAAACTCATGACCGAGCCTCAGCTTTATCATCCATAAAATGGGGATTATGATATCTCCTTATACATGGTCATGGTACAGTGAAGGAGATAATGGATGATGTAGCAGATTCAATTGGTTCCTGACAGCACCCCCTCTGTACCCACCATTGAAGCACATGCCAAGGGTATCCTCTTGTAAGCACCTGTGGTTGTCTATCTGAGCGGTCTCTCTTAGTCCATGAGCAGGACAGGCCAGAAATGCTGGGTGAGTTAATGCTCCAGGAAGAGTCTTCTACCAATGACAGATGGCAGTTCCTTGGCCCCCAGGAGAGAAAACTCTGAGGTGTGTTCTACACTGTCTCCTAGAGATTTTCAGTGCATTGAATCTCAGTTGCTCACAGGGGTAAACTACTCCATAACACAGGTTACTTTGGTTTCCCTCTTCCCTGTCTCACTTCTCTTTCTACTGGTGCTTCCAGGGAACCACTTTTCAAATAAGCCACCTGCACTCCAACCCTGTCTTAAGGTCTGCTCTTAGGGTCTGGGGAAATCACCTAGACAGTCAGGAAAGTGCTTTTTGAACTGAGGAGCTGAGCACATGTCAGGGATTGTCCCCCAGGGAGGGACCTCAAGCTCATATCTGAGTCAGATTCTAAGTGGAATAACTGTTACAACCCTTCTTCCTCTTGACATATTTTGAATGCCTCTCACTTCTCATCTTAGGTGAGATGATGTAAGTGATTCATCTGGGATCCTGAAGCCCAGTTCATCTTGGGAAACCTGCTGGATGTCCAGAGTATACAAGGCCAATTTTCACCTTTAGCTTGATGAGACTAAGATATCAGGGGTCCACCCCTACTTCTGAAATTATGACCTGTAGATCCATTTTAATTGTTTCTTGTGAGAACCTTTCTGGCAATGTGAAAATCTTCTAAGACTGCCAGGAGGGCCACTCTGGGTCACCCCACTCAAGGTCTCGTGTTTGCCTGAGATGCCAAGAGAGGGCTTAGGTCTTCTTGGTGCTATGTTCTCCCTTATATCCTGGTTTCAAAGGATCTGTCAGCATGCCACGTATCTAACTCCTCTTGATTTAGTAAAAGTTTCAAAATCCTCCCCCTATCACCAATACCTCTAACAGGTTACATTTTTAATATTACACTTTGGACCAGGGGTTGGCAAACTCTGGTCAAAACCAGCTGTCCACCTGTTGTACAACCTGTGACCTAAGAATGATTATTGCATTATTAAATGGTTGAAAAAATCAAAATAATATTCCATGACATGTGAAAATCATATAAAATTCAAGATTTAGCATCCATAAATAGTTTCATTGTAATACAGCCACGGCTATTTGTTTATGTATTATATATGGCTGCTTTCAGGTTATCATGAAGAGTTGATTATTTACAATAGAGACAATATGGCTCACAAAGCTTAAAATATTTACTTTCATGTCCTTTACACATTAATTTTACCTATCTGCACTCTTCATATGTCAAAATTCATACCATGTAGTTTTTGCACTCACTACAAAACTTTTGTTGGGATATTATTTTGTTCAAGATTACCACTTGAAGAATACCCTTAGAATTTAATAAGATCATGGAATAGGAGATACCAGTTTCCCCCTCCTACAAAAAACATTAGGTAGCTATGCACGAATAAAAATAGCCTGGGGAGGGTTCAAGAGTCCAATTAAGAACTTAAGCCAACACAGTGGAGCAAAAATGAAGAATAATTGGACAGAAAGTATTGCTTGGAAGATTGGCTTGAAATAGCTAGGAACAAAGAAAACGTGCAGTGGCTACCAGTATCAGCATTATAGTGGTGGGTGCTATTGTGGTACCTGATAGCATGATCTGTAGAGGGATCCAGCAGTCTTTGCTGTTGAGTGCCTCAATGACCTACACAGCTGCCATACCTCAGCTTTCATTGAAGAGGACCCTGTAGTGTTCATCAGTTTGGACCCAGTGGTCTGCTTTTCAGTGGACACTGGCAGCTTTTGCCACCTAGGAAACTAACGGTCTTCTCCCCAGTGGACTTTATAGGGAGAGAGACACTACTGCACTCCCTAAAAAAGGAGCTGCTATTGTACTGCCCTGGGACCAGCCTCCTTCCGCCTAATTCTACATGCACGCCCTGGACTCCAGAGTCCTGGATGCTTTGTGTGTGCCTGTGCTTTATACTCTGGCTCTGAAGCCACTCTATGTGCACCTGCGTGAGACACCTATTATCACCCTGAGGGTGTGTGCAAGGAGGACCCAGTGCCAAGAGGGATCCTCTTGGTTCCTCCGCTGTGGGAGAAAAAGCGATGAAGAGTTCTGCAGCAGTCTTAGCCATTGAGGATCACTGAAATCTTTGCTGACACTGACCCCAGCTGATGGAGCTGCACAAGGATGACACTGGAACCTTCCTCAAACCAGAGCTGTCATACCCCACCTAGGTGGCATGATCACACCCATCCACAGGTAAATGTCTTTCCCACCAAAATGAGTTTGTAAAGCCTGGAAGAGGCAAGTACTTCATCAAATGTATAGACATCAACATAAGGTTACATGTAACATGAAAAATCAAGGACATGATACCACCAAACGAACACAATAATTTTCCAGTAATTGACATCAAAGAAATGGAGATCTGCTGCAAATTACTGGGCAAATAATTAAAAAAAAAATTTTTTTTCAGGAAGCTCATCTACAAGAGAACACAGATAGACAACTCAATGAAATAAGGAAAACAATACATGAAGAAATTAAGTTCAATAGAGAGATAGAAATCACAAAATAGAACCAAACAGTAATTCTGAAGCTGAAGAATACAATGAATGAAATGAAAATTGTAATAGAAAGCATCAACAATGGACTTGATCAAGTAGAAGAAAGAATCAGTGATCTCAAAGACAGGCCATTTGAAATTATCCAGTCAGACGAGAAAAAAGTAAAAAGATATTCTAAAAGGAGTGAAGAAAGCCTGTGCAAATTACAGGACACCATCAAGTAAAATAATATTCACATTATGGGAGTCCCAGAAGGAGAAGAGAGATATAAAGGGTCGGAAAAGTCATTTAAAGAAATCAAAGCTTAAAACTTTCTAAACCTGGAGATAGATATGGACATTTAGGTAGATGAAGCTCACAGGTCCTGACACAGTTTCAACCCCCAAAATACTTCACTTATACACATTGTAATAAAACTGTCAAAGATCAAAGACAAAGAATTTTGAAAAAAGCAAGAAAAATATGACTCATCACATACCAGGGAACATCCCCCCCCCCACCCCCCCATAAGACTAGAAGCAGATTTCTCTGCAAAAACTTCACAGGCCAGGAGAGAGTGGGATGATGTATTCAAAGTGCTGGGAAAAAAAAAGTCAACCAAGAATACTTTACTTAGCAAAGCTTCAGAAATGAAGGAGATAAAGGCTTTCCCAGATAAAAGCTGAGGGACTTCATCATCACTAGACTTACAAGGATTGCTAAAGTGAGTTCTTCAAGCTGAAATAGAAGGATGCTAATTAGTAACTGGAAACCATGTGAAAGTATAAATCACACTGGTGAAGGTAAGTATATAGTCGAATTCAGAATATCATATACTGTAATAGTGGTATGTAAATAACTTTAGTAGAAAGGTTAAAAGACAAAAGTATTAAAAATAATTATAGTTACAATAAAGTGCTAATGAATATACAATATAAACGATGGAAATTTGACATCAAAAACATAAATATGGGTGATGGAGTGAAAGAGTAGAGTTTTTGTATGTGATTGAAATTAAGTTGATATCGGCTTACAGTAGACAGTTTAACTTTGAGATGTTTTATGTAAGATTCATGATTGGCACAAAGCAAAACCTATAGTAGTAGATACACAAAAGACAAAGAGAAAGAATCAAAGCATACCACTATAGAAAATCATCAAATCACACAGACAGACAGCAAGAGAGAAAGAAAGGAACTATAAAATAACTAGACAAATAATTAACAAGTCCTTATCTATCAATAATTACTTTAAATGTAAATGGATTAAATTCTTCAATCACAAGACTAGAGCAACTGAATGGATAAAAACCCAGACAACAAAAAAACCCAAAAACCAAGACCTGATTATATGTTCCTACAAGAGACTCACTTCAGTTTTAAGGACACATATACTCTAAAGGAAAGGGATGGAGAAAATATTTAATGCAAATGAAAACAAAAAGAGAGCAGGAGTAGCTATAATTATATCAGACAATGGAGCTTGAGCTGGTGACCAGGGCTTGGGAGCAGGAGGAGTGAAAGTTGGCACAAAAGGAAAGGAAAGAGAAAAGGAGCACAGGGAAGCCGGGGCTGGCAACCTTCACAAAGCAGCAGCAGGGTGGAGGTAGAAATCACTGCACCAGGAATGGGTGATTCTAAGTTCCAGTCCTGGTTCTGTTTCCAAGTGCTGTGTGAGCATGGACTTTGAAGAGGAAAAGGAGTAGCTGAGATTTACAACCTGGGCGACTCAGTATGGTGGAGGCCCAAATAAGAGAAGTCAGGAGAGGGAACTGACTTGGGCTGAGGATTAAGCTTACCTTCCTCTTGGGTTTCATCTGGAGAACAAAGTCCTCTCCCCTTGGAACATTCTGGACCACCCTGACTTCAAGGACCTTCTGAGTCTACCGAGATTACAATCTGGACAAGGACCATGTCACACATGGCATCTTGTTGGGTAACGCTCACTGCCTGGCCTGCATAGGTCTCAGTTTACCCATCTGTCAATTCAGAGTGGTTGTAATCTCATCACTGAAATGTTCCTGCAAGATTATTCCTAGGCCTACTGACCCCACAACCGAATCCTGGCTCCTCATTCTTTTTTCTGTAGTTTCCCTCTGCCCAGGTCCCCATGCAGCTACAGGCTCACATGGGTGAGACCCAACTGGCTGGTTTGCAGTTACACCTGGGGCCCTTGGGCCAACATAGTAAGCCTCACTTTCCACCTATGTCCAGATGTGTGAGGCAGGGTTTCTAATTCTTTCTCTCTAAGTCCTGGAGGAGCCTCAGGAACTCAGGGTCACAGAATTTCAGCACCATGGTGGAGGTGAACCCCATGGGGGCCTACTGCTTGCGTGCAATTGGGGAGTAGAGGAATGGAGGATATTGGGCTGTGAGAAGCAGATGAGGAGGTTGGGGGCTTGCCAGAGGGGAGGGGCAGGAACCAGGGGACTTAAACAGGGGTTCTTCAACCAAGAAGAAACAAGAAACCAAGAGACCCTGTCTTCGCTAAGATAGGTCAGGAGAAACCAGTGAACCCATTGCAGCCCTCCCCAACCTCTCCAGATGCTCATCAGAGAAGGATGCCCTGACACTACTGGGCAAAATGTCCTAATGTGGGGACCAGGAAATGTGCATCTCTGTCCTGGTTCTGTCTCTACCTTCCCATATAAGTCATGACTCCTCTCTGAGCCTCAGCTCTCCCACGTGGGGCTAAGAGCCTCTGCCACCCATGGCTGCTGATACTAATAACATCAGCAGTGGCAGCAATAATAGCACAGAGCTCCTATTTATTGAGCACCCACTAGGAATTAGATTCTGTGCTAAATGTCTAACATGGGTGATCTCTTTAACCCTCATATAGTCCAGGAGGCAGGATATTACTCTCCCATTTACAGATGGAAAGACAGAGCAGTGAAGCGACTTGCCCAATGTGGTAGTGCCAGGACTGGGACCTGCTTCTCTCCGACTCCCATCTATGCTTATAGCACAAGGTCAGGCAAGTGCCTGCTTGGGAGCTGGGCCTGAAACCCATACCCTTCCTGCTGGTGCCTTCTGATTGTCAGTCTCCAGTCTCTGGCCCTCTAGGCACTTCCTCCTAGGCAATGTGAGGACCACATGGGGTGCTGAGAATGCACTTAGCTGGAAATGAGGTCCAGCAAGGTCACCGCTCCCCCAGCAAGCCTCTTAACTCCAGCCTAGTATGGGCTTGGATCTTGGAGTCACTGCCCAGAGAAAGGTCTATGGAGCGGGGGGGGGGGGGGGTTCCGTATGTGTACCGGGCAGCGGGAGATGGACAGCAGGCAGAGGGAGATTTGTCTACTCACTTGACTCAGAGACCATCAGGCTCCTGGTCTGAGCATGTGGCTCACTCATGTTCATCTGCTCCTCCCAGATGTGGAGTGCCAAGTCCCGGTCCTGCAGCTCTCCGTATCGAGCCATCATGCGTGAGGACACCTCCATGCCACTTGCCTTCTCTGGTTGAGCTGAGGTCCCACCGGGAGAAGGCTCACAGAGTTCCTTGTCAGGCAGCTGCAGCTGGAGCCCCTTCAGCTCCTCCTCGTCCATTACCTCCGACTTCAGGTACATCTCTGTTCCACTGACTATGTCTGCTCCACTGGCCATCTCTGCCCCAGATCGGGGGTTCTTGGGGATGTTCACTGGGGAAGGGGTAAGTGGTGGGTGGTTAGGGGTATCAGGAAGGCAGAGACTATCAGTCTTCCTCTGCCCAATGCAAGAGTCCCACTAGGGTCATTTCTCTTTGCTTGGTAAACTCCTATTCAGGATTCAGAACTCACTTTTGTAAAACCCAGGGCATCTGCCAGTACATGGTGTTGGGAGAAGGGAGGGAAGGGGATTGGTAGGAAAAGGCATAGGAAGCAGGAGCCCAGAGGAGGCTGGGAGACACTGGAAGAGGTCAGGTTACTGGGTTGCTGGGTTGGAGCCAGGGGTCAGTCAGGAGTGTGAAGGGGCAGGAATGAGAGGATGGGAAGATAGAATGTTCAGAAAACTCACTGTTCTGAGCTCCTTAGTCTTTCCTCTCCTGGGACTTGGACGCCTGCAACCAAGCTTTGAGCTGCGATCCTGACAGGAGATCGAGTGGTGGGAGAGGTGGAGAAAATGGTGGGCTTTCAGAACCCAGGGATGAGCTTAGAGCTGCCCCTTCCCAGGTCTCTTGATACCCTGGGACACAAACAGGAAGAAGAGTCTCACCTAGCCAGAGCGGGAACAAAGATCACCCAGAGGAAATCACATGGGTGTGTGGCCAGAGGAGGGAGTGGCCAGGACGTTTATAAAAAATGGCCTGTAAGTGCACTGGAGGACATTCCACAGCCACACTTGCCAGGAGTAGAAAGTGCTGCCCTAAGAGGTGTGATGATCAGAGAGATCTGAAACTTCCATAAAGGGTCCTGAGACCAAGTATGGTGGGAGGTATGGCCTGAAGGAGGGGTGTGAGTGTTTTACTTCCTCCTCACCCCAATTAATTCTGGCACCAATTCTCTGGACAATAGCTGGGTGTCCTACAACTCAACTGTGACACTAACTACTCAGAGGCAGGCCAGGACCCTTGGGTTTAAGGGCTCAGTCCCACAAGACTGCTCCCCACCTCAGATCCCAGGTTGCCCATCTTTCTGTTCAAGTTGGTAACAAATTCAGAGCTCCCCACGCCCCACCTCTCAGATTTGGTAATTTGCTAGAATGACTCACAGGACTCAGGAAAACACTGCTTACTGGTTGATTAGAAAGGATAGACCTCAGGAACAGCCCGATGCAAGAGGTGCATACTGCAAGTTTTGGAGGATTTTATGGAGATTTCATTACATAGGCAGGGTGGATTTGTTCTTCCTGGACATAGTGCTTCAGTCTTTCTGGTGACCAGCCTCCATTCAGAAGTTATCTAGAGGCCCCCAGCCCCAGTCTTCTCACCAGCACACAAAACACTCTCTTGTCACTCCAGAGATCCCAAGGGTTTTAGGAGCTGTGTGCCAGGAACTTGAGACAAAGACCAAAGATTTATATTTTTATATTTTTGTGACTTCACAAGAGGTCTCCTAGAATTCTGGGTAACTTTGGAGACTGTGAAGGCCTGGAGGTCAAGGCCAAGGAGAGAGGGGCTGATCAAGCAGAACAGTAGCAGAGAAATGTACTCCTCCAGTGTCTGTCTTTACCCATGTCCCCAGCCAAGCAAAACCCTTGGGGGCCCAGTCACCTGTCCCTGTTTTTCTTGACCTATGGATGCGATCATGTTCGCTTTAGTGCCCCTAAGCTATCAGCACGGAGTATGGAAATCCTTGACTTATCCTTTAATTTTGGGCACATCAAGAGGGCCAGCAGAATGCGGTGTGGAGGCCCAGAGAAGCAAGAGGACTTGCTCAGATGATACAGCAGGTCAGCAGCTAAGCTGGCACCAGGAGCCAGATCTCTGGATACCCGGGCCAAGGAGTTTTCCTCTTCTAACACATTCCGTTTAATTCTAGGCCAGCAAGGTTTGGAGGAATGGATATGGGACTTGGAGTCAGAAGGTTCAGCTCTGCCTTTAGCAGTTTTGTCATCTTGGACAAGTCGCTTAGCTTGCTGGGCCTCAGTGTCTATGTCTGTAAAATAGGGGCAATAATGCCTACCTCCTAGGGTATGAAACCAAATAATGCACATGAATGCAGTAAGCACAGCTGCTGGAGCGCTTAATAGGTGCTTAATACAGGTTGACCTATCCTTTTTCTTATTTTGTCTCCTAAAACCCTACTCATTTTTCAAGGTCCAACCCAAATGTCACCTCTTTCATGAAGCCTTTCCTGCTTTCCATTCCATGGTTCATTAAGCATATCTCAGATACCTGGCAGTTCAGGTATCTGTACCTGGAGGCTGAATAGTGCAATGGAGAGCATAGGGGTTTTGGATCTGATAGGATTGTGTTCTGAGGCTGTCTTTGCCACCAGCTGACTGTGACCTTGAGCCCTTGGACGAACCAATGTATCTTGTCTGTAAAGTAAGGAAATACAGCCAAGCCTCAAATTACTATGACGGGTAAATGAATAAATAGGATAATAGGATGATGCTTAGCACAGGATCTGGAACGTAGCAGAGGGTCGAGAAACAGCAGTTACCATCTTAACATCGTGGGTTCCTTGAAGGCAGGTAACTGAGTCTTATCTTTTTGTATCCAGAAAAGTAGCTCAGTGCTTTGCATGGCGTTGATGTTCAGATAATATATGTAATGAAGAAGTAATTTAAAATATTACTTTTATTTAATTTTAATTTCCAAGTAACACATGAATTCAATTTCGTCATGAAAACTGTCAGCAGTACAGACATGGCTTCATGGAGTTTACCACTGTTCTTAGTACGTTCTATGTCCTTCCAGACACACACACCACATCTATATAAGACATGTAACTTTGTTGTAACACACCATATGTTTTATTATAAAGCATGCTTTTTTTTTTATTATGTAATACTGGATGCATACAAAAGAACCCTGCAGTGAATGTCTTTGCATGTGCCTTTTGGGATAATGCTGATGTCTTTTGGGATAGAGACCGAGAAGCAGAATTCAGAGGTTATGCACCTTTTACATTTTAGTAAAAACCATCTGATATTGGGAAAAAAATAAATGGAATAAGCATTGCTAAGAACATCACTTAAAATCGTCAGGAGGATATTAAAGAAGTAGTACCTACACACACCTTGTGCCTCAGTTGTCAGAGGGGCTAAACCTGTTGTTCAACTCAGCTCAAGGTCATAATTATCCTGGAGCCATAAACATCCCGGAACAACCACCGCCACATGGACACATATGGACTTTACTTCCTTCCTTGTCATGTTCACCTCCTTTGTTTGCATATTGGAGCTAACCAATTCCTATTAACTTAGCGAGCAATCTTTCATTTGCATGAAAGAAGTACACTCATTGTAGTTTTTGCCTTTATTTAAACCCTGACTTTTTTTGTTCTTTCTAGAGCACATTTTGGGTTGCTATCTGAATCTGCGTCTCTCTTGGATTCAAATCCTTTATGACTCCAAATAAACTTTTAATTGTATTACAGCTTCAATTCTTTATGGTTAACAAAACAAACCGCTCGTCTCGTAACCATATTCACCTTTGGGACTAAGGGAGCACCACTCCCTCACGTTCTTGGCTACACGGAGGTAGCAGGCAGCACCATTTACCTGTGGCAATCTCCCACATGGGGGAAGGAGCCTTTCTCTGTTGTTTGAACCTGAATTTCCCCGATCACAAGGGAGTAAGACCTGATAATGGGATTTGGTTGTGGATGGTGCACTAGATGCCCCAGAGCCCCAGGCTTTGCTCTCAGACCTCTCCTCTTCTCTAGCTGCACTCACGCCCCCAGTGGCCTCATTCAGGCTCAAGACCATAATTGTGCCCATGGATTCTTGACCAGCCCAGATCATACCTCTGAATCCCAGAGCCTTTATCTAGCAACCGCTCAACCTTTGCACTTGGGCGTATCACAATCCTCTCCAACTGAACACCCCTAATTGGAGCTACTGATTTCACCCAGTCCTGCCTCCCCTCCAGCCCTCCCTGCCCACAGGCTCTTCATGTCAGTGAGTGACAGCTTGGGCCCAAAGCATTGGAGTTCTCTTTGACTCCTCTCTTTTTCTCAAACCTCACCCCGATCTGTCATCAAGTCCCGCCAATGCTATCTTTTAAATGGGTCCAGAATCTGATTCTCACTGTACCCACGGATACCTCCGTGATGCAGCCCGCGATTGTCTCCTACCCAGATCACTGCAACTGCCTCCTAACGGTTACCCCTGACTCTGACATTGCCCTCGAGTGTCTACTCTTAGTCCAACAGCCAGAATTACCCTTTTATAACCAACCAGGTCAGGTCACTTCTCTGCTCAAAACCTTCCAATACTTCCCATTTCATTCTGAGTAAAAGCCAAAGTCCTCCCAATGGTTCACGAGGCCCTTGATATTTTTCTGTTCTCCTTCCTCCCTGTGCTCCAGCCCCTCACATCCCCTTTCTGTTACTTGAATTTACCAAGAATACTCTCACCCCAGGGCCTTTGCACTGGCTTTTCCATCCTCTTGGAATGATTGTCTCCAGATAGCCAGAAGGCTTGTTACCTTGCCTCCAATAAAGCAGCCCTGCATCTCAACACTTCCTTAGGCCCCTTACCCTGTTTTATTTTTCTGCCCAGCACCTTTCACCCCCTTGTTTATTTGTTTACTTTCTGTCACCATCACCTGCCAATAGAATATTAGCTCCCTGAAGACAGAGTCTTCTTATTTTGTTTACTGTTGTACTCCCTGTGCCTAAAACAGTGCCCTGGCTCACAATATCAGCTAAGAAAAGTTGCGTACATTGAATGCCTTTTGATCTATTTCCTTTTTATCCATCTGGCCACGAGATGGCAGTGAAGTACTTTCTGTGCCTTTAAACAGCTTCATAAGTTTGGTCAACAGAGGACCTTCAGAGAGCTGAGTTTTTGAAGTTGTCTGTTTCTGGTGCTTTGGGTCTATGCTCTCTTCCTGATACTTCAGGGCCTTTTAGGAGCACATTAAAATCCCACTTTAATTCAAATAATGCTAATTTTTATTACAAATTAATGCATGTAAGTAATCGATATGTTCCATACCCCTCCAGAATAAATTGATACTTTCTTTTTATATTCAAATCATTACAACTTGAATCCAAACCTGGGTAACTTCTAGAAATTGGCCTCCTTAAAATTTCCCTCCTTCCAACTGTGTGTCAGAGTGTCCCGGTGTTGCCTCATGGGCATTTTCAGCCAGCCCTCAGCTCCCTCCCTGACCTCCTCCTCTTACTACCTTGCTGTTGCCTCCATGGTCTTAGATACCATCTCTGTTCTCCTCAGATGCTGGGCCTAGTGTCTTCTCTGATTCAACAAATCTGGGGAACTGCTTTTTTTCTGTGCCCTCTTGAAATTTGGAACAGTTTTCCCCAATTCCTCACAGCATAGCTGAGACCATGATAGGAAGATATGACTTGGAGAACGACTCTGAAGGATCAGGGATAAAGGAAAGTAGAAACAGCAAATTGTCACTCACAGGGACTTCTGCCAACATTGTTCTCAAGCCTGCAGGTCAGGGCCATCCCAGGTCAGGTGTCCCTGTAACTTCAGCTGGTCTCCATCTGAAACAGACAGATCATTTCCCAGCTCCAAGATTCTCCAGCCACCTCCAAACCTTGGAGGATGGGTCAGTCTGGCTTCAGACTCCCAGAAAGAGAATAAGCTCCTCACCACATACACTCCTAACACAGGGCCTAGTATTAACCTCCTTCCAGATAATTGATGCAAAAACATCTATTCCTTTTTGGTGTGTGGTTGGTCCTATGGGCTCAACAAGGCAATCCCAGTGGTTTGACAATTCACTTCCCCAAAGTCTGTGTATCTCAGGTTTAGATAAAACTGTGCACTGACCACTAATAATTGAAATCTTTTTCTTAAAGATTTTAATTAAAATATAGTTAACATACAATATTATATTACTTTCAGGTATACACCACAGTTATTGAATATTTATATATCTAAAGAAGTGATCACCATGATAAGTCCAGCAACCGTCTGACACTGTACCACGTTAGCACAGTATTATTGACTATATCCCCTATGCTGTATATTATATCTTCATGCCTTATTTTATACCTGGAAATTTGAATCTCTTATTTCCCTTCACCTTCTCCCCACCCCTTTTAAAAATTTTCTGCTATGACCAAGATTGAAGTTCTCCATAGGATATAATAGTCACTCAATAGTGCTATGTTTTCCTGAGAAGATATAAGATTTATCAATGAATGGTGATATGGGAAAGTAAATAAATATCTCCCAAGTTAAAAAAATAAAAATTTTCCATTGCAGTTGACATTAAATGTTATTTTATATACATTTCAAGTGTACAGGATAGTGGTTAGACATTTATGTAATTTAAGAAGTAATCCCACTTACTAGTCTAGTACCCATAGGCTCTATATGTAGTTATTACCATATTATTGACAATATTCCCTATGCTTTACTTTACATCCCCATGACTACTGTGTAACAACCAATTTATACTTCTTAATCCGTTCCTCTTTTTCATTCAACCTCCAACATACACCCATCTGGCAACCATCAAAATGTTCTCTGTATCTATGAGTTTTTGTCTTTTGCTTATTCATTTTGTTCTTTAGATTCCACAGATAAATGAAATCACATTGCAACTGTCTTGCTCTGTCTGACATACTCCACTGAGCACAATACCCTCCAGGTCCATCCATGCTGCCACAGAGGGCAAGAACCCATTCCCTTCCATGGTCGAGTAATATTCCATTGCATATATGTACCACCTGCTCTTTATCCATTCATCCATCAATGGACACCCAAGCTGCCTCCACATCTTGACCATTGTAAACAATGCTGAAATGAACATAGAAATGCACACATCCCCTCAAAGTAGCGTTTGAGTTTCCTCAGATAAATATCCAGACGTGGGATTACTGGGTCTTTCTTTGTCCCTTGTTATAGGCTTTGTTTTAAAATATATTTTGTCTGAAATAAGTATTGCTACCTCAGTTTTTTTTCCATTTTCATGAAATACCTTTTCCCCATCCCTTTATTTTCAGTCTGTGTGTGCCTTTTGATCTGAAGTGAGTCTCTTGTAGGCAGAATATGTAAGGGTCTTGTTTTCTTATCCATTCAGCCACTCTATCTTTTGATCGGAGCATTTAATCCATTTACACTTAAAGTAATTGTTGATAGATATGTAATTATTTGCCATTTTATTATTCATATTTTTAATCTTTTTTTTTTTTTTTTTTTTTTTTTGGTCTCAAATAAGTCCCTATAACATTCCTTGTAATGCTGGTTTGGTGGTGAGGAACTCCTTTAGCTTTTTCTTACCTGGGAAACTCTTTATCTGTTCCGTGACTCTAAATGATAGCTTTGCTGGGTAGAGTAATCTTGGTTGTAGGTTCTAACTTTTCATCTCTTTGAATATTTCCTACCAATTGCTTCTGGCATGCAAAGTTTCTGTTGAGAAATCAGCTGACAGTCTTATGGGAGCTCCCTTGTAGGTAACTAACTGCTTTTCTCTTTCTGCTTTTAAGATTCTTACTCTGTCTTTTACTGTTGGCATTTTAATTATGATGTATCTTAGTGTGGGCCTGTTTGGGTTCATCTTGTTTGGGACTCTCTGCACTTCTTTGGCTTATATGTCTATTTCCTTCACCAAATTAGGGAAGTTTTCCATCATTGTTTCTTCAAACAGGTTTTCAATCCCTTGCTTTCTCTCTTCTCCTTCTGTTTCCCCTATGATACAAATGTTATCATGCTTGATGTTGTCTCAGAAGTCTCTTAAACTATCTTCATTTTAAAAATTATTTTTTCTTTTTGCTGTTTTTATTGGGTGTTTTCTTCTACCTTGTCTTCCAAACTGCGGATTTGATCTTCTGCTTTATCTAGTCTGCTCATGATTTCTTCTAGTGCTTTCTTCATTTTAGTTATTGTTCATGATTTCTTCTAGTGCTTTCTTCATTTCAGTTATTGTATTCTTCATGTCTGACTGTTTTTTAAATGGTTTTCAATTTTATGTTTATTATCTCTTTTTTGGAGTTCTCACTGAGTTCAGCTATTCTTTTCCTAAGTTCGTTGAGCGTTGTTATAACCATTGCTTTGAACTCTGCATCTGGTAAGTTGCTTGCCTTTATTTTGTTTCATTCTTTTTCTGGGTTTTGTTCTCGTTCTTTCTTTTGGGATTTATTCCTTTGTTTCCTCATTTTGACTGCCTCTCTGTGTTTGTTTATATGTATTATGTAGATCTGCTACATCTTCCAGTCATGGCCAAGTGGCCTTATGTAGTAGGTGACCTTATATAGTAGATGTCCTGTGGGGCCTAGTGGCACAAACTTCCTGGTCACCTGCTCAAGAGGCTCCAGGAGAGTCCCTTGTATAGGTTGTGTGTACTCTCTTTTATAGTTGAACCTTGATTACTATTGGCATGTTAGTGAGTGGGACTGACCCTCAGGCTGACTGGCTGTGGGGTTTGGCCACATTCACAACGTACAGGCTGCTGTGCAGGATTACTTAACCCATGAAATGGGATTTTCTCCATCAGGTTCTGGTGACTCTTGAGACCTCCCTTTGCGTGTGCCACTTGTGAGGCTAATTGGGTGGTGCTCTGCTGTGGCTTGAAGATGATCTCTAGGTATGTTGGTTCTGGGGCCTCTTGGGACTCTCATGGAGGTCCAGGTCAGCCACTGCCTGTGACCTGCCAGGGACTACTTGATAGGAGTTACAAAGCAATGCATAGTTGTTGCTGTCTGTGCTAGACCTGGAGGTGCATGGGAGAGGCCACACTGCAAACCGAGGATGTCTGTCACCAGTACCTGGCCTGGGGTAGCTCTGCAAAATGCCCAGGACAACGTGAGGCCTGCTGCTGCTGGCCAGCTCCTGTAAGGTTCAGGTGCTGAGAACGCCTTGTACAGTATGAAATTTGGGTGAGGTGGGGGTCTCACAGTGTCACCCAGGTGGGATGAATGGTGGTCACCAGGTTAATGTAGATTCTGGTTTGGTGCCAGTTCTGAGCCTGGCACTGCTCAACAAAAGTCACACCAAGGCCAGCTACAGTCCACCTGGGGGCCCTCAGACCCCTGAAAGTTGTTCAAGAAAGAGTGCAAAAGTCTGGGTACTTGCTGAGAAAGTGCCTCTGGCATCTGGCGAGTTCGGTGGGGTCCTAGGGTGTCACCAAAGTAGAGCAAGGGGAGCTCACCAGGCCAAATCAGATTCAGATGTGACGATGAGGGGAAGGGCTCAACACAGGAAAAATGGTGCCTGCCTACTGGCTGCATGGGAGAAGAACCCCACACAGGGTAAATGGTGACTGTCCCTCCAGTCCTTGCCTTGAAGCCACACAACTCAGATTCTCTCAGTATGTCTGTGGCTCCCCCCAAGTCACTGTCATTCCACCAGAGCCCAGGGTGTGTGCCTGCAAGTGAGCAAGTCTGTGCACAGGCTTTTAAAGAAGACATCTATGTTTCCTATGTTTCTGTCCCACTCAGATGGTTGGAATCCCCACTATTTTTCAGAGGCAGATGTTGTGGGGGCTTCTCTTCCCAGCACCAGTGCACCAGGTCTGGTATGGGGCTGGGGTCCATTGCTCCTCCAGGGCCACCTCTGTGGCTAAGCTATCCCTCCTGATTTTTAGCCACCACACAGAGGTTTGTGGCTAAACTATTCTGTGTCTCTGCCTCTCCCTTCAGTCTTGATGTGTCTTCTTTATATCCTTAGTCATAAAATTTCTGTGCAGCTAGACTTCGGATGGTTTACAGGTTGATGGTGCTATAATTTAGTTTAATTTTAATGTGATCACTGGATGAGGCAAGCACAGCTTTTATCTACTTTGCCATCTTGGATCCTTCTCCTCAATGTGTATTGTTGAACAAAAGAATGAAGGAATAGTTGAAGAGCTGGTCTACATGGAACTGTCCAGGGTCCTTACCAGTAGCTGGCTTCCTTTGGCAAATTGGTCCTTTACCTTCTCTTTTTCTCAGGGTTTTGCCACAAAACATGTTCCTAACACATACTTGCTGAATTATGTACTATGTTGACAATATTACTGTGCCCTGGGGGCCATGGGGTCCTGATGAGTTGGGTCCAAAAGAGTGGGTTTCTTGGCATATGACCAAATAGGCTAAATGTTTCAATCCTCATCTGTATCTATGGAGTTTTAAGTTCTCAATTCCATTTCTTCCCATGTCACTACAGTAAAGGGTTCGTGGTGGGAAAGTGGCAAGAGATGGTGCTGGAAAAGGGAGCTGGACTCAGATTGTGAAGGATGTAAGGCATGAATTCTTGAGGCAGGGAATGTGTTTTGTCCCTCTCTGAGTGCTCACAGTGTCCGGCATATTTCCAGGCACAAAGTAAGTGCTCAATAAGAGATGCAAAATTTCTAGTTGTGCAGCACTGTTTGGAGGATCTAGAAAATGCCAATCTGGTTCTAAGCTTAGCCCCCCTGGAATGGCTCAGTTAATACTCTCTAAGGAATAAGAGAGGAAGGACCCCTATTTTCATTTATTTCTAACTTGTATTTGCTTATTCACATCTGGATTGACTAAAGGAACCAGTTCTTGGTTCTTCTCTATTGCTTCACACTATCTCAGACCCTCACATAATACAAGGTGAAGATAGAGAGTGAGAAGGTTGGAATCAGGAGCAAAAGCTAGAGTCAGGGGAGTGAACTTAAGACCAGAGATTTCAGGTTGATCAACAGGCTCTGGGGAAAATAGTTTTCTGCTGCCCAGCTCAGAAACAAGAGGGCGAAGAGATACAATTTCAGAGCCACCAATATAAATGGACCCAGTGGTGGATATGCAGAGTGATTTGGGGAAATGATAAACCTTGCAAGCTCTAGTATGATGCGAGGAAGCCTGATGTCAGTGCTCAAAGTGCATCAGCAACAACAAGGGTCCCCAAGGCCAGGCATCACCTTGCAGAGAATTAGGCATAAAAGGAAAACCACCTTTTCTTTGTACAAACTCTAGAACACCCACTCTCAGGACTCTGGGCTCATCTCTGGGATCCTCATCACCTTGGAAATATGCTGAGACTGTAGAAGCCCAGTGAAAGATGCTGTGTCGGGTGCCTTGTCTCTCCATCATCCCTCGCATTTAATCTGTCCTTTAGCCATCTTCATTCCTAGTACTTGCTCCTTCTTTCCATCCCCTCTTCTCCTCATCATTTCTTTACTGGATTACTGTGATAATCACCTCTGAAACTCTTCTACCTGCCTTTGATCTGATTGCTTCCAACCATCCTTCATGTAGGCAGCCAGAGAGATCTTTCTAGAACATACACAAAATCATGTCACACCCTTGGATAAACCTCTTCTATTACTCCTCTCTGCTGTGTGGCATTCACAGTCCTCGGACCTTAGTCCACCTTTCAGGTCTTATCTACATCCCCCTCCATGTGTGCTCTCCACTCCAGCTTTGTTTTCCTCAGGGCCCCCAAGCCGCCATATCTTGCCACTTACTTAGTGCCTTGTGTCAGACTGTTCCCTCTATCTGGATGCCAGTTTCTTACTTTGTGAACTCCTTCTTATACAAGCTCAGATGTCACCTCTTTCTGGAAGCCTTTTCCATTTCCCCAAGCACAGTCTTTTTTTGGCCTCCCATAAATCATTTATTTATTGTTATAGAGAGCCATGTGCGTACCTGTCTCCCTGAGACCCTAAGCTCCTTGAAAACAAAAATCGTATCTTATTTCTTTTCGTATTCCCTTCCTCCCACTGCCCAGCAGAGGGCCTGGCATGTATTTGGTGTGTTTTAAGTATTTGGAAAATTGTAAAATTAATTGAGCCCATAGGATTGACACAGAGACTGCCCTTTGAGAACAGACTCTTCAGTCGAGAAGGACCAAAGCTGAGAAAGGACACAACTGAAAGCAAGAAATCCTAAGGAAAATAAGGGGGTGGAGGGTACATGAACTACTGGGGTGCATCGGTTCTTTGGTCCCTGGACTGGTCATTGTCTCTTGCTTTCAAGTCGATCCTTTGCCTTTCTCTTGCAGGGTGTGTTTCCCAGGCCCCTTGCCACTGGTTTCTGTCTAGGTTTGGCAGGAGACTAGAGCTTGGGAGGAAGGGAGAAGTCAGGGCTTTTCCCCTTCTGTCTCTGCTCTGGGCAGAGAAGGGCATTTTCTGGCCCTGGCTCCATCTGTACGACTGTTCCAGATCCCTACTGGACATCCTTCCCTCCACGGCCTCCCCTCCTGCTGGGCAGCCTCTGCTGTGGTCTTAGCTCAGGCTGGGTGGCCCTGGCTTCTGGGTTTTGGTAATACCATAATCCCCTGGGATTCCACAGCCCTGGAGGTAGCCTGGCGTCCTGCTGTTGTTAATTTTTGGGGTTGCTTCACCATCCTTGTTTGGCTTTTTAGCCTTCTCATCTTCACTGTGGCCCATCTTCTGTATTAAATTTCCTGTGTGTGAAATACTAGAGTGGTTTAGGTTTTCCAACTAAACTTGGCAATTACAGTCTTCTTGCTTAGACCAGCTGAATGTTCAGACCTGGGGTTCCTGGAATGACCAAACTCTGTCCTAGCTTCTATTCATGGGGGTCCCTTGCCTCAACCAGTGTTCCTGCAAGGCAGCCGTTAGTGGCCCATATAAGAGCCAGAGTAGTCCCCTGCCATCATATGCTTTATAATGCTTTATATATATTTTATATGTGCCTCATGATTCCCTTAGGGTGATTTTGGAAATCTGAACCAATCCTCACATGCCCTGTGGTTCTCATGGAGGAGGATATTGGGTCCTGGCAGGATGAGGTAGGGGTGGTGTTACAACACCACAATCCGTGTGTAGCCACTATTTCTAGGATGCTAATTACCTGTGCCTTGACACTTGGAAGAGGAATGTTTGAAACACATTCAGAGGGTAGTAAACTTCAGGAATTCATTATGCCAAGAGCTGGTGCCAATAGGAAATATAAAACCTTTCCTGAGAGACCTGGCTAAACTCCACAATTGATCTGTGTAGTTTTGTTAAGGGGAATGAATCTGTCACGCAGACACCCCTGCTGTGGAGCAGTGATAACGGACCTTCGGGGACCGTGCCAGGACCCAGAACCTGGGCTGGGTAGACCCAAGGTTAGCCCCATGGGTGGTTCCCATACACCCATGCAGGATGGCAGGAGGTGAAGAGACTTTTCCCAAGCTCTGGTGGAATTAAAGGTGTAGGGATTGAGACACAGGCAGTGGGGCTGGAGAGGAGATGGAGTGGCCACTAGAAGGAGGGGGATGGGACCAGATGCCTGCTTCCCTTGGTGTGGCGAAATGAAAATGTTTAAAGTTTCAGTTTGACAAGTCAATATGACTCTCATTGAGCAGGGAGAGAGGAGGAAAGAATGAGCTACAAGACAGGGAGGAAAAGAAATCTGGGGATCAGAAAAGAGAAGGGCATTTCTACAAAGGTCATGGAGGGGATGGGATGTCAGGAAGGAAAGGAACTCCACATGCAGGGTACTGATGATCGTGCTGTCAGACAGGATCTTTTGTCTTCATTGACAGTCCCCCCACGTGCCAGGTAAGTGCAAACACAGAGGTGAAAAAGACATAGTTCCTGGTATGGGAACCATGGGCACTCATGCTCTACTTGTAGAAAACAGACAATAAAGCAGATGTTCACGATTTTGCATGATAAGAGCTCTTGTACAGGGGCATGCCTGTTGCTGTGGGAACTTGAAAAAGAAGCACCTGCTCAGGTCAGCTTGGGAGGCCAGGGAAGGCTTCCGGGAGGAAGGGACTTCTGTGTGGAGTCTTGAAGGATGAGTTGCAGTTATCCAGAAAAAGAGGAAGCAGTAGGAGTGGGGAAAGGTGTGGAAGGCATGTGAGAGTGGTACTTAAAGATCTGGAGAGAGAGAGAAAGGCCTATTTTGGGAGCTGGAGCGTGGGGTGGGGAGGCGGGTGGATGGTGATGGGGATACTGGAGAGGTTAAGTGGTGGGAGAGGGTCCCGAAAGGCCTGATGCTATCTGAGGGGTTTGGGGGACTGTACTCCTGTGAGCAATGGGGAGGAGTGATATAATCATATTTACGGTTTAGGAAGATTACCCTGGCTGTCAAGGGGAAGCATGGGGGGAGAGGAGTAAGACTGAGGCAGGAGACTTCACATGTGGCTGTTGTAATGGTTCATCTGGCCCTTCTTGAATGCAAACAATCCCGCTGTAACAACTGAGGGGATAGATGGGGCCTGTCCTGTCATTAACAAGGATCCATGGGGCTCCATGGGGTTCCCTCTGGCTTGGAGAGAGGGGGTGCTTGGGGAGCTGCTTTGGGAGCAGACATGGGAGAGAAGTCAGGGCATCCCAAGCTCACACATAGAGTGCTCCGCAGCCCCACATGGGGCCACACTCTGTGACTCAGTGGGGCAAGGGCTTTGCAGGTGGAGGCAGAGGTTTAATGGCTGCTGATGAGTTGTGAGAGTGTGGGGTTTTTTTGGAATGTATGTGAAGGAGGCATCTCTATATAGCTAAATTCTTTTATTAACTTAATGAGCTTGGCTGCTTTCCTGGAAATGCAAGTGCCATTTGGCACCATTGCTGCTGCTTCAGAAAGGGTGTCATTAAACTAAGAGTCTGTAGAAACGCACAATGGCGATAAACGAAGCTGCTTGGGAGATTACAGAGCATCAAACAAACTTTGCAAGGACCTTCAGAAGAGAGAAGCTATGTAGCTACCGGGTGGAGGTGGGTGTGGAGGAGACTCCAGCAATTATCTGGACGATCCAATCAATGGAGGTAATAATGAGTTATATTTGAAAGACTAATATTAAAGTTATATTCAAGTTGAAGAAGAGACCTCAAAGGGGTCAAAATGCCTCCTAAATCTCCTCCATCACCCATTCGCACACGCAGTTTCTTGTCTGGCTTTCTAAAGGCAGGACCCAAGTTGTGGCTTTGTTCTTTCCATATCCCAGCTTTGCCTCTTACGGTCCCCACTGAGAGGGAAACTTGAGGCAAATTACTTCTTCCAAACAGTGGACCAGACTCAGAACACCAAGGGCTGAGATTAGATCATTGGACAAAATGGGAAGAGAAATCTCTCTTTTTGTTCCTTTTGCTCTTTGGAATGGGAGAGGGCTTGAAGTTAGGGGGAGATGTGGTGAGCCATTGGGCTTTCATTTCATACTATTGTGAATCCCCCTTTCTCTGAATTGAGTTTGGACCTGAGAGTTGGATGTGGACAATGTGGGACAATAAACCCTTCCCAGATGATGTCCACCTGCCTTCATGTGATGCCACGTCCCCAGGAGCCACAGCTGCACAGAGCATGGGACCCATCAGCACAGCAACCCCCTGCTGTGTGCCAGTCACTCTCGCTCTCTGACCCTCACAACAAGCCTGTAATGGTGGTAGTAATACTTTGCAGCTGAGAAGCAGAGGCTCAGAGAGGTTAAGATACTTGACAAAACCCACCCAGCTGGTCATTGTTGGAACTGGGATTGAACTCAGATTGTCTTATGCTGAAGGTGGGCCGTTGCCCTTGTAGCTCTCTTTGCCGACGAGGAAGGTGTATGTTATGGGATCCATGTAAAGTCAGGTTTGAGCTCAGCCTGAGAAAAGTGTCTATGGTTCCTTTCACCCCCTCTTGGCTCCCATCCCAGGCAAGGATTCCACATGGTTGGGCACTGTTATAAAATTTTAATTTTTCAATTATACGTTCACTGTACCAAATCCAAACAACACGTAAGTGGACAAAACAAGAGGAGAAAGGCCCTGTCTGCCTCCCCCTCCCCCCACCGAGAACTTGTCCTATGCTTACGACATGTGGTTGACAGGCCCAGTTCTGGGCTCCACCAATTACTAACCCCACAACCCTGGGAAAGTATTGAACTCCTCTGGGCTTCAGTTTCTACATCTGAAAAATGGGCTAATAGTACTTATCTCATGAAATTGTTGCAAGGTTTAAATATTTAGATAAGTGCCTGGCAAAGCAGACATATTCAATAAATCATTAGCTATTTTTATTATATATGGCTTGTAAAATCCAAAATGAGTATTAACATGATACACATGGTGCCACAACTTCCCTTTTCACTTTACAATATTTTGCAGACTTCTTTCCAAGTCTGTACATATGGCACTTTTAGAAAATGGTTGCGTAAAATTTTATTTGCATGAAGTTGCTATAATCTATTCATTTAGATATGGACAGACATTTAAATGACAGGAATGTTACACCCAAAGATGTTTCAGTCAACAATAGACTGAGTAGATGAGGGTGGAAGCTGAATTTCCTGTAAGAAAGGGAAGGCTAGGTGGTTCAGGAGGACTTATTTTTCTCTTAAAGGGGCAACATCTGTGGGTCTTGTCAACAGATTCCCTCTCACTCACAGGACCTCAATTTTGAGGGCACAGATTACATTCCAATCAGTCAGCCACTGGCCTGTTTCGGCACTGAGGAGCCTGTCCCCCCAGCAGTATGTACTCAGAGGATTGTACAGCCCTCCCAGACCTAGCTTGATGGTACTCAGAGTACCGTGTACCTTCTTTGTTGAGGACCTAAGATCCTATAGAAAGGCACACGTCCACAGGCACTACCTTAACGAGTAGTAAGTGCCACTGCCACTTCAATAAAAGCTTTCTTTGGGAGTGTGGAGCCAGCCTGTCCTTGTACTTTGGAAATATTTTCAGGTCGTAATGATACAATGCATAGAGGTTTTATTTCTTTCATCAGTTCAATGCCAGAGAGAGCCCTTTGTGCTAGATAGGGTCAATGGAACCAAAAACAAATTTCTGAAGTCAAAATATTGAGTCTACAGGTCTGTTATACCCTCTTCACGTTAAACACCCTCTTTTCAAATGGATTTCACAAAGTTTCTTAATCTGACCACTGATCGAACATGCAGTAACCAAAACCACACTGCCAGAACAATCTCCTGTGTTCCTTTATCTCTCCGTCTTGATTTTTTGTTCCTACTGTTCGCCTTTCGCTCCCTTCTGACAGTCACTGTTTTGGGAACCTACATCTTACCCAGCCAGTTTCTCCTGGATATTTCCAATCAGTCCAGCCCACGTCCCTGTTCAAGGCGTAGCATTGACACCGTTGATGTTCTATTTTTGACCCTGTTGCAAGGAAGCAGAGAGAGGGCTTGTGGGACAGTGTTTATAAAGTCTTCAGTGGTGTACGGTAGGGTCCTAAGCCTTCACACTCACTCACCCTCCACTCACTGACTCACCCAGAGCCACTTCCTGTGTGCAAGTTCCATTCATGGTAAGTGCCTGATATAGGTGTGCCATTAAAAAAAAAACTTTTATACCATGTTTTTACTGTACCTTTTCTATGTTTAGATATGTTTGGATACACAAGTACTTACCACTTTGTTACAACTGCCTACAGTATTCAGTACAGCAACATGCTGTACAGGTGTGTAGCCCAGGAGCAACTGGCTGTACCATACAGCCCAGGTGTGTAGTGGGCTATACCATCTAGGTCTGTGTACGTGCCCTCTGTGATGTTCACACAATGACAAAAATCACCTAATGACACATTTCTCAGAACATATCCCTGTTGTTAAGCAACACTACATTGTATTTCTACTTTTTTTTGAAAAAACCCATTATAAGCAATGTTGCATTACGTGGCCGTGCTAGGATTTCTGTAAGATATGAATTCTAGAGGTGGAATCACAGGATTTTAGGGTATATATATTTTAAATTTGATTATATGTTTGTACACTTTTTTTTTTTTAATCTATGAGGCATTTTCTTTTTCTTTTTTAATTAATTAATTTATTTAAGTCAAGTTGTTGTCCTTTCAATCTTAGTTGTGGAGGGTGCTGTTCAGCTTCAAGTAGTTGAACTTTCAGTCTTAGTTGTGGAGGGCGCAGCTCAGCTCCAGGTCCAGTTGCCGTTGCTAGTTGCAGGGGGCACAGACCACCATCCCTTGCGGGAGTCGAACCGGCAACCTTGTGGTTCAGAGGACACGCTCCAACCAACTGAGCCATCCGGGAGCTCAGCGGCAGCTCAGCTCAAGGTGCCGTGTTCAATTTTAGTTGCAGGGGGCGCTGCCCACCCTCCCTTGCGGGACTCGAGGAATTGAACTGGCAACCCTGTGGTTGAGAGCCCGTGCTCCAACCAACAACTGAGCCATCCGGGAGGCAGCTCAGCTCAAGGTGCCGTGTTCAATCTTAGTTGCAGGGGGCAGAGCCCACCATCCCTTGCGGGACTCGAGGAATTGAACTGGCAACCTTGTGGTTGAGAGCCCACTGGCCCATGTGGGAATTGAACCGGCAGCCTTCAGAGTAAGGAGCACGGAGCTCTAACCACCTGAGCCACCAGGCTGGCCCCTGTTTGTACACTTTTTGCCAAGATAGAATGCCAATTATATTTTCACTGCAAGCATGGTAAGAAAAAGGCTGCTTACTCAACCTTAAGCAACACTAGACTTGCTCATCTTATAACTGTTATATTCAAGAACTGTCTAATTTTGTACATGATAAAGATGTTTGTACTGTTAACCTAAAAATGAAAGACCTTTCAAAGTGAGAGGCAACACGCATTTATTTGAGATCAAAGAACAGCTATTCAAGAAGCACTGATTCAGGCAGAAGCCCAAACAGTGTTCTGATTAGGAAACAAAGAAAAGGGGTATTTATGAAAAAGGGAAGGGGAACAATTACCTCAATAGAAGGAAGGCATTTCTGTTGGTGCAGGTAAGCTAAGATAGTAATGCTAATTCTAAACATGTTTTTAATTTTTAGTTTAGTAGTCATCAGTCCAGTAGTCATAATATCTGCTGCTTTTTTGTTATCCTTGCAAACAGTTCTTTGGGACACAATACTGCTCTAGGCCCGGTCCAAAGGTTATTTTGCCCTGTTTTTAATATTCCAAAGGTTTGAGGCATAAAACATGCAGGCAATTCTTCTGGGATGGCAGCTCCAGCTCCATTTTAATGTGGCGCCATTTATATTATTTTTACAGTACAAAAGCAAGTTAGGTCCCTAGTTTACACCACTGGCATGCACAAACAATATAAAAGAGACCAATAACCCATAGGAAAAAAGATGTCAAAAGACATAAAGTCTCTTTAGCACAATTTTGAGTGTGTATAGGAAGCACAATTCAAACATTCTCTAATCCTTATGACACCTACCCATTATTACCCTCTCCCCCATTTTAGAGATGAGGAAACTGAGGCAGGGAGAGATTAAGTAGCTTGCCTAAGATCAAGCAGTTGATGAGCGGCAGAACTTAGCAACTGAACTCATACCTCCATGACGTCAGGATGAGTTCTGTTTGTTCAACCAGGCTGTCTCCATGTAGAGGTCCGCAGAAAGAAATACTTTGCATTTGAAGAAACTAGTGAGGCCGCAAAGAAGTGGAAACTGTACAACTTTGGGATGCAGAACTCCAAGTGGTTCAATTCTGCCACGCTTCTTGTGTGGCTCCAGACAGTTTTCCCATCTGTGAAGCTCAGGGACTGAGCTATAATAGGAAAGCACTGGGGCTGACAGAAAGTACTCTTGTCCCTGTCTGCCCCTCAGGATGGAGGGACCGGGAGGCAGGCAGCAAAATAGCTCTCCAGTTAGACCATATTAGCATCCCTGTGTATTTCTATCAAATAGTCCATCGTCCTTCTTGCTTTCATTTTCCATGCATGCCTATCAGTGTAGTGAATCCTGAGTACTTCTGCTCATTTTTTTTTTAAACAAAATGGAATCAGAGCCTTTTGTGTTTGAAAGCTGTGACCATAAATCAGTACTCCTTGAATGAGACACATGTATGGACTCATAAAGACAGGCCTTTGAATTATTTATCAAGAGGTGATGCTGCTTGGAACCTTAGGCACACTCAGTCCCACAATAAAACTGGCAGCTTCTCAAGATGTTTTGGAGCCATGATGGATGATGACGGGTTAAAGAACCATGCATGGGGCCACTCACCGTTTGGCTCCTACCCACTTTTCCAACTTCCCATTTGCCCCAAGCTGCAGCCACACCCATACACTTACCGATTCCCTGATGTACCCTGCTTTGCATATACTGTTTCCTCCCCTCAGATGTCATTTTGCACTTATCCACTGCAACCGCCTATGTGTATGCTAACAGCCAACTTAAATGTCCCCTTCTTTCAGAATATTTCCCGCCTTCCCTGTCAGAGTTAGTATCTGTGTCCTTTGTGTGTCTGGCTAGATACTGAACCCTTCAAGAGCAGAATTAGTTACATCTGCATATCTACTCATAGATCAATGTCAAGCACATGGTCAGAGTTTTCGCTTGTTGAGTGAGGGAATGGGGGGGAGAGCTGTGCTTGGTCAGCACAATGTGTCTGGCACATGATGCTTATTTAATTTCAGTGTGTCTAATACTTCTGTGAGGGGCTTGAATGAAGATGCCAGGGGCAGATGCATTACTGACTTTGCAGGAAATGCAAACCTAGAAGTGATAGCGAACCCATTGAATGATTAGTCAGTATTTGAAATGACCTTGATAGGTTGACAGAATCGGCTGAAATTAACAAGATGAAACTCACCATGGTGTTCAAGTATTACCAATGCAGAGGTCTGTGATCAATGGCTCTTGGTGGCTGGGGTGCGGGAGGAGAAAGAGCAGAGTCACAGGTGACTAAGGTGTTAAGCAGCCCTCTACATGTGCCACGGTTTTTCATACCCACAGTTGACGGCAAGGTTTGGGGGGGGGGGGCATGGATATGAAGACTTTCGTTTACTGTATCCTCTGTACCTGTAATGATGCCTGGAATTTAGTAGGTGCTCAACAAATATTTGTTAAATTATGAATGACTACTTCAGTGACTTTGCATTTACCTCCTTCTTGGAATGTCTTTTGTCTCTTCTTGTTAATGCTTCAAGACTAAACTCAGGAGTCACGAACTCTAGAGCACTTTCCCTAGTGGGTACATCCCCACCGGGCTGTTATAATATTCTGATTTTAAACATAGGACTTATTATACTGTGTTGATGTTATTTGCTTATGGTATGGATCCCCCATTAGACTGAGAGCTTGGTAAAAGCAGGATGTGGATTTGATTAATCTCTGATTAACCAGTGCATTCTATATCATTGGTGCTCAATAAATACGTGTGGACTGAATGACGGAGAAATGCTGGCACATCATGTTTATTTCATTTCCAGCAAAGCTCAGTGGTTTGAGAAGTAGAGGTGAATCAAAGGACAATGTCCTTGATGATGGCGGGCAAGACTGTGAGGCATGGATTTCAAAGACCCAGGGTATCACTAAGAATAGCACTTCATCCAGAAATTGTAAGGAGATGACTGAACCAGGAGCTGGGCTGTTGGCCTGTGAAAATACGTAGGTTTGATATCCAAGCTCAAACACTTAGATCATCCTCTAGGAGCTTAAATGTGAATTCAGGTGTTCTGATGAAATCTAGTGCATTATGCGCTATGTCACAGACATGTTTGGGGCATTAGAAGTCAAGAATTGCAGAGCTGTGACAAGGTCCCAGGCTTGGGGGACAGTGGAATAGAGGAGAATGTCCCTGGAGTTAAGGTGGCTGGAGAACTGTAAGACCAGGGTGTTAGATGAGCATCATCTTGGATGTTCAAGGATGATAGTATCAGGGGATAAGATGCAGAACCCATTTTAAAGAATTCTATACACAGAAAATTAAAGAAACCAACTTCAAACAAGCTTAAGCAAAAAAAGGGTAATTTATTGGCTTCTAGCGTCCTAGAAAGGGCAGATCAGTCAAGCTGTGGAGAAGGCAGGGAAGTGGCAGGATCTCTGAAACAATTGGAACTAGAGACTTTAATGCCAGCCTTTCTCTCACTCTTTCCATACCTTGCCCCTTGGGCATGTCTGTTTCATTTGCTGTTTCAATGGTGAATAACTTTCTTCATATGGCAGAACATATGGCACTTCTGAGTCTCACTTCTCAGCTTTAAACACCAAAGAGACCGAATCTAAAGGACACATTCCCAGGGCAGAGATCCATTGGTTCAGAAGGAGTGAGGTGCCCGTTCCTTGATTAGGGTCCTCTGGCCCTCAGGTGGGATGGAAGAAGAGCTTGCAGAGGGGAGTAGGCAGGATGGGAAACATAGTCATTTGGGAGACATCTAGTTTTCATTGTGTGAGAGGTGATATATCAGTTTGGATGACTTTGGCTGCAAAGAGGATAAAATTGGACTCAAACCGATTTAAACAATAAGGAGATGTATTGGCTCATATGAGCACATAACGGCAAGTCCAATGGTGTTCAGGTTGGCTTGCTCCTATGGCTCCAGGGTCCATTTTTCTTCAGTCCCCTCATTTGTGGTCTCCTCTTGCTTTGTCTTTGCTGGCTTTTATGGAGGCAAAAAAAAAAAAAAAAAAAAAGCCAGCAGTTTCTTATTTCACATCTATACACTGAAAAATCCAGAGGAAGAGGAAATGTCTAGAGACTTTTTCATAAGAACAAAGAAGCTTTATTCTCAGAGTCTTTCAGCAAACCCCTCCTGTGTTTCTCTGGCTCCAATTGGGTCACATATTCTTTCCTGAACAAGTTGATGTCCAGGGGATTCTACTGCTGGCAGGCTTAACCCTCTCCATCTCTGAGCCTGTGGCGAGGAGATTGGGATTGCCCTGGTTGAATTAGACTAAGCCCATCCAAAATACCCAAATGCTGCACTGTGGGAGAGGGTGTATCAGTTGTAACAAACCACCAGAAATGTAGTTGTTTAAAATGTCATCTATTTATTTAGTTCAAGTTTTGTGGGTCAGCTAATTGGGCTGATGGGCCAGTTGGGGGTGGGTGATTTAGGACGTCTTTGCTGAGATGGCTGGGATGACTGGGGACTCTCCCCAGGGTTGTCATCCTCCATCAGGCTAGTCTGGGCTTGCTTGCATGGCTGTCTCAGGATTCCAAGAGCAGGAAGAGAGGACAAGCCATATACACAAACACTTTCCAGGTGTCTTCTTGCCTCATATTTGCTACTATCCCATTGGCCAGAGCAATCCCAGAATCAGGTGAGGGGAAGATAATTCAGTGGGGTGGTTACAAGAGGGAGTGAACAATTCTGGAGCCATAAATGCAACAACCTACCACAGTGAGGAGAACTGATGTTGGGAGAGAGTCACAGTTTTTACAGAGGATGCAAATGGAAAAGGTGGTTCTAGAGAAAGTGCAGGATGTAGGACACTTTGATTTCAATATAACAGGGGCTAAATAGGACATATTGGAGGAAACACTCAGGTGCAGGATACATCTGCAGAGGAAAAGTGTTAATTAAGTCCACGAGGTAGGGAGAAAGAAGTTTGCATTTAGGACTGCAAATAAGGATCAAAGGAACTTAATATCTGTTCAACTTTTAAACAGTGACAGGTTCTGGACAAGGCATGTTGCATACATTGTCTCATTTAATCTTTATAGTTGCAGGTGAAGAAACAGGCTCAGAGAGGTTAAGCAACTTGGCCAAGGCTACACAGTGAGTAAGTGTGGACTTGAGGCCAATTCTCTCTGGCTCCCAGGCCTGAAGAAGCCAGGATCCAGCCGAGGCAGAAGGGCAGTGAAGGAGAAGGAGGGATGTGGAGTGAAAGAGTGCTGAATCAAAGGGATTTGTAGCGTCAGCTCACCTCAGTGTCGTGCAGAGTGAGCCTTTATAAGATAAACGTCTAAGTTTTGCTTTGTCTTGTGCACCTGAAACTAATAAAAAAAAGTAAAAAAAAATATATATAGAATGTCAACTGTAACTGAAAGAAAATAAATAAAAATAAGAATTTAAAATGAAAAAAACACACACACACACACACACAAAACGAACTTCTTAGCAAATGGTACTGGGACCACTGAATAGCCATTTGGCAAAGATAAAATTAGATTCTTATCTCACACCATGCCGAAGAATAAACACTGATTAAATTAAGGATCTGTAAAAAGTGAAACTATAGCAGTACTGGAAGAAGGTAAACTTGTCTAACGTGAGTGTACATAAAGAATTTCTAATTATATGTCAAAACCCAGATGCAATTAAAGAAATTATTGAAAAAAAAAAAAAAAATAAGATGCCTCCCGCCAGCGTGGCGTCCTGAACTGTGAGTTCCGAGGGGCAGTGACCATGTTTCTGCTCCAGCCCCCCGACCCTGTCGCATCTGGCGAGTAACAATATTGAGCACTGAGGGGGCGTGTCCTGTGTGTCAGGTGCTGGGTTAAAGGGTTTACAGCCATCATCTCAGTCCCCAGTACCAATGCGGGAGGTGCTCCTATTTGTCCTCATGCTACACATGGGACAACTGCAGCCCGAGAATGACATAACCTGTTTGTGTTCACAGAATGAGTGGCGGAGAAGGCTGGAAGGCAGGGCTGTGTGGCCCAAAGGTCATGCTCTGAAATGCTCACTATCCTGCCTCATGGAGGGCGCATGTGTGCCAAAGGTAAAGGTGGTGGGAGGTGGAGAACCTAGATATGGAGACCCTCATGGTGAGGGCTGAAGCATCACCATCAGAAACATGTGGGGGCTTGTTACTACTGGCCAAGGATTGGACTAAGTATTTTACATATCTTCATTAATCCTCAAAAGTACTTGGGGATAGATACTACTAGCTTGCCCATTTTAGAGATGAGGAAACTGAGGACCAGAGAGGGAAATCCATTTGGATCAGAGAGGTAAAATCATATTATACCACTAACAAGTGCCAAAACCACAGACAAACCCGGTCCTGGTTCACCTCAAAGCCCACGCTTACCCACGGTGCTATTCAGACTGCATTGTTGGTGAAATGCTGGCTCCTCCTATCCTGGCCGAGTCTGACAGTTACACCCAGATAGATGCCCTTCAGGTGTGCATAGGAGGAGCGAGGTCCCAGACTTGCAAGGACTGAGGACCTAGTCTAGTGTAAGTGTAAGAAGTCCCGATGCAGCCTCTCTGCGGGAGGGGCATGGGTGAGTTCCAGACCTTCCATTCTGGGAGGAGACCACCTATGAACCTGGGGAAACTAGATCAGGTTCTTATGCACATAGGGTTTCTCTGTTTTTCATGAGTGCTATAAACCTCCAATGCTGTGCCAGCATGGCAGGCAGGAGTTGAGCAAGAACCATGTTCTCCCTCTGAATCAAACATTTCCCACAATCCCCTTTCTTCCCCAAGTCATTAATAACAATCTTCATTCCCCCCAGCCTCTGCTAATGATTTATTATTACATGGGTAGTATAGCATTTTCATGTACACAACATTTTTCATCCCAGGTTGAGTTAATTACAAATGACTCACAAGCAAGAAGGATTTCCTTCAGCAATCCACTGCAAACAATGGCACGTTGCTCTCCCCCACCAACCTGAAGCAAGATTTTGCCACCTTTCTCTAGCTTCCACAACCTTCTCTCATTTATCACCATTGCTCTTAATGAGTCAGGCAAACCAATAGAAAAGGCCTCTGAAACTTTTGACTCAGAGCCTCTTCCTGCTAAAAGCAGGTTGTAAAGATACGTGAACTCTTCTTGAAAAATTAAGTCCTACTTTCTCATTGCATGGACAAAGAACTTCTCCTCGGGGCTCTCTCTCACCACCTATGTCCATAAGATATGAGGAATTGTGGTGTTTTAGAGATGACTGAGGGAACTTAAGGTTCATTTAGTCAGGGAAGTGACAATACTGCTGGGTGGGAGCAGGGCTGCCCTGAGCGTAGCTCTCCAAATTGGTGCATTTTCCATAATTTTAAGGTAATAAAACAATAATAGCTAATATCTAATGTTTACGTAGTTCTGTTATGGGCCAGGCACTGTTCTAAGTTTTATATGTATAAATATATATGTATATATAACGTATACACATATAACAGAATATTTACCGGGGGTGCCAAGAAAATGTATATGCATGGATACTTTGGTCAACGTTGCTCAAACAGTAGTTCACCGTAATCAAAAGTGTCTGGACGCTGATGGTAACCACTTTGAGCATCTCTTGTAGGAGTCAAATGTAACTTGTATTCATCTTTTGTTAGCAGTATATATTGAGTATTACAATTTTAATAGTTTTCCTTTCTTAAAATGTGTATACTTTTTTTTGGCACCCTCTGTATATATAACACAGCATCCTCCCAACTATTTTGAAAGAGCTACTATTAGTATTCCCACTTCACAGATGAAGAAACTGAGGCACAAATTGCTAAGTGACTTGTGATTTGCCAACATAATATAGCTGATGAGGGTGGAGTGATGATTCAGGTCCAGGGGATCCTGCTGTAGTCTGAGCTCTTATCCATTCTGCCTTCCCGCCTTTCTGAAGTGTGCAACCTGTTTACTCTCATATGGCAATATGATGGTTTTGAAGACTATAAAGAAGAGATGTTGAATGAAGCAGTGTAAGCAAAGACCATGAGTTTTGTAGAAAAGGCAGTCAAAGTGTTGCACCCTTTTTAGGGCTCTCTCCCTGCCACCCAAAAATGGGAACCTCCTCTCCCTCCACCCAATGGAAACAGCTCCCTCAGCTCTGTCTCTGTGAGGGATCTAGGTGGAGGGGGCATTCTTGGAATTGGAGGACCTGGGTTTGAGGCCTGGCGTCATTCTGTTTTGGCTCTGTGGTGTGAAAGGAACACAGCCCAGGTCTGGGCCTGGTCTTTCACTAACCAGCTCTGTGCCTGCAGGCATGTTGTTTTCCTCTCTAGGCCTTAAATTTTGCATCTGAAGAATAAAGGAGTTGAACTGGGTGATGACCAATGTCATACCTTGCTCTCATTGCAATTCAAGTGCAGGAGACAAAAATCATTCATTTGACGAACCAACTTCAAATCATTTTGGTGGTGGCCAAATGGAGCATCTTTTGGAGAGCAATTCTGTGTTCAAATTCAGGCTCAGAGGCAAGTAGTGTTTTGACCTATTCATGAGTCTGCCACAGACCCTGAAGGGGAGGCAGTGACTGTTATGGCAGCTATTTGACACGCTAGTCCTGCTAACGCCACTTTTCAGATGAGGAAGCCAAGGCCTAAAGAGGTCGAGTAGTAATTTTTCTAAGACCTCACAGTGAAGTAATGATGGAATTGGGATTAGAAGCCACTTCTTCTGCATATGGACTGCTTAATAATCACTGTATAATAGCTAATAATGCCATTATAGTAGCACTGTATAATAGCTAACAAGGTTATTGCTGGCGTAATGGCCAATAATGGCTGACATTTATTGAAACCTCATTATGTCCTCACCATGTGTAGTAGATTAAATTATTGTTCATCACTCATTCCTTTCTCATCAATCTCCAACCCCCCCAAAAAGTGAGTAAGAAATACATGCTTGTTGTTGTATGACCCCAGGATTTTGTGATTGTTATGCAGCCATAGCTAACTGATGCAGAAATTTGCACCTGAAATGGAATGCTTCCATAACGAAAACCTGAAATACGTAGTATTGGTTTGAGACTGGGGGGCATATAGTGAAGACAGTGTTATAGGAGGCTGGTAAAATAGCACTCATGTGATGTAATGATTGAATATTTGGTAAAATTGTCACTTGCAATAACTTGGAAGGTAGAAAAATGTACCTAAAGTGTTTGTCAAGTTGGGTAACGAGATTTGAGGCAAGATGTTGAAAGTATGAGCTGGCTGCTGTTAATTACATTTGAAAGAGATAAATTCAAGAAGGAATTGGTTAGTTTGCAAGCAGAATTTCAAGGTACTGTAGAAAGCCCAGAAATTACCAGGTTGGAAAATGAAATGGTTTCTCACCAAATCAAAGGTGTGCCCATTACAACACAGCCTTGGGGAGAAGACCAAATTTAGGGCCTTTTATGTAAGATTTTGTGTGTCATTTCACAGCAGTAGCTGACGGGATAGCTAGGTACTCTACCAGTCACTTTGCATGCATTATCTCATTTAATCCTTATAATTATTCCATAATATAATAATTTCATAAAAATGTAGTTTTATTATTATTTAAGTATGGTGAGGCCAACCAAGAGATTAGGAGATGATTGCCATTGAAAAGATATTTACTCACAGTCCTGAAGAGGAAGGGCCATGCCATGTCACATAGGGCCACACGGGGAAGAACCAGGGACAGCCAGGAGACAGAAGAAGTGGGGAAAATGTGGCAAGAGCCTTTACTGTGGTTTCTATGGAAAGGAACAGACAAGACAGAATAAACAGGTTTAGACTGGCTAGTGTGAGTAATTTCAATGGGCTCTAGAATGTAGGGGCTGTCCTGAGTTGCCTGGTACCTGGTCCCAGGGTGATTAGGGCAGAAGAATATTAGCCTTGAGTGTGAGAGCCCAATAGAGGTGGTGGTGGGGTGTACGGACTCTGGATTGATTAAGATTTATATTAAAGCCTTGGTTGCAAACAAGTCCTTTTCTATCTCTAGGAATTGGATAGTCTTGGGAGGTGCAATCTCTCCAGGGTCAGCAAGTCCCCAGACGTAAAAGCATCAGAATAAAAAGACATGCTGCGCTGCTTTTTGTTTTGTTTTGTTTTGTCTTTATATCTTTGATATCTTTGCCTGTGTTGAGTGGGGGTTGTCGGTTGTTTTTACATGTGAATGTATTTGATTTTTTCTTTGCTGTTGTTGTTGTGGTGGTGCTTGGTAATTTGCTTTGTTCTGAAATTGCCCTACCAGGGCCCAGCTTAAGAGGCACAAGATTCAACACACCCAGAGGCCAACTCCAGACCAAACCAGAGTACTACCGGGTTTGACCTACAAGTGACACACCCAGAGGGAATTTTATACAGGCACAAGAGCCCATAGAAGCCAAACCACATTTAAGCGGTTCAACCCTCACGCAGCAGAACACCCTGCGTGGGCAGAGCCAAGTCTCACAACTAGTCAGCCTAGGAGTTAACCCCATCTACTCACAAGCGAAAAGCAATTAGAGATCTTCTTTAACAGGACAATACACACAACACAAGAGTCACCTTTGGAGCACACGCAGAGGAGAAGAACGAAGTAGTGCAAGTCAAATATAAAGGACACATACTACATAAGATAACCCAGCAAGAACTAAGAACTCTAGGGGATCTACCTAATACATTGAAGCAAACACAGAGAGTCAGCCAGAATGGGGAAACAAAGAAACATGTCCCAAATAAAAGAACAGAAGAAACCTCCAGAAGTGGAACCAAATGAAACAGAGGTAACCAACCTATCAGAGACAGAGTTCAGAACACTGATGATAAGAATGTTTAAGGAGCTTAGAGATGACATAAAGAAGGATATAGAAATCATAATGAACAACCAGTTAGAACTAAAGAACACAATTACCAAAATAAAGAACTCACTTGAAGGAATTAACAGCAGGTTAGATGAAGCAGAGGATTGAACCAGCGACTTAGAAGACAAGTTAGCAGAGATCACCCAAACAGAACAACAGAAAGAAAAAAGAATAAAAAACAATGAAGATGCTTTAAGAGACTTCTGGGATAACATCAAGCACAACAATATGCGCATCATAGGAATACCAGAAGGTGAAGAGAGGAAGCAAGGGATTGAGAACATATTTGAAGTAATAATGTCCGAAAACTTCCCTAACCTGATGAAGGAAACCAACATACAAGTCCAGGAAGTGCAGAGAGTTCCAGCCTGGATAAACCCAAACAGGTCCACACCAAGACACATTATAGTTAAAATGGCAAAGGTTAAAGATAAAGAGAGAATCCTAAAAGCAGCAAGAGAAAGACAGAGGGTTACATACACGGGGACTCCCATAAGACTATCAAATGACTTTTCTACAGAAACATTGAAGGCCAGGAGGGAGTGGCAGGAGATACTCAAAGTGATGGAAAACAAAGGCCTACAACCTAGATTGCTTTATCCAGCAAAGCTATCATTTAAAGTTGATGGAGAGATAAAGATCTTCCCAGAAAAGTATAAGCTAAAGGAATTTATTACCACCAAGCCACCATTGCAAGAAATACTAAAAGGAATTCTGTAAATAGAAGAAAGATGAAAACAATCTAACTACAAATTTAAAAATGGCAATAACTGTGTACCTATCAATAATCACTTTAAATGTAATTGGATTAAATGTTCCAATTAAGAGACATAGGGTGGCTGAATGGATAAGAAAGCAAGACCCTTGTATATGCTGTATACAAGAGACTTACCTCAGATCAAAAGACACACACAGGCTGAAAGTGAAGGGTTGGAGTAAGATATTTCATGCAAATGGAAATGAGAAAAAAGGGGGAGTTGCAATACTTATATCTGACAAAGTAGACTTTAAAATGAAGAACATATTAAAAGACAAAGATGGACACTATATAATAATAAAGAGATCGATCCGACAAGAGGACATAACCCTAGTAAACATCTATGAACCCAACATAGGAGCACCTAAATATATAAAACAGATATTGACTGACATAAAGACAGAGATCAACAGTAACACTATCATAGTAGGGGACTTCAACACACCTCTGACAACAAGGGACAGGTCTTCCAGACAGAAAATCAATATGGAAACAACAGCCTTAAATGACACATTGGACCACTTGGATTTAATCGATATTTTCAGAGCATTTAACCCCAAAGCTGCAGAATACACATTCTTCTCAAGCGCACATGGAACATTTTCCAAGATAGACCATATGTTAGGCCACAAAACAAGTCTTGATAAATTTAAGAAAATTGAAATCATACCAATTGTCTTCTCTGACCACAGTGCTATGAAATTAGAAATGAACTACAGGAAAAAAACTGGAAGACACACCCATTCATGGAGGCTGAATAACATGTTACTAGTGAATGGGTCAACCACGAGATCAAGGAAGAAATCAAAAGACATCTCGAGACAAACGAAAATGAAAACACGACGACCCAAAATCTATGGGATGCCACGAAAGCAGTCCTAAGAGGGAAATTCATAGCATTGCAGGCCTACCTAAAGAAATAAGAAACATCACTAATCAACAGTTTATCTTCACACTTAAGGGATCTGGAAAAAGAACGACAAAATAAGCCCAAAGGGAGTACAAGGAAGGAGATAAAAAGATCAGAGTGGAAATAAATGAAATAGAAACCAGAAAAACAATACAAAAGATCAAAGAATCCAAAAATTGGTTCTTAGAGAAGATAAACAAAATTGACAAACCTTTAGCCAGACTCATTAAAAAAAAGAGAGAGAGGACCCAAATTAATAAGATCAGAAATGAAAGAGGAGAAGTGACAATAGACACTGCAGAAATACAAAAAATTTTAAGAAATTACTATGAGCAACTATATGCCAACAAATTTGACAATCTGGAAGAAATGGACAATTTTCTAGAGGCGTACAACCTTCCAAGGCTAACTCAAGAAGAAACAGAAAACCTGAATGGACTGATTACCACCAGGGAAATTGAATCAGTAATCAAAAATCTCCCAACAAACAAAAGCCCTGGACCAGATGGCTTTACAGGTGAATTTTACAAAATGTTCAAAAAAGAATCATCACCTATTCTCCTCAAGCTCTTCCAAAAAATCCAGAAGTAGGGAAGACTCCCAAACACTTTTTACGAAGGCACTATCACTCTGATCCCAAAATCAGACAAAGACACCACAAAAAAAGAAAACTACAGGCTGATATCTCTAATGAACATAGATGCAAAAAT
Organism: Rhinolophus sinicus; assembly: GCF_057876585.1. Lineage (NCBI taxonomy): Eukaryota > Metazoa > Chordata > Mammalia > Chiroptera > Rhinolophidae > Rhinolophus > Rhinolophus sinicus. The sequence goes on from NC_142512.1 coordinate 15,607,146, forward strand.
CCTCAACAAAATATTAGCGAACAGAATTCAGCAATACATTAAAAAGATCATACACCATGATCAAGTGGGATTCATCCTTGATATGCAAGGGTGGTTCAACATTCGCAAATCAATTAATGTGATACACCACATTAACAAAATGAAAAATAAAAATCACATGATCTTATCGATAGATGCAGAAAAAGCATTTGATAAAATCCAGCAGCCATTTATGATAAAAACCCTTAAGAAAGTGGGAATAGAGGGATCATATCTCAACATAATAAAGGCCATATATGATAAACCCACAGCTAACATCATACTCAATGGGGAAAAGCTAAAACCATTCCCCTTAAGATCAGGAACAAGGCAAGGTTGCCCACTTTCTCCACTTCTATTCAACATAGTGCTGGAAGTTCTAGCCACAGCAATCAGACAAGAAAAAGAAATAAAAGGCATCCAAATCGGTAAGGAGGAAGTAAAATTATCATTATATGCAGATGATATGATACTATATACAGGGAACCCTAAAGACTGCACCAAGAAACTATTAGAACTGATAGATAAATTTAGTACAGTAGCAGGATACAAAATTAATATTCAGAAATCAGTTGCATTTGTATATACCAATAATAAAATATCAGAAGGAGAAATTAAAAAAAAAATCCCATTTACAATTGCTCCAAAGACTAAAATACCTGGGAATAAATTTAACCAAAGAAGTAAAAGATCTGTACTCAGAAAATTATAAGACACTGAAGAAAGAAATGAAAAAAGATACAAATAGATAGAAACACATACCATGTTCATGGATAGGAAGAATTACTATGGTTAAAATGTCCATACTGCCTAACGCAATATACATATTCAATGCAATTCCTATCAAACTACCAATGACGTTTTTCACAGAAATAGAACATATAATCCTAAAATTTATATGGGACCATAAAAGACCCCAGATAGCCTCAGCAATCTTGAGAAATAAGAACAAAGTGGGAGGTATAACAATACCTGACATCAAATTATACTACAAAGCTACAGTAATAAAAACAGCGTGGTACTGGCATAAAAACAGACACATAGATCAATGGAACAGAATAGAGAGTCCAGAAATAAATCCATGCCTATATGGCCATTTAATCTACGACAATGGAAGCAAGAATTTACGGAAGGGTAAAGACAGGTCTATTCAATAAATGGTGCTGGGAAACCTGGACAGACACATGCAAAAAAATGAAGCTGGACCACCTCCTTACACCATATACAAAAATAAATTCAAAATGGCTTAAAGACTTAAATGTAAGATCTGAAACTATAAAATTCCTAGAAGAAAATATAGGAAGAAACTTCACAGACATTACCCGGAGTAAGATTTTTACTGCTATATCTCCTCGCATGAGGGAAGTAAGAGAAAAAATAAACATGTGGGATTACATCAAACTAAAAAGTTTTTTCACAGCAAAGGAAACCATCGATAAAACAAAAAGGGATCCTACTGAATGGGAAAAGATACTTGCCAATGATATATCTGATAAGGGGTTAACATCACAAATTTATAAAAAACTCATTCAACTCAACTCCAAAAAACCAAACAGCCCAATTAAAAAATGGGCAGAGGACATGAAGAGACATTTTTCTAAAAAGGACATACAAACAGACATATGAAGAAATGCTCAACCTCACTAACCATCAGAGAAATGCAAATAAAAACCACAATGAGATACCACGTCACCCCAGTCAAAATGGCTATCATCAATAAATCAACAAACAACAAGTGCTGGCGCTGATGTGGAGAAAAGGGAACGCTTGTGCACTGTTGGTGGCGTTGCAGATTGGTGCAGCCACTATGGAAAACAATATGGAGGTATCTCAAAAATCTCAAAATGGAACTACCTTATGATCCAGCAATTCCACTCCTAGATATCTATCCAGAGAAATCCAAAACTCTAATTCAAAAATCTTTATGCACTCCTATGTTTATTGCAGCATTATACACAATAGCCAAGACATGGAAACAACTGAAATGCCCATCGGTAGATGACTGGATTAAGAAACTGTGGTAAATTTATACAATGGAGTATTACACAGCCATAAAGAAGAAAGAAATCTTACCATTTGCAACAACATGGATGGACCTAGAGAACATTATGTTAACTGAAATAAGTCAGACAGAGAAAGACAAATACCATATGATCTCACTTATATGTGGAATCTAAATAAAAGAATAAGTGAATGAACTAATCAGAAAGAGTTTTGGAGACATAGAGGAAAAACTGAGGGTTGCTAGATGGGAGGGAGGGTGGGGATAAGGGGGAAGGTGAGGGGATTAAGAAACAGTCAGTAATCACAAGATGGCCACAGGGTTTTGAAAATTAATTTGGGGAATTTAATCAATAATGTTGTAAAGATTTTGTAGGGTATCCGATGGACACTTGTCCCATTCGGGAGACCACCTCAGGGATGATGTAAATGCCTGATCACTGCACTGTACACCTGAAGCTGAAGCTGAACAATAATGAACGCCAACTATAAATAAATAAATAAATAAATAAATAAATAAATATATATATATATATATATATATATATATATATATATATATATATTTACAAGAAGCGGAGTACAGCATTAGGAATAGAAACAGTGGAAATGTAATGGCTATGTGCGATGTCAGAGGGATAGCAGATGGGGGGAGGGGGTTCACACAATGTGAGGGATATAAATGATAAACGTCTAAGTAGTACTTTGTCTTGTGCACCTGAAACTAATTAAAAAGAAAAAGACAAAAAAAAAAAAAAAAAAAAAAAAAAGATGTGCTACTTGGTAGGCACCATAGCCCCACTACAGCAAACCCTGCTCCATAGGGTCAGCCCCTGCACAACAGCTTTTCCACTGTAGTCATGGCCAGTCCTCACAACTAATTTGCCTGAGGGTCAGTCCCTTCCATTGATGTGCCAACAGCAATCAAGACTTAATTACAACATGAGGGCATACAAAATCCACACAAGGGACACACCTGCAGCACCCAGCTCAGGTGACCAGGGAGACTGCACCACTGGGCCCCACAGCACACCTACTAAATAAAGTCACTCTACTAAGACTGAGAGGCATATCAGCTCTACCTAATCATAGAAACAAACACAGGGAGGCAGCCAAAGTGAGGACACAGAGAAACGTGTTCCAAATGAAAGAACAGAATAAAGCTCCAGAAAAAGAACTAAACAAAATGGAGATAAGCAATTTACCAGATGTGGAGTTCATAACACTGGTTATAAGGATGCTCAATGAACTCAGTGAGAACTTCAACAAAGAGATAGGAAACATAAAAATGGAGATAGAAAACATAAAAAAGAATCAGTCAGAAATAAAGAATACAATAACTGAAATGAAGAATATATTAGAGGGAATCAACAGTAGATTAGATGAAGCAGAGGATCCAATCAACGATTAGGAAGATAAGATAGCAGAAAACACCCAATCAGAATAACAAAAAGAATTAAAAAAATGAGAATAGTTTAAGGGGCCTCTGGGATAACATCAAGCACACCAATGTTTGCATCATAAGGGTACCAGAGGAGAAGAGAGAGAGAGCAAGGAATTGAAAACCTACCCGAAGAAATACTGATGAAACACTTCATTAACCTGGCAAACGACATAGACATACAAGCCCAGGAGGCACAGAGAATACTAAACAAGATGAACCCAAAGAGGCCCACACCAAGATACATCATAATTAAAATGCCAAAGCTTAAAGACAAAGAGAATCTTAAAAGCAGCAAGAGAAAAGCAGTTAGTTACTTATAAGAGAGCTCCCATAAGACTGTCAGCTGATTTCTCAATAGAAACTTTGCAGGACAGAAGGAATTGGCATGAAATATTCAAAGTGAGGGAAACCAAGGACCTGAAATCAAAATTACTCCCCAGCAAAGCTATCATTTATTACAGGACAGAAAGAGCTTCCTAGACAAGAAAAAACTAAAGGAGTTTATTACCATCAAACCAGTATTACAAGAAATGCTAAAGTGACTTCTTTAAGAAGAAGATAAAAAAAGATAAAAATATGAATAATAAAATTAATAACTACATATCTATCAACAATTACTTTGAATGCAAATGTGTTAAATGCTCCAGTCAAGACATAGAGTGACTGAATGGATAAGAAAACAAGGCGCCTACATATGTTACTTACAAGAGACTCACTTCAGACTGAAAGATGCACACAGACTGAAAATAAGTGGATGGGAAAATATAGTTCTTGAAAATGGAAACAAACAAAAGCTGGGATAGCAATACTTATTCCAGACAAAATAGACTTTGAAAGGAATGGTGTAACAAGAGACAAAGGATGACCCAGCAATTCCACTTTTAGGTATTTGTCTGAAGACACCCAAAATACTAATTTGAAAAGATGTGTGCATCCATATATATTCATTGCAGCATTATTTACAATAGCCAATATATGGAAGCAACCTAAGTTTCCATCGATAGATGAATGGATAAAGAGGAGGTAGTACATATAGACAACGGAATATTACTCAGCCATAAAAAGAATAAAATCTTGCCATCTGCAACAACATGAATGGACCTAGAGGGTATTGTACCAAGTGAAATAAGTCAGACAGAGAAAGACAAATACCATATTATTTCACTTAGACATGGAATCTAAAAAATATATGTATAAACTAACAAACAGAACAGAAACAAACTTATAGATACAGAGAACATTTTGATGTTGACCAGATAGGAAGGGTTTGGGGATGGGTGAAAAAGAAAGGATTGAGAAGTATAAATTGGTAATTGCAAAATAGTCATGGGGATGCAAAGTATAGCACAGGAATATAGTCAGTAATATTGTAATAACTTTGTATGGTGTCAGATGGGTACTAGATTTAACCGGGTGATTACTTCATTTTTCTTTTTTTTTGGAGTGAAAAAAGTATTTTTATTTTCCAGAACCAATATATATAGCTAATATTGATCAAGTGAGTAATATGGGTTGACCACTCTGTATATGTTAACTTAAAAAAATATTTATTTTTTAAAACTATGGTTGACATTCAATATTATTTTATACTAGTTTGAGGTGTACAGCATAGTGGTTAGACATTTATATGATTTACGAAGTGATCCCCATGATTAGACTAGTACCCACCTAACACTATACATGGTTATCAACAATATTATTGACTATATTCTCTATATGTTACATCTTGCGACTGTTTTGTAACTCTCCAGCAATCCCACTTGTAGGTATTTATCCAAAGACATCCAAAACACTTTGTAAATTTTATAAATATCTAATCATGATGCTGTACACCTGAAACTAATATAATATTGTATGTCAACTATAATTGAAAAATAAAAGCAATTTTTAAAAGACATATTTAATAGAGTAGATGCCATTACTTCTATTTTAAAGATGATGAAACTGAGTCTTAAAGAGGTTTTGAAACACGCTCAAGGTTGCACAGTTATCAGAGGTAGAGCCAGGATTAGCACTCCATCGGAACCCATCTGTGAATTAGACTCCAAAACCCAAGGTTTTAATCAGAAAATTGTTCTGCTTCTCATCCCATAAATGTCTGTGTTCTCTTTAATGTTAACATGTAAAGAGATTATGAGTGCAATAGGCAGAGTAACAGCCCCTCAAAGATAATAACTCCTCAGAATGATAGCCCCTCAGGGTGTCTGTGTTCCAATCCCCCAAACCTGTGACTATGTTAAGGTACGTGGCAAAGGGAGAGTTAAAGTTGTAGGTGGATTTAAGGTTGCAAATCAATAGATGCTATTCAGTAGGAGCTGACCTAGAGATAGGGAGACAGTCCTGGATTATCTGGGTGGGTCCAATGTAGTCACGAGGGTCCTTATAAATAGAAGAGGAAGGAAGAGGACTCAGAGTCAGAGAGAGATTGGAAGATGCTACATTGCAGCTTTGAAGATGGAAGATGGGGCCATGAGCAAAGGAATGTATGCAGCATCTAGAAGTTGGAAAAGAAACAAATTCTCCTGTAGATCCTCCTAAAGGAATGCAGCTCTGCTGGCACCTTGAGTTTAGCTCAGTAGACTCGTTTTGGACTTCTGACCCCCAGAACTATAAGATAATAAATTAGTGTTGTTTTAAGCCATGAAGTTTGTGGCAATTTGTTACAGCAGCAATAGTAAACCAATAGAGTGATTATCTCTGGATATGTGATTTCTGCATACGTACGTATGTGGCTTTCTAAGAGCGTATGTCTTTTCAAAAGTCCTAATGTCTTTGAGTGAGGAAAGCCCCTCGGGTGACCAAATAGGGATGCAAAATCTAGAAGATTCCTGGGAGGGCTGCAAACTTTCCATCTACTCTTTTATTAGTTGGCCACGACCCAACACAGTACTGTAATGTAATTCAACAAGCTTGGTGTGTCAGAAAATGTAAAGGTAAGTAGCTATGTGAGTGAATTGATGCAGGCATCTCTGTTCCAGTACTTACACGTACATGTGATAATTCTATGTGCCGAAATGGATGGACACATGTGGCATCTCTGTACATGTATGTGTGTAGACAGATGCTCTTATGTTTATGCATATGTGCAGGCATGGATAGACATGTATAAGGCACACAAGAACACACATGTACACCTCTATATGGTGTGTGTGTGTGTGTGTGTGTGTGTGTGTGTATGTACCCTGTATTCACTTGGGGACCTCAGGCCTGAGATTAAGACACTTCTAACCCTTCTAATGGTAACCTTTATGAGCCAGACCCTGGACAGAGAGGTAGCACAGGGCCCCTGACAGGAACCACTAACTTGCTCTTTTCTCCCTGGGGCTGGAGTAAAATGAAGCTGTTTTCCATTTCTACACAATGAGAAGAAGTGTATTGATTTTCCCCACTTCTGATTATTCACTTTAGAGGCTTGTTTCTAAATAATTGGCACCCAGATCATTTGTTTTACTGCACCAACACATTTTATGGGTCACTTTTCCCTGGGTGGGCCCGAAACAAGTCTGTTCTGTAGATCGGTGCTGTCCTGCCTTCAAAAAGTAAGTTCAGCAGCTCTGGTGACACCTTTTCGATTGTTCACTTGTTTACTCACTAGTTTGTTCAAAAAAATTGCCTTGAGTGTCAGTGATGTGCGGACAGCATCCAGGGGGTGGGGATGGGCTGTGGTTGAGGGGCATGAGCATGTCATTACTTGTGAAGCCGTCCCTCTGGGACTGACATGTCAGCATAGAGGAAGCCTTCTTCCCATCCTCCTTAGGAAGCAGGAAGGAAGTCCAGGGTGAGAGGAAAAAAAGGAGGAAGAGGAAGAGGGAGGGCCAAAGAGTTGAAGCACCAGGCTAACAAGGTCCATTCTCCTAGCCTTTGCTCACCTGTGCCGACATCTCAAAGGATGCGGCCCATCTTCCCATCCACTCCTTTCCATGCTCAAGAAGAGTTAGGCTTCTCTGGGCCCACAGAGTAGGAGGATGCCTCCGTTCTCTGACCCCTTCCCTCCCAGGCGAGCATCTGACCCCTTTCCTCACATTCTGACTTGGGTTTCAACACAAATTCTTTGTGATGTAATTTCCTTGAGGGCAGGAGCTATTCCCAACTCACCATCTCCAGCTTCCCCAAAATAGATATCTAATACCACTGCCTCTACACTCAGCTCGCCCTCCCTGGTGTAAATCCTGAAAGAGATACCTGGGATGGAACATGGCGGCCACCACTCTCAGAGATGCTGACTGGTGGTCTGGACACCTAGTACTGACCCCCGATCCCAACCCCTGGTTGTTGTCGTCTCCCTGAAGTTTTTAAAATTTGATTAAAGGCTAATTTCCTTTTTTCCGGGTGAAGCTAAACCTAGCAGTTTCTTCTCCCTTTTCACGGAGAGCTCAGGTTCCCGAGCTTTAGTGCCACTTTCTGCCACCCAGTGAGGAGGAGAAGGGAAGATCCAGGCCCAAAGGCATGAAAGGGTGATAGCTTTTCATCAACCCCCAGAGGGATAGGCTTCTTTCTGGCAGCCTGTGGATCCCTGAGGAACTGGGTTTGCCTTATGCGCTCAGGTCAGCCATTCTTCCAGGAGGCCTTAGCGGGTACAACAGCAGTGGCAGGTATTGGGATGTACCTCCTGTCATTTCAGATGGCCTGAAAGACTCATGGAACTTTCTTATATAAGGTGAAGTGAGGAATGCTGATTGCCTTCTCAGTATGTATTCTTCTCTTTGTCCTTCATTGCAGAACTCCGATTCTATTTCATGTGGCAATGGGCTTAACTAAAGGACTAAGCTTTCTTACAGCTAGCGGCGGCCAATTGGCTGGGAACAGAAGCGGTTGGATAGAACTTCTGAGAAAGTGCTTTTACAGAGGGACAGATAGTGACATGTGACTTTTCCCTCTTTCCTCTGCTGCCTGATTTCTTCCTAGAATGCAGACAGAATGGCTAAGGCTCCAGTCATCTTGGGTCAGGAGTGGTGTTGAGGATGGAGGCTAAGTTCTAAGGGTGATGGAGCAGAAAGATTGAAGACCCTGATTACCACGGAAAACTTTTTACGGCCTATCTTGGGGCTTCTTTTATATGAGAGAGAAACAAGTTATTTCCAGTTTCTGATACTAGTTTCCGAATGCAACTCCTGCTGTATGAGGCTATATTGTCATAGCTTTTCACCAAGAATAGCTGGGTATTCAGGGGCTGGGTGGCCCATGCAAAAGTAATCTACCAATCTTTTAAAATTCTCTTTTAGAATCCAAACATGTTTTTTCATTTCCAGCAGAGCATTGGGTCTAAAATTCGGTCGATGCATCATAATAGCGCTACATGAGGCTGCTCTGAATTTAAAGCTTCTTGGGACCTCACTACATTGGGGATAGTCAGGTGACCAAAGGGAGAAAGCTTTATTGTAAAGTGGCAGATGTAAGGGGAGCTCAGGCCCCCAAAGGGAGTTTCTCAGAGACTCCTGCAGTGTTTAGAGTAAAGCAGCAACCAACGTAGGCTGGAGGTGCCAGGCATGGCAAGCTGCCAGGCTGTGGAGCCCAGCAGAGCCCACTCCACTTCACCCAGGCTGTACATGAACATGTGCAGGGCTGACAGTCAGCATGGTTGCCTGGATGGGTTACTAAGGTCAGTGTGTGTTCTGAATGGTTGGTGGCTGTGCCATGCTGGTTAAATATTTTGAATGTCACTCTTGCAGACTACAAGGCTTTTAAACCTGACCACCTTCTCCCTTGATGATATATTACTTTACCCCCTAAACTGGAACCATGGCGTCCACCCGAGTTCAAACTATATGTTCATGTACATGATTTATTCTACATGTGTATGACTCTCCGTAATATTGAAAGAGGGGGGAATGGCCTGAGTGTGTGTATTAAGGGGCCACAGAAACCCTTGCTTCACATACGTAATTCTCAGATTCTTTAGGTTGTTTTCTTTTTTTTTAATTCCCTACTTGGTTGTCTTTTGATTAGTACAGATATGCTTTGACGGAGAATTAATTACTATATTCCACTGCACAGCCAACTTTTTGTCTGTGGCAAAAATAACAAGCTCTTTACCTTCAAACACAGTCATCTATTGCGTGGTGTTGTGTTCTTCAAACAGCACTTTGCCTTCTGATATAGACATCCACTCAGCATGAGCAAGTGCCAGCCCCTGGGCCTTTCTCAGTCGGCTCCTTTCTCTGCAGTTAAACTGGCCATTCTCAGCCCCACCCAAAGCGTGGCATGACTCCCACTACGTGTGGTTCTAATTCTTGATTCCAGTGACATGATTCCTGGCTTCCCGGTGCTCAGCTTATTATCTCCACTGTAAGCCCTTTGGGCCCATTACTGAGAGCTCTAAAGAACCTCTAACCAGGGGTGAGTTCAGAGGCCCCCCCCTCACTGTCTATTTCCTAGTGTGCTTTTGGGGTGTGGCCCCTCATGTGTTCCTTTAGTAATTCCTCTTGAGCAGAAGTGGAAGTTCCTGTCCATTCTAACCCTGAGCTATGCTTCTCATCCCTTTTGTTCCATCCTGAGTCCTACAGGCCCTGTTCCCCTCATTCCAGCACAGAGGAGGAAGGCAATGCAAGATCATACAAGGAGGAGGAGACCTTGGAAAGTTTCTTGAGTCCATGAGAGTTTAAAAATATTCCTGGAGGACGTCCTGTTCAAGGTGCTGAAACAAGCACACGTTATTATTTCCTCTCTTGCCAGTAAAATGATGATAGAAAAATACAAATAGTAGAATCCCATAACAAAAAGGGCAATGAAGGGGACAGTAGATGAGAGACTTTAACAAATTTCTGGAAGGCAGAAAGTACCTAAAGAAATGGTGGTTGACAAAGCAGGGTGGAGAAAGTCCCAGAGCAGAACACATGCAAAAGGGTATGGAGGAGAGGCACACGAACTGCTTAATGGAGCCTCGAGAAGGCCTCACTCTTGGCACTGACAGACAGGACATTGTGATGGCCTAAGATGTGAGAGGGTGAGGCTGAAAACAGAAGGAAAAATTGAAGATCTGTACAAAAACAGTTTGCCCCTCACGACACTCTCTCTCTCCTCCCAAATGGAGAGTAGATGATGGCCTGGAATTTACCTCTAGGACAAAACAGAAATTATTTCTTAAGAAACTGTGTGAAGTGTGTGGAAAGAATTAAGGCAGTGAGTGTGAGTTGGGGCCTCAGAGGAGGGTCCTTTGCTGTATGGCACTTTGAAGGGGACTTATTTTTGAATAATTTTGACCCCTGAAGCCTACCCTCGGTGGTGGCTTCACCCTCGGATACTGAGCTCTTAGGCAGGCTTCCAATCACTTCATTCATAAAAGTGAATGGATGACCAAGGATCCCCAAACATCTGAGGAGAGTCTGAATTAGTCAAGAGATAGAGTGAGGTAAATAGAAAAGTTGACTTCAGAGAAAACAGAGATGATTAGGGAATAGAAAAGGACGTGTAACACACCTCCCACCCCAAGCATTCACTTGTTCCCTGGATGTATTAGACTCCCAGAGCGGGCTTGCCAAAGGCCCTCTCTCTTAGCTTCCTGCGGGAAATCTACGCATCTTGGTTTGGCATCTCATTTATGGGTATCTGAAATTTATGCTGCAATGTGCAAAATTGGTGGCGATTCACCACATGTGACTATTTACAGTTAAATTTACATTAATTACAATGAAACAAAATAAAAACATTTAGTTCTTCAGACACATTAGCCGTATTTCAAGTGCCCAGTAGCCACATGTGGCGAGTGACTACCATAGTGGATACTGCAAATATAGGTCATTTCCATCAGTGACGAAAATTCCGTTGGGCAGTGTTGATCTATAACATTAAGTTATGTATATATATGCAGCCAAAACTTGGCATGTTAACATCGTTCCATAGATTTATACACACAAACACACATCAATCACCTCTTTTTAAAATGATGTAATTTATTTATATATGTATTTAGATTGACACATAATTTATATGTAGTAAAAATGCACAAATATTAAGTGTACAGCTTGATGAATTTTTAATATGTGTATACCACTGTGACTACCATTCAAATCAATATATGGAACATTTCCATCACTCCAGAAAATTCCCTCATGCCCCTTCATAAGCAATATCCTGTCTCACTCCCTTACCTCTCTCCCAGGTAACCACTCTGAAATCCATCACCATAGATTAGTTTTGCCTGTTCTTGAGCTCTTACATGAGATGATACAGTGGGTAGTCTTTTTGCATCTGTTTTTTTTCAGCATAATGTTTTTCAGATTCCTTCATGTTGCGCATGTATCAGTAGAGTGTATTACTTTGTTGCTGAATCATGTTCCAATGTATAAATATACCACAACTTATCAATCTGCTCATCAGTTGATGGACATTTGGGTTGTTTCCAGGAAGCTTATGTCGTTGTCTTGTAGAGCGTGTAGATACCTGATGACTTAGAAGACCATACAAGTCATGGGTCTGTTTGTTCTCAGATCCGTTCCTCCGCTTTCTCTGCTCTGTTCTGTAGGACCCCTGAAAGCAGCATTTCCCAGCCCGTGTGTCTGTGCTTTCTAACAAGGCTCAGCCAATGAGAGGCACTGGTGGAAGATTGGGGGGCTTGGAAGAAGGGAGCAACTGGGATATTTCTCTCGACCTGCACTGCTTTGCATGGAATCTCCCGTAGCACTTGTACTTCCTTTGTGAATCCAGCTTCTTCAGGGTGACCCTGGATCCCCCTGGTCACGCTTCCTCTCGGTCTCTGTGGCCTGGGTGTGGTAGTGGCTTCCTTTTATTGCTCACGGTCCTGCTCAGCTCCTCAGCTTTCCCAGCACCTGTGTAATCAAGTCCCTCTGCCTTTCACATTCAAGTAGGTTCTGTTTCCTGGTTGGATCACAATTAATACAAGACTGAATTATGGACGTTGCTTCTCTGCTCAGGACCTCAGACCTTCTGGGGAAATTCCCAACTACATACAAAGGAGAAACACCTTTGGACACAAATGGAGGGAAGTACCATTTACGTCTGAAAGAAGACACTGCTGTTTTTCTAAGAAATAAAAGAATAGATAAACATGTCGGGGAGAGAAAATAACAGGAGGTTTTGGGGGAATAAGTAATAATTACAATAATAACAACTTCCAATTATGAGACCCCTTGTATGTGCTGGATGCCTTGCATATATTCTCACTAACCCTTCATGGAAGTGACATTGCTCTCATTTGACAGAAGAACAAAGGAGGCTAGTAAATGGCAGAACTGAAATCTGAACCCTTGGTCTCATTCCCTCCAAAGACCATGGCCAGTCTGTGCAGCACGCTGAGAGAGAAGAATCCTCACAGCGATATAGTAATATTAGTTATATGTGTAAATATATAAACTATACTGTGTATCCATACATATTAATTAATATACAGTTGACCATTGAACAATGCGGGTTAGGGGCACCGACCCCTGTGCAGTCAAAAATCTGAGTATAACTACAAGTCGGCCCTCCACATATGTGGATTCCCAACCGCAGATAGAAAGTACGTATTTATTAATAAGCTTATTAAACTAGGACTTGCCACTCATAATTGGAACTGTTGAATCCTCAGTGTCCGAATGACCCTAGTGATCTCAGGATGTCTGTCTTAATCCCTTTGGGCTGTTACAATAAAGTCCCACAGACTGGGTGGCTTATAAACAACAAACATTTATTTCTCACTGGTCTGGAGGCAGAGATCCCAGTACCAACACGGTCAGGTTCTGGTAAGAACCCTCTTGGGGGTTTCAGACTGCTAACTTCTCGTATCCTCACATGGTGGAAAGAGGGCAAGAGAGCACGGATCTCGTTTATAAGGGCACTAATCTCATTCATGAGGGCTGCACCTCATGACCTAATCACCTCCCACAAGCCCCACCTTATAATACCATCACATTTGGGGTTAGGATTTCAACATATGAATTTGGGGGAGACAAACATTCAGTCCATTGCACACGCCAACCTTTCAGACAAAGGCTCAGCCATCCGCCAACACAACCAGCAAACAGCCTGTGCGATACCCCTGAACACACAGGTATCACACTGACTGGTACTTTAACAACGGTTTAAAACTGCATTTCCAGGGAACACGCAGCAGCAACATTCCAGGCCTGATTGTCCAGGAGACCGTGTTTTCCTCACAGGCCATAGAGCAAACACTGTGAGAACCAAACCAACTACAAAAGAAAGAGAAGGTGTCAGAAAGCAAGTAGGGTCCTTGCAGTGTCCACGGTTTATAAACCTGACCAGAGAAGCCAAGAGAATGAGCCTCAGAGGACTTGGCAACACTTAATTTTTCTTTCAGAAGTCTGCCCTTAGGCTTTAGCATTTATTTTTTTAAAAGGCTTTTGACAAACGTACAGAGGAGAGCAGAGCGTCCTTATCAGGAAAGAATTGAGGTCAAACAGAGGCAGTAAAGCAGCTGCTGTGCTCCTTTTACAAAACGGTTTTCACTTATTAAACAGAACTTTGTTCCTCTAGCCTCCTCCCAGGGTTACTAACAGGCAAGTACGTGTATGAAGCTCACTGTTTCCTCAGCAGTGGTGTGTGGGGTCCTCAATCCCTCCTATTCACTCGTTAATTCTTGTCCTCAGCGGTGGGCTTGCAGGTTAATCTGGGGCCATAGAATACAGAACAAGACCTTGGCTATTTTCATGGGGTTAGATTTGGCCGTCCAGGCCCAGTTGTCCCCATCAGTGCCGCCTGCAAGCCTGTGCCTATGCTGTCTCTCTTACAGGACAGGCCCGTCTGCTGTCACTCCACCAATCTCTGCTCATTACCTCTTTCATTTCCGACTTTTCAGGTTCAACACTCTGAGGTAAGCTCTGGATCATACACTCCCTCAGGACTGAGTTATGGGTTTATATTCAGTCATTATAGATTTGTTCTCATCTTTCCCTTGTCTCCAAATTGCCCTACACGCCTCTTCCAGATTTCTTTCTAAAACACAGCTCAGACCTTATCATTGTTGGATGCAAACTCTCCAGCAGCTCCCTACTGGCTGCAAGGGCAACTGATTGAATTTCTCATCTCCTGGAAACGCTTCCCCCCAACGGTGTTTAGGGTACATACTCTCCTGGGGTCCTCCTGTCTCACCAACTGCCCTTTCTCAGTCTCCTTTACTGCTTCTTCGCCACCTCTCAGACTGAATTGTTGGAGGGCCCCCAGGCTCGGTCCTGGCACTTCCTGTCTTTCCTTAGCTATGCTCACATTTCTGGTGATCGCATCCTTTCTCATGTCCTTACTGAGTGCTATTTGCTGAAGACTTCCAAATGTATACTCCCAGCTCAGCCCTCTTTCCTAATCCTAGATTTACATATCCAATTTTCTTGGGGTGAAAAACACAAGCGCGGTGAATGCAGCCTGTTGTATTGATCTGTGCAAAGAGCGAAATGTAGAGGATTATATTTTCCCAGGGTGGCTGTAACAGTATCACCCATGATCTTCTTAGGATGTGTCCTTGTCACTCCTCCCATGTGGAGTTCCCTTGAACCAGGGTAGACCTCGGTGACTGTCTTGACTGACAGAGTGTGGCTGACATGAAGCTCTGTGATTTCTAAGACTCAAAGATAAGTATGCCCTGCTTTCTTGAGATGTGCTTGGAACGCAGCCATCATGCTGAGAGGAAGCCCAAATGAGCCTACATGGGGAGACCATGTGGAGAGGCCACACAGGTATTCTGGGCAACAGCCCAGTGAGGTCCAGCTGACACCCAGCTTCAACCATCACAGGTGTGAATGAAGATGCCTCCAGATGATTCCAGTGCCCAGCCATCGTGTTACCCGCCCCCCCCCGCCCCCTCCCAGCTGATGAATCTTCCCAGCTGAGGCCCCAGACACTGGGAGAAGAGACAAATTGTCCCTGTCCAA
The DNA here is from genome assembly GCF_057876585.1 of Rhinolophus sinicus. NCBI lineage: Eukaryota > Metazoa > Chordata > Mammalia > Chiroptera > Rhinolophidae > Rhinolophus > Rhinolophus sinicus. The sequence continues at coordinate 15,622,431 of NC_142512.1, forward strand.
ACTTCTGACCCACAGAGTCCATGAGCATAATGAAATGGTTGCTTTAATGCCACTAAGTTTTTGGGAGTGTGTTATGCAGCTGGAGCATTACAGCCACCTGGGGTCTAGGATTTCCCTCCAGTCTCAGGCTCAGTGAGGCAGGCCCCCTTCTCTGCATCGCCCTTTTCTTGGATTTACTTCAGATATGATCTCCTTTTATTGTATATTCTTATAGTGACCTACCTCCTCCTCCAACCCAGGCCAATCAGACCCCATGCACCCATTCTCCAGTCACACTGAGGCTGGACTAAAACACTCAATGCCATTTCACGCCCACGTGCCTTGCATGCATAACTCTCCTTGCTGACCAGTTATTCTGTTTCCCACACCTCTTAGCCTCTCAACCTGGAGAACTCCTACACACCCTTCAATGACTCATCTAACTGTTTCTTCCTTGTAAAGAAGTCTCCAGACTGAAATCCTCATGGAGTGAGATCAGGCCTGGGGTGTGGTGGGTGCTGGAGACCCCACGTCCCTCTACGGGGCTCCAGATATTTTTTGGCCCCTTGGATTGGGGACTCCGTGTGCTTAGACCTTCTGAGTTTCCAAGGCAAGTCTGAGATTTTATGTGAAGCCTTCTGATTTTAAATTCTTTAAGCAGGCCAAACAAACTGAGTTGGCTCTGGCCTGGAGGCCACCAGTTAGTGCTCCCTGCCCTAACTGATTCGTCACCACCCACCAGAGCACATTCCACACAGTGTTTCCAGAGAGCTTTCCAGACTATAGAGAAATAATTTTATAATAATGACCACATAGCTGTGAACTTCCTGAGGGCAAGGTCGATCCTTGTACTAGCCGTCTCCGTAACCCCAGTGCTTTGCAAACGGCAGGCTAAGGAGGCCATTTGTTCAATTAGTACCCGGTCTCCATAGCCCTGTTCTCTGAAGGAGGGTTCAGAGGCTGATCTCCACTGTGTTCTTCAGAGCAGCAGCCCCAACTGGCTCCAAACCCCATCTCCTCTCTGATCATGTCGCCCCTCTCATTTTCTTCTGCCAGCTGCACTCTTCTGAAGCAGCTCTCCACTCGCTGAAAGCTCCCCTCCTTCCTCACCCCTCCACACTCCTGTTTGGCATCTTGGAGCCTGAGATAGTCAAAAGCCCTTCTGGTTCTAGTGGGTAAATCTACTCTGAGGCGGGTGCCTCTCCAAATCTGTTGTCTTAGCCGAAGGAGGACACTTAGCGCGAGCTTGACGGTCGCATTACCGCGGCGCTGATGTACAGCACGCGTCCCCGACTTCGACTGCACAACACTGAGAAAATTAGTGCTTCAGAAGAAGTTGTCAGCAGCATTATGGATGCTCCGTCACCAGCAGTGCTCCAATATTCTCTCCGAAGGAGCTAACGGCGCTGACAAAATAGATCGAACGGCTTGCTGTTCACTTCCACGCATCCCAATAAAAGGCGGCGCGTCTTGACGCAGGGCACGTCGTTCGGTGATGGCAAAACATTATCTTTTCTTTATGAATAATAGAAGACATTTGGCTCGCTCATAATCTTTTAAAACCTGTCGTCATAGTAACATGTGTTTCGCCCGTTAATATGAGATGTTTTTCCCTCTTAAAGACAACAGCCTATTTTATACAATGCGTTATCCCCCCAACAGTGCAATATCCATTAGATGTGCAACTCGACCCAAGTCAGAGATAATAAAAAAATTGTCTTTCCTACTGTTGAGCTTCTTGGCTATTACCCCTGTGGGGGGACATAAAAGCCAGATTCCTTTTGGCCAAAAATTGCAGTTCAGAACAAAAGAGAAAAGTGTCTGATGGAAAGAATTGTCAGTCACTGAACACAACTTGGGAGGTGGTCTGCGTACATGTGCCATTTTCCAAAGCAAAGAACTCAGGTTTTAGGGGAAGTAACCAAAACGGAGGAGAAATTCCACGTGTATCCAAGCCGAAGGGTGCCCTTGCCTCTGGCATCAAGGTGGTCCTGCTGTGTGGTTGTGGTAGGAGGGAAGGAAGGTTACACAAACATGAGGCATAGTTTCTCTTTCCATGATTGACACACGGCAATAGGGGGATGGGGAATTTGTACAAGCAAGTCGGAAGATGTGTGTGCTCAGGGTCAGAATGGTTGAAAGGAGTGGGGTCGATTATCTTGGAAAGGGCAACAGGTGGCTTTCAAGGAGACATAATAGCCCATTTCTTTTCTTTTTAAAAAAGCTTTATTGAGATATAATTGACAAATAAAATTGTAAGCTACTTAATGTGTACATTGTGATGGTTTGATATATGTATAAATTGTGAAAGGATTCCTCACATCTAGTTAATTAATCAAGATGATTAATTTCAAATATCTGAGTGGCTGTTTGAGGGCAGAGGGATTTGGCTTGTCTTGTGTGGCTCAAAGGGAAAGAACTGTTACTTGTGGATGGAGGATAACACGGAAGCATATTTCAGGTCAGTCTGAGGAAGAGCTTTCTCTTTGTTGTTGTTGCCCAGACTAAGGGATGGGATGCATGAGAATTATGGTACCTTGGGTCAAGTTCCCTGGGACACAACTCTGAGATGTATTTATGGGTGCACAAGTTTATAAGGGAGTGCCCTTGTGATCATTATTTGGGCGAGGGCAAAGGAAACCTGACTGGGCAAAGGGAGAAGTTGAGCTGTGATGAGAGACAACAGAGGCTTTAGCTTATCCCACAGGGAGTCCTGGCGTAGGGATGGCCCTTTGTCACTGTCTTGAATTGAGACAAAGGAGCCAGCTCTTTGGAATCTTACACTGACTAGTCACTGGATGCAATTGTCCCCCAGGGAGGGGTGTGATTTTGGACAAAGCTGCTCTCTTGACCTGAGGGCAATTCCAGAACAACTCAGCTGAGCCATCAGCTGCCTGTATTCCTGGAAGCTGGGGGAATGAACCTTGGGCCTTGAAGAGGGATCTGGGCAGAGCACTGCGGCATCAACTAGAGATGGTGGTTAGTGGGGATGCTGTGACCTCTCTACCATGTGACTTCTAATGATCCTTTCAGTGTTCACATTCTATAATAAGATATAAGGTCCATGGAAGATCCCATGCGTTCCCTGTAGGGCCTCCAGCGTGGGTCCTGGATGGAGTCAGAAGTGCTATTTGCTTAGCTTCTGGCTTAAAGCTCTATCAGTTCCTGGGCAGCACTTGACCTACAGTCCTTGGTTCCAGAAATAACAGTTCATTCATTCAATTTTTATCCAAATAATACTAATTGAGTACCTTCCTTTAGGAGCTAGAAACAAAAGTATGAACAGAGCCTCACCCATCATAGGGTCACAGTCTAATGAGAAATACAGAAAACAATAAGCAAATAAAATTGACATCCCCTGGTGAGGGGATGTAGATTGATGTGCACCCATACTCAAAGGGGGAAGTAGTGATACTGGAACTGTGAGTAATGATAACGGAATAATCAGAATGCTATGAAGGAGTTATGTTTATGAAGCTCTGGGGAACAGAGTTCTAGGCAGGAAGAATAGCAAGTGCAAAGGTCCTGAGGCAGAAACAGCCTTGGTGTTTTCAAGAAGATTGGTTTAGCTGAGTAGGAGAAGATGAAACTGAGTTTTCTGTAGGCCAGCTCCTTCATACTTGCATTTGGGGGGATGCAGAAGGCATTTTCAATGTTAGTAGTAAAAAGCCATGCATGGCTCTCATAAGAGAAGACCCCCGTTCTGTTGCAGTGTGCTGAGGGGAGACTGTCTTTGGAAGTGGAATCCCAGCTGATGTGGTTTGTTTCATCATCTAAAGAGATGGGATGATTGCAGTATTCATTTTATAGGTTGGTGTGAGGATCAAAGGCTGTGATGCATGGAAGCGCTTAACTAAGTTCCTGGCTCATAGTAAGTACTCCATAAATGCTAGCTCATAGTTGAAGAAACTCAGTTAATATTATTTGGATGAAAGTTGAATGAATGAACTGTTATTTCTGGAACCAAGGACTGTAGGTCAGATGCTGCCCGGCAGTCAAGAGCTTTAAGCTAGAGGCTAAGTAAATAGTGCTTCTGGCTTCATCCAGGACCCATGCTGGAGGCCCTACACGGAATGCATGGGATCTTCCATAGACCTTATTATAGAATGTGAGAGCTGAAGAACTGAGGCTTAAACCTAAAATTTAAAATTCTATCCAAGTCTTCTCCTCTCTCTCTCTCTCTCTCTCACTCTTTTTCTCCCTCTCAGTCTTAATCTTTGTCTCTCTCAGTCTCTACCTCTCTCTCTTTCTCTGTGTACGTCTCTTGGTCGATCTTTATAACTCTTGTACTCTATATCTGCTTGTCTGTCACTCACACTGTCGGTGTCTCTTTCTGCTTCCCTCTCCCCCACCCCAGCTTCTCCTTCTATCTTGCCAGACTGAGAGCCTAGCTGCGCTCCTATAGGCTCAGGAGCAGGCAGCTCTCCATGGTGCTGATGAGGACGGTAGGGTCCAGGCCTCCAACCTTCATTAAGGAACAGAGATGAATAGTAGTAGTTTTTTTTAGTAGTTTTCCTAGAGCAGCCAATCAGCAGGGACTCTCCATCTGCTGGTACAGGTAGAGGAGCTTCTTTTAATGGGACCAGCTTCCCTAGAGCACGCAGACTCCCTCAGTCATAAGAACAGCTGCTTTTCTGCCCCCTTCCCACAAATACACTTAATCTTACCTTGTACATGCCCATACAGCCTCCACGGGGTGGGGAGGGGCTGCAGCAGCAGGTTCTCCCTGGTCTCTGGGCTGCAGCGAGGCAGATTGGAAGCGGATTTATTTCTCTTGCTCTAGTGGTGCATAGCAGCTCCCTGGTGAGGGAGCTGGGGGCTGGCCTTCTGGAAACACAGCCACTTTCTCCATGGAAACCTTTCTCAAGGAGAATAGTGGCAAAAAGCTGTGCCACTTCATCCCTCAAAGAAGCTTTCTTTAATATCCTAAAGTGAATTAAATGACAAGGGCCTTGGGGTTTCATCTCTCCTCATCCCTTTCAGCGGGTGATGCGTGGGGGAAGGGCTCAGGACTCCAGGAAGGGAGGACGTGCTCTGAGAAGGGGAATGTGATCACATAATTTAATGTAGCTATGCATGGATTTCAGGTCTGACAGCATCACTAATTCTGTGTGATCTTGGGCAAAGGATTGATCAGTTTTCTCACCTGAAATTGGGGGCAAAAATATCTGCTTCTGTGTCCTCATAGAGTCTTTGTGAGGATCAAACAGAAAATGGGATGAGAGAATTTGGGAACTAAGTGTTGTGCACATTCCAACAACTCACAGTTTTTGAGTGTTTTCTAAGGCCAGACTCTGTGCTAAGTACTTTACATGCCTTATCTCATGTAATCCTTAACATCCCAATGAGGTAGTTACTATTATTGTCCCATTTAAGGGATGAGGAAACTGAGGCCCCTGAGGAGTTATGTGCCCTCCCCAAAGTCACTCAGCTACTGAAAGGGAGAGCTGGGAAATGAACTCAAGTCTGTTGGATTCCAAAGTTCCTGTCTCTTTCTTTGTGTCCTCCCCCCATCCCTATCTTGGAGGATATGTTGCAACTGATGTGTCTGCATCCCTGTGGTCCTGATGGACTAACGCAGGCAGATGGCAGGGCTTGAGTTGGCAGATCCATTCTGAGATGTCCAAGCGGCTGACCTTGGACACATGAGAGGGCACTTGGAGGAAGAGGGTTTTGAATTCCTTACCTCAGGGAGGACACCATCTGCTCTGTGCACTTTCAGATCAATTACCTTCAGAATCTGTGAATTTCACTGACACTGTTGGGCAATAGAGGTTAAGGAGATCAGGTGTCTGCTGCCTTACTTGTCCAGAAAGAGCAGAGATGTGCCTGAAAAAGGAGCTTCTCAGAGTCTAGGAGGCATCCCTTATTGGCAACAAGAATCCCAGCCTGAGGATTCTGCAAACAGATAGAGCCCTTCCTCCTTTTCTCTGCAGCGTCACTTTCCAACTCCAGGGCACACTCATCAATGATTTGGTTTCTATTTTGAAGAAACCAAATATGCTTTTAAAGTCTCAGGTTCAAAACTCTAAGCAAGGAACATTTTCTCAATCCGTTGAGATTTTGCTTCTCAGCAATTGTTGTCATTTTGGCTCAAATAAACTCTTATAAGTTTTCAAAAACGACAACCACAACAAGAAAAACTCTCAGCAAGCCCTTCTGGATTAGACAGATAAATTGGACCATTGGAGAAGCTAACCAGGGAAGGATTCTGAAGTGAGTTGAGTTGCTACAAATGAGATGTCCGGCTTCATAAGCATGGGTGTGAATCTGGTCACATTTCATATTTTTAAGTCAAAATGGATTTAGCCCCCACCTCTGCACTCATCATATTTTGAAAAATCGCAGCAAATCTGTTGGGGCTTTTGGATTACAAATAAAGAAAAACCCTCAGTGGGTAGTCAGTCCAAAATCACCAGTCTGGCTTCCACATGCTGGTGCTGGTAGAACAGGAAATGCAACCAGTCCACCAGCAGGCAGGCTGCGTTTCAGCTGCTCTTGATGCTCGTGTTGCATGGCTGGTTGTTGAAAACTGGTCCAGTACAACGGGATGGTCTCCTGTCCATGCCAGTGAGGCTGCACATACCTGTTTGGGTCCCTGCCCTGATTGAGTTGCTCCTGGGGACAGCGATCCTCTTTCCTCAGTGTCACTACCCCTGGCTCAGGGTGCTCTGTGCTGGGACTCCTGGGTCAACATTTCCCTGGTTCACGCATGTGTCCTTCAGCCACACTGCTGGTGGACAGCCGTGGGGTTTCTGCCAGCCTCAGCCAAGCATGGTGCCGAGACCAATGCTCTCTTACACTACTTGGGTCACCGCTCCAGGCTGCCCCTTCCCTGTGGGTGGTTCTCAGCCCCACAGGGTCATTTCCTGCTGTTGCTCTCAGTCAGGATCATCAAAGTCCCTCGGAGTTTCCAATACATTTGAACTTCACAAAGGAAGAGAGCAACGTCGGCATATTTGCTGAGAATCGGCCTGAGGAGCCAATGTCCAAGGCCCCTTCTGATTGCCAAGGAGTGTTAGCAGGAGCAACCAGTACTTTGGCCAGAAAAAATGTCCAGTTGCAACTCTTCTCCAGAAGGCAGTGGGTGACCACTTACCATTTTATATGGGGGTCAGGGAACTTTCCCCAGAACAATTCACCTAATAGAGAAGTGGCTGCAACGTTTAAATTTCATTCCCTAGAAATGTTTGAATTCTGCCTACCCAGGTATCCCATTGCACTTATAAGAAACCAAGAAGAAGCTCTCACCCCTTCAAGCTCCAATTTTCTTGCTTTGGCACGTTCCTGAGGCTGCGCCTGGGTCTTTGCTTAAGCTTTGGCCGTAGTTTCTGCTCCAAGTTCTGGTGAATAGCTTCGTCCTTGACCCCCTTCCTAGAAGGGGAAGCCTTGCCTTCCTCTGGCCTGTTTCCCATCTGATTTGCCTTCGCTTTGGTGGGAGGGTCTATTTTTTCTTCCTTTCCAAACTTTTAATAGAACGTTTATTTTGGAGTAATTCTAGGTTTACAAAAGTTACAAAGACAGCAAAGAGAGTTCCTGTATCCCCTTCACTCACTTCCTCAGATGTTAATAAGTGACATAACTAGGTGCTTGCATCAAAACTGAGAAATTAACATTGGTACAACGCTATTAACTAAACTATAGACTTAATTGGGATTTTATCAGTTTTTCTACTAATGCCCTTTTTCTGTTCCAGAATCCATTTCAGGGTACCTCATTGTGTTTAGGAAAAGCATCTGTTTTTATCTCTGGGCTCGCAGAGTCCAACCTAAGACTTGGCACAGAACAGGCAGTGTGTGAATGAATGAACGAGTGAACGAGTACTAACATAGGACAGACTTTCCATCCTGATTAATTGCTATTTGGATGCGGCCAGTGTCTTCCACACATGCTGGGAGACCCCAGTGGTTCACTAAGGTCTAACCACCTGAGGCCTGGTCAACCCTGCTGTTGGGATAACCCTTCAAGCACTTGTTTTAGGTCATCCTGTCCCTATCACCTTTGCTGCTCTGCCAGGCTGGGAATAATGGTCCAAGGTCCAATTCTGCATTTTCTATCCCATGCCCATAGGGACAGTATGTGCATTCATGTAAATGTGTGGGTGTATATGATATAGGAGCAACTTGAAAGGTGGGTACGTCTTTGCAGTATTGAGAAATGGTCACAGACCTCTGGAGCTTGCTGCAGGGGTGGCCAGCATCCTCTTTGGCCCCTGTCAGTCAGGGTTTAATCATAGAAGCAGAAAAATGTTGAGTGTTGTAGAATAAGGGATACATTATAAGAAGTAGAGTTTAGGCAATTGTGGGAGCTGGGGAAGACCTCCGTGTAAGGTTGTTGCTTCCGTGTCTGATGTTGGGCCTGAAGTCACTTTAATTCAGTAGGGTCAACTGATGGAAAGGAAAGCTGGACGTCAACTTGGGGAGAGCAACAACAAGCTGGAAACCATGAAGTATCATGCTGATACTGGAACCAGCAGTATCAGAGGTGGCTCGTACCAACTTGTGTGAATGGCTTATTAACTTTTCAGGAATATTGCAACTCAGTTCTTAAACATGGTCATTATTAAAAACTGAATTATATAAACTTACAGCTAAACACATTACATCAAAACCAAAGATCATAAATACTCAAAATTCATTACTTTCTAATTATTTTGCTGTCTTATTATTATTTGTGCTCTTGAGGTTATTTATAACCGTTATATCTGCATGGTGGAAATACTGTAAATGGTGTGTTACTGCACACCTCTTCCCAACGCCCTGTGCAGTGACGTCATGTTGGTAGCTTTAAAGTAGCCCTGTCATAGAAATTGACAAATGCTACAAATCAGGCCTTGATTTGTTATTTTGTTGATTGTTAAGAAGGTGATAGAGAAAATGTTAATGAAGTAAATTAAGCTTCAAAAGTAATATTTGTAGTAGTTACATTGTGAATAAAGGAAATGTTCTTTTGGTATTCAAAATGATTTTTCAATTTAGCAAAGAAATACCTGATAACAGTGATGAACAAGTAAAATTCTAGCACACATCTTCCTTGTTCACTTTTTTTTTTTGTAGAATTGAAGCCTTTCGTTTTCTTTCTTTCTTTTTTTTTTTTTTTAGATTTTTTTTTATTGGGGAAGGGGAACAGTTCTTTATTGGGGAACAGTGTGTACTTCCAGGACTTTTTCCCAAGTCAAGTTGTTGTCCTTTCAATCTTAGTTGTGGAGGGTGCCGTTCAGCTTCAGGTCCAGTTGCCGTTTTCTAGTTGCAGGGGGCACAGCCCACCATCCCTTGCGGGAGTCGAACTGGCAACCTTGTGGTTGAGAGGATGCGCTCCAACCAACTGAGCTATCTGGGAGCTCAGTGGCAGCTCAGCTCAAGGTGCCGTGTTCAATCTTAGTTGCAGGGGGCAGAGCCCACCATCCCTTGTGGGACTCGAGGAGTTGAACCGGCAACCTTGTGGTTGAGAGCCCACTGGCCCATGTGGGAATCGAGCCGGCAGCCTTCGGAGTTAGGAGCACAGATCTTTAACCTCCTGAGCCACGGAGCTGGCCCCCCTTGTTTCACTTTTGACTTACTTGTCATCCGAAACAAGAATGTCAACCAACATTTATATTGGACCTGCACCTGCAGAGCTGGATGTCAAACACTTACCAGCAGCACATTATCAGCTGTGTCTTTTCTCCTGGCCTCTGATCTTGATGATGCAGGTGACGTGGAGGAGAAGCTGGCATCCTTTACTACGAGTTGAATATAACCCTGGCCCAAAACTTTCCTTCTTTCCTTCCTTCCTTCTTTCCTTCTTTCCTTCTTTCCTTCCTTCCTTCCTTCCTTCCTTCCTTCCTTCCTTCCTTCCTTCCTTCCTTCCTTCCTTCCTTCCTTCCTTCCTTCCTTCCTTCCTTCCTTCCTTCCTTCCTTCCTCCTGTTATCTCTCCTCTTCTCCATGACATAAAGATGTTGAGATTGGAGTGCCATGAGATGGTATTATTGTCGGAGGACCCAGAAACTTCATTCTGTCCTTAAGATTCCCAAGGTCCTCCAAAGGCTCATTCACTCACTTGTCTGGCGGTTGCTGCTGGCTGTTGGCTGGGGGACTCAGTTCCTTTCTATGTAGTCTCTGTGTGGGCTAGTTTGAGCTGCTCATAGTATGATGGCTGGCTTCTCCATTCACCAAATATTGTGAAAGCGGTGGAAGCTCTATCCTCTCTCTGACCCAGCCTCAGAAGTCACATAATAGCACTTTCGCTGAACTCTATTTGTTGGAGCAGTTTCAAGGGGGAGGAACATATGGGCAGACCCCACTTGTCAGTGGGGGAACTGTTGAAGTCACATTGCATGAGGGGGCATGTGAGACGAGCAATATTATTGCATTATTTAGGAAAATACCATCTGCCATAGGGGCAAGGTAACCCTTTTTAAAGCAGCTGAGGTTTTTATACCCAAAGATGTAGTATTCAAGTGAACTGGTTGCACCCTGTGGAAAGTTTCTTTCTTCTAAGATACTTAGGTCTGAATAGCCTCAGACCCAAGGCCCGGAGGGTCATGCTGCCTGTTTCATCCTTTAATGCTCAAACCTGAATCTGAAATCTTACTGCTGCAATGCAAGGAAAAACTAACACCAGGGGATCTGGTGAGCAAGAGGAAGAGAGCATTTTCTCTAAGTCCGAGGGCGTAAGTGTCCCAGGATATTTTCTTCCTGCCCTTCCAGGCCTGAGCAGTGGCCCTGCGCCTGACTGCATATAGTTTTTAGGGGTCTGCAGAGAAACAGAACCAGTAGGATACATCACACACACACGTACAAATGATTATGAATAATAAGTATGAATAATTATTATAAGGAATTGGCTCATGTGATTATGGAGGCTTACAAGTCTCACTATCTGCAGGGTGAGTCGGCAAGGCGGGGGTGCAGGAGTTCCAGTCTGAGTCTGAAAGCCCGACACCCAGGAGAGCTGATGTTTCAGTTGGAATCTGAAGGCAGAAACTCCCCCCAGTTTGAACAGTTGGGCAAAGGGACTCTTATTCCGGGGAGGCTCAGTCTTCTTGTTCTATTTAGGACCAACTGATTGGATGAGGTCCACCACATTGGGGAGGGCAGTCTGCTTCACTCAATCTACCAATTCTAATGCTCATCTCATCCCAAAACACCCTCACAGAGACACCCAGCATAATGTGCGACCACATATCTGAGCACCCCATGGCCCAGTCACATTGATACATAAAACTGACCATCACTCTGCTGTGTGGGAGACAGGGTTTAAAGAGCAGAAGCAAGCTGGCCAAGAAGAAAGAGAAGCTTTTCAATCCATTGAAAATCCTTCCCTATAAAAATCAGTTCAATCAATGTCCTGAAATCCAATTAACCAGAAGAGGGAAATTTCCTTCCTTCCTGCATTTGATTCGGATTCATCCTTGTGAGGAGAGAGGGATAAGGAGAGAGGAACTTTGGACCTTCTGGCAGCCAGACTCCATTCATTTGCTGACCCCCGAGCTGGGCCCCATGTTGGTCACTGGGGATGAGGAGATGGATCTGACCAATCCCTGCCTGGGAGGAGCTCACAGCCTAAAGAGGAAGAGAGGTGTGTGTGACTGGGAGGTAGAGACAGATATTGGCCTCCAGGCGCCCCCATCCCGACAGTCCTCCAAATGGCCACCAGGTTATCTTACCACATCACTCTCCTCCAGAAAAACCACTAGCTCCCCACTGCATGTCCGACTCCTTTGCCTTCACTGGACCCTCAGCCACTTGTCTAACCACTCACCAGTGTCCCTCCACTTTCCTAGGCTCCCCCGCCGCTCTGCTCTAAGCCAGCTCACAGGCTCCCTCAGCCTAGAATGTCCTTGCTCCTCTCTGGCCCCTGAGGTCCTCTCATTTTCTCCAATCCACTTCTAGCACTGCCTCCTTATAAACGCTCCTGTTCATCGCCAAACAATTGCCCTTTCTGTTTCTCTCTCACCTGTATGGCTTGTATCTTTATTTAATACCACTGATGACGTGTATGTTGATGACAATAGTCACCATTCACGCAGAAGCCAGCATGTGGCAGGCACCGTACTAACCACTTTATGGGCAATATCTCTATTTCATCCTTTCATGACCCTGGAAGCAGGTGTTCTGATCTCCTTTTCACAGACGAGGAAATGGAAGCTGAGAAAAGTTCAGTGTAGTGTTCCCAAGGTCACGCGGCTAGTAAGTAGGAGATCTGGAATTTGAACTGAGACTGCTCTGAAATGCTAAGACATGTTGCCTGCCTATTTAGCATAAGTAGGGGTTCTGTGAATGTCAGTTCTCTGGGTACGACTGGAGAGGAAGTAGGAGAGTCGGGGATTCTGTGGGTCTGTGTGAGTGGGCTGTTTCACAACGGTGATAGGATGGTAGCCTTGTGGGCTGTGGCCCCCAGAGAGGCCTGGGGCCTTCTGGAGCATCAGCCCGAAGGCTGCTCAGCTGAACAGCAAACAGAACCTGCCCCAGCTGTGGAAAGAAACCAGCCCCCTTGCACTTGGCGTGAAAATGGCGCCCAGGCACAACTCTGTCTCCCACCTCCTCAGACTCAGACAGGAAGCCTGTCAGCCTCCTCTTGTCTGACTGAATGACAGCACTGACATGTGTGTGGGAGGCACTGAAGCAGGGGATCCCTTAATAGATCAGGTGCCTCTCAGCCCCGAGGCTTGATATCCCCTTTGGGGGAACAACGTCAATGCATGAGAACTCCTCAGCCTCTGCAGGGCTGGGCGTAGGGCGAGGACAGTGAGGTACCTGCAAAATAAAGGGCTGCCAAAGACCTCAGTAATCAAGATAAACGATATTTTAATGCAATATTTGAAAACCAAAATTAATGCAAAATGTCTATGACAGAAAGGCTTTTCCTGGCATCTGAGGGGGCATAGCTGTGTGATCTAGTGAGCAGGGCAGCTGGCCTCCCACAGCTCTGAATATCCAGCAACCTGGAAATTCTGTCTTGCTTCTCCGTGATCCAGTGGAACCAAACTGCATTTCATTCATTTGTCCACTCAGCGAGCATCTATGGAGTATTTTGCTTTGCAGATAAGCATATCTGTGGGGACAGAGTCCCAGAGAGCAGTTTCCAGGCTCTCGGCCTCACGTGGAAAGGTACTGGCTCAGGTAGTAGATGGTCATCAACTGTGACTGGTTGGCCATCAGCTGTTACCAGTTGGCCATTAGCCACTGATATAACTGCCGTGGCTACGCTGTCAAGGGGGGGTTGGTTGGTTGGCAGAGAAGCAGACAGCGGATTGCAGCTAGCAAGTGGGGTTAGCAAGCATGGATGGCGGATTGCGGATCGTGTGGATCCTACTTCCTGTGCCTCGACATTCCACCAGTGAGACTGGGGTCAGGAAGACCCCCTGTTGGGATACTGGCGGATGTTTGCTTTTGTGTCTGGACCAGCTGCCATCGAGAATATAGTGGTATGACTCCCCTACCTATGGCTCCGTGGGTGTTCCTTTTTGGCCTCAGCATACCCTGTGTTCTTATGCGGGGAGCGGGACCAGAGACCCTGCATCACAATACCATTTGAAAATAATGATAAATTTATAACTATAGCTTCCTTACTAGTTCTCTCCATGCTTCTCTCTCTCTCTCTCTCTCTCTCTCTCTCTCTCATTCTCCCTCTCTCCCTGTCGGTCTCATTAGCTATATATCCAGTACAATTTTGAATAGTGCTGCCAGGAGCAGGTACCCTTGTCTTTTTTCCTGATTTGATTGAGAGGGAAGCTAAAATTTCATCAAGTATAACATTTACTGGAAGCTTTTAGTACATATGCTTTATTAGGTTGTAGAAATTATGTTTTATTTGTATTTTGTTAAGAGTTTTCTTCGTTTTCTTTCCAAAATCAAGAATGGGTGTTGAGTGTTATTGGACGCTTTTTGTGCATCTTTTTATATAATCATGTAATATTTTCTCCTTAATCTGCTAATAGGTTGAATCATATCAACAGATTTACTAACACTGAGCTGCCTTTGCATTCCTGGGTTAGCGCTACTTGGTCATATTGTACTTTATATGCTGCTGGAGTGGATTTGGCACTATTTTATACAGGACTTCAAAATCCACATTAACAAACAAATTTGAAGTGAGATTTTCTTTTTAATTCTTCCCTTGTCCAGTTTTGGTAGCAAGAAACCCGAGCATTACAAAATGAGAAGGCCAATCCCCACCTCCACCTCATTCCTCAATTCTCTTGAAACACCTTGTGTAAATTGGGAATTGCCTGTCGCTTGAGGGTTTTCTAAGACTTTCTTCTGTACCTGGGCATTGTTTCTTTGGAAATGGGAAGAAGATAGTTGACTACCTGTTGCATTTTTAAAATGTTATTTGTTTTTTCAAGTTTTCTATTTCTTTTTCAGTTTCCATAGTTTATGTATTTATGGAAAATTGTTCACGTCATCATTGTCTTGAAGTTTTTTTTTTATGATTTCAAATCTTTATTGTATCTTCTTTTCCTTGTTTGAGGTTTGTGTATTTTGTTACTCTTTTAGAGTCAAGTTTTGGTTTAATCATCTCCAATACTTTCTCTATTTCATTAATTTCTGCTGATATCTTCATTATTTATTCTACCCTGATTTTCTTTTCCTAGCTCCTTGAGTTAGACAAGGAACTCATTTACTTTTAATCTTTCTTGGTTTTGATAAATTCATTGAAAGCTAAATTTTTCCTTTAGGCACGACTTTAATCATATCTTACAAATTTAACATGATGTATAGTCATTGTCATTTACTTCTAAATATTCCATAAATTTCTATTGTGAATTTCTTTTAATCCATATTATTCAGAAGCATGTTTTTTCTTTTCCAAATACATTTTAAAACTATTTTCATTGTTGTGTTCTAATATAATTGCATTGTTGGAGAACAGAGTCTGTGTGGTAAGGATCCTTTCCAATTTGTTAATACTATCTTTGTGACCTGGTGCATAGTCAATTTTTATAATGTGCTTTGTGTGCCTGAAAAAATTAATATTCCATGCTTGTTGGGAGCAGGGTTCCAGATTTATCTGTTAGATCAATCTTCTAATTATGTGGTTCAAGTAATCTATATCCTTAGTGTTTGATCTATTTGTTTCTGGGGAGATGCACTAAACTCTTCTTTTGTGATTGGGTATTTGCCAATATCTCCTAGTAACTCTCCAGTTTTCACTTTATGTATTTTGAGACAGGAGATATATATATACATCTTAAATGTATTTTAGATGCGTAGAAGTTTATGATTGTTATATCTGGGTGGAGTGTGTTCTTTTTATCATGATATATGGTCCTTCTTTATTTCTTTGATTGTTTTTTGCCTCAATATTTTCTCTCACATTAGTATTGCTATACTAGCTTTCCTTTAATATTTGCCTGGCATGAGTTTTTTTTTTGTCTCTTTATTTCAAATTTTCTCTGTCACTTATAAGCAACATGTAGTTGGATTAAAAAAAAATCCAACCTGATAGTCTGTTTTTTAATAGATGAGTTTAATTTACTAACTTTTTTCGTCATTACTAGTGTATTGTATCTACCACTTTATTTTGTGTTTTTCTTTATTTCTATTTTTCTACTTTTAAGCTGTTAGATTGATAAAGTTTTTTTGTTTTCATTTCTCACTACTGCTGACTTGGAAACTATAAATTATATTACCATTATTTTAGCAACAACCTTTATATTTTTAGCATTTGTATTTTCCTAATAAAATAAAAGGGTACTCATTATTTCTATTCTCTATAAGATAAGACCTTAGCATACTTTACCAATAGAACCCCCATGTCTTTTGGTTTGGAAATTATTATTCTTTTGCAATGATACAGAAATTAAATAGCATTATTTAGCAAATAATTAAATTTATCCACATATTTTACTGATTTCTGAGTTTACTGTTGTTTCTTGCATCACACTCTTATCCTTTGATTTAGCTTTTCTTCTTGTTTCAGTAGAATCTGTGCTAATTCTTTCAGTTAGTTTCTCTGGGTGGTAAACATTTAATATTTTACATTTGAAAATGTCTTAATTTCCCTTTCAGTCTTAAATGATATTTTAGCTGGGGATATAATTCTGTACTGCTAGTTATTTTTGCTCAGACCTCTGAAGATATAGCTCCATTGCCTTCTACCCTCTGTTGTGTTGATGAGAAAGCCTGTAGTCCTTACACCTTTTTTTTTTGTACCTGATAGTTTTTTAAAATAAATTTATCTTTGATGTTCTTTAGTTTCACTATGGTATATATAGTTTGAAAAAATTATTCTGTTTAGCCCTTCTTACACATATTCAATTTGAGGACCCATTTTTTAAAAATAATTCTTGAATGTCCTCAGCCCTTATCTCTTTGAAAACTTTTTCCTTACAACTCCCTTTATTTTCTTCTTCTGGAACTCCTATTAGACATATGTTAAAGCCATCTCTTGACAGCTCTTTCATATTTTTATTTCTTTACTTCTCTGAGTTGTGTTCTGAGCGATTATAACAGGACCATCAGCCAATGTATTCATTCTTTCTTTGACTTTACCTTCCAGTATTTATCCCTTTTATTGAAATAAAAAATTAAATTAGTGGCTGTTTTGTGTCCAGCATTTCTAATAGGTTCTTCTTCTTCTTTTTAAAATACTCCTGACCTGGTTTCATTTCTGCTTGCTTTGTTTCACAATTCCTTATTGTTATTCATGTTATTTCTTCCTTCATCCACTGTGGATCCCATATAATCAGAACAGTTATTTTCTGGTTGCTCTATTCTACTTTGGCCCGGGGTGAATTAGTTTCTCGAGTATTGGTTTTGTTGGCTGTCTTTTGTTAGTGTTAGACTTCCTCACATGGTTTGAAACTTAGCTTTGTAGGATTATTTTGAATAGGAATGCTGTCCATTTCCCCTGTGCCACGTTCACTTTTTGTAGTCATCTCCAACCTGGCCCCTATCCAAGGACCTGGTCTCATTTGGGTAGGTAAGGATCCAGTTCTTTGAGGAGATGGGGGAGAATGTAATTCCAAGAACCTGGCTAGTTTTTCCAGGTCCTGGCTGGAAGCCTGTACCTCCCTACTCCCACTTTCCTAATCACAGAGCTTCATATATACCCAACCCTGGGCTGGGGTACATTGTAGTTTGTTTTTAACTCCTGTCCCACCCCCATGCCAGGCCCAGTGAGTTTGGATCAGGATCTGTACCTCATATGTGGCATTTTTGGTCCCTTATACCCCATAGTAAACAGCTCCCAGACACCTCTACCTGCCTCTTGGCCCCAATCTCAGCACACCTGAAACTCAGCCAGCCTTTTCTCTTTGTTTTTTGCCCCCACCATAACTAGTCCAGAAAGATGTTTACCTTGCTTTTGAAAGTGCCTATGTCTTTTTCATTCTCACTATTTATATTTTATCTATGAGTGCCATGACAGGATCAGAGGGAGAGCCCAAAGCATGAACTTTTGACATGTCTTCTTTATATCCTTAGTTATAAAACTTCTGTTCAGCTAGACTTCAGACAACTCTCCAGGTTGATTGTTCTATAATTTAGTTGTAATTTTAATGTGTTCATGGAAGGAAGCAGGCAGAGTGTTTATCTACTCTACCATCTTGGATCTCTTTTTCTTGATTGTCTTTATTATCTACTTTCTTTCCATATACTTCTGCTCACTCTGGGTTCAGCCCAGCAGAACCTAAGTGAGGATTTCTATCGGGCTATGTCTGCTCTTCCTCCATCAAACGACACTGGTTTCTCTTGACACCTTTTCTTCTTAGTAAGATTTTTCATGTTTGCTCCCTCAGAATTAATTTTTTCCTCAACTTCTGGATGACAGTTTGGAAAGACCCCTGGGCTAAGAGTCCCAAGTCAATGGTTTAAGCCCCTCCCATGCTGTTAGTGGCAGCTCTTTCATCAGCCAAATGGGGGTGATGATGGTTCTGACCACTTTATAGGATCAGTGTGTGATTTCTGTGAGATAACAGAGGTGGAGCTCTTTGCAAACTGTGAAATGCTCTGCAAATTTGAGGAAAAGTAATTACATTCACTTTTGTTAAATACAGTATTATTTTAACTCTCACAATGCCAGACAGAAGAACTATTTTTATTTTAACAACTTGAAGCTTAGAGAAGACTAATGACATGATTATACATGTTTTCCATGTATTATATGAACAGGATTTTAGGATTCCTCTCTCAAACCATGGAAGACTCTGGAGAGAGGGTGTGAGGGATTCTGAGTGGGACAGTGCTTGGATTTGGAGTCTAGGGGTTGGTGGCTTTGGAGAGGGAACTTGTTGCCTGAGTGATGTGGGGGCAGATGGCCTACAGTGGAGCAGGTGATTTCTGGTTGCCATCTCTGAATTGTCCTGGCCTGTGCTCTTCCCGTTTCTCCCAGTATTGCTATGGAAACTCAGACTGAGTCATTCTCTCCACGTTAGGCTTTTTCTGGGTGTTTTCCTCCTGACCTCAAAGCTTACAAATCATTCTTTCCTATATGGAGATCAGATGATTCTCCTGGGCCCTGTCTGTGCAGGGTGACTGACAAGTCTATTCAGTCAGACAGTTGACTGGACTGAATTTTCCAGTAAACAGAGCTCCTTGTTTTGGCTCCTGGTAAACTGGGTTTGAGTTGGGGCTGGGACATGGAGGGATGAGGATGACCAGGGAAAGGATGACCCAAAGTGGGCCTTCTCTTTTCCAGGAGGGGCTGAGAGGGGAAGCTGAGGATCTAACCCCCAGGTCTGAAGCAGGGAGCTTGAGGTATGTTGAGATGGGGATGGTGGTGGTGATGGCATCATTCCCATTTTAAAGATTACTTACGGAAGTCAGAGAGCTGAGCTGCTTCACCCAAAGCCACATGAATTAGGTGGCAGAACCAGGACTCAAAGGCTTGGCACTGACCACAGTGTTCTTTCTGCTGCTTAAGTCGAGAGAGAACTGAAAGCAGCCTTTGCCCTATTTTTGGTGTTTTTACTTCCTTATGATGAAGAAGGAGAAATAACTAATGTTTGTAGGTCTGCAGTTGATGTTGTCCAAAGAACTGAGTGTGATTTCTTTTCAAGAGAATTCATGACACATAGGACTTGACCCAGGACTTTGGGAAGTCCCCAAGATGCAACCTCCCGAGAAGGCCCCTGTACAGCTTCAGTTTGTCCATCGACTGACAGGGAACTCACTCTTTGAAAGGCGCAGCTGATGTTGAGAGGAGAACGCATGTTCTTTGAGGCTGGAAGGCCTGGGTTTCCATCTCACTCCTGGCACTTACTCGCTGTGTGACCTTGTGCCAGTCATCTGGCTCTCTGAGCGTCAGCGGCCCTGTTTGTGCAATGCAGGGGATAATTTTTGCTCGGCCTACTCATCAGAGTTGTGAGGATTTAATAGAATTGCAAACATGGCAGTGCTTTGTAAGCCCATAGGGCTACTCAGCTCTGTACAAGAGCTACGAGGCTCTGATGTTCCTGAGTCCCAGAGCTGGAGGCAAGGCTGCCCTTGCAAAGGCAGGGACTTGGAGTTGGGGAGAGTGGTGCAAACTCAGAGGTGGCAGACACCCTGTGGCAGTGTTGGTGATTTTTCCTTTAAGGAGGCCTCTGGTCCAGGGGGTCAGCCAGGGATTTGGAATAGGATGAATACTGGTTGGTACTTCTCTTTGGTGATGTCTTATCCATCAGACCTGCTGTCTGAGTGGCAGGGGAGACAGGTTGCTGTGACAGAGAGGACTCACTGGAGTGTGATTGCCAGGGAGGGAGTGGTGATGCATGCTTGCACGGGAACTAAAAGGCAACCTGATTTCTTTCACTGGCCATGGCCAAGATCATCAGTTTTCAGAGTCAGGAAAGGCCTTAGGTAATAGCTGCTTGGGAAGCAGGCCTAGGAGATAATGAACGTGGCCAAGTCTGGAAATGATTGCATCCCTATGCATTGTGGGCAGAAGTGGGAACTGGGATGTAGGACACCATGCCTAGCCCTCCCCCTTCCCCAGCAACCCTGTCATCGTGGGTGGCAACCCTGGGAGACCCTCCTCTTCCCCAGTGGTGCCGTCAGACCCAGCAGTAGGCTCAGCTGGATCAAGTCTGCTTGAGGCTGGAGTTGTCCCACAGTTCCAGCCTCCTCCTCTGGGCTCAGTGTTGGTCCTGCCGTCATCTTATCAGACCCTGATGCTGGGGCTGAGTTATGCTAACTAGCCCTCAGCCTTCACCTGGAGCCCAGGCCCTTCCCCTTCCTCCCTCCAACTGCCATGTGTTTCCATTTCCCCTAACTGGGGCCATTCCCAGCTCTATCTCTTTCAGTCAGTATAGGGCCCCATTTCTCTCTGCAGGCTGAAACCCTCCTTGCCCTTGCTGGCTGCCCCTTCTCAGGACAGCGACCCATCCTTGGACCCGGCCCCATATTGGTGTCTATAGGCTCAGGGACAGATAGCAAAGTCATGTGTGCTGAGGACCTGTTTTACTCCTGGTCCCTTAAGCCTCATAACCATGTGATGAAATGGGTTCTAATTATTCCCATTTTACAGGAGAGGAAACTGAGGCTGAGAAAGGCTAAGTGACTTACCCAAGGTAACATGAGTGGTAGAGATAAGATTCCAACCCACATCCACAGGGCTCCAAGGCTGTGCTGGGTGTTGGTGTAGTGACCACAATGCCCCCAACCCCAGGGGGTGCTCTGGTCTCCAGAGGGTGCATTTCCTGACCTTGACATCTCCCATTAGTACTGTCTCCCTGGCATCTTGTCATGCAGTGCATGGCAGTGTCAGCCACAGGGTTCCCCTTCAGGCCAGTGTGTGATGAGGTTTTAGATGTTCCTTCTGGAAGCTTAACCTTGAATCTGTTTCTCTGCCCCACTCTGTAATTCCATGCAGTCCTAATGTGAAAGGAAGGCTCAGAGACAAAAGCATTTAGAAAAGAAAAAGCTGCCTTGTAAAGAAGTTCAAGGGAGTCAGACTTCAAAAGGAAAAAAGAACAAAACAGGAATTTAAAGAAAAAAACCACAGGGCAAACTTGCCAAGGTTACTGAGCTGACTGAGTCCATCCATGGTGGAAAGCAGCCATGTACTCACATGTTGTAACATCCTCAAAGGTTGGAACAAACGTTTAGATATCAGCATTGCAAAAGTCAGGGATAAAATTTGCTTTGTTATAAAGTTAGCCAACATTGGGAAAGGCTAGAGATTTCATTTGTTCTGGGGTCCAGACCAGACAGGGTGATCCTTTTGTTTCTGGTTTCTTTTTCCTGGCTGGGAGACATGGTTTGCTCACTTATTCATGATGGTGACAAGAACAGGGATCGGTTATGTCTCCACACTAATAAACCTCTTCTCTGCTGGAACGATCCAGACAGAAGATTTTATTGTTTGCCACTGACTTCAGGAGCCCAAAGGGTCAGTGGGTCCAAGTCCTGCATTTACAGAGGAGTAAGCAGTGGTCCAGAGGGGAGGATGCTACACCCCCAAGGCCACGCTTGCCTCCCTGCCCTTGCTGGTTCAGCGTCCAGTGTCCTCTATCCACTCAGGCCTGACCAGGAGGCCTGGACTGAGCTATTGTGTTCTCGTCTAGAAGTAGCTCTTACCAGCTTTGCCAAAGGAGAGAGGCTCTGCAGGTGTGCTGGACAGGGTCTATTGGTCTTAGGTGACCTTGACCTTCCCTTTGCCATGGGAGTGATATGCTGAATGCCCTGCTTGGCTTAGCACCCCACAGGTAGGGCCTTTGAGGTCCCACTTCATGGTCAGTCCTAGCCCAGGTGCTAGGACACCGCAGACTTAGGGAGGAGGGGTTGAGGCCATTCTAGTGGGACCCTGTGGCAAGTCTTCCAGGTTGCTAGCCTGGTCCTGCCCCCACGTACTAGTGTTACAAATATTAATGATAATTATTCTAAGCCAAGCATTGCGCTAATGGTTTTGTACATAGTGTCACATTCATTTATCTAACAGCTATAAGAGGTAGGCCTTATTTCCATTTTATGAATGAGTAAACTCAGGAATAGAGTAGCTAAGTGACTGGCCTGATATCCTAAAACTAGTGAGTGTTTATGGAGCCAGGAGTTGAGGCTAGTTTGGTCTGGATCCCAAATTTGTTCTCTGAACCACACATAGGCTGCCTTACTCAGGGAGCTCAGTTCACATATTCAGGCTGTAGCTCTGGTGCATCTTCTTGGCCAATGTGGCCCCACCTTGAGGTCTTGGTTGGGTGTGGGATGGGGTGGATAGCACCCAAGGTCATGTCACTTGTTGATGTCAATTGTCATGTTCCCAACGGTCTCAACTTCCAAGCATCCCCTAACTTTTGATTCCCTGGAGTTAGAATCCAGGCTCCTGGTGTCCATTGGTCTCTTGACAGGTGGCGTTGTCTAGTCAGATCCTTGGCCCTCTCTGTGCTGAATGAACTCCCAGCCCCTTCTCAATGCTGATGCTCTGATTCTAAGATTCTGAGTAGTAGAGTCCCCTGGCCTAACTGAGATGGGTTACATCGAAAATGTGCAGGATGGAGTCTCTGCACATTAGTACACTGAGAAAGATACCTTCCCAGAAAGGAAAACATCTCTTATTTTCTTCCAGTAAATCAAGGCTGGGAGGTGCACTCATTTAATGGCCTCTGTCCACAGCTAATCCAATTTGGTAAGTGACTTGGAGGTGGGGAAAGATGCTGACCTGACACTTCGGGGAGTGGACTCAGAGTAAGGGGCTTAGGCAGCAATACACATGGGATTGTGAGCAGAAGGGACAGAGGATCTATTTGTGGGCCAGGGTGTCCTGCCCCTTCTGCCCAGACACAAACACCTGCACACACATGCACACGTACATGGACACACACACACATGCACTTATGTGTTTGTGCTGTGCTATTTTTCCCTTTGGGCTCTTGATCTGAATTTCTGCCACATGTCTTTCTGCCTGTCTGTCAGCCCATTGGAAGCACAGCTTGCCAGCATCCAGAGGCCAGACCCACCCACCAAGGTAGACAAGCATGTTGGGGTGAACAAGCATTCAGATTGAAGAATGAAAAGTGTGGTGGACAGAATGATGGCCCCCCAAGATGTCTACATCCTAGTCCTTGGTACCTGTGGATATATTACCTCACATGGTGAATGAGGTGTTTTAGATGTGGTTAAGGATCTCAAGGTGAGATTATCCTGGATTATCAGATGGGCCCAGTGTCATCACACGAGCCCCTATAGTAGGAAGGCAGGAGGGTGAGAGTCAGAGAGGAGATGTAATGAGGGAGGCAGAGGCTTGAGTCATGAGCTTTGAAGATGGAAGAAAGAGGCCAGGAGGCAAGGTGAGGAGCCGTAAAGCCGTCTTTAGAAGGTGGAGAAGTCAAGGAAACAGGTTCTCCTCTAGAAACTTCAGAAGAAACGCAGCTGACACCTTAACTTTAGCTTGCTACTGTATTTATTTATTTATTTATTTATTTATTTATTTATTTATTTATTATTTAATTTGCTATGGGATTGGCTCACGTGATTATGGAGGCTGAGAAGTCCCAAGGTCTGCCATCTATAAGCTGGAGACTCAGGAAAGCCCGTGGTAGCATTCCAGTCCGAGGGTGAAGGCCTGAGAATCAGGGATGCTGATGGTGTAAATCCCAGTCTGAAGGCCAAAGAAGATGAGATGGGATGTCCCAGCTCAAGCAGTGAGGCAGGAAAGAAAAGGGGTGAATTCCTCCACCTTTTGTTCTGTTCAGGCCCTCACTAGGCTGGGGGAGGCCCGCCCACTTTGGGGAGGGCAAGCTGCTTTAGAGTCCACTGATTCAAATGCTAATCTCATCCACAAACACCCTCACAGCCACAGCCAGAAATAATATTTAATCAGGGCACCCCATGGCCAGTCCAGGTGACACATAAAATTAACCCCCAGAGAGGTCTTGGTTGGATCAGAAGTCACAGACTGGGGCTGTGGGCTTTATCCAGCCAGCCCATGGACACATTTGACACATCACGGTTTTTTTTTTAGGAACATTTGGACTAATGTTAGATTTCACGCTAAGTCTGAAGTTCTGACTTATCTTAAAATGTGACGTGACCTGGCAACATTGGACCTGTGCTCCTGTGCACTTCAGAGCCCCCCAGCCAATTTTGACTGCGGGTGGGCCATTCCCGGGAGAGACAGCCCTTACAGCCGGGGAGGTGGGGCCCCGGTCACCCAAAAGGAGAAGTGTAGGCTTTTCAGACCAGAGTTTGGGGAGCCCCCAGGGAAGGCTCCTCACAGCACTTGGGCTCCAGATACAGCTTGACAAGTTCCAAGTGCAGTGGGACTCTTAGCTACATTGATCCGGACACTAAACTCCTTTTAATGTAGTCAGAGAAGGCAATTGCTTTCTTGGCAGCCACTTGCAGCTGGCAGTTCACACAGACCTTACAGTTAGACAGAGACACCCAGATCGCCCTGCAAGAGCCGCTGAGCACATCAGCCTTCTATGCCTGTTGTCAAACCTCCCAGCAGGCTTTGCACTCTGAGCTTGTTGGTGTGGATTGTCACTTCAGCTGCCCTCAGTGATATCCTTCCTGCACAGGACTTTACCCACACGCAAAAGGGCAGCAGGATCCCAGGTAGTGGGCAGAGAGCATGAGGCCGGCTTCTACCCCCATTTGCACTCCCCCCCCAGGCTCACCTCCCTGGCGTCCTGACCCTATTTAATTTCCTCACTCAGCACATTCTAGGCCTCCTTGATGACTTAGTTTGGACGTCTTCCTGCTGTCTCTCCTCAGACTCACTCAAATAGACACAGTTTTGCTTCTAACCTCTGGACCTAAGCACCCTGATTGGGATAAAGCCACCCCTTTATTCTTGCTAAGTGGGGTCTGTTACTGGCCAGGACCTCTCTTCAGCCATAGCAGCACCCTCTTTTGTCACCAAGGTTTGTCTATTTTACTTCCCCGCTAGCTCTTGAGTTTGTTCATTTCTCTCCATTCCCAGTACCGCTGCTCCAGTCCAAACCATCACTTTCTCTCGCCTGGACTCCTACCTGGGCTCTCTGCCTCCAGGCTTTGCTCTTTCAGCCCACTCTCCAACAGCAATGGGAGAAATTGCTTTAAAGGAAAACCTGACCACACGACTCTTCAAAATCCTTCAATGGGTCACCACTGATTTCAGGATAAAGCCTTGGTACTGGGCACTTCATGGTTTGGTCTCTGTTCCCTCCTCAGCCTCATGGCTCCTCAGCACCCCCACTCCCAAGTGCATGTTCTAGCCTATTCGCAGAATCCACTGTTCTCTCTGAAATTTGGACTTTTGTACACGTTATTCCCTTTGGCTAGAACCTGCTTCTGCCCCAACCCCTTCATCTGGATATCTCACCTTTCACGTGTCAGAGTGGGCCCACTCCCTCCCCCCACCCCCCAGGCTGGGCTCCCAGGTCCAGTGCTCTCATGAGATCCTGCCTTCTACTCACAGCACTTGCCGCTCTGAGTGGTCATTGCTTCCTGAGTTGTCTGTCTTCCCCACCAGGCTGTAAGTACCATTAAGTCAGGGATTATGTCTGTTTTGCTCTCCATGATATTCCCACCAACCTGGAGTAAACCCAGGACACAGCAGATGCTGGATGTATATATTGAGTGAAGGAAGGAAGGAATGAATGAATGAATGAATGAGAATGAGCACAAAGCCAAGAGCAGAGAAAGCCCGTGTGGGTAAATAGAGATCATCTTCCTCCATGTTGATCCCGAGTCATTTTTAATCGACACTCTCCGGGCACACCTCGTGCAAGACAGTTCACAAGGTGAAGGGGAGGTGGTGACGAGGAATAGATTGTACGAATCTTCCCAATGGTAACACCTCCCCACTTCTCCACCTTGTCCATGGAGAGAGCATGGGAGACTTTGCCAACTGCTTCTCTGAATCAACTGACATTCCTGCCACCAAAGCAGGAAATGAGCTTGACGGGCATAACTAATGTCAGAAAGAACTGAGAATTCCAGAGTTCGGCTTTCTTAATGACTGCACCATCCTGCCTGAAAGATGGCTGGGGATGAGGCTGGAGCCCACTTCCACGGGATGGGCTAAAGAGCAGCAGGAAAATAGGCAAATAGCTCTAGTCTTCATTCTGCCCTGTGGACTTGGGGCAAATTTCTTACCCTTTCTGAGCTTCCGTTTCACATTACCTACCCCACAGGGCTGTTGTAAGGACTCATCTTTCATTACTTTGGGGCTTGTCGGGGGGGAGGGCTTCTCTATGTGGGGTTGCCTATTGATAGGCTGGCCCATCAATAACAGCCCTGAAAATGTGATTGTTGAATTGAAAAGCTCTTTGCAGACCTCCCGGATTCCAGGCTTTCTAAAATCCTTCATTAGTCAAGTGCTTGAGCCGGGCAATGAAATTCACTCTATCCTTACTAACTGGACAATTGCCTCGTGTCGCTGAGGTATATTATTATTTCCTCTGCTATAATGCATGTCTTTTAAAAAGAAAATTAGGCTCTGTCAAGTACTATTACACAATGAACCCAGAAAAGGGGCAGCCAATGGCAGTGCGTGAAGCTTCTGGCCCAGCAGAGACAGCAATGGGGGGCGTTTGTCTGGGGGCCCTGCCATCACTGATGTGATGAGGATAGGGGATGGCTCCATGCAGAGGTTTTTCCTCTTGGGAGTCTCCTTCTTCTCCCAGGGTCCCTGGCAGCTGTGGGAAGGACTTGATACAACTCTCTGGCTTGAGGAGCAAAATCCATTTCTGAAAGCACTCAGAACCCCCTGCCGGCCCCATACTTCAGGAACCTGTGCAAATGAGAAAGATGGAAGACTAGGTGGGCACCATCATGGGAGTGGTTCTTTCTGGTCCCTAATGTTATGGCATCATCATGTAACACTTACGAGGGAAGTCTGTTTTAGAGATGAGACTTGGGAAGAGTCCAGCCTGGGATTAGGAGAGTCTGACTCCTAAGTCCATGGTCTCTCCGTACACCTGCTGCTTTCCTGTCTTCTGGGGTCTGTGAAAGATGGATGGGGAAGGCCGGTGAGGGTGGGGGCATGGAAGTCTTATCCATGTCAGAAGGAGGCTAGTCTAAGACTCCTGTGGGGTTGGCCAGCCACTCAGACAGTATTAGATTTCTCATTGTGTTGGCTGCTTGCTGGCAGGGGCCACCTTTTCCTTGGCCTGAATGGATGTGACAGAATGTCCTGCAGTGGTGGCTAAAGGATGGCAGTTCAGAAGCGTTGTCCTCGGTGGGCCTGCTAAGTGGCTTAGAGGTCCCTCACACTGTTTTCCAGGGCTGGCCTGCCCTGCCCTCGGCTCTTCTTCCTCCCCTCCTTTCTCCTCTACTTCACCCCTCTTCCCCTCAGACAGCTTCTCACCAGCCAGCACATGCAACTGGGAGAAACAAGGGCCATCCTTGCATGTGAGGGAATAAATGCTGAGCTGTGACAATCCTGTCTGCCTCAGAAAGAGAGGTTTTATGTAGTTTTTGGCATTTACAAATCCTTTGTGAAAAGGTCACCCTGTTCTTGGAATCTTTTATTAATGCTGAAGACTGGCCCCGGAAATGTCATGTCTTTTTACCATGATATTTACTCAAAAAAGTATGACTAAGCATCTGAAACTCTAGCAGCAGCTCGACCTGGTCTGGGCTGGGAAATCTTCAGGGCACAAATGGATGCCGGTCTCCCTGGAGCTGTTGGGGCTCCACCTCCCCACCCAGAGCCCGAGTGAAGGAAGGAGGGAGGGGCAAGGTCACATACCCTGGGCATCTGCTGTCCACGTCTCCCTGTCATCCTAGTTCCTTAGCATCTCCAGGGTAGAGACCCACGTGCTAGAACTGGAAGGGATCTTGGTGAGCATGTTCAACCCCTTCATTTTACAGATGTGGAGACTGAAACCCAGAGAGGGGAAGGCACCGACAACTACCCCCAGCAAGTCGGGGGCAAAGCAGAGACTTAAGACCGGGAGTCTGGACTCTTAAGTCAGTGCTCTTTGTCCCACAGCAAGCTGTCATCTAGTCTTACTCTCAAGGTGAGCTTGGGAAGAGGAAAGGAAGTGAGTCTCTCTTTCTGGGTCTGAGGTTCTGGTTCCTGCATCCAGGGCCCAAGGCAGTATGGTGTGGGAAGAGACGTGGGCATGGACGACCCAATCCAGTGCCTCGCCTGCCTCCCCTTCCATCAGCTTCCTCCTCTGGGATGCGTAGTGCACTGAGGCCTTCCCCCAAAGCCCTCCCTATTGCCCTTCCAGATGGTCCTGGCAGGGTTTGGGACAGGAAGCGGTTAAAGCCTGCCCTACTGTCTTAGTTGATTCAGGCTGCTATAACTAAATACCATAGGCTTGGTTGTTTAAACAACAGAAAGTTATTTTCTCATGGTTTTGGAGGCTCAAAGTCCAAGATTAGGGCACTGAGTATGGCCAAGTTCCAGCGACGGCACTCTTCCTGGCTTGTAGATGACCACTGTGTCCTCACATGACCTCTTTGCATGAGGGTGGGGGTGGGGGAGAGCAAGCTTTCCAGTGTCTCTTCCTATAAAGGCACTAATCCCGTCACGGGGGCCCCACCCTCATGACTTCATCTCACCCTGGTTATGTTCTGAAGGTTTCATCTCCAAATACCATCACATTGGGGGTTAGGGCTTCAACATATGAATTTTGAGGGGACACAAAGATTCAGTCCATAGCACACACCATTTCACAGGGGTTGTTTGAGGGGTTTGCATTGAATACATACCAAGATCTCTTCCCCAAGGAAGGGGAGACAATGGATGTGAAATTAACATGTAACTGTAGATTGTGTATGTGCGTACATTTTTATCATTGTTTTACTTTTGGGAGGAAATCAGGGAGAAAGGAGAACACAACTCAGCCTGCTCAGCTTATCGGATGAGCCCCTGTATCGAGCCATGCCTGCAATGTCTATTTCTGAACTCTTCAGTTATATAAGCCTATGCATTCCTCCTTTACGGAAACCAGCTTGAGTAAGGTTATTTGATCACTTGCAATCTAAAGGGTATTAATGACATGAAGTTAAAGGCAAGGGCCTGGAGAAATGGGGTGGGGTTAGAGGTAGCAGTGAGGAGTCACCCATAGGGCCTTGCAAAGCCCAGGGCAAGGGTCTTGAGAACGTACTGGACCTTGCTTCTCTCCCGGTCCTGCTGTAGACTGATGCAGCCTTAGCTGTCCAGACCCAGCCTGGGATTCAGGGTGGGGGTCTCTGTGCCTGAAGGGTCCTGGCCCACTTCTGAGTGGGTCATGCCCTGGGCACAAGGAGTTGTTTATGCCCTTCAAGGAAAGCACGAGGCACCCAGGCCGATGGTGACCCTGCTCTGGGGGTTGCAGCAGAACCTCCAGCACAGGAAATCTGTCCCTGACATGTGTCAGGCCTCGGACCCTGCCATGGACAGACCCCTCGGCCATCAGGGTGCTGGGTGAGAGCACGGTTGACCAGCTCAGTCTGTCTCCACCCCTGCGATGCAACTCAGGATGCAGGTCAGGCTGTTTTGGGGGCTTCCTTACTATAACTCTCCAGTTGTGCTACCATCCCATCCTGTGGCCACTACAGATAATAAAATGATAATGAAAAAAAAATCACTGCTATTCTTTTGGTTGAGTCATGCTGTGGTCTGGTGACTCTGAAGTAGGTATTATTATTCCTATAAAATATAAGGAAGTGGAGATCCAGAGAAAGCAGCATCCCAAGGCCTCAGGTAGGAATGATGGGACTGGGACTGAAACATGGGCTCATCTGAGTTTCTAACTATTGTGTTAATTGCCACTTGACAGAGAGAGCAGTCGGTGACGTGTGTGTGTGTGTGTGTGTGTATCTGTCCTTGGGGGAATATCACAGCCACCATCTGACAGGGTGGCAGTCGGGGGCCCTACCCAATCCATCTGTGCCAGAGCCGGAACTTGGAGGGGAATGGTCTTTCTGAGAGGTCCCTGTGCTGTGGCCATTGGGGAGACTGTTGGGGACCTCTGGTGAGATCCCCGTGAATCCGTGGGATGGCCTGAGTGTTGGGCAGGGACCAGACAAGCCGCTTTCCAGGCTTCAGGTGGGGAGAAGAGGGTCTTGATGCCCCTCAGAGGAGCGTTGTTGTTGACCACATGGGTGGCACTGGTATGGCTGGGGGTCCTCCCTGTACCCCCACACCTGCTGACAGGATGCCAGCCCCACCTGGGGCCTGTGGCCAGCTGCATAGGGAGGGAGACCCTTGTGGTGTGGACAGCTGATGACCACGCAGGAGAACGGTTCTGAGCAGGAATTCTCGTGTTGTGCCTGTCAGACGGGCTTGTGTGCTGGCTGGAGGCCACTTCCTCCCGAGGCCCCGGAGTCTGAGCTAAAGTGCCACAGATCGGGAAGGGTGAGCAGGAATTAGGGGCCGTGGATCTTGGCGTTCTCTGCACTTGTAGATTATCCCAGGAAAACTCAGGGATGTGGAACCAGCACCCTCCTGGAGTCCCGTCTCTGCTTTCCTGGTTCCTTCCAGGGACACCCACCCCTGTAAGTGCTGATGAGACTACAGTGAAGCTTGGGCTCCACCCCTGAGGCAGTGAGGTTCGACCAGGGCTGCTTATGCTGTGAGTGGCCCATTGATGGGGTGAATGGCATCCCTTCCCCATCAGGAAAGAAATGGGGATTCAGGGCCATCTGGGTAACTTGGTGGCACAGTCAGCTAAACACTGGCTCTGTGGTGTGAAAGTAGGTCCAGGGAGGCAGCTGTGGTATATGGCCCGGCCGGTATTCCACAGGGAGAAGGACCAGTCACACGAATAGGAGGAACCAATACTCTTGTAAAGCAGAATGTGGTGTCTTCAGAAGAAAGTCAATCCTTTGGTGAAAAGGGGAGTTTGTCCTTAAGTAGTCAGGAGCAAAGTAGCAGTGGCGAGGTTGGGGGGAGCCTGAAGTGGACTTAAGCCCCTCTCACCCCCCCGTCCAGTGGAAGTCCCAGTACATCTGGCTGAGGATGGAGAGGCAGAGGGCAGAACCCACGGCCAGACTCCGACACTGCCCAGGAAGGTGTTGGCACTCTCGAAGGACGGTCCGGGCACACTGCGGGGGAGGGGTGTTGGGCTTAAAGGTAGGGGGCTGCAGGTGAAAGACGCAGGGGGACTGGTGAGCTAGAGAAGGGGAAGAAAGGAGGGTCTCGAATGAGACCTTCTGCCTTTCTCTCCTCTTTGTGACTGACTTATGAGGACCAGACACCCAGACCAGCAGTTCTCACATGTCAGTGGGCGTCAGAATGATGCGGAGGCTTGTGAAATTGTGCCCGGAGGTTCTGACTCGGTAGTTCTAGGAGAGGACCTGAGACCTGGCATTTCTAAGGTGTTCCTGGTGTAGGTGCTGCTGCTGCTCAGAGAAGCACCTTTGAGACCCGCTGGCTCAGACGTGGCTGCTGTTCTTGTACACCTTAGATGCTCACTCAAAATCTTCAGCTGGAGCTTGCCCACCTCCCTCAGGCGCAGTGTGGGTTGGGCCTGAGAAGACAGATGGCGAGTATCAAGGGGGATGGGTGGAACCCCCAGATCATGGACCAGGCACTGGTCTTTCCCTTGTGGTAACAGGCCAGAAGCTCCTCCCCAGCCTGAGAGATCATAAGGCCAGTTCTCCCACTTCCCCTAGATTGCAAGGAACATCCCTTTCGAGGATAGAAAGAAGGGGGCCCTGCTACCATAGTTACTCAAGAATGCCTGCATCAAGGTGCTGAGGTTTGGGGGTGTCAGAGTGGGCAACAGCCTGGTGACAGAATGTCCTTATTCCAGGGCTTGGTATCAAAGCTCGAGTTCACATCCTGTCTCACCTTCTTCTGTGCTGTGATGTGGAGGAGCCCCAGTCTTCTCATCTGTACAATGGGAATAAGGAAAATGTCTGTTCTACTATCCATTGGGATTGTTTTGAGAGGATGAGGCAGTAGACGTGAAACTGTAAGTTGCATACATATATAAGTTCTAATGATTGTTTTAACTTTAGAAGGAAACCAGGGAGAAGGGAGGAATCATGGAGTCACTGCCTTCCCTGGGTTTGGGTGTTGGGTTCCTCTCTTTTTCTCCTTATGTTCAGAGAATTCAGATCAAAGAAATGAATTACATGAAGCAACAGTCCAAACATCAACGGTCACACCAACTTTATTTATTTATTTGGAATTATTTTATTTTTTCCAGCTTTTTTGGGGTGTACATGACAAATAAAAGCTATATATTTACTGTGTACAACATGATGCTTTGATATCCATATAATGTTACAAAATGTTTACAACAATCAAGCTAATTAACCTCATATAGTTACCTTTTTTTTTTTTTTTTTTTTTTTGGTAAAAACAAGATCGACTCTCCTAGCCAATTTCAAGTATACAGTACAGTACTGCTAACCACAGTGACCATGCTGCGTATATGTTAGATCTCCAGAACTTTCTCATCCTGCATACCTGAAACTTTGTACCCTTCGACCAACATCTCCATTTCTTCCATGACTTAGTCCCTGGTAACCACCGTTCTCCTCTCTGCTTCTAAGAGTTGGACTGTTTTAGATTTTACATATTGAGATCATGCAGTATTTGACTTTCTGTGTCTGGCTTATTTCACTTAGCACAATCCTCTAGTTTATCCATGTTGTTACAAGTGACAAGATTTCCTTCTTTTTGAAGGCTGAATAATATTCAGTATATATACCTGGGGTGCCAAAAAAATATATACAAGTGGGCACTTTGGTCAACGTTGCTCAAGCAGTAGTTCACCATCATCAGAAGTGTCTGGACACTGATGGTAACCACTTGGAGCACCTCTCATGATTGCAGAAGTCAAACGTGACTTATACTCATCTTTTGCTGTCGGTATATATTGAATATTACAACTTTAATAGTTTTTTCCTTTCTTAAAGTGTGTATACATTTTTTTTTGGTACCCTCTGTATATATATCACATTTTTTTTATTTTAGTGAATTTGTCTGTCAAACTCTGAGATTGTTTCCATATCTTGGCTATAGTGAACAATGCTGCCGTGAACGCGGGAGTGCAGGTACCATGTTTTCCCCAAAATAAAATTGGGTCTTATATTAATTTTTGCTCCATTAGGGCTTATTTTCAGGGGATGTCTTATTTTTTCATGTACAATAATCTACATTTATTCAAATATAGTCATGTCATCTTCTTCTGGAACATCGTCATAACGTACTAAATGCGTCCGTCTGGCTGAGATATTAACTGGTCCTTATTTTCGGGGTAGGTCTTATTTTTGGGGAAACATGGTACCTCCTTTGAGATAGCGATTTTTACTTCCTTTGTATATAAACGTATACTCAGAAGGGGGATTGCTGGATCATATGGTACTTCTATTTTTAATTTTTTGAGGAACCTTCATACTGTTTTCCATAGTGGCTGCACCAATTTACACTGGCACCACTAGTGCACTAGGATTCCCTTTTCTCCACATCCTTGCCAATACTTACCTTTCATCTTTTTGATAACAACCATTCTAAAAGGTGTCATCTCAACTTTAGCCCAAACTCCACTCAACATGAAAGATGGGGGTTAGTTCATTATTTGGGTTTGGAAATGGTCAGTCATGTTTTGGAAATGTTGACATTTGCTGGTTCAGGACAATGCTGCCCACTCTCCCTCTTCTGGACTGAACATTAATCAATCATTTCTAGTGAATGTTGACATCCATCAGAGTTAGTCTTCACCAAACTCGCATGATAGAAAGACAATTAATTGGCACAATATTAACTGCATTTTATTGCATGCCTAGTATATAAAGGGAACCTCAAGGGCATTATTTCAACGTTGAAGGTGGGCATTACTTATTGTTCGCATTTTGGAGATGAGGAAACTGAGGCCCATGGATGTCAAGTTACTTGACTAGGGTCACAATTTAGTAAGTGGCAGAGTCCCTGCCTTTTGACTGTATCCTTCTGCTTCTCATAAGGACCATGAAAATACATTATACACTGTACAGTGTTGAACAACTGTAAGGGACTCGTATTACACTATCCCTTCATCGATTTTTAGAGCTCAGGGTAATTTTCTTGAGCTTTTTATTTTCCTAGTTGAACAAATACCCAGCCACTTGTGCATATCGATAGCAGCAGCATCGCCTCCGTGGCTTCTGAAGCCTCCTGTAGCGTTGACAACAGACCGTCAGTCCCCAGTGACGACAGGCAACTGGGGGACAAAGAAAAGGGGATTTTCCGAGCCTTCTCGATTTGTTTTCCATTAGCCTATTGCCTGGGAAAATTCCAAGCTTATGTTGCCCCCAACTCGAAGCCACTTTGTTGCACTGGCATAATTTCTTACAATAACATTAACATATCATTGGAGCTCATTACCTTTGGTGTAATAGTTCCCTATTGAACTGTGTCAGACTAATTATGTCAGTTCCTTTTCATTCCAGTTTAGTGCTTCTCCAGAGAGTCACAGTGCAGCACCGCTAATAATGATTAAACTGCTGTCTAATGCTCCACTGGATGTCCAAACCAAACAGGGGGAAATTCCTTGCTGAAGATGGGACTCGTAGCAGCCCTTGTACTTGGTGCAATTTCGTGTTTTAAAAGCCATTACCTGGCAGTCATTTCCACATGACGATGGTGGGCTGGTAGTATTTCTTGGGGATAGGGGGAGAGAAAAGCAAATCAGGAGGAAATAGCTCAGCAAGGAGAGCCGAGCCACGGCAGAGAGGCAACCCAGGTACATTCATCCGATGGGTGAGCCCTCAAGTTCTGATTGGGTCCATCCAGAGCCAAGCTTTGCCACTCAGCTGGCAGGGGTGCGTGTCAAGGAGAGGCCAGGGTAATGAATCAGGACAAGCCAATAGCAAATGCTTAAAGCTCTGTTGCCAGTGTCAGATGAAGGAGCTCAGGGAAGATGAATGAAAATGAAGTCATTTTCACCTTCCTGTAGTCCCATCCAGGGCTCTTTGCTGGAATCAAACATGCCTTTGTCTTTTTGCATAAAGGGGAGGAAGGAAATCTTGTGTTTTCACAAGAACTTCACCAGAAGGTTGGTGCTTCTCATCGCCTAATAGGAAGCTAACTTGTACCAAGCACCCGTTCTTGATGATGATTAATGATGCTAATAATAAAAACGAGCATCAGCTGAGCCATTGCTTTGTGCCAGGCATTGTGCTGGCTCATTTAATCCATAAAATAACTGTTTAAGGTGAGGAAACAGGGTGCAGGGAAAGTAAGTAACTTGCTTAAGGCTGCTCACCAGAACCCCCATCTCTGACTCCAAATCCCATTTGCAGAGCTCTCCGCCCTCTTCATTCAGGAGGGAATGATCAGGACCTTTATGTCCTCCAGCTTTGACCTGTGCTCCTCAGACATATTTTGAGCCTCATACATAGTTGGCCTTCGTGGGGCTGAGAGCTCAACAGTTGATTTCAGTTTAGGGTGATCTGTTCTATGACTGGGCAAGGGCAGAGGGCTGAGAGCACCTTCATTTATTCTATCACAAGTATTTATGAGAGTGCCTATACGTGCCAGGCGATGCTGGGTTGCTAGCGATGCCAGGGTCAGCAAAACTGCTACACACCTTGCTTTCATGGAGGGGCCAGTCCAGATGGAAAAAATAGAATTTTTAACATTTATTAAGCTCTTGCAATGGGCCAAGTTCTGTGCTAAGTGCTACTAAAGAAATCAGTTTATTCAACCCTCCAGTGGCTTTCTATTATTCATATAGATGAGAAAATGAAGCCTTGGAGAGTCATGCAATGGGCTCAAGGTCACTGTTCCTAACCACCATGTTCAACCATAGGCAGACATGACGTATTCTTGGGGATCAGTATAATGGGACATATGTGATTTTTGTCTCAAGGCCACCTTATTCCTAGAGGAATAGGCCACTGAGACTCTCAAACCCCTTCCATGGAACCTATCAGCCTGGCACCAACTGGGGACATTATATCCATTTGGGCTGTGCTGCCATATTGAGGAAGGAGGGAAGACACAGAAGCTCTGGCTCAGTGACAACGAGAGGACAACAGAGAAAAATGTGATGTCTTCCCAGCATGGCTTTGGCTTGAGGAAGGACATACAAGCCATACCCTCTCTCACTGGGTCAGGTGGCATGCCGCTGCTTCTCAAGAAATATCAGCTGATGCTCACGGACCTTTGGGGATATGGGTACAGTGGGGGTGCTTGACCGGTCAGCTCTGCCCCAGGGCAGGCACAGAATGCTGGACACTTAGACAAAATGTATCTCTTTTGATATTGACAACAGCCAGCAAGGTAGGCATGGCTGTCAATATTTTACCGATGAGGAAACTAAAGCTGGAGGAGTTAGCAACTCGCCAAAGGTCAAATAACCAGTGAGTGGCAGAGCAAAGATTTGAACTTGGGTCTGACTTCAAAGCTCAAACTACCCTCCACCCCCTTTCCTCATCATGCTGTCTCATGAATCAAGGCCTCCATACTTTATTCAGGCTGTTTTTCTGCCTCATTTTCCCTTCTCCTGCCATCTCTTCCTTTTCATTCTTCAAATCCAGTGCTTCCCCAATCGCTCATTCATATCTACTCAAGAAAAATGAAAACATAGTGCAGAAAAAGACTTGTATGCAAATGTTCATAGCAGTGTTATTCATAATGGCCAAACATGTGGAAACAGCCCAAATGTCCAACTGATGAACGGCTAAGCAAAATGTATTCTATATCCATGCAATAGAATACCATGTGACAATAAAAAGGAATAAACTTGGAGGTGTGATACAAAAAATATGATGAATGTTTAAATAAAAAATTTATTACAGTAAAAGACACATTGCCATTAATTCCCTTCAAATATTCCCCTTCTCTTCGAACACACTTATCCCATCGTTCGTGCCACTTTCTGAAGCAGTTCTGGAAGTTCTTTTTCATGAGTGTTTTAGTTGCGCTGTCGTGGCTGCCTCAATGTCCTGAATTGATTCAAACATTTATCTTTCATGGTCATTTTGACTTTGGGAAGAGCCAGAAGTCTCACAGTACCAAATCTGGTGAATAAGGAAGATGAGGACACACCATAATGTTTTTATTTGACAGAAATTGCTGTACCAGAAGTAATGTGTGACATGGAACATTGTCATGATGGAGGATGAAACTGTTTGCCCATTTCATTTAATGCATTGTTTGTGATCCATGATTTGTGGCACCATTTAAAACACACCTTCTCTCATCCGTAGCTCACACCTGACTGACTGCACTGAACAAGTTGAAACTTGTCACACACTGTTACTAAGGTTCGAGGCACCGCTTCCTGTATTGAAGATCCCTGCCTTTCTGTTGGATGGCACTCGGCAGCAGCATTCACTGTAGTTTTTGATCATGCCTCATACATGTTACGACATGCATAAACCTCAAACACATTTTGTTGAGTGAAAGAAGCCAGACAGAAAATCCCACATATTGTTTGATACTATTTACATGAAATGTTCAGAAGAAGCAAAACTATAGAGATAGAAAGTAGATTAGTAGTTGCCTAGGGCTGGAAAGGGGATGGGAGGAAGGTGGGAGTGACTGTTAAAGCACACAACCATTTCTCTTTGGAGTAATGATAATGTTCTAGAATTAGATTGTGTTGAGGGCTGCACAGCTCTGTAAGTAAACTAATAATCAGTGAATTGTACTCTTAAAAAAGTGAATTTTATGGTATGTAAATTATACCTCCATGAAGCTTAAAAAAGGAAAAAAAAAAAGAAAACCACCTGAAACCTCTGGACCAAGATGAGCGGAGGGCCCTTCCAGTTCTCTCTCCCCTCCGGGGTCCCGGCTCACACTCTTTCCACGAAGAGGCCCCAGACCCTGAACTGACCTTTTTTATTTTTCTCACCTGATCTGAGCGAGCATTTTGCAGAGCCTTAGTGTCTGGGGGCCAAGTCCAACTTCTTATTCACCATCAAAGGCACAGAATCTAGGTCATCAGAAAATGTGCTTTTTTTCCCCAAGGAGTGAGGTCAAGGGGCAAGTATAAGGATGGTAGATTGGGAGGGACCGAGGCTGGGAAGGCACTCCTGTTCAGAACCTGTGCAGGTCAAGTAGTTGAGAACAGGTGAGAAGGCTGAGCTGAAAGTGGGAGCATTTGCAAGTGTGGGGCAGTGGAGGTTACTCGGTGGTGGGGGCTGAGGGCAGGTCTGGTCTGGGGCTGTTCAGGGTGGGGTTGAGGCAGAGCAGAGGCCAGAACGGGTTGTCAGAAGGCAGAGGAGAGGAGAGGCACTGATTTCACCTAGGTTGGTTGGGGAAGTCTTTCTAGAATAAGACTTTTTATTTTTCACCCCAGAAGGAATAACTCTCCTTCCACCACCTGCTTCTTGAAAACTTACAGAAACTGCAGTGTAACTTACAGAAAGTGGCACAAACTATTAGTGTATGGCTCCATGGATTTTCACACAGTTCATGCAGTACTTTAGTCTGTCATAACAAAACACCACAGACAGGAGGCTTAAACAACAGGTACTGATTTCTCACAGTTCTGGAGGCTGGAAACCTGAGCTCAGGCAGCCAGCGTGGTCCAGTTCCTGCGAGATCCTCTTCCTGGTTTTCAGTTGGCAGCCTTCTCCCTGTGTCTTTACGTGGCAGAGAGAGACTGAGAGGAAGCTCCCAGCCGCCTCTTATAGCAGTCCCATTATGAGGGCCCCACCCTCAGGGTCTTTTCTAAACTCAATCGTCTCCCAAAGGCCTCATCTCCAAATATCATCATATTGGGGATTGATGGGTCAATACATAAATTTGTGGGGGGACATAATTCAGTCCATAGCACACAGGTATAACCAACCCCCAGATCAAGAAATGGAACACTTCCAGCACCCCAAAGGCCCCCTATGTCCCTTTCTAGTCCTTACCCACCCTTCTCCTTAATCCCTCAAGTCTCTACACTGTCTGGACTTTTGGCACCATGTGCATTCATTCTTTAGTTTGCCTGTTTGTAAACCCTGTACAAATGGAATCAAAAGCATGTGTTCTTCTGTGTCTGGCTGCTTCTGCTCAGCCTGATGTTTGTGCATTTCACCCAGGTTGTTGCCTGTGATTGTCGTCCCCTCCTTCTCTCTGCAGTATGGACTATTCCATTGTGTGAATGGACCACACGTTACATATCCATCCAACTGTTGATGGGTGGCTGGGCAGCTCCCAGTTCGGGGCTATTATGAACAGGGCTGTATGAACATTCCGTCATCTACCTTTGGGTGAACAGAGGGATACATTTCTGGTGTGGGTGGAGTTGCTAGCTTATAAGGTATGTACACATTCCCCTTGAATTGGTGATGCCAAATAATGCCCCAAGGTGATGGGTCAAATCTGCCGTTACACTAGCAGCATGTGTGAGAGAGAGTTCAACTCCCTCTGTCCCGATAGGAACTAATATGCATTGAGTAAGCTTATGGGGTCAATTATGACCCCCACCCCAAGATTCGTGTGTTGAAGCCCTAGTCCCCAATTCCCCAGAATGTGACTGTATTTAGAGATAGGGTCTTTAAAGAAGTAATTAAGTTAAAATGAAGCCAGTTGTGTGGTCCTTGATCCTGTATGGTGTCCTTAAAAGAAGAAATTAGGACTTAGGAGGTTGGACAATTAAGTTCGCAAACTCATCCTAGAAAAAGTGCTGCATGCCTCATTGCTGAATATCACTACAGTCACCTTCGAAGTGCTCCCCTTGGGAAGCTATGCACCCATGTTGGCAAGTAGTCCACCGTTCAAAGCAATTTTGTAACTCTTTTTCTGTAATGGCCATCAGAGCTTTTATCGTATTATGCTTGATGTCCTGAATGTCATCAAAATGTCTTCCTTTCAATATTTTCTTTATCTTCGGGTAAAGAAAGAAGTCATTGGGGGCCAGATCAGGTGAGTAGGGAGGGTGTTCCAATACAGTTCTTTGATTACTGGTTAAAAACTCCCTCACAGATAGTGCTGTGTGAGTTGGTGCATTGTCGTGATGCAAGAGCCATGAATTGTTGGTGAAAAGTTCATGTCGACTAACTTTTTCACACAGCCTTTTCAGCACTTCCAAATAGTAAACTTGGCTAACTGTTAGTTTAGTTGGTATAAATTCATAATGAATAATCCCTCTGATATCAAAAAAGGTTAGCAACATTGTTGCAACAAGTTCGCAAACTTAATTGTCAGACTTCTATAGAAAGCCACTAGGTAAGCACAGGCACAGAAAAGAGACTGTGTGAGGACAAAGCAAGAAGGTAGCCATCTGCAAGCCAAGGAGAGAGGCCTCAGAAGAAACCAAATCCTGCTGGCACCTTGAGCTCAAAATCTCAGCTTCCAGAATTGTGAGAA
The DNA here is from genome assembly GCF_057876585.1 of Rhinolophus sinicus. NCBI lineage: Eukaryota > Metazoa > Chordata > Mammalia > Chiroptera > Rhinolophidae > Rhinolophus > Rhinolophus sinicus. The sequence continues at coordinate 15,662,479 of NC_142512.1, forward strand.
AATAAAATTTCTGTTGTTTAATCCACTCAGGCTGTGGTATTTTGTTATGGCAACCTGAGCTAACTGATACAGTTACTTTCTTGTGCTCAGTTCATGCATTTTCTCACTTAATCCCCACATCAGTCCTGTGGAGTAGGAGCAATTAAAACCTCGGTGTCGCAGACGAAGGACTGAGGCTTGGAGATTAGTGATTTTCCAAAGGTCGTAACACAGGTGTGTGCTTCAGCTAGGACTGCAGCTGCCTATCCAGAGCTGCTGAATTTAACCCTCATGCCTGCCTCTCACACCTGTTAATCCAGAATTGACTACTTTTGTTTTAATCATGATGTTATGTCATTCGTGCCCCGTTCCTCATCCCCTGGTTATTGGAATAATGACTACGATATATTTGGTTTGTAGTTTGAGGTACACAAGGGAGAATGGGTTGGCAGGCAGAAGGACTGCGTTTGAATTCTGGGTTCTTGGGCTCTTGCTGAGTCGATGTGGGCCAGTCCCTTAGATTCTGTGTGCCTCGGTCTCCTCACATAAAAGGCCTCTTCACAGGCTGATTACGCATCTACAGTGTGATAAGCTATGGCATTTTGCCTGGTAAACGTAAAGTGCTGGGGAAATGGTAACTGTTGCAGAGATTTTGTGAGTTGTGCTGTGCATTTGCTGGGAACTGAATTGTGTCCCCCTCCATACGTTGAAGTCCTAACCCCCCAGTGGGTTGGCATTTGGGGATGGTGCTCTGAGGAGGCAATTAGGGTTAGATGAGGTCATGAGGGCGGGTCCTGGTCTGATAGGATTAGTGTTCTGATAAGAAGAGACACCACAGAGTTTGCTCTCTCTCCTATCATGTGAGGACACAGTGAGAAGACGGCTGTTTGCCAGCCAGAAAGAAGGCTCTTACCGGGAACCATATCAGCCAGTACCTTGAGCTTGGACTTCCCAGCTTCCATTATTGTTGTTTAAGCAACCCAGTTTATGATGCTTTGTTATGGCAGCTCAAGCAGACTAAGACGGCATTGATGCAACATGTTACCCTCTTTCTGTTTGCAGAACTTCATACACACACACACACCACAGATCCTCAAAAAATTGATTCCTAAAAGGAAGATTCCTAAAAGCCTAACTCTTTGGCAAGCATAGGTTCACAGGCTGGGCTAGGTGACAGGCTCCTAGAGTGGAAAATACGTAGTACCAGTGTTTGTACTTTGAGTCGGTTCTGGAGAGGAGCCCAATGTTTCCTTTTCATGTTTGTTGCATGACCCAGGACTGTGGACTGCTCCTGTCCTGGAGACTCAAAAGTAGGAAGGTCAGGGGTCGGGGAGGGGTTACCGATGAAGGAGAGTGATGGCAGAAGCTTTTCTATTTTATGAAGATGTTCAGAGAGGCCGGTTTTGCTATTGTCCCCATTTTACAGATGGGGACCCTCAAGCTCAGAGACTTGCCCAAAGCTGCTTAACTAGTAAGTTGTAGACCCAGGACTGAAGCTGAAGGCTTCTGGCTTCTGGGTCTGTTGATGCACATTGTTAGTCTGGATAGGCTAGATTCAGCTGCAGTAACAACGATACCCAGATCTTTGGTTTATGATAACAAAAGCTTTTTTCTTGCTCACACTACGTGTTCATCATAAGTGGCTGGTGATGCTGCTGCTGTCCCTTCACTCTGAATCCAGGCTGACAGGCTGGCCAACATCTCCAATATTGCTAGCGTTCTGGAGGGTCGCACACTGACAATTATGTTCCAACCCAGTATTATTGGCTGCATTCCCCATACTGTATTTACGTCCCTGTGACTATTTTGTGATGACCAATTTGTACTTCTTAATCCCTTCACCGTTTTCACCCAGTCCCCCAACTGCCTTCCCATCTAGTAACCATCAGGTTGTTCTCTGTATCTATGAATCTGTTTCTGTTTTCTTTGTTCGTTTATTCTGTTCTTTAGATTCCACATATCAGTGAGATTATATAATATCTGTCTTTCTCAGTCTGACTTATTTCATTTAGCATAATACCCTCTAGGTCCATCCATGTTGTTGCAAATGGTAAAATTTCATTCTTTTTTATGGTACAGTAACACTCCATTGTATACATGCACCATAATTTCTGTATCCAATTGTCTATTGATGGTCATAGGTAATATAGTCAATAATACTGTAATAACTATGTACAGTGTCAGATGGGTAATAGACTTACTGGGGTTATCACTTTGTGAGGTATATAAATGTCTGATCACTATGTTGTTTCATACACCTGAAACTAATACTAAAAATAAAATGTTCTAACCCAGAAATGACATTTATCATTTTCCAACTCAATTCTGGCTCAAACTCATTGGCGAGAGTTAGTCATGTAGCCCCAAACAAGTGCAAGGGGGCTAGAAGACAGACGGGAAATACTATTGAGCAGCATTACTGTCCATCACACAATGAAGGAATGCATGGCTGAATGAATGTGATTAGAATTCATCTGAGTTTGGTGGCTGTTGATGGCCCCACAAAAGAACAATGCCGACTTGAAACTAGCCCAGCATAAGAGCACCTGGGCTCTTCAAGTCCTAATAATAGGTTTAAAAATCATCAAAATATACTAGTGTTCTTTTTCCCTCCATCGTTTACAGCCCTCCATGTCCACATGTTCTCTCTTTCAGCAAATCTCTTTGCCATTTACTGTGTGCAGCAGACCCACCCTACCCTCACAGGCCCCATTCTGGGGGTGATTGATGATGCTGGACACACACAGATGGACACAGAAAGAAATTCTACTTCTTCTGTGAGCCTCGGGCAGCTGTGGAGATGGCAATTCTTCATTTGAGTGTTAGCTCCGAGTCTTTCTTGGGCTCCCGAGCATAACTATGCCCAGACAGGCTCTGTGGGATGAAAAATAAAGCGTTGTTTTTATGATGCCTTGAAAAGCCGTCTTTTTCCTCCTAAAAAAGAAACTTATTTATTTCCGTGTGTGTATGGGTTTGCAGGAAGTGTGTATTAAGCCTTTGACACTGTCGATTTATATCCATGAGTAATGTGAGGTCTTTGACTTGGATAGGAGAGAGTCTTGCAAATCGGAACAGAAAGAGTCAGGCCCCTTCCCTCATCCACTTAGTGGCTCATTCATTACATCTATTTACTGAGCATCTAGTGCCTGCCAGATATGGGGTCAGGGGCTGGAGGTGCAGCCATGTAAGAGGACACGGTGCCTGCCCCCGTCAATTTGCAACCTGCAGGGTGAATACTGAGCACAAAGGGCCTAAGGACACTGAAAACAAGGAGGCAGGGAAGCCTTATCAAGGAGGGTGGAGGAACCAGCCAGGCAGGGAAGATGAAGCAGGGTGATCCTGCAGAAGGAATGGCATGTGAGGGGGAAGAGGTGGATGAAGGCGTGGTGTAGTTGGGCTCTACCCGGTAGGCAGCATAGAGGACAAATGCCTGGGCTCTGGGTTCAAATCCCAGCCTTGCCCATCCTTGCTATGTGACAATGTGCAAAACGGAGAGAAAGCCTGTGACTCCCTCACTGTGGTGTTGTGAGGATTCACTGTATGGATACAGGTAAGGAGCCCAGCGCAGTGCCTGGTTTGTAGGGCAGGCTCAAGAGCCATGAGCTGTTATTACTAGCATGATGAGGCTTGAGCAGAGACAGGAAGAGGTGGTGGGAAAAGGCCAGCAGGGGCCTGAATCTCAGAGGAAGGATTTGATGATCTGACCCCAATTGCAGGGTTTGGGGGTGCAAATGATGTGTGGGTTTCCAGGGCCCGATCTGACCCCGGGAAGGGAGCCCAATTGATGGTCCTGAGAGAGACCCTCCCCTTAGAGCAGAGTGGTCCCCTGGAATCCCAGGGGTTGATAGCGTGGTCCCAAGTGGCCAGTTGGAAGAGGTGTGGCTCTAGTCATGGGGTCGGCATGGGGTCAGATCCACAGAGAAAGGGGTGGGTTGGTTTTTGAAGAACACACAACAGAGCCCACCTGTTGAATATCCAGTGGAGCGTAAAGAGTATAGTTGAGAAGTGGGTGGCCGTGTCTGTGCTGGGGAGGCTTCATGATATGGGCTGGGGACCCTGGTGGGCTCTGGAGTAAGACTGCTTGAACCCCATGCCCACGCTAAAGCTGTGCAGCCCTGGTAAGCTGGGCCTCTGTGAAAGGGAGATGACGACACCCATCCCTCAGGGGTTTTTGTGAGTTAAATGATGTATTTCTGTCCTTAAGGAGCTTAGAATATGGGGTGCGGCCCAGGAAGAGAGATGATTAGACAAACGTTGACAATCAAGCAAGGTAAGGGTAAGACAAGAGAAGTGCAATGGTCTCTGGGAACATGGAGGAGGGCTGCCTAACCCAGCAAGCAAATCAGGGCAGACTTCCTGGAAGAAAGAGCCTTTATACTGAGATTCACAGGATGGCTAGACATTGGTAGCCAGCTGACAGGGAGCAGGGAGGGTGCTCCAGGTCAGGAACCAGCATGAGTAAAGGCCTGGAGGTGAGAGATGGGTCCATAGGATCAAGAGACCGCAGGGAGCATGCAGGGCAGAGGTGAGTGTTGAAAGACAAGGGAAGAGTGAGGGACTGTATCTGAGATGAGAAGTGGCTCTGGGCAGTTCTGAGCATGTTAATAGGGGGGAAGGGTGTGTCCTCCTGGAGTCAGAAGACCCATCTTCAAAGCTGCACTGGGTCATTCTTTAGCTGTGTGCCCTGGACATGTCACATAACTTCTCTGAGTCTATTTCTTCCCTGTAAAGTGGGGTTTCATGTAAGGACAAAGAAATGAAATGTATTCATTCATTCATTCAAACCAATATTAACTGAGTGACTGCTATGGGCCAGGTGGTTGTATAAATACTGGGGATTATTCTAGAGTATAAGAAAGGTAAAGTCCCTGTCCTTGTGGGGCTCACATGTTAGTGGGGGACACAGATATACATGCTATGAAGGAAAACCAAGCAGAATAAGGGCTAAAGGGTGGCAGGATGCAGTGGGTTGCGGGTTGTATTGTATACTCAGGGACAGCTTCTCACAGGACGTAATATTTGAGCTATGACACAAGGGAGCAAGCTGTGTGGGATCAGAAATAATCATTGCAGATGACACTTCTGTAGATGTACCAAGTGTCAGGCAGTGTTCTAAGGGGTTTGCCTGGATTCCTTCATTTAATCCTGACTATACCCTGAGAGGTGAGCACTATCGTCATCACACCCCATTTACAGATGGCAAAACTGAGGCACAGAGTTAGGTGACTTGCTCAGGTCCCAGGATTTGAACCTGGGCAGTGTGGCTCCCACAGCCACCACGCTAACCACCACATTCCAGGCAGGCAGCCCAGGATGGGATGAGTGAAGTGCTTTGCAGATTGCAGAGTCAGATGTAAAATGTTGTTACTCACATTCTTTTCGGAACCTGAGGGGCGATCTATTTGTACTCCTCCAACCCATGGCCTGCTGTCCACTTCTGCCAATTTCCTCAAGAACAAGGGAGCATCAGAGAGGCCAGCGGCCTCAGTTTTATGCATGGTTCTCGGCTGGTCAGAAGAAAACATAATGTGCAGGGGTGAGGGAGGAGAGCAGAAAAACGAAAGGAACACCTGCGTTTGCGTTTTGTGAAAGTATATACCCACCTCGTGAAAATATGGAAAACAGAGAAAAGAAGAAAGATTCTCCACATAGTCACCATTTAAACACAAGCACTGTTAGTGTGTTGGAGTACTGCCTTTTGTTCTTTTTCAAAAGAAGTGGTGTGTTAGTGGTATGCAGCAGAAAATCAACCCAGAGAATTTGGAATCTGTTGATGATGCCATAATGTTTTTATGTGATAGGCAAGTACACAATAACGCAATGTATATTTAACTTCCATATTTTCCAAAGTATCACCTTTCCCAGACAGCTCAGGACAACAGATAGAGCCCTGTGGCAGATCACTAGAGACTGAGCTTCAAGTGGTCCGTTCCCTCTGGGATTACCTGCTTGATGGCCACCTAACTGTGCTGTCGCCTGGTTCCATGGTCATGAAGCCATTTGATTGTACATCCCTCTTAGTAAAGAAGAGTTTAGCCTCTACTCTGAATACAGGCATATTTATTTATAAATCGTACTACTACTGATCTGAAAATAAAATGTTAGATCATATTACTTAAATATTAGTATAATTCCTTATTTTTATGTAAAAATACAGACGTCCTAATATTTTTTCCAACATTATTTCTTGGGTTGTTCACATCCCATTGATTTAATCCATTTTTTATTTTTTCCAATCCAGAAACGGATTTGTAGACACACATGGTGTCTTGCTGCAGGGGAATCAATGTGTCACTTAACACCAACATGGAACTTTTGCCTTCAGATGGGGGTTGGCGTAGTTGGCATCAGTGGGAAAATAAGTCCCGGATCTTTCATTTGGATAGACAGGTCTGGGAAGGAGAAGAGTGGCATTTCAAGGCCTCTGCCAGGCCCTGTGTTGGCAGAAGACACCCCATAGTGGTGTGTACTTTTTTTTTATTTTTAGTTTTTATTTATTTATTTGTGTCAGGTATACAAAACAACATAGTGAGTAGACATGTATACTCCTCACAAAGTGATAACCTCCCTCTCAGTCTACTACCCCTCTGACATCATATATAGCTATTATTATACCACTGACATATTTCCTATGCTATACTTTACATCCATGACCATATATACATTTAATTATAATTGACATTCAATATTACTCTACATCAGCTTCAGGTGTGCAGCAGTGGTCAGGCATCTACACCATCCATGAAGTGATTCCCCCAATAAGTCCACTACCCGTCTGGCACCCTACATAATCTATACATTATTGATTATATTCCCCATACTGTATTTCACATCCCTGTGACTATTTCGTGACCATTGCAGTGCTATTCACAATAGCCAAGATATGGAAACAACAGACATGCCCATTGATAGGTGACTGGATAAAGAAACTGTGGTACATATATGCAATGGATTATTACGCAGCCATAAAAAAGAATGAAATCTTACCATTTGCATCAACATGGATGGACCTAGAGGGTATTATGCTAAGTGAAATAAGTCAGACCGAGAAAGACAAAACCATAGGATTTCACTTATATGTGGAATCTAAAGAACAGAATAAAAGAGCAAACAAAACAAAAATAGACTCAGCAATACAGAGAAAAAAACCTGATGGTTGCTAGATGGGAGTGGGGGTGGGGATGGAGGAGAAGGTGAAGGGATTAGAAACTTTTTTTCAGTTTTTTTTTTTTTTTTTAGTTTCAGGTGTACAAAACAATGTAATAGACATTTACACCCCTCACAAAGTGATAACTCCCCTCCCCTAATCTATTACCCCTCTGACATCTTACCGTGTTTCCCTGAAAATAAGATCTAGCCAGACCATCAGCTCTAATGCATCTTTTGGAGCAAAAATTAATATAAGACCCGGTATAATATAATATAATTATATATATTATATATAATTATATATTATATATAATTATATATATATAATTATATATATAAATATATATTATATGTAATATCATATAATATATATTATATATATTATATATACATAATATAATATATTATATTATATTATAGACTGGGTCTTATATTATATTAAAATAAGACTGGGTCTTATATTAATTATTGCTCCAAAAGATGCATTAGAGCTGATGGTCTGGCTAGGTCTTATTTTTGGGGAAACACAGTATATAGCTGTTACAGTTCCATTGACTCTATTCCCTATGTTGCACTCCACCTCCGGTGGCTATATACATATTAAATTGAAGGGCAAGGCCTGGGTCCAGACAGGGGAGCGGTTGAATGCTCTGCGTAATACAGAGTGAGAAGAGGTTTGCTGAGTGGAGGGTGTTGTGGGAGGAGGAGGTAACCACAGGCTGGAGCTGGCTTACTTGCCAGGGCAAACCTCAGGGACAGGGCTGACATTGACTTTAAAAAAATTGTGGTGAAATATGCATGACATAAAATTGACCTTTAACCATTTTAAAGTGTACAAGTCAATAGTGCTAAGTACATTCACATTGTTGTGCAACCAATCTCCAGAACTCTTTTCATCTTGTAAAACTGAAACTCTGTGCCCATTAAACACTAAGTCCCCATTCCTGCCTCCCCTCAGCCCCTGGCCACCACCATTCTACTTTCTGTCTCTATGAATCTGACTGTTCTAGGTACGTCATATAAGTGGAATCATGTAGTATTAATCCTTTTGTGTCTGCCTTATTTCACTCAGAATAATGTCCTCAGGATTTATTCATGCTGTAGCATGTGTCAGAATTTCCATCTTTATTAAGACTGAATAACATTCCACTACATGTATATACCACGTTTTGTTTATCCATTCATCCATCGATGGACACTTGAGTTGCTTCTATCTTTTGGCTCTTGTGAATAAGGCTGCTATAAACATGGGTGTACAAATATCTGTTCAAGTCCCTGCTTTCATTTTTTTTGGGTATCATAAAATAATAGAAAAATATACATATATATTGGTCTCAGTCCCTGGTTCCTGGCTCAGAACTCCTAAAACCCTTCAGGTTTCCTAAGTAAAAAGAGCACTGGAATCATCTTTTGTCCTAATATTTAGTCTTTGACCTTGGTTCCTGACAAAGAGTTCCTAAATCCCTTGGAATTTCCTGGTTGACAGTAGTGTCTTTTGTTCTCCTGAGGTGACTCTGAGTGGCTCCTGGACAGGGGCTGGTCACCAGAAAGACCAAGCCATGCTTAGAAGCTTAGACTTTTCAGTCCCACCCTCCATTCTCCAGAGAGGGGCGTGGGGCTAGAAATAGAGGTAATAATGGTGATGACTACTTGACGAAGCCTCCATAAATATCCCAATAGGAGGGATTCAGAGAGCTTCTGTGATGGTGAACACATCTATATGCTGGGACGGTGGTGCACCCTACCTCCACAGGGACAGAAGCTCCTGTGCTCAGGACCTTTCCAGACCTTGCCCTTTGTTATCTCTTCATCTGTATCCTTTATCTTATCTTTCATTATATAATAAACTGGTAAGTGTGTTTCCCTGAGTTCTGTGAGCTGGTCAAGCAAATCATTGAACCCAAGGGGTGGTGTTATGAGAACCTCTAGTTTTAGCCAAGTCAGACAAAAGTTGTGGGGTAACCTGGGGACCTATCACTTGTGATTGGCATCTGAAGTGGGAGGCAGTGTCGTGGGACTGAGCCCTTAACTTGTGGGGTCTGCACTAACTTCAGTTAATATCAGAATTGAATTGAATTGTAGGACACCCAGCTGGTGTTGAAGAGACTTGCTTGGTGTGGGGACCAAAGGCCCACTCATCTGGCATCAGAAGTGTCGTGAGTGTGGCAGTAGTGTTAGAGTGAAGGAGACACACAGGAACAGGAGAGTGTTTGTTATGTTCGTATTCAGCTATACACCCAGAAGTGGAATCGCTGGATCCTATAGTAATTCTGTCTTCAATTATACGAGGACCTGCCCGTACTGTTTCAATAGGGGCTACGCCATTTTACATGCCCACAAACAGCGTTCATGCCAATGACTTGTGGAGAGTGAGGCCCAACATTGATGCTACGTGGTTTCAGGAACGTGAACGCTGTTCATCACCAGCTCACCATCTCGACAGCCTTCTGCTTTGAGTGCATGGTTTGGGGGTCAAATCAGGTAGAGTGCCACAACTGAGTCAGACAGGAGGAGAAGGAAGGAAGCAGGCATGCGAATTGACATGTGGGCGAGATAGAGAAGCACCAGAGTTTAGAATCTTGGGCTCTGGAGCGTAACTGCCTCAGGACGTTGGCTCTGTGTTCTTGGGCAAGTCACTTAACCTCTCGGTGCCCCTGTTCCATCACCTGTAAAATGGGGATAATAATAATTCCTACCTCCTAGGGGGTTGTGAGAAGTAAACGGTCTGATAAGCAAAAGCACTTTGAAGAGCTCAATAGATGTTAGCTGGTATTTTTGAAGTTAACAGTAGCTGAAATTTGAAGCTATAGTGTGGAGTTGAAAGTAACTGTGAGAGCCTGAGCCCCAGAGAACTCAGGGATTCTGTGTTTGGGCCAATTTTACTTGAGTATGAAAGGGCAGGACAGCCCCAGCTGACAGCTGGATTCCTGTGGTGACTGGGCATCAGCTCCCACCGCCCCGCCCGAGTCTTCCTTTCTGACACGATGGAGCTCCAAAAGACCATGTGGATGGGGAATGATGAGAGAGGGTTGCTCTTCTTGTGGAGAGGGAGCCAGGCTTCTCCTCCAAGTGCAGCTCTCCAGGGACTCTTCTGCAAAAGTGAACATTTGTAAAGTGCTTTACAGATGACAAAGCCCCTGAATAGCCATTATCTGATTTGATTATCACAACACTATGACCCTTTTAGAGTGAGAACGGAGTGGGGGGGGGCGGGGGGGGAGAGAGAGAGAGAGAGAGAGAGAGAGAGAGAGAGAGAGAGAGAGAGAGAGAGAGAGGAAAAGGGTATGGTAAGTAATGTTGAAATGCCAAGACTGGCTTTTCTTATTTTCATTTTATCTTACTTGTTTTTTTTTTTTTTTTAACTAAAAGTCTGGGACTTTTGGCACAGATACCTATGTGTTTCCTGCACCGCTGGTCGGCAATCAGGTGGGAGAAGCAGGCCTTCCTCATGCTCAGGCTGGGGACAGTCGCCGACTCAGTTCCCAGCAGGAGATAGCTAGACCTGAGGGACTCACGGCCCTGGGTCTTTGCTTAGAGTAGGGCTGAGGCACCGTGGCTGGCCTCAGCCAGGCTAGCCCTGGTGGTAACAGCCGTGGTGAGCTCGTATTGCCTTCCGCACAGAGGCTGTTGAGTCATCACTTTATGAGGCAGATGTTAATCTTATCCCCATTTCATGGGTAAGGAAACTGAGTCCTGGTGAAGTTTGCACCTGTTGGTAAGTGTCAGAGCCAGGGCTGTCTGACCTCAAAGCTTAACTTGTGCACTGCACTCAGAGAAGAAGCATGCTAAGGGTGGCACCGTCTGCAGGGGAGGATTATGGAACACTGCTCATTTGCTATCGCTTAGACCAAAAGAGTGACAGAAAGAAATTAATTTGAAAACCCTCCCAAATTTGTCATTAGCTTGGGTTTATCCTGCTTTAAACAAGAACTAAAATATAGCCTGAAAGACTGTTTCCCCCAATGGGGAACAATATCTGATTATTTGGGGGATCCTAAGAAGCCGAGGACTATTGTTTGGGAGCAGCAATTTTCAGATTCCCAGATGTGCGGGGTAGGAGCTGAGGAGGTGAAGGGGACAGAACAGCAGAGCAGGAGGAGAGAGGGGGCACCCTGGCTAAGCAGATACCGGCATAACTCTTCCCGAGGGGCTGATGACAGACTCTTATCATCGCCTTGTCCCAGGAAGCCCCTTGGCACAGTGACGCGCTTTAAGTGGTGAAAGGGGCCATTTCCCGCCAAGACTATAAGATGGAAAAATGGAGAAGAATCAAATGTGCAGCGCCTTTCACAGAATTTATAACTCAGTTACTAGGAACATTAACATGCCTCTCGCTGCCCTTAATCTCCGGCTTCCTTTCTTCTCTTCTTCCAAACACCTCACACGTCATCCTTTTCCCCTGGCTCTGCTGGACCCTTCAATGGAGTCTGTTCCTATTTCAGAATAAATGTATGTGTCTTCTCTTCTCTGACTCAACTCGACTGTAAAACAAACAATGATCCATGCTCACGCTGGTTCTCTGAATAACTGTGAGGGCGGTCATTTTGCTTTTCTTGGGGCCAGGATCTCCCTGGGAGCAGGAAGCATGCTGTCTGTTTCAGCCCCTCGCATGGTCATTGAAGTCGCAGCACTTGGGATGTAATGCCAGGCAAACTGTGGGCTAGACAGAGCCAAGGCTGCATCAAGGAAAACTGGTCTACCAAACTGCGCTCCAAGGTGTCCCTGGGACACTTGCCTAATAATGAGCAGTGCTTACAGAGGCCCTCCCTGGGCCAGGCACTGTTCTACACACATTACATTTATTGACTCGATTTAATCCTCACAACAACCCCAGTACTATTATGATCCCATATTATAGACTAAGAAATGGAGACACTGAGAAATTAACTTTCCTAATTTCATACAACCAGTGAAGTGGTGCAGCTGGGATGTGAACCCAGGCAGTCTGACCTTAGCAGCAGAGCTCATAAACGCTATGCTACATGGTCCTATTAAGCAGGCTAATTTCTCCATTTGCCATAGTTCTGGGAGGATTCAGGGACGCTGGCTATAATGAAAGGGCAGAGCTGATGCCAGCCACCGAACTGGTTATTTTCAGGACATCTGTTTGCTGGGCTGGTATGTGGTGGGCTGTGTCTGTAGCGAGTAATCTCCACCTTTAAAACACATTTGGTCAAGTCATAGGCGAAGCTTCCTCTGGCGGGATTCAAGTGCTGACGGCTGACGCAGGCGCCCCCATTCGTTACTCCTGAGAGCAGCCCAGGATCGTTGTCTGGGGGAGAAGCCTGGGTCTGGAGAGTCAGAGGAGACACACTTTCCCTGGAAGGGTTTTGGAAAGCTTGGCTCAGAAAAGAGAGGAGATGAGGTGGTCTCAACACAGATTAGATGAGGTACATTTCTAAAATGCCTGACACATGTGGGGTGAGAAGGAAGGGTTTTGGAACCTGGATACTAAGCCAGGGCCAGCTGGTGAATGCAGCATCCTTGCCTGAATTTCAGCTTTTGGGTCTTCCTTGAAAGGTTCTCTGCATCTCCTGGAGAACATTTGCACATGGCCCTCACAAGACATCCAGACCCTGCTAGACTTGGTCATTCACCATATAGACCTGTTCTCTTTCTCGCATACCTTCCTGATATTGGTCCAAGTGGGGCACTTGATGGCTCCCTTCCGGCCCACGTCCAGTGCAAGCCGAGTAGTAGAAGCCCATCGGGAGACCCAGTGACCTCACCTGTAGGGTCTCTTCGCACTCTGAAATTCCACAGTTCTAAATGGGCATCCAAATGGAATTGCAGATTAAAGATGACAGAAAGATGACATTAAAGGTGAAGAAAGACTAACGTGAGTTGGATGACAACCTTTAGGTAAACAGCTGAGTTGTGAGGGAAAAAAAAGAAAACTGTGAAGATGGGGAGCCAGTGTGGGGTTTACCAGAAACAAATCACGCCAAAGACTGTTTCCTGAGAGAATTAGTAGCCCATTCTAGCATGAAACCTGTAAAATGATCTTACAGTTGGACAATACTTCCCAGTTTTGAACGCATTTCCCTGTACTGTGATCTCTTCCCCTCCTCTCTCACAGTAGTCCTGGGAAATAGGCAGAGAAGTATAACATGCCCATTTCACCGATGAGGAAATGGAGAGAAGAGATGGAATTTATTGAGGCTCACACAGCTAAGTTATGCAATGTGGATCCAAACTCAGCTCTTCTATCTCTGCTTCAGGACCCTTTCCATGACTGCATGTTGTATCTTGATTTTAGCAAAACATTTGACAATTTGCACCATCTCCTGGATGACCAGAGAGAGGAGTCACCAATCTAATGGAAAGTGTGGTGGGTTGAACATCAATACCTTTGGCTACTTAATGGCTGAATGTGGGTTTCTCTGGAGCATGCCCAACACAGGCCTTTTGCACAGGGACTCCTTCCATGAGACAGAGCAGTGGGTATCAGACTCCTTGACGCCAGCATGCCATCTGGGAGGGACAGCTAATACACTGAATGGGAGTGCTGAGTAAAAAACAATTGAGAATGTTTGATGTATTGGAGAGGGTGTGGGCTGTGGAGTCAGACCAGCTGTGGGAGCATAGGCAAATTATTTAACGAGAGCAGATGTTCAGGAAATGTCCCTTCCCTCTCTTTTCTTCCCTCAGGCGAAGAAGAGGCAAGATAGCTGTCTTTAAATGTTTGAGATTTGATTATTTCTGAAGGGAGGGGTGTTAGCTCCTGGGAAAAGAAAAGGAGGTGGACACACCTAGGTGGGGAGGAGGAAAGAAAGATGGCTGTCAGAAAAGGAAGGACCACCAGCACAAAGGCCTGGCTGAGCAGCTACTAGTGGACATCCCCCAGTCTCCACCCGTATGAGGCCCTTCCCTCTTCTCCCTCCACCTGCCCCTGTATCCCACGCTTGTGAAGACCTTAGAACAATTGTCCAACCCTCACAGTAAAATACTCATAGGGGCCCAAGGCAAGGAAAGAGACTGAGGCAATGTCAAAAGAAGCGGGGTGGGGTCTCCCGGCCGAAGAGCCAGGGGCACATTCTCTTTAGGCAGCAAGGAGCAGTGGTCTTCCCTTAGGAGCTGCAGGAAGGTCATAGCTTGGGCACAGCTAAACCCGCGAGGTCTGAGCATACATTACCACTCCACCACAGCTGCTTGGAGGGACTCCCGCATTACTTATTTATTATTGTACTAGCTGAGTCTCAGACAGAAGGCCCTTCCAGGGTAGCAGCGCACTCCGCGACCCCTCTCCTGCAGTGCGGCGGAGTTCTGGATCTTGGATGCCCCTGATCCGCTCAGAGCCAGGAATCACATTCAGGATCAGGGGTGATGGTTTTTTTCCTCACCCAGAGACAAATCTCTTGCAGGAGCACCCGGTTGTTTTTGAGTCTTCTGCGAGCAATCTTATTTCTCATTTCCAGGAATTGCATTGGCACCGAGGCTCTTGCAAGTAACAATTTACTAGAACAAAATCAAACCTCTACTCAGATTAAAAAGCAGCAAAATAAATAGAATTGCGTTTTTTCAGGAAGGTGGAGACACACCCACTCCCGGCTTGAAAGCACCTTGTTTGCGTGGTCCTTTTAAAGAGACACCACTGATCAAACAATCAGCGGCTTTCACTTAGTATAATAGTCTCTGAAATAAGTCAGAAAGACAAATACCAGATGATCTCACTTATATGTGGAATCTAAAGAACAGAATAAACAAACAAACAAAACAGAAAAAGACTCAGAGATATAGGGGGACAAAAAAAGATGGATGGTTGCTGAATGGGAGGGCGTGGGAATAAGGGGGAGGGTGGGGAGATTGGAAAGTGCAGATTGGTAGTCCCAGGATGGCCACGGAGACGTGGGGTGCAGTTTGGGGAATATGATCGATGCTGCGGTGAAGATTGTGTGGGGTGCTGGACGGGCGCTGGACTTGTGAGGGAGACCACTTCATGGGCTGTGTGGATGCCTGGCCACTGCGCTGAGCACCTGACGCTAAGGTTGAGTGATGTTGAAGGTTGAGTATAATTAAAGTAAATAAATAAACAAATGTACATATATATGTATATATAGTTGCGGGAGGTAGAGTGCAGCGTGGAGAATGTACCCAATGGAGTTGCGGCAGCTGTGTTTGATGTTGGAAGGGTGGTGGACTGGGGGGCTTGTCACTCTGTGAGGGGTGTAAATGTCTTTTGCATTGTTTTGTATACCCCAAACTAAAAACAAACAAACAACAGTAACAAAAAACAATCAGTGGCTTTCTTTTAAAGCTTGGAGCACCCGGGAAAAGAACAAAATCTCCCTTTTTCTCTTTCCAGGAGTGTTTGAAACCAGCTGTTCCTATTTCTTTGATCTGCAGACCCTCCCCCCCACACACTCTCATTTTCTGAACCTTTCTCCTACTTCTCTTCCTTGGGAAATATTCAGCAGAAAAGGAACATCTGGAAACACAGGTTTCCATGGAAAAGACAGCAGGCTGAGCTTTGTTCTCATCTCCAGCTGATGGAGACAGCCTTTGTGATGGCGACAGGAGGCCACTGCTGGGGTCACTGCAGTGATGGGAGCCGCCTCTGCCTTCCAATTCTTTCTTTTTATGCTGCTCTGTTCCACATGCTGACTTTCCCCAGACCGGGCTTTATCTCAGCAGGACCTAGAGAACTGGACCCGGAGCATCCCTGATTGTTTCCGACGTCTCCAGCCTCTGTTCCATTCCCGTGCTGCGCTGCCTCTCTCTGCAAGACCAGCAATATTATGTCAGCTTTGTTCATTTATGGCTCTGGGGTGGCCTGTCAGGCTCTGGCCATTAGCAGGACCAAGGCAACCGTTTTCTCATTTGGGACCCAGAGAGGAGGCAAGGGACCTTGGAGATGGTAGGGTCCAGCTCCCTCCTTTAGACATGAAGACCCTCAGGCCCAGAGACACTCAGTAGCTGGCCCAGGGTCACGCAGCCAGTTAGACACCAGGCCTCCCCGCTCCAGTTCAGTGACCTGTCCGTTGCTCCATAGAACCCAAGATTTGAGTCGGCCCTTCTGAACCATGTCCTTGGTCAGGGAAGTGGAATGAGATGTCTGGCAGAGCTGAGCTCTGTGGCAGAATGACAAATGGCCCCCTTGCATTGCTAGGAAGTGGGTTCTGGGAACAAGGGCAGCCAACGAAGCCATTTATCCACCTCCCAGTCAGCGACTCAGCCAGCGTGGGTATGGGGTGGGTTGTAAGAGAGAGCAGGGGGCGGGTGGTGTAAAGGCTACAGGCTCTCTAACTCATTACTGGCAGAGACTGCCATGGGTGTGTGTGTGTGTGTGTGTGTGGGTGGACCAGCACTTCAAATGTGAGGCCTGTTTGTCCTAAAGGCCAGGGCTAGGCAAAGAACATCCTTTTAATTTAAATTTCATTTAAAATCAGAGCTTTTCAACTTATGTTAATTGCAACTCTAAGCCTTGCAATTTCATATATATATATATATATATATATATATATATATATATATATATATATATATATGGCATTTTCAAATGGTATACAGGATGTGTGATAAGGCAGAAATTCTCAAATACAGGTGATGGAAGAATAATTTTCCGAAGGACATTTGGCAAGTGTCTATGAAAGCCTTAAAATATTTATACTTTTTGTCTTAGGAATTCCATTTCTAGAAATAGGTCCTAAGAAAAGGATCAGAGATAGAAACAAAGATGTTTATGGCAGTATTAAATTAGATTCAACCTTAATAGCCTGCTGTTAAGATACAATGGCAAACTATAGTATATCTATTTGGTAAATTTTTATGAGTTATTTAAAAATGATGTAAAGAATTCCAATGATGTAAGAAAAGCTTATGATATAATGTCAAATGAAAATAGTAGGACATACAGCTGTCTGGACATATATTTCAATTATTTTATCTATCTGTATTTTCATCTTTCTTTCAGTCTCTTTTATTTATTAATTTATTTATTTTTAAAGATTTTATTGGGGAAAGGGAACAGGACTTTATTGGGGAACAGCGTGTACTTCCAGGACATTTTTTTCCAAGTCAAGTTGTTGTCCTTTCAATCTTAGTTGTGGAGGTTGCCGTTCAGCTTCAAGTTGTTGTCCTTTCAGTCTTAGTTGTGGAGGGCACAGCTCAGCTCCAGGTCCAGTTGCCGTTTCTAGTTGCAGGGGGCGCAGCCCACCATCCCTTGCGGGAGTCGAACCGGCAACCTTGTGGTTGAGAGGACGCGCTCCAACCAACTGAGCCATCTGGGAGCTCAACAGCAGCTCAGCTCAAGGTGCCATGTTCAATCTTAGTTGCAGGGGGCGCTGCCCACCATCCCTTGTGGGACTCGGGGAATCGAACCGGCAACCTTGTGGTTGAGAGCCCACTGGCCCATGTGGGAATCAAACCGGCAGCCTTTGGAGTTAGGAGCACAGAGCTCCAAACGCCTGAGCCACCGGGCCGGCCTCTGTCTCTTTTTTTAATCTCTACATAATCTTAGAAAAAAGGGCAAGAAAGAACCATGCCAAATGTTTGCAGTGGTTTTTCTCCAGAAGGAGGGGATTTGGGGTGATTTTAAAGACTTTTCCAAATTTTCCATGCCAGTCTTGTGTTATATTTTTATGATTATAAACATGTAGCAGAGGTTGCAGCTGGGCTGGAGATGAGATTTGGGTATTTCATATGGGTAGAGGTAAGTGACAACCTCTCTCAGGTATCAGTTTACCTCCACTGATCTCCTTTGACTGGCCTTCAGACATCTGTGGGTGTATCTAGTGAGCCTGGGGTGGGCCCTAAACCTCTCCTTTCCCCCAGATGGCAAGGGGCTCCAGGAGAAGTCTAGCAGAGTGGATAATACTCAGCAACAGGAAGGTTGTTCTGAGAAACAGTAAGGTGGCTGTCACTTGAAAGTCTATCCTGCCCTTAACCTGTTGACCCAATCCCCATGGCAACTTATGTGTGCTCTGGAAATAAAGATGCTATTGTCAAAAAGTACTGTAACTTCCAGGGGTCAAAGAACCCCAGCTGTGGGGCCCATCTGGGCACATGAGGGTCAGTGGAGGGGGAGCGTGTCTTAACCACTCTGCAGTGGTAATGATTTAGCAAGAACATATGGGCGTCAAAGGGGGACCTGGGCCTGGGGCAGGGGACAAGTGGGCAGCAGATGACTCAGTGGCACCAGCAGAAAGGGTGGGAAGAGCGGGGCACTGAGCTGGGGACCAGGATCCCAGTGTAAGACAGAGGAAGGGAGCTTGGGAAGAGGTCTTGGAGCTGAATGCTGTGACCTATGTGTGTCCCGAAGAGTGGAGGTCTGCGGGCCTGTGTGTTATGAAGACAGTTGGGGAGGGAGAGCCCAGTGGGCTATGAAGAAGAGTTGCAAGCTCAAGTTCAAAGTGTAGGCATAGTTCATGGGGTCAAAAAAAATGGATAGCTGTAGGCAGGTCCTATCCTCTAATTGCCACCCACCCCAGCCCTCCCTACCATCTCACACCACTTCACGTATTTATATCACCTGTCAGAGCCCAGAAGCCATCTGAGTGGGCAGCCCCTGGGTGGATGCTCTCTGAGGACCTTTCCAGCTCTCTTGTTACAAAGCTCTTTCACATTCTTTGTCTCACTGCCACCCACCCCATCCCACCCCCTTATGCCAGAGCTCCACTGAGAACGGCTTGCCCTTCTTGGAACATGTCTCACCACATTTGCCTTTGCTCAGGCTATTCCACCTGACTGCATGCACTTTTCACCCCAGCGACCTCTGACTTGACTTCCAAGTCTCCGCTCAGGGTTCTTCAGCATCATGACATCTTTCCTGATCCCCTGCCCCACAATCCAAGCACTCCTGTCTTTGTGTCCCACTTTGACTGGGCACTGTGATGACTTTTGTCCTCTCCCTCCTCTGCTAGACTGGGAGCAGAGCATGGCCTACATTCTGTTCAGTGCTGTCAGAGTCGAGGTATTGTATCCCAGTACTGAGGAGACATCTCAGGCTCAGAGAGGTTCAGGGAATTGTCCAGGGTCACACAGCTCTTAAGAGAAACAGAGCTAGCTTCAGAAGTCAGGTCTTCTTCCTTCAAATATCCACTGGTCTTCTTTGCATCAGTTATCACAACTGGTGGGGAAAACTCAGGATGTTTTAATTACTTGTAAGGGACAGATTAGTAATAGCAAATAATGGATGTGGCTGATAGACATATATTTTCCCACAGAGATGACTAACTGGGTGCTATTCACAAAACACCTCTGGATTGGTTCTTTTCCCAGAAAGTTGACTTCCTCCTTTGAGCATCCCTTTCTGCAGTGGGAAAGTGCTGGTTGGCTAAGGAGCCCCCAGGAGTTGGCTAAGTACAGTGGCATTGTTCTGTGTCAGGGTGGGCGAGAGAAATGTCCAGTTTAGTCATGTGGACACAGACTGCAGCCAGACCACGTGGTTCAAATCCCAGCTCTGCTGTGTGACTTTAGACAAATTACTTCACCATTCTGTGCCGCTTTTCTTATTTGCAAAATGTACATAACAATAGTTCCTAGTCTCATAGGGTTGTTGAGAGGATTAAATAAATTAATCCACATGCAGTGCTTAGAATAGCCCCTGGCACGTGGTAAATCCTTATACAAGCGCTGTGCTGAGATTAGTGTCATTTTGCCATCTGAAGTGGGTGAAAGAGCACAGCACTGGGAATCAGGAGGCCTGGCTCCTGGTCTGGCTCTGCCCTGGCTCCCCTTCCTCTCTCTGTGCCTGACTCCCCCAGGGCTGGGGGTCAGGATGGGTGGGGTCCATGTTCTTTGGGATTCTCCCAGTTCACCCACCCATGGTTCTTTTCTCTGTGGTGTTTAGGGTTGCTTTGGAGCTAAGCCTCTTGAGTAGATGGAAGGTTAGGGAAGCTGAGATCACCCCCACATCCGGCTTCTTCTTAATGAGCCACCAACTGTCTCTGTGGGCGTGGTGCAGCCTGGGCCCCGTCTGGTGTGAAAGGCTGCTACTGATCTGCTCTCTGGCACCAGGGGATCTCCAGCGAACAGTGTTTCCCCATTGCCACTCTGGGCCAGCCCATCTCCTGGGGGCACTTGGGGGTGAATCAGGCCAGGCCCCTGTCCTTGAGGGATGTAAAGTCACTTTACCCTTCAGGGCACTAAGTGCAGTGTGGGCCAGGCACAGGTGACTGAGTAACCCCAGTTAGGGCTTCAGGAGGCCTTTGGGAGGAGCTGACACTCCAATCATGAAGGTCCTGTAAGAAATAGTCAGATCAGGGGGAGGGAAGAGCATTCCAGGAATATAGGATGGCCTTAGCAGAGGCCAGAGGAGTGAAACTATGAGGAGAGAGCTGGAAATGTCCTGTTGTTCTGTGGGTTGGGGTGTAACGTGCCAAGAACACCACCTCCCAGGCAGTGAGGATGGGTCTAGGGGAGGGAGACAACCCAGGCAACGACCAGGATCCTTTGGTCAGGCTGGGGTGAGGGAGGTGGGAAGCCCAGCCCGCTCCTCCATCAGTTTCAAGCCCCGTCCAGGCTATCTTGGAAAACTAAATGCATGTGTGTTCTGTGACCTCTTCCTGGGGGTGGGCTTAAAAGAGGAATAAGCATCTTATTTCCCATGCCCTGGAATGTCAATTATGAGGTTCCCTGTGGGCCTGCTGGGTGTTGCCCACTGTCATACCAGTCCCTGGATTTCCCTCTGCGTGAAGGAGGAGGCTCTGTAAGCCCAGCTGCAAAGTCCGTGGGGGCCTGGAGGCCGGCTGGGGCCTGTGCAGAGGGCTATGTGAAGATTCTGGGCCTTGTAGCTGAGCTGCTCTGCTCAGAGCTGAGCAAGGTGGGTCAGGCCCTGCCTTTCTGAGCCTTCAGATTTTCTACCATCTGCTTAGTCAGACCCCCTGTTTAAATTCTCCACTTGTCTCTCCTTCCACAAAATAATTAGCATCCATTTGTTCCTCAAGCTCACTTGGTGACATTAGTCATTGTAGGAGTTTTCGGTGCAGCTCACAGAAATTTCCATTTGATGCGAAGTTGAAAATGGCTTAAGTGGGACTCTGTGGGCCCCCGTCACTTCTGCTCGCTCACCAGGATCTGGCGCCTCCGTTTGTTCCCTCCCACCTGTTTCTTTGTTGACTTCTGAGGGTTGATGACAGGGGGAGCAGAGTGCACTGTAATGAGAAGGGATGCTGTCCTTTGGGGACACTGTGGGGAAGGAGACTCCTGAGGGGGAACCTGCCCAGGGTGGGAGGGGCGAGGAAAGGGCTCTTAGCCCTGCAGTCACCTCGGCCCTTCCCGCGGGGACAGAGCTTTGCTAAGGGAACGATTTATGTGCTGAGCTGTGAAAGAGCTCTCACATAAACCCAGTCCCAGCTCAGGCATGAAATCTGCTGCAGAACAATTCTGGAACATATTTGCTGTATAGAACTAACACGCACCATCGCAGAGCAGACTGTTCTCTGCCCCAGTGGCTCAAAGCCCTTTGGCTTTTCTTGAGAGCAGTTGCTTTCCCTCTGAGAACGCCACTATTCTGATGAGGATCAGGTTCTATATTCCTGGGCTGGTCTCCCGGCTCTCCTGTGGGGAATGAACACAAGGTGGGTGAGTCCCTGAAATCATGCCTCACGCTCTCTTGGTGTTTGATCCCTCAAACCTGTCAGGTGAGTGTGAAGTTTCCATCTGAGACACAGGGAGATGGAAGAACCTGATTTGTGATTCTGGGCCTCTCTTTGCCCATCAGTGAAGTGGCCACGTTGGACAAGATGCTCTCTGAGGGGCTGTCCAGATTCAGTTTCTCCCACATGGTGTGTGTCGGACTGAGAGGTTTGATCCCTCTGCGGTCCACAGTGTAGACAGAGATACCACCTATATATCCCATTATGTAATACATTTTTTCCTGATGAACACTTAAGTTGCTTCTATCTTTTCCTATTACCAAATACATTGTAATGATGCACAATTATATAGTACATTTTTTACCGATGAATATTTAAGTTGCTTCTGTCTTTTCCGATTACCAAAGACACTGTAATGACTCACAATTATATTTGTAGGACACATACCTAGAAGGGGAAATTACTGTATCAAAGAGTATGTTCAAAGAAGTGGAACCAATTTACACACCCACCATCGGTCTGTGACAACTGCTAGTTCTCCACACCAACGGTAGTGATATGAGGATGACCTTCCACTCCAGCAGCAAGCCCTGCGACTTGTATTCTGCAGCCCCGTGGTCTTCAAACAGTAGCACGAGTTATCAAGAAAGCGGTGTTTTCCCAATGTGGTATACGATTTTATGTGGTACCAGGCATGATTTTTTAAAAGGTGCACAGACAAGACACTAACTAACACTCAATCACATAGTGGGAAAATTATTCACTTTCCAAATCTCTTTTACATCTCTGATTCCACCAAGAAGAAAGTCCCAGTTGGATGCTGATAGATTTCAACACTTCTCCAGCAGTTGCTAATTTCCCTTTTGAACAAAGGGGAAGAGGTCTTGCGTTCAAGAGCCTTTGGTGGGCAGCAGTACGTGGCTTTCCCTGTGTTCATTTTTACCCGTTAACTTTATTTTATGGCCTGGTCTTTCATTTTTGGTAACAAGAGCAAGTTTCCTTTGAAAACAAAAACTTATTTCGTAAAGAAAAGAACTACAGCTACTTTTGAAAAGACACAAAATATATCGTACCTACAAGGATATAGGTAACTTATACAGGTTAAGAATAACAAACAAAGCTCAGATTCCTAAAACAGTCTTTTGAAACGACCTGTGAAAAAGGAACTTTTCAATGATGAGGACCAATACCCCTTACCCACCCCCCACCTCCAATGCAGGAACCACCTAGGAAGTATTGATGCTTGTGCTCAAGGACGGCTCTGGGTGGCCTGTCAATTGCACCAGCCTCAGAATGAAGAGAGCGACCAAAGCTAGTATTACAGACCCCTCTTTTGTACCAAACTCCACACTGAGTGCTTTACAATAGTGTCTCATTTAATTCTCACAGCAACTGTGAGGTGCTAGCAGAAAAAGAAATTATTTTGGTAAAAAAAAAAAAAGGTCTGTGGTCAGACATTTTCACTTTTCTGGAAATAACTTTAGACCTACAGAAGAGATATGAGGAGAATACGGAACATTCCCACATACCCTTCACCCAGCTTCCCCTAATGCTGACATCTTACATAACCATCATCGTACAATGATTGAAACCAGAAAATTAATGTTGATTAGATGCTATTGACTACTCCACAGATCTTATTCGTATTTTGCCACTTTTCCCATTAATATCCCTCTTCCGGCCCAGGAACCCACATGACATTTAGTAGACCTATCTATTTATCTCCTCCAATCTGTGGCAGTGCCTCAGTCTTTCTTAATTGTTCACAATCTTGATACTTTTGAAGAGTCCTGGCCAGTTATTTTGTAGAATGTCTTTCAGTTTGAATTTGTCTGATGTTTTCTTATGAATACCACAGAAATGGTGTTTTGCCGTACTCACTGCATCGTACAAGGGGGTACCAGATATCAACACGTGTTGGCTGAGGTTTGCGAAACCCTTCCATAGTTTGTGACTATCTCCTGCTGGCATTTGTGATGTGGACCCATGTGTACCCAACAGTTTCCCCCTCCTGGACTCCCGTGGGAAGGCTGACTGTCCTCTGCCAGCGTCATGACTCACAGCCCAGCTCTGTAGTGGCCGTTATGCAAACCAGTGTCTGCATTTCCCTCTCCTGCTCCCCCCAGTTGGTCCTGAACAGTGACTGGGCTAAGACTCTTTTGAGCTTTTATTCCCATGCTTTCTGAGACATGTTCATGCTGGCTCAGATGAATGGTGCGAAACAGCTCTTTAAATTTGATCTTCCCTTGGGTACAGCTTTTTAGGCTAGAAAAATAAAGTCTTCCCAGGCAGGTGGGAGTCATGATACCCTCAATGGAGGCATCTCTGCAGTTTTTCCTTTCAACCCCCAAAAGAGATTTTCCCAACTGATCTTGCTCACCATCTGTTGCCAAACTATTGCTTTGTTTGACTTTCTTTCCCTTCATGCTCAGGAAAATGTACTGTGAAATCACAACCTCTCTTGGCTCTGTGATCTGAAGAAACGCTCGCTTTTGGCCTCTGCCATCTGGCCTTTCCCTGGAGCTCAGGAAAGATGCTGGGGACTTGATTCAGCTGCTGGCTCCTGGGCAGCCGGCATTGGTTCAGGTCTTGGATAATATTGTCCTGAGGAGGAAAGCCAATTACTGGAAGCTATGACTAATTAACTACCACAGAGGGCTGAATCTCAGAAGAAAATACCTGACTCTCCCTAGGGTCTGTTTAATGAGACGATGGCTCCTCAGGGATGCCTCGGACAATTTCAAGGCCTGAAATGGATCCCACCACTAAGCTCACACTGAATCTGGCTCCCAACGTCACCTCTGCCTAATTTCCGGTTCGTACACAGACTGGTTTCATAGGCTGTCAAAGCCAACAAATGAAGATGAGAAATGTTAGGTGTGATCTTTTGTCAATATGTGTCATTCCCTCATTTTTCTCTCTTGGATGCAAAGTCCTGGTTTGGGCACCAGGAAAGCTTAGGAGACTTTGAGGAGTTTCTATCAAGTAGAGGAAGTCTGAAAAATAAACAGGTGGGTACAAGAAAATATGATTAGATGCTCTAATGAAGTGATTCATTAATTCAACAACTATTTATCGAGTACTCACTATGTGTGAGGCACTGTGGTTGCTATGAGAGACGTAAATAGACTATAGATATGATTCCTGACCTCTTGAAGCCTGGAGTTTAGTTGGAATTCCCAATAACAGAATGAAGAGGGGTGAGGTTTAAGATAGGATGCTATGGGAGTGAGGAGGAGGGGACCTACTATACCATGGTGGTGAGGAGTAAATTTCAAGCAAGGACTTGAATGATAGGTAGGAATTATGCAGCTAGAAGAGCCAGACGTGCATGGGTAGGTGTGTTTCAGGTGGAGCAATAAGATATTTTGCTCAGAGACGAGAACAACATTATGAATTTGAGAAATGCTTGGAAGGTCAAATTGGAACCTAGAGTTCAAAGAGAAGAGTGGAGAGAGGTGAGGCTGGGGAGGAAGCTGGGGAGAATCTTGTAAGCTCAGGGATTTGACTCTATTTTTAAGAGCATGAGGAAATATTACAGGGTATTATATGAGAATGAAGAGCTCTGATTTTCATTTCAGAACAGCCAACATGGCTGCATTGTTCAGGATGGAAAAGAGAAGGCAAGAATGGAGCAGAGATAGCAATGGGGGCAGATACTGCAGAAGTCATGGGAAGAGCTGATATAGTCTGCACTAGGGTAAGATGGAGAGAAGGGACTGGGTTAAGAACAGGTCTTTAGTACCACCCGCAACCCCAGGAATAACAACATGGGGAATACACTGAGTCAGACTCCTAATAAGCCATATATATATATATATATATTTTTTTTTTTAACAGACAAACTGTAACATTTCTCTGTGAAGTCAGAATTTACTTTTTGTGGCAAAATCAGTGTTATTGTTTATCACACACTGAATTCTGACCAAAGGTGTGTGGGCAGAACTGATGTAAGCTTTTCCCAGGATTGGGTTAAAAACATGCCACACAACCCTCCAGTTTTCCAGGATGGTGGTTTTATAAGATGGAAGGAGCCTGGATCCCTGAGTCCCCACTTGGAGGAGAGCCCCCAAGGAGAATTTCCTTGCTTGCTGCAGGCTGTGAAATGAACAAGAAACAAACCTATATTTTGTTAAATCGCTGAGATTTTGACGTTGTTACAGAAGTTGACGTTTATTACCAGGCCACCATAAATCAGCTGAGCTCATATATTTCTTACCTCTTCCATGGCACTTCAATGGTTTCCAACTCTCTTCATCCAGGGAAGAGTGACGGATCACATTGCATATACAGGTGGAAAAGGAATTGTTGGGTGTCCATGAGGTGGGGAAGGAAGTAAAGCTAGTCATACAGATTCAGAAATGTATATATACACAGATATATGAGGCCCAAGGTACCTGCACAGGACCAGAAAAGCACTCAGCAATAATGATAATAATAATAAATAATAAATACAATAATAATGTATAATATAATAATACAACAGTAAAAATAAATAACAAATAAAATTGAAATT
This sequence comes from Rhinolophus sinicus, assembly GCF_057876585.1. NCBI lineage: Eukaryota > Metazoa > Chordata > Mammalia > Chiroptera > Rhinolophidae > Rhinolophus > Rhinolophus sinicus. Next base: position 15,688,660 of record NC_142512.1, read on the forward strand.
CTCTTAGTGTCAAGGGCCATGCTAATATTTTATTAAACCCCACAGTAATCCTACCAGATAGGTACTATTATTATCCATTTTTTTTTAACAAATGAGAAAATTGAGGCCTACTAGAGAGGGTAAATAATTTTCGAGGCCACACTGGATTTGAGCCCAGGCATCCTGACTCAGGAGTCTGTCTTCTTAGTCACAACACAAAAAAACAAGGACACGGTGACAGAGAGCAGGGGATGGGGACGTGTGTGTTCGTGCGTGAGCGTGCACACGTGTACACACACACACACACACACACACACACGACAGAGACCGAGAGAGTCTCAATTGTCCTTGTCCCTGGCGTGAATACCATTCCATTTTCAGGAAAGAGATGGCCCGATTGCAGTGGTGACAAGAACAGAGCATTACTTTTCACAAAGACTTACTTTAATGAAATTCTCAGCTGGCTCAGGACATTTTGTTTCTCTCTAGATAACTTCCTGATGCTATCATTTTTGCATACCCTGTTTATTTCCCCTGCTCCATCTCTCCCTGGCCCATAAAGGAGGCTCGGCTGGTTTGTTTGATGTTCCTTCGATACAAATGGTCTTTCACTGAATAACAAATAGGATGCACCCTTCAGAGGAATTTATGATTCCCCTCTTGTTCTTCTAGTTTCTAAATGGGATACTTGCCCAGATCTTGGTTCAGGTGTGGGTGTGGGGAGCGGTTCCTGTGGGAAGTGACTGAGCTAAGGTTTCCAGGTTGGACATGACCTTAAACGTCCTGTCTTCCAAACACGCACCCGTTCCAGTTGCTATTGCTTTCAAACGGAATTTTGTAATGCAACCATTTCATTATGCTTATAGAGTCTGTAAGTCAAGAGTTTGGACAGGGTCCATCAGGGATAGAGCATCTCTGCTCCATAACGTCTGAGACCTCAGCTGGGCAGACTTGAATGTTGGTGGCCAGTTTGTCACTCGATGGTCTGGGGCTGGAATCATCCAGAGATGTCTTCACTCAGATCTGAGGTTGACATTGGCTGTCATCTGGGCTGTGTGCCAGAGTACCTATACTTGGCTTCCTTGTGTGGTTTCTTCACAAAGGTTGGTTTGGGATTGCACATAGCATGGTGACTGGGTTCTTCGAGTAAGTGTCCCAAGAGGGCAAGGCAGAGTGCATGGTTCACTGGTTTACTGCCTGGACCAGTTAAGGTTCTTTGATTGCAAGCAACAGAAGCCAATTCTGGATAACTTAAGCCACAGGGAATTTACTGGCACAAGGCAGGGGATAGTGAAGGCTTGGCATTAAAAAAGAGCAGCTTGGTGCCAGAGACAGAAGAGTGGAGATGTCTTGTCTAGACATTGCCGAGGGGATAAGTGAATTGCAACCAAATGTTTGAATCTTTTAGCCATTTTGTTTATAATTCAAATGATGGGGTGGAAGATCTGAATGATCTTGCTTGCGCCATGAACTTAACCACTTACTACTTGCCTAACTCTGAGCAAGTTCTTTAACTGCTTCATGACTCAGTTTCCTCAACTGTAAAATGAGGACACTAATAGTAGCTACTTCCTAAGTGATGTGAAATTAAATAAGATAATGCTTACAAAGTGCGCAGCCCAAGGTCCTGCATGTGGTAAATCTTCAGTAAACGTTATTTAACTACAGTTATTATTGCAACAACCACTATAATTTGGGTTGGCTTGCTCCTGTGTCTCATAGAGGATCAGGCACTGAGTAGATACTCAGTACACAGTTTTGAATGAGTAAATGAATGGACAAATAAACAAATGACTTCTACTTTGCTACAAGACAATCAAGTTCTTTGAAGCCATCCTTAGACATTTCTTATAACTAGATCAAAACAAGAAAAATCAACTTGCAAGACTCTTAGTGCATTTAAATATCGAATCCATCCTCCTTAGTAATTGGTTTCTATCTCTCCAGTCCTCATTCTAAGAAAATAAGCCCTGGTGCTGGTCCTTGCCTGAGTCCTTCACAAATTCTGCAAACAGTAAACAAAGAGCTCCATTCGGAGGAGGTGAATAATATGCTGACGAGATTGCATTCCGTATCAATTCTTGTGTCATATTTGATTAATTTTATATGTAGCTTCATTACATTTCATCCCTCATTTCAAAGGTGTCCTTCAGATGGGACACTGGAGGAAGCAGAGAGGGGAGACTGAGCAGGGGAGAAACTGATGCAAAGAATTTATGGGCAACCCAAAAAAGTAGTGATTGAGATTTAACACTCAGAGCCTCAATGCCGCTCGCAGAATGAGCTCATTGCCGGTGCAGGGGCATTTCTCAGGCTTGAGTCCCAGTGCCTCAGCTACCATGAGATAGCCATAGCCACTTTACACACTATTAATCAGTGGAGTGGCTGGCAAATGGTGACCCACTTAACTTTGATACCCAAGCAGGTGACAGCGACTGGAGCTGACAGAATCTGGTCCGTGGGTACACGTCTCCAGGCTGTTCTCTGAGTCTCTATGATTTCTATGTGGGTTACCATGCAGCTGAAGATGACAAATCTGGCTCCATAGCCAAGAAGTTGCATAAATGAGTCAGAGCAAGATTTAACTCTGTCTGGTACACCTGAATTCTGGGCCCTTCCTCATCAGGGCTGATGGCATCCTCCTTCCCATTCTTCCCTCTCCTACCCATGTCCCACTTCATCTTGAGACTCTAAGGGATCTTCTAACATGTATTTAATTCAATTCAATAGTTATTGATTGAGTAGTGTAGCAGACACCTCAGGTGTTTGTTTCACGTCTGTCCCAATTGGTCCACCTCTAATTTCAGCCACACCTGTATAGGTGTGTGATGATAGCTGTGCCTATGGATGGAAGCAGAGCCTGGATCTTGGCCCCAGACTGTGTCCTGATTATGGTAACAGACTGAGCCCCAACCCTCACCATAGTCCGAGACTTATTCTGGTTACAGACTGAGCTCTGGTCACGAACACGGACTGAGCCCTGTTCCTGGTCACAGACTGAGCCCTGATCCTGGTCACAGGTTGAGCTCTGATTGTGGTCACAGACTGAGTCCTAATTCTCATCATAGACTGAACTCTGATAACAAGAGAACACAGTGGAAGAAAGATTGGGGCTGGCTCAGCTCAGGTTACCCCCACTTCTGTAATCACAGGTGGGAGCCATGCCCTCTCAGTGACATATGAGGAGTGGGAGACTCAGGGTAAAGCCCTCTTGCTCATGACCAAAGATAGTGACAATTATGGCAGCTTACATTCTCAGGTTTCTAACTCAGAAAAAGCCATTGCTGTTCCAGGCACAGCCTAATGAGGTTTCCAGAGCTGTGTTTTGTTTCCTTTAGCTCATAGAGGTTATTGTGTTTTACAGGAAAATTAACTGGCAATTAAATTTCTGAAAAAGTGTTTGAAACTCCTACAAGCTGTGCCTCATTGTTTTGCAAGACTGGGTACACAATGAAATAATTCCATCTGCAAATTAATTTTCTCTTGCTCACAGCTTCTGATGTAACTGCAATGTCATTCATTTAGTTATTCATTCATCCCTTTATTCACTGCACATTTAGTATGTACCTAATGAGAACCAGGCAGTCTGGACAAGACAGATGTGGGTCAGACATGGTCTCTGTCCTCTAGGCAGCTCCCTGTCTAGAAGCAAGGCAGAATTTTATCAGAAATAAAGATCACAAAAGGCAGACTGTGAACATTCCATTAGAAGGATTTGGATAGTGTTTTGGACTTCCAGATGGGAGAAGGATAACTCCTGTTTCCATGGACAAAGGAGAGAGAGAAAGTTGAAGGTGATAGGAACTAACATTTACTGAGCACATGCTGTATGCCATACTCTGTTGTGGGTGTTTTGCATCTGAAATCTCATTCAGTCCTTAGCACAGTCCTGTGAGGTATTACCCCCATTTATAGATAGGGAAACTAACACTCTGACTGATTGGAACATTTGCTTGAGATAGATTATGTAGCTCACAAGTGTCAGAATCTGTATTGGAATTCAGAACTGTCTGATGAAAACATTTTACTCTAAACATGCTACTTCTCTAACGATGACTTCTTGGCATATGGTTAGTAGCCTTCCTGCTTCCCATCAGCACAAAAGAAGGAGTTGATGAAGGTCTAGATGGTAGCTATTCCAAGACTGAAGTAACGTCAAATGTGCCCTGAAGGAAGAAGCTTCTGGAATTAGAGGAAAGATGGCTCATCTATCATTTTTTGAGTATCTACTATGTGTCTACTTGGTGCTTTCCATACATTTGTTTATTTAATCCTCACATACATTCTATGAGATAGGCATTATTATCTGCATCTTTTTAAAGGAAATGTAGGGTTAGAGAAATTAAGTGACCTATCCAAGGTCATGCACCTAGAATGGTTGATTTAGCCTCAGGTCTGTCTGACTTGGCAGTCTGACTCTTTTCATCTCGCTGTGCTATGTCTTACATGGTGTGGTGTATATCCAGCCTCAGAGTGTGATGAGTTGTCACAAGGTGCATATTGTAACTTGTTCCTTGGAAGTTTCTACAATTAGGCATACAGAATAAGGGGTGACTCGTCCTGAGACTCAAGCCCTAGTCCTATCCCCATCTGTAGCTGGATTCTTAGACAAAGCCAATCACCTTGTCTATCTCTTCCTGAGAGGTCTACTCTCTCATGGTAACTACTAATGTCTGGACATAGGTGATGCTCTAATCCTACCTGGACTTTCCCCCTGAACTCCAGACCTAACAGTTCATCTCCTGGACACCTTCTTCCACATGGCCCCGGGAATGAAAACCCAGCACAGGAACGCAAGCCAGCATGCCCAAACAAAGTCATCACCCTCTCCTGCCCATCCCCTTATGTTCCCCATCTCAGCGAACAACACCGTCTAAGTCTTCCTTTTCAGCGCTCTTTCTCAGTCCTACAAATAACAACCTGGTGACTGTATCTTATCTTTTATTTAGATGTTTCCCTTTTCCCACCCTCATATGACTTCCTTGGTTCAGACCTCAGCATTCTCCCCAGATTATTGGCTGCCTCTAGACTTTCTCCAATAAGCCTCCATACCGTAGTGAGAGTGGTGGTTTAAGGGGCATGGTCTCTGAACCAAGTATGTGCTGTCACCTGTGGCACATTACTTAATCTCTCTGTGTCTCATTTTTCTTGTAAGTGAAATGAGGATAACAGAACCTGTCTAATAGGGTTGTTGTGTGAACTTATGAAATGATAAGTGGGAAGCAGGTATTAATAGAAAAGGATCTGACTCATGATAAACATTCAATTATTATCAGCTAATGCTGTTATTATTTAGGTAAATCTGATAATTCATAATGCTGCTCAAAAGTTTTTTGATGATTCTCATTACCTCTAGAATTAAATCCAAGCTTCTTTTCAGGACTCTGACTATCTAGCTTCGTTTCCTGGTATCATGAAACTTTTCCTTCACCCTTGTCTCTAATTACCATCTTTCCCCACTTTTAATTTCATCCATATTGATCAAAACTTGGGTTTCCAGGCTTCAGCACAGGGAGGGCAACCAACGCAGACCAAAACAGATTTACTGAGTTGAGGAGCTGGAACTGAGAGTCTGGGAGACTTGGAAAGGAGAGAGCTGCACAGAGAGAGAACCCTGAAGATCTTCAGAGGGTCCCACTTAAGTATTCAGTTAAGAACTGATCAGGGACTGCATTTGAGGAAACTACTTGAGGCTAGGAAAGCACATCCAAAGGATTAAACCTAATAATGCCCAGTGCTCACACAGGGATGAGATTAGTGCCTATTGCTACCAGCTAGATTAGAAACCCTGTGATTCAGAAGGTGTGGAGTAGAGTACTAAGAAGGCTTCTGCCTCAGCAGTGGGGAACCATGAACACTGCTCTGGTTCTGCATGAAAAATCTTAAAAGGAAAACCTGAAAGGGTTAAACTGTTTTCAAGTAACTTTATTGCATCCCAGAACATAGCTCAAGAATATGTATAGAAATGCAAAACTATACAGCATGCAACAAGGTTAAATTTACAAAATCTGGTATCTAATAAAAAGCTATCAGGCATGCAAAGAATCAGGAAAATACTAGCCATAATGAGGAGAAAAGTCAGCTGGTCAAAATAGATGCAGAATGGGGGGAGGGGAGTTATCACTGTGTGAGGGATATAAATGATAAATGTCTATGACATTGTTTTGTACACCTGAAACTAAGAAAAAAATAGATGCAGAATTGAAACAGATATTGGACTTATCAGTTGACGATAAGAATTCAGTTATTATAACAGTATTCCTCATGTTTAAAAAGTTAAGTAGAGACATTGGAGATATGAGAAAAAGACTAAAATTAAACTTCTAAAGATGAATTGCAATGGCTGAGATGAAAACTATATTAGATGGAACTAATGTCAGACTAGACATTGCAGAAGAAAACATTAATGAACTTGAAGGCATAGCAATAGAAACTATTCAAAATGACACATACAGAAGACAGAATAATTGAAAAAATGAATAGAGCATCAGTGAGCGATGGGACAACTTCAAGGGGCTTTATAACATGTAATTGCAATCACTGAAAGAGAGGGGAGGGGCAAAAGATATTTGAAGAAATAATGGTTGAAAAATTTACACATTTGATTAAAACTATAAAGCCATATCCAACAAGAGAGAGGGGCTTGCCAAGGGGCTCCAGGAAACTTTTGGAGGAGATGGATGTGTTCATCATCTTGATTGTGGTGATGGTTTCATGGATGTAGACCTACATATGTCGTATTCTAAATTTTAAATACTCACAGTTTATTGTATGTCAATTATGTCTCTAAAGAGCTGTTGAAAAAATCTCATGAAGGATTTTTGTCCTGAGTAGGAATAGAAGGAGTAAGAGTAGAGGAAATCTGGGACATGTGGTTTATATGCTGAAATACAACAATTTAAAGGTTGTTGTGAATGGCTATTTGGGATCAGGACTTGCTGCCCTTGGGGGTATGTCTCCCCAGGGAGATTGAGGCCCAGAAAAGAGGTGACTCTGAGTTGCCTCTACTGGGCACTGAGTTCTAAGTCTACACCCCTTGAAGGGCTCTGGATTGGCATTTACAAGGTTGATCAAAAATTATGGTGAATACTTAAATTAAAAAAAATCATTACAGTAACAGACACATTGCTATTAATCCCCCTCAAAATACTCCCCCTCCCTTCAAACACACTTATCCCATCATTCTTGCCACTTCCTGAAGCAGTTCTGGAAGTCCTCTTTCGTGTCTTTAGTTGCGCTGTTGTGGCTGCCTAGATGTCCTGAATTGATTCAAAACATTTACCTTTCATGGTCATTTTGACTTTGGGGGAGAGCCAGGAGTTGCACAGTGCCAGATCCAGTGAATAAGGTGGATGAGGACACACCACAATGTTTTTATTTAACAGGAATTGCCGTACCGAAAGCGATGTGTGACACGGAGGGTTGTCATGATGGCGGATGAACCGGTTGTCCATTTCTCAGGCTGTTTTCTACGTACGTCATTTCTTAAATGCTCTAATAAGCCCTTACGACGTTCAGAGCTCACCATAGTCTTCCTGGGAACAAACTCAGCTCGCACAACTCCATCGAGGTCAAAGAACACAATTAACAACATCACCTTGATGTGAGATCTTGATCGATGCACTTTTTTCACATGAGGAGAACTGGGTGATTTCCATTGAGAACACTGAGCCTTGGTCTCAGGATCACAGCCATAGACCCAAGATTCATCTTCCATGATGACATGTCTAAAAAACCTGGAATCTGAAGCAGCACAATTGCACACCTCCAATGAAATTGACAAACGCTATTGCTTTTGTTCGACAGTCAAAGTTCATGGAACACTCGCCTCGTGTTCAAATCTGTTGTGAAAATGCTTTGAACGGAACCATACGAGAAGTTCAGATCCTCAGAAATTTCCCTAGTAGTCAGTCATCTGTTTGATCAAGTCATTTTGCTTACTCTTTCAACATTCTCTTGGGCTTTTGATGTTGAAGGGCATCCTGATCTCTCTTCATCTTCAATTGATTCACAACCATTACAAAATCGCTTGAAACACTTCTAAACCATGGTCACTGCAGCATCACCATAAACTCATTTTAACATTTTGCGTATTTCTTTAGCACTTCTTTGCAGGTGGAAACAAAATTTCATGTTAATGTGTTATTCATGATCCATGATTTATGACAGCCTTAAAAACACACCTTCTCTCAACCATAGTGCACACTCAACTGACCGCACAGAACAAATTGAAACTTGTCACATACTGTTACTAAGGTTTGATGCGTCGCTTCCCATATTGAAGATCCCTGCGTTTTTGGTGGATGGCAGTAAGCAGCAGCATTCACCGTATTGTTTGATCACACCTCCTACATATTACCCTTGTCAACTGGGGTTTCCCTACATCCTGGAAATTTAGGTAAACTTGGTTCTGTCTCCCAATTCACAGCCTGTGAAGGCCCAGGTTTTCTTTTTTCCTTTTTTCTTCACAGTTCTGGAGAATTCCTGATGGCCTAATTCTTCAGTCTTTTCCTTTCATCTTCCAGGTGGCAACCTCCTCTCATTTTGGCTACAAAGCCCAGTGTTTGGCTACAGCGGTTTCCACAAAAAGTTGCTCATAACAGACAATTCATGAGTATGATGTATTTACTCAAGATTTGAGGAGTCATTTAAGTGATCGACCGTTTTCCTGTTTTCTCTTTCCTTCTTGCCCTCCTTCTTTCTCTTTCTCTCTTTTTCAGAATTTGTAGCCTCTTCTCCAGAATCTCAAGCTCATATGAGTCTACTATGGGAGCCCACTCAGAACCCCAGAGTTGGTACAATTATTTTAAACTGAAAACATTTGAGATTCAACCAATGCAGAAAAAAAAAGAAAAGCTTTCTTGGAGCTTCCCTTATCTGACCAAACACAGCAAATTCTGGGAGTTTTATGCAACTCTCTGGGCGAGTTTTATGGTTTCTGAAGAAGACCACTCATACCTGTATGACAAACATTATCACAAACTTTCTTATCTCTCATTTGTTCTAGAAGACCCATTTATCTTTCCTAAAGAAGCCTATTAGTACTTCCCATAGGAGTTTTTCCTCTCCCTCCCTTTCTCCGTCCTAAGTTGGGTATGTAAGCCCAAATTCTCACCATCTCTTCGAGTTACTCATCAGTGAACACTCTTGCACATATGAACATTGCACATGTAGATAAACTCTTTTGTTGTGCTAATCTATCTCCTGTCAGTTTAATTTGCAGCCCTTCAAATACTCAACCTAAGAAGGTAGAGGACTATTTTCCTCCCTTACAATACTCACCCTTAGCCCTTATCTCCAGAGGTTCAGTCTCTACCCCAAGTGGTATTATCCAAGAATTGTCCCCACAAAGGTGTGTTTCCTAGATGCAGGAATTCTTGTACTAGCTGCTGAGAGAAGAATACTTCCTTCTTTTAATGCACAGATATAGGAAAACCAGTGCCTGCCTAACTCTTTGGGGGATGGGTTAATGTAAACCCAAATTATTCAAAGGAATATTCACATTTTAAACCAACCGCTATTCACAGGCTCTCTGGGCTTAAGAAAAACTATTCCTTAGGGAAAATACAAGAAGGAAATTGCACATCTTTTGTCAAAATATTTGGCTGCCAAAAAGTGCCTGTTTGCTTAACAAAGACAAATGCATGAATGCCACCATACTATCTGTTCTCTGTTTACGATTCTCCCCCAAATAACAGACTTTGTTGATACATGCTGGCAATTTGAGAATAAGAAACTTTAAAAAAGTAACTAGATAACCAGTTCATGGTGGTAGACAATGTACATGCCACAGCACACCACTCCTGCCCTAGCTTCTGAGAAGTGACAGAAATTATTATTTTAAGAAGGTCACATAACTATGTGGGGAAGGAAGAAGAGATGCTGTTGATGGACAGTAATTATGAGAAGTCCCTTAGGTTGAGTAAGGAAACTGCAGTCAAAACCCTCTGTAGAAGAGGAAAACTGCAAAAGGTGAGAGTGGGTCCAAAGATGTGGCAAGCCTGGATATGGTGACGCAGGTATAAGAGCAGACTCCGAGGCACCTGGTAGGGTGAGTAATGGGAGATGCAGTCTTTTTGTCAGCTAACAGTGTCACATTCTTTGCCTTGTTTCAAGAGAGAGTGGTGGCTGTTTGGTTCAGAGAGGCAGGGCAGGGGCATTGAGAAAAACCGGACAGCCCCATATGCCAAGAAGATTAGTTTATTTCCTTGCCCTTCAGCATGTCTCATTTCTCCGTCATAATCGCTAGAAAGGCTGATGTATCTGCCTGCGCAGCACATTTAGTCCCTTCCTACATGCAGGCTATTGTATGTTGATGTATCTTCTCCAGCCTGACACACAGGGAATTTTACAAACAAAGATAAACACACAACTAAAACCCAAGAACATTTGAGGGAAGCCAGCACCGTGAGGGAGGCACTAAACTTGACACATGAATTTACATCTGAAAACAGTTAAAAAAGCAAGCAGAGTTGGACTGTGGATATATTTAATTACCAACTTCAGAAAGATGTGAGAAGATATAGCATCCACAAGAATCAATGTTATACAGCCATGTTCATAGCAGCACTATTCCCAATAGCCAAAAGGTAGAAGCAGCCCAAGTGTCCACCCACAGACGAATGAACAAAATATGGTATACACATGCAATGGAACATTAATATCATTCAGCCTTAAAAAGGAAGGAAATTCTGACACATACTACAACATGAATGAATCTTAAAGACATTACGGTAACTGAAATTAGCCAGTCACAAAAAGGCAAATATGATTCCACTTACACGAAGTACCTAGAATGGTGAAATTCATAGAGACAGAAAAGAGAATGGTAGTTGTCAAACACTGGGGGAGGGAAAAATGGAGAGTTATTGCTTAATAGATACAGAGTTTCTGTTTGGGCTGCTTAAAAGAGTTCTGGAGATGGATGGTAGTAATGGTTGCCCAACAATATGAATATATTTAATGAATGGTACACTTAAAATAGCTAAAATTTGTTTCTTTTCCAACTTTATTGAGGAATAATTGACAAATGTAATTGTATATATTTAAAGTGTACAAAGTGATGATTTGATACACATATATATTGTGGAATAATTACCAAGACCAAGATAATTCGCACATCCATCACCTCACACAGTTAACTCTGTGTGTGTGTGTGTGTGTGTGTGTGTGTGTGTGTGTGTGTGTTGAGAACGCTTAAGATCTACTCTCAGGAACTTTCAAGTATACCACACAGTATTACTTACTACCTATAGTCATTATCCTGTACATTAGATCCTCTTCTGATCATCTTTTTCTCATATTTGAAAATTTGTATAATTTGACCTGCATCTCCCTATTTCCCCCCTCCCATTATCTGTGGTAATCACTATTCTAGTCTCTGTTTCTATGAATACAAAAGTCAGGATTTCTTTTTTTATGTCTGAATAATATTCTGTGTGTGTGTGTGTGTGTGTGTGTGTGTGTGTAGTGTGCATTTACACAGTGAAAAGTTCGCAAACTTAATTGTCTGACTTTGTAAGTCATATATATATATGACACACTTCTTTGTCCATTTATCCACTGAAGGACATTCAAGTTGTTTCCATATCTTGACTATTCTGAATAATTCTGTATTAAATGTGGGAGTGCAGATATCTCTTCAAGATACTGTTTCATTTCCTTTGGGTATATACCCAGGAGAGGGATTGCTGAATCAGATAGTAGTTCTATTTAAACATTTTTGAATACTGTTTTCCATAGTGGCTGCACCAATTTATATTCACAACAGGGGTGCACAAGGGTTCCCTTTTCTCCACATCCTCACCAATACTTATCATTTCTTGTCTTTTTTATAAGAGGCATCGTAACAGGTATGAGGTGATACCTCATTGGTTTTGATTTACATTTCCCTGATGATGAGTGATGTTGAGTACATTTTCACGTACCATTGACCATTTGTACATCTTTGAAAAATGTCTATCAAGGTCCTTTGCCCATTTTTAAATTGAATTATTTGCTTTTTCGCTATTGAATTGTATGAGTCCTTTATATATTTTGGATAGTAGCCCCTTATCAGATATATTGTTTGCAAATATTTTCTCCCATTCTTGTAGGTTGCCTTTTCAATTTATTGATGTTCCCTTTGCTGTGCAGAAGCATTTAGTTTGACGTAGTACCACTTGTTTATTTTTAGGTTTTGTTGCCTGTGCATTTGGTGTCTTACCTAAGAAATCATTGCCAAGACCAATGTCAAAAATCTTTTTTCCTACATTTTCTTCTTTTACATAATGCTAATGGATAACATTAGAACAAATATAAGTTTAAAAAGAACCACTTTATTGAGGTATGATTGACACGTAAAAAGCTGTACATATTTAATGTATTCCACTCGATGAGTTTGGGGATAAGCCTACACCCATGACACCATGACTACCATCAATGCCAAAATAAAAGAAACAAAAATCCATCACTTCCCAAAGTTTCTTCTCACCCCGTTTGTTATCAGTATTATTATTAAGAAAAAATGTAAGTTTAAGTAGCTATGATGAAAAGCTAAAAATACCTTGTGGGAGAGTAAATAAAATATATAAATTCCAAACACAGAAGAAAAATGAAACAAGGCAGAAAGAACAGCAAGAAAGTATGGAAAATGCAAAATCACTTGGGAGGAATAAGTCCAAGTAACCATAACAATGTGTTAAATTGACTTATTAGAAGACAGAGACTCTCACATTGAGTAAAAAACCTTAATCCGGATATATGTTGCTTACATGAGAAATTCTTAAAATGACAAAGGAATATTGAAAATAAAGAGATTAGGAGTTCCGGAAAAATGGCGGAGTGAGGTGAGCCTCTGTAAAGCTCCCCTGGAATTTACAAAGAATCGAACAACAAAAACTCCACAAAGGACTCCCTGCACAGCAGACAGGCAAGACGAAGAGGCCCACTACCGACTGAAATCACCTACAGGTGGGAGATTCGCGCGCGCGAGCGGGGGGAGGAGGAAAGTGAGAAGCGGGCGGAGACGCAGCTCCGCGGGCGCAGGACTCAGACCCAGCTCAGTGCGCCGAGCTCGCTGCTTCCCGGAACTACCGCAGCTGCGGGAGATCGGACTGCTAGGGCTCCGCCAGGGCTCCACAGGGCTGAGGGGACAGCATATAACACGGCTGAACCCAACGCTCACGGCAGAGACCTCGGAGAAAAGACTGAGGGAAAAAGGCTGAAAACGGTGGTTTAAGCCCGCACTGCCGAGCAGAGAACGGAGCCTTAGGCACTGAGACTAGCCGCCCCCTCCCTCCCCTCTCAGAGCTCGCCCCGCCCCCACCTGCCCGGTGCTAGAAGCGAAACAGTAGCAGTGTCAGATCAAAACAACAGAAAATTTGCTATATTTGAGAACTGTGGCCCACAAACACAAATCCACAGCCCAACTAGTTCTGGCAAAGGGAAGAGAGCTGTGGAAGCAGGACAGGCTGTGGTGGTGGTCGCTGCCATTGCTCTGGGCCACCTCTCACAGCTCACCCCGCCCCTGGCCCCACCTATCTGGGCGGTTCCCTGCAGGAGTAAACAGAACTGCTGAACAAAAGAAAGACCTCTTCCTATCAACTTGTTGCAGAAGTCACTCCTGTAGATGTCTAGGAAGAGAAATAGTAAACCAGTAATCGCCATGAGTAACCAAGGCAACAAGATAGCTCAGAAAGAAAGTGAAAAATCTCCAGAAAAGGCACTTAAATATACAGAAATATGTGACTTAAATGACAGAGAATTCAAGGCTGCAGTTCTGAAAAAACTCAACGAGATACAAGAAAACACAGATAGGCAGTTAAATGAACTCAGAAACTCAATTAAAGAACAGTATGAGCATTTTACGAAAGAGATTGAAATTTTAAAAAAGAACCAAATAGAATTTCTGGAGATTAAGAACTCAATAGAAGAAATTAAGAATGAAATAACCAGCTTAGGTAGTAGAGTTGACCAGATGGAGGAAAGAATCAGTGACATCGAAGATAGAAACCTGGAAATGACACAGATAGAAGAAGAAAGAGACTTGAGACTTAAAAGAAATGAAAGAACTCTACAAGAACTTTCTGACTCCATCAGAAAGAGCAATATAAGAATAATGGGCATACCAGAAGGAGAAGAAAGAGAGAAGGGAACAGAGAATATATTCAAACAAATCGTCGATGAGAACTTCCCAAATTTGTGGACAGAACTGGACCCTCGAATCCAAGAAGCAAATAGAACACCTAGTTACCTCAATCCCAACAGGCCTTCTCCAAGGCACATTGTACTGAAGCTGTCTAAAATCAACGACAAAGAAAGAATCCTCAAGGCAGCCAGGGAAAAGAAGACGGTAACTTACAAAGGAAAGCCCATTAGATTATCATCAGATTTTTCAGCAGAAACTCTACAAGCCAGGAGGGAGTGGAACCAAATATTCAAACTATTGAAAGAGAGAAATCATGAGCCAAGAATAATATATCCAGCAAAGATATCCTTTAGATATGAAGGAGGAATAAAGACCTTTCCAGACATACAGAAGCTGAGGGAATTTTCTAATACACGACCTGCACTACAAGAAATACTAAAGGAGGCTATTCGACCACCATCAACAGGGACAATTTGTGGCAACCAAAACTCAAAAAGGGGGAGAATAAAGGCCTGAACCGGAATATGGGAATGGAGAAAGTAAGCGTGCTGAAGAAAATGGAATACTCTAAATATCAAACTTACTTTTACATAAACTTAAGGGTAACCACTCAAAAAAAATCCAGAACTGAAATATATACTGAAATAAAAGAAGAAACAGAGGGAAACATCATAGAATACCACCACACAGAAATAATAGACAACAACAAAAAGGCAAAGAAACAATGGAGACACAGCCTTACCAGAAAACTAAAGATAGAATGACAGGAAATTCTCACATATCAATAATCACCCTAAATGTAAATGGACTGAACTCACCAATAAAAAGGCACAGAGTAGCAGATTGGATCAAAAAACTAAACCCAACCATATGCTGTCTCCAAGAGACACATCTCAGCTACAAGGACAAGCATAGACTCAAAGTGAAAGGGTGGAAATTGACACTCCAAGCAAATGGTGCCCAGAGAAAATCAGGTGTAGCCATAATGATATCAGATGAAACAGACTTCAAGGTGAAAAAGATAACAAGAGACAAAGATGGACATTTCATAATGGTGAAGGGGACTGTAAAACAAGAAGACATAACAGTCATCAATATTTATGCCCCCAGTCAGGGAGCACCGAAATACACCAAGCAACTACTAACAGAACTAAAGGGAGAAATTGACCAAAACACAATTATACTAGGGGACTTAAATACATCATTGACAGCTATGGATAGATCATCCAAACAGAAAATAAATAACGACATAGTAGCCCTAAATGACACATTAGATGAAATGGACATAATTGACATTTATAGAGCACTTCATCCTAAAACATCAGACTACACATTCTTTTCTAGTGTACATGGAACATTCTCAAGGATAGACCATATATTGGGACATAAAATCAGTCTCAACAAATTTAAAAAGATTGAAATCATACCATGCATATTCTCTGATCACAAGGCTTTGAAATTGGATATCAACTGTAAAAAGAAAGCGGGAAAAAACACAAATACATGGAGACTAAACAACATACTTTTAAAGAAGGACTGGGTCAAAGAAGAAATTAGAGGAGAGATCAAAAGATACATAGAAACAAATGACAATGAAAATACATCCTACCAAAATTTTTGGGATGCAGCGAAAGCAGTTTTAAGGGGGAAATTTATCTCATTACAGGCCTATCTCAAGAAACAGGAAAATTCCCAAATAAATAACCTCATGTTACACCTTAAAGAACTAGAAAAAGAAGAACAGGTAAAACCCAAGGTCAGCAGAAGAAAGGAAATAACAAAAATTAGAGCAGAAATAAATGAAATAGAGAACAGAAAGACAATAGAAAAAATTAATGTGACAAAGAGCTGGTTCTTTGAGAAGATTAACAAAATTGACAAACCCTTGGCTAGACTTACTAAGATAAAAAGAGAGAAGACACTGATTAACAAAATCAGAAACGTAAAAGGGGAAGTTATCACGGACACCACAGAAATACAAAGGATCATCCAAGAATACTATGAAGGACTATATGCCACCAAATTCAACAACCTAGAAGAAATGGATAAGTTCTTAGAAACATATAGCCTTCCAAGGCTGAACCATGAAGAACTGGAAAATCTAAACAGACCGATCACCAGTAACGAAATTGAATCAGTCATCCAAAACCTTCCCAAAAGCAAAAGTCCGGGACCAGATGGCTTCACTAGTGAATTCTACCAAACCTTCAAAGAGGATCTAATACCAATTCTGCACAAACTCTTCCAAAAAATTGAAGAAGAAACAGTACTCCCCAACACATTTTATGAGGCCAACATTACCCTGATACCAAAACCTGGTAAAGACAGCACAAAAAAAGAAAACTACAGACCAATATCTCTGATGAATACCGATGCAAAAATCCTAAATAAAATTCTAGCAAATCGAATACAACAATGCATTAAAAAGATTATTCATCACGACCAAGTGGGGTTCATCCCCGGGGCACAAGGATGGTTCAACATACGCAAATCCATCAATGTGATACATCATATAAACAAAATAAAGGACAAAAATCATATGATTATATCAATTGATGCAGAAAAAGCATTTGACAAGATACAACATCCATTTATGATTAAAACACTTAATAAAATAGGTATAGAAGGAAAATACCTTAACATAATAAAAGCCATATATGACAAGCCCTCTGCTAATCTCATAATTAATGGAGAAAGACTGAAGCCCTTTGCTCTACGTTCAGGAACACGACAGGGATGTCCCCTATCACCTCTGCTTTTCAACATCGTGTTGGAAGTCCTTGCCAGAGCAATCAGGCAAGAGAAAGAAATCAAAGGCATCCAAATTGGGAATGAAGAAGTTAAATTATCACTCTTTGCAGATGACATGATGCTATATATAGAAAACCCTAAAGACTCCACCAAAAAGCTATTAGAAACAATCAACGAATACAGTAAAGTTGCTGGCTACAAAATCAACGCACAAAAGTCCATTGCCTTCCTATATACCAACAATGAAATCTCAGAAAAAGAAATACAAAAAACAATTCCTTTTACAATTGCATCAAAAAGAATAAAATACCTAGGAATAAACTTAACCAAGGATGTGAAAGACCTATATGCTGAAAACTATAAGACTTTTCTGAAAGAAATTGAAGAAGACACAAAGAAATGGAAAGACATTCCGTGCTCATGGATTGGAAGAATCAACATAGTTAAAATGGCCATATTACCCAAAGCAATATACAGATTCAATGCAATCCCCATCAAAATCCCAATGGCATATTTTAAAGAAATAGAACAAAAAATCATCAGATTTGTTTGGAACCACAAAAGACCCCGAATAGCCAAAGCAATCTTAAGAAAAAAGAACTATAATGGAGGTATCACACTTCCTGACTTTGGCCTGTACTACAGGGCCACAATAATCAAAACAGCATGGTATTGGCAGAAAAACAGACATATAGACCAATGGAATAGAATTGAGAACCCAGAAATAAAACCACATAAATATGGACAGATAATTTTTGACAAAGAAGCTAAAAACATACAATGGAGCAAAGACAGCCTCTTCAATAAATGGAGCTGGGAGAATTGGATAGCCACGTGCAAAAGAATGAAACTGGACTGCTATTTGTCACCATGTACCAAAATTAATTCAAAATGGATCAAAGACTTAAGCATAAGACCTGACACAATAAACTGCATAGAAGAAAACATAGGTACTAAACTTATGGACCTTGGGTTCAAAGAGCATTTTATGAATTTGACTCCAAAGGCAATGGAAGTAAAAGCTAAAATAAACAAATGGGACTATATGAAACTTAAAAGCTTCTGCACAGCAAAAGAAACCATTGACAAAATAAAGAGGCCACCAACTGAATGGGAGAAGATTTTTGCAAACAGTGCCTCCGATAAGGGGCTAGTATCCAGAATATACAAGGAACTCATGCAACTGAACAACAAAAAAACAAACAACCCAATTGAAAAATGGGCAGAGGACTTGAAGAGACATTTCTCCAAAGAGGACATACAAATGGCAAATAGACATATGAAAAAATGCTCAACATCACTAATCATCAGAGAAATGCAAATCAAAACCACAATGAGATATCACCTCACCCCAGTCAGAATGGCCATCATCAACAAGACAAATAGTAACAAATGTTGGAGAGGCTGTGGAGAAAAAGGAACCCTCATACACTGTTGGTGGGAATGCAGACTGGTGCAGCCGTTATGGAAGGCCGTGTGGAGGTTCCTCAAAAAATTACGAATAGAATTGCCATATGACCCAGCAATCCCTCTCCTGGGTATCTACCCAAAAAATCTGAAAACATTTAGAGATAAAGACACGTGTGCTCCAATGTTCATTGCAGCTTTGTTTACAGTGGCCAAGACATGGAAACAACCAAAATGTCCTTCGATAGATGAATGGATGAAGAAGTTGTGGTATATATACACAATGGAATACTATTCGGCAGTAAGAAAAGATGATATAGGAACATTTGTGACAACATGGATGGATCTTGAGAGTGTAATGCTGAGCGAAATAAGTCAGACAGAAAAAGCAGAGAACCATGTGATTTCACTGATATGTGGTATATAAACCAAAACAACAAAAGAACAAGACAAACAAATGAGAAACAGAAACTCATAGACACAGACAATGGTTTGGTGGTTGCCAGAGGGTAAGGGGGGTGGGGGGTGGGGGGTGGGGGGTGGGAGATGTGGGTAAGGGGGATCGAATATATGGTGATGGAAGGAGAACTGACTCTGGGTGATGAACACACAACGGGATTTATAGATGATGTAATACAGAATTGTACACCTGAAATCTATGTAATTTTACTAACAACTGTCACCTCAATAAATTTAATAAAAAAAAAAAAAAAAAAAAAAAAAAAAAAAAAAAAAAGAAAATAAAGAGATTAAAAGTATAGACAAATATTAGCAAATGAATGTGGAATAGTGATATTAATATCAGGCAGAATGGAATTTAATGCGAAAACCATTATAAAGGGCCAATTAAAGCACTGTTTTATAGATATAAGGCATAATCCATCAAGGAATGATTATATTTATGAACCACTTTGTACCGACAACATAGATTTGAAATATAAAAGCATAACCAAATAAGATTATAAGGAGAAATACACAAAACCACAACCATATATAAAGCTAAAACAGAAATGAAAGGAAAAATTACAAAGCCTCATACTTCACTCATAAACTGACATAGCAAATAGATGAAAAATAGTTAAGAAAATAGGGAATTCAAATAGAAAAATAAAAGGTTTAATTTTGTTAGTTTTGTGCCTAATGGAGAATATTTTTTTTAAAGTTATATTACTTGCAATTATGTTTTATATTAAAAATCAACACAAATTGGGCCACGAAGGAAATCTCGATAAATTCTAAAAGGCAGAAACAGGCTATTTTCATAGAGGTCAATTCAAATAGACTATTTTCATATGCAAATGTAATAGAATTACATATTCACAACAAAAAGATAACCAAAGAATCTTATATACTTGAAAGTTTTAGAAACCACATCTACATTTTGAAGTACTCTTGGGTGAAAGAAAAAATCATAAGGGAAATTAAAATGTCTTTATATATCAATAAAAATACTCTTGCAGAGCAAAATTGGTGAGTTATAGACAAAAGCGTATTCTTAGGAAAAGAATAAATACTTTTATATGAATAAGAGAACTTAAATTAATCTTTCAGCCCAAGAAGCTAGACAAATACAAATAAAAAATTAAACTTCATTCCCTATTTTAAAAACATCTTCTCAAACTAGATATAATAGAAAACTTCCTTCATTTGATAAAAGGCATTTATAAGAGACCTACAAAATGTCACACTTGATGTGTCCGATATTACTAATAAGTCAGGAACAGGAAGCAGAGGCTGCCTGTCACCTCCACTACACAGCGCTGTACCTGAGTCTCCTGCGAGGTTCGCAATCCAGGTTGTCTATCAGGATGGTGTGGGCGTCTTAAAGTAATACCAGGGTCTGGACGGCATCCGCATCCACCTGAATCAGAATTTCTGGTGGTGGGTCCAGACATTGGAAGTCCTACATCCATATCCATAGCCTTATCTATATCCATATTCATATCCATACCCCTCTCCCTATCCCTGTCCATATCCATATCTACTATATCTATACATACGCAGTTCTGGAAGTATAGTCACCAAACTATACAGAGAATGGTAGTACCTTTGGGGAAAAGGCTTGGAATGAAGGGTCATGGTCAAAGGAAGATTGCTTTACTTTATCTGTAATGATTGAAATTTATATTTGTACACTGATAATTATTTTTATATACTGGTGTAATCAGGAAGATATAAAAGAATTAATTAAGAAAGTAACCAGCGTCTTGTTGGAGATGAGGCTATAGACCAGTGAATGCCATGAGCCTTGACTTGGCTTCCGGAGTCAAGGGGAGTAGACCTAGTTTCCAGCTCCACCAATGAGCAGTCACTTATGTTCTCTGAGGCTCTTCTTTCATACCTGCAAAGAGAGTTGCATGATGATGCCCACCAAAGACTTGTTGAGAACGTATAAGACAATTCATGGACAAATGCTTCATAAATTCTATTAGTGCACACGAATATAATTATGTCTATTGCTATTGCACTGTATAATTTATTATGTAATTGTATTACAACGTACCACCATGCAATTATACTGTAGTGTGTAACACTTTGTAGTGAAAACAGAAATAGAAGATAAAGAAATATTAACTAATTAAATGTACGTGAAAGTGCCAAGTAAAGTGCTTGAGCTCACACTCAAAGTAACAAAGTTGAGTTTCAAACACAGGTCACCTGACTCTAAGCCCAGGACTTTTTCCATGCAACTTCTTAAAAATGTTACCTAGCCCACCCCCTTTTCAGTTTCATTATTATATCATACATGTTCACTGACTTATTTTTTCCCCCCGTAGTTTCTATTTACCCTCATCACCTATGCCATTGTTTCAACACTGGAATTTCTTAGATTGCCAGTAAATTGTCATTCATGGAGTACATCAAGCTATTGATTAGTTGAATTGGACCTAGGACCAACCCAGCTCTCCTGAAATGGAAGGGTGGAGTAGTTATTTTTACAGTTATCATAGTATCTAGGGAAAATATGAATGTTTACTTTAAAGAGTTTAATAAATCCTTTGTGTTGAACTTGATTATTAGTATTATTACTATGAATTTTGTATATAAAAAAATTACCTGGAAATAATACGGATTCTGTGAGCTTCTAGGACCTATCTTGAAAGGAAGGTAGGGATCAGAGTCTGGAACATGAAAGAGTTTTTAAAACAGACTTAGTCACCAAATGTTCAAATGCATGAGCTAAGCCCTGTGCCCAGAGAATTAAGCCATGTGCCTGGTAGCAAGGAACTTCCATGTTGAAAATTTATTAATCGATATTTACTCAACTTTAAAAATTGCTATTGTCTTGCGCTTAGAATTCACAACAGAGTAGTGCAGTATATTAAATGCATCTTCAATTATTCAGAGCTGCTCCCATAGAATTATTACACCTAAATATTGTGTTTTAATGAACTGTACTTAATTTCTACACCATCAAGTGACTGTCTATGCTGCAATTTCCTCCCAGGGGCCTGAGACAGTCTGTCTGGCGCTGCAGGCGACACATGGTTTCAAGTGTCATCCTCAAAACCCTCTCCTCCTCCTTTCTTACTAAGCAAGGCTCAGCAATACTCTTCTTATTTACTGCATGAGGTTCCAGGAGGTGAATGGGAGCAGGGAAGGGGCACTGATACTAATTACCAAATTGGAAGATCTTTATCTAGGAGAGAATAAATAAAAGTCTGGAAATAGTGAACTCCAGTTTAAGCTCCTGGGCTGCAGAAGAGGAAAGGAACAGCAGATTCACCACCAACCCCTCCCCAGGCATTAAAATCCCTAGACCCTGTGACCCAAAGCCAGGAACGGAAATAAAGAGGAAAAAGTTGCACAGTTCAAAGTCAGTAACTTTCATCTTTCTGTCCCAGGTACTAGGCAAATTCACATCAGACACACTGGACAGAAAGCATCCTTCTCTGCTTGCCTCACATTCCATATGGCCCGGATGTCTCCCTCATCACTAAACGAAACTGACTCATTCTCAGAAGCCAGAACTGCAAAATTCACCAATGGCCCCTGAAGCCTCCACATCCTTTCTGTCAGGATTTTACACAGGTAGCGAGGTTCTCCCAGCCAGGCCAAGAGAGAAGCCATGACCTTGGTCCAGACTTTTGCTCACCTTCTTTTAGGACCAAATCCTACAACTGTTGAAAAAATACAACATGTATAACATGTAAGACATGTTATTTTTCCCCCCGTAATCCTCTCAGCTTCCAATATACTATTTAGTTAATTAATTTTGTTTATTGTTTGCCTCTCTTTTACCAGAATATAGGCTCCATAGGATGAGAATTTGATTGTTTTGTTCACTAATAGATCTCCAATACCTGCCTCTTAAAAATCTGTTCGATAAACAGAATGAATTACTGAATACCAACCTATATTTATTTATCACTGCACATACTCACCACTCAGACAGCCATCCTCCCCTAAACCACTGCATTATCCAGGACACGTTAGGTCATGTTGCAGAAAAAGCAACTTTGAAATCTCAGTGGTTTAATACAACTAAGATCAATTTCTCATTTGTGCTAGACGTCCATCCTTGGTTAACAGAGGGTGGGGTCAAATTCACATGACCACTCAGGGACCCACAGTGATGAAGTTCTGTCATCTGGAATGTTGCAGGTCACTGTGGCATCAAAAGAGACACTAGAGGGTCACACCCTGGCTCTTCTATGCCTTAGCCCAGAAGGTGCACAAGATGCTTTTGCCCACAGCCTTTTGAATAGTCACATGGGTCCTGCTTAATTGCAAAAAACGGTAGCAAGGTTCAGGGAAGTAGATGGAATATTAAGGGAGCGTCCCTGTCTCTGCCCACTCAAGCCCATTCATACTCATATATACTTACACCCACCCACACCCGTCCATACCCACTCATGCCCACTGACACTCATTCTTACTCAGAGCTGTTCCTACCCAACCATTGCTTCTCTATCCCAACCACCATATATCTGTGCAATACCTAACTTCTGCCTCACCTGTTCTACCATACCGTCATCTTGTACCCATCATGTCTCTTCGTAGACAACCATATCTAATTGCTCAGACTCCATTCCTCATGTTTCTCCTGAACCAAACTGCTCTTTGGCACAGGGAGACCTCTCTGGGGAGAGTACTGGAGGCCATCTTTTGGGATACAGGGACTCCTTTGTTATGTCAAAAATGTTATAGACTCCCACGTGTTAGCAGCCATATTTGTAATAATTCTTGATTGAACATATACTTAATGTTTAAATAAAGCTGCCATGAATTCAATCTCTTAAGCGTGTATACCCACAAGAAATATTGTTGTGCATTGATATGTAAGCATGTCATTTATTGAGGTTGCAGACAATGCTTGGAGCACATATGGATTCAAGCAAGGGTCCTTTACAATATTGCTACAGACTGTAAGTTGGAAGCCACTAAGAGCTAATGAGCAAGAAAGCAATGTTCGGAGAGGCATTCACTTTCTCTCTCACTTGCAGGCCAGTGAAGGTGACCTCAGGGCATGAATCTAATGCCTCATTCCAATAGTGACTGGTTATTGTCTGTAAGTCTCCATCTGTAGCCTCACTTCAATTTTGCCGCATTGCCTGTTCTCTCCTTATGGACAAATCCCATTTGCAATATAGATCTCTGCTTGCAACTAATGGAAACTGATATCTAGAAAATGCAATCCATTATCTTCCCTGCTGTAGTCTGTTCACCACCAGGATTTCATTTCACATTCGAGGGTACCTGAAGAAGCTAACATTATACCAAGAGTTTTTTGAAAATGAAAGGGACTCATTTAGGGAGCTGTGCCAGAGGTGAGGAGAGAGTCCGTGAGATGTCCAGGGAACAAACCCTGAATCTCTGAAATCATCATCGCTTTTCTCCTATTCTCCCTTCCATTCCACCCTTTCTCACCCTACACCACCTGTCCTGTCAGTTCCAAGGACTTTCAGCCTAGGGTCTGCCTCTGCCAAGGGCAATGAAGACATGGTTCTAGAAGCTTCTAAATCCTCAGTCTTCCCAAGGTTACTTTGTCCTTCAAGAGTTAAGTCAAATTGGTTCAAGTGCCTTCTCATGTACAGTGAATCTCGACTATGCACTCATCTTTAGAATTGAGATTTCCTTCTAGACTGTTTTGCAGCCCACGTGGGGATGGGTAGGGAGTTGACTATTTTTTTTTTTTTTTTTTTTTTGAGTTGACTATTTTTAATGAATAGTGAGGATTGCTGGAAGGGTCGTGCCACCAGGCAGAGTACCTCAGTGGCTGGTCTTCTGGATAAGGCCTGGCCAGCTACCTGGGAACTGCTCTCTGCGTCCCAAGTCCCCACATCCACGGCACTGACTAGAGATGGTCTCTCTACAACCCCTTCTCCTTCTTGTGTTGCAGTGTTTCTTGCCTGTACATCACCAGCCTGTGGTTCCCTCTTCAATTTGTAAATGAAGATCCCTTCTCCTTTCCTTCTTGTAGAAGGTTCTGTTGTTTCCAGGTCACTAACGAATTCCTCCCTAGTTTTTAAGTGTAGCTATGTATAGACGTATGTGTTTATTTTTATTTATTCTTATTTTTAACTTTTTAATTAGAATTTATTTTTTAGAGTCGTTTTAGGTTCACAGCAAATTTGAACAGAAAGCATAGAGTTTCCATATATTCCCCACCCCCACACATGCACAGCAGGTCTATTTTTATAGCACCTACATAATTTCTATGAACTTGGGGATGGAGAGAGACCTGCAGCCTGGGCTACTATCTTGAGACCAGGAATTCATCCCCTGGGCAGTGAGAAACCCAGCATCTCTCCCAATACCTCAAGGATTCCTGGATACAGATTTGAAGCCTCTATATTTTGTCCATTTTCTTCCCGGAATGTCCTCTGGGGACTGCCTCACCTCACTGGGCACTTCCCCAATTTCTTCACTTCCTCGGAGCGCCAGGTGGCTATGACTGTGTCTGAAGCACAACTTGCTGAAAGGTTGGGGCAATGGGAAATGTTCTTTTTCAGGACAGCACAGCAGAAACAAGGTAGGATGGTAGAAATCCTTGTGCACAAAAGTCCTTGGGTTATTCTAGGATACAAGTCACTTCTGCTGGTGTTCTCATCTTGTTGGGCTCCAGGCTCTGTTGCCTTCCTTCTTTCTTCTCCCTGGCTCCCTGCCCAGCCCCCTATTTTCCCAGATAGTTCACAAAGAGCCCGTCAGCCACATTTTTAACCCAGACCTTCCAGGGGATGCACAGAGGGCCTCCTTTTCATAACCAAACATCCATGGAGGTGTGTCCCTACACCAAGACACTTCTCTTTAGGAGAAGAACTCAGGATCTGCTCTGCATCTTTCTTCCCCCCTTGCCTGTGATCCTTTGGTCATCGATTCACAAAAGGTTGGGTTGAGTGAGACCTCAGAGGCCATCTAGTTGAGTTAACCTCCCCATGTGATGTTTGAATTCTTCCTTAGTCACGGAAAGGGACTGTCAGATCCTCCCGGCACCCCTCCAGCCTCCAGGGTTAGTGGTGGTCCAGCTTGTTTTGTCTCATGGACAGTTTTGTATCTTCTCAAGCTTCTGCTTCCTAATCTGTAAA
The DNA here is from genome assembly GCF_057876585.1 of Rhinolophus sinicus. Lineage (NCBI taxonomy): Eukaryota > Metazoa > Chordata > Mammalia > Chiroptera > Rhinolophidae > Rhinolophus > Rhinolophus sinicus. Next base: position 15,714,454 of record NC_142512.1, read on the forward strand.
AGGAGACAATAGACTAGCACCTGCCTCCAGGGCTGTTGCAAGGGTAGAACCTGGCACAGACTCAGCACTGGGTAAACAGTCACTACTGCTGTCCCGTCGCAGAGCAGACCTGATAGATAAAGGAAGCAGTGCTCACACAGTGAGCTGATGTGTCCTGGAAAGTGTTTTCAGCCAGTACAGCGGGTCCTCGAATAACGTTGTTTTGTTCAGCGTCATTTTGTTGTAACACTGATGAGAAAAGAAAAAGTTGATTCCTGGCTGGGGCCACTGTCTGTGTGGTGTTGGCATATTCTCCCCAGGGCTGCAGGGATTTTCTCTGGGGTGTCTGGTTTTCTCCCACATCCCAAAGATGTGCACGTGAGTGAAGAGGCGTGTCTGCATTGCCCCAGTCTGAGTGTGGGGGTGGATGCTGAGTGCGCCCTGCAATGGAAGGGTGTCTCGTCCAAGATGTGCTTCCTCCTGGCCTCTGAGCTGCCACTGGGAGAAGCTCTGGCCGCCTGAGACCCTCACTGGAATAAGCAGGTTGGAAAATAATTATCTTTCTTGTTTTTCTTAATCTTTCTTAAATATATGTATAGTTGGCATTTATTTCAATTTAATATTAAAAGTGTTTTGGATATTTATTTAGAAGTTTGGGGATGTTTTTGAAATATGCTGTAGGAATTTAACTCTTGTTTATATTAATTAGTGTGAAAGTGGTTTCATTATAGGTCATTTTGCTTCAAGTCTCAGTTTCCAAAACCTATTGACAACGTTAAGCGGGGACTGAATGCACCACTGTGGAGGGTATCTGCCATGGCAAGGTTCCCTGAGCAGCCCGGGACAGCGTGTTCCTTGAACTTCTGTGGGTGACAGTGCCTGTAGTTGGGAATATTTGATTTTGAAAAAACGACAGAATTTCTAGGAGATTCTTGGCAGTGGGGGAGGCAGGGACCTGGGGAAGGGATGTCTGGGAGGATGAAGGCTGGGCCAGGGATGGATTCCTCTAGAAATCTTTCTGACTTTCTGACTTGACCTTAGAGAGTGGACTCTGCCTGACTTGTGACACTGGCCACAGACAAAGCTGCTACAGCCACAGGCTGAGCCCTGACCCTGGCCCCTCCACCAGGCAGCTGCATGCTGGCTCTTCACCACTGGGTGAACGCTGGTCATCACTCAGCGTCCCTTCCCAGCCCCGAGGGGCCTGCACTACCGACTGTTGGCAGCAGCAGCTCTGAAGCAGATGGCACATGTCTGCCTCAGAAGTGTTCCCAGTTCCGTTTGCAGTTCCCCTCGGATACCACTGATGTTCCCAAAAGGGGCTGTGAAATTCTCAGATAATCCTCAAAATAAAATTAATTTTAATACATTTTCATTTAAAAATAATAAGTGCTAGACGACACTGTGTGTGGGGAAAGCTGGTTGCAGAAGGAAGTCAGGAAATGAAGCCAGTCACCGTGTTCCCCTGACCCTGGGAGAGCAGGTAAGGTCAGCAGATGCCCAGTGCCAGCTGTGGGGGACCCACCAACTCCATCATCACACTTGTGATGTGGGGACCTGGGCCCCAAACTCCTTGAAGGCAATGCCTGTCCTTTGTCACTGCTGGGAAGTGCTTAGTATTACAATCATGGAATCCCAGCCACCCTGGAGATGAGTATGCTGACTCCTTCCCGCCTTCCCTGGTCTCTCTCCCTTTCTCCCTGCTCCAAGTCCATGGGCTGACGCCCCTCTCTTCTTACGTCTCCCTTTCTCCTCACAGCTCCTTTTGATCTGCCTCCTTAATTTCTCCGCCCTCCCCTTTCTCTCTTCTCTTTCCTGCTCATCTATTTCTCTAACCCTTACTTTTGTCCTCTTTTCCCTCTTTTTAAGTCAGAGAAACAAAGACTAGCAGGCTAGACAGAAACATCCAGCTCGTCTGGTCCAAACTCACACTCTTTCAAAGAGTATTTCTCCCCCTTCTCCATCACTTTATTTCTTTCTCATGGTCTTTGTACTTTTCTCTACGTCTGTTTCTGTTTCTGACCCTGTCACTATTGCTAAATGCTTGTTTTGCCCCATCTCCCCTCTCTTCCTCCCCACCCTGTACCCTTCCCCTCCTTCCCTCCTCTCACGACCCTGTCTTTGTTCCCATGTCTCAGGGTCTATAACCCTTTATCTGTTCCTGTCCTCTGATTCTGCCTCCCCTGTCTCTATTCAGATCACTCTTGCTTCCCTTTCTCTCCGCCCCCCTCTCTGTTGCTTTTCTGTCTTTTTCTCTGTGCCTATCTCTCTGTCATGAGCTTCCTTACTGGAATTCAGGCTTCGAGGAGGCCGTGGCTTCAGCCCTTGGTTCTTAGTCATTTGGGAGAAGTTGAGGATTGGGGGTCTCAGCGACATCTGACGTGGTGAGGAGTCAGGGTCTCAGTAACCTTTGTCCTAGGACTGTGGTTTGGCTCTACAGGGAACCTCAGTGAAACCAGCTGCCTTTTCTACATTTTCCCACATCCCTCTCCCCCTTCCAGGTTCCCAGGATAAGACTTGCACCCAGGGAGGAGCCCTTACACTTGATACTGGACCTGAGCTGCTCAGAAGCTGGGGAAGGGCAGGCTTCCTTTGTTCCTGAGAGCACTGGCTCTGAGGTGCGCATTTGTTGGTTTGGGGATTATTTCCTGGCCATCACTTTCCGAATGGATTATCTGGAGAAAGGCAGTGAGCTGTTCCTGATCTGATCTGAGGGCTCGGAGTCCTTTGCATTACAGTCTCCTGAAACATCCCACAGCCTTAAGAGACAGAAGAACTTCTGGGTGAAAGACACACACACGCACACAGAGGAGAGAGAGAGAGAGAGAGAGAGAGAGAGAGAGAGAGAGAGAGAGAGAGAGAGAGAGAGAGAGAGGCTATTTTTTAGTTATATGTCTGTGTTTTCTCTGTTGAGCCTCAAGTGGCCACCTTGCTGTTTCCTCCCATCTGTCAGAATCTTCTTCTTCAAGGTCTAGAACCAATGCTGCTTCCTCGTCAAGGCTTCCCTGATGTCTCTTTCCCCTTTCTGCTCACCCCTGCTCCTGCAGGAACTCCTCCCTCTGCTGAATCTTAGGACACATGGCTTCTCTCCTCTTATGACCCATTTCCTGCCAATTTCCTACTTCCCACTCTATTTTCTAGTGAGTGACTCATAGTAGGGGTTCAACAATAGTTGAATGAGTTTCTTCCTCTCTGTGTGATTGACAGTCCTGCCTCAATCAGCCCTGTTCCGTCGCCTGGTCACTGGTGAAGGAGACAGCCTGGTTAGGCTTTTCCTCATCTGCCCCGTCCTACCAATTCCTTATGTTATCAAGCACTTGTCACCTGAGTCTACCCATGTTTTACATTCCCACGGGGCCACTCTGTCCTCTACTAGTAAATAAAGGGGGCTCAGTCTCCATCCTACATATGGTAGGAAAGCTAGTGTCATGCCCCAAGACCGCTGGGAATTTTCCAACATCTTGTATTTCTCCTGCCCTGACTCTCAGTATCATTCTTATGCCTACTTGTCATACCAAACTCGGCTCCCCTAAAGGACCGCCAGTCCAGGAATCGGGCATCATAGCATTTTATTAAAGGTTTGAGAGATTGCAATGCTGAACAGCAAACAACTTAAGTTTGAATGCTACACATTTCTAATCTTTTTCGAGGGAGTTTCTAATTAAATTTTAAAAGACTTAACATTTTGGAACAATTTCAGACTTACAAAATACTGCAGAAGTACTACAAAATATTTCCATGAAGCGTTCACCTAGATTTCCCAAGTGTTAACATCATACACAGCTATAGTACAATTATAAAACTCAGGTGATTAACTTGATACAGTGTTATTAGTTTTTATTTTTATCTTTTAAATTAGTTTCAGGTGTACAAAACAATGTTATTACGTTGTTAGACGTTTATACCCCTTATAAAGTGATAACCCCCCTCCCCCAATCTACTCCCCCTCTGATATATATATATATATATATATATATATATATATATATATATATATATATATATAGCTGTTACAATCCCATTGACTCTATTCCATATATATATATATATATATATATATATATATATATATATAAATTATAACTGACATTTAATATTATTCCACTTCAGCTTCAGGTGTATAGCGCAGTGGTCAGACACCTACACAGGCCATGAAGTGGTCTCCCTAATAAGACAAGTGCCCATCTGACCACCTACAAAATCTTTACAACATTATTGATTACATTTCCCAAGCTGTATTTCATATCCCTGTGGCTATACTGTGATTACTAATTTGTACTTTCTAATCCCTTGTTAGTGTTATTATTTAAACTGCAGACTTTATTCAAGTTTTTCTAGTTGTTCCATTCATGTCTTTGGTGTGGTCCAGGACTCACTCCAGGATCGCATGTCGCATTTAGTTGTCACATCTCTTTAGTCTCTCTCGCTCTCTCTTTTACTTTCAAAAAAGATTTTTATTCAAATATAGCTAACCTACAATATTATATCAGTTTCAGGTATACACCATAGTTATTTAACATTTATAGACCTAAAGAAGTGATCACCATGGTAAGTCCAGCAACCATCTGACACCATACATAGTTACTACAATATTATTGACTATATTCCTTATGCTATACCCTACATCCCCATGATTACTGTGTAACAACAAATTTGTACTTCTCAATCCCTTCTCCTTTTTCATTCACTCCCAACCCCCCTCCCATCTGGCAACCATTAAGGTATTCTCTGTATCTGTGAGTTTGTTTCTATTTTATTTGTTTAGTTTGTTCTTTATATTCCACATATAAGCGAAATCACATTGCATCTGTCTTTCTCTGTCTTACCCTCCACTCACCAGAGTACCCTCCAAGTTTATCCCTGCCGCTGCTGATGGCAAGAGCCCATTCCCTTCCATGGCCGAGCAATATTCCATTGTGTATATGTACCACCTCTTCTTCATCCACTCATCCATCAATGCACACCAGGCTGCCTCCACATCTTGGCCATTGTAGACAGTGCTACAGTGAACATATGGATGCACACGTTCCCTCAACGTAGCAGTTTGGGTTTCTTCAGATAAACACCCACAAGTGGGATTACTGGGTCCTTCTTTCTCTTGTTATAGCTTTTGTGTTAAAGTCTATTTTATCTGGTATACGTATTGCTATTTAGCTTTTTTCTTTGTTTCTATTTTCATGAAATATCTTTTTCCATTCCTTTACCTTCCATCTCTGTGTGTCTTTCAATCTGAAGTGATTCTCTTATAGGCAGCATATGTAAGGATTTGTTTCCTTATCAAGGAAACAAAGTCGTCCTATGTCTTTTGAGTGGAGCATTTAATCCATTTACATGGAAAGTAATTGTTGATAGATACGTAGCTATTGCCATTTGATCATTAATAAATTTGAACTTTTTTTTTTTATCCTAAGGAAGTCCCTCTAAGAGTCTTTGTAATGCTGGTTTGATGGTGATGAATTTTAGCTTTCTTGTCTGGGAAGCTCTTTATCTGTCCTTCAATTGAAAATGATAGCTTTGCTGGGTAGAGTAATCTTGGTTGTAGGTCCTTGGGTTTTGTCACATTAAATATTTTGTGCTGATTCCTCTGGCTTGCAAAGTTTTTGTTGAGAAATCAGCAGACAATTTTATGGGAGCTCCCTTAGAAGTTACTAGTTGCCTTTCTCTGGTTGCTTTTAGGATTCTCTGTTTGTCTTTAACCTTTGCTATTCTGATTATAAAGTGTCTTGGTGCAGGCTTTGGTTGGGTTCATCTTGTTTGGGACTCTCTGCTCTTCCTGGGCTTGTATGTCTATTTCCTTCACCAAGTTAGGAAAGTTTTCAGTCATTATTTTTTCAAATCAGCTCTCAATCCCTTGCTTTCTCTCTTCTCCTTCTGGACCCATATTAGGCGAATGTTCTTATGCTTGATATTGTCCGAGAGGTCTTTTAAACTCTCCTCAGTTTTTGGATTCTTTTTGCTATTCTGATTGGGTGTTTTCTGCTGCCTTGTCTTCCAAATTACTGATTTGATCCTCTGCTTCATCTCGTCTGCTGGTGATTGCTTCTAGTGCATTCTTCACTTCAGTTATTGTATTCTTCACTTCTGACTCGTTCTTTTTTATGGTTTCTATGCCCTTTTTAATGCTTGCTATCTTTCTGTTGAAGTTCTCACTAAGTTATTTGAGCATCCTTATAACCATTATTTTGAACTCTGTATCTGGTAGGCTGCTTGCCTCTATTTTGTTTAGTTCTTTTTCTGGAGTTTTCTCCTGTCCTTTCATTTGTGATGCATTTTTTGTTTGTTTGTTTGTTTCCTCATTTTGGCTGCCTCTCTGTTTGTTTCTATGTATTAGGTAGATCTGCTATGTCTCCCAGTCTTCTCTGGGTAGCCTTATGTAGTAGGTGCCTTGTGTGGCCCTGGCACAATCTTCCTAATCACCTCCCGCGAGTGCTCCAGGAGTGCCCCTTGTGTGGATTGTGTGTGCCCTCCTGTTATAGTTGAGTCTTGATTGCTATTGGCACATTAGTGGGTAGGACTCACGCTCAGGCTGATTGGCTGTGGGGTTTGGCCACATCTATAGCTTATAAGCTGCTGTGCAGGGGGCTTACCCCACTGAGTGGAATTCACCCCAGTGGGCTCTGGTGCCTCTTAAGACGGCCCTTTGGGTCTGCAGCTTGTGGTGATAATTGGGCTGTGCTCTGCTGTGCTGTGAGCTAATCTCTAAGTATGTTTGTTCTAGGGTCTCTTGAGAGGGACTCTGGTGCAGGCCCTGGTCACCCACTGCCTGTGACTGGCTAGGGACTACCTGGTAGGAGCTATAAAGTGATCTGTGGTTGTTTGCTGCCTGTGCTAACCCTGGAGGCATGTGGGAGAGGCCACACTGTGAACCGAGGATGTCTGCCATGAGTGCTGGGCCTGTGGTAGCTCTGCAAAAAGCCAGGGCACCCTGAAGCCTGCTGCCACCTCCCAGCTCCCTTAAGGTTCAGCCACTGAAAAAGCCTCATGCAGGTACGCAAGTGCAGGGTGAGGTGGGATCTCAGGAAGTAGTTTACTAGAGCGGGAAGAGTTGTGGTCAACAGGTTAATGTAGACTCTGGTTTGGTGGCAGTGCTGAGCCTGGAGCTACTCAGCAAAAGCCTCAGAGCACACTGAGGCCAGTTGCCACCCACCTGGGGCCCATGGACTCTGATAGTTTTATAAGAAAGAGTGCAATGTGGGCCAGGCTGGCTGCTCGGGGAGAAAGTGCCTCCGGTGTTGAGTGTGGTCCCAGTGAGACAGCACCAGAGAGGCAGTGGAGCTCACCAGGCCAATCAGATTCAGATTTGGCCTGTGGGGGTGGGCTCAACACAGGAAAGATGGCGCCCACCTGCTGGCTGCATTTTCCACACGGGGAAAATGGTGACTGTCCTTCAGTCCTTGCTTTGAAGCCACACTCCTCAGTCTACACCTCCCGCCCCCCCCCCCCCCCCCCGTATGTCTTCAACACCTTCCGAGTTACTGCCCTTCTGCTGGAGTCCAAGGTGAGTACCTGTGAGTGAGAGTCTGTGTAAGGGTCATTTAAGTGGATGTCTGGGTTTCCTATAACCTTCCGTCCTACCTGGATATTTTGAATGTCCACTGTTTTTCACAGGTGTTGTGGGGGCCTCTCTTTCCAGCACCAGTCCTCTAAGCTGGGGAGACTGGTTTGCGGCTTGGGTCCCTAGCTCCTCCTGGGGGAACCTGCATGGCCGAGATATCCCTCCTGGTTCTCAACTGCCAGAGGTCTGGGGCTAGCTGGTTTCGTGTCTCCAACCCTCCTACCAGTCTGGACATGTCTTCTTTATATCCTTAGTTATAAAATTTCTGTTCAGCTAGACTTCAGATGGTGCTCCAGGTTGATGGTTCTTTAGTTTAGTTGTAATTTGAATGTGTTCATGGAAGGAAGGAGGCAGTGTTTACCTACTCTACCATCTTGGATCTTCTCAGTGTCTTTTAATTAGTCTTTTTCTTTGATGAAGAGTGCTGGTGAGCGGTTTTGTAGGATGTTCCTTGATTTAGATTTATTTGATGTTTCCTCATGATTAATTCAGGTTATATGTTTTTGGCAAGAATACCACAGAAGTGATATTGTGTCTTTCTCAGTGCTTCCTATCAGGAGGCAGGTGATACTGATAAATCCCATCACTGCTGATGTTAACTTTGATCACTTGGTTCAGGTGATGTCTCCAGGGTTTCTCTGATGTAAAGTTATCATTTTCCCCTTGGTGCTTAATAAATATCCTCTACGAGGATACTTTGAGACTATGTAAATATCCTGCTTCTCAATATATTTTTGCCCACTAATTTTAGCACCCATGAATGACTTTTGACTGAAAATTATTATTATGGTCTTTGCCAAATGACAATTTTCTATTTTAATCATTTCTTCTATTTTTATTAGTTGGGATTCCATTGTAAGAAAGAACTTTCCCTTCTCGTTCATTCATTCATTCATCCACTCATCTTTTATTCATTGTATTATTGGCTCATGGACACTATTTTATTCTATAGATTATAATCCATTACAATTAATTATCTTATTCAAATCATCTTATATTTGACCATTGTGAGCCTCTACAAGTTACCACTTATGGACTATACATGCCCCATCAGTTTTTGAACATTTCCTTACTTTCTAGTACTAAAAGTTGTCCCAGGATCACCCTGTACTTTTTCCCACCCCAGCATGAGAATCAGCTATTATTCAAAGAGCCATGCTTTCCTAGAGGACATTATGCCAATTGAAATAATCCAGACACAGAAAGACAAATATTGTATGCTCTCACTTATATGTGGAATCTAAAAATGTCAAACTCATAGAACCAGAAAGTAGAACAGTGTTTGCGAAGGGCTGGGAGGTTGGGGAAATGAAGAGGTGTTGGTCAAAGAGTACAAACTTTCAGTCATAAAATGAATAAGTTCTGGGGATCTAATATACAGTATGGCATCTATAGTTAATGATGAAATTTTCTAAGAGAGTCAATCTTAAGTGTTCTCACCACACTTACACATAAATGGTAACTATGGGAGGTGATGTATATGTTAATTAATTTGATTGTGGTGATCATTTCACAATGTACCAGTATATTATTAAATCATCATGTTGTCCATCTTAAAAACATAAAACCTTTGATAGAAGGAGAAGGAGAAGGAGAAGAGGAGGCATCGTTCCATTTAATGACGTATGCTACTTAGAAGCCAAAATCTGGTTTCTAGGTGTGCTTATTGATGCTGGGATGACATTTCTTGTAGGCCCTGTCTGCAGGCAGAGCTAGGAAACATATGTATGTTGTGAGATAATAAGTGTTTGTTGTTTTGAACTGCTAAGTTTTGGGGTACTTTTTATGCAGTAGTAGGAAGCTAATAAGACGGTTTTAAATCTTTAGATGGAAAGGTCTTTCTAAAATTTTTTGTTCTAATTTCAAATGGTATTGCATTGTGATCAGAGAGCGTTGTTAATAATATTTCTACTTTAAGAAACTTAATGATGTTTTCTTTGTGACTTAATATGTGCTCAATTTTTGTGAATGTTGTATGTATATGTCCCTGAGAAGAAAACATATTCACTCTCATCAAAGTATAAAGTTTCATATATATACATATATATATGTGTGTATATATATATATATGTATGTATGTATATATATATATATATATATATATATATATATATATATATATATACTGTGTTTCCCCGAAAATAAGACGTAGCTGGACAATCAGCTCTAATGTATCTTTTGGAGCAAAAATTAATTTAAGACCGGATCTTATATAACATAATATAATACAATATGATATTATATTAATTTTTGCTCCAAAAGACTCATTAGAGCTGATTGTCTGGCTAGGTCTTATTTTCGGGATGCTGACTGCCTGCTATGTACAAGGTTATATACTGAATTCTAGGGATAGAGATGAAAAACTCAGTCCTTGCTCTTGTGGAGCTGACAGGTTTACAGAAATAGATAATATGGGTTATAGGTATCATTCACTCACAAAATTCCCTCTGCCTTTCCTCAAAGAAACACCACAGCATCCAGACCCTCATTCCGTCTCTCTCTGCTGGACCGTTCCACATCCTTATCTTAAAGGGGTCTTGCCTCTAGCTCATAAATGGAATGATTCGCCAGAGCTGGCTGCAGATCTGAAGGCATCCACACATCTGTTGTCACTGTGCCTGTCACTACATGCAGGTGTAGCGGCCAGCTGAGCTGACCCTCTAAAGCAGGCTTCATGGAGAGCCAGGTTTTCCAACCTCCTGACCTCCAGTCGGATTTCAAACAGAAACTGGTCTGCTTGGTGCCTGTGTTAGACCTGATGGTTCCCTCCCTCAAATTGCCTCCATCTCTCGCCAATGAATGAAATGGTTAAGTGCACTGACCATGTTATTTATTTATCTATTTATATTTATTTTTTTAGTTTCAGGTGTACAAAACAATGTAATAGTTAGACATTTACAGCCCTCACAAGGTGACAACCCCCCTCCTGCAATATACTACTGCTCTGACATCATATAGCGCTGTTACAATTCCATTGACTCCATTCCATATGCTGTACTCCATATCCTGTGACTATATATATACTCAATTATAATTGACATTCAATATTATTCAGCTTCGACCATGCTGTTTTTAGAGCATCGACCCAACTGTAGTTCCGAGAGTTGATTCTGATTTCTGTTTACTCAGTCAGGTTCCGAATTTCACCCCCTTGCTACAGTGTCATGTTCAGTTAGCTCAGGCTTAAGCCAGTCAGTGCGAGGTCTTCTCCCTGGTCAGAAAAATTAGCTCAGGGATGGGCGTATGACTGAAATTGGGCTATCAAGATGTGAGGAATGGTGATGGAAGGAGAACTGACTCTGGGTGGTGAACACACAATGGGATTTATAGATGATGTAATACAGAGTTGTACACCTGAAATCTATGTAATTTTACTAACAATTGTCACCCCAATAAATTTAAAAAATAAATTAAAAAAAAAAAAAGATGTGAGGAGAAGCTCCCAGGGCATTATAGAAAAGGTTTCTTACTGGCCTGAGAGAGCTACTGAAGGCCAACCCTCTTCTTTCCAGACGATGGGATATAGAAGGAACTACTGCAGCCATTTTGCCACCATGAGGAGGAAAGATGACACTAAAGAAGGCAGAGAGGAGACACAGAAACTACTAGGTCCTTGATGACGTTGTTTGGCCATGGACTCTAACAAACTCTGAAGTCTGCCTTACCTCAAGAACTTCTAACTCCTGAGTGGTTAAATCCTTATGTTGTTTAGGCCAGTTTGAGTTGGGTTTCTTAACTCACAACATAAAGATTCCTGACAGGATCAGGGTCTGCAGAGCTTTTCACTGACTGGATCCGTAGTCCCTGTTCCCTGCATGACTGTTCTCTGTCCCATTGGGGAGGTGCATGAGGTTCTGCTTTGCTGAGAAGGCTCCATTGCTGGCACAGCATCAACCTACACATGTAGGGGCTTTGGATCACATACACGTGATCCAATCCATCAATGTCCCTCACAAGCTGTGTGGCCTTGGACAAGTTATCTAACTTCTCTGATTTTAAGTTTTCTTCTCTGTAAAATGGGACCAAAAAAATATCAGTCCCATTCCTTTCAGAACAATTGTAAATGAGATGAGCATATAAAACCTGGCACACAGTAGGACCACAGCTAATGTTGCCTCCACTTCCCTCTGCAACCGTCTCTTCATCATGGAGCATGGTTCCCTGTGCATCGGACCCGAAAAGAGATGCTGGCCCTCCTGATGCTGGCTTCTCCAACTTAGAACCCCAATGATTTGCTGAGAGGAAAACAAATCCCCTTTGCCAGAGAAGATGAACAGCTCAGCCATTTGCTAAAACAAATATTAGTTCAGTGCTGTCCAGGGAGAGCAAGCGGCTCCAAGAACTATTTGTGTTTGTATCTTTCAAGGAGCTGATGAATATGCCGCCAAGGACAAACATCTTAAGAGGAGGGTGTGAGGAGGGGCCGCTGCTCTGGGAGCTTCTCCACCTGGGATTCCATTCCTCCTGCAGGTGTCATTTGTCTGGCACCTGGGACATTATCCATCTCTGTCCTCCCTGTGTTTTGGGGCTGATACTCCTACTGCCAGTAGGCCCACCCACACCTAGGGCCTGGCGCTGTCTCCCCTGGACAGACTGGCTGCGCATTCAGACAAATCCTGAGTTTTCGGGGGGAATCGAGCCTCTGCTTATGGGACCTTATGGCCCACATGCTAACCCAGCATCATCAACATGAGCACCATTGACATTGTAATTCTTTGTTGTGAGGGGCCGTCTTATATGTTGTAGGATGTTTGCCAGCATCCCTGGTCTCTACCCATTAGGTGCCAGTAGCACATTTCCCCAAGTTGTAAAAAACAAAAAAATGCCTCTCCAGACATTGCCAAATGTATCCTGGGGAAAGACATCACGTTTGGTTGAGAATCACTATTCTGGCAAAAGGCGATGGGGGTGGGGTGGGGGATCTCTGAACTTAGCTGTATCTTGGTTCAAATCCTGGCCCTATTGCCTACCAGCTGTGTTATTTGGCTAGTTCACTTAACCTCTCTGAGCCTCGACTTGCACACCTGTAAAATGGGAACCATGACAGTACCTGTTTCCTAGGATGGTTGTTAGAGAGTGAAGTCAGATTATCTACAGGGAGGTACCTGGTCCCAAGTCTTCTTCCTCCGTGTTAGCCTGCGCCTAGTAGATTGTAAACTCCATGAGGGAAGGGTCAGGCCCTATTGCTGAACACGATGTCTTCACCTCCCAGTACAGGGCCTGCCACGCACTTGGCACTCAGGAAATAAATGGTGTTCTTGGGGCTGTTTTTGACCTCACTGGACTTTGACGTTACTGCTACTTCATACTCTTGGCAAATCCCTTTAGGGCCTGGCCTCCCTGGGGGAAGAAATCTCTTCTTCCTCTGTGTTTTATATACTTATCCTAAGTTCACAGTTGCCTCTCTTGCCTTTCCCCACCTGAAGGAAGGCTCTGGAAAGCCTGCTTTTGCCCTGGCCACCATGGAGTCAGAGTGCATGATAGTAGCCCCAGGTGCATCTCTCTCTAAACTCCTATTGCTACTTCCAGGGTGCTCAGATCAGCGCTTGTTGTCAGAGCAGAGAGGATTGACACATGTGGGGGCCAATAAATGATCAAGTCCTTTCCTGCTCAAATGACCAGCTCTGCCAACCTCACCAGTTTTCGTTGGATGACTCCTACTCATGGCTAGTTTAAGAAGGATAACTGTGTCCCCAGAATTATTTCTATCAAAGGGAGAAGGGCACTTGACCCCAGTAATATTTGTCTAGACGTGTACTAGATCTTACGGGGACTCTCCTGGAAGGACTGACAATTAAGTAGGGGGAGTCAAGAGTAATAAGCTGACAATTAAAGAACGTGGAAGCACTAAGTTGATGACAAGAGGTTGTAAATGGAGGTGGAGAAGCCATTCCGAGGCCCAGTTCTGTCTTTCTAATCCCCACTTCTCCTGTTGCTTCACCTCCATCACCCACATCCAGGTATAAGCGTCATCCTCTCTGACCTAAAATATTCCGACCGGCTCCAACTGGTCTCCCTGCTTCCAACTTCCAGGGTGATTTTTCTAAAATGCTAAGATGATTACATCACAGCATGCTTAGAATCTGTTTAAGTTTTATCATGGTGTTATCTGTAATCATGGTACATTGGAAACAATTGGGGAATGGTGAAATAAATGCTGGTACAAATGAGGGAATATTTCATTGCCATTAAAAGTCCTATTTTTAAAGACTAGAGATACAGAAAAATACGCATAATATTATGAGAAAAAAATCCGGATTCAACTATGGCACAATTTATATTTAGTAACTATACATGTGTATAATTGCATGGACTTGTAAAATTGGAATTATATATCTAGGGAAAAGTAATAGTGGCTATTTCTAGTTGGTAAGCTACAGAAGATTTTTTTATTTCTTCTAGATATAAACTTTATGAGGTGATGCCTATCTTGTTTCTTATTAATTTCCAAGGCCTAGCAGAGTACCTGGCATACATTAGCCACTTAAAATATTTTGTTGAGTAGACTCAAGCATGATTTTCATAATTTCCAAATTTAGTCCATAAACATTGTCTTTGGTTGTATTTCCCTAGAATCAGACACTGAGACAAAGATGTGAGTGCAAATAGTTTATCTGAGAGGTGGTCTCAGGTGGGGTGGGGAGTGAGACATGGCAGGAAGGGCGGCAAACTAAATGTGTTCTCCAGTAGGTTAGCACTGTGGGCAATGGTGGCTTGGTCTTGCTGGGCAGCTCTGGGAGACTGTAGAACATGCATGTAAAGTTATGTATCAGGAGCAAGGAAGCTATGGTATTTATCCTCCAGTTTCCATCCTTCACCCTGAGGGCAGCACCTGGGGAAGCTGAGCCCTCCGGGGCGTGTAGCAGGCACACTCATCAAACACTGGAAGGGCAAGTACTTATGGGATGTTGGCAGGGTGTGACAGGTTCTACAAACAAGGTGATTTAGAACTAATAAGGAAAATGTTCTAAAAAGATTAACACGTAATTATTGATGACCTTGGGTAAGTTACTGAAAATCTCTGAGCCGTAGTGAATTCATGTCCAAAGTGGGGACAGTAAAACCTGCCCGGTCTTGCTCTTAGGCCTCAGTTGGAGGTGTGTGTGTATGTGTGTGTGTGTGTGTTTGTGTGTGTGTGGCACTGAATGTCTGTGTCCCCCTCAAATTCATATGTTGAAGCCCTAACCCCCACCCCCAATGTGACTGCATTTGGAGATAGAGCCTGTTAAGAGGTGACAAGGGTTCCATGAGGTCAAAAGGGGGGACCCGAACCCAATAGGGCTGGTGCCCTTGTAAGGAAAGCTCTTTCTCTCCACCATGTGAGGACACAGCAAGAGGACAACTGTCTGTAGGTCAGGAAGAGAACTCTTATGAGGAACTGAATTGGCTGACACCTTGACCTTGGACTTCCCAGTCTCCGGAACTGTGAGAAATAAGTGTCCGTTGTTTAAGCCACCCGGTCTCTATGGTGTTTTGTTATGGCAGTCTGAGCTGACGAGTACGGTGTGTGTGTTTTAAAGCAAGAAAACAGTATAAATGTAACTCATGTTTCCTGGGTCTTGTTCGGTGGAAGGTGAAAAATGAGATCCCTGTGAGAGTCACTTGCCACTTCTGGTGCAAGGACTCCAGTGGACCTGAGCGCAGTTCCTTCTAGAGAATTCTGTGAGTGCCCGGAGGTGTCTTCTGGGTGCTCTGCAGTGAGTCGTCCCAGGTGCCCCATGAGCTGTATTTCTCTCTCTCCTGCACTGCTCATGGTGCTGATGTCTCGTGACTCTGTCCCCGACAGGTGGAAGCAGTGATGCCAGTGCCTGTGCTGTCTGGGTTGGGACTGCCAGTGTGTGGTGCTGAAGATGGTGCTGAGGGCATGGTCCTTCCTCCTCTGCTGCCAAGGCTGCCTGGGGCCACTGCCAGGCTCTTGACGTCCCCAGAAATGGCTGTAGAGAAGTTCTTCTAGTGTGTACTTATTCTTCAGCTGCATCTCTCTCTCCTTAGGTCACAGGGTAATTATTTGGTTCACTGAGTGATATGACCCATATCCAGAATCACTCCTTCCAAACCCATACTCTTGGTTTTCGAAGTAAGCATGTGGGTCTGGCTCTCTTAGCCAGAGTGAGTGGTTCCACAGGAAGCTCCTCCATCCCTTATGTAAGTGGAGGCAGAAGACCTTCATACTGGCCCAGATATGACTGCGTTCTAGGCTGACTCTCCTGTGGGCTGGACCTGGGGCATCTCCTACAGCATGCATCCTGGGGAAGCCCGTGTGCGCTCCAGTTATTTGTTACGTGGCCTTAGCAAAGTTACTTTACCTCTCTAAGCCTTCATGGTTTCCTATCTCAAAAATGGGATTAATGTTTACGTTGCGTGCAAAATGCTTACCATATGGGACTGAATTGTGTTCTCTGCAAGTTCCTAGGTGGCAGCCCTAACCTCGCAGGTATTTGGAGATGGGCTTTGGGAGGTAATTAGGTTTTGGTGAGGTCATCAAGACGGGAACTTCACCATGGGATTAACACCCTTATTAAAAGAGACACCGGAGAGCTTGCTTGCTTCTCCCAATCCCCAACTCCCCTTCCCAGCATACACACACCAAGGGAAGGCCACATGAGGACCTAGTGAGAAGGTGGCCATTTGCAAGCCAGGAGGAGAGCTCTCACCAGGAACCAAATTGGCCGACACCTTGATCTTGGATTCCCCAGCTTCCAGAACTGTGAGAAATACATTCTGTTGAAGCCACCTGGTCTATGGTGTTTTGTAATGGCAGGCTGAGCAGACTAAGACTGGCCAGTAAGCTTCCAATACATTCGTATTTTAACTGTTGTTAAAATAACAACAATTGTTATTATTTTCTCTTTTTATTAGGGAGAGAATACATCCCTAATAAATTATTACAGAACTGGCATTTCTAAGATCAATTATATTTCCAAATGAAAATCAAGCTGGAAAGAACCCTGACTACCACTTGGGTCCAGATGTAAGACCTGCCTCCAAGCCTACCTGGCTATTTACAGACCTTCAATGATCTAAATTCTGATTTTTGCCTCTCTATTCTCCCTCCCCAAGTTAGAACATTCTGCTTGGCTTGTCTCTCTGTCTCCTTATTTACAGCTTGAGGTTGAGAGGTTCAGGATGGCCCTGGTTTCCGGGACAAGATAAGCCAATGTTCCCAGGAATCTATCCTGGTTTGCCTGGGACTCTCCCACTTTTAGCACTGAAAGCCGCATGTCCTGGGGACCCTTTAGTCCCAGGTAAACCAGGAGGGTTGATCAACCTACTGGAAGGGCAGGATGCATGAGGTACCTGCTCGCTTCTAGGCTGGCCCCCCCAAGGCAGGACTCAATAGAAACTGTGTGTTGACAGGGCTGAGCAAAGCATCAGCTTCTTCCCCAGCATCTGTCTGGTTGGAATCCTCAGGGCCTTATTCCTGGAAAGAATCCCTGGAGCCATCTTGGGAAGACCACTGTGGAGGTGACATGGGAAGAGCCCATCACCTAAGTCAGCTGAACCACCAATGTGATCAGATGGCTGCGCTGCTAATCTGATTAGTGCTTTGGGGAGCGTATTGGGAGGCAAGAGCCCTGCTGGGAGCCTGTGCTCTGGACTATGGAGCCAGGGGATGGGGGCAGTCCCCACTGTGAGCCACACAAGCTGCCTCCTGTCATTCCCTGGTGATGGCTCCAAGGAGGGTCACAACATGCCTGGAGGATGCCATTGCTCTCATGTGGTTCGAGCCTATGACTCAAAGTCCCTTAGGAAGTCCTCTTATACAGTCAAAGGCTGTGAGGTCAATCTCAGACTTCTACAGCGTATCTGGAATCAGGAAAAGAAGATGCACCGAGAGATGAGAAACCCCCAGGAGATCTGCTGGGGAGCACAAGAAAGGAGGCAGGGAGGTACAGGAAATAAGATGGGAGACACAGACGGAACCTCACCCAGGCACAGGACCACTGTCCTGATCCTGGACATAGTGTCACCTTTCACTGACCTCTAACCTTGACCACACCCCAAAAATCAGTTCTTATCAAATACTGAGATTCTGACTACACACTGACCCTGGATCCCTGACTCCTAGGCAGCCAACAGGAGAGCTGTCCGAGCCTCTTGTCCGTGGGTCTCTCTTCCTGTAAGAGTAGCTAGTGCAGCTCCATGTTCATGCACCCGCTCGGCTGCTTTCTCCCAGCGTCCGTCAATGCCCCAATTACCAGCAAATTGCAAGCACTCGAAGCGACTCTCTCTGCATATTAATTCAGCCAAGCGCATGTTCGTCAGGTAGCCCGGGCCCCCTGAGTGCCCACTGCTGTTATTTGCTCTGCAGAACCAGGTAATTTTCTGGCTGGACCATGGTGGGAAGTTGAAAGGCAGTGTCAGCTTCTCCTGCTCTTAATTAGGGCTGGGCTTTCTCTGGGAAATCGCTGATCATTATCAATGAACTTGTAATTTTATGTCCCAGAATTAGAGAACTGATGATTAAAGAGAAAACTGAGGGGCTGCAGTGCAGGCCCAGCCTCCATAGATCTGGGCTCTCTTTTAATCTCCATAATTTATTCCTCTGTGACCTTTTTCTACAGCTTTGCTGAGACTTTCTGAATTGCAACATCCCCTTCTCTTTGGGAAGGGGAGGGCCGGTTTCCCTTGACTGTCAGCAGTGGCCAGCCCTCCGGGCTGGTGGCTTGTTTGGGGCCTAAGACTTTGTTTCAAGAGGACGCCAAGGGGCTGGCCTGGGAGCTGTCTTTTCTCTTCCTCAGCCCTTCTTGGTCCAAAGTGAGCCTAGGGCTGCATCTGAATCCATTCCTGGGGTGCTTGTTCCCAGGGCAGGCAGAGTTCATGGGGCTCCATCAGAACCATACCAGGATGGCAGAGGCCTCAGCCCTACCTGCCTCCCAATGCTCGTTCCAGACCTTCAAGCCATACCCCTTTGTGGGGCAGAGATGGTTGTTTTACCTGCACCCACTCCCCTTTCTTCTGCTACAGCTTCTTATCCTGGATCTCAGTCCGGTTGTTAGGGCCACACCTTCCACTTTCAGGACAGCCTTGGGGCTCAGCCCCTGCCAATCATCGTCTGCATGTCACTATGGCCACAGGGAGTGGCTCAGGAATGGGCAGGTGATCCAAGGAGGTTCGATGAGGCTCAGTCCTGTTGGAAAAGTGGAAGTCCTCTTTTTGCTGCAATTACTAAGCTGGGAGAAGAGAAAAGGTATACCTGCCAGAGTGTTGTTTGATGACTGGATGTAAAAACCACGTAAGAGGTAACATTCATAGGTGGGTATTGAATACTTATCATGCACTTAGTTTTAAGAGAACATGGGAGACAGATAAGGGGTCAAATATCCTAGAGAAGAAAGAAGGGATATAGTTCATACAGGAAATCATAGAAGAAATATTGGTAAATCTTTAATTGATAACTCTCTAAATTAGTAGACTGCCTAGATCACCCAGGGAGCTTTCTAGATGGAGACTGCTGACTTGTTCAAGCCTGAGGCAGAGTTGCCACCACCCACGTAGCTCTTGGCCCCAGTCCTTCCTTGCACAGTGGGGTCATCGTGGCCCCACAAGTAGGTGTGGTGCCCATGCCCTCTCAGCCCTGCTCTCCTGTGCTCCCTTCTAGTAACTAGAGTCCTACCTCGTCTCTCTGCTCATATCTGTCCCCAGGAAGTGCCATGATGCAGGAGTCAGAGCAGTGAGATTGGAGTTGGGAGACTTGAATCTTCTGGTTGGGTCACTAATAACTAAATGGCTTTGGGCAAGTCACATCACCTATGCAAGCTTCCATTTCCTGGAATGGTTTCAGTGAGCATCCAGGGACCATGGAAACAAATATGAAGGTTGTCATGGACTTGCGGTCTGGTGGCCTAAATCTTCTGAGCTCAAGTCCTTCCCACCCCACCACAGGGAGGCTCTCGTACTTGTCACTTTGTCTCCTTCTCAAACACTCTGGCAAGCTCCTGTGAACTCTGATCCCAACTTGGGGTGTATTTAGGAACTTGAGGAATTGTCCCTCTTCTCCTGATCATCACATCACTTCAGGAAGGACATTTCCCTTTGGTTAATGAGGTTAATAACAGATTTAGTTCAGCGAGGACCTACCTGGGTCCTCTGTAATTTTTGACTTATTGAATCTTGAGCAAACTGAGGCTGAGACCCTGGCACAGTTTTGTGTCGGTCCTGCCTCTAGTGTAAGAAGAAGCCTTACGGACAAAACATATGAGTGGCTTCTGAACCAGAGATGGTCCCTGCTACCATAATGTTGCTAACCAGAGGAAAAAACTCAGAGTTGTCCACAGCTTAAGCTGGAGGGAGCCCCAAGTCTTGGACCTCTTAGCCAAGTCCCTGCTTCTGTCTTGTCCTGAAGTCTCACAGCTTCTCAGCTAGGGCTCAGACCTCACCCCACCTGCAGGCGCTGCCCCTCTGAGGGCTCCAGGGCCAATCCTGGGCCCAGCCATAGGGGTTTTAGCTTTCATCCCCTGTTCTGCGACAGGGTCGGGATGCTCTTTGTAGTTCAGTTCTGACCTTGTGTTTCACTTCCCTTCAGGGTCCTCCACCGTGTTGTATCCTGTGGCTGTGGTCCTATCTCAGGAGTCCGAAATCTGATTCTACTTCCCCTATAACTCTAGTCCTCTTACATTTCATCTGATGTCAATTTTTTTGTGTGTTTTAGCTCCTCTGGGAGCCTGGGTGCTCTTTCTTCCATGGTCCCAGCCTATTTGTACTTTGATCTTCCAACACAGTCTCCTGCTGAGTTAAGCACTGTTCCCAGACAGAATGGGCACTTGGTAAATGGTAATTGGGTGGACGGGTGGAAAATGACTTGGTGGAAGCATGGCTGAATGGCTGGGTGCATGTATGGAGTGAGGAAGTGATGATGGATGTACAAACTGATGGATGCATACGCTGGGGAGTGGATGCATAGATGGGTTCATTTTGGTAATGATGAGCTTGACTTACAGCCCCAGGATCCCCTCTCTGTCACACTCCAATGCCTTGCCAGCATACCCCAGGCCCCTGCCCACCTATCTATACCTTTGCCTGGTGCCCCTGTTCAGTTGTCTGGGGGCATGTTGGCATATCTGACTAGTTTCTGGTCCTCAAATTTGACCATCCCTGTAACAGGCACCTCCAGTAGTGCCACCCATGGTCAAAGTATGGATTAGGGCCTGCATGGATCAATGTCTTATAATGTTGAAAGAGTCAGCCCAGGCCCACCTCCACTCTCTACTTACTCTCCAGATGGGCAGGCCCCCTGCCTCTGACAACGTGCTTTGCTTTTTCCTTTATGAAAAAATAGTCATAGCCCAAATGTGGCTGACGGAGTTTTTGAAAGTCAATATAAAGGAAGCAAAGGAAAGGAGCCAGCTGAGATGGAGATAATGCCTCTGACTAAGGCAGGTCTTATCAAAACAAATCTTTAAAGTGCAGAACCTGGAAGCTAGTACCAGAGGGAACAGAAATCTCTGAGACAGACACTTCTGGGCTGAGCTGCTAACGATGCTGGGACATGCACCCCGACTCCTACTCCTCCTGGCTCTTCCCAGAGAAGCCAGGCTGCTGACACAAAGGGTCTGCGACCTCAGGTCTCTGATCTTCTCTCTCTGGGAACCTAGAACCAGGGCTTTGGGGAGAAACAGTGCACAGCCTGCAAGAATCCCCTGAAAAAAGATGCTCAGGGATCTTGAATTCCCAAGGCGTCTAAGGGGTTTTTCTGGGGCCAAGCCTACATTCCTGTGGAACAGTCAGTGCCCATCTTTCAACTGTGCCTATTACCCACCCACCTCTTAGACTCTCCCTGAAAACAATCCTATCTGACCATAGCCTCTTGAGGAGTTTTTGTGTCTCGACTGTACTCCTCCTGGCTCTCCCTGTTTGCAAGCCCCAGGAAACAGTCCTAAAGCACATACGTGAGATGATGTCACTCCTCTGGTTGAATGTTTTGAGGTTGAGCCGAGGCCCTCAAAAGCCCCTCCTCGCCAACGAGGCAAAGGCAGCATCCTTTAATGCCTTTGGCCATTTGGCCCCGCCCACCCCAGCTCTCACCTATAGGCTGTACCTCAGCTGTGGTTTCTTTTATTTTTATTTGATCTTATTATTTTTATTTTATTTTATTGGGGTACAAATTGCATAACATAAAATTAACCACTAACAAGATTTAAAATGTACAATTCAGTGGCATCTAGTACATTTATAATGTGTAGCCATCACCACTATCGGGTTCCAAAACATTTTCATCACCCCAAAAGGAAACCCTGAACCCACTAACAGATACTCCCCATTCCTCCCCCCCCCCCCCCCCAGCCTCTGGCAACCACAGTCTGCTTTGTTTCTCTCTGGATTTTCTTATTTCAGATATTTTATGTGTGAATGGAATCATCCAATATGTGACCCTTTGGGTCTGGCTTCTTTCACGTAGCAACGTTTTTGAGGTTGTTTCATGTCATAGCGCGTACCAGCACTTCCTTCCTTTTTGTGGCTGAATAATATTCCATCACATGTGCATACCATGTTTTGTTTGTTCAGTCATTCCTTGAGGGACCCTTGGGTCCATCTTTTAGCTGTTGTGAGTAGTTTTGCTGTGCACATCTGTGTACAGGATTTGTTTGAATCCTTGTTTTCAGTTCTTTGGGGTATAAGCCTAGGAGTGGGATGGGTCATATGGTAGTTCTCTGTTTTGAGGAACCACCCTTGCCGTGGTTTCCTGGTGTTCTTCAGACCCACTACACCTTTGATTTCTCTGTGCCTTCACGCGTGCCATTCCCCCTACATATTATGTTCGTCCTCCCTTCTTCCCTTGGGTGTTCTTTGCACACACCGTGTTTCCCTAAAAATAAGACCAGGTCTTATATTAATTTTTGTTCCAAAAGACACATTAGGGCTTATGTTCAGGGGCTGTCATCCTGAAAAATCATGCCAGGGCTTATTTTCCAGTTAGGTCTTATTTTGGGGGAAACATGGTTGTTATCACGTCTGGGTCAAGCTCACCTCACTAATGCCCAGGCAGGTGCTTGTGAGAATTTTTCACAGAGAATGAGTGAAGGGGAGTCCCTGTGTGGGGCACGGGGTTGAGATCTCTGGAGACTTCAACATGCAGGTACTGGGAGACTGTGGCCGGGCTATTGGGGGCCCAGAGTACCCCGAATGGCCTTCCTTGGTCCCTGGGCTGCACTAACATTTATTTTCCTTCCTCTCGGTACACAGTGGCTGGCTGCCGGCTCCACGCTGGCCTTGTCGTGCTTCATTAGGATTGCTTTTGTTGCTACGTGCTGAGGTTTTCACTGTTGCTAGGTTGTCTTTTGTTTCATATATATCTCACCATTTTTTTCCCTGGCAAATAATCAGCACCCAATTAATCCTGAATTTCTCATTGTTTGCTCCAGCTGTCGAGCTCCTTGCATGAGCAAAGAGTGATTGTTCAATGTTTTCCCTGTAATGAACCGTAAGAGGCTTCTAGGTCATTCCTGGTTTTTGAGGAGAAGAGCAAGTGAGAGAGACAGAGACAGACAGACACAGAGACACCCAGAGAGATTGAGAGACAGAGATAAAGAGAAAAAGAAAGAGGGAAACAGAGAGACACAGAGGGGAGAGGATAGATATAGAGAGATACAGAGAAAGAGGCAGAGGCACAAACGAACAGAGACAAAAAGATTTGGAAAGAGACACACGTGTACTTTAATGTCAGAGTCACAGGTGGACGTACAGAGATGCAGAGAGAAACACACTTACAAAGACACACACACACACACACACACACACACACACACAGAGTCACCCAACACATACAGACCCACACAGAAAACACACCAAGACAGAGACACAGAAAGAGAGAGGGAGACACTACAGAGGCAGTGATAGGGAGACAAAAAGAAACACACAGTGAATGATTCTGTGTAGCCCCCTGAGTCCGTGTAGCATAACAATGACAAGAAGTGACATTACCAAGCACCCACCATTGCCTGATGCAATGACAGGAGCAACTCAGGTATCGCCTCCTTTGATACTCACAAAGTCCCTGGGACATATCCGCTCTCCAGGCCAGGAAACTGGTGGATAGCATGAGCGTGGCCACACAGAGAGCAAAAGGCAGGATGACATTTTGAACCTGGGTTTCTTTGCCTTCAAAGCCCAAGTTCTTAACCTTTATACTCTAATAATCCCCAGAACACCTGCCCTTGGATTCTTCTACGTAACAGCTGTGCAGCCACAGGCAAGCCCCTTTGCCTCTGCAGGCCAGCCCCTGGGGGCTGCAAGGGGGCTGGCGGATTCCAGGGTCCTGCATGTGGTCACTGTCTCTCAGAGTCCCAACCCAGGCTCCCGCTGATGGGCTTACTCAGATTCTGCTTCTGGGACTTTCCCAGCCTCCTACCTTCTGGTGGGCTGGTTCCTCCATATTATTAGGAAACCCACTGGCACCCTCTCCCCTATTCTTTTTTTTTAAGGCTTTCATTATTATGTCAAGTTGCAGGTGGCCTTGAACAGAGAAAGAGGCAAGGGGTTCATTCCTGGAAAGCAGGAGCGTGTTGGCTTTGGGAAGAAGAGGGCAGTTTGGAGCCAATCTATGTAGGAGGCTGAGACAGCGCCACAGGTTAAAGCACATGAACAAGGGCATCTTGGGGCCCACATTTGGCAGGACGCCCTGTCTACTCCCAGGGCACAGTGGGTGTCAAAGAGGAGAGACGAACTCCTTTCTGCTTCTGTGTCGTGGACCCAGGTGGGTGTGGATTTACTTCCACCACCCAGAAATGGGTGTTTGGCTTTTCACTATCTAACATACAATATAGTTTCTTATTTATCTGATTTGTCTGTCTCCCTTTTTAGAATATAAGCTCCATGAAAGCATGGATTCTGCCTGTTCTTTTTTAACTGCTGAACCATCTACTGGGTTTGTATATAATAACTACTTCATAAACGTTTGTTGAGTGAATGAATGTAAGCTATAGTGATTCTCAGACCCTCAGAATTACCAGTTTACTCTCCTCTGCTGGAGGCTGGGTAGGGGCATCTGTGGAAGCTGGAGGACCCTCATGATCTCACTCAAAAAAACACTACAGAAGCTGCAGTGAGCTTTTGAGCTGCAACATTCGATTTGTGTTTTAGAAAGATGGCTCTGGAGGCTGCGTGGAGGGCAGATTGGGAGACAGAGCTCTGAGAAGGCGAGCATGGTGTCATTCGACACCTGGAGGCTTCAGGACCTACAAAATTGCTGTCAAAATGGGAAAATGCTACAAACTTCAACCAAACTGTCAAGTTCACCCACATTTTTTTTTCTCTTCTTTTTTTCAGTTAAAGATCTTGCTTGCTTGACCGGTTTTTCCAAACTCCCAGAGCTCTCAGGAAAGTCAGTCAATATGGCATTATTGTCATTTGGGGAACAGTAAACCTTTGAAAAATGCCTTTTGCGTTTTGGATTTATGGAAACCGTTTGAACTGTGATGAGTCTTGAAGAGCACGTTGAAACATAGTGTTTTGATTTTCTCAATAATTTCCTGAGGATCATTAGAAATGGGAATTCAAGAGCTGGGATGGATTTTTTCCCACAGGCAGCATGCTTGTCAAGAAGCATGATTTATCTGAGCACTTCAAAGAGGATGCACGGAACAGCCAAATATGTCCGTCCACTCAGCAGTTTTGAGGCAGCTAGTTCCTGAGGCTATGGGTCTGCCCATATCCAAATGTAAAAAAGTCTGGGCAAGAGCCTGTCTCAAGGTCGGACACACTGTAGCTCAGCTTGCCACTGGGTGGGTCACGGATCTTTCACACCTGGGGTGAGCCACTGCCACACCCACCATGAGTCACCTCCCACCATTGCACAGAGCCAAATTAGACCAGGTGACCTTCAAGCATTCACCTATCCTTTCATATTTGGGGATTTGGGGTTCAACTGCCAACTCATTATTTCAGTTTGGACCTTTCTAGTCAGTGACCCAGATGGCTCTGGGAACGTGGAAGTTGGTACAGTTGGCCAATGTCAGATCTGGGATTATACAGGCTAGGGTGGCATAGGAGGGAGTGAAAAGAGAACCAATGCACTAGTCCTTTTATTTCTTCTCCAAGGAAGGCTGGGAAGGGCATCTCCAAGGGTATGGCGGAATCTATGATTTTGCTAGAAGATGCTAATGAGAAAGTAGTGGGTGCCTGAGGCCCTGGCTAGGGTCTTGGGCATTGCCATCCCTAGGCAGCTGGCTTGGCATTTCATTTGCATCAGGAAGGAGACCTGTCTTCTCACTAGCCTCTCCAGCAGGGTCCTCACACATGCAGAAAGTTCACACTCTGAGATCCTGTGCACACTGTTCCTCCCCATCAACTGCACCTGGTCTGAACCTACTTGCATTTTAAGATTCAGCACAGGGCATCCTCCTCCGTGCTTCCCAAGACCCGTCCTAGCAGAGGTAGTGGCTCTGCCCACCCTCTGTACAGCCCAGATCACACTGTAATTTTGCATGTGTCTGCCTTCCCAAGAAGACGTGAGGGTGTGGGAAAGGTCTTATTTATTCTGTAGCTTTAGAACCAGCATAGGCCAGGCCCACAGTGAATGGTGGTTGAATTTTCTTTACTTGGAGTCCACATACCTGAGTTCGAATCTTTCCTTCACTGTTTGTTACTTCAGTGACCTTGGATGAGTCACCTGGCAAACCTTCTTGCATGTTTCGTCACCTCTGTACCTGACCTGGTGAAGGCTGAATCGGCGGTGTGTTGGAATGGGCTCCTTAAATTGAAAAACACCACATACATAATATCATATGCCACATATAGCTCTAAAAGCACTTCCCATATATTAAGACTAAATTTTCCCAACAACCCTATGAGCTAGATACTACTGTTATCATCTTCCCATCATACACATGAGGTAACTGAGGCTCAGATATTAAGTCCCTTGCCTGAGATCACACAGCTGGAAAACGGCATCCCTGGGATTTGAAACCGTATAATGCGGCTCCAGAGTCCATGTGCTTGACTATAATTAAGCCTCTCAGAGGATGTTGCTATTTATTGAGAACCCACTGTGTGTCAGCACTTTATTTCAATTAGTCCACACAGAAACCCACTCAGTATTATTTCTCTCATATGAGAGATGAGGAAATTCAGACTCAGAGAGGTTAAGTAACTTGTCTAAGGTCACACAGCTAGTTATGTGGCAGAGATGGGATTCTAGTTGACATGATTGTCCTATTACTCTCCCCTCCCCAACTCCTTAAATTTTACTGCAGGAGAAACTGAAGCCCAGAGAGCAGAAATGTCTTCCCAAAGCTATGTGACAGATGAGTAGTAGAGCTGGGATATAAACCCAGCTTCAATTATGTATTGCTTTGTAACAAATATCTGTAGCCAAACCTTAGCGACTTAAAACTACCATGACTATTTATTTCTCATGATTTGGTGGATTGATTGGCTGGCCGTCCCTCTGCTGGTTTGCTGGGCTAATGCATGCAGCTGTGTTCCCTGGATGGTGGGTAGTGCTGGGTGTCCGAGCTGGCCTCACTCACAAGTCAGGCAGGGTTCCTAGCTGGTTCTGGCCGGGGCTTCTTGGTTCCCCTCCATCTGGGCTTCTCGGTTCCCCTCACCCTCCCATAGGCAAGATTAGCTCTCTTACATGGCAGCCTCAGGGCAGAAATGGGGTGAAAGGAGAAATGCAGGGCATCTTAAGTTCTGGCCAGAATTGGCACGCACATCCCTTGTACCGAGTTCTATTGGTCAAACCTAGTCACAGACCAGCCAGGATGCAAGGGGGGAGAATATAGACACTGCCTCCTGAAGGGGAAACTGCAAAGTCACAGTGTGAAAGAGCACAGAGAGGTTGGGTCAGCCTTAGAAACAACCTTCCTGGTGCTCTCTGATGCCCAGCCCAGTGCCCTCTGCACAGTTGGAGTTTTCCTTTCCTCTCTAGCCCATGTCTCGTGACAGGTCACTGGGCTAGATGACCTGGTTTCATGTAGCATGGGTTTTTTCTTGAGAAGTCAGCGAGTACAGGGCTCAGAAAAACCTCAGCCTCCTGCAATTTGCCTTTCCCTTTCCGACCGCTTGGAAATGTGATGGCCACATTTGACCTTGGGTGTCCCTGTGGATTTGAGGCATCTTGGTGTCTGCCCTCTGCACAGCTGGCCTGGAAAGGCCTTATGGCTCTAATATCACACTCTGGGATGACCCAGCTTCACCCCATGGGCCTCTGACCCACTTTCTGGTCCTAGCCACCTGGCCCTACACAGAAGGTACTTTCTCAGCAAGTGAAGTACCCTGGCAAACCTCCACGGGCCAAAATGACAGAATATTCCCAGCTAAGTGGGGAAAACCTGGAAGAACCAGATGGGGTTAAGTGTCCAGGGTAATTAAGAAAAATGTGAAAATCTTGGTTTATTGTGTTGTTAAGGCTGAGAGAGACTCTGGCCCCAGGGGGATGGCCAGCAGCAGAGCGTCCACCTTGCACTGAGTCCAAATGAGCAAAACTGCAGTAAGTATTTACCTTAGGCCATTTAGGCCACCCACAAACAGTGCAA
This sequence comes from Rhinolophus sinicus, assembly GCF_057876585.1. Classification (NCBI taxonomy): domain Eukaryota; kingdom Metazoa; phylum Chordata; class Mammalia; order Chiroptera; family Rhinolophidae; genus Rhinolophus; species Rhinolophus sinicus. Next base: position 15,742,462 of record NC_142512.1, read on the forward strand.
AGGTGCAAAGGTGTGCAACAAATGAGAAAGACCATGTTTTAGGAAGGGTTTGTACCATGGGAGGGGGTGTGCTATTTTGGGGGGTGGAGAGTGAGGAGAGAAGACATATAACCCATTAACCATGACACACAACAAAATGGGGGAAGCAATTCTACTTCTGGGCCTAAAAGAATTGGAAGCAGGGTCTCTAAGAGATATTTACATAGTCACGTTCATAGCACCATTATTCATACTGGCCAGAAGGTGGAAGAAACCAAAGGAGGAATGGGCAAGTCAAGTGTGGTATATACATACACACAATGGAATATTATTCAGCCCTAAAAAAGAGAAACTCGGACACATGCTACACATGGATGAACCTTGAGGACACTATGCTAAGTGAAATCAGCCAGTCGCAAAAGGAGAAATATTATAGATTCCACTTGTATGAGGTCCCTAGAATAGTCAAATTCATAGAGACAGAAAGTAGAATGGTGGTTGTCGGGGGCTGAGGGATGCGGAGTCGGGAGTTAGTGTTTAATGGGGAAAGAGAGACAGCTACCAGAGGGTTCTGAGCAGCGGCGACATGGTCAGAAACGGATTTTAACAAGAAGTTTCTGACCTTATGGTGGCTGAGGAATAGCTGATAAATGGGAAGGAGAGTGTCCAGAGGCAGAGAGACTGGTTCTGAGATTGTTCTTTTGACAGTAAAACATGATGCTAGAACAGGGCAGAGGCAGCAGGAAAGGGAGGGGGAGAGTGTGTTAATCACACATACACTATGCACTTCAGTTCTTCAAAACCCCACTTGGAGGTAGAAATTGTCTTTGCCATTTCCTAGATAAGAACATGAAAGTGACTTCGCCAAAGTCATGGGACCAGGTTCACAGCCAGGATGTGAACTTGGGTTTATTTGTCTGCAGAGCGCCTGCCACTTCCTGTACAGCACACTGTGATAGCTTTTGCTTGGGTGGTGTCCGGCTGGATCCAGATGTGAGGATAAAGAAAAGGTGAAGTTTTGGAGGTTTAAGCCATGGTGGTGGGTCCTTACTCTGAGAGAGAGAAGTCTGGACAGAGCAGGTTTGGACCCAGCGGGGTGTCCCCGTGGCAGCACTCAGCCAGCAGTGGACTTTGGGTCCTGGAGCCTGGAGATCATGTGTGGGTGTGAGAGTCTTCAGGGTACACCTGATCTCTGACACAAAAGGAGTGAAGAGATGAGGAAGGGAAGAGAGAGTGGAGAGGGAGGGAAGGAAGAGGCAAGCGAGCAGCGGAGAGAACAGGTGAAGAGAAAAGCTGCGAGCATCTTGTGGAGGCCAGTACCCACCACCCACGGTCAAAGGGAGGAGGAAGGAGATGTGTGAAGGAGACGAGACTGAGGGTGGAGGCAAGTGAAGTGCAGGTGTGTGAGATGGAGGAGAGGCAGGGAGAAGGCAACAGGGGAGTCAGGCCAGGAAACGGGGAGAGGAGGAGATGACTGCAGTCAAATGCTGCAGTGAGCGGAGGAGGATAAGGCAGAGCGGTCGCCTCCAGATTGACCGTGGGCGGCTGGGCGGTGGGTGACCTTGCAGAGCTGCTGAGGAAGGTGGGCTGCGACACTGCAGATGCCTGGGGTGGGGACTGCGCCGGACCTTCCCCAGAGAGTCTTCTGTGAGCCCTCAGACCAGGACTCTCTATGCAACGTCTTTCTGTGCAAGTTATTTTTGCTGTTAACACACGTGGTCGTGTCTGGTAATTATAGGGTAAAAGGAATTAAGAAAGACATAATTTCTCCCCCCATCAAAGCCTGACTGTTTTACATCTCCACCTCACACTGGCAGCCAGGCTTTCTGCCTTCACAGGTGCCACTTTGATTTCAGTCACGTAGGAAAGGAATTTGAAACACTTTCAAAGTGATTAAAGAGAGGAAGCTGTTGCAAATTTGGGCTAAATGCGATAATCACATTAACTGTTTATGGCCAGGGGGCTTTCAGGTGGGAAGTCCCTGTGTGAGCTGGGCGGCAGGGCTGGAGCTGGTCGGAGCAATGGTGGCAGAGGTGGTGATGGCATTGCAGGTACGGATGGGGGTGGGCCCAGGTAATCATAACGTTAATAATAATAGTTATTATTATTATTACAGCGACTGTTTATTGAGTATTCAGTGTTCTCCCCTTTAACCTTCACTGAAGCCCCATCACATGGGAGTTAGGATCCTCGTACCAACGAAACCAAGGTCCAGAGAAGTTCAATCTTTTGTTCAAGATACAGACCTGGGAAGTGGCAGAGTTTGGATGGGGAGTCAGTCCTGTCTGATTATATAAGTCATTCAGCTGCTCTCTATGGCATCCCGAGATGTCCCTTTTTCATGTTTAGTGCAATAGATCTGGACTAAGCAGATGGGACCCTGGCTAATTATTCCCCCAATGCTCCTGGACATGAGGGAATTCATGAAGCTCACCCCCTCTTTGGGGAACACAGGCTCAGGGAGGGAGGTACAGAGGCTAAACGTGCCATCCGGAGGAAAGATGGAGAGAGTTCACGGAATGAGGGTCCAGGTGACCAGGTCCATGAGGAGAGTCCAGGAAAGTTGAGGTGATGTGGTCCCATCTTCCTCTCTGATGGGATCCTGCTGTGGCTCTGGTGATGGCTTCTCCACCCTAAGCAATGCTGAGCTCTGGGTGTGGGTCCTAGGAGCCCTTCCACTACCTTGTGTCCTCCCCATACGGGAAACAAATCCACACATCTGTCTCCTTCCTTGACATGTCCAAGCACCGCCGTTTTCTGGAATGAGCAGGAGTCTTGGATGTCTTCATAAAGCAACTTCAGTTTTCCTGTTTTAAACCCACTCAGTGGGCTTGTTTCCCCTGCTACTGATGAGATTCAGGAGGCCCCACATTCCTCTGCTCACCCTTCGACCCCCAAAAGTCCTATGCTCACCTTTACCCCCAAGATAGTCTCAGTTCAAGAATTAGAATGTCCAGGCTGGGTAATACCCAAAGCTCCAAGCTGAATTTAAAGATCACAATCAGAAAAGGGAGTTCAGAGAGATTTTTCTCTCTTTACTCTCTGTATTAGTTTCCAACGGCTGCTGTAACAAATTATCACCATGATAACAGCTTAAAACAATACAACTTTCTTATCTTACAGTTCAGAAGTCTACAATGGGTCGGCAAGACTGCATTCCTTGGAAGGAATCTAAGGAAGAATCTGTTTCCTTACCTTCTCCAATTTCTAAAGACTGTCCATATTCCTTGGCTTGTGGCCCACAAATCACGCCAACCGTTGCTTCCATTGTCACATCTCTTTCTCTCCAGGGCATGCTTTCCTGGCAGTGAACCCCCTAATTTCAGCATCTTTTGCAAAGTAAATAGACTGAGATTTTTCAAAATCATTTCTCATAACAGTCCTTTCCTCAATTTTTCTCTTTTTTTTCCCCTCTCATTTTACTATAAGCAGCAAGAAGAAACCAGGCTGCACCTTCAACACTGCTTGGAAATCTCAATGACACGTGCAAGTTCATCGTTCACAAGTTCTGCTTTTCACACAACTGTACCACACAGTTCAGCTATGCTGTCTGCCGCTGTAGAACAAGGATCCCATTTCCTCCAGTTTCTCATAGCATGTTCCTGCTTTCCTTCTGAGCCTTCACCAGAAGCATCTTTAACATTCCCATTTCTGCCAACAGTCTGCTCATCATGATCTAGATGATTCAGGTTTTCTTACCCTTCTCCTAACTCCCTTCTAGACCCTCATTGGCCGTCTTTAACATCCATATTTTTACTAACAGTCTGTTCAAGACAATCTTGGCTTTTTTTTTTTTTTTAATCATGTCCTTTAATATTCTTCCATCCTTTACCCACTGTCCATTTCCAAAGCCACGTCAACGTTTTTGGGTATTTGTTACAGTGGCACCCCACTTCCAGATACCGAAATCTATATCAGACAGAGTTCGACCAGAGAAGCAGAACCAGTGGTAGATACATATTAAGAGGTTTATTGCTCAGAATTGGCTTATGTAATTGTCGGGCTGGGTAGGCAGGGCTGAAATCTGTAGAGCAGGCCTTCAGGAGGGCAGGGTAGAACTTACTGGTGTGAACTCTCTGCTCTCTTTGCGTGGAATTTCTTCTGTACAGAAGTCTCAGCATTGCACTGAAGGCTTTCAGATGATGGAACCGGGCCACTCAGATTTCCTAGGGCAGTCTCCCTTACAGACAACTGAATATGAACTTCAGTCATATGGCTGCAAAATACCTTCACAGCAATGCCTCAATTAGTATTTGATTGAATAATTAGGGACTGTAGCCTAGCCAAGTTGACACATAAACCGGACTGTCACTCTCACTCTCCCCTCCTCATCTCGTTAGCTAATGGGGCTCTTGAGTGGGGTCTGGAGGTGTGGGCTGGGGCAAGAGAAGAGGTCAGAGGGCAGGAATGGTCCTCATGACTTGGGGGTGTGGTTGGCAATTATTTTCTCTAGTGTTGGCTGCTGTTTACAAACTGGCCCTTTCTGTCCTGGGTGCTTTTGAGAGTTTTTAGTCCCCTAATACCAGCAAACTTTGCTGGATAATGCTGTGTAACAAAGGGCTCCCAAACTCAGTGGCTTCAAAACCAGCATTTATTCTCATGGTTATGGTTCTGCAGGGTGACTGTGATTCTGGTGGGTCAGCTCCAGGCTGTGAGTCTGGTTCATGGCTCCTCCATATTTATTCAGTCGCCCAGGCCCAGGTTCAGTGGCCATCTGGGCACACTGGAGGGCAAGAAGGCAAATTTACCCAAGTCAGCACATTTGTGGTCCCTGGTTTAGTAACACACTGTTGGCCATAGCAAGTCACTGGCCCAGCTCAAAGTTGAGGGGTATGACAGTTGACCCCGTTCGCCACTACACCATATACAGGGACTGACTATATCATTATTTTCTAATGGGACCTGTAATTCAGTATGTCTCCCTTATCCCAATTCTGGGGTCTCTTGTACCAGCCCCTCTCTGGTGGGCAGTTTTGGTGTTCCCTAGGCCTCTGAGTCCTGCTAATCATCTTCCTCACAGATTGTCTTTGGGGTCCCATTTTCCCTCCAGGCAGCTCTCTTGGGGAAATTTCTTTCAAGACTACTCTGAGCTGTCTCACCTAAGCTCTCTGCTACCACAGGCCACTTCAGCCAACCTTTTGCCTTTAGATTGTTCAGATACAAGTCAGACACCAGTCCACTGTGTCCCCAGTTTCTATGGGGATGTGTAGTAGGTAGTCTTGGAGCCTCTTGCACTAGCAGCCCTCATTCCTCTTCCAAGAGATCCCGTGGGTCCCCGTGCCTGGCAGGGGTTCCATTTGTGCAAAAAGAATCAATTGCCAAGTTTGGAGTAATTGGGTGTTTTTTTCTCCAGTCACAGTCATTTTTCTCTTTCTCAGTCAAGCATGTCCCCCATGCTGCCTGCATTTTGCAGGACACTGCGTTTGTATTCAGAGATGAGACGTTTCCTGTCAGCTCTGTTGTGCTCCACTGGGCTGGCTGTGGTGTGAGCTGTTCATTAAGACTGCCTATTATCTCAGATTCCCTTCAGTTCCTCAGAACAATTTATTCCCCTGCTGAAAGACCAGAATCTTGGCTCCCTAAGCCTCAAGTCCGGAAGCTTTGGGCACGCGGGCACCCTAAGAGTAGGGCGGCAGGTTCTGGCTGCTGGCTGACTGTGTGGGTTACACCACGTCCCACAGAGGATTAGTTTGGGCAATCACAGGGGTGAGTGTGAACACTGATTACATCTGCAGGTACCAGCGAAATGAAATGAAGTGTAACTATATAATGTTAGGCAAATTTAAAGGATTGTTATTTCTACTGGGCCAGATTGCTACTTCCCAGCGTAGAAGAGTAACCTCTGAGGTCAAATCCAAATTGCCTGTTTTATGCTTCTGTGCCTCCAACTACAATACAAGAACGCTTTCGGCTGAAGTAGCGGGTCTTGTGGCCAGCCATCTGCGCCTCTTTACTGTTCCCCCCCATTAAGCCCCCTCTAAGTGGTGGCCTAGCATGGCCCAGCCGGGTATCTTGCATCTTTCATCTGTGACAGGAGGAGAGGGTGATCATCCCTTAGGGGAGAGAAGTGGGCTCACGTGGCTTCCCACCTGCTTCTGAGCTTGGAAAGTTCCACAGCTCAGCAGGTTCTGCTGGCCTCAACAGGGGACAGTCTTCTAATGGCCTCACCTTGCCTGACCCTTCAGGTCCCAGGAGGAATAATCCTCGCTGAAGCCTCACACTGACGTGGATGCGTCTTCCTCTGGGCTGCCATGGTGTTTGCTCATCTGTTTGCTATGACTTGTGCACATGGTGTTGTAGTTACTTGTGTATTTATCTGTTTCTCCTTCCAAGCTGTGAGGAACCCCAGGCCTGGCTCTGATGTATCTCTGGGTCCCCTGACACACAGTAGGAGCTCAGTGAATGCTGGCTGAAGAGGTGGAGACGAGGAGAGGAAAAGAAACATCTCCTTTCCTCTCAGCATCTAAGGGGCCCAACCCGACTTCCAGGTAAGGCTGAAATACAGCCTTGTTGCAGGGTTTTCGTGGTGATGCCACATGGCTGGGTGTTTGGCAGTGGCTTCAGGGTGCTGAGTTGGACATTGTTCTTCGGTGTCTAGGGGCACCACAGCCTCAGCCCATCTCATCACAGCTTTGCTTTCCTGGTGGTGGAGCAGATGTCTAGCAGAATTGACGGGTAGCTGACTGCCTCAATTAGGCAACATAGGCTCCTGGATGGAACATTTTTGCAGAAAAGAAAATTATCGAGTCATCCAAATGATGAATTGACACTTTTTAAAAAACTGTTTTGACTCCCTCTGGAAATTCATTCCCTGGGGCCACTGGTGATATGTGCAGCTGCCTGAGGAGAATAGGGTCTGTTCACGGAAGGCAGGAGCAAACACCCCTGGTGTGTTTTGGGGGACAGTCAGAAGGTAGGAGTTCTAATGTCAGTTCTTGCATTGCTTTGTGACCTTGAGCAATTCCTTTTTTTCTCTTGGGACCTCAGTTTCCCTACCTGTAGAGTGGAGTGGTTAAGAGTATGGAATCTTAGGCCAAATTGCCTGGGTTCAGATTCCAGCTTGCTTCTTTCTAGCCGTCAGACCTTTGGAAAGTTACTTTTTCTGAAAAAATGGGTCCAATAATAATGCATCTACTTTATAGGATTATAGTGAAAATTACACGAGTAAATATGTGTAAAATGCTTAGAACAGTGCTGGCACACAGTGAGTGCTATGTAAATGTTTACTGTAGATATTTTCTTCATTGTAGCTGTCACTGTCATCATACGACTAGGTCATTAGTCCCAAATGTGGGTCTCTGGACTGGGGCTGATCTGTGAGGGAAGCTTTCACCAACTAGTCTAAGTGAGAACCAAATGTCCATGTAATATGTGTGTATTGTTACCAACATTTCTATTTTTGGAAAGTTAGCCTTTTTTTTAAAAAAAAAAAATAAAGTCCTTCCTATTCTTTTAATGCTACATTGTCATTCTTAAATGAAATATAATTGTAGATGTTAAGAAAAAGTCCTATCTGGCAAATCAAGAAGCTGGTTGTTATGTAGAGGGTTTTAGACATCATTTAGTCTAGTTTACTCATTCTCTGCATGAGGCGGCCCTGATCAGAGGGCAAATGACTTGGCCAAGGTCATGAGACAGAGTGTCAACCCACCAAGGAGCTGAGGGGTAGCCCTGGTCCTTGTTTAGGTTTAAAGTGGCTACCTCCAAAAGAAAGGAAGGAAGTGTCTATGAAAACTAAGTGAAATTCTCTTCAAATCATCAGTACGTTAGAAAGTATCACTAGGAGAAATTGTAAAAGTTTAGGTCAACTCCATTGGACTCTGCTGAACACCAATTAAGGCCATGTTGCGTGTCTGACCGCTGCTGCCACCTCCCTGCCCTACATGCCAACATACTGGTTGTGCACTTATGAAGCGCCAGACACGGTGCTAAGCACTTCACATGGATTAGCTCACTCTCTTCTCGAAAGTAGGAGATATGCACCATTAGCCCCATTTTGCAGAGGAAGAAACTGAGACTTGGAGAAGTGTGGTAACTTGCAGTCACATAGTCAGAGGCGGAGTGGAGAGAAACCCAGGTTTGGCTCCAAAGTTGGGCTTTCAACCCCCTTGCTACGCAGCCACGAAGGCTCTGGACATGCCCTCTGGCTGTATCCCAAATCGGTCATTAAGTGTGCATTCACAAGTGTGATTACTCCATTCATGTCCTCTCCTGGGGGGAACAGAGCGTGAGTGCCTTTTGCTCATCTCTTTCTCCCTAGCACCCAGGGCAGTGCCTCACACAGAATAACTGCACACTGAATTCTTATTGATTGAATGAACGAGTGAGTAAATGTCTTGAGAATCACCTAGGGAAGCTGGTTCAACATCGGAATCTAGCTCCCACCCCACCCCAAGGTTCTAACACAAGAACTTGGGAGGGGCATACAAATTTGCCGTTTTGGGCAATTCTGGTGCCCATGACCCATAGACGGCTTTCTGAGAAACAAAGTGGTAGGGAAGTGAACTTTCTGACCATCGCAGGGCAGGGCAGGGGCAGGGTGGGAGGGGGGAGTTGGTATTTTATTCTGTGGGCAAGGGGGAGCCACTAAAGGTATTTGAGGAGCGCGAGGGAAGCCATCCAGAGCTGTGCTTTACAAAAATTGCCTGATGGCTATGCTTGTCTCTTTGCCTAGGGATGATGCTCCCCTCCCGCCCCCACCATTTTTTTTTTTTTTTTTTTTTTCAACAAGACTGATTCTGAACAAGAACGATTCATGACAAATTGTCAGGCTGCAGCATGGAGCGGCCGTTCACTTCAGCCTTTTGCTGCCTCTCTGACAGCAGGCAGGCCATTAGGGGCTCCCTGCCCTTCCGAAATGGCTTGTTAGCGCATTTAAGCCCTTTGTATGAGGCTCTCCCAGGCTCTCCGGGGCGCTCCTCTGCTGTAATTGGGCCTTCACTCTGTTGCACTTCCTGGCCACAGAGCTTGTTAGCTGTCAGGCAGGACTGAGAATTTGTGGAATGGCCAGTGAGGCTCATTTCTCACAGTCAAGCTGCCATATGAGCACCCCACGAAAAGGCTCCAACACCCAGGGATGTGCCAGATTGTGGAGGAGGAGAGAGGAGTTAGGGTTCAACCCGGGAATGGGGTGCATGACACAATGGAGGTCCCACCCCTGGGATTTCTACAGAGCTCAGTTCAGTTCCGTGCACATTTGCTGAATGTCTGTGTTTCAGTGCTGGATTTGACGCCAACGCAGTTACTATAGGGGAACAATGACAGCTTCTTGCAGTCCCTGCATGTTTTTTAGAAGGAGGCGCCTCTGAGCAGCACATAAGCATGAGGGGAATGACTCCACTAGAAGGCAGCTGGCGGCAGTGTTGGAATTAGAACTCAGCTCATCTGCTGCCCAGTGGAGAAAGCCCAGGCTGCCATGGTCCTCGCTCAACGGTAAAGGGACATTGTGAATCCCTGAGCCAATTGGGGCTCCAACATCCTGAATTTTAGGAGAGGATCCCATGTGTTTTTCTTTCTGCTTCTTGGCTGACATTACTGAAGTGACTCTAGGCTCCACAAAGATGCCTCGGACCAGGGACTCAGGGAAAAAGTGTATTTAAGGGAACGAGAGGAATCTTTGTCAAAAGAGAATAGAAAGTAATTTGCAAGAAGAGGAAGAGAAGACAGGAAGCGTCCGCATCCTCAGCTTTGCCAGTGTCCTTGTAGACTTGAGCTAGGACAGGTGGACAGAGACTGTGGAAGCACAATAAAGAGTGATGGGAAGTGGGTGGACACACAGTCTCAGAGGAGGGTGATGTGGGTATTTATAACCAGAGCCAGGAGAGTAGGTATTTATAACCAGACTTTGCTCATGGTTTTTACTTTCTTGCCACCACCGCAACCAGCCCTATGTCTTAGATCCATACTCTGCCCTTCTCTGACCTGTTCTGTGCCCCACAAGCTGTCTGTTGGGTTTGGCCAATGAGGCACCAATAGGAGACTAGAGAGCATGGGGGAGGGAGGAGAGAGAGAGAGAGAGAGAGAGAGAGAGAGAGAGAGAGAGAGAGAGAGAGAGTTTTCCTCAGACCCTCCCTGCTTTGGGCAGTGTTTCTGGAAATTGTTGGATCCTTCCATGTCCTGTCTGGTGGCCCTCTTCTATGGCTCCAGCTCTCACTCCAGTAACCTTGTTTCCTCCCTCTGCCCCTTAAAGCTCATGGGTGGTGATGCCTTCCCCTGTTAGACTGTGGTACTTTATCATTCCCACCCAGAGCATCATTTGGGCCTTTTCGTTTGCATCGTCTCAGTTGGATTCTGTGACCACTGAGACCTGACTGATACTGAGCTCTTGTTCCCTGGGCTTCCTCATCTTGGCTATGGCTTTGTTCCTCAGACGATGACCTGCATCTGACTTGCTCTGGCCTTGGGGAAGTTCTTGGCACAATGAAGGGATAGGGTGGAAGCTGTATAGGGGAATAATAGGCTTATGGAGAAGAGCTGGTGGGAGAAGCCTTGAGGCCAGCCAGCCCCCACGGCCAGGCTCAGTGGGGTCTTCAGGGCACTTCTTAAGAGGAGACTGTGTGGTACCCCATTTTTGGCAGGCCTAGTTGGCAGGCCCGGTTGTTATAATTAAAGATCCTTTCGATGGAGGAAGACCCAGATCAAAGCAATCTTATGGGAAAGACACAGTTGGTCTTTACAATGTCAGAGTAACATTCCTGATAAGATTATCAGAGACCTGTTGAAGAATTTTGATGTGGGAAACATTTCCCTTGAGGCTAGAAGTACGATACAAGCAATTAAGGCTGAAATTGAGAAATAGCAGGTTGTGAGGCCTATAAAGTGGTTTGCTTGTGGGATGACTTGGTTGGGAGGACCATTGAGGAGCAAACTCTTCTGCTCTGAATGAAAATTCCAGGGAGGGACTCATGTGGAGGCCAAATGAATCAAAGATTCAGAAAGTCCTTGGGCCAGAGGGGTGGAAGGTGTGTCACCTATGAGATGTAACAGCATCTGCTTGAAGGAGAAGAAGGAAGCCAGGAATGAAGGAAATCTGCTCCTTTCCCTTGTTCTACCTACCATCTTAACTAGTGTGGCCAGGCACTGGGGCACATGATCCAGCTGCAGACATTGACACTGAAGGTTCAGTTGGGAGACACAGCCCAGAATCTGATGGGCATGACAAACTTGGTCTTGACTTTGTCAAATTAGACTGGAGTTTCTAAAAGGAAGTACTATATCTTTTAGCAGGTTTTTCTTATGTCTGTTGAACACAATGTCAACCATATTCAAGAGGAAAGCTTGTTGGCCTCCTAGTATATTTCCAGCCTTAACTGTTAAATTTTTTTTGTGTTACCAAGTTACCAAATATTTGTCCGTTAGCTGTCTGGAATGATGTAGAATAGACTGGGATTGATCACAGCAAATTCAGATGGCTGTTGCTTTATAGAATGAGTTCTATTTTAGCCAAGATGGTGGCAAAACAAATCTCTGTAAAGTGAATCCTAGCTCCCCATTATCTTCTATTATTAAGTCAGAGATGTATTATTATGAGGATTTAATGACTGTTCACTGTGTGGACACACAGAGAGGGTAACAGTATAATGAATGTGGGCCACTGATGAACATTCCACAAACTGTTGCAGCGTTCTCAGGGCCTATGGACACTGATATCTGAGGTTTTAAGCTGACAGGAGAGCAAGACACACTTCCTCTACCACAGATGTGGATCCTTTCATGGGCTGTGGATTACATTTCTCCAATGAAGACCAGAAGAGACATTTAGGGAAGGACAATGGCAGAACCCATTACGCTGATGAATTCCTAATTTCTGGATTGTGGAGCTCCTTTTTCACACGGATCCTTGCCAAGTCCCAGCTGAGAAATGTCTTCACAGCACAACTTATACCAAATCTATTAGGAGGTGTAAGAATTACCTTCAAAGCACTGTCATTAAGTCACATCACATTCTTTTTTCTCTAATAATTCAACACATAATTTTTGAGTGACTATTATATTGTACGAGGTGCTGGGGATATAATAGAAAACAATAAAGACATCTACCTTCAGGGAATTTATATTCTGGAGACACAGATGGAAAAAAATGAATAGATATATAATATAATGGCAGGTAATAAGTGCATTGAAGAAAAGTGAAGCAAGAGTGACAGGAATTGTTGCTATTTTAGATGAAGTGGTCAGAGAGGTCTCATCTGAGGAGGGACCTTGAAAAAGCCATGAGAATACCTGAGAGAACATTTGGGGCAAAGGGAACAGCAAGGACAAAAGGCCTGATGTGGGAGCATGCTTGGTTTGTTTGAGGAAGGACAGGAAGGCAGTGCAGCTGGAATAGAATGAGCAAGGCCTGGCGTAGGAGGCAACAAAGTCAGAGAGACTACATCACTTTCCTCTTCTTTGTCATTTAACTCTTTAAATCCTGAATATTAGCATTTTTTCCTTTTTTTCTGGAAACTCCTTGATTCCATATTAGCAGCATCTGGAGATATGCTCACTTCCAGGCATTGCTGGGGGCTTATAGAGCTAGATTGTAATACCACCTGTCACCAGCAGTTGCCGCTATTGCAACCAATGCCTTCAGTTCTCTCATTCCCCTCCACTTGAAAGCCACAAACATTTATTCAGTGTGTGCCAGGGGCCAGGCACTACACAGGCTGATGGGCTATGACAGTAAATTAGGCATAGTCTGGTGCAGTTGAAATTCAAGGCTTCAGTGAAGTGACCATTGTGAGGACTGACTTCTGACTTTGATGAAACAGACCAGGCTGGTGCTCACTCTGCTCTTGTTCTGCTTGTGGAGACAATTCAGGCTCCATCCCTCTTCTTCCTCCTTCCTCAGCCTGAGCCTCAGACCACCTCCCAATCCAGTCAAGGCCTTTCTGCAACCGCATGATGTCATTTTTTGGGTTGAGGTCACCCTTCTGGAAAAGCTCCCTTGTGATTGATGTTTCTGAGAGGCTGTGGAAAAGAACAATCCTTACCACCTTTGTATTGTACCCTCCAAACCCCCCCACCCCCCGCAGTCCCCATCACATTCTTACCACAACTCCGAAAATTGGGTATTATTATCCTCATTTTACAGTCCAGGAAGCTAAGGCTCAGAGAGGCAAAGTGATGTTCCCCAAAGTATTATGTTGGTTGCTGAGCTACTGCCTCTCACCTCCTGTTTGTCTGTACTCTGCAAAGCTGGGGCTGAGACTGCAAACCTCATTTTCACTTGGCCAATTGGTTTCCTATTGGGTTTTGCCTATAGGGGGCGCTAGAGAGATACCAGAAGGTAGAATTAGGGAAAAGAGACATGCGCATTTTCGCTTTGCTTGTTGCTCCTGTAAGTGGCTTGGCCTGAGATCCCAGTCGCTTGGGATCCTTGTTACTTTTATGGTGTGGTCACCTTTTGGCCCAACTGCTGCAGGTGCTAAACGTCCTTTAGGCTGGTTCTCCAGGCATTGGGATCCTCTCCAAAGGATTGGGGTGGGAGGGGGGTCACCTTTTCTACCACAGCTGCCTGGAAAGTACCGCAAATTCACTTGTTCTCTTAATTTGTGAAACCTCCTCAACTTGTGTGTGAAGAGCTCCTTAGAAACACCCTTCTCATTACAATGTTAAATTAAAATTTAGTAGATGAGGCACATAGCAGAATAAACTTTCAATTAAAATATACACACTGAGATGGTGAAGGGAGACTGGAGAGAACTTGCAGGCATCTTCGCTGCGAATGTGCTCGAGATTTAATTTTACTATGACATCTCCTTGGAATTACACTGCTAATTGATCACATTGTGTCTGTCTGTTATTTAAACTTTCAATAAAACGAAGATTAATGGAAGGTGTAATCCTCCCGGGCAGAACAAATATTCCCATTGCTCATGTCAGGTACAGGAATGGAAATGCTCTGCTAACAGCTTTTTGCATTCAATCTGTGAACATGAAGTTAATCATGAAAAATGCAGTGATTCTTTAATTGCTTGAATGAAATTTTTTCTGCCTGCCCCATTTCTCACCCAAAATAGCCGCTCTTGTCAGAGACTGGAGTGAAGTGGCAGAGAGGCAGAGCCAGGCTTCGGAGGCTGGGGCTCTGGGAGGGGCTGGGTGGGGTGGCTGGTGTCTGTGTCTGAGGACAGCAGTGTGGCTGTCACATGGGTTTGGAGCAGGGAAGGATAATACCCAGTTACCGCAGGGATCAAGGGCACCCACAACCAAATTGTGATTTGGGCAAGAATGGGTGGTGAACCATGGTGGGAAAAGGGCTTGTCTGTATCTGAGACCCCCTAGGTGGGGAGTCACAGATGCTGGAACCCAGAAGGCCATTTAGCCAGAGATCTTCTAGCCCTAGTTCAGGTTTGGGGCAGGGCAGTGTGGCAGATAAGAGCACTCCAGCTCCACCGTTTCCTAACCAGTGACCTTGGACAGGTTACTTAAATTCTCCATGCTTCAGTTTCCCCTCTTGTCAATGGGAGTGATAACAAGTCACTGTCCCCAAAGCTTGTTGAGATAGGTGTGATATATGCAAACTACTCAGAACTGGGTCCAGCCCACTCTACTTAACAGGCGTTGGCTAGTATCATTATGTTCTGAGATGATGCATTATTATGTCCTGTCTTGTCTGTGGCACCTCTGCCAAGCTCAGTAACATTTAAGCACATACCTTGGAGTCAGTCAGATATAGGGTCTTAATTTCCAGATTTTCTACCAACTAGTCATTTAACATCTCCGAGCCTCAGTTTCCTTCATTGTAAATTGGAGAGGGTGATACCTGCCTCTCAGAGTTGCTGTAAAGATAAAATACGTGTAGAGTGGTTATTTCAGTACTCAGCATGCAGAAAGCACTCAACAAGTGGTAGCTGTTATGATTGTGATCACAGGCCCTGCAGAATCCATCCAGCCCCTTCCTTTTAAGGCAGCCTAAGCCTTATGGGAAAGCCCAGACTCTGATTTAGCTGTAATCAGTCTCTCAGTTGCTCCTACCCATTTGGGTTCCTTGAACTAGATCTGGACAATGGGGCCACATGATAGGAGCCTGTTCACTCTGGCCCATGACGACGCTTTAGATCCTCAAAGTTGGTGCTCCTGCTCTCCTTTGTCTTCCCTTCTCCAGGAGGCGCACTCTCAGCTCCTCCACATGTTTTCCAACATAGTGGATTCTGGTCCTTGATTTGCGTTAAGCCACCCTCACTGGGTCAAGTCCAGTTTGCCCAGGTAGCTTTGTGAGTGTGGGAGACTCAGTACCCCAGATGAGTCTGGAGTAGTGTAAAGGAGAGTGACATAACCACCTCCCATATTCTGGACTCCATGCTTCTATTGATGTGGTCTGCATGGCATGTGTTTCTTGACAGCCATGTCACACTGCTGATTCGATGAAATCGAAGTAACTATTTTTTCCTAGTCCTTTTCTATACCTGATGCAGAGCCGTGTTCTTTGCATCCTGTGCTAAGCCAGCCAGATTTCTGGACTCAAATATGTGTCCTTCCTTTGTTCTTCATGGACTACCTTACTTTCTTACCTGCTAGTATTACTTGGGCTCCTAAGTCTGACATTTGTCATGTGAATGTCATGTTTTTAAAATATTTCACAAGCATAAAATTAAACCTCTTTCTAAACAGACAAGAAACACAGGGCCTAGATTGAAGGAAGCAGTTTGCTTAGGGGCACACAGCAAGTTGGCCAGAGAATTGGGACCAAGAAACTAGTTTTCTGAATCTAAGTCGAAGAATCATGGAGATTCAATCAGGAGGGGGAAGGGGAGTGGAGGTCACCCAGACTTCTTCCTGGAATCATCCAGTAGGCTGGCTGAACACTCTGTTTTGGAATGGCCCAAATGGGAGAAGGGTCGCTCCTTGTGTCTTGTTTTGTATCTCTCCATTCCATCAGAGAACCACTCTAATTGTTAAAATACTCTTCTTTTAGTTGAGCTAACGTCAGCAGAAATAGCCTTGAAACTAGGGTCTTTCCAAATGTTTCAGTTGGGCCTTTTTTGTTGTTGTAAGACATAAAGACCCACTTAAGCTAACTCAAGGAAAAAGGATTTTCAGTGAGGATAGAAGAGGGATCCCTGTTTTCTCCCACTCTTGCTCTTACTCTCTTAGCAGGTATGTTTCTTTGTGTTTCGATTCTGTTCATTTTCTCTGCAGACTTACTCTGCTGTGTTCTCACTCAGGGCTCCGGCACCACCCCTCCCCCACCTGACTTCTGCCCACAGGGTTTCTTCAGCCCAGCACTGCAGGCGCTTCCAGCTGCAGCCTCCCTCACCAAGTGCCAACGTTCCGCCAGGTCTCTTCGTTCAAATTCTTGAGATGGAATCAGATTAGCAAGTGTTTTAGCGCACATCCTTTAGGAAATAGCACCAGACACAAAAGCTTATGTGTTATGGGGAAGCGCAATCTCAGGAAACAGGAGTGAGGGAAAAAGGAGTAACTAGGAAATGAGGGAAATCAGCTTCCAACAAGCTGATTTCTTGGTATAGCAGGTCACCTTTAGAGGGGCTATATGAAACGACAGCATCTCCAGATGGTCTCTCTCTAGGACAGTGGTTCCCAGTTGGGGGTGATTTTGTACCCTGGGGAAAATTTGACAATGTCTGGAGACATTTTTGATGGTTATGACAAAGAGGAATGCTACTGGCATCTAGTTGGATAGAGGCCAGAGACGCTGCAAAACATCCTACAATGCACAGGACACTACCCTCTCCCATCCACCCCCCCCCCCCAACCAAATAATCATCCAGCCCCAAATAGCAATAGTGCCAAGGTTGAGAAACACTGATCTAGGCTGTATGCTAAGGGGAAGAAGGGGTCAGAACTGATCTTTTGACTCCCTATCCCTCTGGTTAAAATATGCCCCCTCCCATGGCAGATTAATTCCTGACATTTCTGGATTGTTCCTGTGTGAGCTCCCCTTGGGTCTGGTAATGTCTCTTGTCTTAGTGACAATGAAGAAGTCCTGAACTGGGAGGCAGAAGGCCTGTGGAGCAGGCATGAGGTGAGGCGCCCTGGGGGCACACCCCTGAGAGATTTGAGCGAGTTCATTATCTGCCACAATTGTGCAGGCAACCATCTGTCTGTAAGACCACAAGACTGTGACTGGTCATTGATTTGCTGTTCCACATAGAAATCAAGGCAAATTGCAGATCTGGGGTGGACATCAACTGACTCCCCTGTAAGCTCATATATATATATTTTTTTAAGGGTTATGGGGCATTTTTTTCTTTTTGTCTTTTTTTCTTTAAGACTTTTTTTTTTTTTTTTTTAATTGGGAAGGGGATCAGGACTTTACTGGGGAACAGTGTGTACTTCCAGGATTTTTTTCCAAGTCAAGTTGTTGTCCTTTCAATCTTAGTTGTGGAGGGTGCCGTTCAGCTCCAAGTTGTCTTTTCAGTCTTAGTTGTGGAGGGCGCAGCTCAGCTCCAGGTCCAGTTGCTCAGCTCAAGGTGCCACATTCAATTTTAGTTGCAGGGGGCAGAGTCCACCATCCCTTGCGGGAGTCGAGGAATCAAACTGGCAACCTTGTGGTTGAGAGCCCACTGGGGCATGTGGGAATCGAACTGGCAGCCTTCGGAGTTAGGAGCACGGAGCTCCAACCGCCTGAGCCACTGGGCCGGCCCCAAGCTCATCTTTTTGAGCCAACATCTCCAAGACATGGTTTTCTGGCCAGTATATGGATTGGCATTGTGTCAAGTGCCCTCTCCAGGCCAGTTAACCATGGCTATGTGTGAAGAAGAGTTGGGAAGGGTCATGGGGTCATGAGGTATAAAATATGGCTGCGTATTCAGTAGAAACCATGGGTAGAAAAAATTCCATTAGAAGTAAGTGTAAGTGGTACTGGCAGTGATTAGCATCTGTAATACACTAAACTTTGGAAAATCCACCTTAAATCATTTTAGGAAAGAGGCAGGGTATAAACAGTGGTGTTCTGGTAAATGTTTAACAACTGGCTGTCTGGAGTTAAAGGGATGCCCTGATTTGCAGTGTTTGCCACTTTCCATGGTGTAAATACTTCCACCACGGCCAATTTCAAGTTATGAATGTATTAACAATCAGCTTGTAAATGTTCTAAAAATTGAACAATTGGCTCTTGAGAGCCAGTTTAAACTGCTGCTATAGCGTGCAACTGCATAAGTAAATAAATTCATTAACAAATGAAGAGCTTAGCATGCCAGGAAAACAGTTGTGAGATTACAGACCTTTCTTTCTGTCCTTTAGTATAACCTTCCCTCCAGTTCTAAGCAGCCCCATTTTTCTGTGTACATTGCCTCAGAGAAAGGGCATGGTATGTGGAAGAAAATAGTTGTGAGTTCTCTTCCTGGATTTTATGTTTTAAAATAATGCTATTAGAGAGAACAGAAAGTGCTTTTGGACATTTAGACAAAAATGTTTAAGTCTAAGAGGTTGAGAGAAGTAGACCCATCTGGTCTCCGGAACAGAACAAGTTCCAAATGCTGGGGGAAGGAAAAAAATCTAAAATGGTGGAGAAAAGGCTGAAAATACAGTTTCCTGTGTGTCCTAGGTGGAGACCCCCTGGTTCCAACCTTCTGGGAGAGCCCTAGGGATCTAGGAGCAGAGAGGACCTGTGGCCCCCAGGGAAGCACAGAGAAGGACAGTCCAGATATGATGAAATTCCTCCCCATGCTGTGGTACAGAGGCTGCTGAATGGTTTCTGAGTTTTCAGAGAGCCTTAAAGCTACAGGAGGGAACTGGCAGACCTGAAAGGACTAGATGCATGGGAATGCGGGATCTGTGAGGAGCAGAGAGGACAGCGGGCATCTCGGGAAGCCTGTGTGGATGGCCAACACTGACACATCCGATTGCCTTGGAACTATGCAAGAACATGGCCGTGACCCCAGGGAAAGGAAGGGGTCATATCTTAGCAGAATGGGTTATGCCACCCTGGCAGAAAGGGAGCTTGAAATAAAGTAAAATTACCAAAAAATTAGTTACAGATTTCTTTATACCTAAATTTGTGGACTGTGATAGAAATTCCAGCCCTTTGCTTTAGACGAGGGGTCAGTAAATACTTTCCACAAAGGGCCTGAGTAAATATTTTAGGCGTTGAGGGCCACATGTAGTGACACATATTCTTTTTTCCTCTTCTTTTTTTCAACAGTCTTGTTGGAATCACGTTTTCCCTGGGCAGCATGATTTCAGAAAACCAGGGAGATTGTGCTGCAACGAGGTTCAGTTAGTACAAAATGTGTTAGTTTACCGAAAGGATGGCACTACTTCTCTGGCTACAGGCCACATAATGAAGCTCGTATCTGGTTGCAAAATGCGTCCTTAGCACAGCCAAAGTCTGCTCTTCCTTCCATCTTTGCTCAAATGGGCACATTTCCTTCATCCCTAGGGGACTGAGCCCTCTCCCCAGTTCTACTCACCCCACTCAGCCCCCACTTTCTACCTCAGTCCGAGCCACTGGAAAATCAACTTCCAGGACCAGCGGGGATGACAATTTACGACAGGGCTGGGCTGTGCCTGGATGAGGGGTTACCACAGGTCTCTCATAAATGGACTCCAAGGCAGCTGGTCTCAGAAGTCCTCAGTAGGAAAACCAGCCAGCCTGGTGATTTTTTTTTTTCCATTTCCTTAATTCTTGATTTATCATGAAAGGCAACCCATGGATCCAGACAGAGAGACAGACAACCCAGTGGAGATGCCTGGGCTGTCAAGTCACTGTCACGTTGATATGAGCCACTGCTGTCTCCAGCTCACACTCAGATAAGCTCCCTGAGAGGAGGTGCCAGGGCAGGCTACAAACTGCTTCCAGAAGGAGGCAGATGCTGGTCAGGCCACTCTGTAGTGTGGATTGGAGGCATCTCCAGAGGTGGGCAGGGCTGCCCTGCACAACTGAGGGTCCCGGGGATACCCGAAGGCTTGGATCTGAAGGAGCTGGCTGGGCCTGCTCAGTCTGTGGTGAAATTCTGGGGCTGAGGACACCAGGTTGTTACAAAATGCCTGTGAGATTTGAGTAGTTGCATCAGGTCACGGGCTGAGCCCTGACCCTGACCTCGATCTGGACCTGGACTCTGGCCTTCCAAGAAGCCCTGATCTGTCCACAGACAGAGCCTGGAATGCATTCCTGCAGGCTGTCCCAAGTGTGCACGTCACACATGGCTCCGTGCAATCCGTGTTTTCTGCTTTGAACTGAACTCCAAGCTCTCTTGAAATAAGGGATCATTGTCTCTCTATGCAAAAGACAAGGTATTGAAACGAAGCTAAGGATTTTTCTTCTCAAATGCGTAGGAGAGCAGACTGGCATCTTGATTTATTTTCGGGCTATTTTCTGTCAAGAACTGGAAGGAGGGGAAACACCAACTCCTGCCCTCCTCTGTTTTGAAACCATTAAACCTCAGGCAACTTGAGTAATCCTCGGTCAGTCCACAGCAGCCAGTCAGCCTATCAACCCCTGTGTACCTCCTGCCTGTGGGTCTGAGCCCGGGTTCAAGCTCTACAGGGAGATGGATGGCCAAGTTGGTGCCCTGCTTGGGAGCGGTTTCTGTGAAGTTGGGTGGGGCAATGTGGAGATGATTTAAAAAGTCTGTAATCATACGCGGGGTGTTCAGAGGAGGCGGCCAGCGATGGGTCAGTGAAGGCTGCAGGGCGTGAAGGCTGAGGTGACCTTGAGCCAGGTGAACAAGCACATGGAGCATGAGTGAGCCCTGCTGTCCACAGCTTCTGTGGGCACCATGGGCTTGTGGACTCTGGAGCTTGCTACTGGAGGCCACGGGGACATTCACACCCAGCAGCTTGTCCTTCCTACCCTCTGGTGCCTCAGATCTCCAGCCCTTCCCCTGTGAGCTGTCTTGCAGGGGTTTACAAGCCCTTGTAAATGCATCGTTTATTGACTGCCCTGACTCCTCTGCTGATGCTAGTGTTCCCCCAAGTAATTTTTCTAAACTAGATTTGACCATGTCATTTTCTAAATGAATCCCAGTGGGGTTTAGAGTAAATCAAATCTCTTTATCATTGTTCTCCCTGCTACTCTGGACTCCATCCCAACACAGATCAGACACGCGCAGACACACACAAACACTTATACACACAGACACACTCACATACACATACACATACACACACATATGCACACATACACACACACATGCACACACATACACACGTGCACGTGCACACACACACACACACACACATTCTATGCTTTAACACACAAATGACGTTGTGTAGCTTCTCCCCACCTTTCCTCTGGTCTCCTGGTCAGCCTCTTTCCCCCTGAGTGGCAGTTACCGGCTTCCTTAGCCATGTGCTCTGAAACTTTCAGGCCTTTGCATGCGCTGTCCCCTTCCTTGGAATCCCTGGCTTCTTTCCCTTCTTTCCCACGTCTCCCACTCTTCACTTGTCATCTAGTAAACATCCACCCCTCTCTTAGGCCCCAGATCAGTGCCACCTCCTCAGTGACTCTATCTGCTCTCTCCCCCACCAAGCTGCCCCCCATCCTATTTCTCCTTCCCTCACACTGCATTCTGGATACAGCTCCAAAATCGTCACTTTTGAAAAATCAAAAATGAAACTCGCTGATTTTTCCTCTTGTTCTCAGGAAACTATATACCTTTTAACTCAACATCCTCTTTTTGGTACTCTGTCCTATAAAGTAAAAATGCCAGTACTTAAGGATAGTAGAACAAGAACTGTTTTCCTTTAATATTCGAAGTGACACAATACTGGCATTGTGTCCTCAGAGGGCACGTCCACGTTGTGGAATATTATAGTCAATAATATTGTGATAGCATGGTACAGTGTCAGACAGTTTCTGGACTTGTCATGGTGAAACAGGTATATAAATGTTGAATAACTATGGTGTATACCATTAGAAACTAATAGAATATTGTATGTTAGCTATATTTTAATAAAAATCTAAAAAAAAACACAAAAACAAAAGTCACCCCAATAAATTTTAATAAAAACATAAATAAAATAAAAATAAAGTTTTTTAAAAATGCATTTCAGTACCTCTTGTATTTTACACTTGATTACTCTGTTTGTAAATTGTTCTCTGCCCCTTTCTTTTTCATGGCTGCACAGTATTCCACTGATTTAACCAGTGCTTTATGGCTATTCAAGTTGTTTCTAATCTATTACCACTAAACATTTTTGTACAAATGTCCCTGCAAAAATCTGTGAGCATGTCTGGAAGATAAATTACTAGAAGTAGCACTGCACACACAGGGTATATACTTTTAAAAATTTGAGAGACATCAACAACTTCCCTTCCAAAGAGGTTGAGCTAACTCTTGTAGCAGCAGTGTATGAGAGAGCACGTCTGCCTGCACTCTTGCCCAAACTACATTATTAAACTCTTAGAACTTTGCCAATTGGGTATGTGAAAATGGTATCTTGCTTACAATTTTAAATTATGAATGAGACAGAACCTATTTCTACATATTTATAAGCCATGCGAACTTGTTTTTCTCTATAGTCTGCCTCACTGAGTCCTTTGACCATTTAAAAATTTATTTTATTTATTTATAAGTACTTGGTCCATTTCATCTGCGCTGTCACATTTATGTGTACACAGTTGTTCATTGTATTCCCTTATTATTCTTTTGATGTCTGCATTGTTAATTTGTGTCTTCTCTATTTTTTTTGTCAGTGTTGCTAGAAATTTGTCAATTTTACTCTGTTCTTCAAAGAATCATCTCTTTGTTTCATTAGTTTTCTCTGTTGTATTTCTGTTTCCAGTTCATTGGTTTCAGTTCTTATAGTTATTATTTCTTTCCTCTTGCTTGCTTTGGGTTTATTTTGCTATTCTTTTTCTTGGTTCAGGGCAGAGGCTTAGATTACTGATTTGAGAGTTTCCTTCTTTTCCACTGTAGGCATTTAGTGGTATAACTTTCTCTCTCAGCACTTCTTGAACTGTGTCCCACAAAATTTGATATGTTGTATTTTCATCTTCACTTAGTTCAATATATATTTTTATTTCCCTTGAGCTGCTTCTTTAACCGTGGGTTATTTTGAAGTGTGTTGTTTAGCTTCCTAGTGTACAGAGATTTTCCTGTTATTATGTTATTGGCGTCTAGTTTTAGTTTATTGTAGTCAGAGAACACACTCCATGTGATTTCAATTCTTTTAAAATTGTTGAGGTTTGTTTTATTACTCAGGATATGGGCTATCTTGGTATATGTTCTGGGCCACTTGAAAGGTATGTGTATTTTGTTGTTTTGGGGTGGAGTGTGGCATGTTTTACAAATGTTGATTAGATCCTTTTGGTTGATATTGTTGAGTTCTATGTTTACCCTGATTTTCTGTCTATTTGTTCTATCAATTGTTGAAAGAACAGTTTTCAAGTCTCCAGATACTTGTACTTGTCTATTTCTCCTTTCAGTTTTACCAGTTTTTGTTTCACATGTCTTGCAGCTCTGATGTTTAGTGCTTACATACTTATGGTTGACTCTTTTATCATTATGTGATGTTCCTCTCTGTTTCTCATAATTTTCTTTGTTCTGAAGTCTCTTTGCATGATTTTAATATAGCAATTCTTGCTTTGTATTGATTAATGTTTGTATGATATATCTTTTTCCATCCTTTCACTTTCAATCTGCCTATATTATGTTTGAAGTGAGTTTGTTGTAGACAGCATATAGTTAAGTCATGTGTTAAAATATACTTTGTCAATCTCTGTCTTATAATTGGTGTGTTTAGACTATTTACATTTAATATAATTGATATAGTAGGGCTTAAGTCTCATTTTATTTTTTCTTCATTCTCTTTGTTTCTCATTTCTCTATTTTTCTTTTTCCTGTCTTCCCACAGGTACCTGAACCATTTTTAGAATTACATTTTCATTTATCAATAGTGTTTTGAGTATATCTCTTTGTATAGTTGTGTGTGTGTGTATGTGTGTGTTTCTCTAGGTATTACATTATATATACATATCATCATTTTAATAGTTCCAGTGAAGTGTAGAAACTTAGTTCTCTTTACATCCTTTACTTTCTCTCATTTATAATATAATTGTCTTAAATATTTCCTCTACATACATTTAGAACACCATGAGGGTTATAATTTTTGCTTCAATTGTCAAACATAATTTAGAAAACTCAGGAAGGAAAATCTATTTTATTTATCCATATTTTTGCTTACCATTTTCTCCCTTCCTGATGTTTCTAGATTCCTTCTTTTATCATTTCCTTTCTGTGTAGAGAACTTCTTTTAGCCATTCTTTTAGAGTAGGTCTACCTGCAATAAGTTCTCTTAGTTTTCCTTCAAGTGAGAATGTCTCAATTTCCTCTTTATTCTTGAAAAATATTTTCACTGGATATAAAATTCTGGGTTGGGGTGGCCAGTTAGCTCAGTTGGTTAGAGCCTGGTGCTAATAACACCAAGGTTGCCAGTTTGATCCTGACATGGGCCACTGTGAGCTTCATCCTCCTTAAAAACAAACAAACAAAAATTCTAGGTTGGCAGTTCTTTCCTTTCAGCACTTGAAATATGAGGTCTGGCGATTAAATTCTCAAACTTGCCATCATGCGCTTACATTGGCAGCACTGTTCAAACAGCTCGGTAAGGTTTCATAACCTTGGTATATCAGTGTCTCACAGCTGTGTTTGTGTCAACATGTGGTGATATCTTGCTGAGTGGTGTTTGTTATTGTTGCTGCATGTTTTTGTGTGCTGTTGTAAAATGTCTGAGCTTGAATTAGAGCAATGATCAAACATTAAATTTATTGTTAAACTTGGCAAGAGTGGAAATGAAAAAAGGGACATGTTAGTCCAAGTTTATGGGGACAATGCCCATATGAAGAAAACGCAGTGTACAAATGGATTAAATGTTTTTCTGAGGGGAGAGAATGCATCACTGATGAAGAGAGGTTAGGGCGGCCAGTAATGAGCAGAACTGATGAAAACATTGCAAAAATTTGTCGAGTTGTGTGTCAAAATCGTCACCTGACTGTGAGAAGCATACCAGACCAAGTAAACATCGATAGAGAAACAGGAAAATCTTAACTCAAAATCTTGGCATGAGAAAGGTGTGTGCAAAAACGGTCCCTACAGAGCTCACCGATGAACAAACTCAAAGGAGAGTCAAAGTTTGCCAAGAATTTTAGGAGAGACAAGACTATCTTGGGGGCCGTGTTATCACTGGTGATGAAACATGGTTATACCAATACAACCCTGAAACAAAGCGTCAAAGTGCACAATAGAAGTCAGCCAATTCTCCCACACCAAAAATGTTCCATCAGTCCAAATCAAGAGTCAAAATGATATTGCTAACCTTTTTTGATATCAGAGGGATTATTCATTATGAATTTGTACCAACTGGACAGACAGTTAACCAAGTTTACTATTTGGAAGTGCTGAAAAGGCTGCATGAAAAAGTTAGACGACCTCGGGTGGACAGGTGGCTTAGTTGGTTAGAGTGTCTCCTCTCAACCACAGGTTGCCTGTTCGATTCCCGCAAGGGATGGTGAGCTGCGCCCCCTGCAACTAACAACAACAACTGGACCTGGAGCTGAGCTGCGCCCTCCACAACTAAGATTGAAAGGACAACAACTTGACTTGGAAAAAATCCTGGAAGTACACACTGTTCCCCAATAAAGTCCTGTTCCCCTCCCCCCATGAAAAATGTTAGACGACCTGAACTTTTTGCCAACAATTCATGGCTCTTGCATCATGACAATGCACCAGCTTACATGGCACTGTCTGTGAGGGAGTTTTTAGCCAGTCAACAAATAACTGTATTGGAACACCCTCCCTACTCACTTGATCTGTCCCCCAGTGACTTCTTTCTTTACTCGAAGATAAAGGAAATATTGATGACATTCAGAACATCAAGGGTAATAGGACAACAACTCTGATAGCCATACCAGAAAAGAGTTCCAAAACTGCTTTGAGGGGTGGACTAGGCGCTGGTGTCGGTGCATAGCTTCCTAGGGGGAGTACTTTGAAGGTGACCATAATGATATTCAGCAATGAGGTAGGTAGCACTTTTTCTAGGATTAGTTCACGAATGTAGTTGTCAGACCTCATGTATACACATATATGTGTGTGTGTGTATAATATTATTTTATATTAGTTTCAGGTGTATAGCGCAGTGGTTAGACATTTATATAATTTAAGAAGTGATCCCCCCTATAAGTCTAATACCCATCTGACACTACATATTTTTTTTACAATGATATTGACTATATTCCCCATAGTGTAGTTCACGTCCCTGTGACTATTTTGTGACTACAAATTTCTACTTCTTAATCCCTTCACCTTTCTCCCCCATTCTCCCAACCACCCTCCGATCTAGCAACCATCAATTTGTTCTCTGTATCTGTGAGTTTATTTCTGTTTCGTTTGTTTGTTTATTCTGTTCTTTAGGTTTCTCATATAAGTGAGATCATACGGTACTTGTCTTTTTAGTCTGACTTATTTCACTTAACGTAATATCCTCTAGGTCTATCCATGTTGTTGCAAATGGTAAGATTTCATTCTTTCTTTATGGCAGAGTAACACTCCATTGTATAAAGGTATGACAATTTCTTTATCTAATCATCTACTGATGGGCATTTGGGTTGTTTTCATATTTTGACTATTGTGAAGAGTGCTGCAGTGAACATAGGGGTGCATATATTTTTTCAAATTAGTGTTCTGGATTTCTTTAGATAAATACCCAGGAGTGGAATTGCTGGTTCATAAGGTAATTCTATTTTTAATTTTTTGAGGACTTCCATACTGTTTTCCACAGTGTCTGTACCAATTTACAATCCCACCAACAGTGCACAATAATTCCCTGTTCTTTACATCCTTGCCAACACTTACTGTTTGTTGATTTATTGATGATAGCCATTCTGACAGGAGTGAGGTGATATCTCATTGTGGTTTCTATTTGCATTTCTCTGTTGATTGGCGATGTTGAGCCTTTTTCCACATGTCTATTGGCTATCTGTATGTTATATTTGGAGAAATATATATTCAGGTCCTCTGCCCAATTTTTAATTGAATTGCTTGTTTTTTGGTGTTGAGGTGTATGAGTTCTTATTAAAAAAAAAATAAAATTTGGATATTAACACCATATAAGATGTGTCATTGGCAAATATCCATTCAGTAGGATGTCTTTTTGTTTTGTTGATGGTTTCCTTTGCTATGCAAAAAATTTTTAGTTCGATGTAGTCCCACTTGTTTATTTTCTTCTTTTGTTTGCCCCAGGAGCTATATCAGTAAAAATATTACTAAGGGTAATGTCTGAGAGTTTACTTCCTGCATTTTCTTCTAGGAGTTTTATGATTTGGGGGTCTTACATTTAAGTCTTTATTCCATTTTGAGTTTATTCTTGTATATAGCATAAGAAAGTAGTCCAGTTTCATTTTTTTTCATGTATCTATCCAGTTTTCACTGCACCATTTATTGAATATACTGTCTTTACCCCAATGTAAGTCTTGCTTCCTTTGTCAAAGATTAAATAACCATATATGCATGGATTTATCTCTGGACTCTCAATTCAGTTCCATTGATCTATCTGTCTGTTTTTATGCCAATATCATATTGTTTGATTACTATGGTCTTGTAGTATAATTTGATATCAGGTATTGTGATACCTCCACCTTTGTTCTTCTTTTTTAGGATTGCTGTGGCTATTCGGGGTCTTTTACGGTTCCATATAAATTTTAGGTTTATTTGTTATAGCACTGGTATTTGATGTGGATTGAATTGAATCTACATATTGCTTTGGATGGTATGGACATTTTAATTTTTCCTATCCATGAGTATGTTATATGTTTCCATACTTTGTATCTTCTTTAATTTGCCTCTTGTAATTTTCTGAGTACAGGGCTTTTACTTCCTTGGATAAATTTATTCCAAAGTATGTTTTAAATGCAAAATGTAAATGGGATTGTCATCTTAATTTCTCTTTCTGACAGTTTGTTATTGGTGTATAAAAATACAACCAATTTTTGAATATTGATTTTCTATCCTGCTACTTTACTAAATTCACTTATCGGTTCTAATAGTTTTTTATTTGTGTGTGTGGAATCTTTGTGGTTCTCTGTATATAGTATCATGTCATCTGCAAACAATGATAGATTTACTTCTTCCTTTCCCATTTGGATGCCTTTTATTTCTTTTTCTTGTCTGATTGCTATGGCTAGGACTTCCAGTACTCTGTTGAATAAAAGTTGTGGGCATGGGCATCCTTGTCTTGTTTCTGATCCTAAGGAGAATGCTTTTGCTTTTCCCCATTGAGTATGATATTAGCTGTGGGTTTGTCATATACCACCTTTATTATGTTGAGCTATGTTCCTTTTATTCCCACTTTGCTGAGAGTTTTTATCATAATTGGTACTGGATTTTCTCAAATGATTTTTCTGCAGCTATTGGTATGAATATATAATTTTTATTTTTCATTTTGTTTCTGTGGTGTATCAAGTTAATTCATTTATGGATATTGAACCAACCTTGCATACCAGGAATGAATCCCACTTGATCATGGTGTATGATCTTTTCAGAATATTGCTGAATTCAGTTTGCTAACATTTTGTTGAGGATTTTTGTATCTATGTTCATTAGCGATGTTGGCTTATAGTTTTCTTTTTTTGTAATGTTTTTGTCTGGTTTTGGAATCAGGGTAATGGTAGCCTTGTAGAATGAAGCTGGGAGACTTCCTTCCTTTTGGATCTTTTGAGAAGAGTAAGTGTTAATTATTTTTTGGATGTTTGGTAAAATTCAGCTGTGAAGCCATCTGGTCCAGGATTTTTGTTTGTTGGGAGCTTGTTGATTACTGATTCAATTTCGTTAGTAGTAATTGGTCTGTTCAGATTTTCTGTTTATTTTTTATTCAGCCTTGGAAGATTGTACATCTCTAGGAATTTATTCATTTTTTTCCAGATTGTCCATTTTTTTTGGTGTATAGTTGCTTGTAGTATTTTCTTATTTTTATATATTTATTTATTTATTATTATTTTTTTGTATTTCTGTGGTGTACACTGTCACTTCTCCTCTTTTATTTCTGATTTTATTTATTTGGGTCCCCTCTCTCTTTTTCTTGAGTCTGGTTAAAGATTTGTCAATTTTGTTTATCTTTATAAAAAAAATGCAGCTCTTGGTTTCACTGATCTTTTGTATTGTTTTTTAAGACTCTATTTCGTTTATTTCTGCTCTGATCTTTATTATTTCTTTCCTTGTACTCATTTTGGGCTTTGCATGCTGCTCTTTTTCCAGTTTCCTTAGGTGTAAAATTATACTGTTTAGTTGAGATTTTTCTTGTTTCTTTATGTTGGCCTGCATAGCTATGAATTTTCATTTTAGGACTGCTTTTACTGTGTCCCATAGATTTGGTCATTGTGTTTTCATTTTCGTTTGTCTCAAGATATCTTTTGATTTCTTCCTTGATCTCGTTGTTGACCCATTCATTATTTAGTATAGTATTTAGCCTCCATGTGTTTATATGTTTCTCACTTTTTTCTTATAATTGATTTCTAGTTTCATACCATTGTGTTCAGGGAAGATGCTTGATATGATTTCAGTCTTCTGAAATTTATTGAGACTTGTTTTGGGCTTAACATGTGTTCTATCTTGGAAAATGTTCCATGTGCATTTGAAAAGAATGTATATTCTGCTGCTTCAAGGTGAAATGTTCAAAAAATATATCAATTAAATCCTGCTCGTCCAGTGTATTATTTAAGGCCACTGTTTCCCTGTTGATTTTCTGTCTGGAAGATCCTGTCTATTGGTGTCAGTGGGGTGTTGAAGTACCTTACTATGATTGTTTTATTGTTGATCTCTCTTCCTTTATGTCAGTCAATATTTGTTTTATATATTTATGTGCTCCTATGTTGGGTGCATAAATATTTGCTAGGGTGATCTCTTCTTGTTGGACTGATCCCTTTATTATTATATAATGTCCTTCTTTGTCTCTTATTATAGTCTTTGTTTTAAAATCTGTTTTGGCTGATATAAGTATTGCTACCTCAGCTTTTTTCTCATTTCCATTTGTGTGAAATATCTTTTTCCATCCCTTTATTTTCAGTCTATGTGTATCTTTCAATCTGAGGTGAATCTCTCATAGACAGCATATGCATGGGTCTTGTTTTCTTACCCATTCAGCTACCCTATGTCTTTTGATTGGAGCATTTAATCTATTTACGTTTAAAGTGATTATTGATAGATACATAGTTACTGCCATTTTATTACTCATATTTTTTATCTTCATTTTTTTTGTTTTGATCTTCATTTTGTTTGTTTTCTCCTTTTTTTAGCTTAAAGTCTTTTTAACATTTCTTGTGATAGTGGCTTGGTGGTAATGAATTATTTTTTAGCTTTTTCTTCTCTGGGAAGCTCTTTATCTCTCCTTCAGTTTTCAACGATGGCCTTGCTGGGTAGAGTAGTCTTGGTTGTAAGCCCTTGTTTTTCATCACTTTGAATATTTCCTGCTATTCCCTTCTGGCCTGCAATATTTTTCTTGAGAAATCATCTGACAGTCTTATGGGAACTCCCTTGTAGGTAACTAACTGCTTTCCTCAGGCTGCTTTTAGGATTCTTTCTTTATCTTTAAGCCTTGGCATTTTAATTATGATATGTCTTGGTATTGGCCTCTTTGGGTTCATCTTGTTTGGGACTTTCTGTGCTACCTGGGTTTGTAAGTCTATTTTCTTCATCAGGGTAGGGAAGTGTTCCATCATTATTTCTTTAAATAAGTTTTCAATTCCTCTCTCTTTTCTCCGTCTGGTACCCCTATGATGTGAATGTTTTTATGTTTGATATTGTCCCAGAGGCCCCTTAAAATATCCTCATTTTTTTGGATTTTTTTTCTTTTTGCTGTTCTTATTGGGTGTTTTCTGCTACCTTAACTTCTAAATTGCTGATTTGATCTTCTGCTTCATGTCATCTACTGTTGATTCCCTCTAATGTATCCTTCATTTCAGTTGTGTATTCATTATTTCTGACTGGTTCTTTTTTCATATTTTCTGCCTCCATTTTTGTTTCCTATCTCTTTGTTGAAGTTCTCCCTGAGATTGTTAAGCATTCTTATAACCAGGGTTTTGAACTCTACATCTGGTAAATTGCTTGTCTCCATTGTGTTTTTTTCTGGAGATTTGTTCTTTTCTTTTGTTTGGGACATGTTTCTTTGTCCCCCGATTTTGGCAGCCTCCCCTCCCTGTGTTTGTTTTTATGTATGAGGTAGGGCTGCTATGTCTCCCAGTCTTAGAGTGGCCTTATGTAGTAGGTGTGCTGTGGGGCGCATTGGTGTAGTCTTCCTGGTCACCTGAGCCATGTACTCCAGCTGTGTCCCTTATGTGTGTTGTGTGTGCCCTCCTGTTGTAGTTGAGCCTTGGTTGCTGTTTGCGTGTCAGTGGGAGTGATTGACTTTTGGACTAATTGGTTGTGAGGACTGGCCATGACTATACTGGAGGAGCTGCTGTGCTGGGGCTGACCCTACAGAGCAAGATTCGCTTTAACAGGTTTCTGGTCCTTGCCCTGTCCACCCTTTGTGTGTGTAGTTCTTGGAGGCAGCCAGGTGATTCTCCATCTTGGTCTAAAACTGGCCACTGGCCCCAGGGCCTCCTGGGAGGGGGCCTACTGCAGGCCAAGTTTAGCTACAGCCTGTGCCCTGCCCAGAGCCACCTGGCATGAGCCACATACATATCCACAGATGACTACCACCTACACTGGGCTTGGAGGTGACTCAAGAAGCCAGTCTGAAAACTGAGGTCACCTGCTGCTACTACAAGGCTGTGGCTGCTCAGCAAGAGGTATGGGACATGTGGAAGCCAGATGCAGCTTGCTTGGGTTTTGTGAACCTTGGAGAGATTTTATTAAAGTCTGCTGCATGAGCCAAGACAGGCCATTTATATGGAAAACACTGTAAGCTGCTTGCATGTACCCAAAAGTTGGATGGTGTGGGGTCTCAGGGAATCACCAGGGTGGGGTAGACCAACAGTGTTAGCCATGTTGATAGAGATTCAAATATGGCGACCACCTGAGTCTGCATGCCTGGAGCGGGGAAGGCTCAACAAAGAAACAATGGATTTTGCCGGTACTTCTGTTTAGTAGAAATCTACCCCTCCAGCCCTTGCACTGAAGCCAGAAAACTCAGTCCCTTGCTCCTCTCTTTGGGGGGGACCTCCACAACAGAGATAGCCCTCCGAATTTTTAACAGTCACACACGGGACTGGGACCAGCCCATTTTATGTGTCTACCCCTCCTTCAATTCTTGAGGTGGCTTCTTCTATATGTCTTTAGTTGTAGTACTTCTGTTCAGCTAGATTTCAGGCAATTGTCAATCATGGTTATTCTGTAATTTAGTTGTAATTTTGATGCGTTCATGAGACGAGGCAAGCACAGCATTTACCTACTCTGCCATCTTTATTGGAAATCCTTAAGCAGCTTCATCTTAAGCTGATTTTCTCTTCTGTAAAATGAAGATAGTAATAGTATTGACTTCAACATTTTTTGTTTTTATGAAGATTAAATGCAATAATATATGTAGAGAACTTAGCATGGTGCTTGACACAGAGTAAGCACTTGGTAAATATTAGACCTTACTGCTAATATTTTGCACTGTCATGAACAGGGTTGCTGTGGTCATGGGGTCGCAGCTGGAGGCCAGGACAAATGTAGAAAGCAGTTACTTGGAATTTCTTCAGCAGCCCAGTTTGTTGATGCAGTGTTAAATTAAAGCCCATTAATTCATTGTGAAAACAAGCCTTCCAAATGGCCTGGAATTTGCAGCTTCTTCTGAATTAATGCTGCATGGCACCACTTTATTTTAGGAATAATGAATGCTAACTCAACAGTGAAGAAAACCCCTGCTGCTGTGTTCACTGGGTGGCCAAGCCATTGGCTGCTGGTGTCACCCGCTCCCTGGCTGGAAGCTGCTGTGTGTTTTCCCGGCAGGGACTCAGCCTAAGGCCACATGCACAGCACATACTGAGGATGCTAAGTGGGCACAAATGTGTTGCTGGCGGTGAACAGGTGGTGGAGACAAGACTGGTGCCTGATTGAGCTGGTTCTGTGCCATCTCAGGGAACATACACAGCAGTTCTGTGAAGATGCATAGGGGAGGCTATGGGGGAGAGGCTAGGAGAGTCCTTGTCAGGGCCAGGAGCTGCCCTTGGCTGGCTAGGGTCAGGGGTCTGTCTAGGGTAGGAGTTGGGGGAGAGTCTGCAGAGGGTTGATCTGCCTCCATTTGTCATTAGTCCTATGCTTTATCATGGAATCGCATAGCTCAGGGACAATGATGTATCAAAATGGACCTAAACTAAGTACACAGAGGGAACAAGGATCTGGTCTATTTGCTGACTTCACATGAGAGTCATTTCACAATGGACAAATGATGCCAAAAGACCTCTGATTTCAATAGAGCTGCCTACTGTGACGCCTAAAAAAATAACTCGGAATCAGACCGTCATAGCTGAAATTGACTTCAAAATTCAAAAATCCTTTAGTTCAATTGCCCAAGTTAAAAAATGTATAGTTAAAAAAAAAATTTTATCAATGCTATACATAATTTAAAGAGCCTGATAGGTGTAGGAATTTTGTTACTAGAAACCGTCCTTCTTTCTTTTCTTCTATCCCCAGAGGCAACAATTTTTAACTTTTCAGTCCATTATTTTGGTATTTATCTCTTATCTTTAAATATGGAGCCTGTAGCTAATTCTTGATTTTTCAGTTTTAGGCACTATCTACTGGTTTCCGACTGTGGATGATAAGAATTTAGTGCTCTCACCTTTCTCATTGCTGCCCCATTCCCTCTCCTCCCAACAGATTGTATGATTTGGTGAGATCTCTCTGTAATATTCACATTATAAGGCCTCTGTAAGTATCTGTACAACAGGATTATGAAATGTCCTATGTGTACTTTTCCCTTCTTGCCCAACCTTTTGTCTTCCACACAGTTAATAATTGTCTTGGGGTTTTCATTTCATTGGTTTTCTATGGACTTTTCACCAACCCAATGGCAAACTCAAAATCTCTTCTGATGGTGCTCAGACATATTGGATATTCTGAGCTGTGAGTTCTCTCAGCCTGCTGCTAGGTTGTCACCTGGGACCTTCTGTTACATTATCCTGGGGATTCTTTCTGCCTCTGTCCCGTGTGGGATTTCTGTCTCCTCCATCCTGTATTTCTCTTCTCTGTTTTACTCCTCTTGTTGGCTAGAACACACTTCTAGTATCTTCCTGAGAAACAGTGACTGGGAGGTAGACTTTTTGACATCTTGCATGTCTGAAAATATCTTTATTTAATCTTTACAATAATTGATAGCTTGGCTGGATAAAGACTTACAAGTTGGAAATTATTTTTCCTTAGGATATTAATGGCTTTACTTCATTGTTCTCTAGTTTTCAATGTTGCTGTACAATTTTTAGTCATTCTGCTTTTTGATCCTGTGTACAAAATCCAGAATCTTGTGGAACCTTCCTTTTGTTCCCAGTGTTCTGATGTTTGGGGGACATGTGTCTTAGTATGGAGTTATTTACATTTACTGTGCTGGGCACCTGGTGGCCCCTTTCAAAGTGAGTCCTGCAATTTTGAGAAATTTTATTCAATTTTTCCTTTTATGATTTTCTCTCCTTTGTTTTCTCAGTTCTCTCTTCCTGTCCCTCCTATTGTTTGTGTGTTGTACCTTTGAAGTATCCCTCTAACATCTTGTGATTTTTTTCTCCCTTTTTCCATCCTTTGTTCTACTTTCTGGGAGGTTTCTCTCAACTATATCTTCTATCTTTCTATTAAAATTTTCATTTCTGCATAATTTTACTTTTCAAGAGCTCTTTTTTTGTTGTTCCATTCCTACTTTGATGATAATCTTCTCCTCCCTGCTATGATTGATAGCTTTCCCTCCCCCTTTTTAGAAATTTGCTTTTCCCTGCATGTCTCTGCTTCGTGTAAGTCCCCCCCCCATCTTTGTTTAAGAATTTGTCTTTCACATTAAAGTTTTCCTCAGATGTTTGAGAGGGCTTTGTTGTGCTCCCATTTAGAAGCTGACTGGAAGCTGAGCTTATGGGGGTAGCTGGTCGATTGTGTGCTCTACTATAGGTGGTCTTTGGGGAACCCCATGTTGGTACCTTTAGGTTTTTCCTTTAAGGATTGTCAGATGACCTAGAGAAAGGCATTTTGGGAACGAGGGGTGGGGGAGAAGGTTGAATGTGGGTTGACCATTGACAATGTGAACTTTACTAATCCCCCTGCTCTCAGCTTTTCCTGGTGTTTCCTGGTGTTCTTCAGTCCCTGTGTTTTTGTTTCCCTGAGAATAGACCTTCCAGAGGCTAAGCCTTCAAATGCCCTGTGGGAGTGAGGAAAGAGTCTTGGAATGTAGCTACTACTTAAATAGGCTTTCAACCAATATCTTTGTTTTGGTGTCATTTTGACCTCCATTTCCAGTGGCAAATGGTAGTGGTGGTGGGTGGCCTGAGGTGTTAACCAGGTTGCATTTGGCTTTCCTTACTCTTAATTGAGAATTCAGATTTCTTTTTTTTTTTTTTGTTCCTTATTTTTATTTTTATTTATTTATTTATTTTCCCCCCAAGTCAAGTTGTTGTCCTTTCAGTCTTAGTTGTGGAGGGTTCTGTTCAGCTTCAAGTTGTTGTTCTTTCAGTCTTAGTTGTGGAGGGCGCAGCTCAGCTCCAGGTCCAGTTGCCGTTGCTAGTTGCAGGGGGCACAGCCCACCATCCCTTGCGGGAGTCGAACCGGCAACCTTGTGGTTGAGAGGACATGCTCCAACCAACTGAGCCATCCGGGAGCTCAGCGGCAGCTCAGCTCAAGGTGCCGTGTTCAATTTTTAGTTGCAGGGGGCGCTGCCCACCATCCCTTGCGGGAGTCGAGGAATTGAACTGGCAACCTTGTGGTTGAGAGCCCACTGGCCCATGTGGGAATCGAACCAGCAGCCTTCGGAGTTAAGAACATGGAGCTCTAACCGCCTGAGCCACCGGGCCGGCCCGAGAATTCAGATTTCTTAGTTACAACTCTTCCAACTGCTTTCCCAACTGCTTTCCAGCTTCCAAAATTTTGTAGCAATTGTATGCTTTTGCTAAAAACGAAAACAAAACACAAAACAAAACAAAAAAACCTTATGTGCTTATCCCTTAAAATAATTTTATTGTTGTTTTAGTGGGGTTTGAGATAGAGCAGAACTAAGTGTGTGTGTTTAATATGCCATCTTTAATAGGAAGTCTCTTTTTAAATTCACAAATAATACATGTTTACTGTGGAAAAACTAGAAAACTTAGTTAAGAAATAAAGAAGGAATTATAATCAGAGTAACAATGCCCTTACCCTGGGAAAACCATTGTTAATATTATGGAGGTAGAGCTTCCTATTATTTCATATATATGAATTATAGATTAACATATTATACATGTATACAATGATAGGGAATTAATAAACATTATTTTTAATCTGTTTCCTCACTTAACACTATGTTGTGAACATCTTTCCAAGTCACTAAATATATTTCTAAAATTATTTTAATGGTTCATATAATTTCACAAAATATTTCATAATGTAATATAATTTTGCCCACTTCTATATTATTGGACATTTGGGTTTGGTCTACCAATTTTTCAGGATCATAATAACAACTTTAATGAGCATTCCTGTTCCCAAAGCATTCGGTAATCCTCAATAATTTCCTTAGGATAAATTCTTAGAATCGTTGCTTCAAAGGTGTACATCAAGTCCTCAAACAATGTAGTTTCGTTCAATGTCCTTTCATTATAATGTTGATGAAATGCCTTAGGAGCTTAACGCTTGTTTATATCAAGTAGACGATGGTAAAATTGGTTTCATTATATGTTGTTTTGCTTAAAATGGCAGAACCTATCAATGACATTAAGTGAGGACTTATTGAATTTAAATTATAATTCTTTTCATTCTCATTACCTAAGTCTCCCTCTGAAAGATGACATGCTTTTTATCATCAGTATAGGAGAGGCTGGGTTCTTTGCTTTTGCCAATATGGGTATTAGACTTTAAGACATCTCCCATCAAGGTGCCCAAAGGGTGTGTTACTGGTGTTTTGATTTGTGTTTCTTGGATTACTGCTGAGACTGAGTGTCTCTTCCTATTATATTTCTTCTTTTCTACATAGACTTCCCATTGGGTTTAAAATTTATAGTTACACTCAGATGTGCAGAAATGTATCTTTCTTCATCTTTTACTACTAAGCTTAACTTATTCCTGAGCTCCCCCATTTCCACTCAGCAGAAACAAACCAACTTTTGATTCAAAGTAACTTACTGCTCAGTCACTTCTAAGCAAAGGCATTTTGACTACTGCTCCCACTCCCATCCCTTTGTGAAAAGGGTGGTTGGTCTTTTTACTATTCTTAGGTTCCTTGGTCTTTGTGTGGCAACCTTTGTAGCTGCTGTGGGAATTTCCTGCTGTCCAGATCCCACCACAGCTGGCACAGGAGCTGCAGAAGTCCGTGAAATTTGCGTGCAACAATAGTCTGTAGATTCTAGGTTTGGGACAGGTCTCAGAGACACATAGGAGGTAAGAATAACTCAAGAGAAAAGCTGTCTCTGACCCCACTTCTATTCTATTGACTTTGTCCCCTCACTCCTCTAGGCGGCTGGCAAGGTTCCAGGAGGGTAATGTATAAAAGACCCTGCCTTATCTGGGGGCAAGGGAAATTCACCTATGTCTCCCTTGCTTGATCTCCCTTCCAATTGTTCTAATCTCCTAAGAGAATTTAATTTCCCTCGGAGTGCAAAACTGCTTCACCTCCTGCCCAGAACCCTTCCAACTCTGTGATCTTGGCCTTCCAGGCTTTGATCTTTTTGTGTGTGGCATTTAAAAAGAAAAACTGTTTTTCTTGCCAACAAAAAATGCTCTGACTGTTACTTGAGGGTCTTTAAAAGCTCTATTTTGAAAGTTAAGTCTGAGCAATAAGTTTTTTTCCTAAACCAGTGGTTCTCAGCCTTGGGTACTCGTTAAGATCACCTGGGAAACTTAAAAATCCTGATGCCTACGCAGCACCCCAGAATTCAGAACTTCGGAAAGGTGTCCCAGGCATCTGTATATTTTTAAACATCGTAATGTGTAACCAGGGCAGAGAAATACTGTCACAGGCTGTGACTGTCCTCCCCATCTCTGGGGCAGTGGACTTAAGGACAGGTTAACGTCTCTGTCCTTGAAGGTAGAAGGGCTCTAGATACCTGGGGAACAAAGGTGGGCTCTGTCACTGGACATGAGGGGCTGTCAACACCTGGGATTCACATCTGCATCTCAGGGGGCCTTGGAGGCAGAGGAGGTTCTCAGCTGGGTGTGGAGTCGTCCTCCACTGGGTTGACAGGCCTGGTTTGGAGGCTCTGCAGATGGACCCCATGGGGACAGGGGAGTTTGACTCAGCCCCCAGTCAGGAGGCAGAGCAGGTCCAAATTAACTTGGCCTCAGCCAGTGCATGAGGGGAAGGGTTTCCTCAGTTGCTGGAGCCTGTCAAGGACCAATATGTTAGAACATGTGTTTTACAGCTTCCTGGGGTCTCTGATAAATCGAGATTCCATTGTCTCCCACCCCTCTACTTCCCCCAAGCCCCCTCCCCTGCCAAGGTTATGAAACCAACTGTTTCCCTCAGTTTGAAAATGCGCTGAGCCAGGGAGCTCATTTCCATCAGAAATTGGCCTCAGAGGAGGGAAGCTTCTGGAGGAAGCTTGCACTCCTTTCACAGGACTAGGTTGTTGGGGTGGGGCACACAGTGGCTGGGACCCCTCCTTGGCCATGATTTTCTGCATGTAGCTCAGAACCCAGGACACAGGGATCTCCCCAGAATAGATTACCCACCCCCCCAAAAAAAAAACTTGAAAGAAACTACTTTTTCTTTCCTTCACAGTTGCATACTTTTGCTTTCTATGTACAAGGCATTGATGGAAGAATTAGGCACCTACCCTGCCCTCAGTCACTGGCCAGGTAGCAGGGGAGATAACACATAACAGTACTAACTACCATTATCTCCAGCACCTGCTGCCTGTCAGGTACTGGTGATGGAGATAATAGTATTAGCAAAGCCGCCCACTTATTGAGCTCCTACTGTGGGCCCAGCCCCTTAGAACACTCTATATTCCTCGCAGGAATCCAATATATTATGTCTCGCTGTTGGAAGTGTGGTCCTGGACCAGTAGCAACAGCATCACCTGAGATCTTGTTAGAAATACGGGACATCAGGCTCACTCAGATTCTGTGAACCTGAATGTATGTTCTAACCAGATCCCCACAGGGTTCCTGGGTGATCATTATCCCCATTTTACAGACAAGGAAACAGAGGCTCAGTGGGACTAGAACAACTAGGAGGAGGCCACAGGGTAACCAGACGTTAAGTGGGGATATGAACCTACATTTTGGTTCTATGACCTACTTGTTTCCTACTCTGTAGTGCTGCTTCACAGGACTGAAGGATGTTGGTAAAGGTTAGACTGCAGCACAGCTGGAGAACTGAGTCCTGGAGAAGGAGCGCTCCCTAGATTTCAGATGAGGGAATAGTCAGGAGGGCTCCCTGGAAGAGGGGGCATTTTAATCAGTCCTAGAAGGGTGAGCAAGACCTGTAGAGAAGGGAGCAAGCCTATCTGAGGTGGGGGAAGCAGCATGAGCACAGACCAGGAGGTGGAAGAGTAAATATCATTCACCAGAACCTTCCATTGATGGCTGCTGTTAAACAAGGAGGCCGTTCGACTGAGGTGGTTCTTATGCGTTGGCAGTGTATGTAAGCCAATGAAAACATAAGCCTGTAATGCCTCAAGGTTAAGAAATCAAAATCTAAGGACAACAAATCACAAATAACCAACTGGGCTCTTCCAAATAATGCAACTACTTAAGCTATAGCCAATCAAGTGATTCCCTTGCTTCGCGTCCATATTTTCTCTATAAAAATTTCCCCTAACTCCAGTCACTGGAGCGCTCCTAACCATTTCTCGTTTGGTACTGGCTAATTTGAATAGATTTTTGCTTAAATAAACTCTTACAAATTTAAATATGCCTTGGTTTATCTTTTAACACTGTAGTCTTCTACGTTCAGAAGCAAAACAGGATTTGAGGCAGTAAAGAGGTGACTCAGAAAGTTTTGATTTCCCCTTGATCTGTGGCTGCCAAAGAGAGTGGCCACACAGCTCTCGCACAGGCTGCAGGATGCTGAGAGATGGACCTGTCTTGAGGTTCCAAGCCCTTGGCCCCTCCCTTTCTGGTTCTGGTGACCCCTTTCCTCCCATGATTCCCTGTGGTACCACATCCCCCTCAACCTCCTTGCTCAGAGAAGGGCTCCCATAGGGCCCTGGCCCTTGGACACAAAACCCCTGGGTAATAACCAGTGGTCCAATTGGAAGCCATATTGTAACCTTGACCCCAATACTTGTTCTGACTTTGGCAGTCAGTCAACTACCCAAAATATAGATACTAACAGTCTTGGTACCTGTCAAAGACAAAAGCAACCATGTAAAGAGATTGATTTTATTTATGCAATAAGAAGAGCTCCCTGATCTGAAGATCAGAAGGTGTCACTAGGATGGTTTTTGCCTTGGATTTTTATAGGGAGGAGTAGCCAAGTTATGGGTGAGGAATAGTAACAATTAGGATTTTTTTTGTAATCAGGGGGAGTCTCAGTTGGGCAGTTGAACAGGAAGCAGTTATCTCTGTGTCTAATAGTTTCAGGAAGACAAATACTTCAGCTAATCATTTATGAGACAAAGGATGGAAATTTGGAGGGTCTGACTGACCTTGTCATAAGTAAACAAGGGCAGTCATCTGCAAGTCTTATCTAAGTCACGGGAAAAGGGTGGGTGTTTGCCATAAGCCATTTGTTTCCCTGAACGTGGGGGTGGGGTGGGGGTAGGGTTCTTAACTATCCTGTTTTCCCAGAGCACAGGGCTCAGGTATATTTCAACATCATGTCAAAATTTCTGTACACAGGAAGCTTAAGGGGAATGACCTGGTTGGAAGGGGTGAGGGACAGGATATTCCCTTTAAATTTCAATTCCTTAGAAAGTACATTATTTTGCTTGGATTATATATTAATAAAGATCAATAAAAACAGTTTTTAAAGGATGCTCTTATTTACATTTTACATAAGATTACAAAAGCATGAATTTTTCACATCAAAAATCATTATTACAATCAACACATAATGTTGTTAATAATTGGCATGTATGTTAATAGTGGCACAGAAAATATGGAGAGTGGAGGGTGCAGTTAAGGCCCCCAGAGCCACCCACCAATGCTACCACCCGTTACTTAATGGTTGAGATTTACTGCTGGGTGAGACAGCACGTTGCTGTGAAAGGCTTCTCCAATCTTCGTCCATGGAATACATGTTTTTTTGTGTGTGTGTGTTTTTTTTTAAATTTTATTTTATTAAATTTATTGGGGTGACAATTGTTAGTAAAATTACATAGGTTTCAGGTGTACAATTCTGTATTACATCATCTATAAATCCCATTGTGTGTTCATCACCCAGAGTCAGTTCTCCTTCCATCACCATATATTCGATCCCCCTTACCCTCATCTCCCAAATGCTGAGCAAAATAAGTCAGACAAAAAAAGCAGAGAACCATGTGATTTCACTGATATGTGGTATATAAACCAAAAACAACAAAAGAACAAGACAAACAAATGAGAAACAGAAACTCATAGACACAGATAATAGTTTAGTGGTTGCCAGAGGGCATGGAATACATGTTTTAAAACCACCTGGCATGTTTTCTGAAAATGCAGGTGTTTGGGCTTGCCATGAGCTGCTGAGCCAGAATCTGGGCGTGGGGTAGAGTGGGGCTACAAGGCCTGTGCACTTAACCAGCGATCTAGTCTGTGTTTGGGTGGGGGCAGGGAAGGGTTCCTCATGAAAGAGATGATGAAAGTGAGACTTGGAGAATGAGTGAGGGGAAAGGATGAGAAAAGCAGCATTCCAGACATCGGGAACAGAATGTGCAAGGGCCCTGAGGTAGGAAGGAGCCTGGGACACTTGCAGATCAGACAGAAGTCCTTGTGGCTGGAAAGCAGTCGGCCAGGAAGACAATGCACAGGCTGGGGCTTCGGGCAGAGCCCTGGGCCGGGCTGAGCACGGCGTTCCTTGAAGCCCTGCTGAGCACATTGGACTTTATCCTAAAACACATGGGAAGTCATTGAGGGTTCAGCTGGGGGTGGGTGGATGGGGAGGTGGGGATGTGATGAGATCACTGGCCCATCTTACTCAGAGTCCAAAATTAAGCTTGTAACTTCTCCCAACCTTCACCCTGATCTTCCCCTATGTTCACCGGTTCAGTGCGTGTCATCACCACCCACCCAGACACCTAATCCCCAAGCCTGGCAGTCACTCTTCTGTCTTGTCCCAAATATCTCTTGAGTCCACCCGCTTCTCCTCGTCACCTATTGCCTGAGTTGGGCAGCACCTTTTCTCACCTGGGCAACATCAACAACCTGGACTGCCTGCCTCCTGGCTCGCCCCCTTCCAGCCCATTCTCCCACCAAATAGCAAGACTTTCCCCCAATGATGATTTCCCGCTGTCCTCAGAAACTGTCCTTCACCCGGAGTGCTTCGTGATTGGCTCCTCATAACCATGCTAAGCCCCCTGGCTCATCTCTCACCACTGCCCACTTCAACTTGACCAGACCTGGCAGGTTCTCACCGCCAGACCTCTTCGCTCAGCCTGGAACTTGCTCTTGACTTTCTTCTGACTGTCTCTACCACATTCTCCTTGTTCAAGCTCAAGGTCACCATCTTGGGAAGGTCACCAGCTCAAGGTTGACCTTCTCAGCCTGGGTTAGGAGCTCCTATGACTCCCATCCTGCCCACTGTACTCAGTGGTGCTTGTTATACCATATTGCAAATATCCACTCTTAGTCTGCCCATGAGACCCTGGTGCTTCCTCAGTTGCAGGGTCTGGGTCTTTCTTCTTGTGTTCCACTCCCAGAAACTAGTGGAGCAACCGACACAGAGTGCTGGGTGAGTAACTGTTACGTAAGCAAGGATAGGTTTCTCTGCTTCTCTAGTATCCCCTGGCACAGTGAGCTGATGCGTGCCTCAATATGGCGGCTCCATCCTGGTGGCCGTTACTTTCTGGGTATTCTCCTCCCTCCCCACCTCCCAGCCTCTTTATAGTCTCCCCTTTTACTTTAATGCTTGTGAGACCATCCAGGATAATTAAGAGAGAGAAGTTTTATGCTGTTTATGGGGCTTTGATCAAAGATTTTAATTAACCTACCTTGCTTTAAGCCTTTTAAAGTTCATTCCCCAGGGCTGACCATTTGAAAATGGAATTACTGCTCCTAGGCAGAGTGGGGGAAGGGGGATGCTCAACACGGAGGGCCTAGTTATTGTCTCATTAACCCTTCCCAAGAAGGATAGATTTCAGCTCAACACAAAGGATTTGTCTTTATCTGAGCTGTTCAGCTACGGAATGAAGTGCGTGGAGTGGTGGTCTGAACCCTGTTGCTGGAGGCATGCTAACGATGTTAGACACGCTCCTAGGAGGGATCTTGAAGCCGTGAGTCAGTCACAGCAGCACTGATCTGACTAGGTCACCTTTAGGGACTTGCCAGCTCTAGATTCAATCTCTCCCTGCTTGTGCCATGCTGGGGCAGCACAGGGCAACCTTGACTCACAGACACACATACCTGGGGCTCTCGTTTGAGGCCAACCCTGCAATCCTGATAAAAAAACATCAGTGAAAGGTTGCAAACCCGTGGATACAAAACCCTTCCAACCAGCCTCCATCAAGCTACAGCAGAGTGAGTGTTCACATGTGCAGGTGCCATATCAGCGGTCCTAACAGGACTAGTGAACACCTGTGCAGCCTGGTTTTGGAAGCCCCAAACTGGGAGGCAGGTGTCCTGCAGGTGGGGGTCCTGAGCAGGACACACCTCAGAACAGCCCTCCTGGAGGATAGGCTCTGGCTGTTCTCAAATGCCAGCTCCTTCCAGGCACCAGCATCTCATTTAATGCAGATGAGGCTCTTGGTGGGACAATCCCATGCCTTGAACTTGGAGGGAAAAGAGAGTGCAGTTGAGAGTATCTGGGGTGGGTGGGATGCCTGGGGTGGGAGGTGTCATTATTAGCTAGGATCTTTGGAGCTTACTATTTTCCAGCCACTGTGCTAAGTGCCCCACATGTATTACGTCATGTAGTTCTGAGCAGTAGTAGTCTTTCCTCATCCTACACATAAGG
Source organism: Rhinolophus sinicus (assembly GCF_057876585.1). Taxonomy (NCBI): domain Eukaryota; kingdom Metazoa; phylum Chordata; class Mammalia; order Chiroptera; family Rhinolophidae; genus Rhinolophus; species Rhinolophus sinicus. The sequence goes on from NC_142512.1 coordinate 15,786,502, forward strand.
AAGTTGAGGTACCTTGAAGTATGGCTTCTCGGGGCTTGCAGGCTAAAGGCCATGAAATTTCTGCCTCTTCCTGGTCTGGACCGCACAGGCTCAACATCCAGCAATTTCCCATGTGCACGAGCTTGCTCATTTTTTCCTTTATTATTCTTGCAGGTCTAGCTAAAATGTAGGTGTCAACAACCCCACTCCCACTCCACCCCCACTCCCCGCTCCGCAACTCCCACCCTGGGCCCCTGGCTGGACTGTCCCAGATTTCTAATATGCTCACTTGTATTGTTATGTTGCCAGTTATTTCATTCTCTCTGGCATCATAATTACCTATTTCATTGTTGAACTCACCACCCCCTAGAGAGAGACTGTTTCAAGGTGGAAACATATTTGATTGATCTGTGTTCCGTCTTTGCCCCACCTTGGCAGTAAGCACCCCGCTTCACAATTAGGTGCTGGATGAAGTGAGCGAAGAAAAGCTCTTGTCTCTACCCCATTGTGTTCTGAAAGGACGGAAACATTAAAGTTTTAACCCACATGAATTTCTCAGTCTCTACAATGTGCCTGGGGGGTGAAGGGGGGGAGTTTCTCATCATAAGCCCATCTGAGTCACTTGAATTTTTAAGAATGTGTATATATTAACTTGACTTTAACATGTATATTTAACAAACGAAACAATGGTATTTCCTACCTCCTCTAGAAACCCCCTATCAGATTCCAATTGGCTATGCATGAACTTTGCAGGGGCGACTTCAGCTACCCGTTTGGGTGGCCTAGATTTTGAGAGAAACCCCTGTACATCCCAATTATGTCCAAATGTCTTCAGTAATTCAGAGAAAAAAAGAGCAGCATTTCTTTAGGAAGCCGTTTCTGCAAGAGGTGTGTGATGGGTGTAAAATGCCAGGTCAGACAAGGAGACTCTTCTAGGCCTGCCCGTGAGGCGAGCAAGGATGGCTTCCCGGTCCTGCCACTGGAAAGGCATGTTGCAGACAGCCAGGCTGCTGAGGCAGGGGAAGGCTGGCAGTCATTGGAGCCACATGGTAGAAGGTGCGTAGGCGTCTCGTTCCACATCCGGAAATGGGGTGCAAGGACTGATTTGTCCCACATCTTTGAGAAATTCAGATGAAGAGAAGGCACACATTCTCCGTTACAAAGGAAAGATACATTTAGTTTGATCAAGTAATAAGGGAGAACAACAGTTGGAGAGACTTGAGACAGTGCTTATTATAATGTGTATTTTAATAAGCAGCTACATTTTTAGGGAACACTGTCATGGACTGTTTGCTATGGCCTAGAGCATCGTGAGTAAGGGGGTGTTCTCAGGATTCAGACTATCTGGGCTCAGTCCTGACTCTGCCTTTCTTTAGTCATATGGCCCTGGTCAGGTTTCTGAGCCTCTCTGGGCTTCCATTTCCTCATCTGTGAAATGGGAACAATGATAATACCTATCTCAAAGGCTGCTGTAGGAGATTAAATGAGTAATACCCACAGCTCATGCATTCCTATGTGCCTGGCACATAGCTCAGGTTCCATAAATGGGAGCTGCTACCATTGTCGCTGTTACTGTCATGTAGGATCTGCTTGTGACGAGGGCAAGCCAGCCAAGTCAGATCCTAAGGCACCACCATTCCCTACCACCTAAGGAGGAAATAGCCAGCTTCTGCGGTTCATCTACAGTTCCCTGGCCTTGAGGGCTGCACTTGCCACAACCCGGAGTTCTCAGTGGGGTAGAGGATCAGGATTGCATGTAGATGCCCTGGGTTGTGAGAAACATAGCTTTGATGAGCACTTGGAAGGAACAACCTCGGGGAATTTAAAGCAGAGAGTCTCCAAGTTCAGTGTGCAAGAGCATCTCCTGGGGACATGCACTGAAACGCAGCTTCCTGGCTTCAGTGGGTTACTGGGTGGGGCTGCAATATTTGCATTTTAACTGAACACCCTGAAGCAGTTCTGATGCAGTTTCCTTAGGCGGCAGTCACCTGAGAGGTACAGCACTCGGGGTGCGCACCGGAGCTCCCCCACAGTGCTGACAGCCTCCGCGACTGAAGGAACTTTAGAGGTGCCAGTTTCTAACAGGGGTCCCCAGCTCCCTGACTCTGAGCTCAGCTAAGCCCTGATAAGAAACATAAATGGAGTCTTTGTTCTGGTCACAGAATGATCTGCATGCTGAGCCCTGATTTTTGCCATATATTTACTCTTAATACTTACCACATTGACGGTGGCCCATGACCTCAGCCTAAATTCTAACTGCAGTCACAGATTAAGCGTTGAACTCAAACACGGACTAACCCTCGCTCAGCCAGTTGACTGTCACATGAGCGAGGGAATGTCACGGACCTGTGCAGGTGTCCTCCTCCCCAACCAGAGGAGACTGAGATGAGTGCCCAGGGACCCCTTTGGTGGCCCCTGGGTGGGGGCAGGGGAGGTGCTCAGGAGCTTAGGGCTGTGTGGCTTTTCAGGCTCTGCCTGCCCTGGTTACCGGCACCTATGAGGCTAATTACCCAGCATCATACTTCCTTTCTTCCCCAAGTGCCTTCTCCAGATCATTGGCTCCCTGATTAATTCCTCAGAACAAAGCACCAGCACTTACATGGAGATTGAGTGGAAGATCCCAGAGGCCCTTCCCAGGGCCGCTCCCCAGGCCTTCCCTGAGTGCTTGCCCTATTGAAGTGTCTGAGGCCCTGGGAGGCTGAGGCCCAGAACCTGGCCAGAAAGCAGGTAGCGTTCTGCCTCCGAGATGCTGAATTGGCTGGTTCTTGGGAGGTAGTTTCACACTAGAGATCCTCGGTGAGTGACATCTGACATTCTGATTTAAGAGTTACTGAGTATTGGGTTAAAATCTGTCAGTCGTTGACAATGGTTCTCCTTTACAAAGAAAAGATAAATATAGAATTTATCTTACCACCACCACCACCACCATCATCATTACCATATCATTATATCATCATCATTGCTCTCTATGTGCACTAGGGGAAGGTCTTTACCTGAATTATTTCATTTAATCTTTAAATACCAGGAGTAATGTCGTGTATATGAACATCACTACTGACAGGAGAAGCCATGTTACTCCATTGAGTTCAGGACCAGGAAAGCACATTCCTCACTGACCTTGTAATTTTCCATTACTGGCCTCTGAAACATAGGAAATCCACATAGTTACGCTTGTTTCCTTGACTGCAAGGAAATTCCAGAATTTCTTTCCATTGCTGAAGCTTTCCTCAGCAGGAATTTCTCAGTATACCTTTCCTCTATCCATCTGCCTTTATTTTTTCGTTACCAATTCATTTTTTTGTTTGTTTGTTTGTTTGTTTTTAATCTTTGTTTTCTGGCATTTGAGTCTGCACTACAAATATAGACAAACTGATGTGTTGAATGTTACTCTAAAACCAGTTTGTCAATTATGTTTGTGTTCTCTTCTACTGTGTTTTCCCGAAAATAAGACCTAGCCAGACAATTAGCCTTAATGTGTCTTTTGGAGCAAAAATTAATGTAAGACCCAATATTATATTGTGTTATGTTATGTTATGTTACATTATACTATATTAAAGACCCGGTCTTATATTATAGTAAAATAAGACCGAGTCTTATATTAATTTTTGCTCCAAAAGATGCATTAGAGCTGATTGTGCTGCTAGGTCTTATTTTGGGGGAAACACCATAGTATGGTGGAGTAAGTGCCTAACAGACTGACGCTCCTTCAGATAATAACCACAAACTCTAGATAAAATATAAAAACCCTGAAGACTCTGAGGAGTGAATAAAAGCAGGCAGGTTTTGTAGGGTATTTGAAACTTGAAAGAAGGGGCTGGCATGAGATAAGTTTCCCATTTTTATGACTTTTAATCTGAGGGAAACTGAAGCCATGATATAGCATAGTGTAATGAGAAGTCTGAGAGAAACCGCCATCTGTCCAGCCTGAGGAGCTGGATGGAGGACGGAGTTGGAGGACAACTGCTGGAAAGTGAGGGGGGAATTCTGGAAAGGAGAAAATCAGAGAGGGGACCCCCAAATTCTGTAGATAAACTCTGCCCAAGTCTCTGGCTGACCCCAGATCCAAGCATGCATGGTTCAGACTCAAAGCAGCTTACAGCTAAGGCCGAAAGAACTGAAATTAAATTTCGTCTGCTGTCCACTGCAAATGAGACAGTGTTTGTCGTGTGAGTCTAACCATGTTAGATGTCTGTTGAACAAAGGCATTAACACTCTTCAGAGTAATATGAAGAGTCCAGAGTCTCCACAACATAATCCACCACATTTAGATGCAATGCAAAATTCTTTGACATACTAAGAACCTGGAAAGTGGGACCAATTCTCAAGAGAAAAGACAATTAATGGAGGACAACTTTGAGATGACCTAGATATTGGAATTATCAAATAAAGTCATTACAGCAATTACAGAGGATGCCAAAAAAATGGCATTTTTAAGAAAGGAAAAAACTGTATTAAAATTGTATTGCTCAATATATACCAATAACAAAAGATGAATACAAGTTATGTATACATTTTTTTGGCACCCCCAGTATTACAAACATGGGAAACTTGAAAGAAGGGACTGGCATGATGCTTATAATGAATAAAAAGAAGGGAAATCTCAACAGAGATATAGAAGCTATAGGAGAAGAACCAAATGTAAATTCTAGAACCAGAAAATAAATATCTAGAATACAAAATTCACTGTGTGGACTTGACAATACAATAGAGGTAACAGAAGAATAAGTTTATAGATCAACAGAAACGACTAAATCTGAAGAATGGAGGAAAAAAAGATTGGAAAAAAGTACTAGAGCTTCAGGGACTGATGGAGGCAAAATCAAGATTTTTAACAGGAAAAATTAGAGCCCCACAAGTGGAAGAGGGAGAAAATGGAAGAAAAACTACTTGAAGAAACAATGGCCCCAAACTTCCAAAATTTGTTGTAAGGACATATATTTACAGATTTATTTATATGAGTAAATCCAACACAGAATAAATAAGAAGAAAACCATGCCTAGGCATATAAAAAATATTTTTAAAATTTTTTAAATTGTTTTATTTTTTAAATTTATTGGAGGTGATAATTGTTAGTAAAATTACATAGATTTCAGGTGTACAATTCTGTATTACATCATCTATAAATCCCATTGTGTGTTCACCACCCAGAGTCAGTTCTCCTTCCATCACCATATATTTGATCCCCCTTACCCTCATCTCCCACCCCCCACCCCCCTTACCTTCTGGTAGGCATATAAAAATTTAATTGCTAAAAGTAATATATCGACCAGAAGCATTTTTACTATGAGGAGTGTATTTTTTTAATGAGTATTTATTGAGCATCTATTGTGTATCAGGCACTATTTGGGTGCTGTGAGCTTGACTCCCTAGTGCTGAGAGCAAAGTGAGGTACTGAGTTGGCCTAAGATTGAGTTTTGTTCAGTAAGACAAAATTTACATGAAGAATACAAGCAGAGTAAAACTAGAGTCTAGGACACAGCGATAATTCAAGAACACCAGACAGCCTTGAACTGAGCATTTAAGAAGAAGATCAAGACTTTTGGGGAAACAGATTGAAGTCCCTTGAGAGAAGAGACTTTAAAATACCCCACACTCAGGAAATAAGGACTAGGGGATGGAGGTGTGTTCTAGTATTAATCACAAGTAACGTTTGTTCATTTCCTCTGTAAGGTTTGAGTTTATCTAGTGGAAAACATGGCCCCTGGACAGGGAGGCCTCAGGGAAATGGTTAACACTTAGTAGATGAAAAGCAAGAATTGGTGTCCTGGAGCTTGGTGTTACCTATTTAGGTAAAGAATGATGGGTGGCTGGTTCTGCAGAACTTGGGGAATGCTTGTCCATGTATGTGTGCAGATGGGTGTCCAGAGGCAGTGTGCTGGAGTGTGTGTGAGCATACACTCAGCTGGTTCATTCATCCACTCACTATGTTTTTAGCACTGAAGATGTGCAGGCACTGACGACACAGTGATGAACAAGTCAGACAAGGACGCCGGCCTGTTCTGCAGTCTGGTGGGCAGAGACAGAAAATAGACAAGAAAACACAGATCTTTTCTGATTAGGAGGAGAGCGTCCTGGTTTGGCGCTATGACAGGGACGTGGGTGCTGGTAGTTTACATGGGAGGTGACTTCAAGAAGCAAACTTAGGAGGCAGGGAAACTGAGACAGGGAAGGGAGAGAAGCCAACAATGTGTGTTAGTGACGGGATGCCACTGTCGGCACCTGGGAGTCAATCCAGTGGGGACCCTCTGAGCGACAGTGGTGTCCCACTTAGATGTAGGAGCTGGGGATTTAGATGCTCCCACCCAACACCCGCTGGTTCAGGGCTGTCTCCAAGGGTGCTAACTTCTCCACGCTCCTGGATCATTCCTGGGGGCACTGGACATGTTCTCTGGGCAGAGAAGCCCTTAGGCCGAGAAGCACAGAGACCCAGGTCCTTGCAGAGTGAGAACTGTCTGCCTCAGCTGCAGGGGGTCTCAGAGTGGGCCAAGACCACACTCTCTAGCCGGCCATAGTAAGGACTTGGGATGCTTTTCTAAGAACAAGGGTCTTCACAGAAGCTTTTAAGCAGAAGGGTAAAATGAGCTTAATTTGTAAAATGCAGGAGAGGAGCAAATTCCCGGGGAAAGTAAGGGAAAATGGAGTCCAGGTCACGCTGGCCTCTGAGAGGAGCTGGGCATGTCTTCATTGAGACAGGAGTGAGGGTCCCAGTAGGTCTGGCATAAGGAAGAGGAGAAAGTTTCTGCTGATGGTTTTCTTTCATTCCTCCTTGAGGAGTGAGGTGCCCTCATGGGCTGAAATGGGGGTGGAAGGAGATTAAAGGGGAGAAAATGTAGAGAACAATTTTCTCTGGGCTGTCCCTTTCCCCACCCTCCCCCCCATTTGAATTTTGTCCGATTTAAAGTGCAAGGAATCAGTTCATTCAGAGTGATTTTTCTTCTCTGGCAACATTTTGCTGCCCTGGTGTTGGTGGACAGAAGTGAAATAATTGGCTTCGACTTGGCTGGGGATTTGGCAGGTGAGCACAGCCCAGGATGGGAGTCCTGGGTGCTGGGGGCCCCAGAAAGGAGCCATGATTTGCTCACCAGTGGAGTCAGGGTGGTGGCAGGGACCCAAGGCAGTGTGGTGTCTATGTTTTCAGGGTGAACTTGGCTTTGGTGATGGCCCTTCTTTTTTTTGAGTTTATGCTCCACAACTGAAAATTCACTTATTTCCACACCATCCTCTTTCCACCTCACTCCCTCTCATCCGTTAGAAGAGCAGTGGAAAACATGTGAACCAGTCCAGAATACCTTTCTGAAGGCAAAAGCCTATTTTGAACATCAAAATGTATTCTGAACTTTAAGATGAGTTGTTTCACATCCATTGGTTAAGAAGGTATCTAATAAGAAACTATACTTCAGGGACATTTATATAATTATATATGTCATGGGTATTATGTTAATATGTTCTCACTTTTCTAAGATTAAAACAGTACAGAGCAAACCACAGTAAGTTAAAAAATTTCCAGACCCAAGTTAAAGCTTAGTGCTTATTAATGAAGTATCATGTGCAGATAGCAAAGAGTGAACCAGTTCAAACATCCTGGGACTTACCATCTGGGCTGGACACAGACCTCTCTATCTCATCTATGCCACCTAGCTGGTCAGCTTGATGTTTGACCCAACATTGGTCATAAAGAAATCACATCCCTCTCAGTAGCGGGTTAAATTTGCTCCTTAGAAGAGAAGGGACACGTGGCACGGATACTGTGGAACCACCGTCAGACATGACTCGTTAATCACAAGTATCAAGTCATATACCTGAGAAGTAGAGGATAACAAATGGATCTGGGGCTATTAGTCGGATGTTCCAAGCAGCAGGGCTTCATCCCTGACAAGGAGCCTGTTCACCCTGGGGTGTCAGCTCTCAGGGGTGCACGGCCTCACCTTCCCTCAAATCTCAGAAAACGTCTCCAGCATGACCTCAAGAGGCTGAATACACAGTTTGCTTCAATCTTGGTTTGGGGCAAAACATTTCTTTCACACATGAAAGTCATCCTTCCTTTGCTTAGTGTTTATTTTCCCTCCCCTACAGTCAGCCAGTGTCAGCACCTTGATGTTCATTCTTAAAGTGTCCTGTGTGTGTGTGTGTGTGTGTGTGTGTGTGTGTGTATAAACACAAGTGGTATCATACTATACAAATTATTTTTCAGTGTGATTTTTTAAAAAATTTATTGGGGTGACAATTGTTAGTAAAATTACATAGATTTCGGGTGTACAATTCTGTATTACATCATCTATAAATCCCATTGTGTGTTCACCACGCAGAGTCAGTTCTCCTTCCATCACTATATATTTGATCCCCCTTACCCTCATCTCCCACCCCCCACCCCCCTTAACTTCTGGTAACCACTAAACTATTGTCTGTGTCTATGAGTTTCTGTTTCTCATTTGTTTGTCTTGTTCTTTTGTTGTTTTTGGTTTATATACCACATATCAGTGAAATCACATGGTTCTCTGCTTTTTCTGTCTGACTTATTTCGCTCAGCATTACTCTCTCAAGATCCATCCATGTTGTCACAAATGTTCCTATATCATCTTTTCTTATCACTGAATAGTATTCCATTGTGTATATATACCACAACTTCTTTATCCATTCATCTATCGAAGGACATTTTGGTTGTTTCCATGTCTTGGCCACCGTAAACAAAGCTGCAGTGAACATTGGAGCACACGTGTCTTTATGTATAAATGTTTTCAGATTTTTTGGGTAGATACCCAGGAGAGGGATTGCTGGGTCATGTGGTAATTCTATTCATAATTTTTTGAGGAACCTCCACACTGCCTTCCATAGTGGCTGCACCAGTCTGCTTTCCCACCAACAGTGTATGAGGGTTCCTTTTTCTCCACAGCCTCTCCAACATTTGTTACTATTTGTCTTGTTGATGATAGCCATTCTAACTGGGGTGAGGTGATATCTCATTGTGGTTTTTATTTGCGTTTCTCTGATGATTAGTGAGGTTGAGCATTTTTTCGTATATCTATTTGCCATTTGTATGTCCTCTTTGGAGAAATGTCTCTTCAAGTCCTCTGCCCACTTTTCAATTGGGTTGTTTGTTTTTTTGTTGTTGAGTTGCATGAGTTCCTTGTATATTCTGGATACTAGCCCCTTATCGGAGGCACTATTTGCAAAAATCTTCTCCCATTCAATTGGTGGCCTCTTTATTTTGTCGATGGTTTCTTTTGCTGTGCAGAAGCTTCTAAGTTTCATATAGTCCCATTCGTTTATTTTAGCTTTTACTTCCATTGCCTTTGGAGTCAAATTCATAAAATGCTCTTTGAACCCAAGGTCCACAAGTTTAGTACCTATGTTTTCTTCTATGCAGTTTATTGTGTCAGGTCTTATGCTTAAATCTTTGATCCACTTTGAATTAATTTGGTACATGGTGACAGATAGCAGTCCAGTTTCATTCTTTTGCACGTGGCTATCCAATTCTCCCAGCACCATTTATTGAAGAGGCTGTCTTTCCTCCACTGTATGTTTTCAGCTTCTTTGTCAAAAATTATCTGTCCATATTTATGTGGTTTTATTTCTGGGTTCTCAATTCTATTCCATTGGTCTGTGTGTCTGTTTTTCTGCCAATACCACGCTGTTTTGATTATTGTAGCCCTGTAGTACAGGCCAAAGTCAGGGTTTTCAGTGTGATTTTTACTTGATGATATGTCTTGGACGTTCTTCCGTGTCTGGACGTGAACGTCTACTACATTATTTTAGTGTGTGCAGGACAGTTCATTGTCCCATAATTTATCTAGCTTCTCTCCTATTGAGGTATATGTATGAATTCCCCAGCCCCCTGCAGTTTTGCTATAATCCACCAGACTACAACTGTTGTTGAATGTATTCTGTCTTTGTGCCCACGCGTCAGTATTTCTTCAAGCTTGGGTTTCCAGAAGCAAAATTGTGGGGGTAAAGGGAATATACATTTAAACACTGGTTGATGATGCCCGATGGCTTCCAAATGACTTCGCAAGTTCACACTGCTTCCAGCAGGTATCTGAACGCACCTGATTCCCCATAGTCTTGGTAATCAATCTTTTTAATTTTTGGCAATATAATGAGTGTGAAATCATATCTCATTATTGTTTTACTTTCTGTTTCCCTGGTGATTAGTGGAAGCTGTGCATTTTCTCATACAATTATTGGCATTTGTATTTTTCTTCTGTGAATTGCCTATTCATGTAATTTGTCCCATTTTTATTGTGTTGTGTGTCTTTTTTTTTATTGATTTGTATGAGATCTTGATGTATACTGGCTATAAATTCTTTGTGTGTTAAATGTGTTCATGTAATGTCTCCTAATTTGCTGCTTGTAATTTAACTTTGTATTTAAGGTGTCATTTTTCAACAAAGTGTTTTAAAATTTTATGATATTAAATATGTTAATCTTTTATTATGTGGCTTCTGGGTTTTGTGCTTTGTTTTAGGAAAATCTTTTCAACACCCAATTATAAGAATTACTTTATAGTTTTATTCCAGCTCGTTTATAGTTTCTTTCTTTCTTAATTATTTATTTTTATTTTTTTACATTTAGCTTTTTAATGTAACTGGGATTTGTTTTTGGTATGGTACAAGTTATGCATCTAATTTATTTTTTTATATTTGAATTATAGTTGATAGTCAATATTATTTTATATTAATTTCAGGTGCACAGCATAGTGGTTAGACATTTGTATAATTTGAGAAGTGATCCCCCTGAGAAGTCTAGTACCCACCTGGCACTATACATTGTTATTACCATATTATTGACTATATTTTCTATGTTGTACTTTACATCTTCATGACTATTTTGTAACTGCCAATTTGTACTTCTTAATCCCTTCGCCTTTCTCACCCAGCCCTCCAATCCTTCTCCCATCTGGCAACCATCAGTTGGTTCTCTATCTATGGATCTGTTTGTTTTGTTTGTTCATTGATTTTGTTTTCTGGATCCCACGTATAAGCGAAATCATATGGTATTTGTCTTTCTCTGTCTGACTTATTTCACTTAGCATTGCTCCCTTTAGGTCTATCCATGTTGTCGCAAATGGTAAGATTTCATTCTTTTTTATGATTGAGTAATATTTCATTGTACACATATACCACCTCTTCTTTATCCAATCTTTTATTGATGGGAAACTTAGGGTGCTTTCATATCTTGGCTATTGTCAATAATGTTGCAATGAACATGGGGGTGCATATCTCTTTTCATTTCTTTATTTGTTTTTTTTTTAATTAGCCATTTTATTTATTTATTTATTTATTTATTTATTTATTTATTTATTTATTTATAAGAAGGGCGCAGCTCACAGTGGCCCATGCAGGGAATGAACCAGCAACCTTGGTGTTATCAGCACCACGTTCTAACCAACTGAGCTAACTGGTCACCTGCATATATTTTTTTAAATTAGTGTTTTGGATTTTTTCAGATAAATACCCACAAGTGGAATTGCTTGTTCATAAGATAGTTCTATTTTTAATTTTTTGCGGCACCTCCATGCTGTTTTTCATGGTAGCTGTACCAATTTGCATTGGCACCAACAGTGTATGAGAGTTCCCTTTCTCCACATCCTTGTCACCACGTGTTGATTTATCGATGATAGTCATTCTGACAGGTGTGAGTTGGTATCTCTTTATGGTTTTAATCTGCATTTCTCTGATGATTAGTGACATTGAGCATCTTTTCATATGTCCATTTGCCATCTGTATGTCCTGTTTGGACAAATATCTATTCAGTTCTTCTGCCCATTTTTAAATTACATTGGGTTTTTTTGGGGGAGTATTAAATTGTATGAGTCCTTTATAAATTTTGGATATTAACCCCTTATCAGTTGTATCATTGGCAAATATCTTCTTTCATTCAGTAGGTTGTCTTTTCGTTTTGTTTATGGATGCCTTTGCTGGTTCTTTTTTATGTTTTCTATCTCCATTTTTATGTTTTCTATCTCTTTGTTAAAGTTCTCACTGAGTTCATCTTCTCTTCCCCTAAGTTCCTTGAGCGTCCTTACAACCAGCATTTTGAGCTCTGTGTCTGGTAGATTGATTGCTTACCTCCATTTCATTTAGTTCTTTTTCTGGAGTTTTCTCCTGTTCTTTCATTTGGGACATGTTTGCTTGTCTCCTCATTTTGGCTGCCTCTCTGTGTTTGTTGCTATGTATGAGGCAGATCTGCTATGTCTCCCAGTCTTGGCAGAGTGGCCTTATGTAGTAGGTGTCCTATGGGGCCCAAAAGAGCAGTGTCCCTCATCACCTGAGTCAGATGCTCCAGAAATGTCCCTTGTGTGGGTTGTATGTACCCTCCTGTTGTAGTAGAGACTTGGTTGCTGTTGGCACATCAGTGGGCTCACTGGCTGTGGGGATTGGCCATGACCACAGTGTACAAGCTGCTGTGCCTGGGCTGGTTCTGTGGAGCGGGACTCACCCCAGCAGGCTCTGGTGCCTGCTGAGACCACCCTTTGGGCATGCCACTTGTGCGCTAATTGGGTAGTGCTCTGTTGTGGTCAGAAGCTGACTACTGGGTGTGTTGGTTCTGGGGCTTCTTGGGAGGGCCTCCTGTGTAGTCTAAGGTCAGTGCTGACTGTGACCAGCCCAGGACTACCTGGTAGGAGCTACAAAGTGATTTGTGTCGGTAGCTGCCTGTGCTGGACCTGGAGGCATGTGGGAGAGGCCACACTGTGAACCGAGAGTGATTGCCACCAGTACTGGGCCTGGGGCAGCTCAGCAAAAGGCCCAGCGTACCCCAAGATCAGCTGCCACCTGCCACCTGCCCATAAAACTCAGTTGCTGAAAGGGCCCTGGGCAGAGCATGAGGTGGGTGTGGCAGAGTCTCAGGGAACCATCAGAGTGGAAGGAGTGGAGTTGACCAGGCTGATGAAGATTCAGATTTGGCCACGTGCGGAGAAGGCTCAACACAGGAAAGTTGGCACCTGCCTGCTGGTTGTGTGTGAGACAGGCTCAACACAGGGACAATGGAGGCTGTCCCTCCATTCCTCACCCTGCAGCCACACAGTTCAGTCTCTCCCTGTAGGTCTCTGGCACGCGCTAGCCATTGTTCCTCTGCTGGAGCCCAAGTGAGTGCCTGTGAGTGAATGAGTCCATGTATGGACTCTTTAAGAAGATACCTGATTTTCCAGTAGCTTTCCATTTGACCTGGAATCCTCAATGATTTTCACAACAAGATGTTGTGGGGGCTCCTCTTCCCCACACTGGTGCCCTGGGCTAGGGAGCCCAGTGTGGGGCTGGGGTCCCTCACTCCTCAGATGGGGGAGACCTCTGAAGCTGAGATATGGCTCCCGATTCTCAACTACCACGCGTGGGTGTGGGGCCAGCCCATTTCATGTCTCTGCCCCACCTACCAGTCTCGAGCTGGCTTCTTCTTTATATCCTTATTGTAGGACTTCTGTTCAGCTAGTCTTCAGATGGTTCTCGAACAGGTTGATTGTTCCATAATTCAGTTGTAATTTTGATGTGGTCATGGGAGGAGGTGAGCACAGTGTTTTCCTACTCTGCCATCTTAACTAGAACCTCATTTAAACTATTTTTTGAATAGTCCCTTCTGTCCTAGGGATTCAAAATGCTGTATTTATAGCAAAGAATATTTTATCACTCACTATAAATGCATGTATTAAATTATTTAAAGTAGAGCACTTTGAACAATTCCTACTTCTTTTATCATTGTTGTCATTATAGATAAAATTGCCATATATACACAAAACTGTGTGCAGATCTATTTCTTGTGTGCAATCTTCGAGTATGTGTTCATCTATCTGTTTCACTCCGTTTGTGATGCTAGAACAGAATACCGTAGAGGGAGTAGCTTAAAAATAGAAATTCATTTCTCACACCTCTGGAGGCTAAAAAGTTTGAGATTAGGAAGCCACCATGGTTGGGTTCTGATGAGGGCCCTCTTCCTGGCTCACAGATTGGCTGTCTTCTTCCTGTGTCTTCACTTGGCAGAGAGCAGAGAGAGAGGAAGCAAGTTCTCTTCTGTGTCTTCTTATAAGGACACTAATCCCATCATGATGACTCCACCTTCATGACCTAATTGCTTCTCAAAGGCACCATTTCCAAATACCATCACACTGGGAATTAGCGTTTCAACATTAATGGTCTAAATATTTGTGACCATAGCACTATTCCTGTGCTTCACTACATCATTTAAATAAATATAGCATTAATATTTTTTCTCACCTTCATCTGTACAAATTTCCCCTCATTTTATTTTTCAGAATTTTCTTAAATGTATTCATACATATATTATTTCACCTCTATTCTTCTGTTGGTTGGAAGTTATATATGACTCTCTTAGTCTTTAATGATCTCTCTAGATTGCAATGTGCTTCACTGACTTATCAAAGTCTCATTTTGACTGGTAATTTTATTTTTCTCCTGTCCTAGGTAAGGACCTTAGGACAGCTTTACTCCATTTATTGCTGTCTTGACTCATGTGGTATTTTGTGTATTTTAACTTTATGCATATTTAAAATCTCACAAGGCAATATTATTAGTGTTCTATATAATTGATGTTCATTTTGATTTATCTCCAAATTTCCTTTTTTTTTTTTCTCTTTTCATTCTTCATTTCTGGTGTTGCACTGGGGATAATTTTTCCTTCAGTATTTTCTTTAGTGCAAATTGGTTAGTGGTGAAGTTTGAAGGCAAATTGGTTAGTGGTGAAGTTTCTGCTATTCTGAAAATGTCTTTATTTCAATTTTGTTCTTGAAAGGTATTTTCACTGGGTTTAGAATTCTAGATTGGCAGTTATTTTCTTCAAGTACCCTGAAAATACCATTCTTCTGTTTTCCATTATTCCTGTTGCAAAGTCAACTATAAGTCGAACTGTTGTTAGAAGTAATCTGTTTCCACTCCCACCTTTACCTATTTTTAAACTTTTCTCTCTGTCTTTGGTTTTCTGCAGTTTCACTATGATATGTCTGAACATATATTTATTTTTATTTATTTTGGCAAAGGGTCACTGGGTCTTAAATTTATGGATTGATTTCTTTCATTAGTTTTGGAGATTTTAAAGCCATTTTATTTGTTCAAAATATTGCTTCTGATCTAGTTTCTCTTTACTCTCCTTCTAGGACTCCATTTAAACCTATTTTAGTCTTTCTAATTGTGTCTCCTATGTCTCCTACCCTTTGTTCTGTAATTTCCATTTTTCTGTCTGTGCTTCATTTAACTATTTTCTTCTGATATATATTTCAGTTCAAAAGGCACAAACTTTCAGTTATAAAATTAATAAATCCTGGGGATGTAATGTACAACATGATGCCTATAGTTAATAATATTGTATATTTAACAGTTGCTAAGAGAGTAGATCTTAAAAGTTCTCATCACAAGAAGAAAAATTGTAACTAAGTGTGGTGATGGATGTTAACAAGACTTATTGTGGTGATCGTTTCATATATATATATATATTCATTGTTTTGCACACCTAAAACTAACATAATATTTATGTTAATTATATATCTCAAATAACAGAATGTTACATTTGTCCAAATGCTTTTCCACCCTCAATTGAGATAATCTTATATCTTTATTCACTTACTTTATTAATGTGATTTATAATTACAGATTTTCTAATATCAAATTTTTCCTACATTTTTTGGGGAAACATTCTTCTTGGTGATAATGTATTAATCTAATACACTGATGCATTTGATATACTAATGTATTCTTTAAAAATTTTGCATTTAAGAACTTAAATGAGATTGGCTTGTAGAATTTGGGGGGGCATTATATTTATTCAGTTTTGGTATCATGGTTATGCCAAACCTTATGAAATGAATGGGGGTGGAATATTTGGTATAATTAGGTATTTTTTGTTTTTTCAGGATCTTGGTGTAACTGGCCCCCATCTCCATATGGGGCGGTACCTATTTGGGAGGTAATTGTTGACTATTATTTCAATTTCATCCACAATTTGTTCATTCGGAATTTCTATCTCTGCTTAAGTACATTTTTTTATTTTATTTTTATTTTATTTTATTTTATTAAATTTATTGGGGTGACAATTGTTAGTAAGATGATATAGGAACATTTGTGACAACATGGATGGATCTTGAGAGAGTAATGCTGAGCGAAATAAGTCAGACAGAAAAAGCAGAGAACCATGTGATTTCACTGATATGTGGTATATAAACCAAAAACAACAAAAGAACAAGACAAACAAATGCTTAAGTACATTTTGGTACTCAAAGTACATTTAGGTAATTTTTCTAGAAATTATTTTATCTAGATTTTAAAATTTATTGAATAAAGTGATTAGTGTTCTCTTACAGTTTTAAAAGTCTTTCCCATAAATTTACTAGGTATATTTGTCATTTTAAATATTATTTATTTTGCCTTTTCTCTTATTTATTCATTGCAGCTGGAGATTTGTATATTTTATTGCCACTTTAAAGACAGCTTTAATTTTACTGATCAAGCCCACTTTTGTTCTGTTTTGGTTTTGCTTTTATATATTATGCTATTATACACTATGGCCAGAGAGAAAATATTTTAGCACATTATTTTTGAGATTTTTATTTTGATGGTCAAATTTTAATTTTCAAGTTATTTAATTTTAAAGGGATACTTTATTCCTATTTGAAAACTTGTTTTGAGTGTCGTTTAATTCATAGCTCATCAGTTTGTAGAGTTTGATTCCTCTCTTTCATAGTGTTGGGTTTCCGTACAGACTCGGTGAATTTCTGCTGTATCCTCATAACCAGAAATACATGCCTATTGTGTTTCCCTTGGCCTGCCTGTGTGCTTAGGAAGGAGGGGTGGGAAGTACTCAGTAGGGAGGGATTGGCTGGTAGCGTGTTTTCCTGGGTATTTAGGTTCCCATTCTTCTTGGTGGTCAGTATCACCCAAGGTCCCCACTGGATACTCTGGACAATGCCTTACACTCATGGCTTCATTTCTGTCTGTCTTAGGAGAAGGAAGGGGCCAGTCTGGCTGCCCTAAGTGCTGCTCCCATAATAACCGCTCTCTAAATGACCAGGCTTCACTCTCTCTTCTAGTACTTTTGAGTTTAAACTTCCCTGGAACAGCATCTCCCTTCAAAATGGTATTTTTCTGCAGCAGTTTTCCTCTGATTTAGTTTCTTTTCAGATAAAATCCTATCTATTTTCTTTTAAATGTTCTCACCATTTCTGAAGTACTAGTATCACTTTCTGTTGTTTTCCTGGGCGATTATAAATTTTAAAAATTGCTTTATTTCATTTTGGAGAATTGTATATGGCCACCTTCACTACTACAAATGCAACTGTACTTTTAAATAAATCCATGTTTTATTAACGGCAAGCACCCATGTACACTTGAAAAATAGTTGTATCTCTATATAAAAGAGTTATATGAGATGTATCTTATTTATCACCTAGATGAGTTTTTCTGTGTACAGAAAATATTTAGTACCTCTATGAATTCAAGACTTCCCAAGGTGTGTGGTCCACAGGTTGAGAATAATGTGCTAGACAGACAGGACCAATGGTGCCGCCACATATTAGAATACTAAGCTAGGTAACTCTGGAAATGAATATAGTCTATTTGTCACTGTAATGTTCTCTTCGGAGATTTATCAATTTAAAAATTAACTTTTGGATGTTAATGTGGACTATATACATTTTTGTATGGGTGGTGGGAAAAGTGACGTATATTGATTAAGATAAGGAAAAACATGGTTGCTGAATTTGGGTCGGTTGTTTTAAGCTTGTTTGTATAACAAAGGTTAAATACGATCTCCCTGTTGGGGTCTGCAAGATCATCTCCAGGTCTGATTTGCTGGGAGGACTCACAGGATTCAGCAAATGATCATACTCACTGCTGTGGTTTATTACAGCAAAAGTATACAAAGAAAAGTTAGCAAAGGAAAAGTCACATGGGGCAAAGTCTGGAGGAAACCAGGCGCAAGCTTCCCAAAGTCATCTCCCAGTGGAATCACACAGGATGCTCTTAATTCGTCCCGTAATGAGTTGTGACAATGTGTGTGGCATATCTACAGGGAAGCTTATTAGAGATTCAGTGCCCAAAGTTTTTATTGGGAGAGCCCTCTGCCTAGCACGTATCAAAGTTTCAGCCTCCCAGAAGGAAAACAGGTGTTCATCCAAAACCATATTGTTTGTGCAAACGATTTAGGCACAGAGAGTCACTCTTATCTTTTAGGGAACGTTTTATATCAGTGTGAGGATCTGTTTACCATTCAAGTTCCCAGATGCCAGCCAAGGGCCAACCTTGCCAGCAGGGCTTTCTAAGGATAGCAGTCTCAGTTCCACTATGTGTGATGTCTTTTCTGCACAATTCCTAACTTTTGCTTTCGAAAAGAACTGATGGAACAAATAATAGGTTATTGACTAAATCTGCAAATTCCCCCTCCCCTTCTTTTTCCTACTTACAAACCAAGGACATGTCAGTTAATGACATATGCGATTCGTGGGATGTATTTTGACAAGCATTTATGCAGCATCTAGTAGGTGCCAGGCACGCCACTAAATGCTGGGGATGCAAAGACCATGAGACTTACAAACCCCAAAGCACAGTCCTTTGCTGAGATGTACAATTGCCAATCCTTCTATCCAGCCCTGAGACTGCCTATGACCTGAGAGTCATTTTTCTGGGAAGAGCTGGATTTTCAGTTGAGACTTTTATTGACTTTGACGATCGGAGGCTCAGAACCATGCCATCTCAGAAAGGATACAGGAGCTTATGGAAATTGTCCAGCTTGAACTGTTTGGGTGAGATTCATCTGCCAAGAGTGGCAGGCTTATTTCCCCTGACAATTTTTTATGTTTCATTTGGTTTTATTTCACTGTTTGGGAAAGATATTCCCCTGATGTTTTTTTTTTTTTCTGTTGTTTATTTTTATCTGCTAAGGTGGTGGTGGAAATACCAAGTGGCATGAAAGAAATGTACACAGGGGCTGTGAGGAAACCGAGGTCCTGTAAGAGCCCTTTTGTCCTGGTTTGTCCCCAACACCATCACTAGATCCCACACAGTGCCTCAGGACAGATGGTATGGCCACATATTACAATACTAAGGTAGGTAATTATGGAAATGAATATAATCTATTTGTCACTATAATGTTGTCTTCTGAGATTTATCAATTTAAAAATTAACTTTTGGATATAAATGTGGACTATGTAAATTTTTGTATGGGTGGTGGTAAAAGTAATGATGTATATTGATTAAGGTAAAGAAATATATGAGGTCTGACAATTGTGTTTGTGAACTTGTTGCAACGATGTTGCTAACCTTTTTTGATATCAGAGAGATTATTCGTTATGAATTTATACTAACTGGACAAACAGTTAACCAAGTTTACTATTTGAAAGTGCTGAAAAGTCTGCGTGAAAAAGTTAGACGAGGGGGGTGGGGGTGGGGGGTGGGAGATGAGGGTAAGGGGGATCGAATATATGGCGATGGAAGGAGAACTGACTCTGGGTGATGAACACACAATGGGATTTATAGATGATGTAATACGGAATTGTACACCTGAAATCTATGTAATTTTACTAACAATTGTCACCCCAATAAATTTAATTAAAAAAAAAAAAATAACCTAAAAAAAAAGAAAAAGTTAGACGACCTGAACTTTTTGCCAACAATTCATGGCTCTTGCATCACGACAATGCACCAGCTCACACGGCACCGTCTGTGAGGGAGTTTTTAGCCAGTAAACAAATAACTGGATTGGAACATGCTTCCTACTCACCTGATCTGGCCCCCAGTGACTTCTCTGTTTACGCGAAGATAAAGCAAATACTGAAAGGAAGGCATTTTGATGACATTCAGGACATCAAGGGTAATACAATGATAGCTCTGATGGCCATTCCAGAAAAAGAGTTCCAAAATTGCTTTGAAGGGTGAACTAGGCACTGGTGTCAGTGCATAGCTTCCCAAGGGGAGTACTTTGAAGGTGCCCATAGTGATATTCAGCAATGAGGGATGCAGCACTTTTTCTAGGATGAGTTCACAAACTTAATTGTCAGACCTCATATGTTTCCTGAATTTGGGTTGGTTGTGAACTGTGGTCTTGCATTCTATGATAATCAAGAAACAACTCACTCTGAGCTTCCCCAGGCCCTGGGTTCCTTATTACAGGAATCAGACTTTGGAGGGACCCGGAATAGAGGAGAAGTCAGGCCCAGGATTTCTCAGTGCTGCCACTGAAGCTTGGAAAGGGGTTTTCAGTGGGGGATGCTGGACCAGCCCAGCAACTTACTCCAGGATAAGAGGTCAAGTTGCAGCTATAAAGCAGAAGGAAAGGCAGTGGGGCCGGGGCCAGGAAACCGGAATGAAGAGGAAGCACAGGGTTAGGTTCCCCCAACACACTTGGCGAGAAGCAAAACAAGAAGTGCTTGCAGAACTGAAGTCTGTTTCCTAGCTCCTGGAAATTCAGTGTTGATCTGTATTGAATGTGGGTGGGGGCTCTTTGGTGATCCCGGGCGAGGTGGGAGGACACAATGCTCCTTGATGGCCTTTCCTGGGACAGGCTGATAGATTTCGTTCTAAGTGTACACTTCTGTTGTGTCTGCTTAGCACTGCTGGTGGGAACAGTCCAGTCCTGGCCATCATGAGGACAATTGCAGGGCACATGGGCCCAACATCAATGAGACGGATGGCTCATTTGGAGACTCTCACTGTGGTTTTTAGACGTTACAGGTGTCACTTGTGCATTTTGGTTTATTTCTGAATTGCTTCAGACCCTTTAGTGGTCATGGGATATGATGCCATAAGGGATTTTTAAATGAACTTTCAGTTTGAGGAAATTTTGGGTGTAAAAGTTGGTCTGTAATTTAGGAGTCAGATAAAGGTGAGGGGTTGGGTCATGATCTGGTGATGGGTTCTGAGAAATATCCCAAGGCTCTTATCTCAGTCCACGGAGATCATGGGGTTATAATTATGTTTAATAGAACGTTGAGTTGCAGAAAAGAGGTGAGTGGATATTGGGGACTAGTGGCTGCTGTGGGGTGATGCTTTTCAGACGAGCCAGGGAGAGAGAGTGGCAATGGGGTAAAGCACCTCTTCCATCTCAGGTGCTCTGTGCCAGCCCATTACCCCGCTGAGCTTCTTTTTCTTAAGCTGTAAATGGGGGATAATATTTGTACCTACTTCCCATAGGGAAGAATTGTTATCAGGATGGAGAAAAAGCAGGCACGGGAAGCAGTTAGCCTAGGGCTTGGCCTATAGTGATTACTTTTCTGCAGACTCATATTGCTCCTTTTATTATTACTATTACTATTGCTATGACTCCTGCAGGCTCTTACCAGGAGTGAGGCTGATGCAGTAGAGTCAGGGCGGGAAGTCATGACTAGGAAAGTGAGGGTCAGAACTTTCTGGGAGAGAGGGATTTGATCCTTTGCTAGGCCAGCTGGAGAGAGAGATACCTGCCCAAGGAGAGAGGAATATAATACTCATGCATTTCCATCTCCAGAGTCTAGATTAGTCTGGGGCTCTTGGGTCATGGAGGACCTTTCTTATCCTGTTAATCTGAGGGTTTAGTCAGTTACCTGTGGGCCTTTAAGAACTGAACAAAAGCAAATGCAAACTTTCAGAACGTCTGTGCTGAACCGCTATGCGATTACACTTTTCTAATATGTCTCTGACTCGGTCACTAAGTCGGCAGCTATCTGTCCTAAATGCACCTCCCCCCCTCAAAAAAAAAAATAAAATAAAAAAAATCCCAGCCTACAATGCAGAAGTTGGCCGTTGTTTTTGCTTTACTTGAACTTTGACTTTCAGAGTTGCATCCCCCATAATAAATGGAACATTGTGTGGATTCATGTGTGGGGTAGCCATAGAGAGTCAGATGCATGCTGGTACCTTTGCTCCTTAGAGCCTATTCTGAAAACAGCTGCCAATGCTCTGCTAGAACCAGAATCAGATCAGATCTCTTCTCTGGTCAAAAATCTCTACCCTCGACTCTCAAATGCTCCATCCCAACACCTCTTATCCCCCCCCGCCTGCTTTCTGCTTTATATTTTCTTATTAGCACTTATCACGATCTAACATTATATATTTTATGTAATTAGTTTAACATATGTATTCGTTTTCCATGGCTACTGGTAACAAATTAGCACAAACTTAGTGGTTTAACAGAATACACATTTATTATCTTATGGTCCCAGGGATGATAAGTGCAAAATGGACCAAAATCAAGGTGTCCACGAATGACGTCCCAGTTCATAATTCTTTGGAGACTGAATCCTACTTTAAAATGCCCAGGGAGAGTCTGGTCAGCTCAGCCAAGCCAGAGGGCCAGGTGTGAGTCATCAGTCACTGGGTGCCAGCAGATGCAGTGTTCCTGTATTTCCCGGACAACTTCATCCAGCTAGGTTCCGAACAGCACACCCCCTTCGATGAGACTTTCCCAGTTGCAGTGGCACCCAATGCGCCTGTATCTTTAGATGGGAGAGATGCAGTGTGCTCCAGTCGGAGCAGGAATGGCCCATCTGCTGTAGTTTGCTGCTCTTTGAGAAGCATGACTTCTTGGTGTTCTGAAGACCTCGAAGTCAGAACTCTCTGCGTCCAGGTCATGGATAGAAGTTCCCCAGAGGCTGCTAAGGTCAGGTCACAGGCCAAGTCAGAAGCGCCAAATGTGTTTGGTCAACAGATGGCTTTTGTTATGAACTCCAGGTCCTAAGGACCTTACCAGTTGGGAACTAAGAATTTCTTTGAAATGGAAGAATTGAGACCAATCACACAACCGTGCAGAATAACCAGGGATGCTATCTGGAAGCTACCACTCCCGCTAGTATAACAGAAATCTTTCAGTGATGCCAGGTGGTAGGCCCAAGGAGTGGCATTCTCTCCCGAAGCCCACAGTTACCAGCTTCCTTAAATAAATAGTTTGAGAAATTTAGATTTCTTTCAGTAGATTTTCAACCTTTGGTCTCAACAATTTCTTCTGTAATTTTCTTGTGGGGCCCCTGGGAAAATCAACCCCTTCAGGTCTCAGTTGTTCCAGAGTGGGGAATGGGAAGTGACCCCTCTGGCCTCCTCCACCCAGATTGTCTGTGATTTTGTGACAAGAGTCCAAGGTCAAGCGGGATTGATGAAAAAATTTCCACGACTGAAGATGGTTAGGAACCTTGTACAGCTGGATCTGTGCCTCTCTTCGGTCTGTTTCATGTTCGCATCTCTTAGCATTTTAAATCATCCTTGAGCAGGCCCTGTGGGGGTCGACTGCAGGGTCTCCATCTTACTAGTCACCTTTCCCTGATCATCATCTGTTCATTTGGGTTTTCTGCTTTGATGTTTGATTTGACTGATGTTGATTGACATAGAAGATGCAACCTGGGTGGGTCCATAGGGAAAAAGTCCTCTTAGGTGTTGCTGCTGGCCCCTCTTGTGGATGGGACTACCTTCAACTTGTCAGGATCTTGGAGGACCAAAAATTATTTTTGCATATTCTAAGGGTGAGAACAATCCAAAAATTACTGGGAAGCCCAGCAATAAAACTGGGGTTCTATAATTAGAAGTGTCCTTAGAGTAAGTTGGTTCAACCTTCCCATGTATGCTAGGAATTTCTGCTCCATCATCCCTAAGAGGTGGTCAGTGAACCTCTGTTTGCACAGCCCAAGTGATGGGGAGCTTATTACTGCCTGAAACAGCTCATTCTATTTTTAAACATCTCCGATAATATCAACTTGTTTCATCTACAGAGCTGAGATTGGTTCCCTTTAGGGGCCATCCACCTAAAGATAAATCTTGGGTCACCAGTTTGATCCCACAGAGATCTGCAGGCTATGTAACTCATTCATGCGAATCTTCTTGTCTCCAGGCTAAAGAGTCCCCAAAGCAACAACTATTCATTTAAGCACATGGCTTTCAGTTTCTTCCTCATCTTGGAGAGTCCTTGGAGAGATCTCAGTCATGAGCTGAGTCACACAAAATAAAGAGTGGGGAGCTTTTTCCTGAATCTGAAATGTCTTTAGGAAGAGTGTTCACTCACAGGTACTTGCCAAGGAGGGAGAGGGTTGTTTCAGCTGCTTGGGTTCTGCGTAGGAGCATCTGGGTCAGATAACTTGTTGAGAAAGTTCTGAACCTTTGGGTCAGAATGAATGTCCCATTTGTTATCATGTCTTTCCAGGGCCCTTCTTATAGAATGTCAGAGCAAAAATAGCCCTCAGAGATCATCTGCTTTAACCTGTTATCCCATTTTACACATGGGGACAACTGAGTCCCAGAGAGAAGAATAAGTTTGGCCAATGTCATTCAGTGGAAGAAAAAATTGGAGCCCAGATCTTGTGGTTCTCAGGTTCAGTGAGACTATATTTTTATCTGAAAGAAATACTAAAGATCCCTACGTGTCTTTGGTTGCTGTGGTCCTCAGAGAGATTTTTCCCCTGGAAATGACCTCTTCTTTCCATTGTGGTTTCCTCTTGCTGATCCTTTGTCTCCACCCTGAGCTCAGGGGTCACGACCCCCAGCCTCAAGCTTCCTTCACACCCTCATCTCTGGGACTCAGCCCCTTCCTTAATTCATGACTCCAAGACGTATCGCCACAAAGATACGATGAAAAGAAAATCTGTTAATATTCAAGCAACTTTGCTAAACAAGCAATTCTTTCAGGGTGACTATTTATTGCTATTTATGATGACAGATTATCTTTCTGATTTCCCCCAGCACATGTCTCCAGAGGAAATTAGATACAGTACTTTCCTTAAGCAGGGCCAGGAGAAAATGTTTCTATAAATACTTAACAACTTGTCAAGGGAGATTACAAATATCGGCACGTCCTTCACAGTGTCACGTTGGTTATTGAAGCTGTTGTAAGGAATCAGGATGGTTTATTTTCTTCCTGCTCTGAGGTAGTGCTACATTGTCTGAGGTCAGAGGAGGTGCTTCTAAAGGCAGAAACTCCAGGTCCAGACTGAAGGCCAGGATCCTGGCATCTCCTAGCATCTTTCTTTTCATGGCACTATTACGAGTTTGGGCTTTGGGGTCAGAAATCTGGGTCCACTGACTCCACTATTTCCCAGCTCAGGACTATGGGCCAATCCTTTAGCTTCTCAGTACCTCAGTTTTCTCTTCTGAATGATGATGACATTACGATTCATTACAAGGTGTTTCAGTGAGGGTAATGTATGAAAATCCCCTGAAGTGATGAGTGAAAATATAGATCTTGTTCTCTCTTCCTTCCAGTCTGTTGAGAAGACCTCTCTCATCAGCAGACATGGATTGCACTAAGCTCCATTGTCTTCCATGTTGCTTAGGAGAAATTTGACAATAATAAGTATAATAAATGATGTTAATAAAAGCTAACATATCTCCATCTCTTACAATGTGTCAAGAATTGTTCTAAGGGCTTCACATGGATTTCATTATTTAATCCTCATAGCAACCTTATAAGGAGGATGTTAGTAGCATCCTTCTTTTACAGAGGAGCAAACTGAGGCAGAATAAAGTGCTCAGGACCACACAGGTGGAAGGTATGCAGCTGAGATTACCCTCGGACACTCAACTACTCAGCTATGCAGTCTCCAAAGGAGCTGGCTCCTTGTCCTTTCTAGTAATTTCTCTCCTCAGTACCTTTAGGAATTTTCTCTTTGTCCTATATGTTCTGAGTTTTATCATCATGGGTCTGGTACAGATTTTTTATTTATCCTGCTTACCACTTGGTAGAATTTTTAGATCTGGGGACTCATGGCTTATTTAAGCTCTTATTAAATTCTCTGCTGTTATCTCTTTAAGCACCGACTTCTCTGTTATCTCCGTGTATCCTTCCGGAACTCCTATCAGACCTATATTGAGGCTTTTGGAGTTGCTTTTCATGTCTCTCAACTTTTCTTTCATTTTTTAAAAATCTCTTTTCTCCTTCTGGTTATGTTCTGTTTGATCTCTGTGTTCTCAGTTTTGCTTTTCAGCTATGTTCAGCATTCTGGTCAATTTCTTTATTGAGTTTTAAAATTTCATGAACTCTCTATTTCATTTCTAAGATGTCTAATTGGTTCCTTTTCATAGCCACTTCCTTTTTATTTCATAATTTTATTTCTTGTGTCATAGGTGTGGTTCCCTTCTTGACCTATTTAAATTTATTACCATGTTTGCTTGTTACCTCCGCAGTCCTTCTGGAGGGCTCTGTTTGATCTCTTTTCCCTCAAATGGCAGTGATTTCACGTGTGGAGTTTGTTGTTAGTCCTGAATGGTGGCATTTTTCTTCAGTGCTTTGTGCCTCCTGATTTTGAGTTTACCTGCTGCGTCCTGACCTGGGCTGAGCGCTAGTGAGGCCCCTCAGCTGCCTCTGCCCATCTCTGTCCTCTTGGCAGCCAGGCGCAGGGTGTCTCAGTGTAATCCTGAGTGGACAGGAAGTGAGTTTCTGATTCTCGGCTTCAAATGGGAGGTGTGCTTCTGGCCTGCAGCCTGGGGTGGTTTTAGCCCCCGCTTACTGCTGCTACATGCCTTGCATTCTCATGTTTCTTTTAGGAGCCTTGCTTTAAAAACTACAAGGATATCTCTTTGTTGTTTTTGAGCATGCATGTGTGTTTTTCCTTAACACTAGGAGCTTGGAGTAGAAAGTAGGGGTTTTACCATCGTCTTAGTCCATCATCTTGAACCAGAAACCCTCTCTCATTGTTATTCTTTGTTAAAATGAAATAACTGATATATGCAAAAGGTATACATAATATTGGCTATAAAGCATAATAATAAATAATAATAAAGAACACACCTGTGCACGGGGCCCCCGACTTGAGTATGAGAACATGACGAGTGCTGCTGAAGCTACTGTATATTCCTTCCTGATCCAATCTCTTTGTCTCCCCCACCGCTAGGCGACTACTCTTGGGTATTTTTTCTTTATCTTTCTCTTGCTCCCCCTCCATTATGTTTCACCAATTTTTTTTCGTACAGGGAAGTGCCATAGCTTTGTGCTTTAGAATTGTGCTATGAAGCTACAAAAATAATGAAAACACATTAGCACATAAATGGACCAACAGATCAGTGGAACAGAATAGAGAATTTAGGGAAAGACTCAAGTTGTTCGGAAATGTTCTAGACAGTAAAGGAGGCATTCTAAATCAAGGGCAAAAATGATGATCTAGCCAATACATTGGTATCGGTCAATTTGTTATCCATTTGGAAAAAAATAAATTGTAGATCCTTATCTCACACCTTACATAAAAATGAATGTCTAATGGATTAAAAAAAATCTAAATAAAACACCCAAATCACAATAGAAACAGAAGAAAATTTAGGAGAAAATTTTTATAATCTTGGGGTGGAAATGCTTTTCTAAGTAATACACAAAACCCTCAAAACTATGAAGGAGGAGATTTATACACTTAACTACATAAATATTGAAACCTTTGACCTCGTCACAAAAGACACAAAGGAAATCCAAAGACAAACTCCAGAATGAATGAAAATATTCGCAACATATATAATAGATTAAATAGTTACTATCCCATTCAAAACAAGTCACCTGTAATTCTACCACTTAGGACCACTATTTACATTTTAGTATATAGTGTTTCAGACTTTTCCCTCCTCTTATGTGCCTTTCTTCCTCATGCACATTGCTTCCATATCTGGGATTACACTGTACAAAATATTTTTATAATGCTTTTTACTTAATATAATGTAAATGTTTTCTCATGTAAGTAAATACATGCAAATTATAAATTCTTCTGCAAAAATTATAATGTCTATTTGTTATACATTATATTCAGGTGCCACCGTGTTTCCCTGAAAATAAGACCTAACTGGAAAATAAGCCCTAACATGATTTTTCAGGATGACATCCCCTGAACATAAGCCCTAATGCATCTTTTGTAGCAAAACTTCATATAAGACCTGGATTTATTTTCGGGGAAACACAGTAGCACCTGTTTAACAAATTATTTAACTAATTTTTAAAAGTCAATATGCCTAATATATAAGGGATGCTTACAAATCAATAAGTAAAAGCCAAATATACCAGGGGGAAAAGGAAATGAATAGGCCATCAATCCACAGAAGACTGAAGAAGAAACAATGCAATGGCCAACCAACATAAAATGCCAATCTCTCTCACTAATAATTAAAAATATGTAAATAAAACACTTTTTATGTATACCACTGAGAAAAATTTAGAAAAGTAGATAATACTGAGGCTTGGCAAGGATGTAGGGAAATGGATAGGCGTATAACCTCTTGGTAAATTGATACAGTATTTGCCAGGCAACTTGTCAGTATCTATAAAAAAATTTTTTTTCAAAAGTGCGTGCCTGGGCTGTGACTCAGCAATCCCACTGAAATCATAGCCTGAGAGATGTTCACTGAAGCGCTATAGAAGACAGAGGAGAGGATGGTGAAGCTGGTGTATAGGACGGTGGCAGAGAGTTCTAATTTTGATTAAGTATACTTAGAAAATATACTTGGGTTATGAGTATTTAAAAAATATTTTTTTCTAATTTTTAAATTTTTTTCTCATAAATATATTGCTAATCAGAAAGTACATATTTTTAAGGACAGATGTGTTAATGAGAAATTTGAAATGCTTATACTATATGTGCACTCAGTATATGTCCCCCACAAAAACAGTAGCAGAAACAAACAAACTAAACTAAACGAAGCCAAACCAAACCAAAACAAACCAAAAAAACCAAACCACAAAACTACACAATGGCCACAACTAGACAGACAGTGGCCACCTCATTACCCTCAGAGAAAAATCCCCAATTCCTTAGAATGAGATACAAAACCCACAGGGTACTGGGTCTGCAGCCCTTCTGTAGCTTCCCAGCTCATCCTTCTCCCTCACACCGAGCATTTAAAGCAAAGCAACCTCTAGTATTTCCTGAATGTGAAATAGTCTTTATTGACTGGGTTCAATGCACTTGCTTCCCCTGCCACCAAAGGGGCCACTCCTTTCCAAGCTGCCTGCCTTACCAGGTCACATCCTTGGAGAACAGACGCTGGTCTGATCCATCAATGTATTCTTAGCACCCAGCACAGGGACTTAATATGCAGTCATCATAGTAAATGTGTGTGAATGAATGAACGAATGAATGAATGCATGCATGCATGAAGCTAAGGCCCAGGGTTTTGGCCAGAGACGGACTTAAGACCCCAGGGAAGCCCTGGTAAGGCAGGGCTGGATCTGGCTCCTTGCTAATGGGTGCTCTTTCCCCCACATCACATATCTGCTGCTTCAGAGTTATTATGGGGAGAAAGTGGTAAGAACACAGGAGAGGGCTTTGAGAGCTGAAAACAGGCCATACAAGTTCATGCTGTCTCACCGGCTGCGAAGTCCCACTTATGTCACAAAATCTCCGCCTGCCAGCGGCCCAGGGCTGTGGAGCACCCTTTCTCTCAAACAATGTGTCCTGCTGGAGGTCCCAATTAAGCACAGGACAAGATGGAGTCTGCAGGATGCCTTTGACAGGGGAGAGAACTGGGGCAAGGCAAAACCTTGCCATTTATCAAGTGTACACAGGTGCATTTGCTCAGCAGATTTGGGGCCACATTAATAAATCACTTTTTTATTTGAAAGCAGCTCCAACCGCACAGCAGAGACACTTGAGTCATCTCTCTGTCCAGGACTTGGCTTCCACAGGGCCCTTCTAATGAGTCTGGTTATTTTTAGCTGTAATTAAAATCACAACATACAGTGTCATGGACCCTATTTTTTCTAATTGATGTGCAAGCAGTTTTTTAAAAAAATTATTAAACTGACTATAAAACCTTTTTAATTTGGGGGTATTTCAAGTGTTCAAGCAGAAAGTCACCCCAACATTCATGCCAGATGACAGGTAGTCAGTGAGGAAATTAAAAAACCCACACTCTGGCTCTGTCGATCCCTCTGCTCTTGCTGCACTAAATTACCGAATTAATAGGCTCTTGGAAAAGACTGACACACAGTTACTGTGAGAAAGACAATTAAACATGGAAACCCACTTTTCTCACTGCATTTAATTTTAACGGGAGGCTTTGAGACTGAATAAATCTCTTTCTTATTTCTTTTCCACTTTTCCATAATTTCTTCAGAGAAGCACCTAGAATGTTTAAGATGCTTCTCCCTTCCTGATCCTCTGAAACTGTTCATTAAGGGTATGTTTTCTCTGGAAGGTTTCTTGGGAGGTCAAGGAGAATTACAAATACCCATGTTGTTCAGTCGATTCCTGGATGGTCTTCCTGTTGCTGTCTTCACTTCTTCCAAACAACCTAGGCCCAATTCATTCATTCATTCATTTATTCACTCACTCACGCACTCATTTGTTTATTCATCTGGTAAACAGTCCTTGCATCTTGCCTTCTCTAGGCACTAAAGAGGTTGGCTGGTCTGATCTTGCTCCAATTCAGTCTAAGGGAGAGAGAGAGAGACGTAAGGAGGTGATTATATACCTGGGCTGAGAGCCTCAGTGATGGACATAGAAGCAGGAGGACCCAAAGGATGAGCTATTCACACACAGGTGCCCTCCTGCTTCTCTGCACCCACCACTCAGCGCCCTGGCCTCTGTCTGCAGGCGCTCAGCACTCACCTGGTACAAAACAGGCACTTGCTGACTGTGTCCTGAATTCACTCAAGTTGTTAACCTTTCCATTGAATCCTCCCAAAGTTATGCATCCAACTCAAATTAGGCTGCTCTCTGCCCCAGATACTCTCATGATTAATCGTGAAGAAAAATCTTTTTTGAGGGGAAGAGGAGGACTTTTTGTTTTTTAAACCCCGCTTTTCTTCCTGCCTCAGCTGTTCAGCAGTCAAGCATTTGTCATATTTTAGTCCTTTAACCACTAGTCATTTCTGACTAATACCCAGCAGGCAGACATGGGGTATGATTTCCAAGATGATAAATGCTTCCCTTCTTATCTTTTGATATCTGGAAGTAGAAAATTTCAAGGAAAAAGGGTTTTACACCAAGATGACCATAAATCTCATTGTATTCACAACAGAAGGCTGACCAGAGGAGTTTATTAAATCCGTAAAAGATTTGATGTATATCAAACTGTTACATAAAGTCAATACTTTGGAGAGAAGCAGACAATAAATACTCAGCAAGAGGCAATATTTCTATCAGGGAGAAGGCAATCGCATAAAGATTAGGGGAGCAATTTCAATATTGCACGTCTCTCTCTGCAGTAAGGAGATATGTCTTGTTTTCCAGAATGATCACTGGGGAAGGAGGAGGGGTGGGGCAGGTGGCCCTCTGGGCTTGGCTAATCTCACCATCAAGCCCAAACTCGGTGTTGTGGACTAAATGTTTGTGTCCCTTCCCTGGATTCATATGTTGAAGCCCTAACTCCCAGGGTGGCTGGATTTGGAAATGGGGTTTCTGAGGAAGGGTTAAGTGATGTCATAAGGTTGGAGACCCTGACTTGAAGGTATCAGAGGTCCTACGCCATCTGCATGGTTACTGCACAGGCCTCTCTGGAGGTTGGGGGAGAGGCTGAAGCAGAATTCTCAGCACAGAGGCCCTTATCACAGGCATTCCCTGGATCCATCCAGAGCTATCAGGCCCTGGGAATCTGATGAATGAGTTTTCCAGGTGACCTGGTGTGTGTCTTAATTAAGAGCGTCTGTATGGAGACACTGTCAGCCAGACCTATTATTTGCAGCCCTGAAGTCTGTCTCAGCCACCCTGGGTGCCATCTTGACCAACCTCTACTGTTGATGGTGGACCTGACCTGAGCAGCTCATCTCCTGCCCTTGACCGCAGGGGGACACTTCTTTTAAGGCCTCATCCTTCCTGCTACCTAAAGGTGTACACTCTTGGGCTCTTCCTTCTTTGGTAAAATATTCTTTTCTGGAAGCCCACCCAGAGCAATTAGGAGCCCAGGGAAGGCTGCTTGTGTTGGGGACAGGAATCGCCAGCTGGCCCTAGGATGACGAGGAAGAACAGCAAGTGCAGCAGCCCTGGGCTTGGCCCCAACTGTCCTTGGGTTCAACTGATCACTGTGCTTGTGTCCAGAGAAGACCTATCACCCATGTGGTCTCTCCAATGGAGGGAGGAAAGGAAAGGGTCACTTATCACAGTAGAATGGCAGGCCCACTACTGGAACACAGTTAACTCTGGGGGTATGAATCCTGAAAATCCACAGTGGGGAGATCCCACCCTGCCAATAAAACCTCACCAAACCCAGGGTCCAGGCTCAGTCTTGTGAGCTGCTTGGCGATCTTCCACCTCCCCCTCACTCCCCAATTGGGTTAGGCAGAGTCACAAGGCCAGCCTTGGCTCCCTCATATAACAAGGCCCATAGAGAGGGGAGGGCCCCTTCCACAGTCATCCTCCCAGCAGCGGGGTCAGGTCTGGAAGCCCGGCGTGCTGACCGTTGGGCCCCTCCCTGCTCCTATGAAGCAAGGATTTGGCCCAATTTCTCTGTGAGCCCCGGAGTGGGTCCAGTAGGGTTCTCTAAAAAGTCTCCTTTTTCTCCCCAGCAATAGGAGTTAACTGTCTATGGGGAACAAGCTTGAGACAGCACTGGACTGGGCCCAACCACTGCTTGTTCCCCTCCTGACTTGCCTTCCCATCATGGAGTTTGGGCTCCACTTGTCCACAGTTAGTGCTCTGTCTTCTGAAACCCCTCTGTCCTACTCCTAACACTGCACTCTACGGAAAGCACAGAGGATTAATGGAGAATGACCAGCCCACACCAAGGGATGGAAACTGAGCATGGGCGTAACTGAGCTGAGGGATGCACAGGACTTGTCTCACACGAGGTCCACTCCCAGACGTGCGGTCACTTTGGGTCCTGAGCTGACGTCCCACTGCACCATCACTGTTAGAGGGTTAACTTCAAATGCAAAATCTTTGTATCAATGCCGCCATCCTGTAGCCATCACTTAAAAATAATTTCATTTTTTCAAATAGGTACATGTAAGTGCAAAATTCTAAAAGGGTCCGAGCAGAGAGTGTCACTCCCACCTCCTTCTCCCTGTTACCCTGGGGCAGTTAGTGCCAATGATGCACGTGTCTACTTCCAAAAAGATTCTATGGCTTAAAAACATGTGGCAATTTCATGTGGATCAACCGAATACAAGCCTATTCTTGTATATTTGAGTCAATAATCGGAATCACAGATTTTAATACCGATGGCAGGTCCGACTGTTAGTCTTTCTGGTTAGGGAAACCTGTTTGCCTTCAAATTTATTCCCTGTTCTTCCCCCGCCTTTTTCTCTGTCACAGGGTAGAGCGGGATGAGGGATGGACTGGCGCCTGCAAACAGTATTTCCCAGGCTCCCTGGCCCACTGGCTTCCATTTAGATTTGGCCACTGGCTACCCCTCATCAGTGATTGGTGGGAAACGGCATGGGAGGAGGGGAGAAGCCAGGTTATCCCACACCCCGCCTTTGCTTCCTGTCTCTAAGTATCTATCGCAGGCATTGTCTGTGTCTCCTCTGTGGTCCACATCCCACCAGGCGGCTTGCATGGTGGTTCCAGCTCCTACGGGCAGCCCCAATTGCAAGGCTCTTTCAAGGTTCCAGCTCCTGCTGGGGATCCTGGCTCCCGTGATGTGGAAACCTCTCTTCTGTGACCCTGCAACCCTTGGATAACAGGGCGCCTTGTGGTTGGCAGTTTCCGGGCTGCCTTACCTTCTCCTGCTTGATTTTTTCCAGCTTTCTAACACCTTTGTAACTGGTTCCTTGTATCACATTCCTTCTAGTAAGGATTCTGTTTTCTTTACTGGCCTTTAATGGATCCACTCTGTGAATGCTCAGGATTTACATATTGAATATGGAATCACTGTCAACTTGACTTCTCATTAATGGCACCCAGTGGTTCGAGCCCAAAAGCCTGACTCCCTCATTCTCACTCATCCAATAAATCCCCAAGTCCCAGTAGAATCTCGTCTGTCATATTTCCTGAACGTGTGCCCTCCTCTCCACCTCCAAAGTCCCACTTAGTTCAAGCCTCATCTCATCTCACTCTCCAACCCGTCCTCACAGCTTCCACTCCTGGCCCCTCACCGTCCATTTCCAGCCTATAGTATTCTAAAATGAAATCTGTTCATGCCACTCTCCTGCTTAAAATATACCCGTGTCTTCCTGTCATCCTTTTGATGACATTAAAGCCCTCTCCAGGCCCCTATAGTCTCTTGTTTCTCCTTCTTTGCTGCCCTCTGCCCAGTGAGAACAAGACATATAAAAACACTCGAAATTCCCAGTTGACACTGGCTGCCTCTTGTCTTTGGGGCTTTTAATGGAACACTTCTTTCCCCCTCTCCTTGTACCTCATCATCTGCCTGATTCCTACTCATCCTTCAGGTCTCATTGTAGATGTTACTTCCTCCAGGAAGCCTTCCTGGATCTTCCAAGACTTAGTTGGGACATTTCCTTTGTGCTCTACAGCATCCTGTGCTGCCCCCATGATCTCATTGTTTCTATTCATGTCACTCTGCCTCTGGACCGTAAGCTCCATAAGAGCAAGGGCTATGCTGGTATCATTTGTAACTCAGTTCTCTGTACTCTGCCCAGTGCCTGGTACATAGTAGGGGCGTCAAGGGCTGTGTCCTTGACCATGGAGTGCAACCACTGGTGAACCTGAATATGTAGTCGATGATAGCTCCCCTCCTGGGGTTTGGCTGCAGTGAACCCCTGGCTGGGGTATGGAGAGACCTCATTCCATTTGATTAAAAAACACTCACCTGTGTGAGCCCTGGGAGGGAGCTCGAGATGAATCACCCTCAGCTCTGTATCAGGAAGCACTGGTCTAGTTTTTAAAGGAAATCCTGCCTTTGGAAGTGTAATTGGGTGATGCATAGGTTTGGAACATGCTGGTCTGACCTCAGAAGTGACCTACCAATTAGTTCAGAGGTTGAAACATGGTGCTAATGAGGGTAGAGCCACAGGGTCAGTCGTGAGCTGGAAGAGGGGACTGTCACAAACAAAGCAAAACAAAACAGAGCTCTCTCCCAGACTGACCTGGCAGTGGCCCTACGCTGGGCCCAACTCCTGCCATAGCCTGAATGCCCAAAGATCCAGATCCCTCATTCTCCCTGTACCAGCTCTCAGGGTGTCAGCCACATGGCTGCTGCAACCAAGTGAGCAGTCGGGGAGACCAGAAACACACAGAGAGGTCTGGGATTCCCATAGAGTTACTGAATAAGCACTGGAAGCCAGACGTGGGTATCGGTCAGCATGTGCCCATTGCACGGACTGGTAACATGAGGTTAATGAACTCAACAAGCAGTAATGGGCCCTTGTTAGTCTTCAGGCTCTGTGCTGTGTGCAGCTGGCAGATAGAGTAGAGTGGTACCGACTGCCAAGGAGCCCACTGTGGGCTTGAAGAGCAGGACAGAGAAATAAATGAGTCGTAGCCATGAGATAGTGGAAGACCTCTCGAGAGGCCTTTTGAAGGACAGAAGGTCAAGATGGACTCGCTCCCACATCCCTCATGCACAGCTGTAAGGAAGAGGTCTTCATGCACCTGGATGGAGAGAAGGGACCACTTCCGGCGATGAACACACTTTCACAGCCTGAGTGTGGGGGTTTGCAGGTCACAAAGCAGGGTTGTCACAAAGTCGGGTTTCTCCTCAAGCATCTGACCACACAAGACCCTATTTTGCTTCACCTTCCTGAGACCCTCTCAGGGATGGTGCCTTGTTGCTGAAGAGCAGAAGCCCTGTCTCCTTTGTTTGCGTGCCGGGACAGATGGTATTCAGAGGGGCAGGCAGGATATTGAGGTCACAGGTTCTGCATTTGCAGAGACTGTACGTTAACAATATGGAATTGTGCACTTTAAAAAATGTTAAGATAGATCTTGTGTGAAGTGTTATTACCACATAAAAAACTTGAAACCAAAAGCCAAAAACTGAAAAAAGAAAAAAAGATACAAAAGAACACAAGGACATTTTTGGAGATGATAGTTGTGTGTAATACCTTGATTGTGGTGATGTCATCAAAGGTGTGTGCCTGTGCCAGCTTAGGGATTGTGTGCTCCCTTTTCACATTCCCTGGGGAAGAGAGTATTTTTGTCTGCAACCAGCAAACAAAATTTCTGGGCTTCAGTTGTTTGGACCAACTTAAGTGATAAAATCTCCAAGGGGATGAAGGTACACGGATTAATTTAGAGCTGGTCACAGGCCCTGGTGGGGGAGGGAGCGGGAGCTGGGGGTGGATTCAGCCTCCTCTGACGCTCCCAAGCTGAGTGGGAGAGTGTAGATGCCACCTGAAAATCCCTGTTGTTAACCTTGAGAAGGGAGAATTGTGCTGGGAAGCCCCATGTAGCAAGTGTCCAAAACAGTGACTTCCCTCTTTGTAGAAATGTCAGTGGTGTGCCAAACCCAGAGACAGGGACAGGAAGGAATCCGGATGAGGATGTCAGATTCTTCGAGTCCAACATCCTCATTTTCCAGATGGAAAACTAAAGGGGTCAGAGAGGCGACAGAAGGATGCTGATTGCACAATAGGTCCTGCGGAGCTGGGATTAAACTTGTCCTCCTGAGGCCCATGGCAGCTTTTCCCGCCGATAATGCACAGGGAAGAGAGAGGGGAGAGAGTGGAGGGGCTGATGTCTCAGATTTCTTACTTTTCTTTTCTTGGAGGGCTAGGAAGCCTTTTGCACAGTTGCCCGTGAGGCAAGGCCAGCGCCGTGGTTTGTACTTGCTGTGAAATTGGCCCTGTGAAGTCTGAGTGTAAGAGCAGAGGACAAGAGTAAAGAAACAAACACTCCAATTAGAAAAGAGGCTCAACACTTGAACAGACATTTCACTAAAGAAGATATAAAGATGGTAAATAAACCCACAAAATGATGTTCAAAACCATTAGCTACCAGGGAAATGCCAACTAAAAGTACAATGACATGTCACGGCGCACCTATCAGGATGGCTGAAATAAAAAATAGCGATAACACCAAATGCTGGTGAGGATGTTGAGAACCTGATCATTCAGATGTTGCTGGTAGGAGTGTAAAATGGAACAGCCGCTATGAGAAACAGTTTTGCAGTTTCTTAAACAACGAAACATGCAACTACTATACAACCCAGCAAATTGCACACCTAGGTGTTTATCCCAGAGAAATGCAAGCTTCATGTTCACATAAAAATCTGTGCATACATTTTCATGACTGCTTTATTTGTCATAGTCAAGAACTAGAATCAGCCCAGACGCCCTCCAACACATAGATGGTTAAACAACCCGGTGCATCCATACCATGGAATACCACGCAGCAAGAAAAAGAATGCGCATGTACGTGTAACAACTAGAATGACTCTCCAGAGAAGTACGCTGAAAGAAAAAAGCCAGGCCCCAAAGATTGCACACTGTAGGATTATGTCATTGACATAACATTTTGAAACGCCAAAATTATGGACATGGAGGACAGATTAGTGGTTACCAAGGGTTGGGGTGGTGGTGCGTGGAAGGATGTGAGTGTGGTTTTAGAAAGCCGACAAGAGGGAAGATAGTAGTCACTGTCTCGACTGTGGAATTACCTACGTGGCCCTACAAGGTGATAAAATTGTATAGAACTTAACACACACACACTAAAAATTAGTACAAGTAAAACTGAGGGGATGTGAACAAGATTGGTAGATTGCATCAATGTCAATATCCTGGTTGGGATATTGTAGTTTTGCAAAATGTTATCGTTAGGGGAAACTGGGCAAAGTGGGCAGGGCTCTCTCTGGTATTTTCTTACGACTGCATGCGAATATAGAATTATCCCCATTTTTTTTAAAGAGCAGGGGACTTTGCAGAAGTCATTTTCACCTTTTTGTTTGCTAGGACTATCACATCCTCCCTGAAGTTGCCAGTACATTTGCTTCGAGGACTCTGAGACAGGAAATTAGCTTTTGGTCATCGCTCTCCAAAAGGCCAGAGGAGCCTCCTCTGATAACTGCCCGGTGCTCCCTGCAGCCAGAAGCCGGGAGGTCCGCTAGCGATGAGCCTCTGCAGCCGTGAGACACCTGTTGCCAGTAATAAACTCATCCTGAATGGCCCCTGGGCTGCCCGGGAGGATAAAATAAGCAGCAAACACACGTTTGAAGAAACCAAAGCCTTTCGTGAAAGAGAATTGGGATGGAAAGTTGTTTTATTTTCCCAGAGTCCTTGGGAAAAAGACCCTGACATAATCACTCCCAGGTCCGGAATAAATGAACACAGAAAGTGCTTCAAGAATGCGGTGAATCTGATGGATTTTATTGATCGGCTCTTCCCTGGGTTTCCTCGGGAAATGCTCCGGCTCCCTCGCCTCAGCCTGGTGACACCGACACGATTGTTTTCATTAGAGGAGGGCATTTCCTTGGAATGAAATATGAAGTGGGGTGCGCTCAACTCTCACCTTGGGCTGGTGTGCGGCCTGAGCTTCGAGAGACATTTCATTATTTCCAAACACATATCACCTTCAATCAAATATTGGTTTTCTATGAAACCAGAGTGATCACAAGTACTTTTTGTCACTAGAGTAAAAGAACAATGAGGAGCCCAAGGGTCATTAGTTTTTCCCCCCTGAAAAGCAATTGTGTGTGTGTGTGTGTGTGTGTGTGTGTGTGTGTGTCTGTGTGTGTGTCTGAGAGAGAGAGACAAGAGTCAGACTAAAATAGCAGTCATCTTTTTATTCTGACTCTTGATGTTTCTGTTCTCTTTCTCCAGGTGGGGTCACAGCCCTGCTGAGTTTCTCCACATAGCTGGAGGGAAACAGAAGTGTGAGGTGGTGTAGAACCAGAGTGGAGTGTGGGATGCCAGCCTAAATGCCTTGTAGGGTCATCTGGCTCATATGTGCTATGGCATGATGGCATTTATGACAGCTTGCGGGATTTTCCCATATGTAGTTTCCTTTGGTGAAACCCACTAAGGATGGGGAGTAGCCCAGGCTGTAGGAACTTCAAGAGTCTATTGGGGTCACTGAAGCATCTGACCTCAGTCACCCACTTATTGGGTTTCTGCCACCTCTTGGTTTTCTTCCACCTTCTTTCAACTTCCTTCTTGAGATCAGGCAACTACAGCTCTGACTCTGGCTTGAATACCTCTCGTGATGGGACTCTCCCCACCACATAGGCGGCCTCGTCTGTTAGTGGGAAGTTTTACTCTTGGAGAGTCTTTTCTTAGGCAGAACAAAGAGATGTTTCCTCATTACTCTTCATGCTGTTCTCTGCTATCATGTGGAGTAAGGCTGATTTTTCTCACAAGTGACAGGGCTCAAATGCTGAAGGGTGGTAATCAAGACCCCCTTAGTCTGTCCATCTCCAGAAGAAGGACTCCCAGATCCTGAATCATTTATGGGATGCAGGCATGAGAGTCTGTATCATTCTGGTTTGGTTCTTATAAATAAGTGCTATAGCTAAAAATGTCCCTTCTTGTGTATATCAGAATTGATTATAAAGGTAATATCACTATAGAAAATTTATTCACTAAGGGATAAGAAAAAAGTCATCAACATTCCCATTTTTAATCCAATTATTATTCATATTTTGGTATATTCTTTTCTGTCAAATTTCTAAATTTGAGTACTTTTTTATCCCTTTCTCCACTTAACATCATGTCAGAATTGTTTTTCGTGTTTCCTTATAGTCTTTATAACCATCATTTTGAAAGGATGTGTACTCGCCCATCTATTAATATGTTATATTTAACCAAACTCATACTATTGGGCATTTAGATTGTTTCGATTTTTATGTTATAACCAGTGCTATGATGGATATTTTAGGGAGTGGCTTCTTTGAGAAAAATGACAATGAGACACATCAGTGGTTCTGACGATCTGAATATTTGTGGCTTGCTCTGTCTGGCCCCATTGCTTTCCAGGAGGGTTACCAGGTGCCCACTGTAGGAGAGTGCAGGCCTCATGGCTTCTTCACTGGCAGCCAGCACCCGGGCTGAGCTCTGGCAGGAATGTTGCTAGAGTACGCTGGCAGTGCTGAACAGTGGAGAATAGTCAGTTCCCTGGCCCTGGGCGCTGAGTATCTACTGATGGAGACAGTGACAGATAATGGGTAAGACCTTGGGCTTCAGAACCTGGGGCAGTTCTGGGTTGAGTGCTGGCCCTGCCACTTGCCTGATGTGTGACCTTGAGGGATTTACAAAGACTGGGTTTCTTCATCTGTAAAACGGGAACAATACTTATCTTAATATCGGCTCTTATCATGATCACCAGTGGCCTGTGTATTAGTTTCTTGTGGGTGCTGTAACAAATTACCATAAACTTGGTGGCTTTAAACAACAGAAATTAATTCTCTCACAATTCTGAAAGCCAGAAGTCTGAAATCAGTTTCACTGAGCCAAAATCAAGGGGTCAGCAGGGCCACACTCCCTCCAGAGGCTCTAGGGGAGAAGCAATTCCTTGCCTCTTCCAGCTTCTGGTGGCTGCCGAAATTCCTTGGCGTCTGGTTGCATCACTCCAATCTTTGCCTCTGTAGTCACATGGCTTCTCCTCTTCTGTTAAGTCTCCCTCTGCTTGTCTCTTATAAGGACACTTGTCATTGCACTTAGGACCCACCCAGATAATCCAGGATAATCTCCCTAGTTCACAATCCTTAATCACACCTAGAGACTCTTTCCAGATCAGGTCACATTTATAGGTCCCAGGGATTAGGACCTGATATCTTTGGGCGTCTTTGTTAGCCTGCCACATCGTCTATATTGCTAAGTTCTCTGAACATTGTCATGCTTTGGACTTGGTCCCTGGCCGTCTTCTCTTTCCTTTATACTCACCTGTTACCCCTCAGGGATCCCATTCGCTGGTGAGGGATTTTGCCTTTCTGGTCATGCTGCTCACCCAGTTTCATGGCTGTAAATACTATCTGCATGTTGATCACTCCAGCTCAAACTTTGCCTTTGAATGTGTCCTCTCAACATCTCCATTAACAGAGGCTTAGAACATGCAAGCCCGAGCCCCAGATATTCTCCCCAGAGCCTTCTCCTCCTGCCACCTTCTCCGTCTCAGAGAACAGCAATCCGTCCTTGCAGT
Organism: Rhinolophus sinicus; assembly: GCF_057876585.1. NCBI lineage: Eukaryota > Metazoa > Chordata > Mammalia > Chiroptera > Rhinolophidae > Rhinolophus > Rhinolophus sinicus. The sequence continues at coordinate 15,827,309 of NC_142512.1, forward strand.
AACTCAGACAAAGGGCTGGGCGCCGACCCCTTTCTTCCTCGTCCTGCACCCCAACCCATCTGCAAAATAGATCAGATTCTGACCTATTTCCACTACCCCACTGCCACCATCCCCAGTCTGAGCCACCATTACCTCTTTCCTGGAATGCTGAATGATCTCCTAACTGGTCTCTCTGCTTCTGTCCAAGGTGTCTTTAGTTTATTCCCTATGTATAAGGCAGACAGAGTTGTAGAGTTAAAATCGAAGTCAGAATAAAGCTGCTATAAACATCTGTGTGCGGGTTTTTGTGTGGACGTTAGTTTCCAACTTCTTTGGGCAAACGCCAAGGAGAACAATCACTGCATGATAGGGCAAGAGTATGTTTAGTTTTGTGTGAAACCACCATCCTGTTTTCCAAACTGGCTGTTTGCATTCCCACCCACCACAAATGAGAGTTCCTGTTGCTCCACATCTTCACCAGCATTTGGTGTTGTCAGTGTTCCTGATTTTGGCCATTTTAATAGGTGTGTCGTGGTAGCTCATTGTTGTTTTAATTTGCACTTGTTTGATGGCATGTGATATGGAGCATTTCTACCTGTGCTTATTTGCCATCTGTATATCTACTTTGGTGAGGTGTTTGTTAAGATTTTCGGTCTAGTTTTCAATCAGGTTGTTTATTTTCTTATGATTAAGGCTTAACAGTTCTTTGTATATTTTGCATAACAGTCCTTTATCAGATGTGTCCTTTGCAAGTATTTTCTCCCAGACTGTGGCTTATCTTATTCTCTTGACGTTGTCTTTTGCAGTTCTTTCTATTATTCTGATGTTGTAAACTACCAAAACAACTACAAATAAATCTATAGTCTCAACTACTAAGAGATAAAGAGAAAGGGAAAGATATGGGAAAGTGTGCGAAGGCCCTTGGGACAGAGTCAACTTGCCACCTATTTTTTTTCCCACCTGTTTTTGCAAAAAAAGTTCTATTGGAAGGCAGTCATACTCATTGAGAATGACTGCTTTCCTGCTACCACGGCAGAAGCAGGGAATTGCGACAGAGACCATATGGCCTGTAAAGCCTAAAATATTTACTTCTGGCCCTTTATAAGAAAAAATTTGGTGACTCCTGTGTAGAGCAAGACATCAAGCCATCTAAGAAGCAAGGATTAAATGGTATTTGTAAAATTATAAAAACAACTACCAGACGATTAGAACAGACTTTGCATCTGTTCACGATTTGTGTGAATTTCCAATTCACAAGAAGGAAACCTTATACTCCAATAAAACAAACAAGACAATCTTTGTAGGCAATAGTAGGCATCAAGAAAGCGTTTAAAGCAACAAGAAGTGGGTAAAATAAGATCAGCTACATCTATTATTTAAATAAAATGAATAAGACAAGTAGTATGTAAGCAATGTATTAAAAATAAAGTGATGCAAAAATTAAGAGTTAAAGAAAGGGACTTGTGGTTAAAGTGACTAGACATGATCTTATCTTCCTCTAGAGACCTACTAAAACGATAGCAAGAGGAGAAGTAGGTATGATTGACAATGTCAAAGAGAGTGGGTGAAAGCCCAGCAGTGGAGATGAGACTTCAACAAATTTCTTTAAGATAGAAGAGTGGTAACTGATAATGCAGGATGGAGAAAGCTGCAGTGTAGAGTTAAGGTGGATAAAGATGGGGATAAAGATGAAGAAGACTTTCATTTGCCCTCTAGAACTTGGGGTAAAGCCTGGGTAAACTGAGTGAGATAACAGGGTGAAAGTAGGGATTAATTAAACATCTACACCGTTTACCCTCGCCTCTTCTTTCCTTCACCTGAAATAATATGTCGGACATCTCCCCCACCCTTCTCTGGAAAATCAAATCAGTGTTCTCGTTTAAACACAGTAAAAGGCTCAGAGAAAGAGGCCACCTGCTCTTTCTATCATGAGGGAACTCATCCTTGTTAGGCCACCTCCCTACCTAAATATCCTAAAGCAACACCCATAAGTGGATAAGACCTGCCCACATATTCAGAGCTTCTTACAACTTTAAATGTCTTCATTCTTGAAAAAAACAATGCAATAAAGCATAACCAAAGAGTTGAGGGAAATCTCTGTATTAATTATCTGTTGCTAAGTAACAAAGTACTCCCCAAATGTAGCAGCTTAAACCAATAATCATTTATATCTCACAGTTTTTGTGGGTCGGCTATTTGGGAGTGGCTGGGCTGGGTGGTAGTAGCTGAAGATCTTTGATGAGGTACAGGTGTGAAGGGAGGCGGGTCTGCGTCCAAGATGGCTGGCTCGCATGGCTACAGACCAGAGGCCTCAGTTCCCTCCTGGCTGTTGGCAGGAAGCTTTAGTTCCTTAACACATGGACATCTTTTCAAGGCCTCTTGAGTCTCCTGGTGACATGGCTGCTGGCTTTCCCTGGATTGATTGACCCGAGAGCAAGCGAGCAAGAAGGAAGCCTTTTATAAGCTAGTCTTGGTTATTATACGCCATCATTTCTATTTTCTTCTATCATTAGATGAGACCACACTCATGAAGAGGGAAACTGGGTTTCACTTCTTGAAGAAAGGAGTAGCAAATGATTTGTGAACGTATTTTAAAACGACCACAACTTCTAACTAAAAGAAGACATAAACATAAATATCTAAAAATTATTTTAAAGAAAACTGAGGTAATACAGGTGACGGAAGAATAAAAAAGTTTAATGGGTGTCTTTAGAGGTATTTGAGGGAAGATTGCATTCGTTAAACAAACAACAAAATGGATGTTAAGGAAAACAAAATTAAGAGAACTAAATAGAGATTTGGGGGATTAAAGCATAATTGCTGATTCCTTTTTCTTTCACTTGTTTTTAGAAAAAATTTATTTTTAAAAATTGAGGTAAAATTCACATAATATAAAATTAACCATTTCCAAGTATACAATTCAGTAGTAATTAGTACATTTTAAATGGTGTGCAACCATCACCTCTACCTAGTTCTAAAACACTCTGACCATCCTCAAAGGAGACCTATGCTCAGTAAGCAGCCACTGTCCAACTCCTCCCCCAACCCCTGACAACCACTAACCTGCTTTCTGTTTCTATGGAATAGCCTATTCTGGGCATTTCTTGTAAGTGGAATCATACAATATGTGGCCTTCTGTGTGTGGCTTCTTTCACTTTGCATAATGTTTTTCAATTGCTGATGTCTTTTTTCAAATTAGTAGAAGGATTGGAGGCTACATTAAAAGAAATTTCCAAGAAAAGAAAACATGAGGGAAATTTGAGAGAATAGTGGTGCTAGGAGATCAACCCATGTGGTCCAGTATCTAATATAAATTCCAGAATGAACAGAGAAAATGGAGAAAAGTTAATGAAAAAAAATAATATAGAAGAAAATTCATCAGAAATGAGAGACAAAAGTATCTAAAGGACCAGAATAATAAATGGCAAGAGACCCACATTAACACAAACCATTGTGACATTTCAAATCACGAGAGGTAGAGAAAAGATATTAAAGTTTTCCAGAGAAGGGGGAAAAGCAAAGTACATCAAAGCAAAAATGTAGGCGAATCAGAATATGTAATTCTTTTCTCACACACTAGCCTTAGAATCTAATCCCCATATAAATTATACCTCCATTGTCTGATTCATGTTATCTGACTTTGATACAATGAAACTTGAAATCAAGACAATAGAACCTTTTAGAAATCAACAGCCTGGAAATTAAGAAAACTCTCACAAATAACTCCTGGGTCAAAGAATAAATTAAACCTGGAATTAAAGAATATCTGGAACATAAGAATATGCATATATGAGAATGAAAACACTGAATTTTGATGATGAGAAATACAGGTTGGAGGAAAATTTTACTCTTAAAACACTTATCTAACCAAACAAGTATAACCAATTTGTTTAACAAGCAGGACCCATTTAATTAGGAAATTTCTTTATTTTTGACAGTCTCTTTAATCTGTTGTTTTGGGTTGGTCATGCCCTGATACCCAATGACTATTGAGCATATTTATTACTTTTCTGAGAACCCTCAGGCGGTTAAAATTATGTATAATCAATCCCGAGTGCAAACATCATCTTATGTAATTAGAAGTGTTTCCGATACCTCCCTTCCCACCCACCCCCAGCCCAATTTGGTCTGAAGCTGAGGGGAAAGAGGAGAAGGCAGGGGTACAGGAAACTGTGACTTGACTAGTAGTATCAAAGATGGCTTCAGATGCTTTCAACTCTTTGTCTTATGAGCATTTTCCTAGTTTCTTAGGAGGTTCTTCTGCTGAGTCCCTGGGCTCTAACTCTTGTTTCTTGGGCAGAGCCTCTTTTTCCTGACTCCCTGGCTCCCCTCAGCCTCATTTGATAGGAGTGCTGTGACTTTCTAGGTGCAGTGGTCTGCTTTGTTGCCACTGGCGGCTTTAGCTTTCTCAGGGTGGGTCAGGCTGTAGTTCTCTGTGCCTCCAACTGCAGAGAACTCATGAACTGCCCTCTAACCTGTCCACTAGCTTGAGCTCAGGAGATGGCATTGTCCATGCCACCTCCTTGGAGTGGGGTCTGACTTAAAGCATAGTTATCTCCAAATAAATGCTCTTCCAAAGTGTATTCTAAGTCTCATCACTCAATCCTAATGCATCCTTATTGCGGTCATTCATCTAACTAGTTCATTTAAATACTCTGCATGGTGCTTCATCTCTCATCTCACTTTCATATCTGATAAGTAGGATAGCTTGTTTAATTACCCAAACCCTGAAATTTATGGGCATGTTACCCAAGGAAGAATTAAAGCAAATGAATTAAGCATCCAATTCAAAAACTTAGGAAAGATCAACTAAATAAATCCCAAGAAATTAGGGGGAAAAGGTACTAATGAATCAGAAAACAAAAATTGTAAAGCTGATAAATAAATTTAAGAAGTAGTTTATGTGGGAATCCACACAATAAAATTGATAAATCTCAATGGCACTACACTAGACATAAATAAGAGAAAATACCACAGATCGAAAAGAAATGGGAAAAAAAGACTTTGCAAAAATTCAGTGGAAGTAATTTGAAAATATGAGTGAAATAAGATATTTTCCAAGAACTATAAATGATCAAAATTGACCCCATAAGAGATGGGAAACCTAAATAGACTAAAAACAGTGGAAGAAATTGAGAAAGTTGTAAAAAAGCAAACTTTCCACAAAAGCATCAGCTCCAGATGGTCTCAAAGGTAAATTCTTTCAAATGTTCAAGTAGCAGATGAATCTGATGCTAATTTAAATCCTTCTAAAATGTAGAAAAGTAAGGATGGCTTCCAAATTCTTTTTATAAAACTAGCATAACACAGACACCAAAATTTGACAAAGTTAGCACAAAAATAGAAAACTTTAGCGCAATCTCACATAGGACAACCCTGAAAAAAACTTAAATAAAATAATGGCAAGAATTTCCATAGTCGATTAAAAGAATAAAATACCTCTTTCAAATCAAATTCTTTCTCCAATTCAAAGGCTTTTCAAAATTATGGAATCTATTACTATGATATATTATATTAATGAATCAATGGGAAAAACACCAGAGGACCACTCAATAGATACTAAAAAGGAATTTTAACTGTTCACTCTTAATTAAACCTAACTAACTAAAACTAACTAACTAACTAACTAACTAACTAACTAACTAACTAACTAACTAACCTAACCTAATGGAAATAGATGGTGCACTCCCCAGCATCCCTCCATCCTCCCCCATTGTAGGTGGCCAAGGACTTCAGTTGTACTGATCCCCACCCTGCTCAAAGGGAGGCTCCTTAGCCCCAAGTTCGTCAATAGAATTCTACCACAACAGGAAATAGTTAAGGATAGACAAATAATTTTCGTGACCATAATGATTGCTTCAAATGTGAATAGTCCTAGGATGGTGTAATCAAAATAAACCCCAGGACTTTTTATTTCTTCAAAGGTTGGAGGAAGAGAAGCTTTCTCTTTTTCTGGGTTATATGGTGTGCAAATGTCAGGTCTAGAGCTGGGCAGTCTTTTTTTTTTCCCCTTCAAGGGAAAAGCCAACCAGACAACAAAGCCAGCAAGTCAAGCAGGGTAGAGCTCAGAGAGTCACAGAGAAATGAAACTGGAGCCCTGACCAAACTGCACCCTCACCAAACAAGCTTATACTATCATTTGGGTTACTTTCACACAAAGCTGATAAAGTCTCTTTACTGTTTAAAATAATTTGAATGGGTTTTCTATGGCTTGCAACTGAAAACATTCTGATTCAGATTGAAACTTTCTTAGCATAATTTGAAAAGATGAGCTCAAATCAAACTAATGGTAAACAACTAGAAGCATTCACATTAAACTCAGGGCATATAAAATGGAAACAGTACCTGCAAAAGATGTCTGGGAAAAAAATCACGGAGTTTTCAGAGTATGAGGTCAAGGAGAGGTGGAGTAAAGATGAGGTTGAAAGGACCTGACTGCCCTGGGGATTCTGAAATGAAGAGAAAAGACAGATGCCTTGAGGTGATTTGCTCAAAATCAGATCTAGGGTCAAGGGATCCAGCTACTGTCCCCCAGCTTCTTAACTTGGGGTGGTTTTCCTTCCCAGGGGACATTTGGCAATGTTTGGAGACATCTGTGGTTGTCACAGTTGTGGGGAGGTGTTGTGGGCATCCAGTGGGTAGAGATCAGCAATGCTCCTAAATACCTAGCAATGTACAGGGACTCTTCCCTGTCCCCAACAAGAAATTAACAAGTCCGAGATGTCAGTTGAGTGGAGAACGCTTGCCTTTACCCTCTTAATTGCACTGGTTCATGTCCACATTCCTCCTGTGGCCTCGTGGGTGACCTCACTGTGTGATTAACATTATTCTCACAGCGCAAGTCAATGAGATTAGACAACAAAACACTCCAAAGGACAAGGCCAAGTGTCATTCACACATGATGTGACTACATGCCTGCTGATTCCAAGTGAGCCAACTGAAAAACTGTTTGAAGCAATCGGAGAATTCAGTAAAGTGGTGATTCCAACATATGAGGTCGGACAATTAAGTTCGCGAACTCATCCTATAAAAAGTGCTGCATACCCCATTGCTGAATATCACTACAGTCACCTTCTAAGTACTCCCCTTGGGAAGATGTACACCCATGCCAGCATCTGGTCCACCCTTCAAAGCAATTTTGGAACTCTTTTTCTGGAATGGCCATCAGAGCTGTGGTCGTATTACCCTTGATGTCCTGAATGTCATCACAATGTTTTGCTTTAAATACTTTCTTTATCTTCAGGTAAAGAAAGAAGTCATTGGGGGCCAGATCAGGTGAGTAGGGAGGGTGTTCCAATACAGTTATTTGTTTACTGGATAAAAACTCTCTTACAGACAGTGCTATGTGAGCTGGTGCATTGTCGTGATGCGAGAGCCATGAATTGTTGGCGAAAAGTTTAGGTTGTCTAACTTTTTCAGGCAGCCTTTTCAGCACGTTCAAATACTAAACTTGGTTAACTGTTAGTCCAGTTGGTACAAATTCACAGTGAATAATCCCTCTGATATCAAAAAAGGTTAGCAACATTGTTGCAACAAGTTTGTGAGCTTAATTGTCAGACCTCATAAATTTTCAAGATCTACAGTTTTGCTCAATGCTAAAAATAGCCTATTGGAAAATGTTATGTAAATACAGAAAAGTGCAACATTTGAGTATAAATTTACCCTGAGCTGGTCAGTATGCTTATGAAGAAGACTTCTAACCCTTATTGAGAGAAGGCTGCTTCAAATGAGAAGCCAGTCCTTGTGTTGGATAGTAATATTCACCATCACAGAGAGGAGCATGACCTCAAAATGAACTGATAAATGAAATTCCAATGAAAAATTTTAAAAAATTTGATGCAATAAAACCAAACTTTATCTTGGGAGAAACCTGCAAAAATAACTGGGAAAATTGCCACCCTGATCAGACACTAAAACATCTGAAACTCAGCAATTAATGCAGTTTGATATTGGAGAAGGAGTAGGCAGATGGATGGAAACAACAGAGAATCCAGAAATAGACCCAAACACACCGGTGAACTTGGTTTATGTTAAAGGTAGAATTTCATGGGACAATTCTCTTACCATCCAGAAGAAAGAAAACCTTCTCAATCCTGTCTCTAATTTATGTTTCCAACAAAGGATTTATTTGCAGAATATATAAATAACTCATACAAATCAATAGGAAAAATGAAAACAATTTAAAATGGGCATAATATTTGAATCCCTACTTGACCAAAGAGCCTATTCAAATGGCCAATAAACATTTAAAGAGGAGCTCAGCCTTATGAGTCAGGGAAATGCAGAATAAAACCACAATGAGATGCCATTACGTCCCCACCAGCAAAGCTAAAATTTAAGGCACTGACTCTACAAAGTGTTGGTGAAGACACAGAGCCACTGAAACTCTTATTCTCTGTTGGGAGTGTAAACTTGTGCAGCCGCTCTGGAAGGCTACTTTCCAAACAGTTTGGAAAAGTAAATTTACACATAGTGCACACACCATGACCCCAAATTTCCACTCCTAGTTGTGTAACCAACTTAAGCAACTCAAATGTCCATCAACAGTGAAAAGGATGGATTAATTTTGTGACATCCAGACAATGGAATATACAGCAATGGAAACAAATGAACTCTAACCACATGTACCAAAATAATGTTGAGCAAAAGAATGCATCCTGAATGATTGCATTTATAGGACATTGAACACAGGCAGAACTAATCCATGATGACCGATGTCAGGTTACCTTTGGGAAAAGGAGGGTGTGATTGGGAAGAAACGCAAGGAGTTGCTGGCAATGTTCTGTTTCCTGACTATGTTGTGTTCCCTTAGTGAAAATTCATTATGTATGTGGGCATGTAAGGAAGGAAAAAGTTTTCCTCGATCCTGTAAGAGTCCCAGGCTGGGTCTGAAAATTACGCTGACAAAGACAGGTGATCAAGAGAATAGAATACAAATGTATTTAATATAATTGTTAAGGTGACATGGGAGCAAACCATCATGAGGAAATGAAGACTCAAAGAAAGAGACTGAGTGTTTTATGCTGGGTGTGATGCCAGGGGAGGAAGAATGCGACAGGTAAGGGTATGAGGTTAGTGTGGTAAATGGGACACTTAGCAAGGCTTGTTCGTTTGGATTCTTCTTAGTGTCTCTCTGTAAAGATAAGGATATTCCTTTCTTCCTCCAGGTGGACGGAAGGCACCTGTCACAGAAGGGTTTTAGGACTTTTCTCAGGGAAGAAGGATGAGGGGATGGAGATCAGAATGACCTTCCTGCTTCTGCTAGTTTCTCAAACTCCTTTGGCTGAAAACACTCAATATGCCAAAGTGACATATTTTGGGGTAGCGTATCCTGAACCCCGCGGGTGCTTTTCTCCTATGTAGCGTGCTCATCAATAAAAAAGGTTAAAAAGAAGTATAGAAACGTAAACCTTATTGCAAACGAGCTCATGAAGACCCTGGGCCGTGTGGAAGGCCGTTTCTGCAGCAGGTGTCTGGGAGTCTAGCCTCCCCATCAACATGCAGAGTGAATCATGCCGCCTTCAGATGGTTTTTATGAGAATTAAATGAGACAATGAATACGGATCTATTCGTTAATCTGTAAACATTGTTCTGATTTTTACCATTACCCCGTGTTCCAACTGCTGAGAAGGACACACCGAGAATTATTATGACCAACGCTGTCTGGGCCTGCATGCCCTCTTGTTCAGTTATTTTATGGAAAATTCTCTCTTTATCATTTAAATCTGCCCTGGCGTTCCACTCTCCACCGCCCCACTCCCAAGATTAATTCTTCCCTTAAACAATGGAAGATGGATGGTCTTCGTGGCCCTTCAGCTGATTAAAATCATTTCCTCTCTGTTGAGAGTCCATTCATGTGGAAACTGTGCTTCTGAATGCCAGCCTTAGAATTTAGCCGCAGTGGAATTGCAGCCTGGGATGTCTAAACATTCCTTTTCCTCCCTGGCAGCCTTTCCCAGACCCCACAGATGCCCATCTCTGGGCACAGGTGGGGAAGGCCAGCTGAGTCCCACAGCCTCCTTTAAGGAGAACTGGTTGGGTGCTGTGGGTATGGCTGCATTTGCCTGGCATGCTGACTGTAGTGTGAATACACAACCATCATAACAACAAGAGCTACCGTGTGCATCAACCCACTGGGTCCTCACAACAACCTTGGAGGTGGTAGATAACACAATCTCCATTTTATAGATGTGGAAACTGAGGTTTAGAGGCAAGGAGTAAATAAACCAAAGAGAGTATTTGAACCTAAATTTGACTCCAGAGCTCATGCTGGATCATTCATTCAACAAATATTTATGAAGTACCTACTATGTGCCAGGCACTTGGATATGTCAGTGAAAAAACTTCGTGCTCTCATGAGCTTACATTCGATTGGAGGAGATAATGGATAAAACTAACCAGTCAATCAATCGATCAATTAGTCAATCAATCAAATCAATTATGCAGTATGCTAGAATGACAGGTGCTTTGGGGGAAAAAACAGAGATTTGAGCAGCCTAAGAGGGATCAGGATTGTCCCTGCAGCTCACTGCAGCAGCCAGCCCTGTGACGATGCTGGCCACCGCTGCCCCAGCATGCAATGGTTTGATTTGCTGCTTTGACCAAGAGTTGTTGTCCCTCTCCCTCTGGAAACCAGCAAAGGCTGTTCCCCAACCCCCACCCCAGCCCTCCCTGGTATGAGCAGCCTGAAGTCTTCCTGCACAGGCAGGAAACCTGCTCTGCACCTTGTTTTTCTAGATACCAAATCCCCTTGAGAAAAGGACTTCCAGGCTGACCCAGGCTGCACAGACCTGGCCTACCCCCCCCCCCCCCCCCACACACACACCTCAGCACCAGGCTCCTGCCTCAGAGCACTGAAGGAAAAGGAGAAATGTCTCCTAATCGGCCAGGTTTGCCTCTCTGTCTGGAGATCTCCGATGGGATGGGGCAGGATCCAGGAGCAACGGTACAAACAACCTCAAAACCATAACGGATACACAGACCCCGGGATGCAGAGAATGACTGAAGCTCAACTTTCCTTACCCATAAAATGAGGATAATCTACCTCCACGTAACTGTTCTCAAAATCTGGGGAGCTCACCTACGAATGTGCTGGCCAGGCATAGTGCTGACCTTCCATGGGACAAGCAAAAGCCCTCCCCTCTCCCCCAAGGGCCTGGAAAGCACCAGAAGCAGGTGTGTTTCAGGCTGGAGACCAGCTTTTCTCCAGGAGGCTAGTCCAGGGTCTGGCAGGCTGGGTCATTCGCTGTCAAGTCACCATGTGCTTTGCTCAGAGGCTAACCTAGAGACCCCAGGAGGCAGGAAACTACCTGAATCCATGAGTCTCTGAACTGCACACAGGAAATGAGTGTCCCCTGGAAGCTGACAAGTCGCAGCCCAACCCTGACAGAGCTCTGGCCCAGCCATAGGCTGGGACCAAAACTTGGCCCTTTATAGGCTGAGCTCCAAACCTATTCCCAATGCTGAAGTTAGATTGACATCTGATGTTGGGCACAGATGAGCCCGGATCTTAACTGTGGACAGAAATCTGTCTTCACATTGGCCTCCCAAAACCTGTTCTGAGCCCAAGGGACCTGGATGAGAAAGTGGACTATTCTGTGAAGCACATTTCTTGTGATGGGGGCAATTGGAGGGGGGTGGGGGCTTAGGTATAAACATCTTAAGAATCCTGAAGTCCTTGACCCACATGCAGAAGTCAGGAGTGTTAGCAATAACCCCCTTTTCTCCGCTTTATTTCTTTCACAGAAATATAAATTTTATAGCTGTTTATTTACATTCCCAATTAAAGTGAAAAAACATCAGCCCACGTAAAAGAGACAGCAGGCCTGGCCCATGGCCCGAAAGTCAGAACCCATGTGCTCTGGCGCAGTCCTGTTTCATCGCCTCCAATGAGTACCTCCCAATGTTCCCAGAGATACCCGAGCCACAGAGGACCCTTCAGACCACTTCAAGGTGAAGCCATTCTGGATATGCTTCTCTTCCAGATTTGGTTACTGGCCCTCAGTTACAATTTGTAATTCTGCCTCCAGTACCTTCCACTTCTGCCCCACCCTGACCCCAAGCAATTCTGAACATCCAGGCTGATTTCATGCCTTTCTCTCTGCCTGGGAGAATCAGACACCAGTCTCTCTCGAGTCCCACTGGCCAAGTTCAGTACCCTACTCACCATTGCCAGGGCCAGGCTGACTGACCTCCTAGGCTTTCGTGGTCTGGATTCTCCAACCCAAACACCTGCCTCTGCACTGGCCGGGCTGGCTCAAATCCTCCCAGCATGCAGGGCTGGGGAGGAAATTATTTTCTCCTTGGTCCAAGTGCAGTGGATCAAATGACAGTCAAGCTGGATGTCAGGGGCACCCCTCCCAGAGGCACGAGGAGCTACCAGAGAGGCCAAATGCAGGAACTTAAGGAGAAGAGGCTAAAACCAAGTTAGGTCTCCACTGGGTCCTCCCAATATCTTTGGGGGGGGGGGTTGATAACACAATCTCCATTTTATAGATGTGGAAACTGAGGTTTAGAGGCAAGGAGTAAATAAACCAAAGAGAGTATTTGAACCTAAATTTGACTCCAGAGCTCATGCTGGATCATTCATTCAACAAATATTTATGAAGTACCTACTATGTGCCAGGCACTTGGATATGTCAGTGAAAAAACTTCGTGCTCTCATGAGCTTATATTCGATTGGAGGAGATAATGAATAAAACTAACCAGTCAATCAATCAATCAATCAATCAAATCAATTATGCAGTATGCTAGAATGACAGGTGCTTTGGGGGGGAAAACAGAGATTTGAGCAGCCTAAGAGGGACAGGATTGCCCAGAGGTTGGGGAGGGAGGGTTTGGCTTGCAATTAAAGTATGATGATCAGGGGAGACTTCTTGGGGAAGGTGACATTTGAACAAAGTCTTAAAGAAGGTGTAGGAATTAGCCATGTGTGTGTGTGGGGAGGGAGATTGAGACAGACTGAAAGAAAACCCGGAACCCAGGCCCGACTGTGAGAGAGGCTTGCCATGTTTGGAAAGCAGCAAGGAGAGTAGAGCGGCGGGTGCAGCGTGAGGGAGGGGGCAATGGAAGCAGGTGAGGTCGGCGTGTAACTCAGGGCCAGGTCCCATACAGGCTTGTGGACCATCACAGACTTTGGCTTTGACTCAGTGCACTGGAGGCCTAGGAGGGTTGGGGCAGAGGAGCATGGCTGCCTACTCGTGTTTTGAGTGTAGTGTTGAGTTGCTGTGTCAACTCCCTAGGCTGGCTGGGACATAGGCATTTGTGGGGTGCTTGTGATTAGTGCAGGTGCCAGCCTCCTACTGCAGAGCTCCACCTTGGCTGGTGACCACAGCTGATGTCCTAGACACCCCCTTCTTGTTCTTAGCCCATTCTCTCTCTAATCCTATTTCTGTCCAGCTACCTACCAGTTCTGGCGTGGAGATCTAACTTGGTTTTAGCCTCTTCTCCTTAAGTTCCTGCATTTGGCCTCTCTGGTAGCTCCTCGTGCCTCTGGGAGGGGTGCCCCTGACATCCAGCTTGACTGTCATTTGATCCACTGCACTTGGACCAAGGAGAAAATAATTTCCTCCCCAGCCCTGCATGCTGGGAGGATTTGAGCCAGCCCGGCCAGTGCAGAGGCAGGTGTTTGGGTTGGAGAATCCAGACCACGAAAGCCTAGGAGGTCAGTCAGCCTGGCCCTGGCAATGGTGAGTAGGGTACTGAACTTGGCCAGTGGGACTCGAGAGAGACTGGTGTCTGATTCTCCCAGGCAGAGAGAAAGGCATGAAATCAGCCTGGATGTTCAGAATTGCTTGGGGTCAGGGTGGGGCAGAAGTGGAAGGTACTGGAGGCAGAATTACAAATTGTAACTGAGGGCCAGTAACCAAATCCGGAAGAGAAGCATATCCAGAATGGCTTCACCTTGAAGTGGTCTGAAGGGTCCTCTGTGGCTCGGGTATCTCTGGGAACATTGGGAGGTACTCATTGGAGGCGATGAAACAGGACTGCGCCAGAGCACATGGGTTCTGACTTTCGGGCCATGGGCCAGGCCTGCTGTCTCTTTTACATGGGCTGATGTTTTTTCACTTTAATTGGGAATGTAAATAAACAGCTATAAAATTTATATTTCTGTGAAAGAAATAAAGCGGAGAAAAGGGGGTTATTGCTAACACTCCTGACTTCTGCATGTGGGTCAAGGACTTCAGGATTCTTAAGACGTTTATACCTAAACCCCCACCCCCCTCCAATTGCCCCCATCACAAGAAATGTGCTTCACAGAATAGTCCACTTTCTCATCCAGGTCCCTTGGGCTCAGAACAGGGCTTGGGAGGCTAATGTGAAGACAGATTTCTGTCCACAGTTAAGATCCGGGCTCATCTGTGCCCAACATCAGATGTCAATCTAAGTTCAGCATTGGGAATAGGTTTGGAGCTCAGCCTATAAAGGGTCAAGTTTTGGTCCCGGCCTATGGCCGGGCCAGAGCTCTGTCAGGGTTGGGCTGTGACTTGTCAGCTTCCAGGGGACACTCATTTCCTGTGTGCAGTTCAGAGACTCATGGATTCAGGTAGTTTCCTGCCTCCTGGGGTCTCTAGGTTAGCCTCTGAGCAAAGCACATGGTGACTTGACAGCGAATGACCCAGCCTGCCAGACCCTGGACTAGCCTCCTGGAGAAAAGCCGGTCTCCAGCCTGAAACACACCTGCTTCTGGTGCTTTCCTGGCCCTTGGGGGAGAGGGAAGGGCTTTTGCTTGTCCCATGGAAGGTCAGCACTATGCCTGGCCAGCACATTCGTAGGTGAGCTCCCCAGATTTTGAGAACAGTTACGTGGAGGTAGATTATCCTCATTTTATGGGTAAGGAAAGTTGAGCTTCAGTCATTCTCTGCATCCCGGGGTCTGTGTATCCGTTATGGTTTTGAGGTTGTTTGTACCGTTGCTCCTGGATCCTGCCCCATCCCATCGGAGATCTCCAGACAGAGAGGCAAACCTGGCCGATTAGGAGACATTTCTCCTTTTCCTTCAGTGCTCTGAGGCAGGAGCCCGGTGCTGAGGTGTGTGTGTGGGGGGGGAGGGGGGGCAGGCCAGGTCTGTGCAGCCTGGGTCAGCCTGGAAGTCCTTTTCTCAAGGGGATTTGGTATCTAGAAAAACAAGGTGCAGAGCAGGTTTCCTGCCTGTGCAGGAAGACTTCAGGCTGCTCATACCAGGGAGGGCTGGGGTGGGGGTTGGGGAACAGCCTTTGCTGGTTTCCAGAGGGAGAGGGACAACAACTCTTGGTCAAAGCAGCAAATCAAACCATTGCATGCTGGGGCAGCGGTGGCCAGCATCGTCACAGGGCTGGCTGCTGCAGTGAGCTCTGAGGGCAGGGCTGTTGAAAAGTGTGGAAGAGGGGCAGTTAGGGGTAAACCCTGGGTCCCTGGTACCATCTCTGAAGAATGAACAAGGGAGGGCCATCTGCCTGTCCTTCTCTCTTCCTCTTAGCTTCCTGCCACACCCCCTGCTCCATTGGCTGGTGGGGAGGGGGAGGCATGAGCTGAATGGGATGGTTGTGAGAAGGCAGTTACACACGTTCTCAGGCTAAGTCAGAGCATATGAGGGTCTGGAGGACTTCTCATGCTGTCTCCTCCCTCAACACAGCCTCCTTCTCTGAGCCTCCAAGTCTCTGAGCTCCTCCCCTTCCTGAAACCCATGACCCTTTCCTTCACCTAAAGCCTGGCTTTGCTGAACCGACTTCTTTGGCTGGAAGATAAAAGGAGGGCAATCGGGTCTTCCACGTGTGTGCAAAACAAAGATCCATTGGTGCGCTGTTCCACCGATGAGCAGCTCCTGTCAGGGCCTGACAAATGATTGTGGGCACCTTAGGTGACAGAGATGGATGGGGATCCTTGCGCACGGGCCCTGCACACACTGTTCGTCTGTGTATCTCTTCCCTTGGGATCAGGCTAATCAGATGGCCGTTTATGGAGCCATTACTCAGTCATTTAGTTGTGCTGGGTGGGGGAGAGTAAGGTTTCACCAAGAAGCCAATCACGACCCCTTCATGGTACCTGCCGGGGTGTGGGGGGGAATAAGAGTCCCATTAAGTGGGGATGATGATGACAGCCCACTAGCTCCAATCAGGTTGGAGGCCCACCTGCTCCTACCCAAGGTGGGGTCTATGCTGACTCCACACACATCCAGCCCCACTGAACCCAGAGATGAAACCAGACCTCCCGTGTGGCCCATGTGGGCTGTCTGGGCTGCAGTGTACCGGCCACTAGTCACAGGGAAACAGAACCTGGATGCTTTCTTGGTAGCCCGCTGCCTTTGTTTTCAACTGGAGATCCAAGTCTAGCACAGCACTTGGTATGCAGGCAATTCCCTGGGAAGAGATTCTTTTACATTTGTGCGGTAATATATTCTCTGTCCCGAGGCCTGCTATTGTACAATAAAACAAGAAGGCTGGGAATCAATATAGAAACGTAAAAAAAAGGAAAATGCTCTCAATCATTTTCGTAACCAGTTTTCAGCTGAGAAACATTTTCTTTCCTATTTTGAAATGGAGGGAGCAATTTTCAGGCCTGGGCACTGGGACTGAAGCTCTTTGCTACTTAGAGGAAAATATCACCCCGAGGACAGGCCACAGCAGACGGGAGTGTGATGAGCTGGACTCGGCTATGATGATAATGGTCCACGCTATTATCTATTTGCAACATCCATCGTGTGCCATCTCTGTGCTGGACACTCTCCTATTGAATTGATTATATGTTTGAACAAATCCTTAGGGTTCCTCTGCTCCAGCCCCTTAAACGTATAGGAGCTTCCTGTACACCATTCCCAGTAGATGAGCCGAGAAGCTTCTCTTAAACATGGCAGTGAGAGCAACTCACTAATGCCAAAAGACCATGCCATTTTCTTTCATAGATGTAAGTATTAAAAAATGCTTCTGACTTCTAGTCATGGCATTGAGCATGGGGTGTGAGCACTTGCGGAAGCCTTCCCACTCCACTTCCTAAACACGTGCAAAAATACAAAGATAAATGCCATGCAGGTGCAAATAGAAGTTTGTCTTTTTGTTAACAGGACCAGTCATATTAAAAAAAACAAAATAATAATTTCTGTAGATGAGAAATAAAATGGAGATACTGGTGTGCAGGGCCTGGAACTATGAAACCCCAGGGCACCAAAACTGAATGCAGCCTGTGGGCTAGGAATTCACATCTAAAGAAACAGGAAAATGGAACCTAGAGTAACTTACCCAAAGATTGCCCAGATATTATACTTAGCCAGCAAAAACGTTAAAGCAGCTATATAAATTTTTTTTCAAAAGACTAAATGAAAATGCAGTCATAATGAGTCAACAAATAGAGAATCTCAGCAGGGAAATGAAAACTAAAAAGGACCAAATGGAAATTCTAGAACTGAAAATTATAATAATTGAAATAAAAAGTCATGGGATGGGCTTAATAGAAGATTAGAGGTAACAGAAAAACAAATATGCGTATTTGAAGATAAATCACTAGAAATTATCCAGTTTGGGGAGAGCAGACTGCAAAAAGATTGGAGAAAAATAAACAGAGCCTCAGAAATGCATGAGAAAATATCAAGTAGTCTAACATACATGTAATAGAAGTTCCGGAAGGAGAATATAATGAAAATAGTTTAGCAACATTTGAAGAAATAAATAGTTAAAAATTCCCAAAATTTGGTTTAAAAAGAAAAACATACACTTACAGTTCCAAAAAGTTCAGAGAATCCCAAGAAAAATAAATGTACACCAACACATATCACAATCAAACTAGTATTGAAAACTGAATATAGGGGAAACCTTGAAAGAAGCCAGACGGAACAAAAGACACATTCCATTAAGGTAACAACAATAAGAATTGCCATGGGTTTCTCAGAAACAATGGAGGCCAAAAGACGAAAGAATAATATCTTTAAAGTGATTAAAGAAAAATAGAAAACCTGTCAACTCAGGTATTTTACTGTCAATACTCAGCGAAAACGTCCTTCAAAAATGAGGGTGAAACACAGTCACTTTTAGACAAGTCAAAGCTGAGAGAATATATTGCCAGTTGATCTGCACAACCAGAACTGCTAAAAGGTGTTCTTGAGGCTGAAAAGAAATGATAAGTGATGGAAGTTTGTATCACCAGAACCAAAAGAGCACAACTATGTTTTTCTCTTATAATTTTGAGAAAAAAAAAAGACAATTGACTGTTTAAAACAAAATAATAACATTATAAGCTATGATTTAAAACATATATAAAAATATAAAAATAGGACAAAAAAAGCAGAAAAAGTGGAAGGTGTTAGTATAATAATATAATTATACTTTTGTAAAGTTACGTATTTTGTGAACTGGGAAATAAGAGAGGGGGAAGTGTAAAGGATTATGTGGGAAGTGGAAAGTGGTTCAGAATTGACTAAGGATGCCTGTGGTTAGCCCTATAGTACTACTAAAACAAATAATAAAAAGAGATATAGCTAAAATGACAATAGAGAAAATAAAATTGAAAATTAAGAAATATTTGATTAATCTTTTAAAAAAGGCAGTGAAAGAGAAACTGAGGAACAAAGAACAAAAGGGACAAATGGAAAACATGGTAGGTTTAAATCCAACCATATCAGTAATTACATTAAATGTAAATGGGCTAAACAGCAAGGTCACAGGATATAAGATCAAACAAACAAACAAAAATCCATTGTATTTCTATATACTGGCACAATAGGAAAATGAAAATTTAAAAATACCATTTCAATAGACTCAAGAAAGATAAAATACTTAGGAATAAAGTTAACAAAAGGTGTACAAGACCTGTACAACGCTTAGTTTAGAAATGATCTAAATAAATGGAGAGATATATCATATTTGTGGATAGGAAGACTCACTTTTATGAAGGTGTTCATTCTCTCCAAATTTATCTATAGACTCAATGTAACTTTGAACACCATTCCATCCCAGTTGGCCTTTTCTTTTCTTTTGGTATAAATTAAAAATTTGATTTAAAATCTATATGGAAATGTAAAGGATCTAGAATACTAAAACAATTTTGAAAAAGAAGAACAAAGTTGAAGGACTTACACTTCCTGATATTTAGGTCTATAAGCTGTAGTAATCAAGGCAGTGTCGTATTGGTGTAAAGCTAGACATAAAGATCAAAGGAATAGAGCGGAGAGTTCAGAATATATCCACGTATATATGAGCAATTGATTTTCAACAAGGACTCCAAGATAATCCAAGGAAGGGAAAGTCTTTTCAACAAATGATTCTGGAACTACTGGATATTTGAATGGACAGAAATGAATCTCAATCACCTACCTCATACCATACACAAAATTAATTTGAAATGGATTATAGCCCTGAACATAAAAGCTAAATCTAGAAAATTCTAAAAGAAAACATAGGAGAAAATTTTCATGATGTTACATAAGCACGGATTTCTTAGCTAGAACACGGAAAGTGTGAACCACCAAAAGAAAAGAATCAATACACTGGATTTCATCTAAAGTAAGACCCTTCCTTATTCTAACTACATCATTTATACATGTGACAAAGGATTTGTATCCAGAATATATAAAGAACACCTACAACTCAATAATAAGAAAAATAATACAATTTTTAAAAATAGGCAAATGACTCAAATAAAGCCCGTATCCTGACTAGTCTTAATCTTCTAATCACACCCCAGGGCAGCAAAAAGCATATATAAAAGGTATATAAAAGAGCACTGCCTGGGAGTCAGGAGACCGGCTCAGCTGCTGACCAGCTTCGTAACCCTAAGGAAGCTCCTTTCACACTCTGTACTCAGATGTCCCATCTATAAAAATGGGGATAACATTATTATTGTCTTTTAAGCATTTTACGAGGCCCAACTTAAATAGGCTATCTGAAGGAGTTTTGGAAAGTACCAGGAGTTGTGTAGATGGGGGTGGGTTGGTCTCATTTTTGACTCCTTAGAGATTACAGATGTTTGTTACAGTACAGGCATCCGATCTGAATGATCAGATGTAATTACCTGGTTATCTGAGCAGTTTACCAACCACACTCATGTACATGCACATGCACAAACATATAGAATGTGAAACCCATGGGCATTATAGTCACACGTTCATGTGTGCAAACACACAGATGCACATGTATGCACACGTTCACATGGGCACACAGAGCTTTGACCTTAGCTCTCCCAGAGCCCACATTCAGTGTGCACAGAGATGTACATAGACACGCTCAGTGTCACACACTCAGGAACACACAGAAGCACGTGGAGGTGGAGGCATGTGCTGAAACATGCAGAACTGGTGGGCAAAGAGGCTTTCCCCAGAGAAGGAGGTTGGAATCTGTGGCAGAGGGGGAGGGAAGGGTTTATACAGTGGAGGGTGGGCAGGGGTGGGGTTCCCTGGCAGAGGGCCTGAGGGAAGCCTCCAGGTGGCGGGGAAGCCAACAGCAGATGGTGCTCGTCTTCAGAGAGTAGGATCCGAGGGATTCCCAGGGCAGGCCGACCTTGGCTGTGCATCCCAGGGGGGGAATAGAAGACGTCTGTGAGGTTCTGCTCACAGAGCCGTGCCCCCAGCCACTTCCAGAAAGCCAAGTGGCAGAGGATGGCTGGAGCCTACGGCTGGGTGGCCATGGGTTGGGCCTCACTAGCTACCACTGGGGTGAAAAACTCATTTCTAGGAGCCATGTGAGAATTTGTCAGTGGGTACCCCTGGGTGCAGAGTGGTTGAAGGAGATCTTCCTTAATCAATTCACCTTTAAATGATCAGTGGCCCCCAAATCAATGATAATCCTCTAATCTCATGCTGGGACGGAACACAGCAGCCAGTACGTAAAAGAGCCCTGGATGGGGGTTGGGGGGTGGTCAGGAGTCAGCAGATCAGGGGGGAGTGAGGAGGGCTACGGACTGAGATGAGCAGCACCTCAGAGTTAGAAGGTCCAATTCAGACACTTGCTAGAGGGGAAACTGAGGCCCAAAGCTGGGGAAAGAACACTCTTTGGCCATATCCGGTCTGTTCATCCAAGAGAATTTCAGAGGAAGGCCAGGGCAGCTCGAGGTCTTGCTGTCAAGGCTGGATCTGGACATTCCCCTTGTCATCTCCTGTGGAATCACCTGCTGGCCCCTCCCCCAGGGGTGCCCCACAGGGTTGGACCAGCCATTCTATAAAGGGCTCTGTAGCAGAGACCTAGCCTGGGCCCATTTATGTTCAGCTTAGAGGCTGGGCAGGAAGGAGAACAAAATCAGGGCGACTGGAAGGAAAGAGGACAAAGGCGGGGGGGCAGGTGTTACTCCCAGCTGTTTGCCTGCGCGTAAAGCATCGAATTGCATTCACAGTAATAAGGCCATTAGGGGAGAAGCTACTCAGGGCCAGTCACTTTACATCCAAAGCTCACTTACCCTCAGAACACACAACCAGGATGACTGTATTTCCCCATTTTACAGATCAGGACACTGGGGGCTCAGAGAAGTTAGAGAATTTGCTCAAGTTTACCTGGTTAGTAAAAGGTGGGGCCAGGGTATTGAATCCAGGTGTATATAAAACTAAGTACAATAAAGAACGTTCTGCTTCTAAACAGCTGGAAACCTGTCAGGTGGAAGGGACTTGAGAAGCAACTCTAACTGGATTCCATCCACCTGGCAGGGGCAAGGTGTGTGTCACAAGGAAAATCTCCATTTAGAGGGACTCTGCCCTGAGCCTGGGAGAGGTAGGGGACCAATGAGCCTCAGAGATCCAGAAAGCGCACTGGCTTTGAGCTTGGCAGACAGACATGCTTGGGACAAGCTCATTACATGGTGGGTCACGGAGGAGGTAGCAGTGTGAGGTAATGTGAAGTCCCTTCAACTCAGCACTGCAGAGGAAGCAGCCCTGAAAACCCACATTGTGCAGGTTCTTTCTATGCCTCATCTTGAACCCTCTTTCAAATCTGGCACAATCATCCCATACAGTAGCTGTTTTCATCCCCATTGTACAGACAGGGAAAATTGAGGCTTATCTTCAGTCAACCAGAGTCTGGATTCTCATGGTTCCAGTACTGTGTGTCTGCTTGCTGCTCACAGCAGGTTGTTTCATGCCCTTGTGCATGGGCTTCCCCGGGGCCTATGAGACTCAAGGCCTGGCCCCCTTCTATGTTTTAATGGGCGGCCCTCTGTGCTGGGATCTGGAATTCCAAGTTTCTCATTCCTAGGTCAGAAGTGAGGGTCCTCCAGAGAGGAGTACTGCTCAACCCCAGGTCCCGGGAGGGTGGTATCTTGTTGAGGGTGTTAGATGTGGGGCTTGGTCCCAGCTCTGCCTCAATCTGTCTGTGTGACCTTGGAATTGCCGTTTCTCAAGCCCATGTCCCACCTGGACAGTGAGGGGTTTGGCATCTCTTGGGCATCTCTCACCCTGGACCAGGGGTTGGCAAGCTATTTCTATAAAGGGCCAGATAGCAAATATTTTTGACCCTGTGGGCCACATGTTTCGTGTTGTAATTACTCAACTCTGCCTTTGTCGTAGGAAAGCGGATGTAGCCAAGATGTTAACAAAGGGTGTGTTTGTGTCCCAATAAAACTTTATTTTACAAAACAGGGGGCAGGTTGGATTTTGCCAATGGATGTTAGTTTGTGGTTCTTTGCCCTGGTCCATCTCAGATTTCTGGCTGCTAGAGACAGAGATACGTCACAGTCTTGCATGCATGGGAACCCAAAATTACAGTCTGGTATGAATGATAGTCGTGCAGAGAAGTTCACAAGTACAGTAGTTCCTCAAAGGTCTGGGGGACTTTGATGGTTAGGTTGAGTGTCAGTGGGTGACCCCTGAGCAGGGTTTGGGCAGATGAGGGGAAGGGTACTCCAGGCAGATAGACTAGCACATACAGACACCTGGAGGCATGATAGTACATGGTGTCTTGGCGAAAGTTGTGCAATTTGATGGCTGGAGCATGAGGCAGATATCAAGGAAGATCTTAATTTCTGCAGTAAGGAGCATGGACTTTTTTGTAAATATTTCTCAATTACAGTAGTCCCCCTTGTCCATAGTTTCGCTTTCCACAGTTTCAGTTACCTGTGGTCAACTGTGTTCTGATAATATTAAATGGAAAAATCCAGAATTAAGCAATTCATAAGTTTTAAATAACGTGCTGTTCTGAGTAATGTGATGAGATCTCGTGCTGTCCCACTCCATCTTGCCCTGGAAATAATTCATCCCTTTGTCCAGAGTATCCATGCCGTGTACACTTAGTAGCTGCCTCTATTATCAGTTCGATTGTCGTGGTATCACAGCGTTTGTGTTTAAGTAACCCTTATTTTATTTAATAATGGCCCCAAAGCACAAGAGTAGTGATGCTGGCAATTTGTACATGCCAAAGAGAAGCCATAAAGTGCTGCCTTTAAGGGAAAAGGTGAAAGTTCTTGACTTAATAAGGAAAGAAAAAAATCATATGCTGAGGTTGCTAAGATCTACAGTAAGAATAAATCTTTTACCTGTGAAATTGCCTAATTTATTAATTAAACTTTATCATAGGAATGTATGTATAGAAAAAAACCAGAGCTTCTGTAGGGTCTGGTGCTGTCCATGGTTTCAGGCATCCACTGGTGGTCTTGACACGCGTCCCCTTCAGATAAGGGAGGGTACTGTATCTAATGCCTCTTCAATGACTAATATTTTTCTTGGAAGGAGTCCACCCCATAACTGCTAACCTCAGTAAGGGGATATTGGATATGAAATTTCTTCTAATTACATGGAAAGAGTGGTCATTTCTTCTCTGTGGGTGCTGAGACTCCCATGGGGTAGTGATGGATACCCAGGGTAGCAGAGGAGCTGAGCAGAGTGAGCGTGGCTGATTTGCACCACTGTGAAGCCCTGGGCTCTGATTTCACACTCTGCCTCAGGCCAGAGCGATTCCGCCTTTGTCATCATTATGCTCATCAAGGGATGCTTTGTCTTCCCCTGATCGGCCTAATTGCTCTCCTCATTTGGACAGCCCTGGAGTCATTTAGTAATGAAAATCACCATGTGCTAATATGGCATCAGGAGCTCACCTGCTTGTTGGCATTTGGAGCAACATGGGGAGGAGAAGAGGCTCCGCTTGTCATTACAGGTGCAGAGCTTCGCCGAGCTGTTCATGTGCAATTACCGTCCAACAGCCTGGAAATTCCAGTCCAGTTACAGTGGCTGCTAACAAGGACTAATTGCACCGCCACAGAGCTGCCCTGGACACTTACAACAAATGGCCGCTGTGGGAGCTTGATGATGGGAGGGGAAATCATTTACTCTTGGAACAGAGGAAAGGTTGCTAGGGCTTGGGAAGAGCTCACCTGGGGGCTCCTGGGTATTAAATATTGGATTCCCAATCAGTGTAACTAGGAACGAGAATTTCATGAAGACATCCATCCATCCATCCATCCATCCATCCATCCATCCTTCCAGATCCACCCATTCAATCATTCATCTATCCAACTATTTACCCATCCATCCTGCACTCATCTCTATTTTCATCCATCCAACAAACTTCTACCAAGCTCTTGCTTGGTACAAGCTGTACACGTGATGCTGCAAATCAGAAGTGATCCTGCCCAAAAGAAAATGTAATAGGTACTCAATCAATATTTTTGAATGAATGAAGAAAGAATAAATATTTTCTCAATGGAGGGAAGAAAATTGTAGAGACTCACCTAAGTCGGAGAGTGAAGAAAGAGGTATACGAGTAGTAGGTGTGAGGAGATAGAATATATAAAAACTGTCCGTCATAGTCATGTGTGTGTGTGAGTAAAAGACACAGAAAAGTAAAAGGGTTAGGATGTGTGTGTGCTCTATGTTTGAGTGTGACAAGTTACTTTATCTCCTTGAACCTCAGTTTCCCTACCCATCACATGGGGATAAAAATAGTTTCTACTTCATAGGGTTATTATGTGGGTTACATAAAACCCTGCGTGTAAAGCTCTTAGAACAATGTCTGGTACTTAGGAAGCACCTGTTAAAAATTAGGGCTTACTATAATATGAGCTGTCCTTGACTCCTGGGGGTCTGACCCCATACTATGGCTTCTCCCATCTTTCATCCCAGTCTACCCTTCCTGGAAAGACAGAAAGACCATCCTAGGCATTAGAACCTAATGTTAGATGCTTGTAACCAGGGGAGTTTTAGTTCTGTCCCTTGTTGTTGGAGCCCAGGGAGTGAAGGGCAAGTTGGAGAGGGACAGGGCCAGTGCCACATCAGGCCAGGAAGAGCTGATAAGTCTGAGATTTGCTGTGGCAAAGGTGGGGAGCCATTGAAGAATTTTAAGCAAGGAGTTTGCATTTTTAAATTATTACTCTGGCATAGGGAATGGATTGCTGTTAATTGGTTATTATCCTGTGGGGAATTGATTGGAAGACCAATGAGCCACAATGATTGAGGGGTGGAGTCTGGATGAGAACTGGTCCAGTTCTCATTCCTGGTCCCAGCAGCTAGAACCCTGGCTTTGCAGCTCCCTGTCCATTGTTTGCTGGCCTGGAGCTCAGGGTAGAGAAAGAATTTTAGAGCTATGGTTCCTCTGCCCTGTCAGGATCTCTGCAGGGATGAATAGGTACCCAGGTTCTCCCCTCATCCCCACATGAACTCACTGGTCTCTGCTCCATGGCTGTTGCAATTCCCATTACATACCTCCAGTGATAAGGACATCACTTCTTCCTGAGGCAGCCTGCTTCTCTCTGGCCACCTCTAACAAAGTCCTTGATCAGATTAAACTTCATCCTGTCTTCCCATGGGTTCTAATTACTCACCCTTCCCCTACTCCTGATGGGCTGGGCAGAATAGGTCTCAGTGGCAGCCTTTGGACACAGCTCATCCTGGGGCCAGGACCGAGGCTTATTCTGTGGTCAGTGTGACCGGGTCAGTGCCCAGCTGCAGCTGGGCTCCACTGAGGCATTTTCCAGGAGGGGCTGTGGTGGCCTGCTGGTTGCACTGGTAGCCCCCTTTGTACCCTGCCCTCTCGGTGTGCGTGTTCTTGTGTAGTCCCCTCCCACACTGATTCTGGGAGTGGCCATGTGACTTCCACTGATAGAATGTGCTGGAAGTGATGCTGTCTAGTTCAAGACTTGCCTTTATGGGACTCAGAAGCTTCTACCTTTGCCCACTTTGAAGCCAGCTTCCATGGATGTGGAGAGGCCACACATGAGCTCTCTTCCAAAAGCAGCCACATGGGTGGCCTCAGCTAAACATGGAGTAGAAGGGCTCAGCTGAGCCCACCTGCCCTCAGAATGGGGAGAAATAATACGTCAGCATTGCTTTAAGCCACCGAGTATTGGGGTGTTTTGTATGTAGCAATAGGTGATGGATATTGGGATCCTGACGAAGCACTCCCTGTCCACACCCAGGGCAGAGTCACATCTCAGCTGTAGCCAGAGGCCGAGTTTAAATCAAGCCTGCAGCACCGATCCCAGCACTCCCCAAGGCATGTCACATCCGTCTTGGGCCTCAGTCTCACCATCTATAAAGTGAAGAGATTTAAATGCAAGGATTTCATCTCTTCTAGCTTTTCTTTGATGAGGCCAAGGGACTTGGATGAGGCAACGATGCTTCCGTTCCCGGAGGAGCCCGTTCGCTAGGTGTGTGGCAGCTTAGGTGAAATTTTTCATATCCATGGCCTAACTGCCCACAAAAGAACCTGATGCCAGCCTTTCTGGCCAATGTACCTGGATGTATGTACCTCTGCTTCAGCAGTGCTAATTCCAACTCGATAGCCCAGGTGGCACCTGGAATGGGGCTGTCCGCTGGAGACACGTGGCTAACTGGGCATGTCAAACCACAAAATGCACAAAACTGGCCCCCCTTCCACTGCTTCCTTTTTCCTCATTAGGCTTTGGCAAGAAGTGATTCACTTAAAAAGCGAGATGGGAACAGGCAGTGATGTTTGAAGCATTTCTCCCTCGATCACTTAACTACCCTCTCCCTGTTTTATTATGTTATTGGCAAAAACATGATAATGTTTATACAAATTATGTTGGTATAATCATGTTTGACAGAATCTGTAGCTCAAGCTTTCCAGCCAATGTCTCCAAATGTGAGCTTTTAAACTTTTCCTTTACCATCAACAGGAGATGCTTTTAGAGATTGTGATATGCCAGCTTTGGGGGCAGCCAAGTGGGGGTGAGGGAGTCATTTCTGCAGGACTGGGGGCTCAAGCCAGAGAAGAGAGAGTGAAAGACCCAAGCCCCACAGGTGAAACTCACCAGGGCCCTCTCTGGGTTGAGGAAGCAGTTGTCACCGGATCCTGCAGGTGGCCATGATGTGATTGTGGTCATTGGTCACGTAACTGGAAGATGGTCGGGTAATCACATAGCCAAAACATGCCTCTGGGGAAGCAACCTTGCGTCTTATTTTCCCACCAATAAGAAACAAGAACAGTTGGAGCGGTAACTGCAAAAGAGATGTGATCAGGTTTACAAAAGATCCCCCAAATTGTACCTGTGCTGTGATTGTAACTGTACCAGTTAGAGGAGTTTTCCTCTGGGTGACCTGTGCTCATAACCAAACTAAATAACACCACCATCAGCACCATGACAGATCCAAAGTGGCTCATATAAGACCAAAAGGAGATTGGCAACATAATTCTTGGAATGCCCTGCCCCACTCCAGGAAAACTCATGAATATTCCTCCCCTCAGTCAAAGTTAACCCAGCCCCTAACCTCGAGGGCCCATAAAAACGCCATGCCCATAGACCTTGGGGAGTCATATCCATTCTCTTCTGGAGTGTACTCCCTTGGTGCATCAAGCTTTTGCTTTAACGAAACTTTCTCTCTGCAAACTATTTCTCGCATGCTCTTGCTTTCTATCCTGAGAGGGGCAAGGAGCCCTGTGCCAGTAACAAGATGAAGAACCAGCAGACAGAAGCCAGCATAGTCAAGCAGAACTTTCTAGAAGTCTGAGCTGTCCAGAAAGGGAGTATGCTGCTTTAGGAGGCTGTACAATTCTCCAAAGAAGTAGACACTGAGATCCAGAGAGGAGAAACATCTTGCCAAGTTTGCCCGGTTGGACAGTTGAGGAGCTGGGACTGACAACTAGAACCGGACATGGATGCTAGAGCCCAGACAGGGCCAGAGGTACATCCCTTCTCAGCCAGTGTGGGTGTCGGGCAGGATGGTGATAAAGACTCCCTTTCCCTCCAACGCCTTTCCTTTAGTGGTGAGAGGACATAGACAGGGCTTGAAAGCAAAGCCTTTCTTGACTGCCAAGCAAGTGGAACACATCTGATGAGCCTCTTCAATATTTATTTTCCCAATAGACCTGAACAATTCTGAAGAGACACAATATTACATTTCTTAGAAATTTCCCTGAATACATATTTATCAGAAACCTGAATAAGCTAAGAAGGGCTCAGACCTGTTTATTTATGTATTCAGTCATCTCAGGGCGCGAGCTATGCTGGCGTTAACGAGAAGAGACAGTAATTAGATTGTGCTGGGGCTGAGCCTCTGCTCCAGGGATGGGATTGGGGACAGGCTGCCAGAATTCCATACTCTCCCACACTCATGCTTGTCTTCAAGTTTGTACCTGTGGGGATCACTAGTTCTCAAACTTGGCTACATAGTGGAATCATCTGAGAAGTTTAAAAAAATACTAATGCTTGTGTTCTACTCCCAGAGATTCTGATTTGGTTTGTCAGGGGGCACTCTTAGCATTGGGACTTTTACAAGATCCCCAGGGGATCCACTGTGTCATGAAAATTGAGAACCACTGATTTAGACCATGAACACATTGGGGCAAGCTACCACGCATGTGTCATCCCTTCTCCTTCCCTAGTTTTTAGAAAGCTGAGTTATGCTGGTAGAAGGAGAGAGCCCAGGGCTGCGGGTTAGGGGCCAGGAGGGCTTCATGGACATGTGACCTGGGCCGTGGCAGAGGGGCCATATTTGGTTTAATGCTCTGCTGTAGCTGTCTTGAAATTCTTAATCATTCTTGAACAAAGATCCTCGCATTTTCATTTTGCATTGGGCCTTGCAAATGACATAGCTGGTCCTGGGCAGGGACCTGGGTTCTAGAACCAGCTCCATCTGTATACCTGACTTGCTGTGCAGCATTCGGCAAATCTTCCTTTGTCTCTGGATTTCCATTGTCCTCCCTATTCAAGGACTTTTTAGTACCCTCTCATTCTGTGTCTGTACACATATTCACACAAAGCCACCTAAGAAATAATTGGGCTGCCTTCAGTCAAACACAGTAATAACACGTAATGACTGGTTGTTTCCAAAATCACATGTTGTTCAGTTGAATTCAACCAGACTCTTCCTCCCCCACCTCCCAACAGGTTTTTGCGCTTAGAACCAGGCCTACTCTGACTCGGGACAAAGGTGACTAAGTGGAAACATTCCCCTTCTTCTCATTCCCTTACCCTTATAGCTGGAGGTGCCTTCTTTGCCCATTCAGTTTCCTGGCAACCCTGCCTTCTCAGCAGAACTCTGCCTGTGCCAGCTTCGTTCCTGGGTTTGATAATGCAGAATTAGCTTAGTTGGGTTTGACAATGGTAGAAAGGCTGGGGGCTGAGAGGGGAAGGCAGGAGCTTTGCATTGGGAAGAGGAAGAGTTGTTCCCAGCAGAAAAGAATAAAGGGAAGAGAAAGCGAGGGTGGAAAGGGAGGATGATGCGGAGAATCTGGGAATTGAGAGTGAAGGAAAGAAAAAGGTACTTGAGGAACAGCTGCCAGATATGTAAATATTGAAAGCGGCAGATGGAGGAGAAAGAATTTTTAAGATATTTTACCATGCATTGAATATACTCTGACCTCCCCAAAACACACACGCACTGCAGACTCTCCCTTTAGAGATCTCTGAAGAGGGTAAACATAAATTGCAGTTGCTTTCAGCTATATTTTTCTGTCAGACTACGTATTCCTTGAATTGATTCTGTGCAGAGACTGGTCTATTTGAGACCACAGTGAAGCCAGGATAGTGTGGAAATGGGAGTAGATGTGAGTTGGGAAAACCGTCACCATCTAGTACAGGCATTTCAGAGACTCATGAACTCTTGGATTGGGAAGAGATCTTGAAAAGGGTCTATTTCAGCCCCCTCCTCCACTTGAACTTGATTTTCTACAGCATCTCTACCGAGTGCATACTCTGTTTATACAATTCCCATGAAAAAGAATGCACTCCATCCAGGGGAAGCTTAATCCAACTGGGTATAGATCTAGTGGTTAAAATGGTCTGTCCTGTCGACTGAAAAATAATAGCAACTAGTTGTTTCATCACCAAAAAGGATTTATTTGGGAAAAAGGAAAAGGTTGCAACCCAGTGCATGTAGACATGGCAAGCCACGTGCACACTCTGGCCTGTGTGCCAAGATGGAGGGGTATTTATGGAAGGGAAAAAGAAGTTAATGGAAGGGGAAGTTAGAACCATGGAGTTTTATTATAAACACAGGGTTCTTCCTGTTGGGTGGTCACAGTTAGGAGAACTTCCATCATCCCTAGCTCCTCCCATCGGCCCTCCTGGATGATGAAGTCTGCTGAAAGTTCTCGTTAATCTTCATCAGTCCACATTCTTGGACACTGTTATTGTTGGTGTAAATTGTTACAGCCTCATTGGACATCCCTCTGGAGGTGTGTTGAGGTCCGGCTGCCCGTCACTTGAAAGAGTCAAAAATCAGGAGACGTGGTTGGTAGCAAGAAAAGCGGGTTTATTCAGAATGCTGGCATCTGGGAGGTGACTTTTGGACAGGAGTCTGCCATCCTCCACGATGCCAGCATTCTGAACAAACCCGCTTTTCTTGCCACCAACCATGTCTCTTGATTTTTGACTCTTTCACGTGGCATGCAGCTGGCCCTTAACACGGTATCATTACCACAATTTAAAATGTCCTAATCCTTTGAATTGAGCAATTTCACTTCTAGGAAATCTGCAGCATTCTTATGCAAAAACACACTCACCGGGGTATTTACATTGAAACATTGCTTATGATCCTGAACATCTGAAGCAAAATTAAATGCATATCCACAGGGGATTGCCTACAGAAGCATGGTATATACATATTGTGGAATAATACAGGGGTGTGCGCTAATGTAGAAGATTTTCAAGACATGTTAAAGAAAAAAGTAAGTTGCAGATGATAAGATATCGATGAGTTTATATACATATAGATGGTTAAAGAACAACAGTTTCATATACACATGAATACGAATAAAAGATATGAAAATATATAGAAAAGTGACATACATGAAATTGCTAAAATTAGTTATTAGGGAACTGCAAATCAAAACCACGGTGAGATATCACTTCACAGTCACTGCAGTGGCGATTACCGAAAAACAGAAACTAACAAGCATTGGTGAAGATGTGGAGAAATTGGATCCCTTATTCATTGCTGGTAGGAGTGTACAATGGTGCAGCTGCTTGCGGGGAACAGTTTGGTGGTTGCTCAGAAAGTTAAACATAGAGTTACCATATGATGCAGCCATCCCCCTCCTAGGTGTTGGTAAAAAGCAAAATTCAACTGAGTAAATGTGAAGATTTAATTGGCCTTATTAAGTGATTGATGAATTGGGCAGCATGCCAGCTAGCAACTAGAAGAGTGTTCTGAGGAGTTGCACAAGATGGAAGGTTTTTCTAGGAAGCAGGGCGGGGCAAGGGAGATATGGACAAGAGATAAAAAAGGATTATTTTGGGGATGGGATATCTTCTTTTGAGGGGAAAAAGAAGGCAAAGGTTTTTATTATGCAGATTGCCTCTTCTTTCTACGGGGAATGGAGAGGGCCCAGGTGACAGATTACCTCATTTGTGTTGACCAGAAAATCCCAGAGTGGTTGATTAATATTGTAGTTCTGGGAGAAGTTGAGACTACAATTAAGTCAGGTATTAAATCTAGGTTTGGTATCATGGGCTTTTCGCATGAGCGACACGATTTTAGGACTGTGGTTTTCTTTCTAATAGTATATAGCCAAGCAAGAGGAAAGCGTACATCCTCACAAGAACTTGTATAGGAATGTTCATCGAGACATTATTGACACCAGCCAAAAGGTGGGAACCACCCGCATGTCCATCAGCTGATGAATCTATGAATAAATGTCGTACCTATACAGTGGAATATTATTTGGCAAGAAATAGAATTAAAGTACTGAATCACGCTACGATGTGGATAAACTTTGAAAACATTATGATAAGTCAGAGAAGCCAGGCCCAAAGGACCACATACTGTTTGATTCCATTTACATGAAATGTCCAGAATAAGCAAATCTACAGAGACAGAAATTAGATTAGCGTTTCTTAGGGCTGGGGTTGGAGGAGCGGGTGGCATGGAGAGTGACTGCTAATGAGCACAGGATTTCATTGTAGAGTGATGAAATTGTTCTAAAATTAGATTGCGGTGATGGTTGCACAGCTTTGAACACATGAAAAAACACTGACCTGTGCTTTTTAAATAGGTATACTGTATGGCCTGTGGATTATATCTCAATAACTTAAAAAAAAATTGCTAACAGTGTTCCATTGTAGGGGGAGGTTAGGAGGGGGAGTGAAGGGCTTGCCTTTTCCTGGTGATTTTTTTCAAGTAGCAAAACATGACGATCGACAGGCTTCCATGGAGGCGTTTAAGGAGATGGCTGCTGGACACCCAGCCCTCTAACAAAGCAGACAACAGCAGTGCTGTCCCTTCTCTACCTCTGAGACCAATGGCTGTTCCTCCATGGGCAGTCCAAGGCCCAGGTGTGGCAGGCAGGACCCACACCCTGCGGGGTAATGCCACTTCGCATCCTGGCCTCTGGTGGCTAGGTGTGGGCAGCACGCTGGGGTTCCTTCCCTGACGCGGTGGACTCTCATAGACTCTCCAGTGGCTCAAGGCAGAGGATGAGCTCTGGTTAGCCTACTCTTTTCTGGGGTTCCCCTGTCCCAGGGAGAACTGTGAGAAAGGAGGGGTATTGGGCTCAGCACAGATTCAGTTGACAAAACCTAACTTGTCAGAGAAGATGCCATGTCTGACCACGATGAGGCTAAACTAGAGAGGCCAGCACCTGACTGCTGACAGAATCAGAGACTGGAGCCCAAGTTGGCTGGGGTAGGTCCAGGGGCCAAAAGGGTCAGTACAGTGGGGTACCTCGCCTGTGCAAATGACCCCATCCCTCTACCCACAGGAACCCAGGCCCACCTGGTCTTATCTGCCTGACTCAGACCTGCAGAACCCACAGCACGACTGCCCTGTCCTCAGTGCACAGAGACACACTGACGTGCACCCAGGTGTATACCCAAAGGCACAGCACACGTCATACAGGTAGGACCGCCTGACATCAAATGCACGTAGACAACAGACACACACGCACACAAATAGAACAGTGCACACGCTGAGACATTGCACAGCACAAGAAACAAATGGATAAACATAGGCAGGAGAAGTCCCTTCCAGTTTGTCCAGCTGGCTGTCCCAGGCTCATCCAGAGCAGCACAGGTACCCTTTTCAACCCCGGTTTGGGTGGGTTCGTCCTCTGTATCACGTCCCTGGCTCCCTCGTCCTCCTGCCCCACAAGCTCTCTGGGACTCTGTCTAGCACCCGATCCATTCTGCTGCACTGGGACTGTCGGATTACTTTGCTTTCCTCACTGGATCCATGATCCTTGGACATAGGGACTGTGTGGTATGTATCTGACTCTGGCACTTGGTACGGTGTCTGGCATGTAGCGCAGGGTTAATGTGCAATGCTCTAAATGAATGAAGCAATCCAAGTGTATATTTATTAGAGAAAGCATTCAACCTTCATAATGATCAAAGGAAAGCAAATTAAAATGAGATTCAATTTTACACCTATTAAATTAGCACAAATTACGAAATGTAATGATCACACCC
Organism: Rhinolophus sinicus; assembly: GCF_057876585.1. NCBI lineage: Eukaryota > Metazoa > Chordata > Mammalia > Chiroptera > Rhinolophidae > Rhinolophus > Rhinolophus sinicus. Next base: position 15,861,028 of record NC_142512.1, read on the forward strand.
AGAACTGACACAGTCGTGGTATCACCATGACAGCCACACATTGCTGGTGGCAGTGTGTAAATTGGGTGCAACCCCTTTGGAAAGCAATTTGATAATGTGTATCAAGAGTCATTAAAAGGCTCACACCCTTTGGTGCAGTGATCCCACTCCTGGGAATTTATCCAAAGGAAATTACCAGAAAGAAGATGGATATTTGCTGACTCTTGATAGAAGTCTCGTTTATGATCATGAGGCCCTGATTTCAGAACCAAAAGTTGGAACATACACTCTGACATATCCCACTTAAGGATAGCTGGGCAGAATAGTGCCAGAAATCTGGGGACAAGGGTTGACGATGACTGAACTGGGAACAGAAGTGATGAGACTGCACATTCCCTGAGGGCAGGGACCTTGGGTGTTTCCCTTCCTGCTGTCTTCCCAGTGCTTAGCAGGGTGCCTGGTACACAGTAGGCTAATACTGCCAAATAAAAGAATAAAAAATGTTAAGTAATATATTACTTAACAGATTAAACCATTGCGTATGTTACTTACTTAGTCATCATATATATTAATACTTATGTGTATATTTGACCATGACACAAATACACACATACGCTAAATAGAATGCTTAGTAGCCATTAAAGCTGATTAATATACTAATGTATTTATGATACCATATTATAAAGAAATGATTTCTTGTTCTGCATAAAAAGGACTTACGGGCTAGAGAAGGCGGTCCGCTGTAGACAGGAGTGCATGTGGTCTAGACCAGGGATTGACTAACTTGGCCATGGGCTAAATCTGGCTGCCACCTGTTTTTGCAAAGAAAGTTGTATTGTGACACAGCCACACCCATGCATTTAGATATTATGTATGACTTCTTTTGTGCTATAGAATCCAGTACAAGCATACTTGGGAGACACTGCAGGTTTGATTCCAGACCACTGCAATAAAGCGAGTATCTTAATAAAGTGAGTTGTAATCTTTTTGCTAGTGGAGGGTCTTGCCTTCAATTTGTGAAAAATGTACCATCTGTGAAGCTGAATAAAATGAGGTATGCCTGTAGCTGTGACAGGAACTGTATGTCCCTGAAAGCTTAAAATATTTACTTTCTGACCCTTTACAGGAAAGGTTTGCTGACCCCTGGCCTAAATCAAAGAGGGTCAGGAAGGTGTGAGCTCCCAGTCTGCCATAGACAGTGAGGGTTTTTAGATACAGAATTAGAAAAAATAACAGAAAGAGTAGCTAGCATTTAGGGAGCATTAGCTAGGTGTTAGGCACAGCGTTGGGGGCTCACAGCTTTGCTCATTTAATCCACACAGCCATTCAATGAAGCAGTTATTTTTATCATCCCTATTCCATGAGAGGGCGTGGAGGGCTAGGAGCGGAGGCCACTTGCTCATGCCACACCGTCCTAAGTGTGGAGCCTGGACTCAAATACAGGCTTGCGGGGTTTCACCACCATGCTCTGCTGCCTTCAGACCACCAAGAGTTGTTTTACAGATGTGGTATTTGAAGCTCCAAGATTGATCCACTTGCTCAAAGCTGCACAGTATTAATGGATAGAGCCAGGATTCAAATTCAGATCTGTGTGAGTGGGGGCCCTTCCCTCCAGGAAAAGGGAAGTCAGTCTGGAGGCAAGGAGATAGGATTAGGGGTGACCCATGCTTGACTACTGTTCTCATAGTGTTCCAGTCCTGTAGCCAACGGTAGCCATCTCGTTCTGGGTGATTGAGCCCTGACTTTGCTCCTCATTCTCTCTTGGACTTTGGATAAGCTCCTTCCCCTCTCTGGGCCTCAGTTTCCTCATCTGCATGACAAGGTGGCTGGAATGAACGAACAGGTTTTCTGGACCTTTCAGCCAGAGAGCACCTCTCTAGGGAGGATGAAATGGGGCTTTTCCTCTTGAGAACCTGGGCAGGCTCAGGTCGATTGTCACCAGGGATGGGAGAAGATATGACCTCTCAGCTCTCACAGGACACTGGGATGGAACTGAAGAGCACGCACGCCTGCAGACCTCATGGAAGCACCGGCGGCCTCTGTGGGGTCTGAGGATGGAGGTGAAAGAGAAATCCTGCAGCCAACTGCTGGGGTGGGAGGCCTTGTTTTACTCCAACCATTAGTAAAATCCAACATGTAGGAGAAGGTAGACTGTCCAGTGGCAGAGATGGAGGACAAATGCAGGGTGAACATGGGGCCTGACCAGGGGCAGGACTAGGATACAGCAAGGGAGACACTCATGCTCAGAACAAAATTTAAGAGGTCACCAAAAAAAACCAATAATCAAAAAAAGTAATATTTTAATGCAATGTTAAAAATAAAAATTAATGCAAAAAATTATCATGAACAAAATATCAAAATTATAAATGAAAAAAGTCTGCTTGTTTTGTGGCCCTATATTATGATGCAACCAAAAGAGTTGATTTGAGCTGTCCCTGTCCTCCCTCGTGGGTTTATGAGAGTTGATGATGGCAGACAGATTGGGCAACACAGAACTTTATATATAGTCATGTTATTTGATTGTAGAGTTTTAATTAACTTTTTCCACTTGGTTTGAAATATGGGAGGATATTTTGATAAGTGTATGTAGGGGTGTATAGTTTTCCCAATGTGGCTGGGCTCAGACTGGGGCTGGATGTCCTGACTTCCTGAGGGTCTGGAGGTGTGACAAGCACAGGCTGGGGGCAGGCATGTTGAGTAGAGATGTACTCCCAAGAGGGTTCCTCTGTGAGTCCATAGGAGCCTAAGTTTCTCTCTAGACATAAACACACCATGTTTTCCCAAATATGTATATTTTGTTGTGATGGGTATGATGTAGAATTAGTTTTAAAAGGTCAATACAGTTGCTTTTATTTTTGGAAGTGTGTATTTTATTTTCAGAGGATGAATCCTAAAAGATTGATGACAATTCTGTTAGAATCCGAGAGAATTTTTTGTTGGAACAAAAGGGTCTTGCCGCAAAAATGTTGCGAGTGCTGGGAATTGAAACCCAAGGGTGGAAGGGGCAGGTGGAACACAGAGGGAATAGGAAAGGACCAAGGCAGAGAGTAGACCACCCACCTGGGCAGGGCTGAGAGCCCGGGACTGGACCCTGGTGACCAGTGAACTTCTCCTCTGCCTCCAGCCTGGAGTCTCACACATGCCGATGGGAAGGTTGGAAAGGCTCTCACATTAGATCAGATTTTCTGTTTTCTGCCTCTGTCTGCATCTCCTAGAAAGTCTTAACTAGGGCTAATGATGACGGGGTTTGGGTTGGTTTAGGCCGAGTTGGGAAGAAAGCAGGAGTCTTCCTTCTCTCCAAGTCCACCCCATGGCCTGAGTTTCCTCAGGTTGTACAGGGAGAGAGACCTGGGCGTGCTGACTACTGACGCTGGGAGGCATGAGTCGTCTCCTGCTTCCCTTTACTTGAATCTCTCTCTCTCTCTCTCTCTCTCTCTCTCTCTCTCTCTCTCTCTCTCTCTGTTACTTCAAAGTATTTTAAAATTTTGAAATAATTTTTGACTTATAAAAACATTGCAAAAATAGTACAGAATGCCCTAAGTCCTTCCCCCCAGCCTCCCCAAGTGTTAACAACTTCCATGATATGATCAAAACCAGGCGAATAGCATGAATACGATCTGGTGAACTAATCTATAGGCCTTCTTCAGGTTCTGCAAGTTGTCTACTTAAGATTCACATTGCATTGAATTGTCATGTCATTTTTGTTTCCTCCAATCTGGGACCATCTTCAGCCTGTCTTTCATGACTTGGACATGTTTGAAGAGTTCCAGATGGTTACTTTGTAGACTCCCGCTCAGTTTGGGTTTGTCTGATGTTTCCTCATGATTAGATGGAGGTTTTCATTTTTGGGAAAAAGACTGTGCCTTTCCTCTCAGGAGCTACATGAAGTCAGTGTATCTTCGCGAAGGTGCTGTCTGCCAGGCTTCCTCTCTCATCTCCCTTTTTCTTTACGTGAGTCACCCCCTTCACCGACTGGCACCGTCAAGACAGTTGGATCAGGATGATTGCGACAGTCCTTCTTGTCTTAGTCTGTCTGGGCTGCTCTAACAGAATACTATAGACAGGGTGGCTCATAAACAACAATTGATTTTCCACAGTTCTGGAGGCTCGAAGTCCAAGATCGAGGCACAAGCAAATTCAGTGTCTAGTGAGGGCTCGCTTCCTAGTTCACAGACAGTCGTCTTTTTACTGTGTCCTCACATGCAGAGAGAGCAAGAGAACTCTCTGGGGCCTCTTTTATAAAGGGCACTAATCCTATTCATGAGGGCCCCACCCGCATGACCTAATCTCTCCCCAAATGCCCCACCTCCAAATACCATCCCACCAGGGATTAGGTTTCAACATATAAGTTTCGTGGGGACACAAACATTCAGTGTAGAGCACTTCGCATATGTATATGCAGCACTTGCAGCTGAAAACCATTCTTACATCTGTTACCAAACTCCCATGGCTGAGAGGCTGGTGATAACCTCATGTTCACGGCGAACTCATCCAATGTTCTCAGTTAACGGATAGAAATGGAGACCTCTAACGGGAATAAGGGAAGAACTGATAGTTTTGTGGTTTCTTCTGTCAAAAATGTGTTGGACACTTTTATCCATTGCCCACGTCACATTTAACCCTTTCAACAACCATTGAGTCTCCTTATTCTATACAGGATGACACAATGTCGTGAAAGGACCAGGAAAGCTGTCTAAGGTCATGCAGTCAGGACACAGTCTGCTCCGAAGTCCAGGTTCTTGCCTTTCCCTTTGTCTACCTCTCCTGGGAAGGGCGTTGGTCAAAGTCACTCAGTGATTCTATCACCCTGCTGGGACACAAGCCCAAATTCACAGGTAGCTTCCTTAGAGAGAGCTAGGAATCAATGAAACAGTGCTTTCTCTGAATCTTTACGTCAGACCTATGCCCTAAGTGACACCATCTATTTCCTGGATGTGAAGCTGAGGTTCAGGGAGTTTATGTGTCTTGCCCAAAATCTCATGCAGACCTGGAATTTTAACCCAATTCAGTTGCCTTCTGAAGCCCAATTCTTTACTGTGTGACTATCTCCTTTTTCTCCCTTTGGAAAGGAGCGTGCTGCTACCTGGGCAGGAAGAGGAGCAGAGAGCCCACAAGGTGGTGACTGTTCATGTCGTAGAATAATTGAGATCTTTCTGGTGATTGCCTACCTCCGCAGGTGGTGTCTTTCAGGTGATTTTTATTCTCCATAAAACATAATTTATGTGACTTATAAAATTTTATATGATTTATAAGACCTGTGAAACATATGAGGGAGCTGGCAGGGCTCATGGATCCCTCTGCTCTCCCTGGTTTGGTCAGTTGGAAGCTGGCCCTTTATCAAAGGCTGCTCTGCTCCGCGCCCTGAGCCTGGGGCTGTGGTGGCCCCGACCACATGCTGATGAACCAGCCACCGTCCCAAAGCTCTGGTGGTGGGGAGATCAGATAATCACCCCTGGAACCATAAGGTCAGAGTGTGATCAGAGCTGCCAGCCTGGAACATCACAGAAAGCTTCCTGGACGCAGTAGTACTGGAGAGAAGTCTTGAAAGTGGATGGGATTGAAGAGATGAGGATTGGAGGTGAGTTGCAGTCACAACAGATGCAAGCTGTGGGAATGGAGTGGCGAAGGGAAGGAAAGCTGGTGTTCTGGAGCTCGTGTTTCTCATGGAAGTGAGGCCTTGGGAAGGGCTGGTCAGAAGCTCAGCACATCTTTGGGACGTAGAACTAGAAGATGAGGGGGAACCTGGAGACATGGCCGACTCTGGCCAGCCTGGACCATGAGACACACCCCTCATCAGCACCCGGCTCTCCCATACTTGCTAGCGGGAAGAAGATTCAGGGTGGGAAACAGGGAAGGAGATGGAGCCTCATGACCGTCACCAGGATCGCTGAGCATTGCATCGTGAAGAATATTCCATCTGCAAAAGGAAGGACGAAGTGGGTCTAAACCTACAGTAGAGGGATTGGGGTCACATGCAGAAGTCTTTCCGGAGGCAGAAAACAGGACTAGCCCTCTCAAAGGCCATACAGTAAAGGGTTATGAAACCTTTGAGCAAAGAAGAGGAGGGCAGGAGACAAGGCACACTGTGGCCCTTCTGTTGGAGCAGGAACAGTGGGGGCCATTCTCATCTCTGTAGGTCCTTTTGGTTTTCAGGCCAGATCCTTTAAGTTCAGCCACCTTGAGCAGCACCCTGGAACATCTGTGCCCCTGAATACCTACTTGTCTCCTAGATGGACCCCCCAAGATATGCCACAGACCCTCCAACATGTCCACAAAAACACATGACCATCACCCAATCCTATTCCCGCTCCCACTCTCCCAGCCCAGAGGTGACCCCACTGAGCCATAAGCCAGAAACACAGACATTTTCCTAGACTTCCTTTCACCCTCACCCCTCACCCATATTTGATCACCAAGCCTTGTTCTTTTGCTCCACAAACATCTCTGAAACCTGCCCCTTTCTATCCACCATCACTAGCACATCATTTCTCGTCTCAACCATGACGTGACTAGCCTCCCTGTTAGGCCAGGGTCCCCTGCTAGGCCATTCTTCACTCTGCTGCCCAAGCAACCTTTGTCACTCAGATCTGACCCTATATCTCTTGCCTGTGTGAAATTCTTCAGTTGCTCCTAGGTCACCTACAACATCAAGTTCAAGACCCTGGGCCTGGCATTCAAGGCTTTCAGACATGGTCTAGCTGCTCCTGGTGGTTATTGTCTGTCTTCTTCAATTGCCTGTTCTACACTAAAATGACATCAGATGTACTTGCTGATGATCCCATGTTGTTTCACAATCCTTGGCTTTTCCAAATGCAGTTGCTTCTCTCTAGAAATGACATCTCAATGTCTCCCTGGAGAATTCCTATTCATCCTTCAAACCCAGCTCTTAGGACACCACCTCTCTGAAGTACTCCTGGACTTGCCTCAGACACAAGCCTTCTGCCCTCTCTACTGTGTACCTTAGCACAAATTGTACCTCATTGTGATTATTTGTTTGCACATCAGTCCCCTTCATAGTCTATAAGGTCCTTGAGAAAAGGGCGAAGGCGCTCTCTCTCTCTCTCTCTCTCTCTCTCTCTCTCTCTCTCTCCCTCCCTCCCTCTTCTTCCCTCCCACCCTCTCTCCCTTTCCCTGTCTCACCTTCTTCCCTCCCTGTCTCTTTTCCTCTTCCTCTCCCTCCCCCTAATCTTAACTTTCCATCCATCAAATCTTTCCTGAGTGCTTACTGATATGCCAGGTTCTGTTCTAGGGTTTGCACATATTCAGAGAGGTGATATCCCAGACAAGCCCTCTCTTCATGGAGCTCACATTTTCCCGGGGATACAGAATATAACTGATAGTCAAATAAAGCAAATCGTCGTCGGGAGGAAGAAGTGCTCTCGAGAGAACTGAGTAGAGTATTGTAATCAGAGTGACATTTGGGTGGGGTAGGGGCTACTGATTGGGTGGTCAGAGAGGTCTTTCGTGAAGAGGAGGCATTTTAGTTGAGAACCTGGATGACAGGAGGGTTTCAGCTATGCAAGGAGAGCAGGAGAAAGAGCCCTTCTGGCAGAGGGAACAGCTCGCTCAAAGGCCCTGAGGTAGGAGTGAGGTCTGTGTACTGAAAGAACAGGCTGACGTGGCTGAAGGGAAGTGGGCAGGTGGAGTTTTGGGAGGTGAGGTTGCAGGTCATTCCTAAATCCTTATTTATCAGGGACCAAGTGAACAAATGTTGGATAAAACATAAAAAAATGCAAGTGAAGCCCTAGGCTCACTGTGAAGACTTTGGGCTGGTTGTGCACCCTCACTGAGGCTCTGGTCTCTAATCTGCCCCATCCGGCCCCTCATGCAGCTTGAGGAGGTCCTGGAGTTGCTCGCTCTACACCAGGCAGCGTGCAGCGCAAGGGATACAGGAACAAAACGGATCACATCCTTACCCCCAAGGCTCCTACAGTCTAGTGGGGGTGGGGTCATGGTCCCTGCGTGGCTGACAGTGAGCCAAGGAAGCAGGGACCCAGGACTCAACTTCTCCCTGATGAGGCTGTTCCCAGCCACACATCCTCTTCCTCTATCCTCTCTTCTCTGCAGCTGAGGTCCTCTGTGCCCCGACCATGGTTTTCTCTGGAGTCCCAGCGATGGCAAAGGAGTCTCTTCTTTGCTTGTCAAGTCCCTCAAGCTCAGCTCAGGGTCTCTGGCATCTTCTGGAGCCCTCTGCTCTGTTGGCAAAGGAAGATGCTGATGCAGGCACATTCCCATCTGGGGGGAGGGGTACATGGCCTCGCTCTTCCCTCTGCTGCCAGTGTTCTTTTTGCTGTTGCTTCCACTTGTTGTTCAGGCTTTGGCTCAAATGTCACCTTCTCCAAGAGACCTCCCTGATTGCCCTTTCTGACATAGCACCGATCCTCTTCATGCTATTTACTTAACTGATTTTCTGATCCATGCTTATTCACTAGCATCGGGTCCCCCACTAGATGGCAAACTCCTTGAGGCCAGGGACTTCTTTTTTCCATTTACCTCTGCTTTATCAAAAGGACCCAGAACAGTGCCGAGCGCATAGACGTGATTAATAAATATTTGCCAATGGAATGATGGTGGCTTTGTATTCCTTTCCCTTTCTCGTTATTCATACGCGTGGATTTCTCTTCAAAGAGCAGATTGTGTCAAACTCACAGAGCGCCTGACTCTGGTGTGGCTCAGAACTCATTACCTTCCAGTGGCAAGTGGAGAGATTCTTGGACAGAGATTTAAACAAATGCTCAAGATCCTGCTTTGACCTAGCTCACCTTCTGGTGAGTTCAGAGTCATAAACCATCATTGTCTCTGCAGGCAGAGAGGACCTCGGGCGCCTCCTGGCACCAGCGCATCCACCTGAGTGAGTAGCTCAGTCTCCAGATCTGATGCTGGGCCAGGTCTGAAGGAGCTGAGTCTTCCCTCTGTGAGGCTGCCCGTGGCATCTGTAACAGTGTCCTGTAACAACAAACACACACTCAGAATCAGAGAATCAGAAACTGTTTGCTTTTAGAGCCTGAAAGAACCGGTAATGGAAAGGACTTGCCCAGGATCATGCTGAGAGCCAGGTAGGTGGCAGAGTCTGCCCATGGACTGGTACCGAGACCCCTATCAAGGGGCTCTCCCACCCCTCCAGCCTTGCTTACGCTATCTGGAGAGTATCCTCCATCCTTAGTGACTCAGTGTCCGTTCCTGACACGTAATAGCTGTGGAACCTCATGAAATTTACTCACGACAAAATTTCTCCCACTCTGTTTTGCAGTTGTCGTAAAATATACAAAACATAAAGTTTACCATCTTAACCATTTGTAAGTGTCCAGTTCAGTGGCATAAAGTACATTCACACTGTCTTGCAACTGTCACCACTATCCATCTCCAGAACTTTTCGCATCTTGCAGAACTGAAATTCTGGAAATTTTATCCATTCAGGTGCCTCCCATGTTAAATGAGGATGGTGATGCTGAGGCCCACCTCACATATTTGTGAGAATGAATAGAACAACCCACGGGGAGTTCAAGTCCAGAAACTGTTCAGAACTGAAACTCTAAAAAAGAAAAAAGTCTTTATTTTAACAAACAAAAATGTTTGTTTAATTTGAATTTGAAGAACTCAAGTATCAATATTGGTTTGGATGCAGCTTATTAAGAAAATAATACAAATTCCCCTACAGATTTTTCTTGAAGTTGTTTTGAAGGAAGTTGTTTTATAGGCTTACTCTATATAACAACAAAACATGGGACAAAAGCAGAGGGAAAAAGAGCAGGCATAATGTTTTCAGGGTTCACCCATGTAATAGCATTTATCAGTACACCACTCGTATTTTTAGTGTGGTAAAATATGCAAAACAAAATGAACCATGTTTAAGTATCCAGTTCAGTGGCATTAAGGATATTCACACTGTGCAACCATCACTACCATCCATCTCCAGAACTTTTTCACCTCTCCTGTACCTGTTGAACACAAACTCCCCATTTCACCTTCCCCCAGCCCCTGGCAACAACATTCCACTTTCTGCGTCTATGAAACTTCATTCATTGTTATGAGTAATATTCCATTGCATGAGAATACCACTTTTTGTTTATCTGTTCATCCATTGATGGACATTTGGGTTGGTTTTCCACCTTTTGGCTACTGTAAATAGTGCTGCTATGAACATGGGAGTTTGATGCTGCGATGTTGATGAACCTCAAAAACCATTATATCATGTGAAAAAAGCCAGATACAAAATGTCATATATTGTATGTATGCATTTATATGAAATGTCCAGAACAGGTAAATCCATAGAGACAGAAAGTAAATTAGTGGTTGCCAAGGGCTAAGAGAGGGTAGAATCAGGAGTGACTGCTTATGGGTACAGGATGTTTTTTGGGGTGATGGAAATGTTTAGGAACTAGATAGAGGTGATAGTCACACAATATTTTGAATGTACTAAATGACATGGAATTGTCTCCTTTAAAAATAGTTAATTTTATGTTATGTAAATTTCACCCAAACAAACAAACAAACGAAAAATCCATGCACAAGGCAGCAGGCAGTGCCTCAACATATTTTCATTGTGATTCCAAAACCCTGGATTTGCCCAGGTGGTGAAGACTGAGGCAGTCAGAAACTTCAGAGACTATTCCTTTAGCTTTGTCCTTGAGTTCTCAGGGGGCATTTGTGCTCTGCCTGCCCCCATATCTGGGGCCTGATGGGGACCAAGTGCAGCTGAGCATTCAGAGGAGAGAGTGTGAGGATTGGAGGAGTCAGGAGGGTGGGCAAAGCTTTCCCTGGCTGGGGCAAACTGCAGGTGAGAGGCGTGACCTCTATAAAGCTCATCTGGTGGCTCTGAGCTGCCTCTTCCGCCATCCAACTAGCTGACCTAAAGGGTGGCAGGGTGAATGCAGAAAAGGTCATCATCTTTCTGATCTACATGAATTGGGAACACTGCCTTGAATTTCAACCTGGGCCAGGGTCATGACTCACCTTAAAGCTGAGGTCAGTTTTATAGGTAAGGATTTATCAGCCATAGGATTTGCCCTTCTCAGTGCAGAACTGCCTCTGGCAAAGAAGATGAAAGCCAGAGGATGGAGACAGACTTGTGATTTCCTCTGTGTGTCTCAGTGGATGGAGAGGGCAAGGACAAGAAAGCAGAGACCTACTATGAAGTCAGTAAGAGGGAAGACGAGGAGGCTGCTTCTGCCAGGGGCTTAGGACTGTATTTGCTGTCAAACCACTTCAGGTGCGTCAATGACTCCTAAATGCTAATTAACAACCAGCTGGCAAACTTCTCTGCTGGGGGATTAGTACCTGTGCTAGGACGTTCTCAATCCCAGGAGAGAGGGGAGGTTTTGAAAAAGCCAAAGGCTGACATGGGAACCATGCAAAGAAACTGCACCCTGGTGTGGAGAGTGAGCCATTCCTGCATGATCAGGGCAAGGCCATGGGAGGAAATCACACACTACCAGCGTGGTGAGGGTTCAAAATCCCAGCTCCACTATCTACTAGCCATGCAATCCTAGGTAAGTGCCTTCTCTGTGAAAACTGTTTATCATCTCTGATATGGACCTTGAGCTTTTTCTTGTCTGGGAAACTCTTTATCTGCCCTTTGATTCTAAATGATAGCTTTGCTGGGTTGAGTAGTCTTGGTTGTAGGTTCTTGCTTTTCATCACTTTGAGTAGCTATAGTCGCCTCTGGCCTGAAAAGTTTCTGTTGAGAAACCAGATGACAATCTTATGGGAGCTCCCTTGTAGGCAGCTAACTGCTTGTTTGGGTTTATGAACCTTTGAGAGATTTTAGGAAAGTCTGCATTATGAGCTAAGACAGGTTGTTTGTATGGAAAAGCCACTGGAAGCAGCTTGGGTGTGCCTGAAATTTGAGTGGGGGCAGGGTCTCAGGGAATCACTAGGGTAGGGCAGACGAAAGGTGATAGCCAGTTTGATGGAGACTCAGATATGGCGTCTGCCTGCATCTGTATGCAGGAAAGGGGAGGGCTCAACAAAGAAATAATGGCATCCGCCAGTTCCTCCCTCCAGGAGAAAGCTGCTCCTCCAGCCCTTACCCTGAAGTTAGACAATTCAGTTTCTCCCCCTATGTTCCTGGTGTCTTTTGAGCTGCTGTCCTAGAGCTGGAGCTCAGAGAGGGTGAGTCCATCTGTGAGTAAGTCAGTGTGCAGGCACTTTAAGAGGAGCACTTGGGACTGCAGCTGCCCTCTGGCTCACTCAGCCACAATCTCTGCTGGTTTTCACAGCCAGAAGTTATGGGGACTTCTCTCCCTGGCACTGAAACCCTGGGCTGGGGAGCCTAGTGTGGGGCTGAGACCCTTCATTCCTCCAGGGGAGGGGAATCTCAGTAATTGAGATATCCCTCCCTATTTTTAATGGTCACACATGGGCGTGGGACCAGCCCGTTCTGTGTCTCTACCTTTCCTACCACTCTTGAGGGTGGTTTCTACTGTATTCTGTAGCTGTAGGGCTTCTGTTCAGCTAGACTTCAGGCAATTTTTTTTTTTTAATTGGGGAAGAGGAACAGGACTTTTTATTGGGGAACAGTGTGTGCTTCCAGGCCTTTTTTTTCCAAGTCAAGTTGTTGTCCTTTCAATCTTAGTTGTGGAGGGTGCCGTTCAGCTCCAGGTCCAGTTGCCGTTTTCTAGTTGCAGGGGGCACAGCCCACCATCCCTTGCGGGAGCCGAACCGGCAAGCTTTGTGGTTGAGAGGATGCGCTCCAACCAACTGAACCATCCGGGAGCTCAGTGGCAGCTCAGCTCAAGGTGCCGTGTTCAATCTTAGTTGCAGGGGGCGCTGCCCACCATCCCTTGCGGGACTCGAGGAATTGAACTGGCAACCTTGTGGTTGAGAGCCCACTGGCCCATGTGGGAATCGAACAGGCAGCCTTCGGAGTTAGGAGCATGGAGCTCTAACCGCCTGAGCCACCGGGCCGGCCCCAACTTCAGGCAATTTTGATTGATGATTGTTCTGTGGTTTAGTTGTAATTGATGTTGTCCTGAGAGGAGGTGAACATAGCATTTACCTACTCCACCATCTTGACCGGAAATCTTTCTCTCTGTGAAATGGGGACAGGCATGAATCTGGTCTGTTTTGAACAAGAATGAGACAATGGGGATGGAGGGGAGAAGATGCAGAGCAGGGAACAGCGGAAGTAGAATTAAGGTGTATAATGAATATGAATCAATTTCATAAACTCAGGAGTAAAGGAAACATTACATCTCTTAGATCTATTTTTAATTGACTTAAGTCTGACGGGGGGTCTGTTCCCAAGATGGTGGGAACAACAGCCTCATTTATTGATAGACTCCTCATCTTCCCCATTATTTGGGCTTCATAAAAATTTCAGGGGCCTAAGGGGCACCTGGAAATAGGGCTGAATGTTTAATTTCTAGGTGGTTATGACAATGGTTGCAGATATTTTCCTTTCCCAATGTGGTCCCTTGAACCAGCTTTCTAACTCCTTGCCATTCTGGGTCATGAGAGTTGTTGCCACAGCTGGGAACTTTGAGAGTCCAGCCTTGCAAAGATGCCGTGCCGCCACTCCGCATCCTCAGGGTCTTGCCACCTTCCCGGGATGCCACCAGCTAATGGGGCACAGCTCACAGCCACTCTAGGACCCCTACCGTGTTTCCTATTTCCAGTCTGGTAGAAATCAGTTTCTAACCTCTTGTTACCCTCCGAAGTCATTTCTTTCATCCCCCCTGAAGGATATCAAGCATAATCTCATCAAAGAGTTTAGGTTTTTACAAAAATCTGGAAGATCCTTTGACTTCAGTCAGTGTCTGCATTCTGCCCTGCAAAAAAACCCAGAGGCAAAGAATTGCAAAGAACCTGGTAATGGGCCTGAAACCAGCATAGGAAAAAATCAGAGAGAATGACACAAATTAAGACCTCAAACAAGTGTTTTCCAATCAGCATGAGCTCTTAGCAGATCATGTTCAGCACTTAAAAAAAAAAAGTATAGAACATATCAAAATACCTCCCACATAGCAAAGGTATGTGTTGTTTTGAATATTTAGATATTTAGATATGTTGGAAAAAGTTTAAACTATCCTGCCCCAGGAATCTGTATTAAAAACAAAGCAAAATTCACTGGTGAATTTAATATGCAGCTAAGGTGGAAAAATACAGTTTAGAAACTGATCAGATGACAGGGGGAACCCAAATGTTGTTATTTAAGCCTGCCTAAAGGAATTAACTCCCCAAAAGAATATCTTGAGGACAGAGGGAGGTGTTGGAGGCAGGTAACGAGTTTGAAGGAGGGAATATATCTGAGCATAGCGTAAATAGGTAAAAAGCTTCATTTTCCTCATAAACACAAATGACAGCTGTGCTGGTTGCTGAGCAGGAAGGAGCAATCAGAAGCTTTGACATTTCAGGAGATAGATCTCACTCATGTTTTAGCTGCAGTCGGAACTGCTGAACTCGGGGCTTGAGTTTCTCTACTTAGCTTTGGCAACCTAAATTTTGGACATTTGAAACAGCTATGCTGGCTGTCTTTCATCCCCTCCACTCACCTGGAAGCTTATCTTTGCTCCTGTATTGATTTCCCTGGCTCTTTGCAGCGACCTCAGTCAGCTCATCATGAAGATGGATGCTTGGTGGCATCCAGCTTTGGGTGTTCTTGGCAGATGTTTGCCCCGTAATGCCTGATGGCTCCCTGGAGGGGCTGTATCTGGTTCAGATAAGATAAGAAGCTTCCTGATTCAGCATCACAAGAAGAGCCACAGCCATCTTTGCTGTGATTAGTGGGAAGGAATTGTAGGTGGGGGTGGAGGTGATTCACTTGGAAAATAAATGATGATTTTTAAAAGATGAGTTTGAACTTGCTGATGCATTCAGAACTGGTGGCATGGAGATACCAGGAATAGATGGGCTGTTCTCTTTTTGCAGGAGCTTAGTTCTCAGGGATTCAGTGAAAGCTCACCTTCTGAAAACAGACCAGCTGTGTTAATAGTAATAGCTCTATCCGCTAGAATTCTTTCCATTTCAAGTGACAGAAAACCCAGACTAAACTCATTAAACAAACAAACACAAATTTATTGTCATAAAACTGCAGTGTCTGGAGTAAGTGTTGGGCACAGCTGATCATGTTGAAGGTCCTGGCGCGGGTGTCAGACGGTCCCCATGATGGAGCACCAGGAGCCTGCACAGAGGCTGTAATTGTTAAAAGCACAGACAGGGTCCCAGTTTCAAATCCTGCCATTACCCCTCATGAGCTGGGTCATGTGGGGCAAGTCCTTTAGTTGTGCTGAGCCTCAGTTTTGTCATCTGTAAAATAGGGGTAGTGGTGTTGCGTGGATAAATAAGATATGGCATGGAAAGCCTCTGCACACAGCTGGAGCTGCTTAAATGTTAGTAATGGTAATGGACAATGGCTGTTTTCCTCTTGCACCCACATACTCCCGCCCTGGTTTCCTGGCAACAGCTCCAATTCTATCTGTGTATTGTCCCTCCTTCAGTCTTAGCTAAGTGCCCGGTGTTGATCCTGACAAACAGCCCAGGCTTAAGCCAGTGGGGATACTGAGTTCATGATTGCTTCATGGCTGACTCTTGATTGAAGCTAGTCCAAAATCACCATGATTTTGCCATGATTGTCAGGACAAAATGTATTCTACCTCCCTTTGCCCACTGGATTTGAACCTAGAAGTATATGTCCCCAGGAGCTTCTGGTGGTCATTTTTCAGCCATGAGGAAAGAGACCAAGCAAGAAGGGAGTCGGCACAGAGAGGACAAAACCAAGACACACACACACACACACAGAGGTTGCTGGTGACATCATTTGAACACTCTTCAGTTCTGTGGCAATGACCTTTCTTTTTTGTCTTAATGAGTTTATTCTGGGTTTTCTGTCACTTGCAAGTTAAATCCATAGACTTGATTTGAGATACGTTTTCTGGAAGGCATAAAAGAGATTTTTTTTAAAAAGCCTGAGCCTCTTTTCTTAATTCCTGTCTGGCTGTTAAGGAATTAGGTCCCAACTGTTGCATTTGACTAATTCCTCCCTTCTGTGCATGGGGCTTCTTATACCTTGTGTGAGTTTGCTGAAAGTAAAAAACTGTTCCAACCACCTGTCCTTTCAAGAAGAGATTAATTAGTTTTGACTAAAAGAGCCTCCATTTTAACAGGGAAATTATACTTATAAACCATTGGCAGGGTCCACGCTGCTTGGTTGCTTCCCGGGTCATTCCTTCAGCAGACCCCAAACAAACAAATCTCCCTTTGTTGTCTCTGCTGCCCAGGCCTCCTGGATACTTCAGAGTGCAGCCAGGAAAGAGACTCAGAGGCTGGGAGGTAATGGGTCCTCAGTTCTCTTGATCCTGACCGGGTCTCTTTGTGGCCCGGTCTGATGGTTTCTGAGTACAGGAGGCTGACATTCAAAATGGCCTCTTGCTATTCAGCCATTGTTCAGTCCAAACAAGTGATCCCATGCTCTTCAAAAGTACAGAAGGGCAGTGCCCCAGCCACCTGCTGGACTTTGAAAATGTGCAGGGAAGATTGGAATTGGTTGCTGCGACGATTGCACTTCTGACTAGTGTCACAAATGGAATGGAAGTAAGGACAATGCTGGGGGGCTGAGACAGCAGGGTTTGTCCAAAGGGGTCTGATGGAATGGCAGCCTCCTCCTCCTCTTTTGTGAGAGACAGTCTCTTAGTCTGGTTGGGCTGAGAAGCAGACAGTTTGCAGAAAACTCTCTAAGGCAAAGGGAGAGATGGAAGTGCCCTCCTGGCTGGTCAGATGGCTGGGGCCAGGCTGGGGGTGGGAGCAGGCAAGAGGAATGCTCACAGTTTGCACTGGAAAAGCCTTTGGGGGTTGCTAGTCAGCTTCATTAGAAATCACCGTTCAAAACCCCACTTCTTTGTACCATAGCAAGTGGGTCCATGTCCTTATTTGGGGGTGCTAAAAACAAAGGTAAAAGTTGTCACTAGGGTACATGGAAATAAAGATAAATAAATAAATACGTACTCAAAAGGACCTAGGCACAACAGGAAAGATGGTAGCTATACTCAGAGCATTCTGGATGGCAACTTGGCTATACTGACCTTCTAAACACTTTCTCCTTAGTGTTATTCAATTTGCTGTGAGTCTCCATTTGTTCATATTCTAATAGTACAACATGGTATCTGTCACTTAGGGGACATGCAGATCTTAGGCTCCCAAATGGATGATTCATTCCAGAATCTGTGTAATGGTGATAATATTTTCAGCATTAATCATTGCATTTTTGCTCTCAGTAATTCCGACTTTGGGTTACACCAGAGTTCACCTATGAAGAGAACCTGGTGGCTTAGCTCATAGACTTTCTTTGGTGTATAGAGGGTGTATTATTTTACTAGGCTTGCATAACAAAGGACCACGACTGCGTGGCTTTAAAAACAGAAATGTGTACTTTCACTATTCTGGAGGCCAAAAGTACAAGACCAAGGTGTTGGCAGAGTTGGTTTCTTCTGAAGCCTCTCTCCTTGGCTTGCAGATGACCATCTTTCCCCTGTGTGTGCTGTGTCCTAATCTCCTTTTCTAAGGACACAGTCAGATCAGATTAGAGCCTGACCCGAATAACCTATTTTAACTTAATCACCTTTTACTGGCCCTATCTCCAAACGCAGTCACATTCTTAGATACTGGGGTTAGGGCTTCACATATGAATTTGGGAGATACAATTCCATTTATAACAGAGGGGATTCCTCTTCTGCATTAAGGCTGGAAGTCCTGGGAAGAAGGAGATTGGATATAGGGGTGTCCTTCTAGTGAGGAAAGGAAGTGGAAGCTCCTCCCTTCCGTCCTAGAGGCGAAAGATGGAAGAGGAGCAAGGAGATTAAATGCCAGGGTCCTTGTGCCCCACCCTGCTCCCCATCACAGGCACCCAGCCTAGGAATGCTGAGGAAAAATCCATAGAGGTATCGGGAGTTTGAAATGGTGAAGGGCATGGACCAGTTCCCTGGTCACAGCCAGAGCAGGGCTCTAGTTCTGGAGGAGAAGCCTGGCTTCTGACTCAGAGATAGGCCAACGTGGAACAGGAGTGTGGGCACAGGCTGACAGTGAGGCCTGATAGGTGAGCCCCAGATGGCAACCTCGGTCCACACAGCTCATGCATGTTGTTCAGAGAGCCCGAAGTTCTGCAGATGGAGAGGACATGGCAGTGAGGCAATCATATGCAGCCCCATAAAGTGCATGTGACTGGGACCCTGGATTCCAGGGAGGTGCCAGCATGACTCCCGCAAAGACCAAAGGTATGTGGACCACTGAGACAGAGACCAGAATGGCCCAGAGGATCCTACTAGGCTTGGAACCCCCTTCTCCTCTCAGCCATGAGGGCACGGAAGCCCCTAAACACTCAGATACCCTCTAAGAGAGAAGCAGACACAGAGGGAAGAAATCTGAGAGATGAAGATTATATCAGAAAGGGACTGAGTTATTCAGCAGAGACCATCAAACTGTCAGAGACCAAGATACTACTGATTGGAAACTTGAATGTCCATTTCCTCTGTTCCCACCCTTCAGTTAGCCAGAGGGATGCTGAGGGAGATTGGATCCATTGTAAAGAAGAAATAAGCTACATTTTCTTAGTACCTTTGAGCAGAGTTAGGTAAATTTATGGCCTTAATATGTTGTTTTAAAATTATATGAAGTTATTTTAAATTTATTTTAATTGCACAAATCATACATTCATTTATTCTTATGGTAAAATTTCTAACAATACAGTCAAGTGAAGATTGTTTTGCTCCATCCATTTTCTGTGCATTTACACATATAAATATACATTTTGAAAATTTATATATTCTATAGCTTTTGACTTTTTCATAAACAGGATAATACTGTAAGTATAGTTTTATAACTTGGTCTGTTTTACTTAGGAATATGTCAGTACATACGCGTATATGTCCACCTCAGTTAAAAAAATGCTGCATAGTAACCTAGAATGCAAATATCTGATAGTCTAATTAACTGTTTTCTTACTGGTGAACATTTATGTCACTTCCATTTATTGTTTTGATAAATAATAACACGATAAACCTCCTTATATATGCTTCCTTGTGCATAGATGAAAGTCTTTCTACAGGATGTGCCTAGAAAATCATATATATATATATATATATATATATATATATATATATATATATATACACATACATATATATGATTATATATGTATATATATATATGATTATATATGTGTGTATATATATATGATTATATATGTATATATATATATAAAATCTCAGGTTGTAATTCTTGTAAAAATGGGTGTTATCACAAAAAAATGGTTGCTTTACCCTTTCTCTATCCCCACTCCCAATTTGTCCAGGAGGGTATTCTTGAAAGTTATTCTTTCATGGTTTAGCAAGAAAGAGGAAGTAATTAAATCTGCTAAGCACTGACTTCAGAGTCAGAAATGGGGAGTTTCTGGTATTTGTTGCCTCTCACTTTGGTGGCGGCAGAAGTAATATGATAGCAAGGTTACCAAAGAGGCAGGTACAGCAGCCAATTTCTATTTTTCTGTTTTTGACTGGAGTGATTCAAGAAACCCACTTGGTAGAGGGCAATGTCTAAGTTATATTTATAAGGAGGTTGGCAGAGGAAGCGTGTCTTTATCTGTTTGGGCTACTATAACAAAAACAACAAAAAAACCCATAGACTGGGTGGCTTATAAACAACAAATATTTATTTTTCACCGTGTGGAGGTTGGGAAGTCCAAGATCAAAGTAGGAGCATATTCAATGTCTGGTGAGAACCCAGTTCCTGGTTCATAGATGGCCATCTTTCAGTTGTGTTCTCCCATGCCAAACAGGGTGAGGGCGCTCTCTGGGGTCTCCTGTATCAGGGCACTAATCTCATTCCTGAGGGCTCCACCCTCATGACTTCATAACCTCCCAAAGGCCCTACCTCCTAACACCATTAGGTTGGAGATTGGCTTTAAATATTTGAATTGAAGAGGTGGGCTCATTTAGTCTATAGCAAAGGTGTAGACACTGGACTCTAGCTACATGTAATTCCTGAAATTTCCATATTCCATGCCCAGCCTGCATTCAAGGCGAAATAATTTAGGCTATCTTTTGAAAGAAGAAGTGCTGAAGAATGTGTGGCCATATTTTAAAACCACTACAGAGATTGACTCGAAAGCTTGTGTACTTTTTTCAAAGATGGTACGTTATTCCCAGGAGACTATGCATACTGTTTACTATCTTCCCTTCCACTCCCATCCTTCTCCTCGAGAGGTCTTGTTTCCCTCCCTGGGGTTAGTGAGGTTCTGTGAAGACTGGGAACCTGGTCCCATCACTTTGTCTCCTTTAGAACCACCCTTTCCTGCTCTAGTCTCCCAAGATCACAGGAGCCATGGACCTGCTTCTGCATATATTGTCAAACTGGTGTCAAACCCTTTCCTTTATTTGTACCGTAATGATGTAGTGATCTGATCGTACTTTATACACCTATTGTAGAAGTGGCACAAAAACTCACTCTGATCTCCCTGACCTTATGATGTTCTGAATAAAAGTGCAGAACCCGCAAGAGAATTTTCCTGAATGTATTCCCTGAATCCTTCCGACCAGCCTTCTCTTCACTCTGCCCACTACACAGATTCTAAAATTCAAATATTATCAAGTCACATTTTGCCCCAACACTTTTAATCACTCCCCATTTGGACAAGATGAATTCTGCTTTAACTTTGAGACCATTCGCAACCAGACTCCTATCTGTCTCTCTCTTATCTCCTCATCACCCTCCAGGCAAACTCCAGACTATTTGCTTTGCTGCAAAGGTGCCTTGTGCTTTTAAGCCTCTACCCCTCTGTATATACTTTTCATTCTTTCTGGAACAAGCCTTTCTCCTTTGAGTTGTCAAACTCCTTCAAAATTTCATTCAAATACCACATTCTCCTGAAGCAATTCCATGCCTCCCGTGCCTTTCACTGCACATTAGCCAATAAAAGGTGTGCAGAGGCAGGTGTCTTCCAGGATCAAGCAGCTTCCTGCGGGCTTAACTGGGTTAACACTAATTAAAGTCACAGGGCAGCTAAATTTAATTTTTGACACTTGATAAATGCCAAACATCAATGGATTTTTCATTAACATACTGAATAGCAATGTCTTTAAGTCACTTATGAAGACACTTTCCTAATTTCTTTGAGGTGGTTAATCTTCTGTGCAGACATCAAAAGGGATTGAATTTCCTGCCTCTCTTGGCTCTTGTCATGTCAGTCGCATAAAACGATTTGAAAAAATGTAATTGCCCTGGACAGTGATGTCCATTTCACCTGTATCAGGAAATGCATAAATAAGAGGATGCAGGTGTCATGGGTGGGGGTGGCTCTCTGTCCCCTCCCTCATTCTCTCATAAGCAGATCCAAAGGAAAGTGTTTGACTTGCATGTTGGACTCCATTCGATGATGAGATTAGGGTCCCTCCTGAGTTTACACAGGTAGATGTACGTTGAATTTGTCGGGTCATATTTTTGCAACAACAAACAGCCATCTTGTTGAAATCAACTTAGCCCCGAATGGCCCTATACTCATGACCTCTCAGGCTAAAAATAACATGTGATCAGAAGCCCACAAAGTAATAAGAAACAAGGAAACCAGAACGTGCAAAACCCACCCCTGCTGCTGATTCATCGTCTACCATGGCCACATCCTTCCTGCATCTGTGCTCGGCTGGCAGATGCATACCCCACAGATGCTTCTTCTAGAGAGGTGGGAGAAGGACACAGGGGTTAAAGGGTGCACTCAGAGTGAACACACGGAGAGAAAAGCAATTGAGGTGTTGGCAGCCCTGTTCAGAGCAAGCCAAGCAGGGACAGCACAAACCTCAGGGTAGCTTGGGGTTATGTTAACAGATGGTGGAGCGAACACAGAACACTTCACCTCCCATTTGGCACCTGTCACCCAGCTGAGAAGACTAATCTTCCCTGGTAAAAGAATAGTGCAATCACTTTGTTCAGAGGAAATTGCAGACTGGGAAGTGGAGGAGTTTGGACAAGAGCCTAATCTCTGGGCGGTTTGCTAAAGGATAGGCAATTTAAAATCCTTCAGGCAGCAACGGGTTAATCCATTGTTGGTCCAAGAAAGAGGGTCAGAGTACACAGTGCTTGCGGTTGTCAGCGTCTTCATTCATCCATTCCACCAACTTCTTTTCAGTCTGTAAGATCCCCCAGCTTGGGGAGACAGCTGAGGTTGGAATAAGATGACCTCGATTCAAATCTCTGTTGCATCTATTAGTATCCGTGGGCAAGTCACAAAGCCTCACTGTTATGGTGAAAGACCTTTGCGCTGCAAGGAACTGAGACTCAGGCAGACTCCGGAAGGTGGGTGAGTCAGCCAGGACAACAGAAGTCACACTAGGTATTTCAACCAGAGGAGACATACTACAGGAAATTGGGTCTAGGAAGAGTGAAAGGGTAAAAAATGAGGTTACTGAGTTGGCCCAGAGATTAGTAACTGTAGGAAGCGCTCACCTCCCCTCAGGCTGGAGGAACAAACGGGAAGAGGAAGTGTTGCTATTCATAGAAGCGTGGAGAAGGGCTTGCTGAGGAGCTGGTTCTCAAGACTGCGGAGAGGGCAGACCCACATGTGCTTCCGGTCCCATTGCTTGTGCTCAATAGGCTCATCCCTTGGTCACATCTCTGATGGGGTAATTTCATATAGTATGAAAAACAATAGAGTAATGGGATGCAGGGCCATGGGGTAGGGTAGGGTTGGGAGCGCGAGCTTTTGAGGCAGAGCTTAGGATTGCTGCATTTGGATCACTCAGGAGCTGACAATAACCTCAAAAAGGGCAAGAGCATCGCAGGACAATAAGAGTTAGATGCCCACTGCAATAAGCCAGGGGTGTGAGTGTCCTATTGCTACATGATAAATGACCACACATTTAGCCGCATAAAACAAAATGCATTTATTATCTCACAGTTTCCATGGTGCAGGAGTCTGAGCACGGCTTCCCTGGGTCTTCTGACCAGGGTCTCACAAGGCTTTGATTAAGGTGTCAGCTGGGGTTGTGGGCCGGGGTCCTCTCCCAAGTTCATGCAGTTGCTGGCAGAATTTATTTCCTTCCATCTGTGGAACTCATGGTCCTTGCTTCTTCAAGGCCAGCAAGAGTCAGCGTCTCTGACTTTTTGACTGTCTTTTGAAGGGCTTGCCAAATTATATCAGGACCAACTCTGATACTATCCCTTTGTGACTGCTTCAACCAATGGAGTAGGGCAGAAGTGATGATACGTGATTTTAGAGGCTAGGTCATAAAAATGCCATGTGCTCTGTCCTTGTTTTCTTGGGACATCTACTCTTTGCCCCGAGGAAGCCCAAGCAACTCACACAAAGGACCACAAGGACAGAATCTGAAGCCCTAGGTCCATAACCTCAGCTGCACTCTGGGTTGGTCATCAGCTGCCAATACCGGCCAGCCCTGTGAGTGAGCCATTTTGAAAGTCGATTTTCTACCATCATCCCCCTGGAGCTGAGATGAGCCGTCCTCACTGAGTCCTGCCCTAATTGCAGATTCATGAGCTAAACTGTTATTGTTTTAAGCCTTTAAGTTTTGAGGTAGTTTCAAAAGTACTAGTGTTTGTATTAGTAGCTACCTAATACAAACAGGTTAAATAATTTGCCCAAGATCACAAAGGTAGTCATTTCCAGGGCTGGAGTTCAGACCCATGATTTTCTGGTCCCAAATTTGTGTCCTTACCACTAGGCCCAATTATAAAATGCACATCTCTGTGCCTAGATCATAGTAAATGATCAATAACATATTTCCTTCCCTTTCTCCTCTCTCCCCTCAAGCCTCATAGGAGGGCAGTTCTGGGACCCATTCACTGAGGCCAGGAGGCCACATTCCAGCCTGGATGCTCCCTCCTATAAAGCCCACCTGCATCTTTCTGAGCTTAGGGAGCAGATAATCCCAAGTCAAACCATGCCGCTGCTTTATCCCAACATTACTGAACTGGGAAAGCATTTGCCAACATGCTGTTGGCCCCCAACTGCCCTCAGAAGGACCACCCGGGCCCTCACAACAGCAGTTGCAGGAAAGTTGAATTCCAGGCAATGCTGGTGAGTTTGGAGCAGTGAGATACTCCCAGAGGGCCTGAAATTGTTCTTTAGTCTACATAGAAATTCCCAATAAAGGATTTACCCCAGGGTCCACTGAGCTAAGTTGAGGTTTAACAATACCAGAAGAGAAGAGATGGAGGTGGGGGCTGAGATGATGCTCGTGAGCAGGTGTGATCCACTAGGTTGTTCAGAGCATCCCGTTCTGAGCCCCAACGCTCTGGCCCTTTCTGTGCCTTGACTTTTTGCTTTCAAGGGCTTGGCTAGGCCAATGTGCTGACTCGACGCATTGGATAGACACAGGAGGCAGACACACTTCCCCTGGCCACTTCGTTTGCAGGGGCTGCAAGCCAGACCTTGGCAGGTTGTCTCCCTAAACTTCCGCATATGCCTTTAGCCTGGGCAACCTGGAGGCGAGGCCTTGATGTACTCACTTATAATTATCTGTCACACTTATCTGTCCATGTGTCGACCCATCTACTTATTTGTCTACTAATTAAAGACAGTATAGCAGAGTAGGTTATAGGATCTGTATTACATTGTCTGGGTGGAGGCAGGAGCCTTCACCACTTACTAGCTCGTCATCTTCACCTGTCTATGCCTCAGGGCTTCGTTTGTAAAGTGGGAAAACACAGTACTAACCCCTGCCTTGCAGGGTCCTTCTGAGACTCTAATGGCTGAATGTATAACACACTTGCCCTGGTGCCTGATAAGCACTCTGCATATGTCAGTTTTGTTATTGTTTGTTGTTGGTTGTTAGTGTGTTGGGGGAAGCATAACAGATGGTCTTCATGAGTTTTAAGCAAAGGTGCTAAGAAAACACACAGTTTACTTTTCTATTTCCAGGGGAGGGCTCAAGTTCTCCAGGGAAACAAGATGCTCCCTTCACTGCTGTTTCAATATTGGTTAACAATGCATTATGTGCCAGATCCATGCGCTCGTAAATGTTGTATCATTCATTTAATCTCCCCAGATTCCTTTGAGGTGTGCCGTGAATATTCTCATTCCACAGAGGAAGGACCTCAGGCTCAGAGAAGGGAGTTACTTTTCCAAGTTTGTATGGCTGAAAGTGGGGGTCACACTCGAGTCTGCTGATGTCCAGGCCATCCCAGGCTCCTTTCAGAGGTGACCCCAGCACCAACCAGGAGGCCACAAAGCTGGCTCAAGTCTGAGGACATCTCACAAGGTCCTGATCGAGACTTGGCCAGCTTTGAAAGCTGCTTCAAAGCCACAGCTAAGCCATACACTCTCCAGGGTTTCCTTTCAAACAAGGACCTTCTTCCTGTGGCTCTAGCGGCAGGGCTGAGGAAAAGCACAGGCTTGATTAGTTTCCAAGAACACACTTTATGCCATTTCTTCTCCTTATCTGAACTATCAAAAGGAACTTTCACATTTGAATAGCAGCTTCAACTTTCTGCCTTATTCTGTAAGAAAGAGAAACATTCAATCAGAAATGGGACGATTTCATCAGCATTTTTCAATTACAAATGAGTTTTTGAAAACTGGTGGCTTCCTTTGGTGGTTAGAGTAGTATCATGCAGGGTGTCATGCGGGGTGTCTAGTCCTACTTCCCACATAAGAACGCAGGATATGGTGAGGCCAAAAAGGAACATCCACGGAGCCATAAATAGGGGAGTCATACCACTATATTCTCGCTGGAGGCTGGGTTAGAGACACAGGAAGCAGGAGCCACACATTCTGCAACCTGCTGTCCACTTCTCTGCCAACCAACCTCACTTGCTACCTGCAATCCGCTGTGCTAACTGCAATCTGCTCTTGCTAGCTCAGCCACCATCTTCTTGCTAGCCCCCATTTTCTGCTAGCTTAGCCACAGCAGCTATATTAGTGGCCAATGGCTCACTGGTTATAGCTGATGGCCAAATAGCCACAGCTGATGGCCATCCAATCACAGTTGATGACCATTTACTACCTGAGCCAGCACCTTTCCATGTGAGGCCGAGAGCCTGGAAACTGCACTCCTGGCTCTGTCCCCACAAGTAGGTTTGGTGTCCAGAAGCTAAATGGGTTGTGTCAGACTCTCTGTTATGGAACAAACATTTGTTGTTTTTTTGGGGGGGTGGGGGGTGGAGCAAGGACATTTTTCTGCTTCTTGAGGAGAGCATGATGGGTAACTTTGGGCCACGATGGGCAGGGCCTCTGGACACATATGAAAGAACCAGTTTCTGAACCTTCTGCCCTTCATGGTGATCTTGTCAAGGTGAGAATCTCTTAACCTGGCCCTAGGATTGGCAGAAACACCGTATCCAAGGTGAGGCTGGGAAGCTGTCAGCACTAGAAAGCAGAAAGCAGGTGTCTTTTGTTTATTCTGCCACAGTGGGTTGGTCTCTGGTGGAGTCAGAGAGAGAGAACGGTCTCTAATATGTCTGACTTCTCAGAGTACAGCCAAGTTTGACGTAAAGCAGGGGTTTGCAAACATTTTCTGTAAAGGCTCAGAGAGTTGGTATTTCCAGCTTTGCAGGTCAGAAGGCATCTGTTGCAACTGCTTAACTTTGCCATCGGAGCATGAAAGTAGATACAGATAAGATGAAAATGAAGGAGCATGGCAGTATTCCAATAAAACTTCGTTGGATCCTTTATAGATGCCAAAATTTAAATTTCGTATAATTTTCACATGTCATGAAATATCATTCTTTTGATTTTTTTTTTTTTTTTTTTTTTTTTTTGCCAACCCTTTAAAAATGTGAAAACTATTCTCATGGGTTGTACAAAAGCAGGTGGTGTGCGAGATTTGACCCACAGATGGCAACTTACTGATCCCTGATCTAAACGGGGAAGGAAGGGGTTTCCTGTGCCCTGGGCTGGAAGGTGGCAGCAGACTGTGAATGCCAGAGCATGGTGCACAGGTGTGGAGCAGGAGAGGCTCAGGGAGGCAGTGCAGGGCAGCCTCTAGCCCAGGTGTGGGCCACTGCCGGTTTGGGGGTGGGGGGAGGGAGGTATGACTGGTTTGATTGGTTTTCTGAAAGGAGATACGATTCTACTTAAAAATTTTTCTGGTTTCTCATGGGTGGTAGGAAACCTCTCGATGCTGAGAATGGGGCATTTCTTTTTAAAGGAGCATAGTTCCTCTTTAACCAGAAGATAACCCAGATGCAAGGTATATCAATAGACCCCAGTCTTCCATACTTATGGATCCTTCAAGACGTGAAAGACCAACTCCCAGGAGTCCTGCCATGTGGTGGACATTCTGGGAGCCCGCTCCAAATCCCTAGGGCTTGCTGAAGGGCTCGTGGCGCGTCCTTTGTGCCTTGACTCTCTTAGCTCTTCCCTCCTCCTATTCCTCCTCAATTCATATGGGGAACACAGCTCCCTGACCTGCATTTCTCCAAAATGCTGTTCACCAGGAAGCATTCTATGTGGCAGAATTGGCTGAAAATTGGGGCTTCAATCTCCTTTGGCCCTCCTTGTCTCTAGGACTTTTTCATGATCATGGTCCTTCTACGTAACCCTTCCTCACCCACCCCAAAGTTATGGCACTGTATAGGGCAGCAGAGAGGAACATACCCTTTAATAGATGTCACAAATGCGGGTGGGCCGACTGTGATGGGAGCCCACGGGACAGAACCGCTAATTCTACCAAGTGGAGAGAGGGTCTGGAAGGCTTCCCAGAAGTGGGGCTGTGGACATTTGAGAAGGCATTTTTAGCAGAGAAGGAAGGGTCGGGGCACTAAGGGCAGAGGGGAGAGCTTGAGTAAGGCTGGTACGACCCGAGGCAGGAGTCTGTCCTCGAGGTTGGATTTCATGGGTCTATTGATTAAACTCATATTTTCTTTCCAAAAAGAAAAGCTATAATTAGGTTTCTAATTTTTGTTTCCTTGGGCCACGGAAGTATTTGGAATCAATGTTCTTTAAACATCAATTTCCTTGAAGTGCCAGAAACAATGAAAAATTAAAATATTTTATTTAACTAGATGGTAAATTAATGGCAAATGTTTGCTGAATAAAATATTCGAGTTGAACATCCATAAATGTTCCTGTAGTTCATACTTGCAAAACAACTCTTCAGATATATTCTCAAAGGGAACGTCAAAGAACAGTTTGCCCATGTAGACATTTGTGGTGACCTCCTGGCATTCATGTCCCTCTTTCTAGTGGCCCTGATTTCTGTTTGGGGATCCATGTGGTTCTGGAGAAACTGACTCCACGCCTTGCTCTAGTTCAGGCACTTGACTGGTCTAAGATAATCAACGCATCCCTTTCTTCTGGTCACAGTTTAGGAGTGAGCTCCTGAGAGGATCCAGCCCAATCAGAGCAAAGCTCAGTCTTCCTTCTGGGGAGGCTGGGACAAGAGCATTCTCTCTTCTTCTGAACAGGGCACTGTAGATAGAGGCCTTCCTGCCTGGGTTGCCACAGCCCCAAGGAAAGCCAGCCTGGGGATGAAACTGAGTCACGGAAACAGCAGAGAAAATCACGCCAGAGCCCTATGCTGCCATGACCCACCTGATGGAACTGTGCCTGAAGTCTGCCTACCTCTGGACTTTTGGTTTTGATAAAGCAACAAATTCCCTTCATTATTTACGCCAGGTTGAATTAGCCTTTCCCTTCTGAACTGAGACAATTCTCAAGAATGAAATGGATTTTTGTCCGCTCTTTTGTAGAGACTTGTGAGTACCTCGGTATTTAAGGACTCAGCTGACGGTACCTATTTTCCCCGAAAATAAGACCAGGTCTTATATTAATGTTTGCTCCATTGGGGCTTATTTTCAGGGGATGTCTTATTTTTTCGTGTACAACAATCTGCATTTATTCAAATATAGTCACGTCATCTTCTTCTGGAACATCGTCATAACGTATTAAATGCGTCTGTCTGGCTGAGATCTTAACTGGGGCTTATTTTTGGGGTAGGTCTTATTTTCGGAGAAACATGGTATAGTACCCCAACCTTGGGTTACATCAGTAACAATCTGGATCCATTGAAGTATATTTAGGATTTGCATAAAAAGAGAGATTGGCAGTGCAGAAGAGAATCAAAAGCTTGGGGGAAGGTTTCTCTTCTGCAGTGATGAGAATTCAGGAGAAAAGCAGCTGCAGTATTTTTATTGAGAGTTGGAATTAGAGCCAAACACAACTTTCCCGCTGGGCTGTGCCAGGGAAGGGCTGACAGGGAGTGCATGGAGCTGGCTTCAGAAACATAGGGACATAGGTTTCAGGAAAGCAGTTCTTTAAGAGCCTGCAGAAGGCAGTAATTCTTTCTCTTCTGATTCTAAAAATAGGATGTGATCAATAATGTGGAAATTTTAGAAAATTTAGAAAAGTATACACAAAAGTAGCAAACTTCCAAATTCCCCAATTTGAGTGTTATTTTCTTTAAACCTGCATACTTTCAATCATTCGGGATATGCAATTTTATGTCACAGGCATGTTGCCTCCCCCAAAATGTCTTTGTAATCACTTTCAGTGGCTGCATAACATTTCACCATAGGGACTTTTCTGCATACAACCATTTTTCTTTCGTTGAATGGTTAAGCAATTTGTCTGTTGTTTTCTGTTCTAAATCATGTTGTGATGAACTTCTTTCAGCAAAATCTTTGTGCCTATCTCTGATGATACCCGTAGGCTAGATTCCCAGAAGGACAATACCTGGGTCAAAAGATTTGAATATTTTTGAGGTTATTGATACATTTTTGTCAAATTTCTCCTACTAGCTATGCATCAGTGCTTGTAATGGCAAAAATTCAAAGTGTATCACTTCTGTAGTCAGAAGTGGGTGAATCAGTTAAAATCAGTTAGATTCAAGAGTTGATTGAGTCATTGATTGAGCATCAACTCTGTGCAGGCCCTGTGATGTGGGTGACCAGGCAGTCTCACCCCACAGGCTGGGCCAGCAGACAGGCCGCATGCAGAATATCTATAGGAGAGATAGACTCACTCTTAGAACAGAGGCTTAACATGGCCCAGCTTCTTCACAGCTATTCCCTAGTACTCTTTCCTTTCATTCTGCCTCCCCTCTTGGTCCTTGTCTAAATCCACCGAAGTCCTTTGGACTAGCCGACAGCACTTGTTTCTTTGCTTGTGGCCCCCAGTCATTTCTGGGATCTTGTTCATGCTTTGCCTACTTCCGGTTTCCCAAAAAGTACCAGCCAGCCCAACCCAGGGATGACCCAGGATCCCTCCATCACAGGCTGCCCCTTTCCAACTTGCCCTCCTGCTTCCTTGGAGTGCAATAAGACAAGTCCCAGACCTATCATGAGTCTAAGGGACCCAGCCCCAAGATGCTTTGAGCAGTGGCCCCAGGCAGCATAGAGGGGCCACGGTGTGACAGATGCTGCACAACCAGGCACCATGGGGGTCCATGGGACCAAGGTGTACCATTGGGAGCTAAATAACCAGGGTCGTCTGTGTCTCTGAAACGGTGCACTCCAAGTCCTTGATCAGGACCCGTTGCCTCCAATCATGGCTTTGTTCCCGACTGAGTGAAAGAAATTGGAGGCTGCTCATATTATTTTGACATGTGGCCTCTTTCCAGAAGTTCAAGGACAGATCCAGCCAAAGGGCAGGTTTTGTAAATGGAGAAGAAGCAGAACAAAGGAAAGCGCTCACTGTGGGGCAGGGGCTGGGGGGTCCTCACTAAGGGGTCCAGCTGCAGGGTGTCATCAGAGACCCAACGCAGAAATCAGAGTTTCCAGGCGGCAGCTGTGGCAGAAGCCCTGCTGGGATTTAGCTGGAGAACAGAATAACTTTGCATAATGAGCACGAGAGCGGTAAAGGGTAAACTGTAAAGTGCTGGGCAAATATTAGCTCTCCTGCCTCTTCCTGTCTGGGCTTCACCTCATCAGCATGACTGAAGTTCTTGATTTGAGGTGGGGTAAGCTGGCTGGAGATGGCTGAAGCCCACTGGAGGGGCCCAGGAGCCTCCGAACTTGAATTGCTCAGTGTTGCCTTGTGGCTACTCTGACGTACTCCCTGGGGTCAGAGAATTGAGGTCCCAATCAAAAAGGAGCAGAAACCAGATCCAGAAATCAGCTCTGTGCTTGTCCTCAGGACAACCAACTCACAGGGTCTCCTTACTCCAGGAAGGCAAACCTTACACACCCACCAGCCTGTGGACCCTTCAAAGGAGCTGAAAGTCAGAGGAAATGAGGCCTCAGCCCCGCAGTGGGAGCAGCCTGTCTGCAGTATGCCCTCCATATGGCTTAATAATTGAGATTTCTTACACGTCTCAAGGGGAGGTTGGAGGGGTTTTGTTGCTCTTCCTATGGTTTTCCAGTGTGCATCTCTTCTCATCAATAAAAGATTTGGTTTACTCACTGTGGTAAGCTGAAAGTGAAAAACAGGTGCAGCGATATAATATTTCTCTTTAATTACTGTTTATGGGGGGGGAAAAAAAGCACATGAGTGTGGAAATTAATTATTCCATATTGTTAGACCAGGATGAACTACTTACTAATTTTAACTGTGGCTTTTATGGAGAGGCTGTTGCTCAACAACTTATTAATTTGAGTAAATATTAACAAAGTGTTCCTACAGCTCCCCCACTACCCTCTGCCTTCCCCGCTCCCCACCCCCAGCCCTTATAAAACATTCTGGGGGATGGTGATTTTTTTTTTTTTTCTTCATTGTGTGCTGTTGAGCCCGAGTGTTACAAAGCTTCCTCTCAAGAAGAAAAGCTTTGTGATTTCAAGGCTGTTTTCCTCCCTCCACGTCCGTCAGTCAGGGTGCTCTGGGACCCACGTAGAAATGCAAGGAAATGCTTTTCTATTATTCATGACTACTTCCATGCCCGGCGTTTTGCCCTCGCAGTTGGCAGCCTCCTTCTCTCTGGTTTGCCCCAGATGAAAGGCACTTACGGGCAGCCAGTGGTCCACAGGGCAGGTTAGCATGTAGGAGATGGGATGGGGTAGATCCTAAAGACCCCAATGAGTGCATGCTACTGGCTCAGACAGTAGCAATTCTGTGCCTAAGGTCATTGAACCCCAGCAGCAGAGGAGGGGAGACGAGAGGGTGGGAACTGGTCTTAACCATGTTCTCAGCAGAATTCAAATGGTGGGATTGAGCCTTACCCAACCCATCTTGAGTTATAGGGAGAAGAGGCAGGGGCTCCCAACAGCCTTTTGGCTGGAAGTTGGTGGTGGTCTGGAGCTCTTGAAGCTCATGTGCAGTCTATCTATTGTTGCAAAGCAAAACATCCAAAATGTACTGACTTAAGACGACAACCAATTTATTATTTCTCATGATCCTGTGGGTCAGGAATTAGGGCAGAATTCAGCTGGGAGAGTCTTTGGCTCCACATGGGTTTGTCTGGTGTGGCCAAGACAGCTTCGCTCCCATGTCTGACTCCTTACTGGGGATGGTTGTGTCGACTAAAAAATAATATCGACTAGGTGTTTTGTCACCAAAAAGGATTTATTTGGGAGAAAGAAAAGGATGAAACCCAGTGCATGCAGACATGGCAAGCCACGTGCACACTCTGGCTTGTATGCCAAGATGGAGGGTATTAGAGAAGGGGAAAGGAAGTTAAGGGAAGGGAAAGTTAGAACCATAGAGCTTTGTTACAAACCTACAGCTCTTCCTGTAGGATTCTCCCGATTGTATAGAACTTCCGTAAGACCTAACTCCTCCCACAGACCCTCCTGACTAATTACGTTTGCTGAAAGTTCCAGCTAGTCTTTATCAGCTGGGAGACTGGACTCCGCTGGGTCAGCCAGAGGACCTTCCCATCGCCTCCTCAGCAAGGTGGTTCAAGGTAGTTGGACTTCTTACATAGTGGCTCAGGGCACTTAGAGAGAAGGTCCAAGGGACCTTTTCCACGCACATCTGCAGCACGTCTTGTGACCTAGTCTGGTCGTCCTAGGACATCAGTCACTTCATCTCATTCTGTTGGCCAGCAGATCCCAGCCAGGATTTAAGAGGAAGGGCATTAAACTCCACCTTTCATGGGAGGAGCAACAAAGACATTGTAACCATTTTTAATCTTCTCCAGCACATGCTCCTGCTCAGAGTCTCATCAGGTCTAGTAGAGGCAGCTAAGTGGTGACAGAAAGAGCTTCAGTCTGATGACCTGGGTTTCAGTCTGGCTGTTTTGCTCAGAATTTGGCTAACATCTGATCTCAAACATAGATCCTCAGTTTCCTTATCTATGCAATAAAAACAATAGCTCCCACCTTATAGGACTTTGAAGAGGATTAATAAGCTCACATATAAAAAGCCCAGGCCAGGGCCTGCCATTCAGAAGGAGCTTTTGCTGTAAAGATGACCAATGAGAACAATAATGTGTGAAGACGCAATGATGTTGTGCGTGTTTGTCAACATGTTAGCTCAGTCTCATCTGTGGGTCATGGAAACAAATTTGTGACATTATAAAAATAGAATAGAAAAGGAATAAAATAACAACCAGAATAAAAAGCATCAAGTCGCATCATGTGTGATAGAGGCTAATATAGTTTTCCAAAACTGAGGTTCATGGTCCAAGACGTTTGAAAGCTACTGAGAGAATGAATGAATGTGAAGTGCTTTTGCCACCTGCAGTATACTGTCATTCCAAAGTGCAACCACTACTATGTCAGGTGTAGCTGGGAGCCCAGTGCTGGCACAGATGAGGAGCAGCTTAGTAAATCTGCAAAGTCCAGGATCCTGGTCTTAGGAATATATGACTGTCAAAATCAACAAAGTAAAAGTGCCTGGCAAGCCCCGCATTTGCCCCGGTGTCCGTTCTGAATGTCACAAGTAGCCCTGCAAATTGGATGGACAGGAAGCAACATCACAAGATCCCTCCCATCCTCCCTGCTCTTATTCCCTGAGTGTCTTCACGGTAATGAGTGGTCTTTGTCCTTCAAGACATGCAAATAAGTGCAGAGGAGAAGGAGCTGAGTTGGATATGGATTGCGGGGAAAGTGAGGACCAAAGACCATCAAAATGGACAGATATGTGCTATCCTGTTAGGTAAAGAGTCTGTCCTCGCGAGAACGGCCACTCCCTGATTCAGCCGTGGGGTTCCCATGGGACCTGCCTTAATTGACTCTTCTTCGAAAGTCACAGAGACTATGTTGGTTGATCTGCAATGGCCAATCAGAGCTCCTTCCTGGTAGCTTCTGTTTTTTTTTCCTTCCGTTTGGGGCCAGAGAAAACTCCCATCAGCCTGTCTGCCATGGTGGAAGCCATGAGAGGTAAAATTTGAGAGATGTGTGTGTCCAAATTTCCCTGAAGGAGGAAGCCTCTCTACAGGGAGAGAGAATCAAGCCAGTGCAGAGGGCAGCATGGAGAGAAAGCAGCGGCATCAGGGTCATGTTTGAGTTCCCGGGTGTACTTTGCTTGTGAAGCCCAGCTGCATGCCCACATTGCTTACAGCCCGGCTGTTCGACCTTACGGTCCGTGAGCCAATACACTCCCTTTGTCTCTGCTCATGTGAGATGGGTTTCTGTCCTGTGCATCCAAAGGTCTTTCCTATAGAATCTTAAAAAAAATGCAAGTCGGTGGGACTGGAAGGGATGAGTCTGAACACAGTAATTTTTCCTGGCCCTGCATCAGAGGGAACAGAGGCTGCCATCCCTGCATCTCTCTTCCTGCCCAGACATCTGCAGGGTGCATAGTCCCAGAACCAGGTGCAGCATCAAGAAGAGAAGCACCAGCCAACATACACACTGGCTTTGCCAGATCACACTCTCCCTCCAGACAGGAAGTCAAGGGCAGCCAGCCCTTCCCCCATGTGGGTCCTCCAGCCCCCTCCATAGTTAAATGCCATGATCTCCACTGGGCCAGGGGCTGCAACATCAGGAGCCTTGGATTAAATGATTTGTCTCCCTCCAACACAGCTGCTCCGTGGTTCCTGTCTGACAAATGTGGTTCATTAGGGCTGACAAAGATGAATGTCCTTGTTTATGGAAGTCAGCTAAGTGCTGTTCTCAGGGAGCCAATGAACTTGGATGTGCAGTAAGGTGTGCATCGGGTTGGCTCCCCAACAGTCCCTCCCAGCCACAGGTTACAGTGGGGACACCAAGGCCAAGTACATGCCACTTGCCAAGGGTAGGTCCCATGAGAATTTCACTGTTGGGGTATAACAAAATTTGGCAGCTGGCAGCAGCTTCTGTCACCACTATATGAGAGTTAGCTTAGTTTTTCAAGGTGGCTGCCATGTGATATTCCTGCAGGACACCCACCAGGCAACAGACATACATCTGGGCCACTAATATCTATAAGCAACTCTTATAAGCTGGGTAAGGGGAAGGCTGAGAACTTGGGAGCTGTTGTAGTCAGCTGGGGCTGCTATAACAAAACATACCGTAGACGGGATGGCTTAAACAACAGACATTTATTTCTCACAGTTCTGGAGGCTGGGAATTCCAAGATCAAGGTCCCGGCAGATCTGGTGAGGACGGACTTCCTGGTTTGCAGGTGGCCATCTTCTCATTGTGTCCTCTCATGGCGGAGAGAGTGCGAACTCTCGTCATTTTCTCACTAATCCCATCATGGGGGCTCCTCTCTCACGATCTCACCTAAACCTAATCTCTTACCATCCCATTTACCATTAAGATTTTAACATATGGATTTTGGAGGGACACACGCATGGCGGTCGAGAGAGGAAGAACACTCAGAAACATAATCTGGACGTAGCTAGCACACTTCAGTAGCAACTCCTTCAAGTATGAGAACCCATGCAAGCAACTGCCTTCCTTCCTGTCCTTCTGACTATTGATTTCAAGTCAACAATTCCACGGCTCTCAGAGCCCCCAAACTAAAGCACTGATGCTCAGCCTGGCTGAGAAGCAGTGTCACCCACCGCAGTGGCTTTCAAACGTTTGAACCATCATCCACAGTAATAAACACACTTTACATCACAACCCAGGTGCGCACGTGAGCATGCTCAGGGGTATGTGTGCATGCATGTGTGTGTACACGCACACTATTTCCACAATGTTTCAACAAACAATGCTTATCTTTACCGAGTGGAATTCACTCTGATGTTTTCTACTCTATCCCATTTTCAATTTTAAAAAATAAGTGCCAGTCGCAATCTGAGAAATCTATCCCACGATTGCTAATGGGTCATAACTCTTGGTTAAAACAACAACACCATCACTGACCGATGGTGCTCGTTAAAAGTCCCTGTTAGCCTTGTTGGCAAGGCTGAATCCTCTTGAGGAGGGCGTATAAATTGAGGCTTACAGGACGGATAATGTCCAGGCAGGCAGAGGGTGTGGAGGAAATAGCATTTGAGGTTGAAGAAACAACGTGTTCAAATGCTAGGAGGGGAGAGCAAGAGGGAGCAACACCTGACACATGGAGAAGCTGTAAGTTCAGCTCAGCTGGAGCAAGAGTGTTGGGGGAAGAGGGTGTGGGAGGGGGCTGAGAGTCAGGTGAGACCAGTTGTGTGTGTGGTGGGGGTTATAAGGAGCATAGAAGAGTTTGGACTCTATGCTGAGGGCAGTGAGAAGTTCTTAAAGGATGTTAAGCAGAGAAGTGACATGGTCCCAGCTCTGCGCTTTGCTCCCTCTGGCTTAACCCCAAGGCCAGCACATCCTGCTCTATGCTTTTATCCTCCTGCATAGTGAGTTCATCTCTGGGGAACTCTGCCCCCATCTAAAGTCCTTCCCACGCTAAACAGGGAGGTCTGTAGTTGCCCAGTGACTCTGCCTGGACCAGGATCCATTGAATTCAGGGAGAAGCAGTGACAGTCCTCTTTCTGCCTCTGGTCAGAGCCGTGTTCTCCAATCCAGCTTTACAAGTGAGCCCTGAACTTTGGGCAATAGAGCAGAGACTGTTTCAATGGTGCTCATTTTGATTTCTCAAATTAGGCAGAAGCCATAGGGCAGGGGTGTCCAAACTGTGGCCCGCGATCCATTGTTAATTGGCCCGCAGCAAATTCCAAAAATATATTTAATTTACTTAAATAAACGAGGTCAGGCAATACGTACTTCACCTCGAGTGAGTGGCCCGGCTGTTTGTGTATTTTACCGCATATGGCCCTTGGTGAAAAACATTGAAAAAAGTTTGGACACCCCTGCCATAGGGGATATGGGTGTGGGTGTAGGTAATTCATTAGGCTTCCTGGGCCCTCAAACACTGGTCAGTAAACCTCTCTGCCCTCCTCCCCTCCCCATGTTCTGTAGTGGGGACTCTAAAGCTGCCCTGTGGTTTCGATATATTCAGAGCACAGTGCTTGGCCCATGTGAAAGCTACCTTGACACACGGACTCCTCTTTTAGATTGCTCAGGCTGGCCTGTTGGTCAAAGTCGGTGTGGGGGACTCAAGCTGCTGACCAGAGAGGTCTGAAATGGGGAGAATCAGGGGATGCTTCTCAGCCAGAGTCCATGGGGACTGCAGGGGTAGAGTCCCATCAAATCACACCCCAATGCCAAGGACAACAATGGCAGTAACAGCTGATATGTTCCTTGAACAGGGCAAAGCCCTCTATGTGCATTTTGTTCTCACAATGAGGATTGTTGTCCTCATTAGGAAACTTACACCCAAAGAGAAAAACTTATAAACGGTTAGACTGTTGATAAGCTGAGGAGCCGGGATGCAAAACTACGGCTGCCTGGCTCCTGGGCACAGTGGGGACAGGGACACAGAAGGCAGTCAGGGGCGAGAGAGCACCAGGGGCCACTCTTCACCTTCAGTGCTGGGGTGTATACAATCAAGCTGGTGCTGGGGCTGGAGAAGATTCCTGAGGCTCCACCAAGTGTGAGAAAGTAAATTATGAATCACAGGCCATGGTGTGTGATTTCAGACGCAGGCTGGGCCCCACCAGTGGGCATTCCTCTATTCTCACTTCCTGCACATAAATCTCCCGCTCTCCTCATCCCACACTAGAGGTTTTCTTCCTTCTTGCTCTTTTTTTTTTTTGCTTCTGTTTAAAATTAATTCCACAACACTGAATAACCTTCCCCTACAAGGTTGGAGTTAATCAGGCTGAATTTATTAAGATCTTTATAATTAAATGAGCTCATACCAGGAGGAGGAAAGTTACCTTATTATCCCGTTTTTAAGAGCTTCAATAATTTTAGCCCCCAACTTCCTGTTGACCCCATTGACTTCCATTGCAGTTGCCAATGACTTTAGAGCTCCCTGGACCACGGTCTTCTCCGTGTTTGCCATCCCAGATGTGGGGAGCAGCGTGCTCAGACCAGTGAGTCATTGCGGAAGGGAAAGCAGATGACAGGGCTGTGCAGTTCAGCATGGAGGGAGCCTGTCTTAGTTTCATAGGCAGAACCTGGGCTCAGGAAGGGACATTATGAATGGATAATTTCCTCCCAAGAGTTCATCATCCGGGGTCACTGTCAGTCTTGTCTGGATCCCTGCCCCTGCTGTCCTCCTCCAGCTCTTCTCTCCTCATAGCAGGGAACTCTTGCTTGCCACCTACAAGATTAGACAGATCCAGGTTGGTGGGAGGGGCTCTCAGTAGCTCCGAGGAAGGGACTCAGTCCAGAATTGGCCTGGATGCTGGTGCCACCCCAACCTAGACACCCTGTGTTGTTCCTGAGTCTCCAACCGTGAT
Source organism: Rhinolophus sinicus (assembly GCF_057876585.1). NCBI lineage: Eukaryota > Metazoa > Chordata > Mammalia > Chiroptera > Rhinolophidae > Rhinolophus > Rhinolophus sinicus. The sequence continues at coordinate 15,899,466 of NC_142512.1, forward strand.
GGTCCACTCCATACTCTGGAATACTAAGGTCTGGGATTTCCCTGCTTTGGTCTTGCCAGTCTTGCTCATCAGAACCCACAATGTACAACCCCTGGGGTCAGGCTTGATTGTCCTTGGTGAGGCTGACACCTGTTTGATTTCTGAGTATCACCTTGCTCAGCTACGTCATGGATAGGCTCTATCTGCTTGTTACATTCACAACTCTCTGTGGTTGAGGCCCGTTATGGGTCAAATGATGTTCTGTAAAAAGGTATGTTCAAGCTCTATCCCCCAGGACCTGTGGATATGACCTTATTTGGAAATAAGGCCTTTGAAGACATAATCAAATTAAGATGAGGTCCTTAGCGTAGGCCCTAATCCAGTATGACCAGTGCCCTTATAAGAAGAGACACAGAGAGAGAGACATGGGGAGAATGCCATGTGATGGTAAAGGCAGGGATTAGAGTGGTGCCTCTACAAGCCAAGGCATGCCGGCAACACCAGAAGCTAAGAGAAAGGCACGGAGCAGTTTCTCCCTTAGAGGTCTCCAGAAGGAACCAATCTTGCTGACACCTTGACTTTGTTCTTCTAACCTCCAGAACTGTGCAAGAATACATTTCTGTTGTTTATAGCCACCTAGGAAACTTATGCAGGGCCAAGATGCCAACCACTGTTCCTAATAAGCATCTCATTTCTATCACCCATGCTCTGGAGTCACCAAGTTCTGCCATATTCAAATTCCTTCCTGTTGCTTCTGCTGACTCATCCTTTTTCATACCAATTTCCAATTACCAGCCCAACCTCAGGGGGCTTCCCTGCTTCTAGGTGCTGAACCCCCACAGTTAACCCCCAGATGGCACCGTCCTGTCCTAAAGTGACATAATGCAGGAGGTAGACCCTTAGATTCCTATTACTGGGCTGCACTCTGCCCCTGTGCTCAGATTTTGTCTGCTAGCCAGTGTTCAAAGCAGTCATCCCAAACTGTCAAGCCCTCTTCCATTTGCTGGCTCACAGTTTGACCCTCACTAACTCCCTTGAGCCATCGGCAGGACAAAAAGCACAATCCAAGCAACTTGCTCAGATTAATGCTTGGATCTCAGGCCATTTACTCTAAGCACCATGAAAATTAGCTTTTGCCATGCCTCCGTTCAACGTTTTATCCAGTGATACTGAGGAGTAGATAGGCAAAACGATGTCGCTATGTAACCACACGCTATACAACCTACACTGACTGCAGCTAAAGTCAGGGCAGACGTGATGGGTACACCCAGGAACCCTCCTTTAACTACTCGAGGTCAGTTAACCGTTGTATGTAACTCACATGCTTTTCCTTCATAACCTCGTTATTAATCTCTATTCTTCCTGCTGCTTCTAGATCTTGCTCCCACATGGCGCTAGCTCGACCACATTTACTGTTAACTTCATGTGTATGCTTCTTGCCCCCCTTCATTAACATGTTATCACCCCAGGGAGTGACCCATGGACAAGGTGATCAGGAAGGGAAAGAAAAGCAGTGCAGCCCTTTGTGAAATCTTAACCCTACTTGGTCAAACGTTGTGCTCTTACCTCATGATTTTGGTCATAACAATAGAGGTATTCTACGCTTTTTACCTCCTGATTTTGTCTGTTTCTCTACAAGGTTTTAAAGAGCTGCCCACGTTCCCAAGAATTCAGTGATTTCATAGACTGTATTTCTGCTAACTATGCCTGGTAACTTCCCCACTGGTCAGTTCTACCCACGGACACCAACCATTTGGCTCTGACCCTTGGCTCTGTCTCCTGGTTGCAATCTTACACCTGTTCCCTTTGAACTTACGGTTTCCCAAATCTGTGCTTTCTGCTGTCACATTATGGACCCCAGAAAAACATACATACACACCTAAACACATATATAAGCCCTCCCGAGGACTCCATCTGGCCTATCCTGGCTGGCTTTCTCCTTGTGCAGACCAGCTTTCTGGAAAGCCCCTTTTCAGTCAACTGCAGTCCTGGTCCAGGAGGGAGTGGGTGAAATGTGGACAATGGTTCAAGCAGGGTCTTGAAAGAAGAACGGAATTTTCATACGTGGAGGGGAATAGATGGGTAATTCAGACAGAATAGCCTACGAAAACGAGCCAAATTTCAGATTTTATAATTCACAATATGGTCTGGGGCTTTTGGGAGTCTGAGAGCATTTCAGGGAATTCATAAGGTCAGAACAAATTTCGTGTAATGTTAATATTTTATTTGCCTTTTCCACTGTCAGGTACTTGCACTGATATTGCCAAAGCAATGATGGGTAAAATGGCTGAGCATGAATTAACACAATGGCCCCACACTGCAGGAGTCATCATTGTCTTTTTCACCACCAAGCACATGCAGAAAAAAAAGCATGGATGTCGTTTATGAATGTGTTTAATAAAGCAGTACACAGTATTGATTTTATTAGCTCTTGACTCCTGAGTGCGCATGTTTTTAATATTCTATGTGGTGAAATGGGAAGGGCACATAAAACACTTGTGCTGTGTCCAAGTACAGTGGTTGTCTGCAAGGCAAGTCCTTGTGCAGTTGTTTGAGTTGCAAACTGAACTAGCTCATTTTCTCATGGGACACAATTTTTCTTGAAGAAATAACTGATAGTTGAGTTACGGTTATTCAGATTCGGGTGTTTTTCAGATACTTATTGGACATGAACTAAGTAAACTTGTTATGTCAAGGAAAACAATTGGAAGTATATGTTGCCAATGATACAACTCACGTTTCCAAATGAAAATTGGAATTTTGGAGATCTTATATTTCAATTTGTTTTGTTTTTTGTTTTTTTTTCCTATGATGAACAATGATGAGCATCTTCTGATGTGCTCATCTGCTGTCTATATACCATCTTTGGTGAAATGCGTATTTGTATCTCCTGCCCACTTTTTGTTGTATTGTTTGTTTTCTTCTTATTGAGTTGTTAGAGTTCTTTGTATATTCTGGACAAAAGTTCTTTATCAGACATGTGTTTTGCAATTTTTTTTTCTGTCATTTTGTAGCTTGTCTTTTAATTTTGTTTACAATGTCTTCCTTTTTTTTCTTTTTTGAACACACATTCCAAACATTTTATTTAATTTGATTGATTCATTCAATAAATGTTGCTTGAATACCTACTGTGTAAGGTACTGTGGAGATAAAATGAAATATAAAAAGGTTTAAGACATCAAAAAGTGCATATTCTTAATTTTTTAGACATTATTTGAACACTTGGAAAGTGTAATAACCGTGTTTTTTTTTAATTACATTTATTGGGGTGCCAATGGTTAATAAAACTACATAGGTTACAATGTCTTTCAAAGACAAGAAGTTTTAAATTTTTCTGAAATCCCTTTTTTTTTTCTTTTATGGTTTGTGCATTTTGCATCCTAAGTAATCTTTGCCTAAATCAAAGTCACAAAGGTTCTTTTCAATTGCTTTTTCTACAAATTTTAAAGTGCTGGTTTTAACTTTAGGTCCATAATTTATTGCAACTTAATTTTTGTATATGGTGTGAATTAGTGTTTGAAGTTTATTTATTTATTTATTTATTTATTTTTGCATATCTATGTCCAATATTTCCAGGATTATTTGTTGAAAAAAGTATTCTTTCACCATTGAATTTCTTTGGCGCTTTCACTGGAAATCAGTGAACTGTGCATGTGTATGTTTATTTCTGGATTTACTATTCTTCTGTTTCATTGATTATATATATATATCCTTGTGCCAATATGCACTGTTTTAATTACCATAACCTTACAGTCTTGAAATCAGATAATGTGTATCCTTCACCATTATTTGTTTGTTTTCAAGCTACTTTGGCTATTCTAGTCCTTTTGTATATAAAAGTTTCAATATCAATTTTATAATCAACTTGTTAATTTTTACCCAAATGCCTCCCAATATTTTGATTAAGATTGTGATTAATTTGTGAAAATTGGGCATCTTAACAATATTGAGTCTTTGATCCATGAACATGGCATATCTTTCCATTTATTTAGGTTCTCTTTACTTTTTCTCAGCAATATTTTGTAGACTTTACAGTATTCTGCCATCAACCTTGTTGAATTCACTTACTAACATTTTGTACATTTTTGAGATTTTCTATATAGGCAATAATGTCATCTGCTAATATACAATTATTTTTCTTTCCTTCCAATCTATATGCCTTTTGTGTTTTTTTTTTTTCTTGCTTTTTGTGTTAATAGAAATTCCAATAGAATATTGAATAAGAGTGGTGAAAGAAGATGTCCTTGCCTTATTCCCAGTCTTTGAGGAAAAGCACTTAGTCTCTTATCATTGGTCATGATGTTAGCTGTAAGTTTTTTCATAGTTGTATTTTATTAGGTTATAAAGGTTTTTCTATTCTTAGATTGTGGAGGGTATTTTAAAATATCATATATATGGATATTGAATGTTGCCAAGTTCTTTTTCTGCATTTATTGAGAGGATCATATAATTTTTATTTTTCAATCTGCTATCATGTATAACATTGGTTGGGTTTAGACTCAGTCTTGAATTCATTTGATCATGTCATAGTATCCTTTTACCAGATTTTTAAATTCAATTTGCTAATATTTTAAAAAGGTTTTTCTTGTGATTTCTTTAACTGGCTTAAGTATTAAGGTAATGCTGGTATCATAAAATGAGTTGGAAAGTCTTTCCTCCTCTTCTATTTTCGGAAGAAATTTTAAGTTCATAATGTTCTCTGATTCTAATGTTTGGGTCATTTATATCTTTACTGATTTTGTGTCTACATATTCTATTTATTACTGAGAGTGGTGAGATTTTCAACTATAATTGTGGAGTTGTCTATTTCTCCTTACAGTTCTGTCAGTTTTTGCTTTACTTATTTTGAAGTTCTGTTGTTAAGTGCACTCACATTAAGGATTTTTTAAAAAAATTATGTAGTGTCTCTCTTTATCCTTGGTAATATTCTTTGTTCTGAAGTATACTTGATTATATATTAATGTAGCCATTCCAACTTTCTTTTGATTAGATTTCATATGATATACATTTTTTCCATTCTTTTCCTTTTATTATATCTATGATTTTATATTTAAAGTTTTTTTTGTAGGTAACATAGAGTTGGGTCTTGATTTTTGTCAATCAAATATGACATTTATCTTTATAGTTGAGTTTCTTATAGCATTTATATGTAATTCAATTGTTTATCTAGTTGTATTTAACATACATATTTAAATATACAATCTTGCTGGTTGTTTTTCTTTTTTCACTTTTTCAAAATACCTGATTTTATCCTAAAAACATCTTACATTTAAAATTCCATTTCAGCTTGAAACAGACTTGTGGGGAGTCTGGGATGAAGACAACGAACCAAAAATGAAGGAAGAGGGAGAATATGAGGTCTTTGTTTCCCAGGTGATAGTCCACTTGCTAACGCAGCTTTGAACAGGCCTATCTTCATATAACAGGCTTGACCCTGACACACCCTTGATAGAATCAATAACCTTTTGTAAAGAATCGGTTAGAGCTTGTAATTTTCTTTGGCTGTGAGCTCGTGAATGAAAGGGGAGAATCCATTATCCCCCACCAGTGTCCTTGACATCTGCAGAAATAATCCACAGAATGCTGGGTGCTCATGAAAGACCCTGAAGCTTGCTAAAATTGCGGTACTTTCACTTAAATATTATATCAGTTTCAGGAGGAAATGAAGTTGAAGAAAAAAGTTGTTCTTATTAATCTTTCTGGTTGTTTGCTATTAGTTACATCTGGTTTTTGTTCACCTTGCTCTATTTTCCTGCCTTCTTTTGGATCTGTTGGATATTTTTCATAATTTGTTTTTATTGCCACTATTGCTTTATTTGTTATATCTCTTTTTTACTTTTTAGTGATTGCTCTAGTGTTTATGATATATAACTTTAGCTTACCACAATTTTTATGTAATATTATGTTACTCTGTAACATAACCTTACATACTCTGTAACTCTGCATCCGAAACTTACAACAGTATGTTTCCATTTCCTCACTCCCATTTTTGAGGTTATAGTTGACTTATATTTTACTCCTATGTATGCTGTAAACCCCAGATACATAATGATCGCTTTTGCTTTATACAGTCAATTATATTTTAAAACAATTTAAAAATCAGTTTTAAAATGTCTTTTATATTTAGCCACATGTTTACACTTTTCTTTGTATAGGACCAAATTTTCATCTGGTATTATAGGTCTACTTGAAGAATTTTCTGTAACATTTTTTGTAATGCAGGTCAGCTAACAATATATTCTTTAGTCTTTTGTTTGCCTGAAAAATTTCTATTTTACCTTAATTTTTCAAAGATGTTTTTGCTTGATATGGAGTTATAGGTTGACAGTTTTTTTTCTTTTAGTACTTTAAAAATGTCACTGCATTTTTATTTTTTTCTGGCTTACATCATTTCTTCCAAGAAGTCTGCCAGGTTTTTATGTTTGTTTTTAGTATGTAATGTTTTTGTTACTACTTTCAAGATTATCTTTTTATCTTTGATGTTTATGTTTTCAGCAGTTTGATATGTCTAAGTGTGTGTACATGAGTGTGTGTGTGTGTGTCTGTCTGTCTGTCTATCTGTGTCTGTGTGTCTGTGTTTTATTATTATTATTTTTTATTATTAGTTTCAGGTGTACAAAACAACATAATGATCAGACATTTACACCCCTCACAAAGTGATAACCCCACTAAGTCTACTACCCATCTGACATTGTACACAGCTATTACAATAACTATATTCCCTATGCTGTACTTTACATCCTCCATGAACACACACACACACACACACACACACACACACACACACACACACACACACACACACACAAATATATGAGGTTGGACCATTACGTTCGTGAACTAATCTTAGAAAAATGCTACATACCTCATTGCTGAATATCACTATGGTCACCTTTGAAGCACTCCCCTTGGGAAACTAAGGCCTGACACTGCACCTAGTCCACTCTTCAAAACAATTTTGGAACTCTTTTTTGGAATGGCCATCAGAGCTGTCGTCGTATTACTTTTGATGTCCTGATTGTCATCAAAATGTCTTCCTTTCAATATTTCCTTTACCTGCAGGTAAAGAAAGAAGTCATTGGGGGCCAGCACAGGTGAGTAGGGAGGGTGTTCCAATACAATTGTTTGTTTACTGGCTCAAAAATCCCTCACGAACGGTGCCATGTGAGCTGGTGCATTGTCATGATGCAAGAGCCATGAATTGTTGGCGAAAAATTTAGGTCATTTAACTTTTTCACACAGCCATTTCAGCACTTCCAACTAGTAAACTGGGTTAACTGTTTGTCCAGTTGTTACAAATTCATAATGAATAATACCTCTGATATCAGAAACATTTAGCAACATCGTTGCAACAAGTTTGAGAACTTAATTGTCAGACCGTGTGTGTGTGTGTGTGTGTGTGTGTGTGTGTGTGTGTGTGTATTTGATATTCAATATTATTTTATATTAGTTTCAATTGACCCTGCTTGATGCTCTCTGAACTTCTTGGATCTATGAATTTCTGTATTTTATTAATTTTGGAAAACTGTTAGCCATTATCCCTTCAAATGTATCTTCTCAATTTTCTCGCTCTTTTCCTTCTTGGACGCCAGTTGTGTGTCTGTGTGTGTTTGTGTATTAGACTGTTTTATGTTATTTCACAGCTCTTGGGTGCTCTTTTGTTTTTCATTTCCACTTTGTTTAGTTTGGATAATTTCTATTGACTTATGTTCAAGTTCACCAACTCTCCCTAGGCTGTATCTACTTTACTAATGAGCCTATCAAAGGAATTCTTTATTTCTGACATATTATTTTTGTATTTATATAGCATTTTCTTTTTTCTATTTTTAAAAGTTTCCATTTCTCTGCTGAAATTCTCCATTGGTTCATGCATCTTCTCCACCTCTTCCGACTAGATGCTTTATCATATTAATCATAGGTATTTGGAAGTCCAGGGCTATATTTTCAACATCAGTATCATCTCTGAGTCTAGTTCTGTTGAATGCTTTATCTCTTGATAGTGGATCATTTATGCTTTCCTTTTTTATGTGTGTCTCACAATTTTTATTGAATGTCAGGTAGTGTGTGTAGAAGAACAATAAAAGTGAGTTGAATTACTTTTACTGCTGGAAATGGGCACATTTCTTCTTCTGTCAGAATCTTAGTGTAGGAGTTGAGTCAGCCTAATGAGGGGTTAAGCTGGGTTAATTTTTTTTTTTTTTTTTTGCTATCTTTCCTTTCAGAATACCACAAGCTTCAAATCCCTCCAGAGGTGGTTTGCTATTATCTTGTGCTAAGCATCAGGCCTGGAGTATCAGGGAATTATTTTGGTCTTCCTACTTTTACCCTCAGCTTTCAGGACCCCCCTGTACACTTGAAGCACAGAAGAAGTCTTTCTCTATGGTCTTGGACCTGCTCAAGCAGTCGACTGCTGTTGCTGTCCTCAATGTGAGGCTTATGATGGCACAGGAGCTTTTCTTACTTCCTGTCCATGCTCAATCTTAGTCTTTCCATATCTGGGCCTCAGGGATAGGACTTTATCAATAGTTCTGCTCCTCCCCTCTGGCAGCCAAACACTGCCTGTATCCATGGTTGGCGTAGGGTACTGTCCTCTCCCAGCAGTAGCAGAGCAAAAGCCTGAGACTGAGAGGGTTTCCTGTCCCTTCCTCAAGGGCAGAGGCTTTTGCTTCTCCTTCTCCGCCATAATCAGGTAATTTTACTTCCGCCTCTCCTCCTAAAATAGAATATGTTTGCTTAAGCCTGGGGAGCAGGAGGGTTCTCTATCCCTCCTCCCAGTGGCTTAAGACTTTTGCTTTGGGAGAGAAAAGTCTAACGAGTGAGAAGGGTTTGTACCTATAACCCTGGTGCAGCTGAATATTACCTGCGTGCCTGCACTACTGATTTGAGCCTTCTCCAGTTTCCTGTCCTGCTCCTAGTCTTTCTCATGCCCACACTGCGGAGACGTGTGAAACAAGCTTATAAGTGGATACAAACTTCCCTTGTGTTGCGGGTCTCAATTTGCTATACTGCCCTCAATTTTTAAGAATACATCAGAATTTTAGCTGGTGTCTTCTCACGTACTTTTATGGTGGCCACATATTTTCTCCATTTGTTCCAAAGGTGAGACATTGCATGTGACCCATCGCTCCTCCAAGGGGCTATCCACTCTCCGCAATTCCCTTCCCTTGGCCGCTTATGAGGTCAGTTCTCTGATTGGCTGCAAAAAAGTAGAATATCTGGCTTTTTCACATAATGAGGATGAGAGTGACATTTCGAGGTGGGGGGATTTTTATGTTCAATTTGGAAGTAGGACTCCTTAAAGACATTAAGTCTGAAGTGATCTGGGGACATTCAAGTGAACATGTGTAGGAGGCAGTTGGATATATGGGTCTGGAAAGCAAAAAAGAGGTTGGAACTTGTTTCAGTTTATTGCTATGTAACAAACTACCCAAAGCACAGTAGACTAAAATACTGTTTATTTAGCTCACAGTGTGCAATTTAGACAGAGTTTGGTGCAGAAGGCTTGTCTATGCTTCATGTAGCATCAGCTGTGTTTGCTCAACTGAAGGCTGGAAGATCTGCCTTCATAGATATGGCTTACTCACTCACATAACTGGCAAGTGGGTACTGGCTGTCACCTGGATCTCAGCTAGATCTGAGGGGGGGTGGGTCTCAGTTTCTCCTCATGGGTCTCATCACAGAATGTGTGTGCCTCCTCACAGCATGGCTATGAGAACCAAGAGTGAGCATCTCAAGAGAAACACATGGAAGCTTTTATGACCTACCCTTGGAAGTCACATAGCAACAAGCCCTCTCAGATTTAAGGGGAGGGAACATGGGCCCCACCTCAGAATGGGAAGTGTGTCAAAATCAGATTATGAGAGTGGCATGTCAGGTGGGAGATATTGGCAGACTCTTTTTGGAAAATATGATCTGCTTCAGAACAAAGATTTAGAAGCAAACTAGTGAGGACTGCACATTGTCTAAATATTAGAAAATCCACTGCAAATCTTGGAATCGTCTTTGGCTCACATGGGAGAAAATTGAGGATAGAATGGAGTGGATTCTGAGACCATCAATTTTCTGCTTTCATAAAGGTCACTTTGAACCCCAAAAGTTGAAATAAATGTGAGATGTTCGTGGACCTGGAGACTTGGAATCCCAACTCCACTGTTTATTACCTGAGTGACTTTGGACACATTTAATAACCTCTCTGACCTTATTTTTTTCATCTGCAAAATGGGGATAATAGTTCCTATTTCTTAGAATTGTCATGATGTCAAATGATATAATCCATATTATCTCAGTTTAAAGGTAATAAAGTTTTAAGATTAAAAGTCTTAGCATAGTGCCTGGTGTGTAGTAAAAGCATAACATATGTTATTCATATATAACAACATAGAATAACATGGAGGAATCCTGACTCAAATGGGCTGTCATGAACTTGTGTTGGCTAGTATAGGAGATTCCAAATAAAGTTCCACAATTTTGAGTTTTGAAAGAAATATCTGAATGCGTATTTCTTAACTAATAATATAACTTGGCACTTTGTGAGCATTTTCTTTGCTTCAGACGTGAAGTTCATTCCCTCACTAACAGTTAGAAGAACCCGGATGAAAATAATGAATGCTCAGGGTAGAAATGTGCTCACCGACCCGTGGCTAGGAAATGGTGGGGCAGGAATGCAAGATGTTGTTTGGATAGACAGCCTGACTCTGGTTGGCAAACCCTTCTGCCTAACCTTGGAGGGCTTGCTGGGAAGAACAAAGATAAGACACCCCTGGTGGTTTTCCCTGAAGATTTCCACCTGTCATTAATTATTTCTCATAATGCTTTAGGTTTGCACCCTCAACTGAGAAATGCAAGATTATTTCGAGTTATCACTTTTATTAATAATGATCAAAAGTATCCAGGAATGTTTAATGAGATTCTTTGGAGAGACAATTACCACGGCATTGAAAGCTGAGAATAATTCATTGCATGCCAACGATAAAAGCAGAATCTGCCTTAATAAAAAGTTTATAACTCCCAGCCTTAAAATGTTGGACTCTGCTCTTTTTCCTTTCTTGCTGTGAGCTTCTTTTAAAAGCAGAAAAGATTGTGTGGCCATGCTTTTATGGATTGGGGCACGGTGGAGAAAAGAAGGAGGTTATTTTTGATTTCCCGGAAGGACTGTTTTTTGTTTGCAAAGCATGAAAATAGTCCCTCATGCTCTTGTAGCACGTGGAATCTTGATCCCTTACTTTGCATATTGTTTTGTCCTATTCTCTGTCATTGTCCCGTGTGTGCAGGGAGCAGTATAGAACAGTGGACGAAGTATGGGGCTCAAGGTCAGGGAACCTGGGTTGGAATCCCCCCTATGCCTGAAAACCCTTAGGAGCCCCAGGTTCCTGGTCTCATGCCAGCACTCCCAGAGTGAGTGTGAGGACAAATTGCACCAACAAGTGAGCTCCAGTGTGTTCCTGTGAATTGGGATGTGTTATTCAGAACTTAGCCCAGACAATGGCGTCTTCCATGGGATAGGGAGGGGCGGGCAGTAATGAAGAGACTGATACCAGCAGACACTGACTCTGCGCCCACTCTCCTCTCTCTGCCATTCCACATGCACTTGTTATTTTTCATTATCATGGGACTGGGTACCAGGCCTGGTGTCAGCCAAAGGCCTGCAGGGTGGGTGGGCCAGGGAGGTTTCTGTGACAGCTGCTGGAGCCAGTGAGTTGGTAGTGACAACCTCACAGGGGCAACTGCTAACTGCTCTAATGGTCAAAGGGGTTTGCAATATGTGTTGTAAAAGTCCTGGCCAGAGGAATGGGGGTGGCGCAGCGCATGTGTGGATACACCCAGTCTGGGCTTCTGGCTTCACCACAAGGCAGCTTCAGCCTCAGGCTTGTAACAGGCTGAGGTATGCCAGCCCAATTGCCACATGGAGAGGCATACCTGGGACCAAGGACTCGCTTACCTACCTGGTCACACAGTGCGTGATCACTTGTCACTTGTCTTCCATGAACCCATCTTCTCCTCTGTAAATTGGACTTGACCTCAAATTCCTAGGAATATACAAAGAAGAAAATGTGATCATGACTGTGGAAGGGCCTTGAAAGATAGAACACACTGTGTAGACCTAAGGGATGAGTGTCACATCACTGACTGAGTGCACAGTCTGTCCCGTCCCTATGATGCAGTGGATGCCTATTGGGTTGTCAGCCCGCTCTTTTTCCTGCTTCCCCTTGCTCACAGCAGCTGTTTTGTATGACCCCACCTTGTTACCTTGGGCACAGTTGATGAGTCCCTGATTCAAGCTGTACTAGCTACAGCCCTTTCCACAGTGTCTATTGCCCTGGTCAGTGCAGTTAGCTCAGGGTTGGGCACTGAAGCTAGCCAATCAGACCCCTTCCCTAGGAATTTGGAAGACATTCCACCCTTATTCTGACTATACCCTTTAAGAAAACAGAATTCATCCCCTGTGTTACAGAGACCTGAGTGCTGTCTTGTGGTCTTGGCAGCAGAGAAACCAGGCGTCTGGGCGAGAGAAAAATGAGGCCAGTGGACAGAGAGGCGTACAGAGGAGAGATGGAAGGAGAGTCCAGGCAGCTAGCATTCCTCTCCCAGCTCCTTTGGCACCTGACACCCAGGCGCCCCTGTAGGTTCTGAGGGTTTCCCTGGGTCCTCTAGCGGACTTCCTTTGTACTCAGGCTCCAGTGGATCTTTGTTTATTGCAAGGAAAAATCCTATCCAATTTCTATTGGGGCAAACATGTATATATCATATCAGTACCTACGACGTGCCAGGCCCCGCCCCAGTCATTGCTTTTAAGCTTCTTTTAAACTTTTTAATGGATGTTTAACACATGTGGTAAAGTATGTAAAGTGCACTAATCTGAACTGCACAGCTGGATGAATTTTTATGTATGTGCAACCCATGCAACCACTGACCAGGTCAAGATGTGGACATATCTAACCCTCAAAGTACCTCTGTATCACTGTCTAGTTAATCGCAGTCAATTCCAAAACCTCTTCTCTGAGGTAACCACCATTCTGATTTATCTAAACAAGCATTTTGCATGTTTCTATATTATCTCACTGGTGCTTTTTATAATAAAAAAAAGTTAATAATTAAATATTTCATACATTCAGAAAAGCTCATAAAAATAATATGATACCCCTGAATTCAATTGTCAAATTTAATAGAATGTTAACATTTTGCCATATTTGCTTTTTCTCTCATCTTTGATGTCCTGTGTCTAGGTGTAGATGTGTTTTTTTTAAAGAATTTTTATCCGTTTCGGGATTCTTTAAGGATTCATGTGTTTCATCAATTATGCAACATTCTCACTCATTCTCTTTTGTGTTTGTTTTCCCCCTAACCTTTGTTGTGACCTATAGCAAACATAAAAAAGTTCACAAAACAAAAAAGTATGGCTCCATAATTTATCACAAATGTATCACAAACTTATCACCCATGTTCCCACCACCCAGGTAAAGAAATAGAGCATTGCTGGCACCCCCAGAACCTACCCTCCAGTCTCCTCTCCACCAAAATTAATCACCATATTGACTTTTATAGTAATGACTTCCTGGATTTTCTTATAGTTTAACCACTCAAGGATGCATTGCTAAATGCCAAGGTTTAATTGTATCTGTTCTGCATGTGTGTGTTTGTTTTCATTTCCCTCAACACCATTTATTGTAACAATCTGTTATTCTGTAAGATCAATTAACCCAGGAGCTTTAATATCTTTTTTTTTTCCTGGTAAACTTTGCCCCCCTCTGTTAGTATGGCAATTACTTGTTGAGTGGTATTCAGTTTTCTGAAGTAAACTTTTAATTTTAGAATAGTTTTAGATTTACAGGACAATTGTGAAGGTAGCACAGAGAGTTCCCTTATAACTCACACTCAGTTTTTTTCTATTATTAACATCTTACATTCTTACGGTACATTTGTTACAAAACACAAACTGATATTGATGCATAATTATTCACTAAAGTCCATACTTTATTCAGATTACATTAGTTTTTGCCAAATGTCCTTTTTCTGTTCTAGAACCCCATTCAAGCTACCGCCTTACCTTCAGTTCCAGTAGGCTGTGACGGTTTCACAGACTTCCTTGTTTGTGGTTGACCTTAACAGTTTTAAAGAGAATTGATCAGGAATTTTGTTGAATATCCCTCAATTTTGATTTGTCTGATGTTTTTCTCATAATTAGGCTGGAATTACGGGTTGGGAGTAGGAAGGCCACGGGGGCTATTGCAATCACATCATACCAAGGGTACATAGATCAACATGACATATCACTGTTGGTTTTAACCTTGATCACCTGGCTTCAGGTAGTGCTTGTCAGGGTTCTCTGCTCGAAAGCGATGATCTTTCCTCCTTGATTTCAATATTGTATTTTTTGGAGGGAAGTCACTATGCACAGTCCAGCCTGAAGGACCTGAGGGCAAGTCTCTACTTAAAGTATTTGGAATTCTTCTGCATGAGAGATTTGTCTCTTTTCTGCCATTTATTTATTTATTCAATCATTTATTTATCGCAGTATGGACTTATGGATATTCAGCTTATGCTTTAATATCTATAAATATTTCTACTTATAAACTCCTGTCTCTGTATTAAGCTAAACGTGAATTTATACCAATGCCTACAACTCTGATCCATTACCACATAGATTAGTCCAGCCTCCTCCCCTTGCTTATCTGTAACCTTCCATTCCACCATCCAGTTACTTAATTGTTTAATATCAATGTACATGTAGCATAGTGGTCTCAGAAATAATAATCCAAACCTCATGGGAAACAACTTTTTCCAATACAGTCCTTATATACTATTTCTTTTGCCTTTTGTCTCACAGCTTTCACTTGTTTCCAAGGTGACTTAGGTCAGCATCTTTTCCCCGCCTCCTTTAGTGAGGTTGTTTTATACATTTGCAATACCATTAGATTATTTTGTCACCTTCTGTATTCCATCCCAGGATCCCCTGACCTCCTACGTGTTTTGTTAAAATTTGTATACATTAAGGTTCACTCTTTGTGCTGTAAAGTCCTATGGGTTTTGACAAGCGCAAGGTATTGTATATTCATCCCTAAAATATACAGAATAATTTCACTGTCTTACAAAGAAATCCCTTTCTTTTCCTTTATTCAACCCCACCCCCTCCCAACACCCTGGTGACCACTGGTCTGTTTACTGTCTCTAGTTCTGCCTTTTCCAGAATGTCATATAATTGGAATCATACAGTATGTGACCTTTTCAGACTGGCTTCTTCAATTCAGCAATATGCATTTAAGGTTCATCCATGTCTTGGGGTAGCTCAGTTGGTTAGAGTGGGGTGCTCTTAACAATAAGGTTGCTAGTTAGATCGTGAGCTGCACCTTCCAAAACTAGATTGAAACGACTTGACTTAGAACTGATGGGTCCTGGAAAAACACACTTAAAATAAATAAAAGTTAAAAAAAATTCATCCATGTCTTTTCGTGGCTTGAAAGCTCATTCCTTTTTATCGATGAATAGTATTCCATTTATAGATATACAGTTCGTTTATCCAGTCACTCACCTATTGAAGAATGCTTTGTTTGCTTCCCGTTTGGGGAAATTATGACTAAAGCTGCTATAAGCATTCATGGGCAGGTCTTTGTGTGATCGTACATTTTTAAAATCAGTTGGGTAAATACCTAGGAGGTTGATTGTTATGTCTAATAAACTTATTATTTTGGAATAACTTTAGTTTTACCAAAACATTTCAGAGACTGTACAGAGAGTTCTCAAATGCCTTTTGCCTGTTTTCCTCTAAGAGTCACATCTCTCACAAACATGATACATTTTGTCAAAACTAAGCAATTAACATTGGCACTTCATTATTAACCAAACGCTAGATTTTATTTGGATCTCACTGGTTTTTTTCTCTAGTGTCCTTTCTCTGTTCTAGGATCCCACCCAGGATTTCACATTTTATTTATTTATTTATTTATACGTTTATTGGTGTGACAACGGTTAGTCAAAGTTATGTAGGTTTCAGGTGTACAATTCTGTAGTACATCATCTATATCTCACATTGTGTGTTCACGGCTCAGAGTCAATTCTCCTGTCATCACCCTATATTTGATCCCTTTTACCCTCATCTACCACCGCCCTCACATTGCTTTAGTCATCATGTTTCCTTAGTCGCCTCATATCTCTGCCAGTTTCTTATACTTTTCCTTGTTGTTGTTTTTTTATGACCTTGACAGCTTTGAAGAACTCTAGTCAAGTATTTTGTAGAAGGCTCTCAGTTTGTGTCTGTATGATTTTCGTTTCATGATAAGACTGGGGTTATGGGTTTGGGAAGGAATCTCACAGAGACAATGCATCCTCATCACACCTATGAGGGGTGTTGGCAATGTGAACTCTGATTACTTGGTGTAGATAGTGTTTGCCATGTTTTCTGGCAATGTGAACTTTGATTACTTGGTGTAGGTAGTGTTTACCATGTTTTCCTCTGTCAAGTTGCTGTTTTTCCCTTTTCCTATCCTAATTTTTGGAAGCAAGTCCCTAAATCCAGCCCTCATTCAATAATGGTTAGGGTGAGGAATCCTGAAGAGGGGAGAATATCTACTTATATTATTTGGAATTCTGTAACCAAAATGTGTCCCTTTTTTGTTTATATCAATATGGACTCATGTATATTTATTTTATACTTTGGGGTTTAAACTGACACTATGTTTATTCATTGTGTTGCTCAAGTTGTTCCAGGCCTGGCCCTTAAGAGCTCCTCTAGGTTGGTTCCTGTGTCGTTTGACATGCCCCTATCAGTTTGTTTTTGGAGCACTTCCTTACTTTCTGACACTGTAAAGTATCTTGCACATTTCCTGCTTCAGGTCTAGAGTCAGCCATTTCTCCAAGGAGCCCTGGTTCCTTTTATTGGAGAATAATTATTTGGAAACCAAGATCTGGGCACTGAATGTATTCATTGCTACTGGGGTGTCAATGCTTGTAGGCCTTCTCAGCAGACAGAGCTAAGAAATATGAATGTATACTAACCCATGTGCACATAAGTACCTATAATTATTTCTGTATATATATATATATATATATATATATATATATATATATATATATATATATATAAAACTAAACATGAATTCACACTGTCTGACTCTAATCCAATATCAACTGTTCATTATAGCCTCACTGTCTTGCTTATTTGTAACTTTCTCCGACAGGGAGAAACCTAGTTCCCATGGTCTGCCATTTATTAACTTATTTCTTTAACCTTAGGATGCACGTAATGCAGTTTCAGAATTGTTCATTTGTGTCCCTGTGAGAAACAAATTTACCAATCAGAGTGCAATGTTTATTCACAGTTCTTTTTGTCTTTAGCCTTGCAGTTTTCAGTCAAAACACAGTGTTCCAAAATTTATTAGGTCAGCTCCTTCCCCCTCCTTTTTATTTCACTTATGTCATACATTTGTAGTATGGTTAGATTAATTTGTTAAAATCTGCATTGTATTCTGGGGTCCACTGACATTCTGGTTGATTTAAATTTTTTTGCATATATTAAAATTCATTCTTTGTGATGTAAAGTTCTATGGGTTTCGACAAACGCATAGAGTTATGTATTCACTACCCAAACAGACCAAACGGTTGTTTTCATCTGTATTTGAACTTTATACAGAACTTCAGCTTATATGTAGTCCTTTGTGTCTTGTTTCTTTTAAAATTGCTTGTAAACTTCATCCATGCTGTTGTATTTAACTATAGTTATTTTCTATAATTGTCTACAATGGCCCATCATTTGAACATATCACTGTTTATTCATTCTACTTATGATGGCCATTGGGGATGTTCCCAATTTGCAGCTATTAAGAAAAATGCAATTATGAACACTTCTTATACGTGTCTTCTACTGAACATGTGGAAGGAGGACTGTTGTACTGTTGAACTGACACATTTCCTACTCTTGTTTCTGGGGATTTTCCTGTCTTGTGATTTCTGCATTTTAAGGAATTGTTTTGTCTTTATCTAGCATGTCTAAATATTTGTGGATGGAGGGATTCCATATTAATTCAAGTCCCTCACCTTCCGGAACCACAACTCTTCCATCAATCTGCACAACTTTCTAATATAAATGTATTATTATTTCCACTTCACCAATTAAGAAATTGAGAGTCAGGAATGGAAATCACTTTGCCTAGCGTCCTTTCTACCGTGTTTCCCTGAAAATAAGACCAGGTCTTATACCGTATTTCCCTAAAAATAAGACCAGGTCTTATATTAATTTTTGTTCCAAAAGACACATTAGAGCATATTTTAAGGGGATGTCTCATTTTTTCATGTACAACAATCTACATTTATTCAAAGACAGTCATGTCATCTTCTTCTGGAACATCATCATAACGTACTAAATGCGTCCATCTGGCTGACGATCTTAACTGGGGCTTATTTTCGGGGTTGGTCTTATTTTCTGGGAAACATGGCAGTAAGTGATGCAGCTGAGAACTAAATCCAGTTAGCTCAGGCTTCCAGAGTCAGGGTTTCCCACCTCTTTCCAATCTACAAAACCCTCTCCATCTCTGACCCAAATGTGTGACCTAAATTTAAATTTTTCTTCTCCCCACCTCTCACGCTATTCATCTTATGACTCAGCCTCCATGGCCTGGAAATACAGACCCCTGCCAATTCCCTCTGCCACAGGCAGGGCACCCAAGAGATTTCTGCCTCACTCCCTGTGGCTCTCATGCCTTCGGCATTTCACACAGGGGATGGGAGTTAGGACGATAAAGGAGAGGAAGCAGGAGGAGAGGAAGTAGGGAAAAGAGGAAGAAAGAGATGACATTGAGTCATCGTTCCAGCCTTTCTTCAGCCCAGGGGATGAAGTCAAGCCCAGGACTGCAGCACCAGTTGCTATTTCACAAGGGGGAGTAAGTGCCACTCTCTCCCCAGCCCAAGGGATCTGAGGATCTGAACACCTCTAATCACATCATCAGTGCCGTCCTTTAATGTGCCACCCTACATTATGCTGAAAAGTCTTTGTTGGCAATGAAGGCAGCTCCAAAGTGTCTCCTGGGTGCGTGCCCTCAGTGTGCAGCGCAGCTCTTGTTCAGAAGTGGATGACTTCATCCTCCATTGACATAACAAAAGATGAGGGAGGCATTTTTGCCATGGTCTTTACCCTTCCAGGATCAGAGAGCCGTGTACGCTACCTGCCCCGAGACCTTAAGTGGGTGGGGATTTTGGTGAAAGCTGGGAAAACTGTATTTTTGTACCCTCTTCCTTGAAAGAGAAAAATGAGTTTTATCTTTGATGAAACTCAGAAGCACCCATGACCATCCACTATAATGTACGGGAGTAGATTTCCAGGGCAGTGAAAACTGGAGGATGGTGTGAGAGCTGCTTCTACAAATCTTGCAGAAAGTCTGGCAAAGTAGGACCCTAAGGATCACAACTCATGACCCTTGGCCAGGAAGGGCAAAGGGCAGGCTGCAAGGGCTTCCTAAATCCTGACTTACTCTATGGAGTGACCTCTGAGGCAGGGCCCAACAGGGAAAGGGAGAAACAGCGCCCTGCCACTAAACAAGTGTCAAAATGGCAGGAGACTGTGGGGTCAAGTGGTCCCGAAGAGCTACAGAGGAACAAAGATGAAATCTGATGTCAAAACCAACATGTGACATACTGGATGGGGCAAGGGGTGAGGGCGCTACTACACTGTGAGCTAAGAAGATTTCCTGTTAGCCCGAGGCCTGGTCCTATCCTGGGCAAAAAATTAGTGAGAAGTGGGGGCAGTGGACCGAAACCCAATCTGCCTGACTACACCCAGCAAACTTCCAGACTCCAAATTGTTCTTTCGCACAAAGTCAGCTGATCAAGAATTATATCCCCTGCACTGAAAGAGGAGTAATAACAACAACAACAACAACAAAGCCAGCGTCTGTGCAAAGAAACTTCAGGAATAAGAGAAGTAAGGATGATAACAATCAAAGAAGGGTTAGAGGGAGAAGCCCAGAAAGATTATACCATGAAGCGGGTCAAAATTATGAGTCAGGAATGTCCCACATAAAAGCTCAAGGAAGACAATAGACAAGAGGAAGGGATAAAAATGAGTTGAAAGAAATCAGGAAATAAATGAAAAAAGAAAAGGAAAACAATTCGTATGGAGGAAAGAAAAGATGAATGGAAGAGAGGGTAAGGGCATGTGCCTGGGCTCACATCTTGCCTCTGCCACTCACTAGCTGTGTGACCTTTAGTAACTGACTTCCCCTCTCTGTGCATCAGGTTCCCCATCTATAAAATAGGGATAATTATAGCACCCATGTCATAACATAGATGTGAGGGTGAATGTAATAAATATTTGTAGAAATACTTAGAATAGTTCCTGGCAATAGTGAGGGATTTATAATTGTTGTTATTGTCATTATCTTTATTATTACAGACAAAAGATAAAAACAGAATCAGCAATCAGGAGGAGAGAACTGCCAAAAACATAGACATGGAAGTTTTGTTTTTTTGTTTTTTCTTTCTTTCTTTTTTTTTTTTTTTGAGAAAATCAAATATAACAAAATGAAAGAAAAATGTTAGCTATGAAAGATGAAACAGAACAAAAAAAATTGAATAAGAACCTTTGCAAATATATAAAAACATTCAAGAATATATACATTTTATTATGGCTAAACTTAGTTTTCTATTCTACTTGTTCTTTTTCCTTCGTCGGGGATATCAATAACAAAAATAACATCCATATCTATAGAAGAAAACTTACCTAAAATAAAGACTTGAATAGGCAAATACAAAAGTTTTACTCTGCTCCAGAGTAAACAAATAAGGAGAAAATGACTAAAATGAAGATGTATCTCAGTAATATTTCTGGACATCAAAGGTAAAGGGGAAAAAAATCAGTGAGTGCTTAGGCCAAAAAACCAAATCACCAATAAAGGAGAAAATCAGGCTGCCCTCAGATTTTTCACAACATATTCAGAGCTTGAAGGCAATAGGGCAATGCAGCCTTAAAATCCCTTAGGAAGAGAAATCAGGCAATTTTCACTGAGAGGTGCTGTGTTTATAAGGACGATCAAACCTTAAGAGCTGATAACCAAGACAGTTTATTGCCTACTCACAGCACATCTTGGCTATGGCAGCTTTGAGTTGGCTATGGCCTGCTCTCCATGTAATGTCTTCATTCTAGTATTTTCTTCATCCTAATAATTAGGCTGAAGGGGCAGCCCCTACTTGGGAGAGTCCATTCTCATGAAAGAGATAAAGAAAATAAAAAAAAACTGGTAGATACACACAATGACTTTTTAATCTTCTGCTTCAGAAATGGCATATGGCTTTTCTGCTCACACTTGATTGGCCAAAATGAGTCACATGACCAATGAGAGAGGGAAATATCTCTCACCTACTGTGAGGCACTGCCAGCCACAGGGCAGGAGGCAAGGATGTGTAAACCTCTTATAGGGAGGGCAACTAATATTTGGCAACTAATACTAATATACTTGCCCCAGTGTCACCTATAATGAATTTTATTCCCTGCTAAGCTGTCACTCCAGAAAACGGCAAGAGATGATTATCTTTAAACATGTAATAATTCAGAGAATGTAATTACCATAAGCTCTTCTTGGAAAGAAGTGACTTATTATACAAGTCATTTTATTATGAATAAATCATGATAAAAGGGCAAATATTAATCAATGTTTCCATTTAAATTGTGGAGCTGAGATTGAAGACCACTGAGAACTATGGTTAACAGTACACAGTGTAAATGTTATAAACTATGACAATGCAGTAATAATAATATAAGTTGAATAATGTAGACACAGAATGGGAAGCAAAATGGGAGGGGCGTAAATATGCAGCTTTCCTCATCTTTCAAAACTGGGGCCAAATGATATGGCTCAGAGAAATAAAGCAAGTGATAAGTATATAAATATGTTATTGAAAGGTATAAAGATGACAATTAAAACTATTCAATAACAATATGGTCACCAAAATTGGAAAATGAGATGAGATGGGAGAAAGTGGGGACATGAACTGATTCATTTTCTCATGGCTCATAGTAGAGAGTTAACAGATACCCCCAAAAGATGACAACTTTAAGTTTAAATGTTGTCTTGGCCTAGCCTCCCAGATAGCACAACTTTAGGCAAAGGCTTATGAAATATAATTTATTAGGGATTTCAATCCTAGGAAGTAGGAGTGAAAGGCAAAGAGAACGACACAGGGAAGAAGGAAAGCCAACAGGATTTATAATCAGGCTGGCTACCACTCAGTGCAAATGATTCTTCCATCTCATAAAGGAGCCATATGAACTGTGTCTTATGAGCTGACTTGTCTCCCCATCCTCAAAATTCCTATGTTGAAACCCTAACTCCCAGTACATCAGAATATGACTGCATTTAGGGATAGAGCCTTTAAAGAAGTAATCGGTTTAAAATAATGCCCTATAGGTGGGTCTTGATCCAACATGACTGATGTCCTCAGAAGAAGAGGAGGTTAGGATGTAGACAGACCCAGGAATGACCATGTGAGGACACAGGAAGAACAGCTATTTGCAAGCCAAGGAGAAAGGTCTCAGAAGGAACAAAACCTGCAGACACTTTGACCTTAGTCTTCTAGCCTCCAGAATGATGGGAAAATACATTTCTGTTTAAGCCACCCAGTCTGAGGTATTTGTTATAGCAGCCCAACCAGACGAATATACCATGTTTAGGACAATCTGTCCAGGGAGAGAAAGTGGGAAGACTTTTCCCACAGTGGTTAATGGTTCACTCCATGGGACGTACACAGCAATGCTCTTGCATGTTGAACATGCATGGATGCTACACAGGGTCTCCTGATGTCTCATGTATCAGCCTCAATAGGAAAGCCTATAGGAAGCAAGAGGTGCAGGGACCATGCCTGAGGCATGGGACCATCAGGCTTTGCCTGCACTATCGGGTTGGTCATGGCAGTGCTGTCTGGAAAAAGAGACAGGTGAGGCCAAGGGGACCTGAAGCCGTGAATCAAAAGTGGCTGATACAAGTACCGATTATAAAGTTGAAAATGTAACCATTAAGAGAAATAAAAACAAGTTCTAAACCTTTCAAATTATAAGAAGGGAAACATTCAAAAGAAAATAAAGAAAACAGCTATGTAACCCAACATTTAGAAAACAAACAAAAAGAAGCATTAGAAGTGAAAAAGAACATAAAAAGATGACAAGATAAAGAACAAACATGAATGTCTTGTTTGTAATTGCAAATGAGATAAACACTCCTATTAAAGAAAAAGTCTGAATTTCAGATGGCTTCAAAAGCAATGGCAAATTATATGCAATAGACAAGAGCATTTAAAACTGAGTACCAAAGACAGATGAAAGATAAAAGGATGGTTGAGCCCATATCTGGAAAATGTAGCAAAAGGAAAGCAGAAGTCAAAGGCTTAATATCAGATGGAGTTGAATTTAAGGTAAAAAGCATTAAACAAAAGGCCAAGATGAGCCTTTTATACTGTACAGTTTACAATCCTCAGTGACCCATCATAAATATTTTTAAATCAACACAGGGTAATAAAATTCATAAAGGAGAAAAAAATTAAAGTAAAACAGAGATACACAACAGTAATAGTTAACTTCATTTCTCAGGCCATGATAGATCAAAGAGATGAAAATAAGTGGATCTGAAAAATAATGTGGTAACTAATCAAATAAAATTAATAAACTTACAATTAATTAAACTATGTAACTGCGCTGCAACAATGGCTAACACATTCCTCCTACTCCTGAAACATCTGTTGGAACATTTATCAAATTGTTCATACAGGATATTAGTTCACAAATAACCCTCAAAATTCCGAAGAGTAGAAATTATAAAGAAGACACTCCCTGATTATAATTTGATAACATCCGAAACTAATAACAATAAAATATAACCACCACAAAAGCCTGCCACCTAAAAACAAACAAATAAAACCCTTGAAAACTCTCACTGTCCTGTCAGGAAATTCAAAGCAAAATTACAGAATATTTAAACAATCAGAACAATTAAAATAAATCAACAAACAACAAGTGCTGGTGAGGATGTGAAGAAAAGGGAACCCTCGTGCACTGCTGGTGGGAATGCAGATTGGTGCAGCCACTGTGGAAATCCATATGGAGGTATTTCAAAAAACTGGAAATGGAACTACCTTATGACCCAACAATTCCACTCCTAAGTATCTATCCAGAGAAATCCAAAACACTAATTCGGAATAATTTATACACCCCTATGTTTATTGCAGCACTAGCCACAATAGCCAAGACATGGAAACAACTGAAATGTCTGTCGGTAGACGACTAGATTAAGAAACTGCGGTACATTTATACAATGGAGTATTACTCAGCCATGAAGAATGAAATCTTACCATTTGCAACAATATGAATGGACTTAGAGAACACTATGCTAAGTGAAATAAGTCAGACAGAGAAAGACAAATATCATATGATCTCACTTATGTGTGGAATCTAAAGAATAGAATAAATGAACGAACTAATCAGAAACAGTCTCAGAGATACAGAGGAAAAACTGAGGGTTGCTAGATGGGAGGGCGGGTGGGATTCAGGAGAAGGTGAGGGGATTAGAAAGCACAATCGGTAACCACAAGATTGCCACGGGGATACGAAAGTCAGTTTGGGGAATGTAATCAATAATGTAAAGATTTTGTAGGGTGTCAGATGGACACTTGTCTCATTAGGGAGACCACCTCAGGGATGATGTAGATGCCTGATCACTGCACTGTACACCTGAAGCTGAAGCTGAACAATAATGAATGTCAACTACAATTGTATGTGTGTGTATATATATATATTCACAGGATGTGCAGTACAGCGTAAGGAATAGAGACAGTGGAAATGTAATGGCTGTATGCTATGTCAGAGAGGTAGTAGATTGGGGGAAGGGGGTTATCACTATGTGAGGGGTGTAAATGTTAGACGACTAGCTATTACATTGTTTTGTACACCTGAAACTAATTTTAAAAAATGCGATGTATTTAACCTGATAGACTAGAACAAGAGCAATACTCAGAAGAAAAGTCATGGTATTAAATACATTATTCACTTAAAAAATGAAAATTAATGAATTAAGGGCTCAGCTCCAAAAGTTGGGAGAAACAAGAATAAAATTAGCTTAAGAAAAGCAAAGAAGGAACTGCCAATGATAAGAATAGAAATTAATGAATTCAAAAGGGTAGAACTGGTAAATAAATGTAAGGGCTGATGCTTCAGGGGGAAAAAGCAATAAAGTAAGCAAACCTGTAGCTAACCCAATTGAGAAAATTAAAAAAGAAAAAAGACAAATATGCTCAATTAGAAACAAGAGTAGGAGAAATCTCCAAAGATAAGATGAGGGTATAAAAATAACAGTGGATAGAGAAACAAAATAACTAATTTCCTCGACTAATTCTCCTACAATGACATTTCCTGCCCCCTCTCCACCTCTATCACATTTACACCCCCACATTCATAGTCCACTGTTGTCACGTCTAATGCTAAAACTGGAGCCCCATGGGGATTTCCAATCAGAGACAGCCCACTTGTTACCTCTTCACCTCCCTTCCCCTCCTGACTTCCATCTCCTCCTTGCCTTGCTTCCTTGTCCTCTTGTCTAAGGAAACCTGACCTGCCATTGATCCAGCACCCATCTTCTAAGGGCCTCCACCTGGGCAATTAAACATTGCTCAAAAGCATTATTCAAGGAAGGCTGGGAAAGGCAGGATTATTCGTCTCTTTAAGGCGTGTGTGTGTGTGTGTGTGTGTGTGTGTGTGTGTGTGTCTGTGTAAGCATGCACATGCACTCGTCTGTCTCTGGAACTCCTGTGGCCTCCCAGAGGTGCCCTAGCAGATTTCAGAAGTCACGTGGTTTTGGGAAAAACAGATTGTTCAGGGACATGGTGGTCGGCCTCCAAGATGGTGCCCGTGATCTCTGCCTCTTGGTCTTCATGCCTTTGTGTGGTCCCCTCCCACATAGTACAAGGGTTAGTCTGTATGACTAATGAGTATTTCAGAAGTGATGATGGTATATCACTTTCAAAATTAGGTTATAAAAGAATTATAAAACACTATGGCTTCCTGTTGAGTGCTTTCTCTCTCTCTCTCATTACTCATTCTGAGGGAAGCCAGCTGCCTGCCATGCCATAAGCATCCCTATAGAGAGGCCCCCATGAGGAGAAACTGAAGCCTCCTTCCAACAGCCGCAGGAGTGAGTTTGGAAGCGAATCCTCCCGCCTCGGGGAAGCTCCAGATGACTGCAGCCCCAGCTGTTACCCTCACTACAGCCTGGCGGGGGTCTGAGTCACAACCCCCCAGCGAAGCTGCTGTCAGATTCCTGACTCACAGAAACTGTGAGGAAACAAATATCTGCTGTTTTAAGCTGCTAAGTGTTGGGGTCATTTGTTATGTCCCACTAAAGAACTAATACACGGAAATACCATACAAGGTTTGGGGTCATTGATGCTTCCTGTGCTACGATGTCATTCAGAAGCTAAAGCTCACTTGGGGACACCGGGAAGGTTGAATCCAGAAGTACATAGCCATCGGTGGTAATGCAGCATGCCCACATCTGGGCAGTCGTGGGCAAATAGGGAGTTTCCTGTACATGCCCTGAGGCTGACACCTGCCTCTGGGTGTTTGTGGATGGGTATCACCTGCCTGCAGAGGCAAGCCCAGCCTTGGGGATAAGTCATGCTGCCCCTGTGAGATGGGAAAGATAAAGTCTGGACTTAGGAATCCATGGACCTGGGACCACGAACCTACCATCATCCTTTATTAGTTGGCAAGTCCTTATTTAAGCTCTCTGAGCCTGTCTCCTCATTTGTGAGTCAGGAATGTTAATATTTGCCTCATGGGATCGATGGGAAGATTAAACGGGACAACCTGGAACATAGGAGGTATTCAATGCTAGTTCCAATCTAACGTAAAGAGGACTATGCGTCCTTCACAAGCTGTACATATACAATCCCCAAATGAGACTGACGATTTCTGCATGTGGTACTGTTTGCAGTGGTGTGGTCCAAGCCAGACATTGCAGACGGTGTGGAGGATGACAAGAGGAGGGCCACCAGGAGGAGGAGAAGAAGACTAGGGAGCAGATCCCAGGGGAAACAGCAGCGGCTGGGGGCTTGCTGGACGCAGAGCTACAAGGGGGCATCAGGGCCACAAACCCTGACAACCCATTTCTGGTGGGTTCTCCTGAAGAGCGAGGACTCAGGTGTATACAGAGACTTCCAGAGGCAGTGCGAAGACTGCATAGGAGAAGCTTCAATTCAAGAAGCAGATTTCTGCTTCTCAGACAGGACTGACCACAACGAAAGGAGCCAGCTCAGAAGGTATTGAGCAGCCACAGTAGGAGAGTGTGAGCCGGAACCTGCCTCTGCTTGGTGGGGGCTGAAGCATTCCCAGTATGACCTGGCTGTTAGGATTCAATGTCTGTCAAGTCCAGCCCAGCCTTTCATTCTTGTGATTCTGAGCCTTCTGTTTCATTCTCTGAGCCTTCTACTGCTGGTGAGGAACTTGGAGCCGTTGGGATGGCAGTGGGGCCGCTCATGGCTAGACCTGTCTGCCAGTTTTCCACGGGGCAGGGAGGGGCCCCAAGACCTCCTAGACATACTGGGCTCAGGCTCACTGGCTGGTCCCCAGTTTACTCTGGAGAGCTCAAGAAACCTCTCATCTACATCACCAAGGTCCTTAGCAAGACTAAGAAATCCCAGCAAAAGGGAATGCAAGAGGTAAACAAGCTTCTAGTCTCCAGAGAGTGCAGGTCCTCAAGCATTCTTGGGGGCATGGGGAGAGCCCCAGAGAAAGGAACCATTCAGAGCAGTATGGGTTCCACCAAGGACCTGTTGTGCTCAGCGCAGGGCTGGTGACGGCAGTCATGGGACATTAGGTGAAATCCACTCCAGTTCAACTCCACACTCAGATTCTCCCTGCCCCTAGTTTTCTAGCTAGAGAAATTTCAAACCTACAAAGAAGTTGAAAGAGCAGTAAAATAAACAACAATATACCCTTCACCTAGATTCACTAATTTTAAATTTCTCTCCCTCCCTGTCTCTCTTTACACACACACACACACACACACACACACACACACACACACACACACACACTTTTTCTTGCTGATTTATTTAAAGTAAATTGCAGACATGAGTTTCTGATTCAGTAGGTGTGGGGAGGGGGGTGGAGAACGTGTGTATCTAACAAGTTGTAGAGTGGTGCTGACGCTGTTGGACCACGGACCACACTTTGAGAACCACCATCTTGCTGGTTTTCTCATTCTCCACCCACCACTCAATCTTGGAGGGGCTGAGGGCCCTGTTCTCAGTCCTCATCTCACTTTGCACACTCTCCATGGGCACATATCCACACCCCTGTGCCCGCATGACTCCTAAATTTCTATCTTCAGCCTATGGCTCTCTGGGGAGCTCTGGGTCATACCTCTCTACCTGCCTCCTGGACATCTCCACCTAGATGCTCCATAGCCTCTTCAGACTGTGTGACCAAAGATGAGCTCACTTTTGTTTCCCTCTGACATCCATTTTTCTTTTTCCCAAGAGAGCAACTTCCCAAGCCATTTGATCACCCAGGCAAGAAACTGGGGTACAAGCCCTGACACCTCCTCTTCCCCAATTCCTTCCTCACCTCTAAGGGAATTATTTAGGTGTGTGGCAGGAGTCCAGGCTATCCCCGGGCACTGCCACTTGCTCCCACATTGAGAGTAAAATGTTAATTAACCACAACTCTGAGAACAGACACAAGAAGCCATGTAAGAATCAAAATACATTATCAACTGTATCACCAATAAAGGTGGATTGATGAACTCACCTTGGACTGAGCCCAACATGTGACATACAAGCCTGTTTCTCCTGAATTTTATTTATCCATCCAGTGAGGGCTGGAGTACCTGGGGACCTGGGCCTCCCCTGGGTGTCTGTCTGCTTGGTAGGGGCAGGGACTCCTGCCCCTGAGCCTGCGGCATGGAGGAAGCAGCTGGAGAAGAATATGGTCTGTGAAAAAACCTGAGCAATGCTTGGCCAGCGGTCTTTGCCCTCGTCTCTCCAGTATGATAAGGTTTTCCTCTTCTCGGAGGAGGGGGTTGGAGAGAGGATGGGAAGTGTTCCTCCAATCCTGTCCACCCTGGAGAGTAGAATGGCAGCTTCCTCTCTCTATGGGAACATGAGGGAAGGCTGATAAGCATCCCATCTCACAAAAGTCCTGTATATGCTTAAATAAGTCACTGGCCTGCTCTGAGCCTCAGTTTCCCCATCTGTAAATGCAGGACTTTAGAACAAAGGTTGTGAAGGTCTTCCAAGCTTTCAGATTTGATTAAATTCTATGAATATGGAAAGGCTGTGCTCCTACAGGTTTTCCAGCTGAGAGCCTGCAGGTAATTTGTCATTTAATTACTCCATGAGAAGTTGGCAGCTCAACTCTCTCAGGGGACCCAGGGATGCTCCTGCAAAGATCGGTGTGGCTTGCATTTTACGTGGTTGGATATGAAAGGAATCAGAGTACAATACAACGCAGACTCTGACAAAAACAAAGAGGAAGACTAGCGTTTGCTTCGTTCCTTCATTCCCCACGTGTATATCAGGCATTTTACTGTGGGCCTTTATTGGGAGATGGGGTGGCTAGAATCCACACACCCCAGGCTGCCAGCAAGACCACACTATAACAAGAGAATTAAAGCACGGATACAACTGGCTGCTAACAAAACTACAAAGAGGACTTAGGACCAAAAGAAAGATGGGGGAGAAAAAGCAAACTCTGGTGTCAACACTGGAAAGACAGGGTAACTGCCACTAGATAAGCATGGAAGGCTTCTTAGAGAAGGTGACATTTTAACTAGCTCCTGGGGGATAGAAAGCATGGGGTTTTCCAGGGAGAGGGAATTGCATGAGCCCAAACAGAAGACTGGCAGCGCGGGGGCAGGAAATCGACGTTTGACTTGAACAAAAGGCATGGAGGGGAAGACATGTGATGGACCCAAGACAGGACATTGTCATCCTTCCAGAAAATTCCCTTGTGTCCATTCCCAGTCAACCCCCACCCCAAAGCAGCCTCTAATCTGATTTCGATCACAATAGGTGAGTTTGCCTAGTCCAGAATTTCAAATAAACGGAACCAGGATTTTAAATAAATGGAACAATACTGTATGTACCCTCTTGTGTTTGGCTTCTTTCATGTAGCATATTAGTTTTTGGTGTTTATCCATGTTGGGGCATATCTCAATTTAAAAAAGAAATATTGCTGAGTCATGTTCCATTGTATGGCTATTCTACCGTTGATCCGTTCTCTTGGTGATGGACATTTGGATTGTTTCTAGTTTTTGACTATCATGAAAAAGGCATGACTATTTTTTTGTACAAGGCTTTTTGTGGACATATGTTTTTATTTCTCTTGGATAAATACCTAGGAATGAAATATCAGGTCCCACAGTCAGAAATTCCTGCTGGACCAGGTGTCTCCTGGTCCTTTCTAGCTAGGAATTTCTCTGTGCTTCAGAAGTTATTGGACAGACACACATTTTAAAAAGCAATAGTCCCGACTTCAGGCTCCTCTTATCCCAGGCACCAATGACAAAACTCTGGAAAAATGTCCAAACAGCTCTAAAATTAGGTCTTTTTGCAACCTGTACATCCAGCTGTTACGCTTAGCACCAAGCCTCCCTCCCAATGAAACTCACTCCATGAATATTCAAAATAATTGGTGTTGTATCTTTGAAGATTGACTCAGCCCACGCTTCAACCTCTCCAAAGAGACCTGTCAGGTGTGTGAGTTATGGACAAGGTAGTTCAAATACAGCCAGTCAGCTCTGAGAGGACACTTTCATTAAGGCCTGAAAAACCCTGAAGCTCTGTTGAATTGTCAGGAGTGGAGGAGGCCCCTTCCGCCAGCCTGAATTTTCTGCAGATCTGATTTTATACCTCATGCTTCCTGGGTTCTTACCCCGAGCCTCAGAGGCAGAAGTCAGTCGCTCCGTGGTCAATTCTAGTTTACAAATGGAGGCTTGGAGAGAGGAATGGCACTGTCCCCGATCACCCAGGGAGTTTCTGGCCAAGCTCGGTGTCTTCTGACCCTCGTCCTTTTTCTGAGCTGTCTCTCTCAGGTTGTTCCTCTGCTGTAGAGCCCAACTCCTCCCAATTTAATAGTCAGTGGATTATTAACTGTGCTAAGACTTACACCCAGACCCTGCTCCTAATTACAGCTCACCCCCGCACCTTGGTGCTCTGACCTTACCTAAAAGCAAGGTCAAGTGGTTGACAGCGGGCCTGTGCCATGATGGGAAAGAGTGCTAAATGCACCCCTGGTGACCACTGGCTCGCTTGGCTGCAGTCATTCAGTGAGGGCCAACTCTGGTGTAACCGAGACCCCCCTTACTCCCATCCCAGAGGAGGTTCAACACATCTGGGTTCTCCCCAGCCCCAGACAGAAATAGAAGCAGGTGTTTAGCCCTGGAGTCCGGGGGCTGGTGCCCAGAGACTAGCCATTTCTGTGTTCTTGGGAATAATAAGTCTTTTGCCTGTGACCTGGGGCACAGATGGATTCTTAAAGAGCAAGCCCCAAAATAAATCCCAGTGCCCAGTGTAGGCTGAGGGATAGGGGAAACCTGGGGTCCTCTTTCCCTGATGGGGGATAGTAGGTCTTTGTGTGGGTGGCCGAGGCAGGGTCTGCTGAGCTGCTCCAGAAGCCAGGGGTGGAGGATGTTCATTTTCTTCCAATATCCTCGCAGGCATCCAGGCATGGATTTTGCTTTATTCACGCTGTCAGGAGGGAGGGCAGAAAGGAAGTGGCCAGGATGCTTCCATGTCTTCCTGGAAGGGGGTTCTAGCAAAATTCTGCAGGTCCAGTCAAAGAATGCTCTGCCTTGGACTTGTGACTCCCAGGGAGTGGGGCTGGTGTCCAGCTTGGGGACACCTCCCAGGCTCTCTCATGGGTTTCACCTGTTCCTTTCACCTCTGTCCTTCTTCTTCCTTCACCCATAAGGATGGCATCAGATGATGGTCGAGTGGAAGGTGGGATCCCTTCTTTGCCATTGGTGTCGTAGGTGTGTCTCCTTCCTTCAAGAACTCTGTTCTCCATCAGTGACTCCCTGCGTATCCTTGGGCAAGTCCCAGGCATGCTTTCAGCCCCCAGCTCCACTTAGTTCCATGTGGGCTGTGGAAGGCTCCAGGGGAGACACATGCATGACTGGTGAAGCTTCCAACCTCTGTGAGGGGTCCTGACTGGAGGAAAAAGTGGCCTGAGGGGTCAGTGGTTAGAGCACAGGATGAATGTGCCCAAGGTCTTAGACTGAAGTCACGAAAGGGCTAATTTGATTTAGGACAATCAGACGCCATGACCACAAAGAGGGTCCTGACTCCAGCCAGACTGCGCTCCAACCCTGGCCCCACTGAGCCCTGACCTTGGCCGTGGAACTAGGAACTGCAAGTCAGAGGAAAGCTGTGTTGTTGTCATCAGCCCCAGGGACTCATCTGTGCTTTCTCTTACCTGCCAGTCCTGAATGTCCCTGTGGGTCCTATCTATGACTTCTCAGTGTCTGCCTCCCAAGGTAATTTTATTTTATCCTTTAAATAAAACCCTGTCATGCATTAGAGTCAGGAAATGACACCCTTCACTGAGCAGCCTCTGTGCTGAAAGGAAGCCCAGTAATGTGATGAACTGAGGCCAAGAGCAGCATAAATGCAGCTGCTCATGAAAGTCACATGAGCCCTGGCAGCTGCCACCCAGACCAACCCCCGGGGCTGCAACAGGTACCTCCTGCCCCAAGGGAGCTCTGCATCCGTCCAAGGGCTGGCCCAGAAGAGGTACACTCATTAAAGTCTTGCTTCTCTGGCTCCTGGGAGGCGGGGTCATAGAGAGCTACCGTCAGCAACAAAGGTCTGCTTGAGCTAGATGACCGAGAGTATTGGGCACTTCCTGACCCACAGGACACTCACGTTTGGGGTTGCTCCTCAGGAGAGCTGTGCAGTACCTGGCCATTGACGTCACCAAATAAATTACAATGGGTAGACATTGATGTACAGAGGTAAGGATTTGTATCTGATGACTTTTGGGGGCTTTTCAAACTCTAGGACTTGTCACTATAATGTGAAATACATGAATTATAAATGATGAATGGATGAATGAATGAATGAATGAATGAATGAATGAATGAAGCAGAAAAGTGGCAACTAGTGGCAAGAAGACTACTTTGGGGGCTATTTTGATGGCTCAGGCAGTTGTGGTGAAGAAGGCAGGAACAGATGTTTGAAAGGCCTGACTGGCTCATTTTGTATCCCCTTCTAGAGATGAGAAAAAGTCCTGACAATGCATAAAGGATGAAGCAAAAACTGTAAAGCCATACTGGGGCCACACTGGGGCCCAAGCTAATACTTCTGATCCTAGAATTCAATTTACCGAGTTCTTAACAGGATCAAAGGGCTTTCAGCTTTGTCTGTGTTTGTCCTGTGCCTACTTATTTTCTTCCAAAAGATGCAGAGGAATTCAGAGAACCATGGTCTGGAGTCTGAGTAAGAAGGCGTCAGAGAGATAATCTTCTCTAGCCCCTCGAATGTGCAGGTGGGAAAACTGAGGCCAAGAACGTGGTAGGAATTTGTCACTCAGCAAAGGGATGTGCAAAGAGGATGCAAAGAACATGGGAAGAGTGTGGGCTGAGAGCCAGGAAGTGTGTGTGCGTGTGTGCGTGTGTGTGTGCACATGCATATTTTGACATAATGTTGAGAAAGACCCAGCATTTAAAATCACAGGCAGATGGGTCAAAGGTGGAGGGGGTGAAGCAAAGATATTACAAAATCTGTATGCACTCAGTGATTTATTTTACTTTGTGGATTCTAATTCTAAAAATTATTTCATGATAGAAAGTCATAAGATCATACCCAATAAACTCAAGATCTCTACTGATTATTTTTCCTCCTCTTCGACAGTGGCTGTATTTGGACTACAGTGTGGTGAAACATTTAGCTAAGGAAGCAGAAAACAAGAAACAATTCCCTCAACTCCCAAGGCAATAAAATCAACATCAATTCACCAGGACGCATAAATTTATTCTCGCCAAAGAACAAGTTATTAAGGATCTGTTGAGAGTGTCAATTGGATGAGAGCCTGGATGACAATTTCATCTCCTAGAATGTAGTGGAAAAGGTTGGAGAAACTACAGCCTCTTCCCATAACTTTCCCCTTCCTAGCCCTCACAGGAGCACTCAACACCTGACAGGTGTGTTTGCACCAACCCCATAATGCATTGAAGACCTTCCTTTTTCTACTCCTTGCCTGTTTGCCTTGCCTCCAGATCAAATTAAACACACACACACACACACACACACACACACACACACACACACACGCACATGAGGTCAGACCATTAAGTTTGTGAACTCATCCTAGAAGAAGTGCTGCATACCTCATTGCTGAATATCACTATAGTCACCTTCGAAGTACTCCCCTTGGGAAGCTATGCACTGATACCAACACCTAGTCCACCCTTCAAAGCAATTTTGGAACTCTTTTTTGGAATGGCCATCAGAGCTGTCATCATATTACCCTTGAGTCCTGAATGTCATCAAAATGTCTTCCTTTCAATATTACCTGTGTCTTCAGGTAAAGAAAGAAGTCATCGGGGCCAGAGCAAGTGAGTAGGGAGGGTGTTCCAATACAGTTATTTGTTCACTGTCTAAAAACTCCCTCACAGACAGTGCTGTGTGAGCTGGTGCATTGTCACGATCCAAGAGCCATGAATTGTTGGCAAAAAGTTCAGGTCGTCTAACTTTTTCACGCAGCCTTTTCAGCACTTTTCCGGTTGGTACAAATGCATAATGAATAATCCCTCTGACATCAAAAAAGGTTAGCAACATCGTTGCAACAAGTTCACGAACATAATTGTCAGACCTCGTACATACTATTTTATTGGAGTACAACACATGTTCAGAAAAGTACATCAATTACAGATAGTTAAAATTTCTCACAGTGACCACATCTATATAAGATCTATCCAAATTAATAAATAAAACTTTATCAGTCCTTTAGAGGCCTACTCGTGTGCCCTCCCACTCAGTCTTCTCCAGTGGGAATCATTGTGCTGACTCCCCACACCACGAGTTAGTTTTGACTAATTTTGAATTTTGTATAAGTGGGATCATAGAGTGTGTGTTTTTCTGTGTCTGGCTTTTTGTTCACCATTGTTTGTGAGATTCATCCATGTGATTATGAATTTCAGTTACTTGTATATTTACATTCTTGTTTACTATTCATGCTATGCATATACTACAACTTATTTACCCATTCTATTTTAATGGTCATTGGGGCTGTTTCCAGTTTTTGCCTATTACAGGTAATATTGCTATGGATGTTCTTGTACATATCATTTATAGACACAGGTGGGCGTTTCTGTTGGTCAAGTGCCCAGGACTGAAATTGTTGGTTATAGTGTACGCATCTTTTTAACTTTGGTAGATATTGCCAAACTCTTTTCTAAAGTGATTATACAAATTTATATT
The DNA here is from genome assembly GCF_057876585.1 of Rhinolophus sinicus. Lineage (NCBI taxonomy): Eukaryota > Metazoa > Chordata > Mammalia > Chiroptera > Rhinolophidae > Rhinolophus > Rhinolophus sinicus. The sequence continues at coordinate 15,934,890 of NC_142512.1, forward strand.
CCCATGAGTAGTGTAAGAGCATCCAGTTACTCCACATGTTTGTCTTACTTAAAGTCTGTTTTATTTCAGACTGTCTAGTGGACAGTAGTTTTAATGTGTTTCCCTGATTAGCAATGATTTTGAATAATTTGCATTTTATTGGCCATTTAAATATCCTCTTTTGTAAAGTGCCTGTTCAAATAGTTTGCCTAGTTTTCTACAATCTTTTTCTCTATTTATTTCTTGGTGTACTAAATATATTCTATATTATCTTTGGTCAGTTATATGTATTCAAAACATCTTTTCCAACATCGCTCGCTTTTTTACTCTCTTTTTAAGATTTTTATTAAAATATAGCTAGCATACAATATTATATTAGTTTCAGGGGTACACCACAGTTATTCAACATTTATATACCTAAAGAAGTGATCACCATGGTAAGTCCAGCAACCTTCTGACACCGTACCACATTCACAATATTATTGACTATATTCCCCATGTTCTACATTACATCCCCGTGACTTACTTATTTTACCATGTTTCCCCGAAAATAAGACCTAACCAGAAAATAAGCCCTAGCATGATTTTTCAGGGTGACATCCCTTGAACATAAACCCTAAGGTGTCTTTTGGAGCAAAAATTAATATAAGACTTGGTCTTATTTTCAGGGAAACACGGTATACCTGAAAATTTGAACCTCTTATTCCCCTTCACCTTTTCCCTCCTTTTAAAATTTTTCAATTACAGTTGACATTCAATATTATTTTATATTAGTTTCAGGTGCACAGCGTAGTGGTGAGACATTTATATAATTTAAGAAGAAATCGCCCTGACTAGTCTAGTACCCACCTGGCACTATTATACATAGTTATCACCATAACATTGACTATATTCCCTATGCTTTACTTTACATCCCCACGACTATTTTGTAACTACCAATTTGTACTTCTTAATCCCTTCAAGTGTTTCACCCTGCCCCTCAGCCCACCTCCCATCTGGAAACCATCAATATGTTCTCTGTATCTATGATTTTGTTTCTGTTTTGTTTGTTTATTTTGTTCTTTAGATTCCACATACAAGCAAAATCACATTGCATCTGTCTTACTCTGTTTTACACTCCACTCAGCACAATACCCTCCAGGTCCATCCATGCTGCCACAGATGGCAACAATCCATTCCCTCCCCTGGCCAAGCAATATTTCATTGCATATATGTACCACCTACCCTTTATCCATGCATCCATTGATAGACACCCAGTCTGCCTCCACATCTTGGCCTTTATAAACAATGCTGCAATGAACATATGGATGCACACATCCCCTGGAGGTAGGTTTTAGTTTTCCAGATAAATACAGAGAAGTGAGATTACTGGGTCCTTCTTTGTCTCTTGTTATAGCCTTTGTTTTAAAGTCTATTTGATCTGGTATAAGCATTACTACTCCAGATCTTTTTCTAAATTTCCATTTTCATGAAATATATTTTCCCATCTCTTTACTTTCAGTCTCTGTGTGTCTTTTAATCTAAAGTGATTCTCTTATAGGCAGCATATATAAGGGTTTTGTTTCCTTATCCATTCAGCAACCCTATGTTTTTGATGAGCATTTAATCCATTTACATTGAAAGTAATTGTTTTTTTTTTATTAAATTTATTGAGGTGACAATTGTTAGTAAAATTACATAGATTTCAGGTGTACAATTCTGTATTACATCATCTATAAATCCCACTGTGTGTTCATCACCCAGAGTCAGTTCTCCTTCCATCACCATATATTCAATCTCCCTTACCCTCATCTCCTACCCCCCACCCCCCACCCCCCTTACCCTCTGGCAACCACCAAACCATTGTCTGTGTCTATGAGTTTCTGTTTCTCATTTGTTTGTCTTGTTCTTTTGTTGCTTTTGGTTTATATACCACATATCACTGAAAGTAATTGTTGACAGATACGTAGTTACTGACATTTTATTATTCATATTTTTTATCTTTTTTTTTCATCTTAAAAAGTCCCTCCAATATTCCTTGTAATACTGATTTGGTGGTGATGAACTCCTTTAGCTTTTTCTTGTCTGGGAAGCGCTTTATCTATCTTTAGATTTTAGGTGACAGTCTTAATGGGTGAAGTGTTTTTGATTGTAGGTCCTTGGTCTTCGTCCCTTTGAATATTTCATGTCAGTCCCTTCTGGCCTGCAAAGTTTCTGCTGAGAAATCAGCTGACAATCTATGGGAGCTCCCTTATAAGTACCTAGTTGCCTTTCTCTTGCTACTTTTAGGATTTGCTCTTTGCCTTTAACCTTTGCCATTTTAATTGTAATGTGTCTTGGTGTGGGCCTGTTTAGGTTTATCTTGTTTGGGACTCTCTGCGCTTCCTGGGCTTGTGTGTCTATTTCCTTTGTCAGGTTAGGAAAGTTTTCTGTCATTATTTCTTCAAATAGTTTCTTAATCCCTTGCTTTCTCTCTTCTCTTTCTGGGACCCCTATGATGCAAATGTTGTTATGCTTATGTTGTCTTTTAAACTATCCTGATTTTTTTGGATTCTTTTTTGTTTTTGCTCTTCCAATTGGGTGTTTTCTGCTACCTTGTCTTCCAAATTGCTGTTTTAATCCTCTGCTTTATCTATTCTACTGGTGATTCCTTCTACTAATTTTTCGTTTCTATTGATGTGTTCCTCACTTCTGACTAGTTCTTTTTCATGGTTTCTATGTCTTGTTTTGTGCTTGCTTTTATCTCTTTGTTGAAGTTCTCACTGAGCTCCTGAGTATCCTTATCACCATTGTTTTGATTTCTGTATCTAGTAGGTTGCTTGCGTCTTTCATTTAGTTCTTTTTCTGCAGTTTTCTCCTGTTCTTTCATTTGGGGTGTATTTCTTCGTTTACCCATTTTTGGCTGCCTCTCTGTGTTTGTTTCCATGTATTAGATAGATCTGCTATGTCTCCCTGTCTTGGCTGGGTGGCCTTATGTAGTAGGTGCCATGGGGGCCCAGTGGCATAGTCTCCCTGGTCACCTTTGCCGGACCTCCTGGAGTGTTCTTTTGTGAGTTGCGTGTGCCCTCCTGTTATAGTTGAGCTTTGATTGCTATTGGCAAATCAGTTGGTGAGATTGACCCTCAGGCTAACTGGCTGTGGGGTTTGGCCATGTCCACAGCTAATGGGCTGCTGTGGGGGGGGGAGTTACCCCATGGAGCAGGATTCACTCCCACAGTCTCTGGTGCCTGTTGAGACTGCCCTTTGTGTGTGTCCACTCGTGAGGCTACTGGGTGTTGCTCTGCTGTGGTCTGAAACTAACTTCCAAGTATATTGGTTCTGAGGCCTCTCAGGAGGGATTCCAGTGCAGGCCCATTTCTCCTGTCCTGTGACTGGCCAGGGACTACCTGGTAGGAGCTACAAAGCGATCCGCAGTTGGTTGCTGCCTGTGCTAAACCTGGAGGCATGTGGGAGAGGCCACATTGTGAACTGAGAATGGCTGCCCATTCTCAGTTTAACTCTTCCCAAATTCTAGGGAAAAGCTTCTAATATTCTGTCAGTAAGTATAAAAATGCTGTAGGTTTATCAGACTAAGGAAGACTTGATTCTTAATTTTCTACAAATGTTTAATCATAAATGGATATTAACTTTCATATGCATTTTTGCACCTATTGAGATGATTGTATAACTTTTCTCCTATATTCTGTTCATGTGGCAATTTGAAACTGGGTTTTAATAACTTAAAGTCTGGTCTATTTCTGGTTAGCCATTAGTCATTGAATCAGGCCTTTCTGGGTCCTGACTAAAAGCCTGGGGGTATTTATGAGGGCCCTTTCTCACTAGTTTAGATTTTTGTTCCCCAAACTCTATCAGACCACTGATAGTTTTCAACCTATTATTTGTTCTTTTAGACAATGCTTTGGTGCCCTTTTTTTTTGCCCTTATCTTTCAGGAAAAAAACAAAAAACAAAAAAACCTAGTCTTTTTTAGAGCGGTTTTGAGTTCACAGCAAAATTAAGAGGAATATACAGAGATTTCCCATATACCCGCAAACCACACATGCGTAGCTTTCCTCATTATCCACATCCTTCATCAGCGTGAGGCATTTGTTACACTTGATGAACCTACATTGATTGACACATCACGATCACTCAGAATCCACAGTATACATTAGGATTCACTCTTGGTATTATACCTTCAACGGGTTCAGAAAATGTATATTGACATGTATCCACCCTTATAGTGTCATACAGAGTATTTTCACTGCCTTAAAAATCCTCTGTGTTTTTCCTACTCATCCCTCCCTCACCCCAACCCCTGGCACCCATGCCTTTATGTTTTTGCACATGTGATTTATTTCCTTATGAAAAATTCCCAAGTACATCAGATTTGCTGATGCAAAGTATGACTCTCTGGAAAGTCCATTTTTCTCTCACCAACAGTTTATGGGAGTACTTTTTGTGATGGGTCACATGCAAGATTCCTACACATTTTACCAAGAGCACGCCAGAGAACCCAGTGCTGGGGTAAAGGGCAGGAATTCAGGCCTTCGGGAAGTGATAAGAAGGGACTGGGCTCAGAGCCACAGGGAAAAGCAGGCCCACAACTTGAGGCAGCAGAGTACAGGGTAAAATAACAACAGAATGCAGACGGTCCCCTCCTTCCTTTCATCACAAGCTCCCAAAGTCGAGCTGAGGTACCCAAAACAGAATAAATTCATTCATAGCATAATCAGTTGTCAAACTCAGTTTTGTTGCTTCCAACAGGGCGATTTTTCCTAACTACATCAGCCTGTTTAGTTTTCAGATGGCTGCCCAGACACAGAAATTTAAACTTGTGTTTATGAATTATTTAAAAGGAAAATCCAGCATGGTTAGCAGTAATCAGCTCTTCATCAGAGTCCCTAATGGTGGTTCCTCTTTTTTCATGCCCTTCCCAGACTTAAGAGAGGTCATCTGCAGTTGGCCTGTGGTAGCAGAAAAAGATGAGAATCTAAAACTCTCGGTGGCTTATGGAGGCGAAAGGGAATTGCCTCAGCTGGTGTTGTACCTCAATAACCTTCCGTTAGAAGCCTTTCAACCACAGGATTGACTCAATGGGACTTTCCTATGCTCATGTGGAGGTCTCCTAGCCTCATGCTAACCTGGTCTTTGTTTATGGAAAGGTCCCTGGCCAGAGTGACAAGATGCCATATGCAGAGCTCCAAAGGGCACTGTTCACGTATACAGTACAATGGGGTTGTACAACCTAATATAACGGCCCTGAATATGAGTCCTCAATTAAGCTGCTGGAAATATCTTATGATATTCCATCTTGGGGATGGGAAAAGGGCAGGAAAAATGCCCAACTGTCAGTGAAGAGATTTCCACCTGACCGAGTTGATGTTGACTCTGGAGAAGATGGTGATCACCTGGCTGCCCGCGAGTGTCAAGGAGCTGACACAGTGTTTTGAATAAGCCCAGGTCATAGTCACCTAAAAGGCTGACCGAGTGATGAGAATAGGACTCCAGCCATAGACTCCAGCCCAGTCCTGAAGCCCTGGTTGATTCTTCCAGCAGCCTGCAGGCAGCAGAGACCAGCTGGTCACTAGGCTGGCGGCTAAGGTGGTGCTGAGTCTCAGAAGAGACCAGAATCCAAGGTACCCGTTTCTGAGCTCCAGATCAGAGCAGGAGCAGCATTCCTGAGCTCTTGACTCCAGGCCTGAGAAGCCATGTTTATCAAGTGTCCCCTGGTTGTTTTTTGGAGACTGGATAGGAGGGAGCAATGGGGGGAGCACATGGCATAGGCAGGAAGCAGTTCTGGTAATTCAGGGGATGGGGACTTGAGCTAAGCCAGTGGCGAGAGGGGTGTAGAGAGGTCCCCCCGGACGGCTCTGAGCACATCACTCTTCTGCTTGTACCCCTCTGTCTCTGCCTCCTGAACATCCCATCTCTTCAAATGGGCCTCCCACCTCTCTGGCTCGACTATTTGCCTTACAGAGTCCTACAGTGCCCCTCATATCTGCCCCCTTCTCCCCACTACTGCAGCGTGTCTCCCCTCTCACCTCACCCGATGTAAGACCACCTTCCACTCAGTTACTGTGGCCAGAGAAATCCATCAACAGCCAGCCCTAACCTGGAGCTCAGGGACCCCTGATGGCTTCCTGTCTCTTCAAGATCAAGTCTGTGTTTGTCTTGGCAATCAGGGCTTTTCACAGTTGGGCCCACTCTTCTGTGACAGCCACATCTCCCATTGCACCTGAGCAGATCCTGCCCTCCAACCCCAACAGAACGACCCTCTAGTCTGGAATACACATGGCTTCTCACTGCCTTCACCTCCTACCAGCCTTCCAGAATCCTAAACACCTTCTTAAATGTTTCCTAATTCTCCCAACCAGGAGAACCTGTGTCACACAGGCAGTCCTCTCATGATATTTTTCTTTATGCTACAAGATAGCGTTTGTAGTTACATTTTCTGGTTATCAAAATATTACGGGTATATTGTCGACGTTAGGAAGATGTTGAAAAGGATAAGGAAGATAGTTAAACTCTCCTGAAAACCAATCACCCAAAGATAATCACTGCTCAGAATTTGATGTAGCTTCTGGATGACATGCTTTGCAAATCCACAGCCCACAGCCCACGGCCCAAGCTGGCCTCCCGCTGGAGCTGGGGAAAGTCAGGCCCCAGATGGGACATGCAGAGCCACTGACCTGTGCTTCTTGCAGGCATAAAGAACACCATATCACCTGCTCCAAAAGGCTTCTAAATCACTGTGAGGAGGTGGATGGACCTCAGGGCTCTGGCAAAGGCAGCCCAAGCTAACTAGCGCAGAGTGCAGGAATAGGTAACGGTTGGAAAGTTGGAGAGGAGGGGCTGCCCCCTGGGGTCTGTGACGTGTGTGTCAGCCCCAGCTTTCTCCGGATCTGGGTGGCTCTAGGATGTGATACCTCTAATCTACACGCTCTGTCCTCTGCTCTCTGGACCAACCCCAGCCAGCATCCCTTTAGTTCTGTTCCACAAATAACCCCCATGCTCGGCTCTGTGCTAGGAAATGCTGGGAACACAGAGAAACCAGACAATCCCTGTCCCCAAGGAGCTCACAGCCTGGTAGGTTAGGAGCAGTTGTCTTGTCAGACTCAGACACTCCGTCAACATCTCTGCAAAGCCCAGGTGCTTTAGCCTTGTGTTGAGGGTGAGCCCTGGGTAACCAAGGGTCCAATCACCCAGTGCCCAGGTAGCCACTCTCATCTCCCAAGGCTCACACTGGGCATCAGTTTCCCAATTTGCTCTCTAGTCTTCTCACTGGGACAGGGTCTTGGTCTGAACTCTGTCCACTTGGCTGGAATCGCCAACCCTTCTTAGCTCCAGCCTCCAGGCCAGGGCATCGCACAAGACCCTGTGAGCAGCAGACAAACCTGTTTCATGGGGGACTTTGGCCATGCTCGAGATACAGAGGAGGTAGGCTCTCCTCCTTCTTAAAGCCTCTCCCCTCTGATGGAATGACAAACATGGAGAATTCCTTGAACATTTTCCAGGTTCTTTAAGGGTTCATGTTGGGAAGAGAGACAAGTCAAAATAAGCCTGTGAAATGTGTCAAGTGTTAAAAAGGGATACACAGGAGTTATGGGAGTTGACTTCTGTTCAGAAAGGTGAGTGAAAGCCTTCAGAGATGGGGTAGGCTTTAAGCTGGATTTTAAAGGAAGAGTAGGAGTTTTCTCATTGAAAAAGGAGGGGAGGGCATTGTCAGCTGTGTCTTCCAAAAAGATCCCCATGACAGCTAGTGTGAGGGATGGACTGGAGGTGGAAGCTGCTGGAGCAGGGAGTCAGGCGAGGTAGCTGATGTGGTGGTCCAGGCTGGAGATGCACTGAGGCCAGAGAGACGGGCTGTGAAGGAGGCCGTGGAAAACAGCCAATGACCTATAGCTCCAGGAAAGCGAGTCCTCCTGGAGTTTGGCAAAGACTGGGCAAATGCCACCCTGAAGAACGTGCAGGCAGCCAGAACTTGAAGAAGAGCCAGAAGGCCTGTGGCTCTCACTCTGAACTCCCGTGCAGCGGGTGGGGGTGTTTAGGCATTTGAAGGAATCTTGGCTGGTGGGAGGGCACTTTGTAAATGATCTTAAGAGATTAAGTGCATCCTTTATGAAGAGAAATGGTGACACCTCTGCCTGCTTGCTGTGAGTTTGTTTATCTGACTCTTCTCCCCGTCCCCAAATGGGACATAACACAGAACTGCAATTATTTCTAAAATTCTAAATTGGCTTTTTTTTTTTCTCCAGGAAAATGGCCCTTGATTCAATTAATTCCTCTCCTGGAGAAGCAGTTAGATATCTGATTGGAAGAGGAATTGAGGGAGAGATGACTGCTCCCCTTGATTCTTTTTCTGTAATCCAATTAAACCAACATTTATGAAGTGCCCACCAGGGGCACAGCTTTGGGCCGGGAGCTGGAGAGCCCTGAGGTGGAAGCCCCCACTCCGTGCCCTCTAAGAGCTCACAATCTAACAAGGGGACTGAAGTAAATTAACAAACCAATAATAAAGAGCCCTGTACAAGACAGACTGAGCAGAGAGCTGAGGGAAGGCCAGCATAGGCAGAACAATCTGGGGAGAGAAAGTTTCAGGCAGAGAGAACGGCTTCCTCAGAGGCTCAGGGGAGTGATAGGAGACGGAATGTTCAGGAAAGAGTAGGTAGATGGTGTTGTATGCTATAACTCACACTGTCCCACACTTCACCATTTGCAAAGATTTTCATCAACCTACTATCACTTAATCTTTATGAAAACCTCATCCGCTGGAAACCCTAGCCTCATTATATAGATAAAGAAACTGAGACTCGAAGAAGTGAGTGGGGAAAACAGCAGCTGCCATTTGTTGAGCACTAAGCATAGGTCCTGTATTCTGTTTGCATATGGTATCTAATGTAATTCAATTCCTACAGGAACCTTACAAATTAGGCATTTTAGTCACCATTGTGCAGACGAGGAAACAGAGACTCAGAGAGGTGAGTCCCTAGCAGAACCCGGGATCTGACCCAGATCTTCTGGCTCTAAAGGCTGTGTTCCTTTCAAAACCCTGTGTTAGAAGGGCTGAGGCTGGGGAGGCAGGTCAAATCCGCATGATAAAGGACTTCTGACGCCACTGGGAGATTTAGACTTTGACCTGAAGCTGACAAAGAGCCTCTGTGGGTTTGTGAAAATGCATGAACCATGGTTGGAGGTGACTGAACTACAATGTCGCTTCCAGGCCAATGGCTTTCCGCTTCAAGGTCACATCTCAGGCATGAGTACCCTCCATAGCCCAGCACCGGGGCTTTTCCAGGTGGCTGTTGTCCCAGATCCCACTTCTCTTCTCCTTGACTTCTGCCTGTGTACTAGGTGATTTCAGTATTTGAGGGGATGACGCCTCTGCCAGGAGAGGTTCTCTGTTCCTGGATCCACTCCACTCCAAGTACTCCTTCCGTCCCTGGCCTCCTGACTCCCCTTCAGGATTATCGAACACCAGAGGCTCAGAATTCCTGACCACAAATTTATTTATCCTGCCTTTCCACCAGACCCTTCCTCTTTCTCCCTATTAGCCTCTAGTGGCTTTTATAAATAAAAATAACATAAAATAAAAGTAAAATAAATCCCCACTCTCAAGCAGTTTACATTTCAGCAGTAGAAGCAGACAACTCACCAGATAAGTCAAATATCAAATGTGTTAAATAGTGCCGTTTATTAGTGCTAACAAGAAAATATAAATCAGGGAAAGGGGATGTGAAATGTTGTGGAGGAGGAAGGTGGAAATTTTAGAGAGGATGGCCAGAGAAGACCTCTGTGAGAAAGCAACTTGAGTGAATACCGGAAGAGAGAGAGAAGGTGAGTCACCTGGGTACCAGGCAGGGGGGCAAATGCAGGGACACAGAGGGGCAGGTACTGGAGTTTCCAGAATAGCTGGTGGCTGGGACAGCCAGAGGAGAGAACAAAGGGGAGAGAGGAGAGGTCTGAGACACAAGGGAGGGCAGAGTCTTTTGCCCCTGTAGGCTCTCTTCTCACTGTAAGGCTTTGTCCTTTTTATTCTGACTTACTTTGATGAAAGCCATGGGAGGGTTGGAGTGGAAGAGTGACATGATCTGACTGACTTTTCAAAAGGGTCACGCTGGCCCCCGTGGAGAATAGACTACACAGGCAAGGTCAAGTTCAGAGCCTATGGCAATAATCCAAGGGCAAGAGAAGGGTGACTTAGCTTGGACGAGGGGCAGAGGAGGTGGTGAGTGATCAGATTCTGGACATAGTTTGAAAGTAGAGTTGAATGAATTTGCTGGTGGCCCAGAGAAAGAGAGGAGTCAAGGACGACAGCAAGAAATTTGGTCTGAGCGTCTGGAAAAATGGAGCTGCCCTTAACAGAGATAAGAACGGCTGCCGCAGGAGCTGCCTTGGGGGGTGGTCAGGAGCTCAGCTGGGGACATAGTAAGTGTAAGATGCTTATTAGTCACACAGGTTACCCCTGCTTCATTCCGTTACTTCTTCGGCTGCCTGGGCCAGAACACGCTGTTTTACCCAATCTACCATGCCCCCCAATATGCTGTTCCCTCTGCATAAAATGCCCTTCCCATCCCATTCATCCTCCAGCAGCCAGCTCAATGCCAAGTCCTCAGCAAGGTAGAGTACCCTCTCCAGCTGCCCCAGACAGTTAAATAGACAATCTCTGACAGTGCTTCATTCATTCTGAATAGCTCCTATCTCGCTGTTTCGTAAGTGTCTCTGTGTCTGGATCTCTCAGGGAGCCAGGCCTGATTTATGTCTGGCTGCTCGGCACAGTATAGAGGTTAAGAATAAGGGCTATGGACTTAAATCCAGATTGGAATCCCAGATGTGCTACTTAGTGGCTCTGGCGCTTAAGCAATTTGCTCAATTACTCTGAGCCTCAGTTTCCCCATTTGTAAAATGGGCATGCTAATAGTAGCTTTGTCCTAGGGTGTTTCTGAGGAGTAAGTAAATGAATACCTATAAAGTACTTGGTGCTGGGCTTGGCGTATATTAACCTTTAGTGAATGCTAATATAACGTAATCGTAATAATGCCTGTTCTTTAGGCAGCTTCTCTAGGGACCAGTGTGGAGGGTGGATGAAGGGTTAAGGAGATCAGTGAGGATGGGAGCTGAGCGATCATCCAGGTGAACATGGTGAGGCCAGAGACGAGGCAGGAGCCAGGCAGATGGCACAAGGGGCTGTTCATGATGTAGAATGAGCAGGACCTGGTGACATTGGTCACAGGTGGTTGAGAAAGGGAGGGATCTTAGACGATCTGGCCCTGAGCTCTTTCCAGGCCAGCTTTACCGTTTTAAACAGCTGTGCTTTCTCATTTGGGCAAAGCCATTCGGTGCTGCGATTTCCCCCACCGGTCTGCGGGAAGCCTGACCTTTCAGCAGTATTTACAGAATCGACCAGCTAATTTTAGGTACTAGCATCCGCAGGATAACAGGGTAAAAGGCATCCTTACTAGAGCTGTGCCAGTGATGAACTCCCCAAGATGGTGTCACTCACGAGTGAAGCAAGTGTTTATTGGGTGCCTACTTGGAGCCCAGCCTGGGCATCGATGATGTGGGTAAAAATAGCCTGTCGATGGTAAGTCAGCAGAGAAAAAGTGCCCTTGGAAAGGCAGTCGCCCTCAGGATTCTGGTCTAGGCTCACTTCACGCTGGACGTCAACTCCCAGCCTGCCCTCACTCCAGGACCCTGCCCTCCTCTGCTCTCACTTTAGGACCCCTCCAATACCTTTCTGTCCGCTACTGTCATGCAGGAGCTCCTTCCCTAAGGCTCTGCGAAGGCCCGGCTCCAGGTTTCGCAGAGGCCTTGTGGAGTAGGAGAGAGCACCCCTGGCATGGCGCTGCCTGCCAGGTCAAGGTGGAGTGCGTGTGAGAGATACTGGTGGTTAGGACTGGGAGCTGTCTCCTTCTTCCCTTGTGAAATGTCCCAACAATCTCCACTGGGAGGATTTATATAAGGGAGAGAGTACAAAGGACCTAGCATGGCACCTGCAACACGGTAGGCGCTTGGCAGGTGTTTGCTTTCTTCTTTCTTTTCCTAGCCAGCCTCACCCCCATTCTTTTTCACTACTCCACAGGCAGCCGCTCTCGGGTGGGCAGAGCAGGGAGACAAATTGTAGGCACCAGACAAATGCCATGAGGTGGGCTCAGCCTTGGCCGGGCCACACACTTGGCTCTGGGATGTGGGCCCTTTCAGTCCCCTCACTCGGGCTGTCATCACCCTGGCTGGCAGTGAGGAAGTGTGGGGTGCCCCATGCAGCCCCAGCCCCTCCTGCTCCGCACTGCACCAGGACACAGCCCAGAGACAGCCTAGTATTCAGCTCAGACCCTGCCATCCCTACCCAGTCTGCCTGCCGCCCTGGAGAAGGATTGACCTGGATAGCCGTGTGGGTCGTGGAGGCACCTCATTCTCCCCCAGCGCTAACTCCAGACCGAGTGCCTCTGTCTGGATACTTTTCTGGACACTGTCCAGCACTGCTGTGGGCAGCCTGTCGAGCTGCTCACAGTGTCATCCACAGCGCTGCTGGCTTCTGCACCAGAACAAGCTAGAACCAGCCTCCCGTCTCAGTCTGACACCCTCCCTTCTCTCCCTGACCATCCAAAGGCTCAATCACCTTAAAACAGTGGCGAAACAAGTGTCCTCGGTGCAGGCTCTAAACTCAAGGGAGTGAAGGACTGGTGGGCCAGTTTTCTGGGAACAGCTTTAAGTCATGGAAGGACCCCAGTAATGTATCTCTCCCTTGAGAGCAACAGGATGGAGTCCGTTCCAATATCATGGCTTTGGCATTTACTTTCCCTTTCTCACCCTGAAGGAGGTGGCTTTTAGTTTGAGCCCCGCCCACCTCAGGGCAGGATTCACCTGCAAAGATGGGGAGGAACCAGATTGCGGGCCTTCGATCTCAAGGCCAGGTTCGTAGGCTTTCCTCTGTGACAAGTGAAGATTTCTGAGGCAGGGCTTGAAAAGGCTGACCCAAGCCAGTGGGGTTTGCAGGAGGTCATTCTGCTAGCAGTGGGGCAAGCTGCTGGAGTTTTCACTGTTAACCACAAGGAAAGCCATCTGGGCATTTAAGAGCACTTTGTGGCTTATAATGAACTTCCATTTGAGCCTGTGAGAGACACAGTGAGGAATTAATTAGTTCATTCATTCATTCCATTAGAGATGTCATCCTTATTAGATGTCAGACAATATGCTGGGTTGGGAACTTAGTGTCATCACCACGTTTCCAGTGAGAAATCTGGGGCCCAAGAGGGAAAACGTCTCACCTATAGTCTCGTCACTGGAAAGCTGGGATGGGCTTGAACGCCTCATTCAGTTATCCCCGCGTGCGGTGCCCTGGGAGCTCACCACAGACCTGAATCTACCAGATTCCCCGCTGAGCAGGAGCCCACAGCCCCCTGCTCCTCTGGGCCACGGGGGTAGAGCAGCTTAAAGGAGACCCAGGGGACGAAACTGGTCATTCACAGCAAGAGAACTTGTCTGCCTGGCTCACCTTGCCCGGTTATATTCACTAGGGGTAAACACAGACAGTGGTTGTGGGCAGCTGGGGAAATAAAGCGGGAGCAGATTTCTAGACTCTTTCTTGTCAGCTTGTGTTACTGAATTGGGGAAGGGTTTCGGCTGCACAAAGATTTAGCTCCAAGATATAATAAAAACCACACTTAAAAATTCAGTGAACTTTGGAGCATCTGAAAGCTGAAAGAAAAGAGAACTTTCCCATAAAGTCATAGTAATCCCTGCTCAGAAGGCAGTTGCCATGGTTACCCCAAAGTCTCCGGGGCTGTTTTTCATTTTGGCAAGAGATAGTAAGTAGATGCTTGCCCAGAGCGAGATGGCTGACCAAAATGGACCACAGGATGTGCTGAGCTGTGGGACCTAAACACACTTGTGGCAGCTGGAGCCACTGCCCAAAGGACGGGCCAAACTGGAAGCTCAAAGTGGCCTTTCCTCTGCTCATCACTTGAGGGAGTGGGGGAAAACTGAGCCCCACATGCCAACCGTAATCATGCAGTGGCCACGATGGTGGCAGTCGCAACCGGCTCCACTTGATGGGCACTGGGCTGGCACTATGCCAGATGCTTTATATACGTTATTTCATTTGACCCTCGCAGCCGCCTTGTGAAGGAGGTGTTGTGAAGGTCATGTTACACACAAGGCAACTGAGGCTCAGGGAAGCTAAGGCACTTGTTGGACTTCACAGCAAACACTGGAACTGGAATTCCAACTCAGGGAACTGGGACCCAAAGGTCCAGGGGCTGGGTGTGGGCTCCATTTTCCAACTAAAGGAACTGAGAACTTGGAGGATAGTCTCTCCTGCTGCCTCATTGCTCCCCTGGTAGCACCCTACTCATGCACCTCTCTTAGAGATGCTCAGCATGATCCACTCGCTAGTGATGTCTCCTTCCCTTGCCTGGCCCCCCTGGGCATGCCAAGATGCCTTGCCAAATGCCCAGTGCTCCAAACCTGATGTTCCCAGCCAATGAGAGACCACCTGGGGAAGGTGTGATCTCCTTGATTGGCAGCTGTTAGTCTTTCCGTCTGATGGACCATGAGGTCTGCCTGTGGGGTCACGGCCAGGGTGGATGTGGATGGATGGGCACTCTGTCCGTTTGTGCTCACTGACTCCATTTCACTGGGCCTGGGCATTCTCCGCATGCTCCTGTGCAGGTGCCGTGCCTTTTCCAGTCTGTATCCTCTGCATCCTTGGCCCGTTGCACGTGAATGCTTTCCAGTTATCCATTTATTCAACAAATACATATCAAGTTCTTGATGGGTACCAGGTCCTATGCTGGCCCCGAAAACATTGAGACAAAATACCAGTCCCTGCCTTCAAGATGCTACAGTCTGAAAGGGAAACACACAGGAAATTACAAGGCCCTCATGGTTTCTTTTGTGATACAAGGAGTCAGAGGAAGCCACAGGGTCTCAGAGACCACGAACTAGCTTGACCCAGGAGGTAAGGAAGGATTTACAAAGAGTGTAGCATTTGCTCTGGGGAAAGAAATATGCAGAAAATAATTAACATCGCAAGCTTGAAGCTGCTATCTTCGGATGAGCTTGCTTGCAAGGTTTGTCCTTGGCTGGACTCAGGGAACTTGGTTTTTGAAATATTCCCTAGCTGATAAAGCGTTTTGTTGGGACATTTGCTTTCCTTTGGGGAGCCTAAAATTTTGATAGTTTCTGGGAAAAGAATACCCATGTGATCAGCCCACAATAAACACCCTAAACTCCAAGTCTCAGACAGCCTTCCTGGGCAGAAACATTACATGTGTGGCTGGATTTTCACTGCTGGACAAAGGAGAACCCCCATTGTGGCTTCTCATAGGAGGGCGAACATAGGAAGCCTGTGCGTACATTTCTCCAGGCTCCGCCTGATGTCTTTGTTGTTGTTCTCACGCATCTTTTCACTGTAACAAACTATAACCATGAGGACAGCATATGCTGAATCCCATGATGTCTTCTGGTGAATCAGTGAGCACGTAGGTGATCTTGGGGGCCCCTGAAAGAGGAAAGATGAGTGAAATTTTAATGGGGAGAGTAGGAATAGAGGGCATTCCAGGTATAGGGAATAGCATATGCAAATTCACAGAAGCATGAATAGGTCTGGCTTGGGCAAGGGACAGTGTGGTCTGCGGAAAATCAGAGAGAGACAGTGATGAATCCGCCAAAGTTCAGAGGAAACAAGCTAATCATGGGGAAGGAAGCAGAGGCCGGGAGGCTATGGAGGAGGCAACTACAGTGATGTAGGCATTACCTATGGGACCCAGGCGGCGCTTACGACTCCTCGCCAGACCTCCCTCTCCCTTTCCACCCTTCCTATTGTCCAAGAACTACGTACACTTACCCAGTCTGTTCTGATGGGGCCAGCTGTGCATTCTACTACTATCTTCCCAGGTCCCCCTCTCTGGGTGCCCCATGATGGTCTACATGGGCTAGCTCAGTGGTACTCAGCCAGGGGCAATTTTGCTCCCTACCCTCCACAAAGGGACATTTGGCAATATCTGGAGTCATTTTGAATGTCATAACTGGGGGTGGGGTTGGTGCAAGCCAGAGAAGCTGCACAACATCCTACAATGCATAGGGCAGTGGGACACCTAAGCTGAGAAAACCTTCCGTAGAATTAGCACTGTCCAATTGAACGTTTTTGCAGTGATGGAAACATTATATAATTCTACACAGTCTAATGTAATCACCAACTCGTGTGAGGCAATTGAACCCTGCAAATGTGGCTAGTTGTGGCTGAGGAACTAGTTTGAATTTTCTTTCATTTTAATTAATTTAATTTTAATCTTAAATAGTCATGTGTGGCTAATGGCTACTCTCCTGAACAGAACAAATCTACTTTCTAAGCGGACTGTAGCGATTCTTCTTTAGTTCCCGAGGATAATCTCCTTAGTTTTTATACTTTCCAGCTCCAGGATCGTCTGCAGAGCACATGCTCTGTGGCTTAGAAAGAAAGGCTTCAGGCATTTTCTGGGCCAGACAAACCCATGGCCCAGGCTCTGAGGTTGAGCCCAGCTCTCTACCTTCCCTCAAGGTGACTTCTCTGGGGCTTTGGGGTCCTTTTCTGCCAGTAGAGTCAATCAGGACTATCTCAAGTTGTATCATTGAACCTCAGGTATGAGAAAGAAGTTGGGCTCTTGAAACTTTTTTTCCCAAGAGGCCCCTAATTTGCCTACTTCCCTTCCAGTCACCAGCTCTGGACTATTGAAAGGTATAGCCTTGGTCAAATCTCCAAAAGAGTCCCTTTGTTCCTTTCTCCTAGGATGACGAGCACCTATTACAATTTGTTCCATTACTAAGGGGCCCCCTTCAGGGATTCTTCTCAGGAAGGAGAAAATCTGCACCAAGTTGACTTAATATTCCTTCACAGATGGAGAAGTTGACATATCCAAACAGCAGCTTTAAAAAAAAAATCCTGCCTAACCAGGCGCAACCCCTAGACCAGGCAGAGCTGATGAGGCCTGGATGTAAACCACAGTGGTGGCCAAGGAACAGATGCACATAATAGGTATTTATAAGTGACAGTGAAATGAATAAAAGAAGAAAAACCCTCCTCACAAGCATCATGAAGTTTATAGTATTATTTCCATTTTAGAAATGAAGAAAATGAAGCTCAGAGAGGTTAAGTGACTTGCCCAAAGTAACACAGCAACTACATTATAGAACCAAGATTTGAACCCAAACCCAAACTGTCAGGCTGCAAACCCCATGTTCTTAACAACTGAGGCACCTATCGGAAGGTGTGTGCACTGGACAGGCAAGGATGGCAGAGACCTCCTTAGGTCACTTGTCCAAGGAAGGCTCCCCAATTTTTCTGGAGGCCTGGATATGCTGGGGGGTGGGAGCAAAGCATGCCCCAAATATCCAAGAAGGGCAGGAACAGAGGTCCTCTACCAATTCTGCATGGTGAGGTATCCATGCCTCTAATTGGCTTCAGGGATAAAGCTCTGGTTGAGCGTGGGGCCAGGCTATTTACTACACAGTGGGAAACAGCCATTTCTATTTGCATGATCAAAATCCAGTCTGGTGCTCTGGGAGACTGTGGCTGGGGGCTGAGGTGACTTGGTGAGCTGGCACGGACAGCCATTGGGCTGGGGTGGCCAGAGAACTGCTCAGCTTTGAAGTGTTTGCTGAGCCTCCTAATTAAAGGACAGGCCCATAAGGAAGCAAGTCGAGTGATGGTTAGGAATTGGAATCTGGACTGCTGCAAATATCCATGTTGAAAAATTAATCCCCTTTCTGGCTGTAAGACGATGTACTTTGGTATTTTCTTAGATGAGGGTGGCTTTACCATTATAATCCAATTGAGCTCTCCAGACTAAAAATGCATGTCCTGGAGCAAGGATGGCAAATATGTGGCAAACGTCTGCCAGCTATATTATCCCATACCCATGACAGACATCACTAATCAATCAAAGCACCATTTCCCATGGAGGCGAAACAAAGCTTTAGAATTGAGAGGCAGTCGAGGCAGCCACTACCAACTGAATCAAATTGAAACAAAATAAAATCTATGTGCCATTCTTACATTTTATGTCAAGTGTGCTCTACAAACCTCTTAGGTATGGCTCACAAGACAGGTAGATCTAATTTAAAGTAAGTTCGATAGACAAAAGTCATTGTTTCAAAAACCACTGTGATGCTAAGGTGGGCTAACACAAGAGTGGAGGAACCCACAGCCAGGGAACCAGAGAGACTCCGGTCAGTCTGTCCTTCCAGCTCTGTCTTGTGCTGTCTCTTAGCTTAACCAAGTGATCAATCAAGCCTCTACCTCTTCAGCTCTGGTGATGGGGAACTCACTACCTGATAAGGCAGCCTACACTTTTTTTTTTTTTTTTCTCAGCTCTTAACAGTGTAGGTTATGGAATCAGCCAGTCCTGAGTTTGCCTTGTGGCTTATCCTATTATAACACTGTGATTTTGAGCAAGCCACCTCATCGCTTATGTATAAAGCATGGCAAAAATCATGCCTGCCTCAGGAAGGTGTGAAATGTAATTGAATGTATGTGAAACAACTTGCAGAATGCCTTGTACATGGTTGGTGCACAAAGCATGTAGCTTCTTTTCATTTTAAAATCGTGTCAAGAATCTACCTTACTGAAGCTTCCTGTGCTGATTCCTTGGGGATCTCAGAATATGTCTGCTTCCTCCTCCCCGTGACAGCCTGGCAGATGTTTAAAGACATTTGCAGACAGAGTGTCACATCTCCAGTTCCTTCAACATTTACAGAAATTTTCTATTTAATGATCACCTCTTCTGGACTTGCTCTTTGCATATGGACTTAGCTTGTAAGTTAGCTCTGACCACCTCTGGGCAGGCAGAACTCTCTCACCTCCTTCATTCTGCACCTTGGACACCGATTTACTCATTCACTTAGTCGTATATTTGTCCACTTAGCTGATACTTCACTGAGTCCCTACTTGGTATCAGGCACTTGAATAGGAAGAAAACATTACAACGATGAACACAATAGATATGACCTCCATCCTTCATTGATTAATGCATTGCTTTGTTAATTCATTGAGTCAACAAATATTTATGTAAATCACCCTGTTAGAAGTTGTAGACGCAGCAGAAAACAAGACGGATGTGGTTCCTACCTTTTATTCGTTCAATCATTTAATGAGTATTTATTAATTTTTGAGCATCTAATATGTACGAGCCAGACACGAAGTCCCACCAGCAGGGAGGCATTACTGAGATAAGTGCTGTGGAGCTATGCAGGTACTGCAGCAGGCTGTGATGGGGACCTACCTTGGTCTTTTATCTATTGCTTTTTCTTGTGGCAAAATATATGTGACATAAAATTTGCCATTTTAACCATTTTTAAGTATACAATTTAGTGACATTAATTACATTCACAATATAGTGCAACCATCACAAATATCTATTTCCAAAACTTTTTTATCTTCCCAAGTTGAAACTCTGTACCCATTAAGTAATAACTTTTCCTCCCTTCCAGCCCCTGGTAATCTGCAATCTAATTTCTGTCTCTATGTATTTGCCTATTCTAGGCAACTTATATAAGTGGAATCATACAAAATTCTTTTGTGTCTGGCTTATTTCACCAAGCGTAATGTTTTCAAGGTTCATCCATGTTGTAGCATGTGTCAGCACTTCATTCTTTTTTATGGTTGAGTAATATTCCATTGCATGGACATGCCACATTCTATTTATCCATTCGTCTGTTAATGGACTGTAGAGTTGTTTCCATCTTTTGACTGTTGTGAATAATACTGCTGTGATCATACAAGTAATCTGAGTCCCTGTTTTCAAATCTTTTGGATATACATCCTCTTTTATTTTATTTTTAAAATTTAGGTGTATAGCATTGGATTGTGCACGATCCTTGTTTCATTTTCTGGACTGAATCGTGTCCCCCCCAAATCCATATGTTAAAGTCCTAACTCCCAGTGTGACTACATTTGGAGATAGGGCCTTTAAGGAAATAATTAAGGTCAAATGAGGTCATAAGGGTAGAACCCTCCTCCATTCAGATTGGTGTCCCTATATGAAGAGGGAGAGACACCAGGGGTGCATTCACACAGAGGCAAGGCTATGTGAGGACACAGAGAGATGACTGTTTACAAGCCAGTAAGAGAGCTCTCCCCGGAAACCAACCCTTTCGGCACCTTGATCCTGGACTTCCAGCCTCCAGAACTGTGAGAAAATAAATTTCTGTTGTTTAAGCCTCCCAGTCTGTAGTATTCTGTTTTGGCAGCTCAAGCAGACTGATATAGTTCATAATACACTTTCATCTTTGGTCCACATATCACCCAATTTAATTAATTAACTGATTAATTAATTATCAATTATTTGGTTACCCTGGGTTATACTTGTAGTTCTCTCTATATTACTGACTCTAACCCTTGTTTATGTTATATCATCTTCCAGCTGGAACTTCCCTTATTGGGTATTGTATGAAGTATAGACCCCAAGATGTGTTTCTTCTTATATAGATATCCAATTTAATCAGCACCATTTATTGAAAAAAACAAGACACACCAAAACTCTTCCTTGTGTTCTTGTCTTAACATATAAGTCTATTGTCTATTTGTATATGAGTCTCTTTCTGGACTCCATCCGTTTTGTTTTGTTTTGTCTTTATTTATTTATTTTGTCTTGTCATCCTTACACAAGTTCCATAACTGACTTGTTACACTAGCATTAAAATAAGTCTTGGTATTTGGTAGGACAAGTCAGTTCTCTTGGCTCTTCTTTATTAGAAGCGTCCTGGCTACACTAGGCACATCAGTCCTACATACAAATTTAGAAACATTTTGGAAAGTGCCATTAAAAAGTTATCACTTTGGAATCTTGATTTGAATTTTATTGCATCTGGACATCTTTATGATATTATGACTTCTCACCCATGACTTTGTATGTTTCTAACCATATCTTTAAAAGATTATTAAGATGTATCCAGGTAAAATAGCGAAGGAGGAGCAGGAGAACAAACCAGCAGAGAGAACTACATGTGTAAAGGCACTGGGGCATGACAGGGCAGGACGTGTTGGAGGCACAGAAAGATGGTCTATATAACTGGAGCATAGGATGAGGAATGAGGGAGACATGAGGTTGGAGATGAAGACAGGGCTGTAGGGAGCTGAAGGAGTCTAAGAAGGTAATCGATATGACCAGACTTTCATTATATCAGGACCATTCTGACTCTTAGGATGGACTTGGGGAGGAGAAAGAATAGAGAAGCAAGGAAACAAGTAGAGAAACTATTCCTGTTGCTTAGGAGAGAGAAGGCTTGGACGAATGTGTCAGCAGTAGTGACAGAGAGAAGTGGACAGAATTGAAGTGTATTTAGAAAGAAAAGTTTGCATCAATAAGACTTAGTGACTCTGCATGTGAATAGTGAAGGACAGGTAGGACAAAAGAACAATGCCCTAGTTTTGGGCATTGGGTGACTGGATGAACAGAGTTGCTATGTGATAGAAGGGAACCCCTTTTCCCCACTTCTCGTTTCTAGAAGAAGGGATTTTCTCTGAGCACAGGTGGTCTTTCTCTGTTTTTTCACTCACTGACTCATCTAAACTTGAGAAGCATGACTATGCAATATGTTCAGCTTTGTCCTTCCTTTTGGGGTCAAATCTAACTTCAAAAGGCAAAAGTTCTTGTCTGATTAGAATGGCCAAATTTAGAACCCATACAACACCAAATATGGGTGGGGTTGTGAAGTAACAAGAGCTCTCATTGCTGGTGGGATGCAAAATGGTGCAGCCACTTTGGAAGACAGTTTGGCGGTTTCTTACAAAACTAAACATACTCTTGCCATACAATCCAGCCATCATGCTCCTTGGTGTTTACCCAAAAGAGTTAAAAACTTATGTCTACACAAAAACCTGCACCCAGATTTGTTTATAGAAGCTTGATTCATAATTGCCAAAACTTGAAAACTACCAATGCCTCTAGTGCGTGAATGGAGAAGTAAATTGTGGTACGTCCAAATACTGGAATATTATTCAGCACTAAAAAGAAATGAGCAATCAAGCCATGAAAAGATATTGAAGAACCTTAAATGCATATCATTAAGTGAAAGAGGCCAATCTGAAAAGGCTACAAACTGTATGATTCCAACTATATGACATTCCATAAAAGGCAAAACTAAGGAGACACTGTGTTTCCCCCAAAATAAGACCTTGCCAGACAATCAGTTTTAATGTGTCTTTTGGAGCAAAAGTTAATATAATATAAATTATATTATAATATAATATTATTTTATATTATATATATTTTATATTATTATATATTTTATATTAATATAATTTATATTATATTATATTATACCTGGTCTTATAGTAAAATAAGACCAGGTATTATATTACATTAGATATTAGATTATATAGGACCAGGTCTTATATTATAGCTGATTGTCCGGCTAGGTCTTATTTTTGGGGAAACACGGCAGTAAAAAGATCAGAGGTTGCCAGAGGTTGGGGAGGGAGGGCTTCCTGGGTAGAGCACGGTGAAATTATTCTGTATGATACTGTAATGGTGGACACGTGTCATTATCCATTTGTCCAAACCTATGGAGTGTACAATACCAAGAGCGAACCCTAAGGTAAACTATGGACTCTGGGTGACGACGTGTCAATGTAGGTTCATCACTTGTAACAAACGCTCCACTCTGATGGGGGATTTTACTCATGGGGAGATTATGCAGGTGGCCAGGGCAGGGAGTGTGTGAGGATTCTGTAGCTTCTGCTCAGTGTTGCTGTGAACCTAAAACTGCTCTAAAAAATAAAGTCTGTTTGTTAAAAAGGTTCTCTGCTCCTCCAAGACATAAATGTCACTTGGGTAGAGCCCTCCATGTGGGAAGCCTGCTCCGGTCTCATACTACCTGAGACTGGGCGGATACATCTGCCTGTTTACTACTAGCAAGTCACTGGCCTAACAGGCCGAAAGCCACATTTTCCACCTGCTCTCTAGCAATAATAAACCTGGTAGTTTGGCCTCTACGGTATCTTTATTTTTTATTGTATTTCACAACTTGTTTAAAACCCAGGAGGAGTACCGTTTCTCAGGGGTTTCCTCAAAGATCCTTGGTATTTGGTGCATTGGGCAATATTAAAAAAAAAAAAAAAAAAAAAAAAGACAGAATTCAGGAAGCCAAGTGCATACATAGAATGGGTTTTGGGCAGCCAGAGCCTGTGGCTATGACCTGGGCTTCTGTGTATGTGCAGGACATTTTGATCTTGGTGGTTTCTAGAAGCTTGGATTAGGCTGAAAGGTGGTACTTTTTGTTTGTTTGTTTGTTTGCAGTTGTGTGGTTGTCTGTTAACAGTTCTGATGTGGGCAGGAAGGAAGTACCCTAAGCCATGTCAGATATGGACTTTGGTGGGTGAATATTGATGCATGTAACCAAAATGGGGTCCTCTGACACCCTCTAAATAAAATTCCCCACCTGGGTTTTGAACAAGTTGAACAAACAAAGAATAGAAATGGAGGCCCACAAATCTGTCACCACTGCATTAAGCCAGGCTGATGAACATAACCCTGCATCTGTTGGATGGACCAAGGCAAGTTACCTCCCTGTGGGGACAGAGTAGCACAGTCCCACTCCCTATGGCCAGCTCACTCCCAAGACAATGAAGGGACAAAGAGAGACCAGGAGGGAGTTTTGGAAAAGGTTTCCCCATGGAAACCAGGCTACGGGAGAAGGCATTCCCTTCTGATGCCGTTTTCTGAGATGGGGACCCTGAAGGAGGAGCATTAAGCTGGACTGATTGAGGGAGCCTACATACAGCACTTTGTGACAGCTGTAAATTCAACAATTGGTATGTTGGGTTTGCTTAGCCTGGGGAATCCTGACCAGACACACCCTTTTCTCTCCTTCACATCCTCACCTGGCGCGGGTCAGTGGGTGCCAGTTTTAGAAACACATACTGACACCCCCTTACCACAATGGTGCACTGAGCTCACAGGGTCACCGGCCGTGGAGCTGGTTCTCTGTTATTTACTTTGATATTAGGACCCAAGTAAATAATTCAGCAGCATTTCTGCTCCTCCAGCATGTTCGACTCTGGCAATTAGCTAAGGTTCTGCTGGGATTGCCTTGTTTCCAATGTTCCTTGACCTCTGACCCCCATGAATTTAATTCTACTCCTTTAATAATTTCTGGGAGTGGAGATTTTGTTGAGTGAGCAGGTTCCCTCCTGCAGAAATCAACTTAAATCCTGAAGCTGCACACGGCATATTCAGGAAGGCTGAGCTCTGATTTGTCTAGGGTACAAGCAGGACAGGTGGTGCAGGCTGGGGAACTGGTGGAAGCCCTGAGTGTGCAGGGATTGGGGGTGGGCTCTCCGGCACCCTTCAGATGAGTTGCCTTCTGGAAAGCGTTTGGTGCTGGGACAGGCTCCTGCACTGGATTCCTGCAGGGAATAGAATAGCTGTGAGATTACATGATGTGGCAGGTTGGAAATGCAAGCCCCTCCTCCACTATTCATGCCTGCCTTTATTCAACAATTTGTGTTCCAGGCACTGGACTGGGTACTGGAGGAGGAGACAAAAACGAGAAATGTGCTGTCCTTTAGGGGTCTTTTTATGGCCCGTCAGGGAAAGATAGGCAGGTGTGGTAGACAGGTGTGGCGGGATTAAGGCAATCTGGGTGTAAGGTCATCCCATAAATTGGGCTCTGGTGATAAACACCTGACCCTAGAGGAGCCAATCAGGCCTCTGTCTGTAAGACTTTGAAACTGCATCAGAAACTGCCCAACCTTTCAGTGGCTAGAACCATCAGGAAAAGTTACATGGCTATGAGTTAATACTTTCTGCCTTGTGGCTAAGTTGAGGAAGACGCTGGTCTGCAGAGAGATGTAGATGGATGGATGGATGGATGGATGGATGGATGGATGGATGGATGGATGGAGATAGATAGATGGATAGATAGATAGATGATAGATACTGAGAGACAGGGACAGAGATATAGAGAGACAGAAAGAGGGAAAGAGAGAGGCATGAGGCCAATACTCAGATAAAAGCAGAAATAAAAGGGGGACAGTATGTACTCCCTGTGTTTCCAGAGGCTTTCCAAATTTATATTCCAGGGCTTACTGAGACCCAGCTACATTCTTGCCCTTGCGGTTCTGTGAGACACTCCCATATTCTTAGAACCAGCCCCTCTTTTTGCCTAATCTCGTTTGAGTGAGTTCCTGACGCTTGGAAACAAAAGTGTTCACCAACTATTATGACTGACAGTTACGATCTTGTCCTACAGACAAGAGAGGAGGCCGCAGGAGCTCAGACGAGGGGCCATCTCACTTTAGGGAGAGTCAGACCCACTAGGGAATTCTTTGTAAGAGGTTCAATATTAAATCACAGTCACAAAGGAATAATAACAGTGATGAACATCATTAAAAGTCACTTATGCCAGATACTCTTCTCCGTGCTCTGTGGTTGTCTCTAAATAAGTCATGGCAGCAACCTAGGAAGTAGGGATGATGATTACGCTTTTCAGATGGGAAAACTAAGGCTTGGAGAGGTTAAGTTGCTTGCTCAAGGTCATGTAACTTGGAGCTGGGATTTGCACCCTGACCCCTGGCCTTGTTCAGCCTGGGCTGTAGTGCTTCTGTTGCCACTGACCCCTCCCCAAGGTTTGTCACATGGACAAGCAACAGCCAGGGCGGTCTGAAGGCTGATGCCATGTGCAGAGGAAACATCGCGTACGAGGAAAAGTAGAGAGGCGAAGGAGAGTATGGTGATTGGCTACATAATTTGCAGGGCCTCTTGGGAAAATGAGAAGGTGGGGGCCTTTTGTTCAGAAGATATAAAGATTTTCAAGGCAGCAACGGCCAAGCATTAAACCAGGAGCAGGCCCTTCTGGATGCTGGGCCCTGTGTGCCTGCACAGGTCGCTTGCCCATGAAAATGGCCTGGAATTTGGGCAACCACCACCATTTCCTGCCTGGGGTTCAAGAGGGAGCAGAGAGGATACAGTGGGCCCAGATGAGGGCAGGGTGAGCCTTTTGTGCAAGACTAGAGGGTTTGCCTTTAATTCTGTAAGTACTGGGGAACCAGTGAAAGATTTTGGGAAGCCAGTGAGTCCATCAAAGTTTGTGCTTTACATATAACGATTGCTATAAGTGCTACAAAGAAGTGCTACACTTCTACAGGTAATTCCGACAGAGGTTTTCCTAATACAGCCTGCTTGGGACCTCTTGACTTCTTGAGACGGTCTGGCCAAGAAAGTTCAGAGGCCGAGGTGGGAAAATATTCAGTTAGGGGGTGTTGAACCTATTAAGACAGTATTTTTTTAAGTCTCAGCTAGAGGAAAACATTTAAATAGAAGTCATTAGTGAGCATATTTCTGAAGCCAGTCGTGCCTAATAAGTCAAAATTGCTTTCCCTAAAAATGAAACCTATTGAAGGTTTTCAACCCCCCTTTCTGAAGTGCTCAATTAGGGTGAAAAAAAAATCCATAGCTCTTTCTGGATTGAACTGGCTGAAAGGCGGGAGTGCTTTCTGGTTAGGCATTGTCCAACCACAGTGATACAAATCAGCCCCTTGAGATAATTTATGTCTCAGAGAGGAGTTTCGGAAATGGGTCCGCTTGGAGCTAAAAGCATCATAAATAAACTGGGTTGGGCGCCTGTATAGGCTGCAGTGGGGAGTCACATACTGGGTTCCCAGCATCCCTGCCCCAGGCATGGGGCCTGCTCCCACCTGGGCCCCACCCCAGCCAGTCTATACCCATCATCCTACTAGGAGACTGAGCCTCAGGGAAGGGCAGGGACCTGTCCACTGTCCCACAAAAGGGCAGTGGCACAGCCAGTACCAGGGCCCTGCCTCCTGACTGCTCAGTGCACTCATTAATCTCTCATGGGTGCTGGGACTGCTCTCTGCCTGAGGGCCAGGAGACGACAGTATGGAGGAGGGACGGACCAGTACAGAAGACCCAGAGACACTGTGGTAAGAACGAAGTGCCAGTGTCGTGATTAAAACAGACACAACAAAAGAGCATGTGTGTGTTTTCAGCGTGCCCAGGTACATGCGTGTATGAATGTATGTACTCACACATATGTGTATGTGTGTGCTCATGTATTGTAGTGTGTATATGTGTTCGCATGTATATGTGTACATTGTGCATGGGTGTGGGCTCACATGTGTGTGCATGCACTCATGTACGTGTGCGTCTGTGTTGGGATTGGGGTGCCTAACCCAGCCTGGTGGAGTCAGACAATTTAATCCAGGGACTGAGGGTCACGTTTTGGACAAGTATAGCAAAACTTGGCGAGTTTTGTTAGATCAGGCCTGGACTGGTTAAGAAGTTAGAACCTCCTTAGAAGGATCATAGAGAGGGTGTGACTTGGGCTGAATTTGGGAGACTGTTAATGCCTCCATATAAGGTGAGCTTCTTTTTCTCCAATTTTTTCCTCAGAAAAGAGTCCTTCCAAAGCCTGTCATGTAACAAACAGGATGCTGTCTAGATTGTTTCGAAGAGCAGGACTGTTTGGTTGATGACAGGGTGGCCTGAAACTCCGCAATCTGTCAGTAAAAATAAAAGGAGACAAAGAAATCGAATGCAAATAGAATAATAAGTTATTCCGGGGAGACTGGCACCAGAATTGTTGGGCGTTGTTATAAGCAAACCTTTACAAGGTTGTCTTTAAAAAGCACAGAAGAAGATTATTTCTTTTGAGGAGATGGTCCTAATGATGGGTAAAGAGGTGCCTGTGTCTGGGGCTGAGAGGAGCCAGATCTGTCTTTATAAAGGATGGTTCTGGGAGGCAGGTTGTGGCTATGGCTGGACACAGGGGTCCCGGAGCCTGATCTGGGAGGAAAGAGGCTGAGGGAGGGTAGGGGTGGCACAGGCCCCCGGAGGTGGAGGTGGACGTGTGACTTGGGACGAGGCCTCAGCATGTCTCAGGTGGCTTCTATAGGGGCAAGAGCATCTCTGAAGAGCCACAGTCACTAGCAGCCAGCTCCATCTGCCTGGAAATCGAGGTGACAGAGACTTAGTGACTCCGGGAACTTGCTGTCACTTCCCATTTTCCTGCTCCAGGGAGCTTGGTGGGAACTGGGTGGAGGCTGCTCAGACTGCCTGACACACAGCTGAGCCCTGTCATCCCTCAGGGGGTGGGGCCAGGAGGGGCCCTGGGCCCACAAGCCAGGCCTTTGCTTGCTGGGGTGGTGCTGAAACTGCTCACTCACCTGGGGACTCTCAAGGGGGTAGGTGGCTCCAGCTCTTTGTCTTAAACTCAGCCCAAGATTCTGAGGGTCAAACTCATACATATAGAAACAAAAAGATCCCTCAGTACTTGCCCCAAGACTGGTTGCCATGGTAACAGGCAGGCCTGGAACTGGTGGTCAGGACCATGTCAGTGTTTCCCCCATTGGTGAAAAAGTTTTGGTAGCTGTCCAGGATGAAGGCCCCATTTCTCAGGTTTTCCCAACACAGTGCTGCACTTGTGTCCCTACCTGCTTGCCAACCCCAGAGAATTTCTCACCTTTCCTGAGCATTCCAAGCGTGTTTGCTGCCTCAGTCTCGACCAACTTGCACTGTCGCCTCCTGGTTCTAGAATAATGTTCTCCTCCATGCACCTACTCCATCAACCCATTTCTTCTTTGAAGCATCCTCCTCAGTCTCTACTCCTTTTCCTCCAAAACGTATTCCTTGCTCTTCTGAGCTGCCCAAGCTGGTGAAAGCTGGGTCTGAAGGACCTATCTAAATTACACAGACACCCTCCTTATTCCCAGGTCCCCACCAGCTCCCAGCCCTCACCCACTGTCCTCCAGTTCTCCATCGTCCCAGACACCAGGTGTGTGCCCCTGCCTGACACACAATCCTGGGTGGTGGGGGACAAAGCAAGAGGGGGCTTGAACACCATTCATTGCACACATCTTTCCAGAGCCCCACTCAATGGTTGTGGAGAAGCAGTGTTCATGAACTTGAGCATGGCCCCTGCCTGTGGGTTTCAGAGTCTAGTGTCTGAGGCAGACATTCACCCACCTGGTACCCAAATGAAAATATAAGTACAAATTGTGATCACGTATCTGAAGGAAAAGAAAGAAAGAAAGTCGTGCATGTAAAATGTGAGGCGCAGGCCTGGGGACCCCTTGGGCCCCGTCTCCTGTCATTCTCATTACCTCCGTTTTTCTGATGAGGAAACTGAGGCTGTGACAGGTGAAGGACACATGGTCACATCGTTAGTGGGTGGCAGTCACTCTCCTCTGGGAGCTGCCAGAGACTGGTGAGTTTCTGGATTCACTGCATCTCTGCTGTTTCTTAGCACTCCCTTCACTATGTTCCCCGTGGGACACACACACAAAAAAAGGAAGCAGAAGACACCAGAAGAACCATGGAGGAAAACTTTGTTTATCCAAGTAACTTTGCCCTCCTCCACCGGTATGTATATCCTGTTATAGAGTAGTTTCCTCCTGGGCACCCTTACATGCCCACATGTCGGCATCTGGCACTGGGGTGTAGGCAGGTCATGTGTGGGAATTTCTTTCTTCCAAAGCTCTTTTCTTTCCCCAGAGGACCCCTTGATCCATTTCAAGGACCTCTCAGAGAGTAGCAGCTCTCCCTCACTCCTTACTGCCTCCCTCCTTGCGACCCCCCTGCCTTCCTCTCCAGCCCAATCGCCTGGGCTCTGGCAGTGACACTGGCTATGTCCCCTGTCAGTAATGACTCAGGAGCATCCTTTCCATGAAATTCCTTCATAATCTGAGGTGGGAGACAAGCACGTGTGTGTTGGCCGTGAGATGCTTGTACAGGGGAAGGAGGCCAGAAGCTGCCTTGGACAGAGGAGTGGCAGCTTTCGCCGTGTGTTCTATGGGTGGGATGGACAGGTGGGTGGACATGGGTGACCAGGTGAGAGCCCATGAGGATGGGGCCCTTTGAAGTCAAACAGACCCGAGCTTCAGCCCAGCTTTGACACTTTCTAGTTGTATGATGTTTGCTTAGTCACTTAACTTCTGTGAGCTTCAATTTGCTCATCTGTGAAATGGACCTAAAACAGTACATATTACATAGGATTGTGAGGAGGATTACAGAAAGCCACACATGTAAAGTTCGTAGCATAGGAGCCACCAAGCCATGGATCCTTCCTAAGTAAGACCCCTGTCTCCTGCCATGCTCAGCTGGGGCAGGGGGACAGAGGGGTGGTGAGGTAAATATTTTGGAGGCAGTTAAGCTCTGAACGGTTCTATACCACACCCACACCTATTAACACACATGTACACACATGCGTACACCCAACACACAAACAAAAAACACCTTTTTCCTCCTACTTTGGCCTCTGTGTTTTCCCATCCTGACTTTTTTTTATCCCAAGCATAAGACTGTGGGAACACTGATGGGGTTGGGAGATTAAATTCAGATGTAGAATCTGGGAAGATTTGGGGGAGGAAGTAGGCTTTGTCCCTAGCTCTGAAAGATGGAAGTCTTTGGTAACAGATAGTGAGGAGAGAGGTGTGCCAGGCAGAGGGAAGAGAGTGGCAAACTCCAGAGATGGGAGGACATGGGCTGATTGGGGGAAATAGCAAACGACATGGGAAAGTCAGAAGAGGGAACTCAGGAGGATGGGCCAGGCAGTGAAGGGCCTTGGACACTGGCTCCTGAGTTTGAGCTCACTCTGAAGGCAGTAGGAACATCAAATGTGTAAAGATGCTGTCAGATGGGTCAGATAGGCAGGGCTGCCAGGTGAGTCTGGACAGACAAAGGTGATCAGGATGGAACAAAGGAGAGCCATTCAAACAGGATTTAGGAATGTGGACTAGGTGAAGGTCAGCAGTGAGATGGGGTGGGGTGGGGCGAGACAGAGAGGGAAATCCTGAGCTGATAAGCGGATTTTTAGTTCAAGTCCCAAGGGAGGGAAACCAGGGGTAGAAGAAACTCAGGAGATGGTATCAGGTGGGGAACGAGTGGTGTTCAGTGGCTGGCGGGTCCTCTCTGGGGAGGTGTCGGGCAGAGCTCTGGGGCTGAGGGTGGACACTACAGCAGAGCAGGGTCTAGAGGAGAATGCGCAGAGAAGAGGCCTGAAGACAGAACTTTTGGGAGCATCTTTGTTTAAGGGGTGAGCAGGAGAAGAGAAGCCTGTGGAGGAGAGTGAGAATGAGACAGACAGGCAAAGAGGCAGAGAGGCAAAGATATTACAGCCTCGAGGGTTGTGCAGAAGGGCGGGTACATTCAGAGGGTGGGAGGGTGGGAATGGAAAAGTAACCATGACTTGGCAATCAGGAGGGTGTTGCTGACGTTTGGGGGAGTTCTTTCAGGTGAGTGAGGGCCAGACTGCAAGGGACCAGTGAGGTTGGTGGAGGAAATGGAGGCAATGAGAGCAGTTCGAGGTGAGGCTGGAGGGGGTGGTGGATGGTTACCTGGGCAAGGTGGGGTGGGTGAGGGCTTTCACGTAAAGGAGGTTTGAGGACGTGAGGCCATTCGAGGACGGGGTGATTGAGGCAGAAGCGTTGGGCAGAGGAAATGATGGGTGAGTTGGGTGACGGGAAGGGAGCAGGGTCTGGAGAGCAGGGGGGATTCTTCTTGGATAGAGGAGGACACAGGAGAGCTGAGGACACAGACACGTTCTGACATGAGGGCAGAGGGAAGCTGTGGGCACCTTGGCATTTTCCATAAAGTTGGAGACTTGCAGGTGAAGCTTTCTCTTAGACATGGGAGAGGGAAGAGCAGGGAAAAGCTTAGAGGGAGGGTGCAGGAAAGCACTTGGCCTGTGGATGGACCAATATGTGAATGCACTCTGAGAGGTATCACGATAGAGCGTGATCAGGTTTGGATGACAATTAGGGGCATCAGGAAAACTCTGCTCAGGGTAGATTCCAGATGCTCAGCTGAGGAACCCAGGCATTCTGGGCAGGCTAGATGCTCAGTGCTGTTAGGGCTCAAAGCCAAGGCAAGCTGAAGGGTAGGGACATTCCCCTGCCACCCTTTTGAGTATAGTGACAACCCTATACATTCTGCTCACACCTGTGAGGTAGGTACCCAAGGTGAATAAGTGGTGACACCATTGCCTTGAGCTGGATTCCACAGCAGGTGAGTTCCAGGACTTTGTGGAACTGGCAGTGTCAGGTCTGGCACTTCTTCCAAAGCCTGGTGTGGATGTTTAAACCCTGTGTCAGACACATCCTAAGGTGGCCCCCAATGAGGCCACCCACGTGTAATCCCTGCTCCAACCCGAGTGCAGGTGGATCCTATGGCATACTTCTAACCAATGGAATATGGCAAAAGTGATGGGATGTCACTCTTGCAATTGTGTTATGTTACATAAGTCTCTGTCTTAACCGCCTGGAGATTCTCCTGTGGCCTTGAAGCAAACAACCATGTTATAGGGAACTGTGGGTGACCTCTAGGAACTGAAGGTGGCCCCCAGCCAACAGCTTGTAAGGATCTGGGGCCCTCAGTCGTTCAGCTGCAAGGAAATGAATTCTGCCAACAATACTGATGAAACTTGGAAGCAAACTCTTCCCCAGTCGAGCATCCAGGTGAGAACACAGCACAGCTGATACTTGCTTGATTGCAGCTTAATGAGATCCTGAGTGGTGCCCAGAATTCTGATGTACAGAGACTGTGAGGTAATAGAGGGGTGTTGTTTTAGGCTGCAAAGATTGTGGTCATTTCTTATGCAGCAACCGAAAACTAATACACCACCCATCCATTCACCCACAAATCCACCTACCCATGCCCCATACATTTGACTATTTACCCCCTAATCCACTCAGCCACCCACACGTCTGCCTTCTTAACTATTAACCCAAACAGCTGTTAATTCAATCAACAAATGTATTTATTGGGACTCCACTGCATGTCAGATTCTCTTCTAGGCGCTGGAATACAGCAGTAAGTGAGAAGACAGACAAGCTCCCTGCTCTCTTGGAGCTTAGCATCTACACATCCAAACCTTCCTACTTAGGACCCACTACCCATCCGTCCACAATTTCTTATGCTCATCTGCACAATCCCCAGCTCTTTTACTCACCTCCCACTCATCGAATTGCTTGTACACCCAACCTTCCAGAAGGCAGAAGACTCCAAATATAAAAGCATGACTTTTAAAGTATTCCACTCAGTTGGTTAGCAGACATTTATTAGGACTTCACTGATTCTGTCTGGGTATTGGAGCTCACAGTTTGGAGGAAAGAAACCAACTAAAAGCACATCAGCGAGCAGGATTTATTTTTTTTCTAGATACATAGATCTTATTTTTCTAACTTGTGTCCAAAGAGAAGGGGTCCTCCATTGCTACAGCAGCTCAGGGGTGCCACTGAGAACCCAGGCTTCTTCTGTCTTTGTGCTCTGTCCCTCTTAGAGGGTTGGCTTGTTTCCTCATGGTCTCAAAAGGCCACTTCACTTTAGGCACAAAGAAGAACAGCACAGCTGTGCTGAAGGTGCGCTAACAGAAGCCCCTGCAAAGGGGAAGCGAGGCAAGGGATTGGATACAACTGAAAATGTTTCTCTTAAAAATATTTCCAAGCAAAGGATTAATTGCCCTTGACAAAGATGCTTATGGAGCATTTATTGTGCCCCTTGCCATCATTGTCCTGTGTTCTGTCCGACTCAGGGGACGTGAGGTGACCAGCTATAAGGGGATGAATCAGGGGCTCTGTACAGGGTGGAGGGCAGGCGCAGGGCTGGAACGGAGGCTGGGGTGGGGGGAGCAGCTCTCCCTTTCCAGTGATGCTTCCTGTATGTCCGGGACACCTGGGATGCACAGGGGCACCGGGAACGAGCAGGCCTGTGTACCAGGTGTGCTTCTGGAAATCGGCCAGTAGGACATTTGCAACTTGACATTGTGTTTTTTCCAGAATTTCATTTCAGCCACTAGCCATCTGCCAGCCCCTATGCTGTTGGAATTTCATCCATGGTGGCTTCTCCTTCTCTCCTTTCCTCAGGACGTTGACTCGGTCTCTCTTAATGGAGCTTTGCCAATAGACCTCATGCGCAAAGATGGCATCAATAGTCACATAATGCCACCAGCTTCCGAAACTTCTCTAGTCGGAGACATCTAGTTATTTGAAATGAACCCGTTGGACATTCTACAAGATACCTGGCCAGTACTTCTCAAAACTGTCATGGTGACAAAAGGTAAGGAAAGAGGGAGGAAGTGCCACAGGGCAGAAGAGACTGGAGAGCAGTGACAACTAAATGCAATGTGGTACCCTGGATTGGATCCTGGGGCAGAAAGAGGACAGTAATGGGAAAACTGATGAAATCCAAATAATGTCTGAAGTTTGGTTAACAGCAACATGTCAGTATGAGTTTCTCAGCTTTGATGAAGGTAATACGACCTGCTCCCAACAGGGAAACCTGAGTGAGGGGTACACGAGAACTCTCTGCTCTCTTTGCAACTTTACTGTAAATCTAAAAATATTACAAAATAAGTTTGTTAAAGTGCGCCCACCTCCTCTTTTATCAGCGCTATAAGCTTGAGGTGTTCCAGCAGCTTCACTTAGAAGACTACTTGGAAGTTCAAGGCCTTTGATGAGCGACTTCCAGGGCAGTTCATAGAAATGGAACAAAGATGAAGTGCTTCCTCTGCTAAGCACGTACGCGTGCCCGCTGGTGCACATAGGCGGGCAGGAGGAACAGAGCACGGGGTCCACGCTGCTACCCTTTTGCACTGTGGCCTACTTGCCACCCCAGCAGCCCAACACCTTCCAGCTGCTGACTGGTCCTATAAGCTCTGAATCAAACCCAACCAACCGACTTTGGTGGGGGTCCTTCAGTGCTATTTGTTCCTCAGCCCTGCCCAGTTGCTGTCTCCGTGCCAGCAGGAGGGGTGGCGAGGTCAACGCAATTATAAACCCAATCCAACAAACTTATTCTAGCACCTGCCGCATCAGAGCCCACCCCAGGGCCAGTTAGTTATCACCATAACTACCACCAGTTAGAAGAATCATCCTCGCTATCATTTATTGAATATATACCCTGTTCCAGAACTGTGCCCTTGAACACATTCTCCACTTTGCGCATTAAAAAACTACATCTGGGAGAAATGATTTAATTTGCCCAACTAGAGAAGCAGAACTGACCCTAAAGCACTTTCACTTTATTCCCGTCTCACTTGAAAAGGGCCCTTCCGTATCAACTAAATAACCTGCCCATTTTACAGGAAGGCAAACCAGGACCCAGGAAGGTAAGTTTTGCATGAGGCCACACAGCCTCTTCAGGTCAGGCCAGGAAAGCATCTCAGGCTTCCTCCTTACTCTAAGCCCAGTGCTCTCTCTGCTGCCTCTGAATTCCTGAAACTTTTGGAACACCTCCGGCCTGGCTTAGGGAGTCCAGCTGTTCCCAGAGCAGACCAGTCCACAGAGGGGCTCCTCTCTTTCCAGGCAGGTACAGATTGCTGTCCTCCCTCCCTTCTCGACCCCTCCCAGTGTCTGCAGGCACAGCTCAGCAGGAGGTACAATTACCATCTGTATCCCTGGCATCTTTTCAGAGGAATATTTAAGTAGCTGCGGCACTCACAGGAGAAACAAGTAAATAGGCAGCCCAGCAAAGTGTTGAACCCAGCCTCAGGTCTGCGTGCATGGAGAGGGCACAAATAATTCACAGCACTACTGAAAAAGCAAAGGAGGAAAGACCTGCATCCCTTCATCCCCCTTTAGAGATGTGGTCAAAGGTTCTTGGTCTCTGAACATTGCTTTTCCAATGATGCATTGCTCCACAGGAGCGAAAGGCAACCTTTGCAGGCTCTTCCAGGATGGGCAAGCCCACTCGCCCTGCAGGTCAGGGTACTGATGGAGCAGCCGCTAAGAGCTACCTGGTCAAAGGAGGAGGGTGCCCGGGTGTTGGGGCACCTGCTTCCTCATCCTACCACAGGCCCCTGGCAAGGGGACGAAGTGCAGGGAGCCATCCACACTCTCCCTTGAGTCTCCTTGATAGTCAGTAGAATCTGATGGACAATTATTATAAGATACTTGGGCACTAACAGGGAGAAGCAGTCTCTGAATTCTTGGAAAGAAACATGGTGACCATTGGGAACCTGCTTGGGTTCATTAAAATATGTCATGCTAGGCACATTGCATTTGTAAAAGTCAGTTAATTATTATTTAATAAATATTTAGGGATCACGTCTATGTGTCAAGAATTAAGAATTCTTGCTGCACACCAAGAATGAGACAGAAAGTTTCTTGGCTTTGTGGGGGCTAAAATTCTAGCCGTGGGGGCCGTGAGGGTTACGGAGGAGAAGACAGACAGTAAACATGAATGCACAAAGTGATGATGGGGTAATGTGTTTTCTGCAGCCAGGTGGGTGCTTTAGTTGAGATGTCACGGCAGGCCCTTCTTGGGAGGTGGCATTTGAAGGACAAGAAAGCACCACAGCCTGGTAAATCAAGACAGCGTTGTACTGTGGCATTTCTAAATTAGAGCAAAGCCTTGGGAGAACACAGTTCATATAGTATATACTAAAACGTGTTATGTGCTTATTCTGTGGCAAACAGCTTGCTAAAAACTCAAGAGGCATTTTATTTGATCCTCCTGCAAGAACCCAATAATGGGTGCATTTTCTCCTGTTTGCAGATGAAGATGTTGAGGCTCAGAGAGACTGTGACTTGCTCAAAGTGCAAGAGAGGAGTGGAGTGGGGACAGGATCCCCGCCCGGGCTCGTCATCCTGATGCCTATGACTACTCAGGCCGCCTTTGACAACACGATGCAGAAATGTGGGATTGACAATTAGTAACTTGTTAAATGACTATTTTCAAAGACTGATGACTAAGCGAGCACCCTCTGGAGGGAGATCGCTGTGGTGGAGGCACAGGCTTGCTCTACAGCCCTGCCATGTCCATTGGTGTCAATGATCTGAATGACAGTCCAGGTGGCCACAGTCCAGCCTCCTCTCCACCTACCACTGACCTTGCACCAGCTATGTCAAGTTACTGCAATTCCCCTAACATACAATGTGTTTCAAGCTTCCCTGCCTTTATACAGGATACCTCCCTTGTCTGGAATGGCCCCTGCTCCCTGTGACCCAGACGATGCCTGCTTCTCCTTCAAGAGTCAGTTAAAATGCCACCTCCTCCATGAAGCCCTCACTGAATTCCTCCAAACTGTTGTCGCGGATCTTTTGGTTTCCAATGCGCCGTGCACATGTATGGCACACACAGCTGTTGCCTTCCCAACAGCCATCACACTGCTTGTTCTTTGCTCATAGATGAACAATTTGACCAAGTGGCCATGTGCTTGAAGCTGCAAGCACCCCGACTGATATAGCTAAGCTCCTCCTTCGTGGTACCTTATCACTTTGGGTTGTTTCCTTGTGCAGTTCTCCACATTGGAAACTCCTTGAGGGGACTCATTCTTCTTTTCAAAGGGTCTCCAGCGTTGAACACAAAATCTATGGGTGCCTTGCTCAGTGAATCAGTGAAAGGATGGATGGATGGATGGATGGATGGATGGATGGATGGATGGATGGATAAGCCAGCATATGACATGAAGTTAGGGGGCAATGTAAATAATTGGGATCCAGTCATTGGTAGCCACAAAGAGAGGAGCAGTGGAGTCAAAAGCCAAACACAGAGAGGTGGAATTGAAGTGGGGTCAGACTATTCTGATCCCTAGTTCCAGACGTGCAGGGAGGTAGGTAGGAGGGAGTACACAACTGAGCAGTAACTGGGCATGTGTCAGCACCACTGTGGAACCACCACGGAAGACACTGTGATATTAGGATATCTTCTCACAATTTCTTCAGGGATATAGACAGAGACAATATGCAAATGCCTATCAAATAGTCTCAGCTGTTTAGAGAGGCAGGGTTGGACTGGGGTTGGGAGTGACTCTGTTATCAGGCCTAGATCAGGTGGCCTCCTCATACTCTCTTATCTGTCACTACTGCTACAGAGCAGGGCCTCACCCCAACTGAAATACTCCTGTCCCAAGTCCTTCTCGACTACTTCCTGGATTCTTTTATATGCCTTTTTTCTCAACATCTCTCCCCAGAGTCAGGACATGCTCCTACCTGTCTCCACTAAGAAGCCATGTGCTGTATCCCTGAAAGGCTTTACAAAGCAGGCGCAGTGTGGCATCAGGCACAGAAATGGCACAGATGTCCTGCAACCTTTTCTTTTCTTTCCTTGAGACAACTCTCCTCCCTGCTGACAGCCACTTCGACTCCTCAGCTTGAATCCTCTGTACCAAGTGGCAGCTGCAGGGCAGTGCCAGGCTTCCCAAAGGAGCTGGTCTTGAGTCCCCCTGGGCTCTACTTGCTGTGAAACTGAGGCATTCATCCACCTTTGGGCCTTAAGAGCTTCATCTGTAAAATGGGCCCGTGAAGGTACCCACCACCAATTGTGAATTTGAAGTGAGGCAGTGGGCATGAGAGCCAGGACCAGCTTCACTGGCATCACAGGGCCCTGTGCTCGAAGGGCTCTACACTTGGTTTAATGTTCTGCTCTTGTCTCTTGAAATTCTTAATAATTCTTGAAGAAGGGGGTCCACATTTTCATTCTGTACTGGGCTCTGCAAATTATGCAGCTGGTCCTGAGGGCTTTGAAAATCCAAATGCACTGTAAAAATGTGCAGTAGATTATTGTCGTTGGTATAAGAGAATACACACATTCACATTCTGTAAAGGATGAGTAATGGGGGATTTTCTGCAAGCCAGGAATGCGGGGACAGCACAGAATGTGTCTTACTCCAGAGCTCCCAACCTTCATCCTGAGGGAGTCGGCTGATCTAATTTTGGTGCTTAGTCTGAATCGCTGTGGGAACTTAAGCAAGTCCCTTTCTTCTCTGGGTGCCACTCGACTGACCTACGGAAAGCTGGACTCCAACTGGTCCCCAGGCTAATCCTCTCCTTGCCACCCTGCACCTGTTGAAAGGCTCATGTGAGCCTTGCCAAGCAGCTCTGCCCCTAGTGGGAGTCACAGGCATGAAACTCCCTTTCAGGAAGACGGTGTTAGAGCCACGCCACCACCACCTGTTCCTGCAGCCTCTCTGCTGGTCCTCAGCCTCCAGGAGCATCTTCGCAGCCAGCCTGGGGTGAGGATGGGGTCCACTGAAGCACCTGGCTGGGCAGGGGTGGCACTATGGCTTGGGGATTTCTGAGTAGGCGTGGGGCGTGGAGGGGAAATCCTTAGGGTTGGATCCAGCTATAATTTAAAGAAGGGGATGGTGTATAGCAGTGTGGTTGTATACCTGTGTGTCTTTTATCAGCACTTGTCTGTCTCAGTGTGTGTGTGTGTGTGTGTGTGTGTGTGTGTGTGTGTGTGTGTGCAAGTGTACACGCAAGCATGCCCGTGCACCATGCCCAGTAGGACTCCCTATGAGTCTGTTAGTGGACTCTGGTGGGTGACACTGCTTCTGTGGGAGACTATATCATGGCATGAGTCTGTCACTGTGTGTTGGTGCGGGGGAATGTAGTAGCTGGTGGCAGAGCCCTGAGTGTGTAGGCATGGGAGACAGTGTCGGCATCTTCATCTGTGGGATAGTGGTACCATGTGTGACCATCTCAGACAGTGTGTGTGTATAAGGATATGGGGGTGTCAGTGGCTAGCTCTGCATGGGACAGTAATCCAAGTGTGTTTGACTTTGTGTGTTGCTATCAGAGTGCTACAAACTGTGTGGCAGTGTGTGTATGTGTGCCTGTCACAGTGTCCCAGGTTGTTTCTGAGTGACTGGGACAGAATCCAGTGTGTGCAAGAGTGTGGGTGTCAGTGTGGCTGTGATGCAGTGATTCAGGGTGTTTGTTATCAGACAGTGTGAGTCTGTCCCTGTGTGTTTGTGTTTGCGTGAGTGTGGTGGCGTGCTCCCCTGTGTGTCAATGCCCAACGTTTGTGTCTACGTGTGTCTGGGTGTGAGCACCAGTGCATTCTCCTGGTGTGTATTACAGCTAGTGAGGCTGTGCGTGTGCGTGTGCGTGTGTGTGTATGAGAGTGGGTGTCAGCGTCCTTGCTCGGCGGCGTGTGACTGCACGCAGTGGGCTGGTCTGGAGGGCCAGGGCAGGGTGTGGGTCCCCACTCCGCAAGCCCCGACCCCTCCCTCGGGCGGCGGGCGGCGGGCGGCGGGCGGGCGGCGGCGCGGGCGCCTCTAGGACCCGGCGGCGGCCGGCCGCTGTCCTCGGGCCGCGCGAGTGAGCATGTGCAGAGCCCGGCGCCCGCTCGCCCGCCCGCTGCCGGCTGCCCGCTCCGCACCCGCTCCGCGCCCGCTCGCTCTGCCGCCGCGGCTCAGCCCAGACGTCCGCAGCCCCGGGGAGCCCTGCGGCGGCGTCCTGTGCCCGGGCCGCCTCGGACCGCTCGCCGCGGGCCGCCCGGGGGCGTGAAGGCGCCAGGGGCGCTCGGCTCCGGGCACTGCGGGGCTGCGGGCTTGGCGCCCGGGGTAGGCGGGCGCCCCGGCCGGCCGTAATCGCAGGTGAGTCCTGCCTCCCAGGTTCCTCTGCCGGGACCTCCGCGCGGGCTGCGGGCAGGGTTTTCCCCGGCGGGCTGCAGGCAAACAAGTTTGTGTAGACGCGGCCGGGAGCGCGGCGGGGCTGCACCTGCCCTGGCTTCCGGGCGCACTGGCGGGGGGCGCCTTTCGCGGGGCAAGGAGTGTGAGTGTGTGCGCGTGGCGGGGAGCGCTCTGGAATGATCGGGCTGGGGCGGGGTACGCGCGGCAGTTGCCAAAGCTGCATCCCCCTCCACGAATCCTGAGAAACCGTCCGTTTCCCCGGAGGGAGCCCCGGATCGAGTACTGGAGATGGGGGCGAGAATATGATTTGGGGTGCGCACTGCCTCTCCTACCAGGAGACGTTTACCCAGCAGCAGCTCCCTCTCGTTCCGCTATCAAGCCAGGCTTCCGGTCAGCGGAGGGTTTTCTCCGGCTCTTAGTGAACTTGAACAGAGGCAGAGGCAAAAGAGAAACGTTATGTATTTTGTCTGGAAATCTACCCCAAGTAGAGCTTTGCATCTTCCCAGGTGTGGACGGAAGCTCAGGACTGGAGGCTGCTAATTGCGTTTTTCTGTTATAGCGAGACGCCTCCGGGAGTCCCCTGCCTCTGGGTAACCTCGCAGTTGGCTTTTCCTGAGCATCTGTGTCCTCGGATGATGCCTGCTGGGTTCTGGCTCGCTCCTGGGGACGTGGGGACAGAGAGGGTACCTCTGTCCCCTCGCTGAGCCGTGGGAAGGCTGGATGTAAAGGGTCCAGCCCCAACAGCCCTGCCCTGGGATCCAGCTGCTGCCCACACTCACCTGGTCCCCAGCTGCTCCCAAGATGGACAGACTGGGAACTCCACTGTACTTTTCTAACAGTGGATAGCATGTGGTCCCTCTTGTCGCTGGAAGGAGCATGCTTCAGTTTATGGAAGCACTTCAGTTGTCCCAGGTTGGGATGCCGTGCCATGGTTGGGAT
The DNA here is from genome assembly GCF_057876585.1 of Rhinolophus sinicus. Lineage (NCBI taxonomy): Eukaryota > Metazoa > Chordata > Mammalia > Chiroptera > Rhinolophidae > Rhinolophus > Rhinolophus sinicus. The sequence goes on from NC_142512.1 coordinate 15,976,115, forward strand.
CAGTGGATGGGGGTTTTTCTTTTCTTCTCCGAATTGCCTAGGTTATCAGGCACAGGAAATAAGGGCTGTTGGGGAGTGGCACAGAAGAGGTGGAAAGCTGGCACACCCTGCCCTGTCTGTGGCAGCCCCTACCTGAGGCTTGCAGGTGCTGGAGAGAGGACAATAGGGAGGTTCTCTCAAGTATGCCTCTCAGACACTTAGCTTGGCCCTCAGAAGTCCTGGGGAGAATGTGCATCCATGGGTCACCAGAGCCCAAGGGTTCTATGAGGAGGGGCAGCAGCTTCGTTGTCTGCGGGAGGGTGTTTGTCTCTCAAGCACGCTCACTAAAAGAAGCTTAGTGAGCAGGGTAGCTGGGCTGGTGGGCTGAGCCTGGCAGCTTCACCTTCTCCAAAGGAGCCCGCTGCATCCTCCTACCCTTAGCAGGGCCATTTCCACAGCTTCTCTGGAAGGAAGACTGACTTATTTGGTGGTTTCAGTGGGCGTTGGAGCCCTGTGGGGTGCTGTCCTGTGACCTCCAGCTTGTCTGGAGTAGACAGGCCAGACCACCATCCCTTTCCTTCTGTCTGCCTAACTAGGCAGAAGTGGGTATTTTGGGCCACCAGTTGGTTGGCTGAACACCTGAGCCTCCAGCTGGGTGAGCTAAGGCCTAGCCCTGGAGAATGAGTAGCAGAGCTGGTTCCCTGTAGAGTCACCAGAAGAGGCAACACAGAGCCTCCAGGCCAGATTGAATCATGTCCGAGCAGGGCATTTAGGGAAGGGGTGCTTCTCTCTGTAGACGCTCCTGGCTTCTGCTCCCACCTGGGTCAGATCCGGTCAGCCTTGGTGAGACCAGCTCCCCTGCCTCTCGAGCTGTACTGAGGTCCAGGCCAAAGACTTTGGGGCCGCTCAGGGTTTAGGCCTCCAGAGTGTTTCCGTATAAGATAATCAAACCCACCAGCAGGGGCAGAGCTGGGCCCCAGGCAGGCCCTGCTCATCTGGGGAGGGAGTGCGTGCATGCGGCCTTTCACTACCTTCTCCTTGGGTCTCAATGTCGTTTTCACACTGTGTCTTCTAATTCCTCCTCGCTGTGGCTTTAATAATCCATGTTGACATAGTGTCTGCAAAATTATCTGAAGTGTGCCGCTTTTGGAGAACGTGGTGAGGGAGGACGTCTGCCTCCCAGTGTGGATGTGAGAAGTGGAGGGGAGAATGGGCTAGATTAATTTTGTGAGCTGTAAAATGCAGTGCATCTATTGGAGGCTGTTAAGGCCTCTCCCCTCCACTTTGCTTCTCTTCTCTTGCTGCTGGAAACTGTTTGGGGATGTGAGCCCCCTCCTAGAGAGTGGCTGTCTTGGTATCAGGGGGCCAAAAGGGTTCTGATGAGGAATGCCACAGGTGCCTTGGGTCCCCTCCCACAGCATGAGTCCCTCGTCGCAGTGACTGCAGGACAGCAGGCAGAGCGTCAGAGGAGGGCCAGGCTGACTTCCGCAGGGTAGTCCACTCTCTTGCCCAGCTTTATCCAAATCGCTTAGTGGGATCTAGGCAACACTCAAGAATGCGTCACTGGCTGGGAGAAACAGGAACAAATGAACATAATAGGGTTCTATAGAAGAGGTGGCCCAGAGATAGCCCAGAGGTAGCTGTGATCTGCTGTTTGAAAGGTGGGTTGGGCTCCACATCTACAGACTGAAAAGGGAAAACACCAGCCCCCACGATGGTAGCCTGTCTTTCTTTGCAGGCCCCGCCCCTGGCATGGTACTTGGAAGAACCTACAGCACTGGTGTTGAACAGATGAAGGCCGTGTAATACGGTAGATGACACTACAAACTCAGAATCAGAAAACTTGACTTAAGTCTAGCAATAGCTTTTTGTCATTGGTCAAGTTAGTTGGCCCTCGTTTCTGTCTCAAATTCTGCATCTATAAAATGAGGATAGTAATGATTTTGACTTCACAAGTTTATGGGAAGATCACATATTCGTTTCTTGATCTGTTCATTCAAATTACTTGATAGTGTGTGAAAGTACCTTGCAATCTCTAATGTGGCACAGAACAATTTATTCTTATTTATATCAACTTCAGCAGTGGGTTTGGTGGAGGAATTCCCCCCTTTCTCTTGCATTGAATGGAGTTTTGACCTTACTATTAGGTTTTATACTTTTAGCAACCTTTCTTACTTTGGACCTTTTCACTTAAGTTCTGATGTTAAAAGTTCTGAAGTCCCTCCCTCTTCAAAGTCAGGGACCCCCTCACCCCACCCCATTCCCATTTCCCAGACCTTGTCCCACCCAAGGGCTCAGCAGATTTATATTTAGTGGGTCCCTTGCTCTCTTTCTGAGCCCCGAAGACCCGGAGGCGTGGGACACCAGGATGAGGGAGGGCGGCATGGTGCTGAGTGTTGGAGGGTGGCCCGCAGGCACAGATTTTCTGGGTGCCTGTCCTGTGCTCCACCCAGAGGTGGGCAGAGGTGCTGACTGTGTCTGCAAGGGGCTCGCAGGCGAGGAGGAGAAATAAGCAGAGCAGTGGGGAGTTCTGACTCAAGGCAGGACCAGGACACAGTTCATCACCCAGGTGCAGTTCGTAGAGCATCCAACCTTGCCGCCTAGCACTGGGGAAGGGGCTATGTTCCAGGGACCAGGAAGGCATCATGGAGGAAGTGGCATTAGAGCTGATGTCACACTGGTGATGGCCACAAAGCATGTCTGAGCCATGAGATGGGGCACAGGCAGGAAAGCGCATGTGTGAGAGAGCACAAAGCACCTCATGGTGGCCAGGGGATACTGTGGTTGGGAGATTGCCTTCTGGAAGGAGTAATAGAAGGAAGGGCTGGGAGACTGATCCAAGAAGGGTCACTGAATGCCAGGCTGAGGAGCTTGAACTTGGCTGACTGAGTCCTGGGGAGCCATGGCAGCCTGCAGCATTCATTCTCTGTGTTAGAAAAATCACTTTCTTAGGCTGCTGGGAGGGGCCAGCCTATTTATTGGAGGCTGGTAGGACCCAGATGACAGGCGCTGAGCCTGAGCGGGGCAGAGGCAGGCATTGGTGGGTGGGAAAAGGCAGGGAGGGGTGCTGCAGAGTGCTGAGCCCGCCTGGAGTCTCCCTGGTGTGGCTTTGCCAAGGTCCCGAGACTGAGACGCCCCTGGCTGCTAGTCCTGGAGGCGGGGGCCCTGAGTGCCCATCTGCCTGTTTTAGAGAGCAGCATGCTGGGCCTGTTCCTTTGTCTTTACGGCTCCCACCCCATTGAGAGCTCATGGCTCTGAATCCCCAGAGGGTCGCAGACCTCACTGCCCTGGCCACAGTGGCTCAGATGCTTCTGGGGGTGTCTGGAGTCATCTCCCCTCACCTGCCACTGTTGATCCTCTCTTGCCAGGGGCTGGTGGTGAGGCAGAGTCATGTGACTGCACACCAGTGGCCACTGGTCAGGCCTCTGCAGGCTCTGAGCTCCTTTTGCAGCCCCCTGCCTCCCTGGGACTGCCTTTTCTCCTCTCCTGTCCCTGCTGCTGCCACCCCTCACCTGCTCAGTCCCTGGTATCCCTCAGTGTAGCTGAGAGGCAGGTGCCGTCTGCCCAGCTCCCCGCCCCTTCTTGCTCAGCATCTGCTGCTCCCTGGGGACCATATGACAACAAAGTGGCAGAAGAGCCTCACCTTGGGCTAGACTCCTCCCAGCCCCCTCCCGGAGACCCCAGAAGCCCCTTCGTCCTCTGATTCCTAAGAGGGACGTCAGGGTCTCGCTCCCTCAGGCCCCACCCTTCTCTGGGGTTACACTTCAGCCTCCAGAGGCCTGCAGAGTGTGTCCAGCATTGTCCAGTCTGAGACTCCCCACTCAGCCCTGGCCACGCCCTCTCAACAAGGCCTGAACCTCAGGCGGGGTGGAGCCCCCCCCCCATTGTTCCCCTGAAGCACTTTGCATGGTTTCCAAAAGTGAGGTGCCACATGGGAGGCACGGCTTAGGGGAAAATGATCCAGACTTCCAGAAGGAGAGGGCCCCAGGAGGCCAGAACACTTCCGACACGCGTGGCAGTGTCTGGGAGGTTTGGCTCGGGGGCACCCTATATAGCACCATCTCCGGGAGCTTTGGCCTGGCATGTTTTCAAAAAGATGCTGACGGAGGCACATGAAACTCCTTTCAAGAATAAATCTTGCCTTGTGCGAAGCCTGAGCCGCTGTGGGGAGAGGGCAGGAAGGCTAGTGGGCACGGGTGGGCTCTGGAGCAGGTGGCCTCGGTCTGAGTGCTGGCCCTGGTGTCCGTGACCTTGAGCAATGCAGAGCTTTAGAGACCTCGACTCTCAAGTGGGGGTCATCAGGGCATCCGCCTTGGTGGGATGTGTGGAGTGAATGAGATGGTGCAGGTAAAGTACCCAACCCAGTCTAGCCTATTAACACTGCAAGCGTTTAAGAAATGGGGGCATGGGAAGATAAGGCAATTGCTAACGGCATCTTAGCATGGGACCAGCATCAAGTAAGAATGGGACACAAGGCCCAGCCCCGGGGGAGTGGGGGGCTCAAAGGAGGTGAGGGTAACTCGTTTCACCCAGGGCACAGCCACTGCAGGCCTCTCTTCCAGCGTTTCCTTGTTTGCCTCTTTGTGTTTGTAACCAATATTTGCCAGTCTGTACGTAACAGGAGTTGTATTCCCTGATTCGACCCTACAACAATGTCGATTTACCCCCATTTAACAGATGAGGAGCCTGAGGCTGTACCCTGTGCAATCATGTGCCCGAGGTGGATTTGGTTTAATGGAGGGTTACAGGGGGCACAGCTGATTGGCTCCCAGGCCCAGGCAGACATGCAGTGGCTAGATACCCGCCCCAGGTGTTGGCGAGTTCTCCTGTGTGACTGACCTCGTGACTTGGCTGTCAGCCCATGTACAGATGCTCCCCCTCACCCAGCCCACCCCCAGGCCTCTTTCAGTTTCTGTCACTCAACAGACAATTACTGTGACTGCCTCACTGGCTGTGTGCTTGGATCTGGGGACATGGCAATACATCGTATGTGATCTGTGCCTTGGAGGGGCTACCAGCCGTGAGGAGAGGTGGGCAAGGCAGAGGCGGGGAGATGATGGGCAAATACAATATCAGTGGGGAACTGGGGAAGTCCAGGGCAGGGGGACAAGTTCCTAATGCTTTGGCCAGGCAACCCACTGCCCCCCCCCCCCCCCCATTTCCCTCGCACACAGCTCACAGCACGTATTTGGGGCTGGGAATCAGCTTTGTGATTGTAAAAGTTTGGGGTGGCAGCTGGCTTTATAGGAGGCCTGGGTCATTGAGCTCTGGCCTGGAAGTGGCTGTCCTCTGCCTCCAAGCCCAGGGCCCACCGCACAGATCAGGGGCGGTCCCTCTGGGAAGGAGGAGCTCCACAGAGGACTTGGGAAGGCCTCGGGCACCTGGGTGTGATCAGTAGAATCCTGATTATAGCCCTGACAAGGCCCCACCTCCTGTACCCCACCCGTATTTGTAGCCCGTGTCCCAGTGCTGTACATACAATGTATATGGGATCCACACCGCATCTTGCCTTCAGAATTCTGAACTATTAATCCATTGCCCACATTTCTGCTCTATCTCATCAGAACCTTTTTTTTCCATAGCAGGAGTCCTTCCTTCTCCCCTTATATTCTAATTGATAGGACTTTTCGCTGATAGAATCCCAGTCTTATAACCAGAAGCCCTTTGTGAGCAGATCTAGAAACCCCTCTTTGTGGAATTACAACAGAGAGAAGAGAACGCAGAAGCTCAGGCACCTTGCTAACTTCCCTGTGTCTGAAAGACCTGGGCTGTGTGAGGCTGCGTTCTCTGCGTGCTCATGCACTGCTCCCTGTCTTCCTCGTTTCAGGCGACGCTCCCACAGCTCTGCGTAAGTGGGACTTGAGATCTCAGTACCCTAAGGCCCCACAGGAACAGGTTTCTGTTTTAAGGATACGCCTATCAATTTATCTCCTCCTTCGTTTAGAAAAAGGTATTCAGAAGCAAAGACCGCTGAGCACCTGCCCGGCCCTGCCTCACGCTGGGGCCACAGTTACCAAAATGAGTAGGGTCTGGCCTGTAGCCTTGAGTTGGTCATAGCCCTGCGATGACAATCGACAAATAGAGGGACGATGAAAATCGTCCCGGGATGTGATGCTGGGATAGGGGTCAGCACGGGCTGAGGGCTGTGGGAAGACAGGAATCTATACCGCTGTGTGGGTGCTGGTCCGGGAAAGCTACTAAGAGGAAGTGACACCTGGGCTGAGCCTGGGAGGAAGCACAGGCATTCCCCAGGCAAGGAGGGATGGAAAGACATAAAATGCAGTGGTGTAAAGGCACCAAAGCTGATGTGCTGTGGTGCTTGTGGTGTGTGTGTGTGTGTGTGTGTGTGTGTGTGTGTGTGTACGTACACGTGCAAGCACACACGCACAGGCATCATGGAAAAGCCAAAGGAAAGGGCCTGGCAGGAGAGGAGCTGGGTGTGCTGGCTCATGAAGGGGCCTGCGTGTCATGCTAAGGAGCTTGGGGTTTATCCCCAAAGCCACCTGGACCTATTGAAAGGGGTTTCGAGCAGGGGAGTGCTGTGATCAGATTTGCGTGTTAGGAGGCTCACCCTGGCAGCCCTGTGGAGGAGGGCTCAGAGGGGCCAAAGCTGCAGTCGGGGAGATCAGTCAGGATTTCTGGGGATTGTCTCTGTGGCTTTACAAATCTGACAGGGCTGGCTGGGGAGGGCCTGGCACCCACCAGCTCAGAGAGAAAATAAAAGCTCTGGAGGCCTGTCTGAAATGGCTTCCTGACTCAGAGTCTAATTCCACCTTGGTTTGCTGGTTACTCAGCCTGCCACACCCCCCTCCGCTCTGGCCTAAAAGACCAGTCACCCCATACTCCCAGATCCCTGCGCTCCCCAGAGGCCTCAGAACCGGGCAGCTCTCAGCATTTAATCAGAAAGGGTCGTGCTGGTCTGAGCCCCTCTGGATCTTCACCTCCGGAATGCCAGGGCACAAGAGCCCAAACATTGTCTTTCCTCTCACACCCAGCCGGCTGTCCCCAGCGCACAGAGCAGCCATTGAGGGGCTGCGCAGGCCTGGCGGGGGTCCCGGGCCATGTTAGTTACGGGCAGCGGCTTAGTCACGCTCCTCGCAGCCTTTCTTCTTGGGACAAGCCTGTCTTTGTGCTGAGAGCCTTCCTCATGCAGCAGCCCAGCTCCAGGCAGCTGCAGAACCCTCTGCCAACCCCTAACTGCACACTTCAGAGGCACCGCCGATGGAAACCAAAGCTCAGCATGAGAGCGGAGCCCTGCAGCGTAGAGGGCTGTCCTCTACACAAGGTGCCACAGCCTCCTTCTGCAGGTGCTGCAGGAGCAAGGCTCAGCGCTGTCCTGTCCCTTTGACCCGTAGCCTTCAGAGAGCCTGGGGAGACCTTGCAAGCCCTTCCCCTCCCCCACACCTTCTGTGTTAAAGCCCACCCACCTCTGCAGAAGCAACTTCCAAAGCACAGCTTGTCATCCCAGTGCACCCCTGGGAGTCAGCAGATTGCACGCATGTATTGAGCACCTACTGTGTGCACCTGCCTTGGGCTGGGTGCACTTGTACGTGGTGGTCTTTCATTGCAGGCTGGGCTATGTAGTAGTTCAGAGTATAGCCTCTGAATACAGACTGATTCAATCCTTGGCTCCTCTGCTTACCAACTGTGTGACTTTGGGAAAGTTTCTTTGCCTCCTTTTACCTCACTTTCTCCATCTGTCAAATGGGATATTACAGCATCTACCTCACTAGATTGGTGTGAAGATTAAATGAGATAATGCATAAAGCGTTTAGCTGCGTGCCTGACGCATAGTAAGGATTCAGTACACAGCTGCTGCTATTGTTATTGGATCTTTACTGCTGCTCAGGGGACAGAGTTATTCCCATCGTATAGTTGAGGAAGGTGAGGCCCAGTGAAGTTAAATAACTTGCCTGCTGTCACACAGCTGGCCAGTAGCAGAGCTGAGATTTGAACCCAGCTCTGTCCAGTGTTCTTGTAACACGGCCGGCCCCTTTGGTAAATAGAGCCCAGCAGTGGGGGCTCCTGACCCTGGAGCAGTGGGAATGGTGGACCCTCCTATTGCATCTAAGTGCTCTTTCTCTGCTTTTCCAGATTTCTGAGCCTGGAGATGAGGGTCAGTAGAGCTCAGGGATGGCAAAGGTCGTGACACTTGGGCAGAAGCTGCAGCTGCAGAGCTCGGTGGCTGGAAATAAGTGATGGTGCCATTTGAGCACTTGCTGGAAACGGGGCAGGAGGAACAGTAACCCCAGGGACTACAGGCTGGTGCCAGCATGTGGAGATGACGCCTCCGGAGGCCCCGGCCTCCTTCCTGCCCGGGTGCTAGGAGCCGTCGCCAGGCTCTAGCTAGGAGCCTTGCCGCCCAGGGGCATGGCCAAACCTTTCTTCCGACTCCAGAAGTTTCTCCGCCGAACGCAGTTCCTGCTGTTCTTCCTCACAGCCGCCTACTTGATGACCGGCAGCCTGCTGCTGCTGCAGCGGGCCCGAGTGGCCCTGCCGCAGGGTCCCCGGGCAGCTGGCCCCCTGCAGGCCTTACCCGTGGCCGCCATGGCACTGGGCGTGGGTCTGCTGGATAGCAGAGCCCTGCAGGACCCCCGTGTCAGCCCGGAGCTGCTGCTCGATGTGGACGTGCTGCGGAGCCCCCTGGCCCGGCCCCGGCCAGGACCCCGCTGGCTCCGGAGCCGCAACTCGGAGCTGCGCCAGCTGCGGCGCCGCTGGTTCCACCACTTCATGGGTGACCCCCAGGGGCCGCCCGCCCTGGGCCCCGAGGCTCCCCGGCCAGCTGCCAGCAGCCGAGGTAGGTACTCAGCCTTGGTTCCTCCTGGCGTATTTGGGAGCTGCTCCCAGAAGCCCTGCTGGGGTCCCAGGATAGTGGCCCCTTTCTCTGGCCCTTGCTGCAGCCTGAGAAGTAGGCACTGCAGGGCCATGGCCTTCAGGTGGTTCCTTCCCTCCTGCTCTGCAGGGCAAAGCTAGGGCCTGCGATGTGAAGCCCTTTGGAGTTTTGCTCACTCACCAGCTGGACGTCCATATGGCTCAAAGCCAGAATGCGTGAGCAGGTCACCTAGAGCTTAGGCTTTGGGTTCAGCCTGTCCTGGTCTTAAACCTTGGCTGGGCCACAAACTTGTTGGGTGACCTTGGACGTGTCGTTAAATTTCTCCGAGTCTCTCTGAAATGGAAATAGGGATACCTACCCAAGGGTTATTGTGAGGATTAAATGGGATGATACAGAGCAGTGGCTTGCAAAGCAGGATCCTAGACCAGCAGCCTCGCACATCCGGGGAGCTTGTTACAAGCGCACATTCCCAGGTTCTCCTGGGCTAGTCGACTGAATCCTGAACTCTGGGGAAAAGGCTGCAGTCTGTGCAGCCACACTCTCCAGGCGATTCTGATGCACACCTAAGATGAGGAACCCGGAGTATATTATTTGGCATTCAGTAACTGGCAGCTATTATTATTTGATAAAAATAGCTAACTCAGATGGCGTTTACCATGTAGCTATAACTGTGCTATTTACAGGCACTATGATTATATTCCAATTTTACAGATGAAGAAACTAAGGCACAGAGAAGTTAAGTAAATTCCCAAAGTTATTCTCTTGGTTTGGGTTCCTAGAAGCAAACCCTGAACCTGGGGTTCATGTGCACGTGGTGTATTGGGGCTACGATCCCAGTAACACTGGCAGGGAATAGGAAGTGAGACGGGGAAGAGAAGGCAGCCAATGAAAGGTATGTTATGGAGCAGGGGGAACTCAGAGCGAGGGTGGAACGTGCCTCTCAGGGTGCAGCCTGGAAGCAGTGAAGCCTGGGGGACACGGGTGGGCCACCGACCAGACCCACCGTAGTCACACTGCTGAGATTCCAACATGCAGACAGCCTGGCTCCCGGTTGGGGCTCCTTTCATTGAGTTATACAGACTCTGTGCAGGGCCCAGTAGCAGAGCCTGCGTGAGATGAGCACCCGGGAAGTTGTTGGGTAGTGCCCGAGCTCAGTAAGCATCTCAGCATCCCTGTCACCACCCTTTTGGTCCTGTGGCCTAAATCACAGGGCGAGTTGCTCTCTTAACTGTAAAAAGTGTGGTTGGAGCCCAGAGAGAGCACTCAGTGGCAGGATATCAAAAGAGATGTGGCAAGAAGCTCATCTTAGAGCTTGGGCTTTGGGTTCAGACAGATCCTGGCTTAAGTCTTGTCTCGGGCCTCAGTCAGGGAAGGAAACGAGGGCCAGGCCTAGGAATTTGTCTGTATTCTGAGGATAATGAGAAGGTTCTGGAGAAAGGAGCCCAAGCTTCTCTCTCTCTCTAGGCAGATGACCCTAGTAGCCAAGTAAAAGGTACTCTAGAGGACTGTGCATTCTTGTCCGCATGGAAGGAAGTTTCTTCTAAAATCATCTAGGTCAGAGCCCTCGCTATGGGATTCCACAGCAAGGCTTTCATGGAAGAAATGAGGGAGATAGGAGGAACTGATTCTGCAGCTCTTTTTATACAGGTATGATTTCTGTAAACGCTCTTCCACACGCCCAGAACCTGGACCTCTGTGCAACTCATTTAGACTAAAGTGTAAATGACTGATATGGTCAACATGGATTTCTTAAGAAGAAGCCATCGAAAGAGAACAAGTTTTGAAAACAGGACCTGCGTTCTTCTCTTGGTGTTGCCAATTATTGGCTCTGTGATCTTGGGCACATGAGCCTCGATGCTTTTCTTTATTTCTCTCAATCCATACTTACTGAGGATCCAAGTCTGAGTCTCCACGAGTGCTGTTCACTGTACAATTGAGGATCTCAGTCTGGTGGCAGAATCCGAGGTGCACCCAAGTGATTACCGCACAGCACAACTGAGGCACGGTGCAAAGGACTTTGGGCTCTTTAGACAGAAGTGACTCGCTCTTTATAACCTGACTTCAGGGTGACTGGCCAGCCAAGCAGAGGGCTCAGGGTGACCTAATGAGAGCCCTAGGGTGTAGAGTATGTATGTCCAGGAGAACCAGTGGGTACCATTTTACTTGAACTCATCTCTGGTGACTTAAAAAAGTGATGGAAGGGGCTTCAGTGAAGGTGAAGGACGGTGGTTAGATAAACCGGACTGATGGCCACATGTTACGTACCAGTATGGTCTTATCGGTGCTTAAAATACTGAAATAGTTACTGTCCTGAGACCTTGGGCTGCCCTCTGCACTCTGGCTGCCCTCCACTGTGACCCACTCTGACCCCCAAACCTCTCCATGACCCAGCAAGTGAATGGTTAATGCCTGGTACAGCAGGAGCATCAGAATCCAGGTCTAGTGACGAATGGTGGCAATTCTGAATGGTCAGTACCCCCCCCCCCATAGGCTAGTCAATATTTTAAATATCACCCAAGATTTCAGGAAGAATTTGCACTCTGGGAGAGGCTATGGTGTCACATGGCTGGAGATCTTCAGAGAAAGAGAGGAGAGGTGGGGCACTGACCTGAAAATCCTCTGGGAGCCCCCTTTCCCTCTTGGGGCCCTGCACAGCCCGGCAGGCCTCACTGGTGGAGAGTAACCTACAATCCAGCCCTCGGGACAGCTGCTGGGGCTGCAGACAAAGAGGGCGTCTCTTTGCGGCGCGGGCAGCCCGCCATCCTCCTGAAAGGGGATCCTGCAAGCCGCGGAAGCTGCAGGGAGGCTCCATCAATCACTGAGCATTTCATTATACCTTGGACAACATCCATAATGGAATAAAATGTCAGTAAGTTTACTAGGGGAAAAATAGTAACTTCTCCATAGCCAGTTTGTTTTTTATTGATAGTAATTTCCAAAGACATTCCAATATCTCCAAAGCCATCATTAATAGCCTCGCAGCATGTCCATTTTGATGTGCAAATGAACAGATGTGGAGTCACAGACAATAATGCATTGCCTCCATTTCAGCCGAAAGTAATAAATCCGCCTCTGAATGTGTCCCAGCGTATCCCTCGGAAGTCCTTTTCTTTCTGTACATTCTCGCCTCTCAGGGAGTTAGAAAAGCCATTCGTTAATTTTTCCAGAAGAAAGGGCTCACCTCCTCCTCACAAACAGAGAGGTGGGCCATCTGTGTCTCTGGCCCTGGCTGCAAACTGAGATGGGGCCAGCCAGCCGTGAGCTTCCCCTCCAGGCTGGTCAGTTCCAACAAATGGCCAGCTGCTAACTGGTTAGCCACGCATCGTTTTCTGAAGAACCCAAGCCTGACAGCTTAAAACCATTTCTTCCTCTCCTTTATTAATGGTTAATTATTCAGCTAATATTTACTGATCCATCCTCACACCAGGCCCCAGGTTAGTAGAGTGTGAGATCAGAATAACAATAGCTGTTACTCGTTTGAACATTCTGTTATGTGCCAAGCATTGTTCTGTGTAAATGTACATTTGCTATCTCATTTAATTTCAAACAGCCTTTTATGTACGTGGTGCTATCACCATTTTAATGGTGAAGAATTTGAGTTCCAGGAAAGTAAAGTAATTTTAAAATGTTTATTATTGATAAGGATATATTAACAATAAAAACAATCATGACTGAGCATGTACTATGTGCCATGCCTTACATTAGACACTTTCTGTGTGTTATCTCATGGAATTCTCACTACCACCTCATGAATTCCATGGGAGCATAGCCCCATTTTACAGATGGAAAAGCTGAGGCTCGGCGGTTCGGGGAAGGCTGCACGTGCCAAGTCACACAGCCAGATAGTGGTGGATTTGAATCTAAGTAAACCCATTCCCAAAGGCTGGTCACCCCCACTTCCCCCAGAAATGTGTACATGCCAGTCTCAGTTTTCAGGGGTCTTGAGCCCAGGAACCTTTATAACCTTTATGTTAATTTCCCACCAACAGTGACAAATGTTTAACAACCCCTGAGCTTGTGTTTTGGTTGTTTAATTGAAAGCTGTAATAGAATTTCTTCTTCGCTGAGCAACACATGAGAAATTTCTGAAATGTGACTTTTACTAAGTAGGTAGGCTAAGGAGAGCAATTTATACTCGCTGACCTGGCTGAAAGCTTGCTGTAGTGGCCCATTCTGGTCTTGGGAGTCCTGAGACTTTACATAAAGAGAGAGAGAAGCTTGCAGGGCTGGGGGACCTGGGGGTCCTGAATGGAGGGGTGTAGTGTGTGCCTGTGGACAGACACTGTGTCCTGCCTGATGGACTCTCAAGTGGTTCATTGCCTGGAAGGGGGCAAGACTCTTTGTTAGACACTAAAGAAGGTGACTGTTGCTTCCTCTGGAGCCCCGGTGCTCTCTAGTCTGAGGTCTCCAGATCCTTCAGCCATTCCTGGCATGGCAGAGAGTCCAGTCATCTGCCATCTGGGTCACCTTCCTGTGTGTTGCGGTTCTTAAACCTGGGCCATGGCAATCACACATCGGTGTTGTCGGGAGGACCTTCCCCATCTTGCCTCTGGGCTCTCTGATCCTACTCTTGCACCCTCAGAGGATATCAGTATGGTTTTTAGAGTCTGTTGACCAGTAGGTGTAGATGTTGACATTGCACCTGACCGGCTAAGGTGAAGGTGTGGCCACTGCCCTTAACAAGCCGTAAGTCATGTTGCAGAGCCAGGACCAACAGGTATAAAACATTTCTTACAGTAACAGTTAATGATAGGATTCGGGTGACAAGTTTTTCCGACACAAAATACAAGAATCCAGAGAAAAGAGGCTGTAGTGGGCTGGATGGTCAGGATTATAAGCCATCAAGGACAGGTAGGAAGCAAAGAGTGGACATGAGGAAGGGAGCGGGGACACGTGCAAACATGAGACAGGAGCAACGCGATGGGGCTGGGCGAGGCAGGGGCGGTGGGCATGTATCTGTTTGGCAATTGAAACCGAGCACATAATGTTGAAGTGATTTAGCCAAGGTCAGAGGCGGAATTAAGTGTGGCATTCACAGACAGACTCCCGCCCCCATTTGGGCCCCAGGAATGAAGGCTGGCAGACCCGCTTCTCCCAACCTGAGCTCCTGCTTTGGCCAAGTCCTTGTCAGGAATAGAAACTACTTTCACCCCCCACCCCCCCCACCCCCCCGCAGGGAGCTCCCAGACTGGTGGACGAGGAGGTACGGTCACTCTACCACAAAGCCATCGGGGAGCTGGCAGGCTTTGGGGAATCCTTGGGTGTGTTACTTCCCAGAAACAATCTAATTTCCGAAGGCTTCAGTGTGCTGCACAGGTGCCATTTCAGACATCCCGGAGCCGAGTGCAGACTGCTAGGGGAGCTGTGCAATGTCTTTGTCACGGGTCCCCGATCCAGATCTCAGCACAGCTATGGCAGGTGTGCATCGCAGCTAAGGACCGAGTGATGGTGTGTTTGCACACTCCCAATGTGCCGTTCCTTCAAAACGCTGTGATGCCCAGGACATGTACATGCCTAGTGCACTCGCTTTGTGCTTGTGTTGTCTGTGCATCTTTGGGAGACACCGCCTTCTCTCAGGGTGACAGCAGGGCTGTTGCTGCCTCCTACTGACATGCATGGTTGGATCAGCACCCCCAGTGCTTCGTGGAGACACGTCCCCCAGTGCCCACTTCCAGGCACGTGCCAGAGATGCCTGTACTGGTGAGGGCTCAGCAGTCCCTTGGTCCTACTGAGTCCCACATCAGATAGCTCTTTTATACGCTAATAGACGCTGCTTGCACACCTCCAGTGATGGGGACTTGCTCTCTCCTGGAATGGCAGATTTTTTTTTTTAATACCCCTTTCTGTTTGCAAGATCTTTGTATTAGCTAAGATCAGCGTTTCCACAATTAATTTCTTCCCTCTGGGTCACAAGGAGATGACAGAACTTGCCTCTCCGAACCTAGGAAGATGGAGAGGAAGAGGGTCCAGGGGAGGTCATTAAACCAGCCAGACTTGCTGAGTTGGGGTCGGTGGAAGAAAGTGGTATCCAGACTAACACCAGACTCCTGGCAGCTTGTCTGGGGGTACAGTGGGCCTTTACTAAGAAAAGGGACAGGGAGAGAACAAGATGCAAGTGTCTGGGAAGGGACTGGAAAGGTTGGCCTGCAGCCTCGTCCCCTGGGCTTCTCTGAGAGGTACCCTTGGCCAGGAAGGGCTGGGGATTGCCTTGGCGTTGCCAAGGGGTGGGCCCCTGATTGGGATCCGTTCCTCTGTCCGGGACCTCTGAGTCTCTGCTGTGCTCCCTGCCTCTAGGCACGTATGTTGGATGCTTCAGTGATGATGGCCAGGAGAGAACTCTGAAGGGGGCTGTGTTTTTTGACTTGAGAAAGATGACCATCTCCCACTGTCAGGATGCATGCGGTGAGCGGTAAGTGGGGCCCTGGACCGTCCACTCCACTGGCAATAAGGTCAAGAGACAGTCTCCAGAAGGAGGGGATACTTTGGCTGCCAGTTGGCTGTCAGAGTAAAATTAATTAGAGCTCAAGTGATCAGGTCCCAGATGTCCAGAAGGAAAGTTTATTGATGAGATGGCAGCGGAGTGTGGAAAGAGCCCTGGGCCTGGTGTCAGGAGACCAGGGTTCTAATCCAGCCGTGCCAGGAACTTACCCTGTGATGTAGCTCTGAGTCCTTTTCCTTCCCTGGGCCTCAGTTTACATATATTCTAGGCTTATGTATGTTCTATGTTTAAAATAGAATAAAGGGATTTAACCCAGCTTTCTCTGAGGACCTTTCCAGCTCTGTAGGAAAAGTTTATTTCTATCTTGTGTTTATAACAGGATTTGCTTTTTCTGATACTACCAGCTCACCCAGTAGTTAGCACACACTAGTCAAATGCCAGGGAATGGTCTCTACCATCAAGACACTCACAACTCACTGTGTGTGTGTGTGTGTGTGCGCGCACGCGCGTCCTCACACACAGCAGATGGGTAAAACAGAATCAGCAGATGGTACCCTGATTTATTTCTATCATACTAGATTCTTTCACATTTCTTGTGTCATACAAATCGTCACGTTCTGCTAGGTAACAACAAATTATGCCCATTTTATAGACAGAGGAACTGAGGCCAGAGAAGGAAAGGACAGGGTGCCTACTCAGGTGCGCTTTACAGTCTATATAAAGCTAAAACCGAGACTGACACAATCTCATTTTATTCTCCTAACAGTTAAGAAACCTGAGACTCAGAGATGGTAAGTGGTGTTCAGGGTTGCACAGCTAGCAAGGGGCCAGACAAGGGTTAGAAGCTTGTGTGTGGGTTTTCCATCTGGGTTTTTATACCCAGGTCCTCTGAGAGGGGAGTTTGAAAATGTTGGCCTCTTTCCATAGTTCAAATCCTGTGTGATAAGATGTGGGTTCCATTTGTAATCTTGACCTGCAGCATTACAGCTGGGTAAAGGTGGGTAAAGAACAGTCTTTGAGGGAGAGGGGCGTGCAGCAGGGCCTGTTTGTAACGTGTGGGGGGCAGTCTGCACCAGTGGTGTGCTGGAGCCAGCTCATGCTGGCTCACGTGGGGAAACAGTTACATTTTTAGAAAAGTTGTCATTTCATTACTAAATCATTCATAGCTTGAAACTGTCTAGAGTGGGTGTATTTACACCACAAAAATTGGCAAATGCCACCAATTAGGGCTCCTTCCCTCCCATACCGAGAACCAATTCCCATCACCCACTGCCTGAGACCTGTTATAACCTGTTACCATGGACGGCACCTAAGGGGACAAAACTCAGGGCTGACAAGAGGGACCAATCGGGCTGATTCAATTAACGTATCACAGAGGAGTGACTCCTCCCTAAACCTAGGCAGCTGACCCTTAAGTCTGGCTGAGACTGACCCCTAGGGCCAGCTGCATGCTGATGGCTGTGGCCCTGGCTCTTCACTCAGACCTAAGCTCAGCTTCAAACCCAGCCCTCATGTTGGCCCCACACGCAGCTGTCATTCCTTGATCCAGACCTCAGTGCTGTTAGGACCCCAGCCTTAGCTCTGGGCCAAGGGTGGGACTTACCCCAGGCCCCACTCTCTCTGCAGGTCCTACGTCTACGCCGGCTTGGAGGCCGGGGCAGAGTGCTACTGTGGGAACCGGCTCCCAGCGGTGAGCGTCGGGCTGGAGGAGTGTAACCATGAGTGCAAGGGCGAGAAGGGCTCCGTGTGCGGGGGTGTTGGCCGGCTCTCTGTGTACCGGGTGGCGGAGCTGCAGCCAGGCTCCAGGAAGCGTGAGTGTACCAGCCTCTCCTAAGCTGTTTGTCCCCTGCTCTCCAACTGCCCCCCGCCTGCAGCTCCTGGTCCAAACTAGTTAGGGCAAAACCTGTGCCCTCCCGTCCTTACTACCTTCCATGACAGGCTCGTTGCAGTGGGGAGTGGGGTTAGGGTCTGCCAAAGGTTGCTTGAGTTCATAACTGAGGCACATCTTTCCTTGTCCCCTACAGGAGAGAAACTGATGAGGAAGACTGGGGCCTAGGCCTAGGTATGTCTCAAATATGCTGTGTGGCCTCAGGCAGCTCACTTTCCCTCCCTGGGTTCCAGTCTATTTGGTAAAGTGCAGAGGTAGACGTAGATGTCTGGCAATGGGGTATACCAGAAAACTTGAAAGTTTCCTAGCTATAAAACACCTACAAATGCAGGATGAAATGGAACAAACATTATTTTAAATGCATAGCTGAACTAGCAAGAAAGTAAGGAAATCCCGGGCTACAGAAATGCAGGGGGAACTAAACATCACAGTGGTGAAATAAAAGTTCAAAAAGAGGTTACGCAGCTCTGGGTCTAGGTGGCCACAGGCTGAGGTTTTAGTGTCCACGTAAGACAGAGAAGGAGGCCTAGAGCCAGTCAGGATAGGGAATTAGATTGAAACCTCTGCAAAAAGTGAGATTCAATTTCACCCAAGTATAAATCAATAAAATTTAGATTAGAAAAATACCACCTACCAGCTCAGGGAGACAGTGTTTTGTTTTAGGTGTTTTGACCTGAACTTCAGGTTAAAAAAAAAAAAAAAAAAAAAATCTTCCTAAGAATTTACAATTGCAAGCCTGCATTTACATGAGTTTTGAGGTTCAAATTTATACAACCTGCGTGATCCTGAAAACATAAAAACTGGCTCTGGGCCATCTGGAGGTGCTGGCAGAAGCAAATACAAAACCCCTTGAGAGCTATGCCACCCACTCAAGTGTAAAGAGTTCCCATAGATAAATTCTCACTGAAGATGAGCTTACAATTCAAATATACAAGTCAGGAGGAAGTAATCAGCCATAAGGGAGGGTCATCTGAGGCTTCAGACAGCAAAATTGAACCCTGAAGAATTTCAACAGAAAGTGCTATCAAACAGAGTTAACAACGGAGGGGGCCCCGTTAAATGCCGCCCGAAACTCAGATTTGTCCTCATTGTAAGATGATAAGCCCAGATCCACTTAATCTAATTATAAAGTTTCCTTTATAAAATAAATACGGTTGTGCTGATTTGCACGGCCATATGGATGGCTAGGCCGTCCTTTCCATGACTGGGAGGGTCTGGGGTGGGGAAGAAGTCAGAGCACGGAAGACCGCCCCCCACCACTGGCAAGGGTGGGGCAGTGGATGATGGAGGCACAGCCCAGTGTCCATAGACACGACTGCCTCTGGCTGTGGACCTCCTAGAAGCAGGGCTCCGGGAGAGCTGATGGATTAGTTCAAGAACGGGGAAAAACGTGTCAGGTCAGAAGCAGAGGCTGTGTCTGGGTTAGCTCTCCTAGCAAGGAATGAGTTTCCCAAGCAGCACAGAAGGCCAGCTGTGAGAACTATGGTGAGCTTAAAAGACAACCCTGGCCACTGTCGGTGGGGTCAGCATGATGGGGAGAGTGGTTCAGTGCTCAAACCCGGCCAACAGGCTGCTTAGGTGCTTCTTGTATTCAGATAGGATGTACTTGGGAACAAGGGCTACGACGGGGCCACGGGGACAGAGGTAGTGACCCTGATAACATAACTCTGTGGATTCCCGAATGAGACCATTAACTCAACAGGCAGGCATTGACACTTGTGTGCCATGCCCTGTCCTGGACCCGAGTCCTGCACTGTCGCCTGGGCACCCAGACGGGCTTCCTGAGGACCACACGGCTCTACGTGGCTTCTTGGATCTTGATTTCCCTGAGTTCAAACAACCTTTGCCCCCCTGCCCCCAGCAGAACCAGATCTATACTGTGTGGGTTCTGGGCTGCCCTGCCAGCCCCTCCTGCCTGCTCAGCCACGGACTCCTAGAGATAATTGTTTTGCTTCAGATTGCCATTGGTTAAGGGTCCGATGGCCCAGTCACTCCAGCCAGCCTCAGATCTTGAGTTGGCTGGACCTGATGTCATGGTTACTGTTGAAAACTGTAATAGCTGCCCCATTGGGCAGGCTGTGGAGCCCGTGCTATTGACCTTTGCCTGCCTGCTCCCTTCTCAAGTGGGCGAGCCGACAGGATCTCTGTCAAGAGGTGACCAAGTGACCACTCATCTTAAATTTCAGCTTCTCACTAATTAAGAACACTCACAAGGAATGAGAGCCGTGAACGCGCTCCCTGGGTTGGGATCAGAGGCAGGAACAGAGCAGTTTGTCAATGGCTTCATCGTGGAGGTGTCCTTCTGCACTAAGTGGCCCTTGGGCTGTCACCTGGGAAGCAATGGAGAAGGGTCTGGACAGACTGCCCTAGATGGTAGCCTCTCCCCCAAAAGTCGCTCAGGGACATCTAGAGGCAGCTGGTGCTGCCGTCTCCAGCAGCTCATGCATTGCTGACCAATCGGCGGTGTGTGCTGTGCCCTCACGTGCCCTGTCATACTCATTGCATTCATCCACTCAGCACTCCTTGGGTACCTACTGTGAGTCAGGGTCAGGGTTGGGTGTGGGGAGCACAGGGGTGAACCAGGTGCAGCCTCCTCCAGGAGATCTGTTTTGTACCTCCCTGCAGCACGGGACTTGCTGAGACACTGGTCATCTGGCTCACCTGGTGCCCTGCCTGTGCCACTCACCCTCCCAGTCACGTGCCCTGGAGCCAGTTTCTCCAGTGTCTGTCCCACCCCAGTGCAGCTGTCTTGAGGCCCACAGCCCAGGTCATTTAGCTGTTTGGTTCTTTTGGGGCCCAGTCATGCCACAGGATAGGAAGGAGTTCTGTGAGCCCAGCACCAACAATCCATCACCCAGGCCCTTGCACCAAAAGCCAGGGCGGGAAGGTGGTTGTGGGAGACGCAGCCCCATTAGGGGCTGGCACATGGGTTGCTCCTCAAAACAACTAGCTGCCGGGCATTGCATAGGTGAGGACACAGAAAGTCTCTGAGTCTGTGGCACACCCAAGTTTCAGAAGAAGTCACCGGCAGTCCAGGACTTGACCCCAGGCTGTTACAACACTGCCTAGACTATTTACCTGGCACCCAGCTGCTTTCCTTCATCTGTGTCCTAATAGATTTGTGCCCTAATGTCCAGACCACTGGTGCTGTGGTCAGTCAGATGGGCTTCCAGACCCAGGGTTTGGTGCTGCTTTGCAGTTTTGCATGAAGAGAACCCTCCCGCCATGGTGCTGGCTGGTGAGAGGGTTTCTGCTGCTGGCTGGTGAGAGGGTTTCTGCTGCTGGCCAAGAGCTGTGGCAGGCAGAGAGCAGGGAGAGATGCTGAGCCCCAGGAGATCTGGTGTCCAAAGGAGCATGGGCTGAGAATCAGGATGCCATTTAGAGAAACTCTGAGTCTGGAAGAAGTATGAGCAGTTGGTACTGCAAGATTCCAGAAGGTTTGTTTGAAGGAAGCACGAAGGCAGCCATCTAGGGAGCTGGACCTCTCCACCAGATGGTCTGGAGAACAATGTGGCAAGAGGCTGCGTTTGTAACATGGGCTTGAGGAGGATTCCTGGGATTTGGTGGGAGTTCAAAATCAGGGAGAAAGCGGAACAGTGGTGTGACTTGACTGCCTAGTGAGAGAGAATGTGGCAGGATTTCAGATTTCCAAATCTTTCTGCACATGGGCGGGAGGACATAGAACTTTCCAGAATATCACCCTCTTCAGGTCACCTAGTGCAGAATCTGGCACATAACGGATGCACAATCCAGATTTGTTGAAAGAAGGACGGTAGGTTGGATAGGTGAGTGGACCCCTCTCCGAAGAGCTGGTGGGAGAAGTGAGACCTGAATTAAGCAGTTTCAGCCAAGTGGCCCCTTGTCAACGACCCGAGGTGACCAGGGTGCTGTGCCTGGTTTCTCTCAGGATCTTGGCTTGACTGCACCCTGTCTAGGGTGGTTTCTCTCTCTGATTTGAAATGTGCCCTACCTGAGAATAGTGACACCTGTTTCAGGATCTAAAGCCACCATTTTCCCTTGTGACAGGCCCCAACCTCTGTGGGCACCATTTCTCACTGGAAATCCATTTTTCCCTCCAGGGAGGACTGTCACGTACCGAGGGTGCTTCCGACTGCCGGAGAACATCACACACGCCTTCCCCGACTCCCTGGTACAGGCCAATGTGACAGTGGAGACATGCTCAGGATTTTGTTCCCAGAAAGTAAGACCAATGATAATTCCACAGCCTTGCCTTTTAACAGTGTAATGTGTGTGGTGGTCTCAGAGAGGGGGCAGGTGCCCAGGCTGGGCTGCAGATGTCCATCCACTCTCAGAGCCTGGGTGGGAGGGCGGCAGGCGGTGCAGCCGACATCACCAAGGGTGCCCGCAGGGAGCCCGTTGCTACGGCTGATGATCCGAGGCTGGGTGGGGAATTGTCAGCAAAGGTTGTGAAATCTGAAAGGATCATGCCTTTCCCAATGTGAGCTCCTGGCGCAAGTGTCAGATGTTAAATTGACTTGATTTGGAAGCAAGAAGATGCTGGCTCGGGACTTGGGGAGAGCTGATGGATTTTCTGTTGTTGGTATGACAGTGTTGGGCCGTGAACTTGACTCCAGGGGCCATAGTCCCATGTATGTACCTTCGGCTCTGCTTGGGCTGAGGAAAGGAGCGTGACTGTGCAAGAGCTGGGCTAGATACCAAGGGCCACTGTCTCTGCACCCCTATTAGCTCGGGGGCGGGAGAATTTGGTCCAGGCCATATGGGCCTTGCAAAAGGCAGGACCAGGGAGAAGGCTATGGAACGAGGCTGGTGAGACCAGGCTGTCCCCAGAGCACTGAGGTCTGGGGCTGGGCTCCAGCAGCTGCCACGTTGGTCTGGATGCTGCAGCCCTAGAAATGGCCCTTGGTGGCAATAGGCTGGGGTTTGGGTTGCTCCGATGTGCTGGGGTTCAGTAGTCTTGATGGGCCCGTGATACCTGGCAGTGTAACAGAATGGGGCAGGAGAGAGGAGGGCGTTCGTGATGATGACAATGGTAGTTGTCAACAGTAGCTAACATGACCATTTATTTTGTGCCAGCTACTGTTCCAAACCCTTTACATGTGTCAGTCCATTTAATCCATCTAATAACCCTACGGGATAGGTGCTGTGATTACCTGCATATTGCAGGTGAGGAAACTGAGGCAGAGAGAACTTGAGCATGGTGCCTGAGGTCACACAACCAGGAAGGGGGCGAGGGAATCAGGATTTGAACTCAGTGTAGCTCCATAGCCTGCAGGTGGTTTGGGGCACAGGAAGTGGGCCTCAGTAAAGGAGGCAGATGTGGTTGGACATAAAGGAGCCTGCCCTCCGCGGTGCCCCCACCCTCCCTGGGAGCTGCCCTCCGTCTGCTTCTATGTTCTGAGCCCTGTTGAGATGCTTCCCTCAGAGGTGGATGGAGACACAGCCTTTTGGGTGCATTTTCCTCTTGCACATGTGCGGCCTCTGAAGTGGCTGTCTGGTCTGTCCAGGATTTCCGGAGCCACTGCCAAAGACGTGCTGGGCGTCAGGCAATCACGTGGCACAGGGCAGTGAACCAAGCACAGTTTGTTGACTTGCAGATATCTGGTCTGGGGACCCTTCTTCCCCTCTCCCCTTCGTGGGAGCCGAGCACCTCCAGCGACAGCAGGGACACCTGCTGGTACATGCAAAGGGACAAGCCACTCTCCAGGGCTGCCTTCACACCTGCGGTTCAGAGCAGGTCCCTGGAGAGTCCCCACTGGAATCAGAGGAACTCAGCCGGGCCAGACCAGGGTGAAGGCAGGCCTCCATGGTCAGCAGCCGGGGAGGTGTCCTCCTGTGAGCCGGATGTGTGCGAGGGGCCTGCCCGCCCGTGATCTGCTTTACTCCTCCCAGCGCTCCCTGCGGGAGGCCCTCTGCTCCCTGCTAAATACAGGAGTCAGTGCAGGTACACACACCGGCCACTCCTGACACCACACCCTTGTGCTTTTTGTGCTGCTCCCTCCCTCCATGTGACATTGGTGGGGAGGGGACAGGTGGGCGAATGCGGCCAGGAAGAGATGGGAGTGAAGAAACAAGAGGGCAAGACAAGAAACAGGCAGCATCACCGCTGCGTGTCTTCAGGGGTTTAAATTATTTTCTAACAGGTTCTATGCTTGCATGGAACACAGTGAAAAGACATCGAAAGGTGCAGAGGGGAGAGTCTTCCTCTCACCCCAGCGTCTCACCCACCTAGTGTCTGTCCTGCCTTTGGAGGCAGCCGATGGGCCTGACTTCCTGTGTCTACTGTCAGCGAAATTTCTATGAATATTCAAGCAGTTGTTCCTTTCCAAGTCATTATTCCTGTACAAACCCACAGGTGGTCCTGAGCTACCCACCCTACCCTGCACCGGACTCTTTTTCCTCAACAATCTGTCTTAGACGTTGCTCCATATTGGCACGGCAAGCGCTTTCTCAGTCTTTGATTCCATTGCACGGCCGTCCTATCATTTATTTAACCAATCCCCTGCTCTTCCACATTTAGCTTGCTTCCCGTCTTTTGCTTTTACAAACAAGCTGCAATGACTCTCCTTATGAGTGGGTCGTTTTGTTTCAGTGGATCTGGGAGATAAAATTCCTAAGAGATGCTGGGTCACAGGCTGTGTGTCCCTGTCCTTGTGTTGGTGAACTTTGCCACGTTGCCCTTGGCCACGGTTATGTTCATTTTACACCCCACCAGCGATGCATGAGAGGGAAGCGAGGCAACCTGTGACTCTTGTTTTGGGGACGGTGACTTCAAAGCAGCATCCTAGGTAGATAGCCCGGTATTCTGGGGGTGCTTCCTCTTGGGCAGCCCACAAGGGCCCAGAGAATTCTGCCTTGTGGTTATAGACACAACTCAAAAGATTTAAAAGTCTTCAACTTCTGTCTTCAGCCCTTCTTCATTACTGGCATAAATCCACATTGCTGCAGTTTTGCATTGGAGCATGTGCCAAAGATACCTGCAGGCTCTTGGTCTCGTGCCATTTTGCCCTTTAGTGACCTTGTACCTTTAGTAACCTCCCGTCATTGTGCGTTTCAAGGACAAGTTGCATGTTCAGCTCTCGCTAGTGCTGTGAATTGTTCGGGTCAGAACAGGGAGGAAAAGGCGTCCAGAGTTCTCTGAAGTGGCCTTTGCACTCAGGGCTCGTCTGCGCCCAGCCTCCCCCGTACTGTACTGTCGGTGGGGGCCGGAAGGGTAGGTATTTCCTCAGGTCCCATTGTTTAGAGGCTCAAAAGTTTGCAGCTGTGAGGAACAGTCATTATTTCCAGCTTCCACGTTGAAAGCTGTGTCTTGGCAGGACACACATAGGCTGACACTTAGGGGGCAGGGGGTTGCCAACAGAGCCTAGAGATGGGGGAGACCTGGCCCCTACTCATGAGATTGACCGCTGGAGAGGGGCTAAGACGGGAAGCCAGGGGACGCTGACACAGGGAGAGTAAGGTCAGTGCCGGGTGGGAATGAGGGAGCCTTGGAGGCAGGCTTAGGCAGGAAGACTGCAGCTTGGAAAAGGGTGGAGCTGAAGGATCTGGGGCAGTGTCAACAGGTAGACGAGGGGTGTGAGGAGTGTGTCACAAGCCTGGGCAACTGCTGAGGGTGGGAGGTGGTGCACAGCAGCCCAGCTTGTCCGGAGTGGAGGGCTCCAGGTGTAGGGTGGAAGGTGGGGTAGCGACAAATTGCAACGGGCCTTGGACACCTGCTTCAAAGTCCAGACGTTTTTCAGTGGGTAAGAGGCTAGAAGGAGGTGGTATTCCCGGCATGGCACTTCACAGCTATAGGTAGAATGCTGTGGAGGCGGGTGGAGGTGTTCTCTGGGGATCCCTTTGGGAAGCAGCAGTCCTCAGGGCCACCCTCAGAGGTGCCTTGGCAAAGCTGCAACAGACATCGGCCTGTGACCTGTGTAGTTAGAGATTCCAGGTAGGCCCAGGACGATGGCCCAGCTGCCACCCATTCAAGGCAAACCATCATCTACCCAACAGGGTGAGCCTTTGTCTCCCCAGCTGTCCATCCCCCTTCTCCCTCATCTCTCCCTCTGGGTATTGGTGTCACTTGGACTGAAACCTTCTAGACGGTCCCCGTCAGCTTTCAGCTCTGCAGTTTTGGGGGTGGGGTACTCTTTGTGGCGACTCTGATTTCACTCTAGAGCAGGGTTTCTCAGTATTACGACTTGACATTTCAGCTCAGGTCACATTGTTTTAGGACCTGTCTGTGCATTGTAGGGTATTTTGCAGCATTCCTACCCTCTGCCCGCAACACGCCAACAGCTTGTCCCTCCTCAGTCGTGACAACCCAGACTGTCTCCAAACAAGGCCATATGTCCCCTTCAGGACAAAATTGTTGCCTCTGGCCTAGAGGGCCGGCTTGAATGTGTTGGCTCAGCAATGCCCAGGCGTGGCCCCCGTTCTCCGTGGGTCTGCCTCCTGGTGACCAATTGTCTTTTCCAACTATTTGGTGAGGATGGAGAAGTCAAGTCTGCCTCTGGAGGTGAGGTCTGCTGGATGTGAGATCCGGTGGAAGTTTAGCTGAGCCAGGCCTGCAGTGACCAGCGACCTATTTGCAGGAGTGGTTTTCTCTGTCCTCTCGTGGATGTTGAGCGTGGGTGAGAGGGGTGAATTCAGGGATGTCTGGCGATACACTCCTTTCTGAAGTGCCAGGCACTTCCTTGCTGGAAAAGCCAGTAGCGCCAAGCCTGCAGGGCTATCCCAATGGCAGCTTCATCTCATCCTAATTTGGCTGAAAGACAAGCTTAGATGTTCTATGATGTGGGGATGGTTACGCTAAGCCACGGCCGAACAGTGGACTATAATACAGCCATTGAAAATGTTTTCAAAGACTTTTATGATGGAAAATGCTCACAACAGAATGTGAAATGGGGCAGAGCAAATTTCTGGGGGAGGGGGCTCGGGGCTTAATTAGGGCGGGCTGGCCAGTGGGGCCAGGAGCAGCAGATGGGAGAGGTGGGGCTTGGAAACAGGAAAAGAGGGGGAGCCCTCCTTGCAGTGCCCCAATTTAGAGCACCATCTGGGGGTTTATTTGTAGCCCCAGATAAAAATCTCTATTGTTTTTTGCTAGTTAGTTGAAATGGATTCGGGGAGGTCCAAGAGTGTAGTTTGACAGAAAAAGAACGTTTTGGGGCCTATCAGCATCTTAATGATCCGACTCTGCCAGCGAGAGGGACTTGACCAGTGTAATGTGTTTTTAAACACAGTAAAATGATCTTGTCTAATTTTCTGTGATTGTGCTGGAGATGGAAGCAAACCTGCTCACTCTCAGTATTCAAGATCCTACCACCTCCTTCATTTGGGCAGAGGTGAGACTCAGGACGGGGAGCTTAGATATTTGCATGGCTACCAGTTCAGATCTGGGATAACTCATTTCGAAGCCCGGTATTTGTTCGTCAGCAGATAGACCATCTGTGGGCGTGTGCATTCATTCCCACTGTGGGGCTGGTGAGTGAGAGCTAACACCATCTGCAAATAGGTCACTAACGCGCGAAGCTTCTCCAGCTATTACGCCTTGTGATCTGAGGTTTGTTCTGCCAGCCACTGCTGGAGGTTGTACTGAGAAAGGAATGGGAGAAACAGGACAAAGAGGCAGAGAGGTATTATCTTTCTTGCCCTCTTTTCTTCTTCATATGGAATATTAATCTCCTGGATGTTTTCCCACTGACATTGCTTCCAGGGTTTTTTCTTTGGCCATTTGACGGTGGCACTGACCCAGCCGCCTGTGAAATGGAAAGGTAGGCGCTAATGGAGAGCCTGCTTTCTCTCTGCTGGGCAGCCGCCCTGGCTAAACCCACCGGGATTCCCATTGGACCCAGTCTCTCCTGGTGGACTCGTGGGCTCCCTGGGGCACGCGATTGCACATCTCTGCCAGGGATGGGTCTGTGACAGTCTGGGTTTTGTGAATTGCTACCTTGATAGTAAGAATTTTTCCTTTTGCCAAAATGCTCTCTAGTCGTTCCAATAGGTAACTGACAAGGTGTGACTTTGGATCTCTTATAAAAATTCTGTAGTAAACCTGTCAGCGTTATACTGTGGGTGTCTTTAAAGAACGTTGATTGTTTTCTTTGGGGTGAGGGGGAGTTTACACAGGATTTATTTTAGAAATTTTTGAACATTTGGAAATGTAAAAATAAAATGAAACCTCAACAGTAACTTTGCCACATCAGAAAACAACAACTGGTGATAACATTTTGCACCCATTTGGTCGTTTATTCTAGGGGTGTGTGTGTGTGTGTGTGTATGTGTGTTATCTGTTTTTAATAAATTGAATCTTTCCTTCCATTGTTCCCTTTTCTCATTTAATATGTCATGAACTTTTCTCTTCCCCTGCTATGCCCTTCATGGCTACAAGGCATTTAATCCTCCACTGTTGGACAGTTAGGCTGTTTTTTGTTCTGTTTTTTGCTATTTTGAACAATACTGCCAGGCACGTAGGTAAACCTTGTAGGTAAACCTTTGAGCACGTGCATGATTATTTCCTTGGGTTATAGTATCAGATATGGAATTGCTGGGGCAAAGGACATGTACATCTCCTGGGTGCACTTTTAAGACTTCTGGTACCCTTTAGGAAGTGAGTCGTGTAGCCTCATCATTCTGAAGACGGTAGGAAGGTGGGTGGCTTTCGAGCCACAGTGACCTGGGTGCATAGCCCTACTCGGCCACTTGGTCGTTTTGTGACCCTGGCCAAGTTACACAGCCTAGTGTCCTCCTCGCAGGGGTTGGCAGAGCTGCCTCGCCAGACGGTTAGCTGGACTCGGTGAGTTTGTGGACGTGACAGAGTTCTCTGATTGGGCACTCTTGAGTAGTGAGTATTCCAGACGATGGTGATGATTGTTATTATTCAGCTTCCCCTGGTTCCTTTGCTGTGCTTGGGATGTTTGAGAAACTGCCTAAGATGAGCGGCTGGTCCTTTCCCAGGTTGGCGGAAATGCAGGCACCTTCGGATCCCGAGGGTTTGGTGGTTCTGAACCATGCGGTGTTTACTGGACTCTTCTTTCCAATATCTGTTTGGCTTTGATTTGACAGGGAGGGTGTTGTGTGGAGCAGAGTTAGTGGGTCTGCTGTCTGGGGGCTCAAAGTCTACAGAGCGCCATCGTACAAGGGGACATCCCATCGAGGCCCCTGGAGACTAACATTTGTTCCACACAATCTTGAGGCCGCACCTTTGAGGCTGCACACGTGCAAGGGGGCTGTAAGTCAGCCTCTCCCATGGAGAAGCCTCTGACCCCACCCTAGACATGCACTTAGTCTCCCCTGGACTGGAACCAACCAAGTTGCTGAGCGTCTCCTCTCTGACGGGCACCTCACGAGTATTTCATTCCATCCTCAAACCTCCTGTACAGATGCGGAAATCAAGATTCCATCCATCTTAACTTCATCTCATACCTGCTGACCCCAAAGCCTATAGTCATTAAGCTGTGCTCCTTTTACAGGTGATAAAACCAAGGCTCAAAGATGCTCAGTAGCTTGTTGACACTACGAAGCCTGTCTGGTTCCTCCAAGCCTTGGTCTGGTTCCACCTCCCCGTAGCTGCCTCCCCAAACCACACAGCCCCCCACTCTGCGGTCAGACCCCAGGGCCATCAGGTCGGAGGAAACAGGCGTTCAGTCACAGTGTGGGCAGATGGATTTTCATTCAACCTGACATTTCCCCGAAAGCCTCCCCGCACTCACCTTTGTGGGCATTTCCATTCCTTTTTGTGTCTTGAATGTCAGACCTGCCTCTGTCTGGAGTGATGGGAATGGCCCAGAAGGTAAAGACTGGTCAAAGCGACCTCCTTGCTAGTTTGCAGGTTTCATCAAAACTCTATCACGTTTGTGTGTTTGCCTCCAAGGAGTTGAGCGTGGGGTGTGGCAAAGCCCTAAGAGGCTATCTTCTGTTCCCACTGCCCCTGAAGCGCTGAGGTCTCGGGCTGCTCACTGCCTGCCTCCGAGCCTCAGTTTCCCCTTCTGAAACCTGAAGTTCTGATCTCTGAAATTTCTACAACTCTATGTAAGCCTGGAGATCCTGAGAAAAGTGCTCAAAGAGGAATGAAGATGGAGGAGAAGAGACCCAGATGGGCCAGTTGGTTGAAGGGGTCCTTCTTGGGGCCTTGCCCCTTGCCTGGTGGAATGCCCACTCCTTGACCTGTTGGCCGTGACCAAGCCTTTGCATGTGGATCCCGCCACCCGGAGAGCCCAGCCCTGGCTGTACCACAGCCTGGCTCCAGGGGGGATCCCCAGTCACACTGTGGGCCTGGCCCCAGCCTAGCCGGAGCCCCTCCCGGACTCAGGCTGGAGAGGACGTGTCAGGATTAGGGTGTGTGTCCACCCTGCCCTCCGAGAGGCTGTGCCGGCTCCCTCTTTAACCCCTCATTTATTTGATTGAAATAATCCCACATCTGTGTTCTTGCTTCTTTTTCCTGCCTTGCTTTTTCTAATCATTTTCTCCTCTTTCTCTCTCTCACTGAAGCTTCGGGTGGGGGAGGGGGAGCAGGGAAGTTGGCAGAGAGATAAGATTCATCAATATTTAATTTTTATGGAAATCATGTCCTAGAAATCCCCAAGGGGCTGAAAGTTGTTCTGTGTTTTCAGAATGCAGTCATGTTGCTGAAGCGGTTATGTTGTAAATAAAACTACATTATTGTCTGCAGCTCTCCTGTCGCTCTGCAAACACCCGGAAACTTGATGGTTTAATCCACTCAGAGAAGCAAAAAGGTTCGGGTCGCTGGTAGGGGCAGCCGGGCCCCAGCCCTGGAATGTAGGACTGACTATGGGGCATTGAGTCAGCGGCGCTGCTACCGCCGGGGAGGGAGACAGAGCCAGCTTCCTCGAGCAGACCCACCATGTTGGTGAAATCTCCTCTGAACAGGAATCCCAGGACAGCAGAGCCCCCTGGGGTCCCTGATGTTGGGGAGGTTTCGCTCAGATGCAGCAGCTTTCTTCCCCTCCCTCATGCCCAGGGTAAAAATGACCAACAGAGGACTCATGCCCTAGTCCATTACCACCAACTCTGGGGGGAGTTGGGATCTGCAAAGGACATTCAGTCAGTCATTCATTCATTTATTCATTGGTTTGTCCATCAAACATTCATTAAGTATCCACCGATTTCTAGAGAGTGCAACAAAACTCACTAGACATACAGAAATCCCCGCTTACATTCTCATAGAGGGAGACGATAAACACGTCAGGAGATAAAACAGGTCGTATGCTGAATGGTGACAAGTTATATGGAGAAAAATAAAGCAGGAGCTTAGGTATTTACCCATGAGAAATGAAACTATTTATCAACTGAAAATCTTGTACAAGAATGTTCATAGCAGCTTTCTTTGTAATAAGTGAAAACCGGAAACAGCCCAGGTGTCCATCAAGTGGATGAATCAATAAATTGGTCCATCCACGCGTGGAATCATACTCAGCAATAAAAAGGAACAGTCCAGTGACAGATGAAACATGGGTGGATTTAGCAAATTTGTTTCTGAATGAAAGAAAGCAGACACACAGAAATAGGCAGTGGATGATTCTATTTACAGGACATTCTAGAATAGACACACGAATCTGTGGTGATAGAAGTCAGAATAGCAGTTGCTTTGAGGGAGGAAGGGCTGCTAGGGAGGGATGGAGGAAACGCTGGTGTGAGGGAAATGCTGTGTATCTTGATTTGCATTCATCAAGACTGACTGAACGGTACACTTAGGACCAGAGCATTTCATCACGGTAAGTCACACCTCAGTGAAACAAAATTAGAAAGCACGACATGGGAATAAGGTGTATCAGTGACGGTGGCAAGGGTGCTACAACTTGAAATGGGGTAGCCAGAGAAGGGCTCACGGAGAAGGTGACTTGAACAAAGGGAGGGAAAAAGCCTTGTGGGTGTCTGGGGGAAGAACATTCCAGGCACAGACAACAGCAAGTGCAAAGGCCCTGCGGTGGATATGTGACTACACTGGCCAAGAACCAGTAAGAAAGCTAGTGGATTAGTTTACGAGGGCTGCTGTGACCAAGTACTACAGACTGCTGGGGAGCTTAACACAAATTAGTTTTCTTACAGTTCTGGAGGCCAGAAGTTCAAGGTCAAGGTGTTGACAGGTTTGGTTTCTTCTGAGGTCTGTCTCTTTGGCTTGAATATGGCCACCTTCTCCCCCAGTCTTCACGTGATCGCCCATTAGTCTGTGCGTGTCTGTGTTCTAATCCTTTCTTCTAATAACGACACCAATCAGATTAGATTGGGGTCCACCCGAATGGCCCCCTCTTAACTTAATTACCTCTTTAAAGACCCTGTCTCCAAATGCAGTCACATGCAGAGGTACAGGGGTTAAGGATTTCAGCATATGAAATTTGGAGGATACAGCTCAGTCCATGACAGCCTGTGTGAACAGCTAGAATGCCACGGTCTCTCCCTGTTGCCACCCTGGGTGCCCAGGCTGTTTGTTGCCAGTGCTTGCTGTGAAGAAGGTGTTGATCTGGGATGAGGTGGGATGAGGGCTTTGTGGGAAAGGGTGGATGGTGATGGTAAAGGCCGGAGGTTGCGATTCCTGGGATGGCTTTTCGCCAACTCACATCAGCAGAGCTTGCTTCCAGAAAGCCAGTGGTGTTCTGATTGAGGGTCAGAACACAGATTTTGCCCTCTGTTGAGAAATGGCCTGGGGGCCCCAGGTGGGTGGAGTCTAGCCAGACAAACTGATGGGGTTTGTCAGCCTTTGTCTTCTCACTCCCATGTCTAGTCGCCTCAGCTCTGCACTGTGATGGTGGCCCTGGCTATTAGTGCTGGATCATCACTGCAGCTGACATTGAGGGCAGCTGTGGCTGGGGGATGCGGGGGGGGGGGGGGGGGGCGGGCAGGGGCTGGTTCCAGGATCAGAGCCCTATTGAGGCCACTGACTCTTCAAAGCAATTATTTTCTTAATGTGTAGGATCAAGACAAGTGCTAACTGGGGGAGGGTTTTCTGATCTTTGTTTGATCCTGAGCTTTTGGGGCCTTGGAGGGGGAGCCAAAGTGAGGAATTTTAGGAAACAAACTCTGGGTACTCTGAGTTTCAAGAGGGTGGTCCGGGGCCCACCTCTAATACAATTAAGAATAGGGGAGCACCTACTATGTGCTAGGCACTGGCTGAGTCCGTCTTATGCATTCGCCTCCCTTTATTCTCCCAACACTCTGTGGGGTGGATATTATTACTGCCATGTTACAGATGAGAAAATTGAGGCTCGGAGAGGGCAGTTACTTCCCCAAGGTCACACAGATATTGAAATATGACACTGCAACTTGAGTCCAGGTCTTTGGGATCGTAAACCTAGTGCTTTACCTACTACATGGTGCTTCCTCCCTGGTCGCTCTGACAAAGTCCATAGACACCCAGAGTGACTGCCCATCTGCATCCTCCATCCCCATCTCCAACCTCTCCCACAAAAGGCGTGGGGATGGATGTCCTTGTGACACTGCCCTCAGGCTGGACCAGGGGAAGCTAGTGAGAGGGCTGCAGAGAAGCGAGATCCTCTGACTGTTCCAGGCAGGCTGGCTCATGGAATGTGTCCATTTTACAGATGGAAAAACTAAGGTTCCAAAAGGAGAAGCGACTTGCTTATGCCCCTTAGAATATTTAAGTCTTTCCAATGCAAAGGGAGCTCTGAGCTCTAGAAGCAGAGTGCAGCAACATTGTGTGTGTGTGTGTGTGTAGGTGTGTGTACTGTGTCAGTAGTGCAAGCATCCTCCCTCCTGTCCCCACGTGGCAGCTCAGCTCTGTGAGAGTGACGTGGGCCTGAACCCTGGTAAAGTCCTGGCAGAGGCAAAGCTGCCCATCAGCCTTGAAGAAGGACGAGGGAGGCAGGGAGGCTTTCATGAGGCTGCTGGGCATGTAGGAGAGACTCCAGCCTGTGCTTACAAGAACAGCCCTACCCGGGGGCAGCATCCAGCAGCATCTCCTTCCCGCCCTCCTAAAGGCTCCCCCTCCCCCAGGCTCTGCATCACCCTCCCTTGACTGGGACACCACCTCTGTTGTCTTTCCAGAGATTCTCTCTTTGCCAAGCCACACTCAGAAAATGCCATTGATTTTCTTTTTTTTTGATATTTATTTATTTATTTATTTATTTATTTATTTATTTATGAGATTTCGCTGTGGGCAAAGAATAAAGAGGTTTGTGCAGTGTTTCCCCTTGGCAGTGAGGAGTTTTCTCCACCCACGGCCTCCCTCCTGCACACACTCCTATACTCCTCTCCTCTCTCCGTCCTCCAAGAGGCTCATCTCTCCTGTGTGCCGAGGCGTGTGGAGGAATTCTTAAGCCAGTGTGGCTGATGCCCAGAGGGTAAGGCGGCCGAGGATGGCCCGCTCCTCTGTGACAGCCCCCACCATGCGCCGGGCCCAGCACTGGGCGGTTAGGATCCTTCTCATCTAATTCTTGTAACAAGCATACAAGGTGGATCTTATTACCTGTGTTCAATGGTGACATTCAGAGAGGCTCTGCATGATGCCCAAGGTTACCCAGCCTGTGACCCCGAATTCACACCCAGGCCTTCCAGATACCAGTGCCCCAGCTCTGTCCACCATATGGTGCAGCCTCCCCAGCGGGAAAAAGAAACCGTGTAAGAGAGCCCAGGAGCGGTCCCTCGCAAGGTCCCTGCATTCTCAGGAAGCCCCCATTGGGCGGGTACCGTGGTAGATGGATGTCTGTTCTCATCTACCTCCCGTCTTGTAGAGATGATTGTGTGGGAATCTGCCCTTGGCACTGAACTCCATCCTGCAGTGGACTTCGAATATATGGCTTGGGTTGGGTCTCTTTCCAGGGAGGGCCAGTGTGACTCCCAGACGTCACTTGAGGCTCGCAGTCTGACACGTTGAGCCCCAAGCTGCCCTGGGTGGGCTCTCTGTGCCTTTCTGACCCGTGCGCACGTTTGCTCCTGCAGCTGCCACCATCTGGAGGGCCTGTGGGAAATTAGTCCCACCCCAGCTCTCCTAACAACCTCCTAGACGTCTGGAAAGTTCAGTTCCAGACCCCGCTCCCGGCCTTCCACCCTTGGCTCACCCCTGTCATAGCACTGCTCTCACTGTGCTGTGACTGTTGACTTGTCACCAGCCAGCTGTGAGCTACTGGAGGGCAGCAGTCACGTCTCACTGAGCTTTGTCTCCTTGGGTTGGGCACAGAACCCGACACGGGAAGGATGGATGGGCATCCCTGTTGATCCCCTGCAGAGGCAGCACATCCTCTGCTCATCCCAGCACCTGAGCTGCTGGAGGCGTGGCCCTTGCACTCACCTCAGGTGCTTCTCTTCCTTTCCTTGCCTGGCAGGAGTTCCCCTTGGCCGTCCTCAGGGGCTGGGAGTGCTACTGTGCGTACCCCACCCCCCAGTTCAGCCTGCAGGATGCTGTGGACAGCTCGCTGTGTGGCCAGGACCCGGAGGCACAGAGGCTGGCGGAGTACTGCAAGGTCTACCAGACGCCCATGCAAGGTGAGCCCCGGGCCAGAGCTGGACAGAGCGTGCAGGCCCCTCCTCCCTGTGCCTGCCACTTGTTGTGGCTTTTGCTCTGGGGCTTTGGAGATGCCAGCCATGGCTGGCTCAGGTGGGAAGGGCATCTGGGTAAAAACCCTGGCATTGTGGTGGGTGGTCCCTTCTTGGGATAATGGGAAGGGGGAGGCCTCGGCCATCCCTGGAGACTGACCTCAGGATGCAGGGCTCACTGTGGAGAGCACCTGACCTTTATCTGCGTCTCTCTGGAGATGAAGGTGGTTTGAGGAAGAAAGCAAGAGCAGAGAGGCAGGGCCCAGAGAGAGAGCAATTCCAAGGTGGTGGCATTGGGTGGCATTTGAGCTCAGTGGCCATAGGGCCCCCCCCCCCAAGCCAGTCCAGGACCTGGGCCCAGTAAGGATCCTGGGCTGTGCCCAAGCGCTGGCATCTTCCTCATGTGAGCACCTTTACGGAGCACCTACCATGACCCAACACAGCCCAGGAACTTTGGGGTTTTCACCTGATGATTCCATGTGCTCCTTGCCGCCCTAGGGGGAAGGAAGAGGAGGCAGAGGTTACTGGCCTGAAATTAGTCCAGCCCTGGTTCGGTGTTGGCTGTACCGGGGTGTGTGGCATCGGTTGTCCCAGCCACGACCCCCCTGCCACCTTCTCTGCAGAATCTGGAGTTACCTGTGCTGTGCTGGGAGTGGGGTTTGGCTGTGGCCATGGAAACAAAGTGGGGGCTGCGGGTTGGCAGGGTGCCGAATCGCACCCCACTCTTGGCACGGGTCTTTGGGGCCTCGTTGTCATCGGGGCTTTCTCTGACCAGCCACAGAGCTGTGCGGCCACAGTGCAGGTAGTAAGCCCCTTCCCCTTTTGGGGCCTCAGTTTTCCCTTCTATTAAGTGGGAGTCTTGGATCAATAGTTCCTGTCTAAGGGGTACAGCGGCGAGTCTGAGTCACGGTGAGGGTGAGTGACCCTGAGACTACTTCTGGACTTTCAGACACTCGGTGCACAGACAGGAGGTTCCTGCCCACCAAATCCAAAGTGTTTGTGGCTTTGTCGAGCTTCCCCGGAGCCGGGAACACCTGGGCGCGACACCTCATTGAGCACGCCACCGGCTTCTATACGGGGAGCTACTACTTTGATGGAACTCTGTACAACAAAGGTAAGTGAAGGCTGCAAGGGGGGGGGGCGGGGGGGGAGGCACCTCCCGTGGCCAGACTTTCCTCGGAGCAATGGAGCAGCCTCTCACGCTTGAATCTCCCAGAGGGCTTGTTAAATTCAACAGATTCCTGGGCTAAACCCCCTGAGAGTCTGATTCATTTGCTCTGAGGTGGGGATTAGGAATTGCCATTTCTAACAAGCTCCTAGGTGGTGCTGAGCAGCCAGCCCTAGGGCCACACTTGGAGTGAGAATTTGTGAGGTTTGTGCTGGATTCAAAGGGAAAGCTTAGGAGCTTGGATTCCCTCTCTAGAAACTGTTCTTGAATTTTTCTTAATTTTCAGAACCCTCGATAATTAGGTGAGACCGACTTCATCTACTCATTCCTTTTTTTTTTCTTTAAGCAAGGGGTCGCTTATCAAAGTGCTATTTTTAAAGAAATAGATCCAAAAATCTTCAAAAGTTTTGTGATTTTTTTTTTTATCTCGCCCTTGTAGAAATAAGAGACCTCGTTATGCCAAGTAAATGAACTTAAATGGCTCGAGCCTGTGCACTGTTTAGGAACTAAGAACCTCAGACAAGTCAAGTGGGATCTAAATTTGGTGTAATACAGAGAGTGCCAAAAATATATATACGCATTTTAAGAAAGGAAAAATCTATTAAAATTGTAATACTCAATATATACCGATAGCAAAAGACGAATAGAAGTCACGTTTGACTTCTGCAATTACAAGAGGTGCTATAAGTTTTACCATCAGCGTCCAGACACTTCTGATTACGGCGAACCACTGCTTGAGCAACGCTGACCAAAGTGGCCACTTGTATGTATTTTTTTGGCACCCCCGGTATATTTCTCTGTTGTCAAGTGCTACAGCAGTTTCTCTGGGTTTCTTAACTAGCATTTGGTTTAGGAAAAGAAGTTACTATCAGTAACATCCTAGAGAAAACGGAAAATTTCAGAGGTTGGCAGTGAGTTCTGGAATCACCCACAGCCATCTTGGTCTGGTTGGGAAAAAGCCAAGATTGTCTATATAACCCAGCCCCATTGTCCTTGAGAGTCTGGAGCATTGTAGGCACCTACAGGTAAAGTGGCCAGAGGAAGCACATGGTCCCGCCCACTGTGGCCTAGTCCCCTGAGAAACCACCACTGTGCTCAGACTCCATTTACCTCCGTTGGTCATCTAGAAGCCCTTTACCTTATCACACAGCTGGGCGTTTTGGTCTACAAATGGCTAAGTGGCCCAGTGGCTCAAATAGCCATCTACGAGGGTTGGATTGACACTGCCTCAAAATGGCTTTAGAGATCCCAGTGCATCTTTGAGCCTTACAGGGCTGGTTAGATGTAGCCACTGGCCTCAGTGCACTTACAGAGCCATGAGGCACGCAGGTGTGAAATTCGCAATGCAGCTCCAATGCCAATACGCCAAACCTGTCATGGGTGAATGTGGCCGAAGTTACACAGAAAAGTGGCTGCTGGTGAAATAGGCTGAGGCTGTATGACAGTCGCCCTGAGTTTCAGGGTGTCAAAGATTGGATCTCACGTTTCTTCATCCCATGGTGTGACTCCTCCTTTCCTGGAAACTCCCAGCTATTGGACAGAATGAATCAAAGCAAAGAGTTTTGGTGTTTGGCCATGCAGAGATGAGTTTGAAACGTGTTGAGTTTCAGCAAGTGAACCCAGACGTCCAGATTCAAAGAAGACTTGCACATTTCCAGGCATTTGTAGATACCAATGCTTCCCAGCCATTCATGAAAGAGGGGTGAGGGGCCTCGTTTATGTTTTGAAGAGCCCAAGATAAGCTCACGCACATTAATGGAGCATGTCCCCAGAGCTGGCTGGCACGGGCCTGCAGGAGATTAGGTTCAGGGGACATCTTTCCAGGAAGCCTTCGGTGATATCCTACTACACCCTCTAGCCAGTGCCCCCTACTCCTTGTTCCCGTAAGTTCCTATGCTCTGTAGTATACTTGGGCTATTTCCCTACTAGACTATAAGCGTAAAGACAGGGTCTGAGTTCTGGAACCCTGACATAAAAAGTCCAACCCAGAATGAGCACACAATCATCACTGTTGATAAATATGTGACTGTGTAAGGATTGGTAGAATCTGGCCTTCTCAGCCAGAAATCCTTTGGACTGTAGTCCCCAATGTGGCCCAAGAGGCCCAGGAAGAAGGCAGGGCCCCCGCCTGGAAAGGTGGGCCAATGGGAGCAAGGCTCTGTTCATAGAAACTGGTCCCTGGGTTTCGCAGGGTTTAGCTCCAACACTGTGGATAAGACTTTGGCCAGACCCGTTCTAGGGCCCCAGGTGGAGAATCCCCATAGATGCAAGGCTGGGGCCCTGTTATAGGACCAAGGCATAAAGTCAGAGGGAGGGACAACAGCTGCTTACAGCCTTGAGCCTGATGATGGAGATCCTACCTCCACTGTGTCCTCATAGGGACACACACGGCCATGTGGCGAGAGCCCTGACTCTGTTGCCATGGTGCTATGTGATCTTGGGCAAGTCACACACCCACTCTGAGCCTCAGTCGCTTCATCTAGCTATGCCTGTAGCTATAGTTGACTCACAGGGGTATTTGTGATGTTCGTGTGAAATTGCCAAGAAAATGCCCCAGTGTATGCGTCTTCAATGTCTAGAGACCGGGTGAGATCAGGGCCTTTGCCTCCTTACTCCTGGGGTTCTGCAGGAGGTGCCTTATCTCCGTTCTCTTGTAGAGACGCCATCTTTCCCTACTCTCTGACACCTCCTGCTCTCACTTTCTCTTGGGTAGGGTCACTCGTTTGGAGGCCGCTCCTGTCAACCATCCATAGGCCCTCCCAGTGCCCCCTGCTATGCCATCCACAGGCCTCTCTTATGCCCCTGTTGTCAGCTTTCCCTCAGGGATGCGGGTTAGCATTCAGACCCGTCCGCGGCCGTGGCAGTGGGGGCTCCTCTATGCCTGCCTCCAAAGTGGCCCTCTCCTTTGTCCCGGGCAGGGTTTAAGGGCGAGAAGGACCACTGGCGGAGCCGGCGCACCATCTGTGTGAAGACCCATGAGAGTGGCAGGCGGGAGATTGAGATGTTTGACTCAGCCATTCTGCTCATCCGGAACCCATACAGGTCCCTGGTGGCCGAATTCAACAGGAAGTGTGCTGGGCACCTGGGCTATGCCGCTGACCGCAACTGGAAGAGCAAAGGTACAGAGGGAGTCAGCAGTCAGGGGGCAACCTGATTCATGGACTCGGTCTGCTGACACGTCCTTCCTGAAGTCCTACTGTGTGCCAGGCACTGGGCAGTGCATCGGGGCCCAGGGAAAGGGGTCATGGTCTCCACCCTCAAGACAAGCATAGTCTAGCCTTTGGGAAATGAATTACAGAGATACAAGTCCAGGGTGGTGAATGATATAAAATGAAGCCATCAGAAATAAAACTGTCCAGAAGGGTGGATGGCATGATGAGATGTGAGGCTGTAAGCCTGGCAGGCTGTGCTCCTGTCTCCTGCGATCAGCTGAGGCTGCCCCTGTCCTCCCCTTCCCCCATCACCCTCCACTAGACCAGCCTCCCCACTCCCAGCCATCCCTGTCCCCCTTGCTGACTGCCCTTTAGGATGCAGGCCAGCTGAGCTCTGACCCCTCCTCGGCCTCTTCCCAGCCCAGTAACCCCAGGCAAATGGCATGCCTTGTCTTCTGAGCCTCGGTTTTCTTATCTGGAAAACAAGGCGGTCCCTATCTCATAGGGTCGTGGTGAAGATGAGAGAAAGCAGATGCTGCCCAAAGCATTGAGGTAGATTAATAGCCTAGTTACGGAAACTGTTTTTGTTGGAATGATTCTTGACATTTGCACGCTCCCTTCCCCTCCCCCAAGAAAACCCCTGATTACTTAATTTGCTAGAAAATAAATCTCATGAAGCAGGTCATCTGCAGACGTTTTCAGCTGCCTCGTCCATGCCTTCGTTGTATGCCCTACTGCCCAGCTGTGCCACAAACTAAACTGGCATCACACTTATCAGACAATGAGCATGTATCAGGCACCACACTCACTTAGCTTTACCGGAGGGGCCGGGACAGGAGTCGGGCCTGCACAGTGTCTTCCTCTCACCGGCAGACCCAGCGGCTGCCCCCACACACTGTTCAGCCCTCGTCACCCACAGCAGATGTGCATAGTTGCCAGAGACCGTATGAAGGTGAATGAGGGTCATCTTGACAGATGTCCTGCCTCGGTTTCCCACCTGTCTTTAATACCATTGTATCATGCCTTGCGGCCCAGCCCCAGCTCTCCCTAGCCAGGTGCTGTCCCTACCTAAGGTCGAGGAATTCACAGCACACGAAAGAGGAGCAGTTCTTGGTACACGCACTCCACATTTGTCTTAAGGTGGTGTGTTTGCCAGGTAACGGCTGGGGGCAGGCAGACTCAAGCTCACATCTCTGGCTGGCTTAGGTCTCTTCAGTGCCTGGCCTGAAGTCACACGAGGTCACCAAGAGGGTCTTCCTCCGCGGGGGATTGGGCAGGTTGGCCCTGGGCAGTGGGCAATGGGAAATCCTGGCCGTTTCCCAGACATCCAGAAGGGCCAGCAGCCCTGCCAGGCCGGGCGCTGACAGGGCGCCCCTTCTCTCCCCTCACAGAGTGGCCGGACTTCGTCAACAGCTACTCGTCGTGGTGGTCCTCGCACGTGCTGGACTGGCTCAAGTACGGCAAGCGGCTGCTGGTCGTGCACTATGAGGAGCTGCGGCACAGCCTGGTGCCCACGCTGCGGGAGATGGTGGCCTTTCTCAACGTGTCGGTGAGCGAGGAGCGGCTGCTCTGCGTGGAGAACAACAAGGAAGGCAGCTTCCGGCGGCGTGGCGGGCGCCCTCATGACCCCGAGCCCTTCACCCCGGAGATGAAGGACTTGATCAATGGCTACATCCGGACGGTGGACAAGGCCCTGCGTGACCACAACTGGGCGGGGCTGCCCAGGGAGTACGTGCCCAGATGATAGGCCCGGCTGCTCTGCCTGCACCACCGAGAGCCTGCCCCCCACCCCCGGGGTAGCACCTGCTGGGACACGAGGTGGCAGCCTCCCTGGGACACAAGGCTTCCGGTGCTGCCAGCAGGGAGGGCTGCCCAGGTGCTGCCTCCCACACGTGCAGGGAGACCTGACACAAGCCCTTACTTAGTCCACCCAGGCAGACATGATGTCACAGGACAGACACAAATGGACGCACACTCCTAGCCAGACACTTAGACACACCACTTCACGCCTAAGCCACCACGCAGGGTGTGCTGGACACTCAGACTTGCAAACACCGTCACACACAGATCCCAGGTTATGCGTTCCCAGAGGCTGTCCGTCTGTCTGTCTGTCTGTCACACACAGACACACACATGCACCAGGGCTCTCAAAGGGCCTGGGCTCCCTGTTTCCAGCCCCAGCCATGGACTTACTGGCCAGGGCCCTTGACTGCAGGATACTGGCGGGGCGGCCTTCCTGCTCTGGGCATGGAGGTGGGTTCTGCCCTGTCGCTGTGGGCCATGCGGCCCTGACCACCTGTCTGACATCCCATAAATGTGTGTGGTGTGACAACCGGGCGCCATGAGCTCTGCAGCCCTGCCTCCCCTTCTCTGAGGATGGGCGGGCCGCACTGTGGGCAGAGTGGAGCGCCCCTAAAACACACACCAACCTCAGGACCCACCGAAAGTTCTGTTCACCCCCTGGCACCCCTTCTAACATGAATGCTTTTTGGAGTGGAGCCTCCCTGCCTGGCTGCTTCCTCCAACTGTCCCGGGAAAGCTGGGCATTCATGCCGTGCCTCAGATACAGGGTGTGAGGGCAAGGGCCCAGTGGGGCAGGGAGGGAGCTGGGTCACAGGGAGTCCTAGACCCGAGGGTCCCATACGTCAGCAGGAAGGGCTGTGTGGGGGACGTTGGGAAACCCAGGAAGGACAGGTCTTGGGGCTCACTGCAACTGGTTGTCCTACTTACCTTGACAAGCTCCTGCTCTCCATGGGGTCCCACCCTCGGGTCACGAGGAAGGGGAGCTACATGGCCCCTCAACTCCTCCCTTGGACCAACGGCAATGGCTGCAGCTTCTGCCTGACCCCAGGTGGCGGTGGCCGAGCCCTCTCTGTTGTTCACCCCACCACTTCCTGTCCCTGGGCCTCTCTGTCATACCCTCTGTCTCTGTTTCTGCGGGGCTGTCATCTGTCCCACTTGTTCATCCGTTTCCTGAACAAGAAGGGCAGGGCACTCACAGCTGCTGACTCCTGCTGTGTGGCCTCCAGAAGAAGGAGAAGTCCTATATACGGAAGGCCCCCTTCCCCCACCCCCAGCTCTAGTGAAGCCAGCCGAGGGTGGGTGGTCACAGATAGGAGCGAGAAACCCAGAAACAGGAGCATGTGTGCTGTGCCGGCCCACAGTGGTGAGCCCGTGTGCCTGGGCCTTCCGGCTTTTACCTGGTCTTGAGGAATCTGTAGGAATAGCCCAGCAAAGCAGAGGGAAAGGATAGTGAAGCCAAAGGGAACAGCATGTGCAAAGGCTCAGAGGCTTGGAAAACCCTGGTGTGTTTGACAAAACAGGTGAATGGAGTGTGGAGCATGTGTGTGTGTCTCTTCCGGTCTGTGTAGCAAGAGGAAGGGAGTGGGTGGGTGAGGACAAAGGTGGGGACACAGAAAAGGACTCTGTCCTTACATCGACTCAGTGCCCAGCCTGGGAGGGGCAGAGGCGCTGATGTTAATTACCTTCCTGGTTCACCCTTTGCTGCATGTCATATGGAGACCTGGGGGCTCAGGTCTAGAAGTGGGAATGGACCAGGGAGCATGGCCCAGGGCGGCCAAGACATAGGGAGGGTTACGGAGACCTCAGTTGCACACCAAGCTTTGTGAGGGGGAGGAAGATGGGTGGGCCTGACCTCAGGTAACCCCTGAGCTCCAGGCCTGGGGTAATCCCAGCAGGGCCCCTTTGTCTGACCTCCCCTTAGTCTGATCCAAGCTCCCTCACAAGGAGAAAACGGGTGAGGGGTTTAGGAAATCCGGCTATAGGGACGCCCTGACCTCTGTTCCCTGGCTGGCAATGGGGAGCTGAGAGCCATCCCCCACTGAGGGAAGGCAGGGCTAGAGGTCCCAGTGGAACTGCCCTTCCTCAGAGGGAAGCCTCCCCGGTGTTCAGTTTTGCCAATAAGTGGGCTTGAGCAGCTGCGCTCCTGGTGGCCTCCAAGTCCTTCCTGAGGTTCCCCCAAACCCACACTGATGCTGAGGCTGTTCTAGACCCTCTCAAAGCATCACCTGGCTCAGCTCAGAGCTGGAAACACCAGGGTCTTTATAAACGTGCATTGGCTCAGCGTGGCTCCAAGGTCAAGTCTGTGAAGGCCTCCAATGAGGCTGTGTCTCCTCAGCTGTAGGAATAGTTGAGACCCACGAGGAGTTTCCACACTGCCTTGGAAGGGGGCCAGGGGACACCTGCATTCCAGAGCAAACCTAGGGTCTCAAGGGAGACAGCAGCACCAACCCATGGAGATGATGGAAGCTGGCTGCCACCAGAGATTGGCTCCCTGGCTGTGGCCCTCAGTCCCTAGCCACCCAGACAATCTTCAGGTAGAAGACTAAGAAGCCGTGGAGGAGGAGCAGGGCAGAGGTGGCTGGAGGACTGACCAGAACCCCAGCTGGGGCATGGCCTCCTGAGCTTCCCCCACCAACCCTGAGAGTCAGGAGAGCAACAGCACAGGCCGTTTCTCCTGGGAGATGGGCGGGTACATCCCCTGCTGCCAGGTACCTAGAGACCTCCTTTTCCAGGTGGAGTGCCGCCTGATCCAGTGGCCTTTTAGTTTCCTGTGCACCTTAGCCAGGCATGCAAATGAAAAGAATGAAGGGGTCTGGGTGTATCCAGTGGGCATTGAATCAGTGCCCATGGGAAGGCACCTGGTACTTGGCAGCTGCTCCCGGATGTTGGATGAGCAGGGAGATGGAAAGGCCCTACCTGCTGCGGCTGTCAGCAGCCGTCACCTGGGCCTGCCCCTGCAGGAGAGCAGAATGCAGGAAGGGGGATCCATCTGTCCTTTTGGGAAAGTCCTTTTTTCTCTTTCCAAGTTAGGTCTTGTCTATAGCTCACAGCTT
Organism: Rhinolophus sinicus; assembly: GCF_057876585.1. Lineage (NCBI taxonomy): Eukaryota > Metazoa > Chordata > Mammalia > Chiroptera > Rhinolophidae > Rhinolophus > Rhinolophus sinicus. The sequence goes on from NC_142512.1 coordinate 16,019,899, forward strand.
CTCCATAAAGAGGATACTGTCCCAACCAGCCAAGGAGGAAAAGTGTATCTGCATTTAGGGAAGAAATGTGACACATGCATCAGAAAACCATTAGAACAGCGAAACTGTACAGATTCCAACTTCAAAAGCAAGGCTATGGAGTTACACAAACCTGTGTGTTAAAACATGTAATTTCCATGGATTTCATCTCCTGTTGTGGATCAATTTGGAAAGCCGAAAATATAAAATTTTAAGAAGCCAAAACACATTCTGATAATGCCAGTGATGTGTAAATGAGAGAGAATAGACAGGCTTCCAAACCCTGGGAAGAAAGCTTAATTATGTATCTTATGATGAAGTCTCTTGCAGCTAAAATTAGATTTTGAATGCATGAATATGCAATAATGTTTGCACACCAGAATGCATTTTCCCCCTTAAAAGTAGCAGGAGCTACGTGGTTCTTAGGGGGCCCTAAGAGAGGAGATGGAAGTGCTGGGGTTGATTTTTGTGGCTGCAAGAATTCTTGGGGCATAGGTTTGTTTTCTTTTGACTGGAAACATGTTGGATGTGTTTGAAATGTGATACCTCCAGTGCATTCAGGTTTAGGGAGAAATTGATTGGTCCGAACCCACATTAATGACCACTCAGTACTAGGCGAGTTGGCCTGAACAAGCAAAAGTAGAGTGGAAATAATACAGAGTCTGCAGAATAAAGGGCTGGGTTGTGGTCCCGGTTTTTCTGCTGTGATTTTGGGAAGGCCTTTTCCCTCTCTGGCCTCAAATTTTCCACCCATAAAATGAGGAATGTGGTAGATATTGTTGGTTGCATCCCCAAAGCCCATCCCCCGATTTTCTTTCCCAGCAGCCCCTGATTACTGTTTGGGGATTTTATGATCTAACTGAGTTATCACTACTTCCAGGAGTGAACCCAAGACCCGGACTAAGCCAACAACACATTCTATCTCTCTGGCTACAGTGATGGGTTCAGGTATGGTCATGTGAGCTAAGGCAATGCAGCCAGAGGAAATTTCAAAACTTTCTCTGGAAATGTTTGGTAGAGACTCTATCCACTCCGCTGGATATAAAAGAGGAAGTAGATAATCTTGGATTTTGGTGGTGGCCATCTGGGGACCATGGAGGGGAAGTACTCTCAGCCTGAAGCTGACACTACTAAAGGGAGAGTCAAGAGACAGAAAGAAGTCAGGTCCTTGGTGACACTGTTTAAGTACAGGATCAAGCTTTGCCTGCGATTGGCCCTACCTCTGGATGGTTTTGTTACATGAGCCAATAAATTCCCTTTATTGTTTAAGTTGGGTTGAGTTGGGTTTTTGTTACTTAGAGCCCACAGCAGGGCACAAAGGGCTTGGATTACAAGGCCCTGAGCTCCTGATACTCTCTGTCTCTGGCTGATGTACATGAAGACTGAAACTCAGATCCGGATGAGCCGACAGGATTAGAAAGTTGCTTTTTTACAGCAATGGGGCTGGGTGTGAGGTGCTCAATAGGAAGCTGTACTCAGTCAGCCAGGACAAGAAGCATTTTTAAGTCACTACACAATGAGGTCACCTATGTAGCTTTAGAAAATCATTCCTCTTTATTGCCCAGCCCAAACCGTCAGTTATCTCATTTAATCCTTAACCAATGCTTTGTTATTATGTCCACTTGACAGGTGAGAGGACCAGGATATCAATCTTTAATGATTGTAAAAGTATGACCCTGTTGTATTTACCATACTCCTTTCATGAAGAATAATACTACGTAGTCTTGGAAGGAATGCTTTGAGAAGCTATTTGAATTGGGGGTGGGACCTCCTTTGAGGGACATGTTTGATAACAGCTGTTGAGCACTAAACTGCCTTCTGAGAAGGCTAGCTATAGTTAGTCACACAGCTTTAGTTTTGCTGAATGGGACATGCAAGCTTGGGGCAGAGCAGAATTGCTGCCATTGGCAGAGAGGTGGGGTGATGCCACTGAGAGTTTCCTTCTTCTATCCTCCCCTATGTAACCCTGCTGGGTGCTAGAAATTAGAAGGAAAGAGAGGGTTATATGTGACCCCTACCTTCAAACTCTCCTTGGAATATCTGACTCTAATACCGCATGCCTGGATGGAGTCTATGCAATACGTAGAGGAAGCCAGATCCCAGGAAATCAATGTGAGTATATTTGTCTCTAGTGCTCCATTTTGTGACTGAAGATAGATTTGGGGCCTCTCCTGAGAACTCTTCCGTGCAAAAACTTTGCAGACATCTGGGTTTCTGACATGGGAAATCTGAGCAGATCCACCCTGAGTAATAAGCATAATTGCTTCTATAAAATGAGGAATCTTGATATCAAACAAAAATGAAAACAATTCCAGTTGATGCTGTACTCATAAGCGTGAGCTGAATGAATTAACTTCCCAGGGCATCTTCAGTACTTGAGACATTTGTTTTTCAGGTTCAGACATCAGCAGTGACAGGGGCATGGCTTTGATGGTGTGGCCAGTGAGGATCCATGACAGTAAATAGTGTTCTGACAGGTTCCACAGACATCGTCCCACTTGTGTCTCAACGGTGTAGACATGAGGATTTTCATGTAGAGGGAAGAGAAATGTATTTTCTGAAAATATTTGCCCGAAGTTCAAACCCTTTACAGACGAGAAAAATGAGACTCAGAACAGGGAAGGGTTTCCCACGAGGTCCTGCTGCAGGAATAAGAATGAGGGTGGAGCTGGGACGAGAATGAGAGCCCTTCCATGAAACCACCAGGTCGCCCCTGTACTGCATCCCTATAACGCTTTAAGACATTGCTGGAAGCGAGGCAAGTGGACTCCTTCAGCTCATTTGGAAGCGACCCCATTAATTTCACTGCTAATTCTTTGCCAGAATACTTTTTGATGGGCACCTGGGATCAATTTTAAGGGCCACTTACCAGGCACCCTCAGTACTCGAAAACTTGCTCAGAGGATACAGACCTTTCCACGGGAGTGAGGTTAGAGATGGACCATAACCTGCCATAAGATGGAAGCCCAGAGTTTTCATCAAGTCACAAACATGCCAGGCAGCAGAAAGGTCCTGTTGCCCCAAGATATTAATAGATAAGCATCTTTGGGGGGCCTGAGACCATCAGTGTGCATGCGTTTAGGAGTATGTGTGCATGCAGGTGTGAGCTGCAGCTGCTGACAGACAACTGCCCCCGTAAGTTCCATGCCAGCCTACCTGAGCATTACAAGTGACAAGAGCCTTATCACCTGACTTTGGTGTCAACTCACTTGGCTAACTCTTCCTCCCACAGTCAGAGCTACTACACCCAGATGACAGTAATCCGTTCCTACTTTGGAAGGCAGGGCACACACTTAGTGTGTCTGGGAGGAAGCCTGAGAGAGCAGAGCAGAGCAGTGGTACCAGGCATAGGTACTTCCCTTTTGACGCAGCCTTCAGCCATTCAAATTGTAACATGGGACATACCAAACGTTGAGCTCACAGTTCACCAAAATCACCTGGATTCGTCATTCTGCAGCTTCTGTAGGTCAGGAGTTTGGGCATAGCCTCGGTGGGTCCTCTGCTTCAGGATATTACTGGGCTGCAATCAAGGTGTTAACCAGGCTGCATTCTCATCTGGAGGTTTGACTGGGGAAGTGTCCATGTCCCAGCTCACTCAGATGGTTGGCACAATTGTCACTTGTGGTTATAGGACTGAGGCTCTCTGTCCCTCCAGCCCACCCAGAGTTCTTGATGAATGGGCCTCTCATAGGCCGTTCACAACAAGGCTGTCGGCTTCTTCAAGGCTGGCTGCAGAGCTAGAGAGTCTGACATGCATTACATCATCACAGGAATGCCATCCCCTCACCTTTGCCATAGTCTAGACAGAAGCAAATCACAGATCCCACCCACACTCAAGGGTAGATGATGACATAAGACCATGAACGCCACGACATGGGGATCACTGGGGACCACCTTTGGGTCTGTCCCTCACAACACCAGTATGGGAGAAATTCAGAAATCAGTACATTCCTTATGGTCTATACAGCACTGCTGACCACTGGATTGCACTGAATGTAGTGGATATTTTGAAGAATCATCCAGAAGGACCAGGCTATATCCATGTTATAATAATGAGTTTAGGTCCCCAATCCACTGCCTTGACATTAACAGAATCATTAGGAACATCCCTAATGCATAGTGGCCACGTCTATACTCATTTTTCATTATCCTGCTCAGGACATAGTGGGCCTTTCAATGCCTGCATTTGTTGACTATTGCCATCTCTTTCCTTCTCTAATCCTTCATTCTCGCATTCCTTTACACTGACATTGAAACTCAAGAATCTGGTTTCTGGGCCGGCCCCGTGGCTCAGGCAGTTGGAGCTCCGTGCTCCTAACGCTGCCAATTCGATTCCCACATGGGCCAGTGCCAGATGGCTCAGATGGTTGGAGCTCGGGTTCTCAACCACAAGGTTGCTGGTTCGACTCCCGCAAGGGATGGTGGGCTGCGTCCCCTGCAACTAACAACGGCAACTGGACCTGGAGCTGAGCTGCGCCCTCCACAACAGATTGAAAGGACAACAACTTGACTTGGAAAAAAGTCCTGTACACACTGTTCCCCAATAAAATACATACTGTTCCCCAATAAAGTCCTGTTCCCTTCCGCCCCCCAACCAAAAAAAAGAATCCAGTTTCCACATCTCAGCTCTTTTTCCATACTGTCCACCTCTAAATCCTATTGTGCTGGGTTCTGGGAGAATTCTTCACTTTCATAGTCAAAAATTATAATTTGCTCTTCATGTGTACATTCTTCTGTTCAACCAACCTGTTGATTTCTACAATTATGTTTTTTTCTAACTGAGACCTCCAAGTGATTAGAACTTGTTTCACAGATGAAACCTTTTCATATCTCTCTGGAATATTAAATATACATATGCAAATGTTCTCTACTGATTGCTCTATTAATTATATTGCCTTGGATGTGAGTTTTGCATTTGTTGATTTTGCTGTCTTTTTCATGGTTTTGGTTTCCATCAAAATTTTGGCGATTGTGCCTTCATAAAATGAGAGGAGAATTGTACAGGGGTCAACCATCCTGGAAGGTTTGACACCTCAACTAATGACCTGCTAATCAGACCACCCCAAAACACATTCATGACAGATGGAACTTCATTTGAGAAGCCAATCTTTATCAGGGCTCCCCCAAAATGAATGGTGCCCTGGGAAAAACAAAATACCCTTAATATAATTTTTGTTTATTCCTTCCATTCTTCATTTTTTAAAAAATTTGATAAATAATTTGCTAACATGTTTTAGTCACTTAAAAAGCTATATTTACATATTTTCTTTACTAGATTTGAAGCCAGTGGAGGTAGAGACCACATCATGTTTTGTATTTATCTTTGTAACCTCAGCTCCTACCACAGGACCTGATATATAGGAGGCACAGGAAATATTACTAGCCTGGAAAGAGGAATGCATGAAAATCCTGAATCACCTGGCTTTTAAAGTTTTCCAGAAAAATAACATCTTCCTCAAAAATAATACCTTGCTTTTCTTATCTGTGAGTTAAGGGGATATTGCTGAAGACAACTTTGTTGAATTTTTCAATGAGCTGATTATTAAGAAACTTGGGGACTGAGTTGACCTGTAACAGTTCAGTGCTACAGGTAAAACAACAAAAACAAACAAAAAAACAAAAACAACAAAAAAACAAATATGGCAGCCACCAAATTCCCCTGGAGACGTGTTTTGAGCTACTTTACAAGTTCTTGTTCAACCGTCTGTTCCTGACTCTTGGAGAAGAACAAGAGACAAATTGGCAGAATTTTCATCCAAAGCCCTCTTCGTGGATGTTCAAGAAGACAGTCTAATGGTGTGAGCCCCACCTGTGCTCCACACAGCAGCCTCCACTGCAGATGGGCCCCCTTCTCATTTACCTTGGGGCAGAAGGGCTTCTCTACCTCCTCCAGTTCTGCCGCTGATTCCCTAAAGACAATCATTACTATAGCCAAAGGTTTTTTCTTCTAAGTAAAAACCTCCTTTCTATTTTAGGTCCCAAGGTCTCACACAGAACACCCCCCCCCCCTTTCCCCTTAAGAACAATAGAGGAGGGATAGATGTTTGGGTAAGTGTAAGGAGAGGGAAGGTTGGAGGATGTCTTCCCTGGACCCACTCCCTCACTCCGACTTAGGCAGAAAATAATAAAGGTTTCTTGCCCAGCCCCACTCCTGAGGTTTAGGAGCAGTTGGACCTTTTCTTTCCATGGGATGGAGCAAGGGTGAGAAATACAGAGACAGAGTAAGGAGGGTCTGTCTACTAGGCAGCCTGGAACCTCCCACCCCAGCAGCATCATAGAATCTAAAGCTCAATATAATAGTTATCTGTCACCATGTAAGAAATCATCCCAAAACTTTGCCATAAGTTAAAGGCACAGCCTTAACTGGATCCTGGCTCAAGGACTCTCATGAGGCTGCAATCAAGAAGTTGACTGGGCTGTAATTTCATCTGAAGGTTCAACGGTGAGGGACTCAACTTCCAAGTTCACGCCCAGTGTCATTGGCAAGATTCAGTTCCTCACGGACTGCTGGATTGAGGACCTCAGTTCTTTGCCATGTGGGCCTCTCCATAAGGCATCTCACAACATGACAGCTTGTCACAACATGACAGCTTGTCACACCAGAGGGAGAAAGTGAGATGAGCTAAAGAGAGTGTGAGCAAGATAGAAGTCCATTTTTTATAACCTAATCTTAGAAGTCATATCCCATCACTTTCCTGTATTATATGTGTAAGAAGCAAGGCACTAGGTCCAGCCCACATCCAGGGGAGGGGATCACACCAGAAGGTGGGGTCACGGGGAGCCAGTGTCGTAGCTGCCTCCCATCCTCCAGCTGAGGACCTCCTACAGTTGAACCAGCCCCTCCCAGCCCACCCCGATGCTGCTTCCACTTGGCCTCTCCCCTGCATGGAGCTGCGTCACAGCCTTCAGCGCCCTCAGCAATGTTTCTGCGGACCTGTGGGCTGGCTGGACTCCTGCCTGCATTACTGTTGAGGGTGGGGGTTCGTTTCCTGCAGTTTCATCCCTTATAACTATGGCCATCACTTCTTTATACCGAGGAGAACTGTTCTGGTGCCCACATTCTGTCTGGCATGGAACCAGCAGGCAGGGAAAGTCTGGCAAGACATCTTGGTGGGATGGCTCACCCCACGGCTCACTGTGAAACGTGCTTTTAGCATACTGCATTATTCCCTGTGACGCCGAGGCTTCCCCTGTTCCTCAGCCACATTAACCTCCATCAGATAATTAAAGGCTTGGCTTTCTGTGAGAGACCTTAAATGTCACCTTCCTGCCACCCAATACGTCTTTGAATGACAAAGACTCTAATGAGATGTTCAAATATAGAAAACTGAATGACTCCTTCCTTTCGCTGTGACATTTATTCAGCAGGAGTGATCTGACTATACCACTATATTACTTATAATTTCCACCTGACCTTGGGTGGTTGAGTGTAATCTTTAAGGAAACTATCCATTTAGTCTCCCTCGCCTTATTAGCATTTAATTACTATGACAAATTTCTAGCTGTTCAAAGGATGTTAGGGTTATAATTTAATTTTCCCCTCAAACGGCCCAGTAGCCAAGGGCAGTGGAACTGTTTCTGACACCATCGAGTTCTGATCAATGAAGTATCCTGGACCTGGTTCGGTCTCCTGACTCTCAGAGCACTGAGCAGGGCTTACCCCAACCACAGCTCTACAGGTGCCAGCAGGACCTTCTGCCAGGTCTCTCTCTCTCTCTCTCTCTCTCTCTCTCTCTCTCTCCCCTCCCTCCCTCCCTCCCTCCCTCCCCCTCCCTCCCTCCCTCCCTCCCCCTCCCTCCCTCCCTCCCTCCCTCCCTCCCTCCCTCCCCCTCTCTCCTTCCATCCCTCCCCTCCCCCCCCCCTCAGTGAGCTGAGATTTGTTATACTGCTCAGGGTCAGACCAAGTCATGCGGCCAGAAAGAGAATGTTTGAAGAGCAGGATGTCAGCAAACCTTCAGATCTGGACAGTGAACTGTTTAATGAATATTGTTGATTGCAGAAGAACAACAGATGGAAATAATCTAGAGACACCCTCATCTCTTCTCACTCCTTTAAAAAGCCACATTCTGCTTGGTGCGTTACTCTGCCATTGTCCCACAGAAACACCCCATTTTGATACCTCTTGCCTCCCCTGATCCCATCTTGCCCAAGGCCACCAGTCCATGGATGCAGAGAAGGAAACAACTCTGAGGAGTGGGGAATTCACCAGACCTGGGGTCCTGGGAGGCTCCAGAACCGACTCTGCCCCTAACTGTCCGTGCATCTGTGGAAGACAGTCCTCTTCTCCATCACTCAAGCATCGCAGTGGAGCTGGACGTGGGTTTGACCTCATGACCTTGCCTTCCGGGCCAGAGTTCACTGAGGCCCCTTGCCTTGAGCTGGGACAAGCAGCTTCTCTCTTTTAGTCCCTTGGACTTGGGCCTGAGAGACAGCAGCTTGTCTGCTTGGTGTATGAAATGAGGACACGTGGAGGCCATGGAGCATGGACATGGGCACACAGAAGGCCTCTGCAGAGACCAAAGAGCGCCATCATTGTGTTGAGAGAAGAAGAACCTACAAGTAAAGACTCCAGGGGGAGACCGAGATGGTAGCTGTTCATAATAATGTGAAGATGACAACTCAATTCTCAAGACAGAAAATGTGCGCTGAATCAACTGTACACTTTTATTTGTCTGGGTTGTTTTCTAGTTCCTGTCCATATGCTCATTTACTTTTTGCCTATGAGAACTAATGTAATATGTAGATTTTTTTTTAATTTAGCGTTATATCGTGAATAGTTTCCCATTTGGGTATTGTCTTGTATCTTCCCCCGCCTCCTTTCCCACTTTCCAGTCCAGCTCCCTGATCTAGGACCAGGAGAGACAGCCTGGTATTGGTCATTCACCCCATTCTCTATACTCTTGTAAATACATAAAGCGTGCCTGTCTGTCTGTATCTACAGTTATATCTATTTTCATATCTATGTCACCCATGTCTATGGATATAGATACAAGAATTTGGAGGGCCATCATTTGTTTTTGCAAAAATGTAATCAGACAAAGCACAGACCTTTCCGACGTTCTATTTTCCACTAAATCCTGCACTATTTTCATTCTTTTAGGAAGGTAGCACAATTTTCTCTAGTAGGAATCTCCAAAACAGTGTGCATACACCCCACTGGCACAAGGAAAAACTATTCAAAGTTTTATCTCCATTGATTTTTATGTAATCTCTTTAAATTTTCTATTTTGTGTTTGTTTATCCTATGCTTAAGATATTCATACATGAAAATAAATATCCATGTTTTGGAGGTGCATGCTATCATTAAATGAGCAATCAAAATTACTCAGAGACCACCAATCTACAGAATCCGGGAGCAATTTGTGCCCACATTTGCCTTTTGATGGCCATCCAATCTCTTTCTAATTAGGGGCACTACAAACTATACTATAACAAGCATCACTCTACATATACATTTATATATGAGAGCTGTTAGTTGTATGGGACAGAGTCCCCAAAGTAAAATTGCTGAGTCAAATGGTATGTGACATTTTAATTTGAATCGATATTGGTGGCCTGCTCTCCAAAAAGTCTGTAGCAATTCATATTCCTACCAGCAATGTGTGAAATGCTTTTTCCCCTGCATCTTCACGGACCTTGGAATTACCACTCTTCAACTTGCGCCAATCCAGTGTGTGGGCTGAGAAATCTTTAATAGCAGCTTCATGTGTAAGTGAGGGCCTTGGCCAAGGTGACCTCTAAGCTCCTTCTATCTTGTGTCCATGATTCTCTGATTATCTGTTTTCAGAGCTCACCTGGTATGGCTGTGTCTAGTCCGCCTTCACTAGCTGTTGTGAATCTCAGAGACCTCTATGGAACAGTTTCCAGAAACTGACAAATCAGGGGCTGGAAGAAAGAAAGCTGAATGGAGTCCAGAAGATCATCTTGCCAATACTGTTTAGCTTGTAAAAATCACCTAGGCCAAATCCCTGCAATTTCATCCAGAACAAATAATAAAAAATAGTGTGTAATATTTCTAGGATGAGCATATTCATAGTAAATATTTTAAGATCAATGGCTGCACAAAATGCATTTTCCGTGGAGTTTCACTTTTCAAATGGCTTTGTATTAAAAGTGCTACTTCAATAAATATTCATGGGGAAATTCATTGATGTGTTTTACTGTTTATAGCAAAAATTTCAAAGGTCCTGGAAAAAAAGATGTATGATGTGTATTTTATCCTCTTAGGAGAGAAGTGGTGAAAAATGCATGATATGGTTTGGTTTTCTCTGACTATAAAGTTCCCCAAGGCCGGGAGCTGCTTTCTTCATTCCTGTTCCTCTCTAGCCAGTCCTGGGGTGGATCGTAGCCAGGGCAGATGAGGACTGAGGGAGGAAGAGGTGGTAGGAGGGAGGAAAGTCAGTGTGCTGAGCCTTTTCAAAGTCTCTGAAGGCACTCCTAACTACCATTTGATGAGCACTTACTGCATGCCTGACAGTATGCCCAAAACGTCCAACATTTGCCCTGAGTCCTCACCACAACCCTGTGAAATAGCCACCATTTACCCATTATACAGATGAGGAAAACTGAGCCTCAGAAAAGTTATACAATTTGTCTCCAACCAAGGCCACAGAACTAGTTAAATCGTGGAATGAGGTTTCAGACTTAGGTCCATCTGCCTCCAATTTGCCTTATTATCGGTCCCACTTTGCCTCAGTTTCCCATCTATAAGTTCGTCAGATCTTTAGAAGCCCGCTGAGGCTATGCAGGTTGGAGGAAGTCCAGCGTGGGTCTAAATGCCTTCTTCTTCACCTCCCCTGCCTCATGGTCCCTGGTAAGTGCCAGCTGGCTGCCTGCTCTGGACGTGAGGCATCCCACAGCCACATGACATCATTATTCTTGGCCCCTTTGCCTATGGCAGGAAGCAAACTCACACAGGCAAAGAATTGCAAATCTGGCTGTTTATTCCTGCCAATTTTGTCAGAGTCTCGGGTAAACGTATTTATTTTTATAATGGCAAGTTGTACCCTTGGCAATAATTAGATCCCGTTGCTCCCTTGCTTAAGATGCTGGAATCACTCCCCACAGCCAATAGACTAAAACCCAAATGCCCCATTTGGCTCGGCATTCAAGGCCTTCTGCAATCTCACCATGGAACCATCCTCTTCATGGCTGTCATCTTCAATTTACGCTCAGGCACTCTGTCCTTTGCCCACGCTCAGGCTCTTCCATCTTCTGGAATGTCTTCCTTCCCTCTCTTGGACTATTAAAGCTTTAAATATCCTTCAAGGCCCAATTTGAATGGACCCGCTTCTCTGTTCCCTGAAGCAGAATTAATGGGTCTGTCCTCTGGAATCCCCACAGTTCCATTTCCATCATTCCACTTCTAACCATCATTGGTGCTTTTCATCTCAGCATTTGCAGTGGGACCGTGAATGTCTGTAGAACAGAGGCTGTGCTCTTTATCTCTGCTCCTCCAGCACCCCACTTGACACCTGGCTCAAAGTAATAGTAACAATGACAATAACAACAACAGCAGTAGTAACTAACATTTATGGAGGGTTTAAAATATGATTTTATTGAATCCCTCAGAACTGTCTCACAAGAGTTCCCGTATTTACTCTTATTTAACAGATAAGGAAATGGGGGTCAGAGACATTGTGTAGACATGGCCGAGCTGGGATTTGAATCCCAGGGAGCCCAGTTCCCAAGTTAACCACTCTGACCCTTGGCTTCACTAGGTACTTATTAAACATTTGTTAAATGAATAATCATGCACAGTATTGAGCAAATGAATAACAAGGGAAAGTCACACAAATATAGACAAATTATCCACTCCATTGACTAAAGCAAGGCATTTTCTAGAATCCAAGCGACAATAGTGAGCATTCTCTTCCATCATGCTAGGGTTGCCCTCCTCCCACTCAGGAAAACCCCATCAACACGCTTACTATAGAAGCCACACCAGTGGGTGTCATTCCAAGTACTCTCCCAGGGGAAATAGAAAAGAACACCTCCTCCTTTTGGGTCCAGGACAAAGCTCTGACAAGCCCCAGAAGGGCAGGACCACAGAGCTGCGCCCAGGCCAGCAGACGTGGGTGGCTCTGGCTCATCCACACCCTGTCACATAAACCTCCAGAGACAAACACTGGTCGGAAGGCTGCTACATCGTGTCAGAGCAGCACAGGCAGGGAATGTTTGGAGAGTAGAAGAAAGCCAAGTGGGATATAGGAAACGAGAGTAAGGGCAGATGGGGAGCTGGCTATGCCAAGTTGCAGCTGTGGTTTTGCTTGTGTGGAACCATAGGTGCTGGCAGAATGGAGGTTATTGGTACAGGAATATGGGAGGAATAACCTATGTTTCAGTCCCAGAGAAGCCATGGGTGCTGGTGAGTGCCTGGCAGACATGCTTAGATCAGAGCGAGGCCACATTCCCCAGGGGCTTAGTCAGGACTGAATGCACAGGCCTGGCCCACCTGCCTGCTGGCAACCAGCCAGCCCTGCCTGATGCTCAGAAGAAGCAGGGGTGCAAGCCCTGGGGTGTTCCCTGTCCTCCGTTCTCCCCATTTGCCCCACATAGGGAGGGTTCTGGAGACATGGGGACACACAGACATTTGTCACATGTGCACACATAGACACACAGACACACAAACTCACACACTCAGAAGGCTTGTCAGACTCCCCAGCACTTCAAAACACATGTCAATTGGTGGATCTTGTTTCTGGAGAGAAACCAGCATATCCCGAAGACTGGTGAGCTGGGTTCCACCCTCTGGGAGGCCCTCAATCTCCATATTCATCCTTGATAATTGTATCGCCTTGCACACAATAGGAAAGTAGACCTTGGAGCCAGCGGTCAGTCAAGGGCCAGAAAACAGAGCTGCATAGCCAAAAGGATCACGGAGGAAAAGAAAACACATTTCATACGGAGAATTTAATTTCCACTTAGGAAGATTGAAATAATTTCCTAAGGTGGTTTTGGAAACACATGAAAGCATTTTCCTTTATGAACTTGAGAGGAAGTTCTGAGGCCATAACCATCTCCCTGGGAGCTTAAGAATCTTGTCCTCTTTCCATGAGAGCTAGGAACCAGTGGCAGAGAAATGCCGTCTCTGCCAGAACTACAAGGGATGGGATGTGGGAAATCCCATCCAACTCAACTCCATCCATCCATCCATCCATCCATCCATCCATCCATCCATCCATCCAACTAACATTCAGCCAGCCAGCCAGCCTAGGGTCATTCTCTCAGGTAGTTAACATACAATTATCACCTGTTATGTATCTACCTTTGATCTGGCCCTGGGGTTCAGATCTCTTGAAAGGACCTACAGCCTCCTCTTGATTATCTAAAGGAAGGGATACCAGTTACAAGGGCTCATCCTGCTCTAATGCAAATGCAAAACAGGATAAATCCTCTCAGGTGTGGGAACTCCCTTGGCTTGAGGACAGAGCAGTCCATGTTGGGCCAGGTTCTTAGGAAAGACCTGCTGATTCAGGGTAACTTGTACCACCTGTTAGCATGCCCTGGATGAACTCCACACTTTGGGTCTTTGAAAGTCTTTCATTTAGGTTTTATGATGGAAGTGAGGATGAATGATTATGTAAAAGTGCTTTTTGCAACAAGTTTATGGGTATATTTTGAAGGAAACAAACATATGTCTATTAAGCATGGGGAGAATTATCAGTGAATGTTTTTAAATGACCAATAAAACTGAAATTATCATTCCTCATTGTTTTTTATGGATCATAATGTGAGGTTTTTTTCTGATGGAAATATCCAACAAACTCCCCTCCTAGACATCGGCCGCTAATTACATAGTTAGCACACAGTAATCCACACAAGTGGGTTCTTGCCTGTTGTAATTCATCTTCATTATCGTAATTGGCCCAATGAAAGAAACCGCAAAATAATTCTGCAAAAAGGAGACAGATTCAATAAAAACAAATTTTACTCTTCTCTGTTCCAAAACTAGAAGCTTGGAGTAGGAGTTTTTAAAGAACATATCAGATTTCTTCCAGCTTGTCACTCCCACCTCAATTTGTTTATTACTCGACTATTTATTGATTCTATTAAAATCATTAGCTAAATACGGGGGAAAAGCAAAACTTGAAACAAACACCCTACAGCAAGGGGCTGGCAGTCAGGTGGGGAAGTATGGAAGCAGTAGACCGAAGGGGTGATACAAGATGGACAGTAATAAATGCTCTAGAAGAGTGGCAAAAAGAGGGCTGCAGGCATTGAGAGGCAAAGTAGTTGCTTCCTGTTGGGACATCAGCAAGGGTTTCATGGGACAAGTGGTGTTTGAGCTGAACCGTGAGTGATAAAAATGATGGGGACAGGATGGGTTGAGGCACAGAGGTAGGCTCGTTCAGACTAACCTGGAAGCAATTTCAGTGGAGTGCAGGCAGGTGAAAGATGGGGTGGAAAGGTAGGTTGAAGGTTGTTGTGAAGTGGGAGAAGCCTAATTTTAACCTTATAACTCAAGGCTGTGCCCTCTGTATACTCAATAAATATTATCTGATGCCATTAATAGAGCACACCTACTACTTGTCAGACCTATTCTATGGCTGTGTGGGAGACACAGATTATTTAGGTACAAAGCCTACCCCCAGAAACTTCCTTCAAAAGGAAGTAGAAATTATCATGTGGCCACTATAGGCTTGAGCTCATGCCTGCATTTATTACTGGAGGCGTGGTGGGGGGGGGGGGATGGGGAGTGGCATATCCTGTTCATACGAGGCATTGGCCCCGGATGAGCTCACCATCTACCCAATTCCATATCACAGCAGGTACTGTTAGCACAAGGCTCTAGTTGCTCCAAGGCAAAAGATTATTGGACCATTTACTGCCAAATACTTCTTTGCTCTAATTCTGTTACCAACATTTTCCTCCTTGAAAATTTGAATGAGCCAGGAAGAGACACCGAAGAAATGTTCAGGGAGTTAGGAGGGAACTGCAAAGGAGAATCACCAAGCAGAATCCAAGGGAATGGGGAATTTCAGGAAGGGAGTGGTCAACAGCTACAGCACATTAAGAGGGCTGGCGTGTGGAGAAAATCAACCTGGTGAGAAGCCATGTCAGAAAAGAGGGCCCTAAAAGCAGAGGCCAGGTGGCAATAGGGTGAGGGGGGAGCTGGCCTGGCATGGCCTCACACATCTGGGCAGGTATGTGGTCAGCTGCCCACCATCCACACCTCCACTTTGCTCTTCAGGTCTCTACTCTCAGCAACAGACCTAATAACTCAGAAAATTATATTTTTACATACTGCTTTTTTACAAAGTTATGTGACATCTCACATTGGAGGATCTTTGAGGCACCTTAGGATCTGTCTCTCAGTAATGCCCAGAGTCTACTGTGGTGGCTCTTATCCTTTCATGGGACTGATATCCCAACTCAGTATCCTAGATGTATCATAGATTCTTCCCCTTTTCTCTCTACTCACGTTTCATCTGCTTCCAACTTCTGTTTATTCTCTCTGCTTATCTTGTTTATCTGTTCCCCCCTTATTACCCTTATGGCTTCCTTTGTGGTAGACTGAATTTTTGGTTCCAATTCTTCACTTCTTTGTAATAAATTTTACTTACATACCCTTTCCATGACCTCATGATCCTCTCCACTCCTTGGCTTTTGTGTTAACCATATGACTTGCTTGAGCCCATGAGATGTTAGTAGATGTGATACAATTAGAGGCTTGTTCATGTGCAGTTCAGTTTGTTTTTTCAGTACTCCAGTGAGCCACCTGAGAAGATTACATACCAGGTAGGTGCTGCCACTTCAGACTTGACCTCAGAAGACACACATATGAAATAGACCTGAGTCTACAGTATGCTTGGATCCACACCCCACCAACCCGTAGCCTGAAGCAGAGCCACCCAGTTGAGGCCGGCCTAGATCAGCCATGCTATCATCACCCTGCAGACCCACGATTATGAGAATAGTTACTTATTGTTTTAAGACACTGAGTTTTGGAGTGTTTGTTATGTAGCATTACTGCAGCACTAGCTGACTGATACAACCTTGCTAGTTCACTACTCTCACTCCTTAAGTTCAACTGCCAATACAGACTGTTAGACAACTTCAGTCATCATTATAAACAAGAAAGACTTCCCTTTTGGGGTTTCTAGTTATTTCTTCCAGACGGTTTAGTCCTTTGTTCATTCATTTGTTCATACACTCAACAAATTAAAACTTGTACTAAGTCTTAGTAGGGGCAATGGGGGGCAGGTAAGGGGTGACTATAAATTGGAATGAGACACATTTCATTTCTTTAAGTGAGACAGATATGTAAGCAAATAGTTATATCCAGAGGTGCCTGCCATATTTCTTATCCTAAAGTAAACCAAGTAGAGATGAAATAATCATTTTTGCAAATGCCCTTGTTTATACTTAAAAGCAATTACCTGTGGGTATTTAAAAAAAATAAAATCTATGGTAATTATGAGTTTGCCTTTTCCTTTTTTACATATCACATGAGCTAGTTGAGGAAGTGGAATGCAAGACAGTCTTACCATATGTCAATATCAAATACATTTGCCTTTAAAGTGTGCTTTGTGCATCCTTCTGGAAGATGGGAAATGAAATGTACTTGTAAACAGACAGAAATGATTCACGGGACCATGATTGCTTTTCATCAGCTGCATCAATTATATACAGCAATGGGACTTGGTGAAATACATTTATAACTTGTTGAAAACACTCCTTGAAACAATTCAGACCTTGTTAAGTCAAGGTGTGCTGGGCTAGCAGTTGGTAGAACTTGGTCCTCGTACCAAATTCAAACTGACCTTGGCCAAGAGAAATGGCATGCCAGGATGGAGACTTTCTGATTTCTGTTTCCATTGTCATGAGATGGAGGACAGGGAAGCCAGATATAAGATGAGTACGGATTTTTCTTAGGTTGTCAGTAAGGCATTCAATCTGTCATCAAGCCTGTTAATACTCTGCCAGGTAATGAGGATATAGCAATATAAATACAATAATAAATATACAGCACTGTCCTCAGGCCACTTATTCCTCCTAGGAGATATAGATTCTTAAAGATGCCATTCCCGGCTCCTCTATCTATTTACTATGTAATCTTAAAAAAATGGCTTAACTTCTCTATCCTTCAATTCCATCATCCATAAAACTATAATAACAACTACCCTTGTTTTGTTGGGGTGGCAATGCATCCTGACAAAATATTCACTTTTCCAGATCTCTTGCAGCTATAGTGGCCACATGCTTCAATTCTGGCCAATGAAAAGTAGATAGAAGTCTTGGTGAATGCATCCCTTCCTGAATAATAATAATAAAAAGAAGTACACTTCACGAGAGACACTTTTTGTTCATTTCTTTGCCAGGAACACATATACGGGACATCCTGCTACCTTAAGACCATGAGAATAAAACCACATGCTTGGGGTGATGGAGCAGGATGATGGAAGGAACTTGACTTCCAAATGACATCCTTGGGCACCTGCATAATCTATTCCCCTTACTCCTGGACTGCCCATATGGGAGGAATAGTTCTTGCATAAGCCACTCTTTTGGGGGTTTCTGTTTTACAGGTGAACATATTCGTCATTGAAAACAAGTAAAATGCCTAGCACGCACACAGCATTCAATAGACGCCATCAGCCTGATGTGATGACCGTGCAGGGTAATAGTGGTAGGGTAAGGGAAAACAGGAAGCTCTCAGACCACTTAGAAGGGGATCTAATCCTGCCCAGATGGAAACTTCTTGAAGAAAGAGATATCCAGACAGACACCTGGAAGTCTGGGTGGGAGTGCTGTCAACTCTAATGTTGAAAGGTCTTTTCAAGTGGACCCCTCTTCTCATCTCATCCCCATGACCCTCCGTTTCCACGGAATGTCTACTTGAGACATTCCAACAATGAACAGGCATTCTGCTTTCAATCTTTCCCAGACCAACTTCCACACTTGTTTGCAGAGCAATTTTCCTAAAATGGGCTTGGTCATAGCACATACCCAGATGTAAACATCCCAAGGGCAATCCCTAACCTACTCAGAGCTTCTCAAAGTTTCCATTAAAAGACCCCTAAGCAATAAAACTGTACCTTCTCAGAGGCCTCAGCAAGATAAGATTAAATTTTCTAATTCAATCCTAAAAAGAATCCTATAATTTTTACATTTTTATTTTGTAATATGTTATTATTGGCTGTAATATGAAAATGTTTTAATTTACTTCCCAATGGGCTTAATTCATATTCTAAGAAGATAGACTCTTTTAAACAAGTGGTTCTGAATACCCCCTTGTATACTGCTCCTACCTTGGGGGCATGCCAGAGTTCCCTGTCCTGGCTTCAGGACAGTACCTATTTGTCCTCCTGTGATACCTCTTCACCCTTCCGCATGCCATCCCTTCCCCACTGAACGTCCTTCTTTCCTGTCTGCCTGACTAACTCCAGTGTATGCTCTTGTGTGAAAGCACCACCATGTCATAGTTTGGGCAATGGTTAAGGATATCCAATCTCTGATTAAATCATAAATTGGTCAAGTGCAAGAGCTGAATTTTAGTCATATATTGAGAGATTTCCATTTACTATTGTGTAACAAATGACCCCAAAACCTAGAGGCCTACAACAATTGTTTTATTTTGCTTACAATTTTGTGGGTCAAAAATTCCAGAAGGGCTCAGCTGGGCAGTTGACGCTTGGAGTCTCTTATGTACTTTGCAGGCAATCACAGCTGGAGCTACAGTAATCTGAAGGCTCAACTGGGCTGGAAAGCCCAAGATGGCTCCCTCACATGGCTGGCAGTTCATCCCAGCTGTAAGTTGGGAGCTCAGTTGGTGCTATCGACTGGAGCATATATGTGTAGCCTCTCTAGTCAGACTTCCAAGATGATTGGCTCCTCCCAGAGTAAATGTTCCAAGAGACCAGATGACAGCAGATGGCCTCACAAGTGATGCAGTCACATCCAACCACATCCTATTGGGTACAAGTGAGTTATAGGCCAACAGACGTTCAAGGAGTGGGGAATTAAACTCGACTTCTTGATGAGGTCACATTATAGAAGAGCAAGTAGAATGGAAGCTTTGGTGCAAACATCTTTGGAAAACACTGTCATAGCAAGAATCTGAGCATTTAACACAGTTTATAGTGAGTGAATGAGTGAATGAATGAATGAGTTCTGCCTTCATTCCCAGGGTAAGATTTTGACACACAAGAGAAATGGAATCTCTCTCTACTTTCCTGTCCAAAACCCTTTTTTTGTCTAGGAACTATGCCACCTCTCCCTACCCTGAGGGTGAAGGTTAAGTCCAGAGATGCTGAAAATGCAACAGAGGGAAGAAGAGAGGGAGGGAAGGAAGGGGGTTGGAAGATTTTAAATTCTTGGGCAAAAAGGAAATAAATTTCCCTCCCTTGGGGGTATTTCCTACTCTCACACAGTTCAGTTTTTCTTCCCCGCTCCAAATAGTAAATGGAGTGGTTGGCATTCATTTTGAACACTGATCAATGGTTTGTAAAAAGGAGTATAAATCAAGCTTGATATTCCAAGTTTCCCTGTTGGAATCGTTTCTGTCCCCCTCCCTCAGGGCCTTAGCTTTCCCCACTCTTCCCATTAGAGCAAAGAGGGCTTTTGGCCAGCTTGTCTCTTAGAGTCCCTCCTGTGGCTAAACCCCCGTGGTGATTTCATACCAGCCACTCCCACCCAACCTAGCAAAGCATAGGCCTCCCAAGGAGATGCAGCCTGTCATTCAGAGAACTCTCCTTCTCCAAAATCTAATATCCCCTCATCTCCCATTAGGAGTTCAGTTATGGGAGCCTTCATAGCAGGTGTCATTAAATAGACATTAAGACCCAACAGGGCATGTTTTACGGGACCATTACCATATGCCTGATGTTTGCTGTGACAAATGGAGATCCAGCCAACCACACCATGTGATAATGGGCTGGGAAACACCCCCTGGGGTGAGGTAATGTGATTAGAAAATGAGGCTCTCAGTGTTTAATGCCATTTATCCCATCAGAAGGGGAAGGGGACCAACTCCTCTTTTCTGACTCAACCTGGAAATCAGGCTTCACCCTGGGTCCATCAGACACTTGGGCCAGGGGAGATGGGCAGCCTGAGCATGTTCCAAGGGAGTTTGCCTCATGATTTAAGGACAAAGGGCTATGCTGCCTCAGTTTCTCCTAAGCTGCTTGGTCTTTGGGAACCAGAGGCCGGTCAGTAAAATTGAGATGAGCTAATTTGTCCTTCCGTTTATCTGAGTAGGAAGTTGGCCCTGTCCAGGCACAGGGAACTCACCTTCATTGAAAAATCCTGTCATTACCAGTAGCAAAGTGTTGCTAAAGTGCTCTATTAGCTGGAGCCTGAGCTTTGAATTCTGGCTTCCCTGGGTTTGAATCCCAGTTCTGCCATTTGCTCTCAGGAAGACTCCTTTTCCCATCTCCCTTGCAGAGATGTTATGAGAATTACATGGGATGGTTCATTAGAAAGTACTTAGCACAGGGCCTAATATAACAAACGTAGTTTTCCTAATGCTCCCCATTTCTTTTCACTCTGGGTCTCCCATCCTTGGCCCTTCAGACAATGAAGGGTCTGGGATCCCAGAGTCTAATATCTGTGTATGCCTGCTGCTTCCTGGGGAGTGAAGGTGCCCAAAGCCAGATTCCCTCAGTTGATAATACAGTTGATAATAGTTACAAGCTCATACCCCACATTCCTCAGAATCTCCACTACATCTGCCTCCTCTGGACCACACCTCAATGGCAGAGCACTGCTGGAGACTGTCCTCAAACCGCCCCACCTGCTGACTAAGCAAGCCTCTCACCATCCCCACTAACATGTCCAGTTCCCGGGCAGAGCCTCGTGATGATTCTGCTTCTGGCAGATGTCCTACTTGACCCCAAAGCCCTTGACCATTTGATAGTTCATTCAATATCCCCCGAATGCTCATAATGTGTCCACCTTCTCCTGTGGCACCTTCTGTACCCTGCCTTCATACTGCTCCACCATCTTCTCCCCACATTTATCTTCACCGCGCCCTCACCCCGACTCTAGCCCTCCCCCTGGCTGCCTCCTCTCAGCTGACCAACACACTCAGGTTTTCTCCATCCCAAGGGGTTCCTTTCTCAATGAACCATCCCATCCTACAGGGCGCTTACCTTCATTGTCTCACTTCCTCTCATCCCATTTCCTCCTCCACTCCTTGAAATCTCGGTTCTACTCCGCCACCGCACTAAAATTGCTTTCTCCATTCTGTGTTCCAGTATCTAACAGCAAGTCTAACTGCCCTTCCTCCACCCCCGTGCATTGGTGACGTCTGACATTACCAGGTGCCTCAGACACCAATAAGTCATCAATGACTATCGTCATGGACTCCCTCTGTTTGTTTCGCCAGCTCCTCTTTCTCCCTTAGATACCTAAGCCGAGGTACTCCTCAGATTTCTATTTCATAGCAGCCCCCCTCTATTTTTCTAACCTTTCTTATCCCTTACCTTTATTCCATAGCTGTGGCCATCATTCTAGGATGCTGACTTCTCCACTCTCTACCCATCCTTGATTTCTTTCTCTAATTCTAATCTCGTGTTCCCGGTGGCCTGCAGGACCAGGTGTCTCACTGGCATCCCAGAGTTGGGATGTCCCACACTGAGGCCATCTCACTTCTCCAAATCAGTTCCTCTTCCTTAATCTCACTTCCCTTGACGATACCACCTGTGCCAGCAAGCGGGGAGATGCCAGGATGGCTTCTTGGCCTCCCCATCTCTCCTTTCTTCTCCCTTATTCTTCCACTGAGCCCTCTATTGAAAGGGCCTCTCTTCTGGGACCTGTCCTGAGCTTTTCCATGTGGTGATGGTGCAGGGAAGGTGACACCTTCCAGGAGGATGAACTCAAGTACTCTGGATTGTCCTTGGGCATTTTCCAAGTTCCTTCAATCTCACCTTTTGAAACCCCAGGACCTGTGACCTTATTTGGAAAAAAGGTCTTGGCAGATGTAAATAAATTAAGGATCTCAACATGAGATCACCCTGGATTATTCCTAAATCCAATGACAAGTGTCCTTAGAAGAGGAGAAGACACAGACATGCGAAGCCCCATGGAAGATGAAGGCAGAAATTGGAGTGATATAGCCACAACCCAAGGAATGCCCAGAGCCACCAGAAGCTGAAAGAGACAAGGAAGCATTCTTCCCGAGAGGCTTCAGAGAGAGCAGCGCCCTGTCAACAACTTAACTTGGGGCCTCTAATCTCGAGAACTGTGAGGGAATACATTTCTCTTGTTGTAGGCCACCATGTTTGTGGTCATTTTTATGGCAACCCTAGGAAACGAACACAGGATCCCTAGTGAACAGTTAAGGAAACTGACTCTCGGAACAGTTGGCAACTTGCCTAAATCATATGCATGTTAAGTGTCAGAGCCAGGTCTTGACCTTGATTTGAGGTTGGGAGATCTAAAGTCTGGGTTCTGCAGCTCACAGAGGCAGATAGAGAATCAGCTGAGAGCTCAGACAGGAGTCGGGCTGCCTGGTTCTAATCCCAGCGCTGCAATCCACGAGCTGTGTGATTTGGGGTAAATTGCTTAACCTCTCACCCCTCCATTCCTTCCTCTGTAAAATGGGGATGCTAAAAATAATCCTTTCTTCCCAGAGTTGTTTCGGCAGTTAAAGGTGTGGGCGAGTGGACCTATGAGAAGTACTCACAGCCTTGCCTGGAACAGAGGGGATGAGAAGAAAGCACTTGTCGTAACTGTAGGTCTTCAGACTATTTGGTTGCCCCGTTCTCTTCATCGCTCACTCTGTCTCCATCCCTGTTCCTAGGTCAGGGCTTCCTGACTTCAACACTACTGACATTTGGGAACCTATAACTCTTTGTTATGAAGGCTGCGCTGTGCGCTGTAGGATTTGAGCAGCTTCTCTGGCCTCTACCCACCCGCGTGCCCTAGTGCTCCCATCCCAAGTCATGAAAAACAAAACTGTCCCCCTCTTGCCAAATTTGGGCGATGAAATCATCCCCGGTCGAGAACTGCTGCCCAAGGCTTAGAAGGGGACAGGCGTTTAGGACTTGGACCTCCTGTTTGAACAACCTGCTTGCAGCTGGATTTTGAATGCAGGTTTGGTCTTTAGGTCTGAAGGTGTGGAGTTGTCAGTCAGGTGACCCTTATCAAAGGGCTCGGTGAACCCCAGTCACTGGGGGGCAGGAAGCTGCACATTAAGCAAATAGACATTTGCTGCTGGAGAACCCGCACTGGAGTCCAGTTCTATCATTAAACCATTCTGAGCTTCCGTTTCTACACCAATCAAATGAGAATGATAATAATACCAGCTTCATGTAGTGATTATCGTCATTAAATGAAATATTAGATATAAAGAGATTACCAGGGAGAGTGCTGGGCACAGAGTCAGCATTCAGTCAATATCCAATATTACTGTTTTCACTATTATTATTATCCCACTCTGGTAAGCTGACTCATAAAGGGACACAAGAGGAAAGAATCTATTCTTAATGGCTGCAAAGGCCTCAAATCAAATCAGAGCGTGTTTGAAGGCTGCTGTCAAATAAAACATACATGCCCAGGATGAGGGTGGGAGCCGGGTGTGTAATGTAATTTAAAGGAATGTCTTTGCCGGGGCAGAAGGAAATTGTGAGAGATTTACATTGATGTGACAAAGGTTCCCGAAAGCAGCCGTTCTCCCACGGCCTGAAATGATATTTGCTGTTGGCAGATGGAGTTGAATTGGAAAAAGAGAGACCGCACTCACAGATTGTCACTTTATTTTATTCTCTTGTGGCTGTTGTCCAAATGGCTGAGACGGAGCCCCTTCCTGGGGCAGCTCCCAGCATCTTTTCCCTCCTGCGTTCCTTCCTGCGATGCTCTCATTTACAAGTATAAGAAACATATATTTGGTCATCGTCCACACTTCCCGGATCACAGCTCCCAAAACCCCTGGAATTTCCTAAGTGAGGAAATCAATCAAGGTGTCTTTTGTTATGTTAATGAGGTGACTTTTGGAAAGCCCCTAGGTCACCTAAGGAAGGGAGCCAACCCTGTGATTAGAGGATTGGAAATTCCAGTAACCTCTTCTGACCTCTGGGGAGGAGAGAGGGGTTGGAGACTGAATCAGTCACCAGTGGCCAATGGCTTAATCAATCATGTCTATGTAATGAAGCCTCCATGAAAAAATAAAAATGGTGTTCAAGCAGTTTTCATGTTGGTGAGCACCCGGAGATTTGGGGAGAGGGGAGCCCTCTGAGAGGGTTGGAAGCTCTGAGCCCTCTGCACATGCCTTGCCCTGTGCATCTCTTCCATCCGGCTGTTCCTGATTTATATCCTTTTATAACAAACCAGTAATATAATCAGTAAAATGTTTCTCTGCGTTCTCTGAGCCACTCTCGCAAATTAATTAAACTCGTGGTAGTGGCAACCTTGGATTTATAGCCAGTTGGTCAGAAGCACAGGTGACAAGCTGGAGTGAAGGCAGTCTTGCAGGATTGAGCCCTTCACCTGTGGGACCTGACTCTAAGTCCAGGTAGACAGTGTCTGAATTAAGTTGCATTATCAGACACCCCGCTGATGTCAGAGAACTGCTTGTTGATGGTGCGAGGGAACCACCCTCTCCATTGGAAATTGGGTCAAAGAACAGCCGAAGACCTCCTCTTCTGCATAAAATCCTAAAGAAGAGGTAGAAGAAAGGGCTAAGGCCTTGGAATCAGGAGGTCTGAGTTAGAATTGTGGTTCTGCAATTTGCTAGCTTTGTGACCTTGGGCAAGTCACCTACCTCTTCTGAGGCTCTTCTCTCTCCTCTGTTATAAGGGCAATAAACATGAGGTATTTAGGCATCCCCTGAGGTGATGAGCCTAATTCTGCTCTCTTATTTGCCTGATACTTCTAACCTTGCTTTCCAAAGGCTGCCTGTAGCCCTCTGGCACCAGAGTTGGTTTCATGTTGTGGTCTCCTCTGTAAGGCTCCAGGTTTGCGGCTTTATCTTAGAAGGGGGAAGAAACTTTAGGCCTACAGTGTCCAACCAGCAGCTTTGGATATTGAGGGAGTATATCTCATCAAAGAGCTAGGTAACTGGGCAGTAATGTTGAGAAGCAGAGCTCCATGAAGATGCCTGTATCATCTTTATAAAAATAATAGTAACAATAATAGGTACCATTACTATTTATTATTTATGTCAGAGCCCACATGAATTATTTTATCAAATCCTCAAGAAAACACTCTGAGGGAGGTGCTCTGATTATTCCCATTTTACGGAAAAAATAGTGACTTAGGGAGATAAAGATACTTTGCCCAAGGTCAAGCACCTCATCAGGGCTACCTGTATGGTTGTTCAGGTTGTGTACTGCACAAGGGAGCTACATCTATGAGGTTTGTCTATATTTACATGGTAGACAAACACTAAGTTATATAAGAGCATGCAGTGGGCACAGGGCTTCCAAGCCTCCAGGCACATCCTAGATTGACCAGTCCTTCATAAACCCACCCAAAACACCTACCAGGCCTCCACTCAGGAGCACAGGAACCCACACACTCACTGGTGCAGGAATGTACCGTGTTTCCCCCAGAAGAAGACCTAACCGGAAAATAAACCTTAGCATGATTTTTCAGGATGACATCCCCTGAACATAAGCCCTAATATGTCTTTTAGAGCAAAAATTAATATAAACATTAATATAATTAATATATGAATTATAATTAATATAATTTTTATATTAATATAAACATTAATATAAGGTCTTATTTTTGGGGAAACACAGTAGCTGCACCAGGCCCTGACCACACCGCAGGCATCCTCTTGGGGTTGCTACCTTGGCACTTGGTGGCCCGATGCCCATCCCATAGCTGACTCTGGGTCCACTGTGATTGCCTCCTTGGGGGACAGGGCAGGTGTATACCAGTGTCTATGAAACTGTGAGCCTCAGAGAGCAGGGCTATCTGTGTGCATGAAGCTGGGGTCTGATTCCTAATCAGATGAGACCTTACCCTGATGTGCGAGCACATTATTGAGGAGTATGAGGCTAGAGAGCACAATGACAGATCCCAGGGTCACTGTAACAAATGACCACAAACTGGTAGCTTAAAACAACACTCATTCATTCTATTCTAATTCTGGAGGTCAGGTGACTCAAATCAGTTTCCCTGGGCCAAGATCAAGGTGTCAGCAGGGCTGTGCTCCCTCCGGAGGCTCTGGGGAGAGTCCATTTCCTGGCCTTTCCATATTCTAGAGTTTGCCTGCATTCCTTCTATTTCTTGGCTAGTGGCCCCTTCCTCCATCTTCAAAGTGAATGGAATAGCATCTTGCTTTGGTGCTTACATTGCTTTCTTCTAGAATCAAATCTCCCTTTGCCTCCCTCTTATAAGGACACTTGTGATTGCATTTAGGGCGCATCCGGGTAATCCAGAATCATCTCCTCATCTCAAGATCCTCAACTCAGTCACATCCGCAAAACCCCTTTTGCCACAAGGGAACATTCACAGGTTCCAGGATCAGGACCTGGATATTTTGGGGGCCATTATGCAGCCCACCCCAAGAAGGACGAGGAGAAAGGAAAGCCAAGAGGACCACACGTCGTCTGCTTGGCCACCCTTGCAGAAGACCCATTGCTTGATTCAGTGGGGTCATCAAGAAGCTGTATGAGATGGGTGTTAGCACTGCCTCTGGGGGAAAGGGGGCAGTAAGGAAGGAGGAAGTACTTTTCTATTGCTTCCACCTTCTATTGGTCAAAGGTTCACCCTAGGGGATGTGCAAACTCCCCCACTTCTGGGTGGTACCCAAGTAGATTCCAAGGCTCCCCCCACCTGGGGAAGGAGATGAGACTTGTGGGGTGGGCTGAGGGGAGGCCTGTTAAGTCACACAGCGTGAAGCTGCCCAGAGTCTGCATGGAGCTGCCCGCCAGAGCAGAGGCTGGAATAAGGACAGACCGGTGAGGCCAGAGGGTCTGAAAGTGGTGTCCCATACAGGTGCCTGTGCTCTGTCCTCAGATATGAAAGTAAGTCTGAACTGAAAGAGCCCTGTTATGAGGATTTGGGTGGGATGATACCAGCTAAACCCCAGAATCTGCACCCGCCCCTGCCCACACCTGCCCCCACTGCCCCCTCTGACTCCCTTTCCTTTACCTCCCCCTCCTCAAATGTTCAGGAGCCCCTAACAGGGCTGTCCACGGTTGTTATGTCCTCTAACATAACTAGAGAGAAGGCTTACCCTGCTCCCCCTTTCCCTGCCATATATGGTGGTTCTGATTATGACTTAAATTGTTTGCCCCTACCTCAATTATTTTTTAACTTGCAGAAACAGTGTTGTTTTAGTTTTTGCTTTTAATGTGCATTGACATCTCCTATGAGCTGGCAACAGCCCTGCAGCCATTGGGCTTGTGGAACCAAGTCCTAAACTGAGCTCTGTTCATTGCAAAGCCCAAGGCAAACCGTGAACTCAACTGCCCGCTTATGGTTCACTGATAGCCCACAGTAACAAGGTCATGTTCTGGTTTTTTGATCAGGGTCTCGGACATCTAAAAATCCACAGGTCTGGCAAAGAGGAGGGAAGTGCCAGGAAGAAGTACAGACTTTTGGAGGGCAGTGAGCGCTCCATCAAGTATCACAGCACAGGCCGGCCTGGTGGCTCACGCGGTTGGAGCTCTGTGCTCCTAACGCCGGAGGCTGCCGGTTTGATTCCCACATGGGCCAGTGGCCTCTCAACCACAAGGTTGCTGGTTCAACTACTTGACTCCCACAAGGAATGGTGGGCTGTGCCCCTTGCCATTAAGATTGAACACAGCACCTTGAGCTGAGCTGCCACTGAGCTCCCAGATGGCTCAGTTGGTTGGAGCGCGCCCTCTCAACCACAAGGTTGCCGGTTCCACTCCCACAAGAGATCGTGGGCTGTGTCCCCTGCAACTAACAACAGCAACTGGACCTGGAGCTGAGCTGTGCCCTCCACAACTAAGATTGAAAGGACAACAACTTGACTTGGAAAAAAGTCCTGAAAGTACACACTGTTCCCCAATAAAGTCCTGTTCCCCTTCCCCAATAAAATTTTTGAAAAAAAAGAAAGAAAAAAATCACAGCACTGGTCTTCGGGGGCAGCAGGGCACTGGGTAGGGCTGCTTTGAATGAGTGGGTAAGGTTTTGGGTAAGGTTTGCAGAATCCTGGAAGGAACTGAGCCCAGTGAGTGCCTTTTAAGGAGAGGTAAGTGCCCCTGGCCTCGGAGGTGGGAGGCCCAGGGCAACTACCTCTCTAGTGCCTCCCCTCTGACCCTGTGGAACCAGGATAAAGGGTCAGCCCTAAGAGGTCTCCAGTCCAGGTCTTTCCAACTGTCCCTCACTTGTCCCCCCACCCCCATCTCTTGAAGCTCCTCAGATACAATCATTTGAACCTCCACCCTCATTCACATCCTGCTTCTGTCTCCTTTATTCCTGATTCCATCTTATGATCACCTCCACCCTATACTTGGAGGCATGGTATGTCTTTTGTGGTCTCTGACTCTGGAAATCCACCTGTGGGTTCCAGCATGACTTTGTTCAACCCACTCCCACCTAGTAGCGTAGCCAGCCTCTCAGACTTTCAGCCTGGGACTCACTCCGCCACAGCAAGGATATCCAGGTACTTTCAGCAAGTTCTACACAGAGAAGATTCTGATTCCTCCAGGACAGGCTGAGCCTTGACCCTACCAGTCCCAGGCCCAACCCTGGCCCTGGCCTTGATCTTGACCTTGATCTTTTAGTCTCAGTCCAGTTCCAGACTTAGCCCAACTCTCACCTCAGACAATTCTATCAACTCTGCCTCAAATTTGTGCCTTGATTGAGTTCCAACTGCTATCCCAGCTGAGCCCCAAGCACGAGCCCAATTGTTTCCAACCTAATCCAGCCCATAAATGTAAATTATTGGTTTAAATAAGAAAACTGAGAAAGGAAGAAGGAAGTGAATGACATGGTTCAGCCCTCCCAATTTGGGAGTTTTGCTTCCTTATCACGTGCCGCGGTGGGTCAGTTTATGAAGAGCATCAGGGCACAGTAGAAAGACTACCTGGGTCTGAGTCTACGCTTTGTCACTTACCAGCTAAGTCACCTGAAGCAACATTCTCAGAGGCAATTTTCTGGACCTCAGTTCCCTTTGCTCACCAGGAAGGGTTATGGAAAGGGTCCTGCAACCTGGTACCTGGGTGTCCATTGTAAGTTGTGGAGGAACAGAGGGTTTTGTATTTTCTTTGTCTCAGGTTCAGGGGTTCTTGGAAACTGATCTTCATGCCCCTGCCCTGGCAGAAAGGGCAGTTCCCCCAGCACTGCAGGCATGCTGGGCCTTCCACACCCCCTGACCTGCCGACAGTATGTTTAAATGAGGCTCCTCCAAGCCCTGGCCCTGCTGCCATCAGCCGACCTAGATTCATGTGAGTTCCCTTAGAAGAAAGCATTATCCCAGTTTGCTCTGTGTGGTCTGACAAATGTGTCTCTTTATTAGGGAGAACCCAGCTCGTGGAGGCAGCAGAGAAGGTCATGTGCTGGCAAGGTTGCCATGGAAATTATTCATTTTTATTGAATTATTCATTTGTACAGTCCCTCTACGTCTCTCCAGGCTCATGGTTGTGACAGACAAGACACTTGGACAGGGCGGCCATGAACCCCTCCACACATGGGCAGCACTGCCCGAGAGCCGCCTAATGACAGGACCAAACAGAGAAATTGGGTCAGAGACCCTGGCTTCCCTCCCTTCTTAGTTACAGAGGACGGCAGTCCCATGGTGATTTTGTGTGCAGGCTCTCGCTCCAGACTGCCAGGCTTCACGTCTCCTCTCTCCCTCTTCCCCTGTTTCTGCAAGTGAAAAATAGGAATAGAAAGATGCCTACCTCATGGTTGTTATTACATGTTAGACTTAAAATATAGAAAAAAGTCACTAAGAATAACGTTAGCTTTTATTATTTTCTTGCAAATTGTGACCATGGGTCTCAGTTTCCCTACCTGTAAAATAAAGATACGTGACCAAATAACCTTTAAGGAGGCTTCCAGCTCTGATAGTCCCTGGGATTGACAAGGGAGCCAAATGACATCTTCTTGCCTGAATTGGTAAGTTTCACAGAGACACAAAACCCATTGCCCTCAGTAGACTTTGCCCTCTTCCCAGCAATGGTCATAGGTTAGGGCTAAAGACCCAAACAAGCCCAGTTCCAATGTCAAAGTCAGAGGAAAGATTGGTTCTGCATTCCTTCGACTTTCCCGGGCTAAAAGAAGTGTCATCTCTTAAAGGTTGTTGCACCATCAGCAACCGAAGGGATCAGGCCATTTTTACTAAAATCAGCAGCACCACCTGTAACCTGCAGAGATCACCCAGTCATATTGGTATTGCCTTCAACAACCAATTCTCAGTAGAATGGAAAAAAAAAAAATCAATAATGTGATTTTTGTTTTTTAACATTTTAATCGGAGATAATTTTTTTTTAATGGCTGCATCAACATATGTATAAAAATATAGAGGGATGTAAATAGAAGGATTGGAAATTACCTAAATGCCTATCAATTAGGGAATGGTGGCTACACACACTGCTAGTTTCTCTCCAATAATTTACCTTCTAGACATTAAGAAGAGTGAGTTAGACGTATACTTCTTGACAAGCCATGATACATAAGACACAGGACTGAGTGAAAAAAAGATATAAAACAGCAAGTGCAAAAAATCCCATTTAAATAAACAAATATATATCCCAGATGTCTAGGGCCAGCCTACAGCTCATATCTGGAGAAGCCTAGCTTGAACCCTCATCCACAAATTGGGGAGTCCCTGATCCCCATATATGATCCCCATATATCTGTGAATTCCCAAAGGATTTTTGTTCATGTGGTCACATCTGGATTCTTCCTCACCCCCCTGCTCCTTCCCACCCTCCTCCCTTCTGCTGAATTAGCTCTAGGTTGGGATTGTCTTATTGTCCCATGTCCCTATGTTGGTTCCACACTATGACAACTCAGATATGGATTCAACCCTTTCCTTAATGTCTCCCCCAGAACAGTCACATGAGCTGTGTGTAGTTAAGGCTTATGGAAGCCTGCTGAAGGCTTTTCATAGCAACAAAGCAAGCAACTGAAATTCAGTAATTAGGTGTGCCTGTTTTTCAAAAGTACCTTGGCCCCTCCCACACTCCCGGCTGCAGCCTCCTGCCAGGTTGTGCTTTGCTCCTTTATTTTTCTTTCTATTTTAAGCTCTATTGCTCTCTTTAGCTCTTGATTGGCCCTGGAAGCTCCAAGCTTTCCTCACTTTATGAAGCAGAGTGATTCACTTCTTTGCTGCTCTTACCCCCAAATTCAGATCTAGGCCACCCTAGCATGTATCCTAACCCACTGAGAGGCTCAGGGTCAGCTCACAATGGGCCTTTCACTAAACAGAACTTGCTGCCCTTAGAAAGTAGTTGGGGTTGTAGATAGCAGTGTATTACAGACACACACACACACACACACACACACACACACACACACACGCAAGCACAAATAAAGAAAGATCAGCCTGGAATTGTGTTCACCAAAATGTTAATAGTGGTCATTTCTGGATCATGATATTTTTGGGTAACTTTTTTTGACTTTTCTTTTTATAAGTATTTTGTATTTTTTAAATTTTCTAAAATGAGCCTATATCAGCTTTATAGTCTGAGCAAGGAGGAGGAAAAAATTTTTTTCATTTTGGGGAAAACAATGTACTCTATGACACAGATGGTCTGATTCAAATGAAATGCTCACCGCTGAACCCCTCTTCCCCCGCCCCAGTCTATTTGCACGTTCATTTAGCACCTCACCCCCTAAAAGGCCTGGACATCACCCAGACCTCACTCCAGACCTCTGATCCGACTCATCTCAGAACCCTCTTACTTGTCCCAGCTGTGGCATCACAGAAGCTGTCAGTCAGTGAACCCCAGACTGACCAAGATTCCAGGAGTCCAGTTGAAAATGACTTCCCACCCACTTTGCTCACAAGCATTGGGAAAATAACCATAGCAAGGGCCCAGATTTGCCAGTGGGGCATGGGCCACTGTGAGAGCACCCTCCCCTCCGTTTCTGCAGAAAGTCTTGGACTGAGTAACGCGTAGAACAACTGGATTCACCAGGAGCAGGCTCAGCATCCATCATGTGACCCCACACGAGCAGAGCTCCAGCTCCTGGAGAAGGGGGTCCTGGTCTGGAGGGACACGCCAGCAGGAAAGGAGGAGCATCTGGGAGGACTGGTGAGCACCCTGAGTCTCCAGTATCACACCTTTGACGGATGCTTAGGGCATTGCTGCTGTTATTCATGTTCAGTAGACGAAATGTCACAACCGCTCTTTTGTTGAAGGGACAGGAGATTGAGAAAGTTGCTTTTGTTGCCAAGAAACTCATAAAAGAGAAAGTTAATCCATGGTCAAGGAGAGGGGATGTGGGTTCAATTATGAGGTGTGAGGTCTGAGATTTAGGCGAGAAGGTTTCAGACACCCCCTCCACCCTCTCCCTCACCTGGATTTCTGCCCAAAGGCCTGTCAGCGGCTAATATGAATCGTGTAACAGGAACAGGATTTTAAGTCCATCCCAGTGGTGTCTGGTCCTGAGCCATCTGCAGTCTGTTCTCAATACCCTTTTGTCGACTGCAGCTCTTATAGAATGACCCTTCCCTCTCTTGAAAATGACCATGTATTGAGAGCCTTCTATGGAGCAGGCACGGTGCCATGCACTTTACTCCCGTCATAGCCCATTAAACCATCACACCAGGACTGCAAGGTAAGTGTTATTGCCCATTTTTTTATAGATGAGGAAACTGCGTCCTACAGAGAGTCACATAAGTAACTAGCCAAAGGTCCCATAGTCCATTAGTCAGCTATTGTGGCATAATGCTATGTAACAAATAATCCAAAAACTCAGTAGATGACAACAAGCATTTACTTCTCCCCGGCAGCTGTGGCTCTGCTGGGCTTGGTTCCAAGATGGGGATTGGTCTATTTCAGGAGTCTTCTCATTCTCCCGGGACCAGAGGTAACCCAGAACACATGCCCCTTATGGCAGATGGTAGAAGAGCAAGATCCCAAACCAAGACATACAAATACATAACAGCCTGTTAGCAAAACCAAGCCTATGGCCAAACCCCAGAGCAATGGGAAAGGGAAACATAATTCACCCCTTCTGCTGGGAGCTATCACAAGGTCTCATTGCAAAGGGCGTGGATGCATAATTCTAGTAGCAGGAGTAAACAAATGGGAACAAGAACAAAATCTGCATACACAGCTATTTGAAAAGTGAAGCCAGGATCAAACCCAGATGCTTCTGATGCCCAAACCCACAGGCACACCACTCCCTGTCCTCTGTTCCCTCTGCGTGTGTACAGCCTGAGCTCCAGACTCATGGATGGTGGTGGTGTGGAGGGAGGAGCCTGAAAGAGTTAGCAGCCCTCAGGAGGAAAGTGGGCCTCACCTGGTGTGTTCTTTGTGTGCACTTGGTTGCCCTGGGGGAAGAGGGCTGTGGACCTCCAACTTGACCAGGTGAGGAGCCAGGGAGTGGGAACCCGTCCCCTCTGCTAGAGCCAGATTCAGCAGCAGCCCTTGCTCCCTGCCCACCAGGGGCCACTGAAACTCTTCACTCATCCCACCTTCTGCAGATGAGCATGTCCCAACATCGGGGACAGTGCACCTTCTATATTCTGGGGCAGCATACTCCACAATATTTCATGCCATGTTCCACCATCCGGGACATTAGTGGGGGACAACACTGTTCATACGTGGGGCAGTTTACTTCCAACTTCGAGAGCTCAAGATTCCCTGAACTGGACAATACAGTCATACGGAAGAATAGCCAGTGTCCTGAACTCCACTCTCTGCCGTCATTCTGACTTGCTCATCTCTGGGCCTCAAATTCCCTATCTGTTAAAAAAAGGAGGGGGACTCCTCTTTATGTCTGAGAGCCTTCCCAGGCTGCGAGTTTCTGGTCCCAGGACGCCAGGGAGCTGGTGGTGGTGTTCTTGTCTGACGGTGTGCATGAGTGAGCGCCATCTGCCTCCATATCCAGGGCCCCAAGTTTTTACTTCTAGAAAAATACAGGGCCACTGGGAGGAGCAATGCCTCTAGGGAGGGGGCTTTGCCATCACTCGCTGTCTTCCCTGTGGGAAGTAGGGATGAGGCTGAATTGCTCATTGTGAACAGGGCTCAAAGCCGTGCAGTTCTGGGGTTTCCCCAAGAACCCCACACCATCTCAGATTAGAGTGTCCATAAGGGAAACCAGTGGGTGTATGGTGTGGAAAGTTTAACAAGTGACAGCAGCGAGGACCAACGTAGCTCTTGCTGCTCCAAGTGGGAGCCTCAGAGCAGCAGCCGCAGCCTCGCCTGAGAGCATGTTAAGAATGCAGACTCTGCGGCCACACTCCAGAACTCCTGAACCAGAATATGCATTTAACAAGCTCCTCGGGTGATTTGCAAGCACATTGCAGTTTGAGAAGCACTGATGTAGCAGGAGCCATATCTGCCCTTACCCGCTCACAGTTCTTTATCATTTTTCATACACCCTGGCTCCTCGAGTGCCTTCATCCAAGGAGCCCACACCTGTGTCTTTGCTGGAGGGCTGCCCTCAGGCTGCTCGAGGTCCCTTTGCCTGTGGTACAGCGAGCCAGAGGGCCTGGAAATTGACATTCTCCCAGAGGCAGCCCTTAACCCAGACTTTCGGGAACTTTCAGTTTATGGAGCCCTTGCTGTCTCAGAAATTTTTTCACATTGCTTACTCCAAGGCCAAAAGAAATGCACACCAGTTCCACGTATAAAGTAGTGAGGCCCAAACAACTTAATGAATATTTATATCTTAACAGATTCACAGCTGTTTAAAGATATATAAAAATTAAAACAAAAAATATTCTTCTTTCATGTATAATCACAATTGCTTATTAATGGGACATGTGTACCTGTTGGGCACTGTACAACTTTTTGATTCTTCGACGCAGACCAGACAACACCACCCTCATTTCCTTTTCCACATTGATTTTCACACACTTTTTGCTTTTTGTCACAGCTGCCATCTAACACCCAGTTTCACAAAAATATGACGTCATCCAAAGAAATGTAGGGCAATTTAATGTTGAAAGTGAACTACCAAGAGTGTGGTGTCTGACAGCTGTAGCTGTGTTGTCCTCAAAAATTAAAATATCCAGTGGCACCCAGGGTAACTTGGCTGCAGTTTGGGAACCATGGCCTAACCTCTGACTGAGGGTATTGGGGTATAAATACTCCAGCTCCCTCATTCTACACTGTCTGCTGCTAGGCTGAACCAAAGTTACCCTCTGCTGGACTTGGCCTCCTTCCCTGCCTTTCCCTTCTCTTCCCAGTTTCACTTCTGTACTCCACAGGGTTTTCCTGGGAACACTTCCTAAGTACATCTCTTTCCCAGGAATCTTCATCTCAGGATCTGCTTCTGGAGAGCTGAGCTGGGGGTGGGGGGCAGTTAAGAGGTGATGCTGTTAGCACGGGAGAATGTGGGTACTTTACCTTGCACAGGGTAGTGAGGCAGGGAACAGGAGAGCAAATCAAAGACTACTAAGGAGGTGGAAATAGCAGCCTTGATTGCCAACCAGATAGGGATGGTTGAGAAAACCTCAGACCACTCTGAGTTCACCCAAGCAGGGAGATGCCGTCAACAGCCACCTGAGACCAAGAGCTGGGGTGGGTTGAGGGGAAGGCAGCAAGTGCGTTTTCCCACACGTTGAATTCAAACCCTGAAATCCCAATTCTAAATAAAGGAGAAAGTTGAGCAGGCAAACTTCTCCACCCACTGTTTGAAAAAAGGTTTTGTTTAAATGTGCACTTGATGTACTGTTCCCAGCTTCATTAACCCTCCTAATAATTATACTAATTACCACATACTCTCCGGGTAAGGATTCCAAAGCCCCAGCTCACACTTGGCCTCAGACGCAGACGATGTGTTCCTCCAGTGTGGAGTGTTGCCAGTACACCCTGAAATGTTTTAGGCAAACAGAGGCGGCACCTGTTGCATGTCACCGCTGGGGGTGGCACAGCTTGAGCAGCCAGCAAACGTGCTCAGCAGAGCTACACTCAGCTGAACACAGACACCCAAGACAGTGGCGGGGGAGGGTCTTCAAAGCTTTTGTTCTGAGGGGTCCAGTGAGGGGGTGGGAACATCATCAGCTGAAGGCCTGCTGGGGGACAGGTACTCTGCTAGCTGCCTTCTCATCTAGCATCTCGTTTATTCCTCTCAACAATCTTGAGATGTGGGCATTGTTAGCCACATTTTACAGGCAAGAAATAAGGGGTTCAGACACAGCTTATGCATTCAACACGTAAACTACGATGGTTAATTTGATGTGTCAACTTGGCTGGGCCATGGAGTGCCCAGATAGTTGGTTAAACATTATTCTGGGTGTTTCCCTGAGGGTCTTTTGGATGAGGTGAACATTAAAGCTGGCGGTCTTGAGGAAAGCAGATTGCCGTCCTTAAGGCGGGTGGGTCTCATCCAGTCCACTGATGGCCTGAATAGAACAAAAAGACCAGCCTCCCCAAGCAAGAGAGACTTCTCCAACAGATAGCCTTTTGGACTTCATCTGCACCATGGGCTCTCCTGGGTCTCCAGCCTGCAGGCCCCCACTGCAGATTTGGACTTACCAGTCCATAATCACGTGAGCCAATTCCTCAGACATGTGCTGAACACCTACTATGTGCCAGTTACTCTAGAAGGCTCTGGGGGTACAGCAGTAAATAAAACCAAACCCAGCCCTGCCTCGTCCTTACTTCTAGTGGAGATAGAACATGAATAATATGGTCAGGTGGTAATAAGAATGAGGAAAACAAAGGCAAGGGAATGTGTGCGTCACGTGGGTGGTCAGGGAAGGCCAGTCTGAGCAGGTGACGCTTGAGCAGAGACTCCGGTTGCACAGAGCGAGTCCGGGAAAAGCAAGTGCCAGGCTCAGCTCATCAGGCCCCCGAGGCCTCTGGAAGGTCTTTGGGGTTTATTCCAAACATGCTGAGACATCATTGGAGAGCTCTATCCCAAGGTTACGTGGCCAGTAGAAGACAGAGAAGGGTTCAAACTCAAGGCTGTGTGTCTCCAAAGCCTGCATTTTCTCCCTGCTGACATACCAAGCTGCTCCCCAGGGGGTGGCTATCAAGGTCTTGGAAACATAGAAGCAATTTTCTGTTTTGGAGTCCATGGCCCTGTGGGACCTGTGCCCTCTACATATTAAGACAGAACCCATTTCTTCTCGGTGCCCCTGTCCTCAATATACCCATATACTATGAGTATGAATATAGAGTCATAGTTCTGATGCATTGCTTTGCAAAGATGGCCCCCCATTCCTCCCACGTCTGCCTGCACATGGATCTTCTCCTATGCAGGGGCGAAGCCTATTCTCCCTTGGATTGGCCCTGTGACTGGCTTTGGTCAATGCAATAGAAGTGGCACTGTGCCAGTTCCAGGCCAAGGCCTTCAGAGACCTAGAAGCTTCCTCTTCTTCCCTTGTGGAGCCCTGAACCACCACAGAAAGAGGTCTGGCTACCCTGTTTCAGAGAATTCCTTCAGGAGGGGCCCAGTCAGCCCCCAGTGGGCAGATGTGCGAGTGGGCAGCCACCTTGGATCCTGAAGGCCTAAATGAGTCAAACCCAGGCAACACCATGTGGAGCAGGCAGCGATAAGCTGCCCCTGCCAACCTTGCCCAAATCACAGATAACATGGTTGCTGTTCTAAGCCACCAAGTTGGGGGTAAGTAGTTGCTGTTTTAAACACTAAGCTTGTAGCACAGCCATAGATCACAACAGCTTCTGCTAACTGCTTTCTTAGAAACTTGTTCCTTTCTATTTAGCATTCATGTACCATAGGGCCCAATTGTATTAACTCTGTTTTTGTTGGTTTGTTTGTTTGTTTTTTCTGTGTTCGCAATGCTCTGGCATTTGGGGGCT
Source organism: Rhinolophus sinicus (assembly GCF_057876585.1). NCBI lineage: Eukaryota > Metazoa > Chordata > Mammalia > Chiroptera > Rhinolophidae > Rhinolophus > Rhinolophus sinicus. Next base: position 16,057,737 of record NC_142512.1, read on the forward strand.
GGACAGACCCAGGGAAAGACTGCTCCTCCCAGGCTAGCCAGATCTTAGACATTGCAGAGCGATTGGCTGGGAGCACACCTTTCATAGACGAACTGGCCAATCCAGAGTCTATAGCCTTCAGCCACCCCTTTACTTAGCTCATGCATCAAACCAGTGTTCCTGCCACACTGAATTGCCCCAGGGCCAGGTACCAGACAACTAGGGACAGCCTCTGTACCCCAAAGCCTGTCGCAACTATTCAAACCAGCCAGTCCTGACCTGTTCACCCTGCCCTGCTCGGCCTTTCCCTCAGAGACCTCCGTATAGGCTCTGGCTTGGGTTTCCCTTCCCTCCTGCTGCTGCCTCCTGACCCAAACCTGTTCCTCCTGTGGCCCCGCACGGCCCTGTGCTGTGCCTCTTATTTCTAGGGGTGCTGTGAGTAACATTGCCTTTTTCTTTCAATGACAGTGACTCTGTGTTGTCACTCAGTCACATTTAAAAATGAAGACCCGGGCACAGAACACAGCCCCTTTAATTCTCTGGAAGGAGAACACCCGAGATTGCTCCTCTGCAAAGGGGCCAATAGCCCCAAGTGGTAAGGCGCAAGCGGTGGTCTACTGGCAGGGTGGGGGAGGGGCTCAGAGGAAGGCAGAAGAGACACAACCTATGATTCATGGGCAGAGGCTTCCATTGTCTGGGCTGGAGCTGGATCCAAAGCTGTGACTAACAAAGGAGGGACTCCTGCACACACAGGGATAGAGGACAAATTAAGGGCCATGCGGGGTTAGTTTTCTGATTCTTCCCTATATTTAGGCCAAGCCAATTTAAACAGGGCTTTTCTCCTGCCAGTCACATATAGCCAAGGGAGACCCAGCTTGGCAGGGAATTCTAATGAGCTGGTTGAAAAGTGTCTGCATCTGGGCTGGGCAGGGAGGCTCTGCTCTTGGAGATTGCTGCCCGCCCCCAGAAACACCCACAGGGGTTGTGGTGAGGAATGTTCTCAGCTGAGGCAACTGAGAGCAGGCAGGCAGAGGGTACCTTTGTCAACTGGAATAAGGAACACATTAGAAAAAACTGCCCCTCTGGGCAGACACAGCTCTTCAGGGCAATATTTGCCAAGGTGCTTTAGGGCAAAGAAAGTGGCACCCCTTCTCCAGCAGACACACAGCCCTACTTGTTGAGTGGCAGCTTCCTCTTGTTCTGGGCTGGGCCCCTCAGTATAGGCCTTTAATAGCACAATTGCAGGGAGGGGAAAGAGGGGGCAACTTGTTTCTGCCCTCAGGGAATTGTCACCCTGCAGACTGATTTGGAAACAAAAAGCTCCCTATGGGAATCTAGATAAGAGAGAGCGCTCAGAAAAGGAGCTCAGCCAGGTAGTGGGAAAAGGGAAAGAATTTGACAGACTGATGGGGAAAGAGCACTTCTGGCCAACGGAACTGCTAGTGCAAAGGCTCAGAGGCGGGCAAGTGTACGGCATGTCTGCAAATGTGGAGCAGCCCATGGTGGGTGCTGGGGAGGGGTGGGTGAGAAAACTCTTCTCACCCCCTACAACACAGTGTCTTCTTCCCCTATATGAGTTGGGGTGAAGTTCATCAACAGAATTAAAGCTCCAGGGCATCAGGGTCTCACCTCCAATAGAAGCCATTATACCGTGCCCCTCCACTGGGGTCCCTCACTCCCAGACATCAGGAGGTAGGCCTGTGGGAAAACGTGGCAGGCCCTGAGTCAGTTTCAGTTCCAGAATCTGCCTCCATCTTCAGTTCCCTCGTTCTCTGTCCACAGGGAATCATATAGAACCCAAACTGAAGAATCCGGTTGAAGGATTATTGAAAGCACTCAAGAAACTTCTGGCAAATTCTGGAACTGCTCTCCATTCTTCAGCGAAATGTGGACGCCTGGTTCCCGCCTCTCCCTCCATAACACCCTTGGTGATGAATTCAACGCTAGAAAAAATAAATAAATCAGTGGGTGTGTTTCCCCTCGAGGATTGGCAACGACAAAATTGTAATGAATGAGAATGTTTCTGGGTTATGTGTTGGAAAATTAGCATGGGCTTGCATTAATTGAAATTCAGTTCTTTATGTGTATCAATTCCCTTTTATCCTTCTGGGATTAGCAGCTGCGACAAAGACGCTGAGCAACAGATTAATCCAAGTGTTGTCAGTGACAATGATAAATTGAGGTTTAAAAATCTACATTGAGATAAATTACTATTAAAACTCAGGACTCCCCTCTCCTGTTATGTCTGTAAAACCAAGAATTTGTTAAAATACTGGCTTGCTTTTCATTATGCTCACTTGTAGGCTTTGGATGGTGGTTTTTCAGTAATGGAGGGTTTTTCTTTACCTTAAGTGTGATGGTTCCTGCCAGCCTGATCTTCTGCACATTTGCCATTCTCGTCATTCTCCTGGGCCGGCGAATGCCTTCTTCTCACATGGGCTCAACTACAGAACCTATCTACGCAATCTGCACACCTGTGCCTGTTCCCTGAGCACCTCTGCCCTGAATCCAGCTGTCCTGGGCGTCTCCCAGGATCTCAGATTCAGCACAGCCAAGAATGAAGCTGCCACTTCCTCTACAAATTCGCTTCTGAGCCTGTGGTTCTCACCTCAGTTGCACCACCATCCACTCAGTTACCCAAGTCAGAAATATCATCCTGGGCTTCTCCCTCCTTCTATCGCCTACCCAGACGGTCACTCATGCTTCCATCCACAGCCCTCTTCCCACCAGCTCCCTTCCCTGGCTCAGATCCTCAGCAGCTCACCCCTGGGTTGTGGCAACTGCCTTTTCTGTGGTCTCCCTGGCTGGACTCACCTTCCAATGCTCTCCCCAACCTCCAGATTCATGCTCTGCGTGTAACACCTCTCTGCCCCATCATTTCTGCAGCTTATCGCCAGGGATGTCCCCATGGCACTCAGGGCAAAGTCTAAACTTTGAGCTGGTCCAACCCCCAACCTCAGGCCTATCCATGTCCTCCTGCAAGACCCTTCATGTCTCCAGAACACACCACACTGTTTCTTGTGCCCTTGACTTTGTGCCTTTCCTCAGAATAGCTTCTCCATCCTTCTCTGCCAGCTGACCTCATGCTAGTCCTTGAACCCCAGGCTCAAATAGGATGGAGCTTTGGCTCTCGCCTCTGAGTGCTTGACACAGTTCTTTCACAGTGTGTGTTTCACACTGGCTTGTGTGTTTGCCACCGCTTTCCTAATTCTCTCCCACAACTATAAGCCCAGGACATCGGGGCAAATGTACCAGGGGTGGATGAAAGACACATGTGCATGGACAGTCCACATCCAGCTGTGTCTGTGTTTGAGGTGTGAAGGCTATCAGCTTGCAGTCAGAAAGAAAACAGGCGACAGAGGGTCAGTCATTTGGGGTCTTGCCTATGGCCACCTCATGAGAGCCAAAAGCTGCAGAGCCCTGAGACCCACCAAGCCTCATTTCTTCCTGTCTCAGCTCCAGCAGACGTTCTTGGGATCCCACTCTCTCTCAGAAGCTGCAGGATTCCCTGAGCAGCATTGTGAGCACGTTATAATTGTACCTTACAGCTGCAGTAGGGAGGGAGACAGCGCAGAGAGGAATGAATTCATATTAGTTTATTCCCAAGATTAACATACTGAGAGCTTCCTTCATTAAAACTGCAGTACTGCCAACACATCCTGGGAAACTTGGACAGGGATGCTCCTCTCCAAGGGATAAGAAGTTGTTTAGAGATGAAGGCGTTATCTAGCTTGTCATATCTGACTTTTCAGGAAAAAAAAAAAAAAAATCCTCCATTCCTTTTCCGTTTCCTGTCTCATTCTCCTCATTTTTTTCCTCTCTATCCTTCTCGCCTTCTGTCTCCCCTCTCTCTCTCCTGCTTTCTCCCTCTCCCTTTTCCTGTGCCCCAACCCCAGCTGCAATTTCCCGTGTAACAATGAGAGACGTGGACTTATAAGTAATCAGCCACTACAATTTGAGGGTGAATATTCAGTTAGTTCCAGGCCAGGGATTCCTGATCAATATTGGCTTCTCAAGGCAAAACAGTGTAACAAACCCTCTTATTAAGCAATTCTAAGCCCTGGTGCTGATACCCATGACTGACAGCTAATCTGCACTTTAATTAATACCTGCCCCTTGGTTAGCTAGAATGGTGGTTTACCCAGGGACCGTTTTGTAGCCCCCACTCGCTCCAGCCACCCCACCCCCAAGCTGATACCCGTGGAGCTTGGCTATGGTGTTCGGCTGTGATAAAGCTGGAAGCCCAGCTGAACTTAGTCTTTTGGCGACCAGTCCCAGGGGCTTAGAAATAGAACAATAGACCCGCAGGAGTGGAGGGGCTACACAGCCCAGATCCAGGGAAGAAAACTGCCTCCACACCGCACACATTCACACACTCACGTTTCGTGTCTCCACCAAGGGACTGCTTATCACCTGCTTTCACACCTTTCGTGATGGAGAGCTCACTATCCTGAGAGAGACATGTTCTGTCTCTGGCCAGCTGTGATTATGAGTCAGCTCCTCCTGAGATGGATTCTTCTTCCATTGGTCCTGGCTTTGTAGTTCAGGCCCACTGGGCTCTTCCCCTCTTCAAATATGCCTGCCCTTCCCTGCCCCAGTGCTTCCAATGGCTCCCCGTGGCCTATGAAATGATCCCAGAGTTGTTGACATTCAAGGCCCTCCATGGCAACAACAGTAACACCAACAGCCATAATTTGTTGAGTGTTTACTACAGGACAGCCCTTTGCTGCGTACTTGATATGTGTTTTTAATTCCTGTGACAGCACTGTGAGGTTGATACTGTTGTTATTCCCTGTTTTACAGCCAGGGAAACTGAGGCACTGCAGACTTAGGTAACTTGTTCAAAGCCAGGCCAAAGATCTAACAAGGTTGGTGTATTTCTCTTTGAAGACGCAGGCATCACCTCTAGGACAAGCCTTCCCCGACTCTGTCTAGACAGCGTGTCCACCTCAACCCTGGGTTCCTGCCACACCACATATGGGCTTCTGTCATTACCCTCATTTCTGGGTACTTACTTGTTGGTTAATCTTTTGCATGTCTGCCCCACGTACCCCTCTCAGGTAGGAGTTGGCTGTGCCTCATTTATTTTGAAATACCCCACACTTAGCACAAAGCCCAGCTCATAGATTGTGCTTGTATCTGTGGAAGAACGAATGACCTAAACTTCTCTGGAGGCTGCTATGGCCCAGACTGAAATGCCCACGGCTAAGATATCTATCAGAGAAGCTAAATGTCAGGGGAGCTCTGCAAAGACAATCCAGCTGTATATATAGAAGAGAAGGCAAAGCAGAGTGGTAGGAAGAGTCCCAGACCAGAGCAGTCAGAAGCCCTGGGTTCTCATTGCAGTTCGGCCAGACTACCTGTGGTATGTAGGACAAGTCCCTTTCTCTTGCTGGGTCTCAGTTTCCCCATCCATAAGCCCTGGTTTGTGTGGATGGCTTCTAAACCCTCCCGGTACTATCAGCCTGAGGGTGGAACTTTGACCAGGCCTTCCAAGCTGCAGCTTGGGTGGCGTCCGGTCAGCAGCTCCCAGAGCAGCCCCACTGCTCTTGCTCCAGATTGCTGGGCACTGCCTGCCCACTGTGCCCATGACCCCCATCTCCTGGCTGAAGGATGCCCAGAGGAGCAGTCGGAGCAACAGAAAGAGCAACAACAACCACAGCTCATCCTCACACAATACTTACTATGCACCTGGCATGAGTCTAAGCACTTCGCAGGCCCAGTTCCAAGGGTGGGATGCCCGGAGCTCTTTCCAGGGTGGTCTCTATGAAGCTGCCACCTGGGCTTGACCCTAGAGGCTGTTACAGAAAGAACACCCACACAGAGGGACTCCCTCTGCCTCTCGTTGTGGCCAGGTCCAGGGGACTGCTCTCTCTCTCTCTCTCTCTCTCTCTCTCTCTCTCTCTCTCTCTCTCTCTCTCTCTCTCCCCCCTTTGCTTTCTAATTCACTGAGAATATAGAAGCAACCAGACAAGACTGCATCCTTTCCCACCCCTTACCAAATCTTCCTCCAACCCACTTCCATCTGCACCCACAGTCTGGACGATGTAAAGCGGACCATGTCCTATGGCTGTGGCTGTCAGCCATGGCATGGCCAATGGCAGCGGGAATGGAAATTGGACCCCAAGAGGTGCATGGAAGAGTTAAAAGATAATCTCTGAAATACGAACAACACAGGTGTGACCCCGAGGAGGCTTGGGTGGTGGGTTAGTGTAGTCGTAATGACACTCCAATAATGGCAGCAGCAATCATACATCACTCACACTGTGCCAAGCACTGGAGTAAGTGCTTTGTGGACACTTACTTCCCAACAACCTTTGCGTATGAGGAAACAGAGCTCAGAGAAGTTAAGTAAGTTGATGAGGTGACCAGTTGTCTAACTCCAGAACGGCCCATGTAACCACCCTGTCGGACTCTGCTAACTGAGAGTGTCCTTCCCTCTCGGAGCCATGTCAGTGCCCACTGGTTTCCTGACAAAGGACTCAGGTCTCCTGACTCCTAATCAATCACTCTTGCCCCTATTAGCCCATTACCCTTCTCTGACTTTTCTCCTCAATACTCAAGCATCATTAACATCTGACACCAAGCGTTTGGGCATTCCCTTAGTGACTAAGGCTCAGTCTAATGATTGTAACACGACGTGTTATAAGGCACAGGTTGGTCCCAGAGCAAGAGACCAATTCCAGTTGATCATGCCATACGCAAAGAAGCGTCTGCTGGTGACGTGGACAGGGATAGCAGAGGGCAACTGGGTAGTTTACTGCCTACGTGGGACATCCTGTTGGATAGGTGTGAGATACTTTGGAAGTGGTACCTGCAGCCTCCAGAATGGCTTCCAATGATCCATGGAACCAGGGCGGCCATGTGTACATTATGAATGTATGTATGTATGCATGTATATTGTATCAGGACCGACCTGTGCCACCAACAAAACATGCAGAAGTAATGGTGTATGACTTCTAAGCCTAGATCATAAAAAAATATTGTTTCTACCTTCCTCTCTTCAATTACTCTATCTGGGGGAAGCCAGCTGCTATGTTGTGAGGATACTCAAGCAGCCCTGTGGCCAGACCAACATGGAGAGCAAACAGAAGCCTCTCTCTTGCCAGCAGCCAGCACCAACCTGCCAGCCATGTGAATGAGTCACCTTCACAGGACCACCAGCTCCATTCAAGCCTTCAGATGTTGAGACCCTGAGCCCAAACAACCCAGCCAAGCTACATCCAAAACCTGAACCATAAAAATCTAAGAGAGTTTGTAAATGCTTACTATTGTTTTAAGCCATTAATATTGAAGTAATGTGTTACACAGAAGTAGGCAGCTAAGTAAGTATGATATCCCCCCACCCGGGACCCCAGCTCTACTTTATAGACTCCAGTGGCATCTGTGTTCTGAAGAACTGCTCATCTGAATGACTGTTTTCGTCTGCACCACCATGCCCACTGGGAAGGGAGCTCAATCAATGACCTAGATGTGAGGGCACCACCTTCAGTGGACCTTTTCATACCAAAGTAAGCAGGTGATGGTGCCCCCGTTGTGAAAGGGGATTTTGGATTCATTTGGAATCTGGAGTTAAGAAAAACCAAACGTTGATCATGACAAACCTTTCCATGTACGTAGACCAGTAAGTGTAGGCAACACTTCCCAGTATTGGATGTGAGGACCACTTGAGGGGAGCGGGGACGGTTTGATTAGAATAAATATTAACAAATTCAGAGGAGCAGAGTTTCATTGACTTTTCCAAGAAATCAGCTTCTTAGCCAGGATAGGGCCGGCTTGTGTTGGGTGCTCTGCAGAAGGAAGGTGTTTAGATCTGACTTTGGACTTGAGCTTTGGGTGCTAAGATGTCCCCAGCAGAGCAACTGGGGCAGGTGGCCCCATCTCGGGCCCCCCTGCCATATGCAAATTGGAGGAGCAGCTTCCAGGTCCAGGCAGCAAGATGCTCCAGCTTCTGGGACCTCCCCGTCTTGGATCCCATACAATTCTTCAACTGCCTTACATTCATCAAATTCTATTCTGCATTTTGCCAAGTACAAGTGTATATTTTTAAGGGGAAATTAATGCATATGTTTCTGATTCATCTTATGTGGAAACTATCAAAATATTATGTCTGAAGTAAAGTAACACCCAGAAAAGGCTCTGGGTAGGTTTGCCAGGTTTTTCTGATGGGATTGGATTCCGGCCTCACTGTCTGCCAGTGTCTCACCAGTCAGTGCAAACACTGCCTCCTCCAGGAAGTATCCCCTGATGCCGCCAACGTCGGGAGCTGCCTCTCCTCAGAGCACAGGAGATTCCTGATCAGGGTTTCAGTGTATGGAGTTGTTGTTCCCCGAGGTTACAACCCTTCCAACCAAACTGCGGGCTGCCCCAGGACGACGGCCAGATGTCCTCCTCACTGGTCACCACCAAGGCACACCTGTCCAGGCTCACAGGGTGTGTGTCATGGGACAAGGTCATGCAAGGGAGGCTGGGCCAGAAGAGGGGGCAAGTGGGTGGCCAGGGCACTGAACTGTGGGAGGTTCGGCTGTGAATCCTCAGCTTCTCAGAACTGTCTTTTCCCTCAGTCTCATGTACAGAGGTGATACCAGGGCCGAGCAGGCTGGAGGCCAACAGCCAAGCCCTGTGCCTCCTCTACTGAGCCCACCAATTCTCCTAAAATGAGGGAGGTGCTGACCCCAAACTGGCTCCAGAGTGGGCGCTGATGCTAGCCATAAACTAGACACTGGCCACTGACTACACCCTGGCCTTGGATTAACCACCATCCCATCTACAGACCGGAGGTTAAAGCTGACCTCAGCCCCAGGCTGAGCTCCTGACACAGTCCACAGCCTGCACTCAGACCCCTGAACTGTGTCACGATTCAGTGTAATGCGTCTGCAGGCCCCGTCCCATGGCTGGGGCAGCTAGGGCGGCTGCATCGCTCTCCCCAAGCTCTCGTTTCCGTTCCCCCAGCTGGTATGAATCAGGATCCTCTCTAGCTTCTGACCAACCCCCTGCCCTGCCAGACCACAGGAGTTCCACATTAGGGCCAGTGGGAAGTCCTCCCCCAAGAGGAGGTATGTTCTTTCTCATGTAAAGGATATACTCTAACAAGCTCACAGTGCAGGACCGTCTTCTGTGGGCCCTCCCAAGCTCTCTCTCTGCACCGTGGATGGCCAGACCTCCTGGGCCCAGCGCCCAGCCGCCTCAGCAACCCGGAAAGGGGCTGGGACTCACTGGTGAGATGACCAGGGTTAGGGCTTCGCTTTCTCTGGCAACTCCCTCCAGCCTCCCTGTGGGTCTCAGTTTTACAGTAGCAGCTGTCCTCGATGGTGCTAGTTATAATGGCCTTGTCTCCTTCCTTCTTCTGAGGCACCTTCCTGTTATTCCTTTACAGTAAAAAAAAAAAAAAACAACCAGGGTCATTTCCTTAGTGACAAGGGCCCACTGCCAGACCGAAAGGACAGATAGCTACACCACCTTGCGTATTCACACAGGACGGTGCCAGAGTCCATGTGGGTACACGTTCTAGTTAAACACTGAAGGCTAGCCTTCTGCGACAACGGGGGTTAGGCGTGTAATGTTCGCGCAGGGGGACAATGCCCTTCAAATGTCCTCTTGGGGAGCAGAGAACGCTGCTCTAAAAAACCCAGCAGGAGTTCTTGGGAGAAGCCACAGGAGGAGAGGTCAAGGGGAAAGGTTCAGGAAGGCGTTTCCTCCGCCAGGCGGCGGCTGTCCACGCAAGCACGAGGGACCTCAGGGAGCCAGCATCCTGTTTTGAGACACTGAGGATGGATACGCTCACAGCAACTTCTTGCCACGCACACTATGCTCTGGAAGTCCCAGGCCCTTTGGCTACATCTAGGGTCCCAGAAAGAGGACAGCACCTGGGTCTCTTTCTTCCTGTGGAACTGCGGGGGCGGCTGGGCGAACTACCCATGTTTACAGTTAGACAAGGAAAAGAGCAAAACATAGAGGAGGTCTTGGAACCATCACACACGCTCTAACCCCCTCTTTTCTACTCCACGTTTTCATAGCTGGCACCACATGCCCACGTTTTTTCCTCTTCGGCTTTTCTCACTTCACATCACCTCATAATCATTGTCTGCCATCGTGAAATACTCATTAAAAATACCATTTGATGACTACACACTATTTCATGGGCTGGCAAAACCACAGTTGACTTTACCTTTTTCCTGCTGATAAGCATTTAGGGTCTTCTCTGTAAGATTTGCTCTTACTCGTAAAGCTGGAATTAATCTTTGTGCACAAGTCTTTGTTTGGATTTCAGATTGCTTTCTTATTCAAACCCGAAAGTGAAATGACTGATGATGAATATTTTAAGGCTTCTGACTCATATTTCTGCATCGCATTCCAAAATGTTTGGGCCAACTTTTTTTTCTTTCTTTTTTGAGTGTCAATAGTTGCTTTATTCACGATAAATATAGATTGAAGAATGCAGCTAAGACATGAGAGTTTCCTTAAACTGGCCTGATTTACCTGCCAAGTTAGAAGCAAAGGATTTCTGAAATCAGTTAGGTGAAGATACTTTGCCCCAATGAGCTTCCTCAGGGGCAAATGGAGGGAACAGGACAGAGTGTTGCCTTATAGGTAACCAGTAATGAGTAGTGATTTTATCCCAATCTAAACAAGAGAATTAATTTTGTAGAAAATTATCCGGTAGCCTAGATTTCTAAACCATTCACAAAAGGAGACAAGATATAATAATTAATGAACCCCTATCTAAACCACTGGCAGATATCATTTCTAGACCAGCCTGGGGCACAAATCCCCTACCCATTGATTCTTCAGGCAAACTGAAAGGTTACATGGACCAATCCTTTACTTGACAGATGGGGAAACTGAGGCTCATAGAAGAGAGGGCCCAGAAACCTCGCTCTGAGTAATCAGAGCCTGTTTTCTCATGAACACCTATGTGTGGCCATTCCTTGGAGGAAGAAGGAGCAGGAATAAGAGGGAGATGCCAGAGGGCATCTCCTTCTGGGGCGCTTGCTCTACCTGGAGCTCCATACGTTCACCATTGAAGAATGAACCATAAAAGGTAGACTGTGAGCAGCTGAGTGGGTATGAAGAGAGACTGTGCACATACAGAAGTGAATCCGGGTGTGGGACCCCTCTCTCCTACACAACGGGTCAGCCAGAGCCTTAGTTTATCCACATCCCAAGCTGCATCTCCAGGGAGATCTGAGTCTATGAGAGTCTGGGCTGAGGGACTATGCCTATTTCTCAGCTCTGTTCTCTGCAGAGCGGTGGGCAGGGGAGTCTGTCCAGGGAACACAGCCAGCTGAGGAAGGGACTGAAAAGCCATCCTTTGGAAGAAACAGGAGAGTCTATGGGGGCTCGGTCTGGGCAGAGCAGTGCAGACTGGTACAATCCAGGAAGGTTCCAGGGAAAAGGCGACACATGGGCCAAGCCTTTTAGGGGGTAAAATTGGAGACCGAAGGAGGTTAAGGGGGAGGGTGTTTGGGGTTCAAGCTGCAAATTTTTTGTATAATTCTAGATTTATCTAAGTTTAAGTTACTTAACATATTCATTTCGAAATGGCACAGTGCTGGCGCCAGTCTGAAAATAAGAATCAAAGACACACCACTGCAAGGTAAGTCAATTACAGTTTTACAAACTTTACACAGCAAAAAATTCCTTGATCACAATCTATATCCTAGTCACTCTGTCCTATACGCAGGACGCAAGGGAGCCCCCAACAAGAGGAGTATGGGGGTGTAGGCGCAGGGGTGAAGGGACAGCCTGGTTGCAATGGGCAGAATTTCTCCTTCAGCGAAAGAGATATGAGACCTGTGTTCACAGGTATCTTCCCTGCCGCCAGGTCAGCCTCTGACTCAGTCACTCAGGACTCTTCTCCTCTCCCAGCCTGGCCTGGAGCTGTTGTCTTTTGCGCCATTCTTTTCTCAACAGCTTTCATCGCTGAGAACATGTGTATTTGGCTTGAATCAGAGACCTTATCAAGCTCTCACCCCCCCCCCCCTTTTGCGCTTCCTCGTCTTCAAGGGAGAAAAATTGATTATGAGCATCATTTTACACAAACCTCCCTGCCTGCTGGATTCCACACTGCAGGAAGCCACTGACCTTTTGGTCACCACCCAGGAGTCACAGAAGATAAAGGGAAAGAATGTCCATCTCTTCCGAAGCTGCTACTTCAAGTTCTGGTCAGTGGCTCCGTGACCTTGAGCCAGTGGCTGTCTGGGCCTCGAGTTCACCATCTACGAAACTAGGGAGTTTGGAGATAGACTCCGAAGGTCATTTCATCCCAATCTCTAATTTCACAGCTCTTAAGAATAACTGGAATCATCCAGTGGTAGGAGGTCTGACAATTAACTTCATGAACTTGTTGCAAGGATGTTGCTAACCTTTTTTGATATCAGAGAGATAATTCATTATGAATTTGTACCAACTGGACAAACAGTTATAACCAAGTTTACTATTTGGAAGTGCTGAAAAGGCTGCATGAAAAAAGTTAAACAACCTGAACTTTTCAACAACAATTCATGGCTCTTGCATCACAGCAATGCACCAGTTCACACAGCACTGTCTGTGAGGGAGTTTTTAGCCAGTAAACATATAACTGTATTGGAACACCCTCCCTACTCACCTGATCTGGCCCCCAATGACTTCTTTCTTTACTGAAGATAAAGGAAATATTGAAAGGAAGACATTTTGATGACATTCAGGACATCAAGGGTAATATGACAACAGCTCTGATGGCCATTCCAGAAAGAGTTCCAAAATTGCTTTGAGGGGGTGGACTAGGCACTGGCATCAGTGCATAGCTTCCCAAGGGGGGTACTTCGAAGGTGACCATAGTGATATTCAGCAGTGAGGTAGGTAGCACTTTTTCTAGGATGAGTTCGCGCACGTAATTGTCCAACCTTCATTCGCATGAGGTCTCTCCACCTCTGATCACCCTGTCTCCTGATGCTGGTTGGGCTTTCCTCCTGCACATCGAGCATGGCATTCCTCAGCTCACACCTCTGATGGCTCCTCACTTCATGGCCTGACATTCAAAACCTTGCGTACCTTGGTCTCAACTTCCCCTTCCACCCTCATCTCCTATCCCTGCCGACCCACCCTGTTGCTGTCACCAGCAGGCAGCCTACACTTAAAGTTTTCTTCATGCTTCTTTGATTTTGCTAATGCTGATTCTTCCACCTGGGGTGAATTTTCCCCTTTCCTTTATCTTTCTGGCTCCCACCTTGCTTGAAAAGTCTGTTCAAATCCTAGAGTGTTAGGGAAGGTGCCAGGTGAACTCAGTCTGTCCTTCCTTTGGGCATCCCTGGCCCCGGAACATCCCCTAAGTCCAGAACTCCTCACCTTGTGGCCAGGATCTCGACCAGACCACAGACTCTCCCACAGCAGAGACCACGGTCATGGTTATTTCCATGTTCCCAAGGCTCAGCAAAGAGCTTGGCATGGAGGCCATATGGATGCTGGTTGGCTGTATTGTGTGGACACAGAGGGAAGGCCAGAATCCATCCAGACAGGGCTGGTGAACTGGTCTTAGTTCTGGTCCTGCAAGAGCCGTGTGACATATTGGAGATGCTCGGCTCAAGGTTTAAATGCCAGTGCTGTCACTCTCTGAGAGAGTGGACTTAGGCAAGTCACTTAACTGTACTTTCCTGTCTATAAAATGGGAATAATAAAGGTGACCTTGCAGGGTTGCTATAAGAAATAGGTAAGAGAAGTAAGTAGTATCCAGCACATAATAGCCATTCAGTAAATGGTAGTTATAGGACCAACCTATTGCTTTCTGCCTCTCTACCCATCCATCCTTCCATCCATCCATCCAAACAATATTTATTGAGTGTTTTTTGTGTGCTGGACTTACTGCTAGACTACAGATGTAACAATGAGTCAGCAAGACAAGATGGTCTGTCGTATTCCCCTTCTCTCCCTCTCCTGCTCTGGTGTTTGAGGTTATAACCTTGGTTTCCCTCTACCCCCCACCACCTAAGCCAGTGAGATGGACACCCTGGCCTGGCTCAGGCCAACCTGGAGGAGCATTGACTCCCTCTGCACCTGCCCCATGGGGCCTGTGGGCCTGGGTTGCCCTGAGGTGGGACACAGTGATGGCTCAGAAGGTCAAGTTGGGTCTGGGCAGGGTCTGAGGCACGTGGTCAGCACCCTAGTGACACACAAAGGCCCATCTGTGGCATCCTGAAAGGCCCATCATGGTGTGGGCCCCACTAACCTGAGCAAATCCTACCCGCAACCCCAGGTTTCTACCCAACTGATCTCATCACTCTCCCATCCACCTCCCTTAGGGCTGTTGTGAGGATTAAATGAATTGACACTGGTAAAGGTCCAGAATGTTCCTGGCATGTAGTAAGCACAGTAGGAACATTGGCTTTCACTATTTTACCATTTAATGCTCAAGCCAACTTGTGCAAGAGCGTCATTGCCTTCAGTTTACAGTTGAGACAAGCTGAGCGGGAGAACTGAGTCGCCTCAGGATAAAGGCTGGGAGAAGCGAGGGACTGGAGGCCAAATCGGCCTGGCTGGCAGAGTCTCACCCTCTCCTGCCCTGCAAGGAAGGGCCCAGGTAAGGCTATGTCAATAAAACATGTTCATACTGCCCTGAGCTGTTGAGAGCTGCCTCCAATTCAGGGCACGGCTGGGGTAGAGGGTGGGAGAGGACCGAAGGCTATGGCAGTGGTGCTCGATTCCTGCTACAGCACACCCTCCAACACACACACACACACACACACACACACACACACACACGCACACACGCACACACGCATGGGTAGCACCTGGCTGAGGGGCCTTTCAGCAATATGTCACAGCAGCCCAGAGGGGTCACACTCCCAGGAACCTCTGTCCTGGACACTGTATTGGAGGACTTACAGACCCCTCCTGCCCAGCACTTCAGGGTGAGGTGTCATTCTGCCCATTTCCCAGGCAACAGCACTGTGGCTCAGACAGGGCTTGCTCAGGGGCAGTGAGGGGGCAAGTGGCCAAGCTAGGATGAGAACCAAGCACCTGAGCCCTGGTTGGGTGCTTCCCTGCTTCTCAGTGCTCAGTGACTCAGTTGTCTTGGGAGTTCCCTGAGTGCAATGGAGCAAGACAAGGCACGCCCCCTCCCCCAGGGTCTTCCCACTGGACTGTCTCCTCCACCTCAGACCGTTCAGGAGTCACTTCACTCTCCCGTCACACCTTCCTTCACTGGGGCCCGAGGACCCTTGGTGCATTTTCCTGATGTATCTGTCAGCACCTCACCAACACCCCCAACCTGGCAGCCCTTAACAGCTCTAAGCTGGGCTGAGATCTCCCCTTTCACGTGCTCTTTATTCCCTCCAAAGGTGACTCGATGACACTGTTCAGTGAGAACCCACCTCAAGCTTCAGTTATTTGTGATTTAATGAGGAGCTTTTTAATTATAACATCTGTTGTTTTAATTACCAAAGGAATTATAATGAGGCTCCCGGAGGAAGCCGCTGCCAGAGCAGACGCTGGAGAAGAGTTCTCAGCATCAGAGGCCCCGCCAGGGCCCTTGGCACGGTGCCTGCCATGAAGCGTGACCCGTCACGAAGAGCCACTTCATCTTCATTTTAATTAAGCTTTAGGGGTGAGGCAGGCAGCCTCCAGATCCAAGGGAGCAGAGCAGCCCAGATCCTGAAAGAGGCTCTGTGTTAGGAAGCCTTGCTTCTGTGGATGGGAAGAAGGCCAAAGACAAACCAACCATTTTGCTGACACTGGTAGAGGCCTACATCTGTCACCCGATAGTGGGGTGGGGGAGGGGCTCGTCCTCCCGACAACCTTGCTCTGTGACCTTTGCCAGATGGACTGACCTCCCCCGAATCCAGTCGCCTCGTGTAGAAAATGAAAGTGATATATGTCCTTCCTCTCTCAAGGAAATGATTCATCCCTGGCATTGGATTCTGGGTTTAACGTTGGTGAGACATGATGTGCATACCCACCAGAGAGAAAGAACGAGGCACCACGTGAGAGGGACACCACATGAACAGAGGGTCCGTGATGGAGGAGAGAGTGCAGGAGATGGTGAGAATGATGCCAGAGGAGTTCATGAGGGTACCAGTGAATCCAGTCACGTCCATCCTCCCAGTTTCTTACCCCTACCCATATCCGTGCCCTTTGCAGTTCCTCTCCATAAGCAGGTGAGTCCATTCGCCCCACTGAATTTGGATCAGCTTTGTGACTTACTATGTTTAGTTGAATGCAGCACAAAGGATGTGCTCATTTCAAACCTAGGTCTCTGCAGACCTTGAGTGTTGCTGCTTTCTCTCTTGCTCCTCCACCATGACTGTGAGGACATGTCTGGGCTTGCCTACAGTGGGTGACAGTCACATGAAGGCCAGCCAAGTTGCCCTCGTTGCCCCAGTCAAGGCCATTCTAGATTAGCCAACAGCCCATCCCCTGCCAGACATGTGAGTGAGCCCAGCCATGATCAGAAGCCACCTTGCCTGCTGCATTTGACCCCAGACACATGAGCAGTAAAGGCAATGGTTGTAGACCCCCTGAAGATTTGTGGTGATTTTGTGCAGCAATGTGTGGCAATCAATAATGGATATACTTTTGTAGGTTCTGAAGCCATTGAGAACTATATCAGGAAAAAGATAGCAAGACATCCTTTCTTTTTACCTGGTGAGACTTGGTGGAAAATGCTACTTGAAACTTGGTGACCAAAATTGGGCTTCCTACCCAAATTAAGTGTACCCACATTTAATTTAATTTAATTTAATTTAATTTAATTTAATTCAAATGACTTCCTGGGTGAGCTTATCACATAGACGAGAGGAAGAAAACCTGTAGCCGTGGTCAGACTAGTCAAGGTAGAGACCACGGTTTAGAGAGAATGAACTTTAAACTGACCTCATAACCAGGTAAGACCCTTCTTCTCCTTTGGGGAGAGGTGAGGGCAAAAACCACAAGCCCACTTCCAGTAGGCTTGAAGTTCTTGTTTTCATTTTTATGGGCCTCGGCAGGAATGTAGGGAGGAGAAAATTGCTCCTGATCATGACGATATGCTAATGATGGTGGTGGTGACAAAGACGGTTGGTGGTGGCCATGACCAGGATGCTTGCCATCCGCAGCTCCACCACCAGAACCGCCCCATTCGTTGTTCCAGTGTCTTTGCAGGCTGGTCAATCCACACTGTGAGCGGGCTTCCTGGGCAGACTCTCTGTGAAGCAAGGGGGATCTCCTATCTCAGCCTCATGGGCCTCCTCGAAGTTTCCCAGTCGCGCCAGGGTCCCTTGCACCTCTGCATCAGATCGTGCCGTCCCTTCTGCCCGGAATATTCTCCCCCATCTCACCCATCTGGAAAGCCGGTACTCATCCTTCAAGACTTAGTTCAAATGCTGCCTTTTCAGTGAAGTTTTCCCTGATCTTCCTGGACAGATGTCAGTTCTTCATCTCCAGTGTCCCCCCCACCCTTCCTGCATCCCCCAGTTAGAGCGCATCACACTCTTCCAGCATCTGGTTTCCCCACATTCCCCACCAGACCCTTGTGGGTTAAGAATCCATCTTATCTATCAATGGATTGTTCATGCCCTGTGTTTGTCCTGGACGGTAGGAAGTGCTACATAAATGTTTGTTACATTAGCTCATCCCCTACCTTAGGGCAAAGGCAGCGGAGGCTAGCACATAGAGAGGCTTCAGGTATAATTGTGGAGGCTGCACAGTCCGGAATATGAAAAAAAGGCATTGTTCCGTTGGCTCAGCAACACTGATTCACCAACCAACCCTTCTATTTTTCTAAGAATTAGATTTTTTATAAAAAATAGTTATTTTAACCGAAGGAAGCAGGCAGGTCTCACTCGACAGGATATTGACTTCCTGTAGCACATTTTATTAAGACTCATCAGGACTGGAGTTCTCCGCATCCTTTGAGGGGCCAGTGTGTTCAGGAGGCAGAGTGACAGGGAAATTAAACACAGCAGCTGCATCCTTTGAAGGCTTTCTAAGCAGCAAAGCCAGCCAATTCCACAGCGCACATGGCTGGAGAATGCCAGATATACTCCCATCCTAGCCTTCTATCCAAGCAGAAAGAGATCTTTTCTAATTAGCCAAGTGAGATAAATATTTTTCCACCGTGTTCTTGTTCAGAGGATAGATGGATGCCCATAAACATGGCCATGGGATGAGTTTGTGTAAAGACTACTCTTCTATTATTGGCTTTTATTGGCTTCCAATATTTAAACATACATCTGTACACACACACACACACACACACACACACACACACACACACACCTCTGGTGCTACACAGCAAGATAAATTAAAAAGAGATTAAAATATCAAAAGAGAGAGAGAGAGAGGTAAGACCCGTGACATGTTGGGAGATCAGGACCTAAAGTGTTTTCTTCCCTAAGGATTTTTTCTCCTCCATGGCTGACCCTCGCACATGCCTCCCTTTCACTAGACTTGCCCATTTATTCAGCAAGTCCCAATTCAAAGCCTTTGATATGTCCTTGGCATGTCTGGAGTGAAGCCTACCCTTTGAGGTGACATTTCTGACTCTTCACAATGTGACTCAAATCTGCCTTTCCTTTTTGTCTTCTAATATCCGTCTGTCCCACACAACCTATGGTGCTCTACTGCTAAGACTAATAATTGTCACCACCACCTCCCCATGCATGTATTGAGCACTGATTCTGCCAGGTCCTGGACCAGAAACTTTTCATCCATCATCTTATTTCATTTCTAGAGTTCCATGAGGTAGCACTATGATTATTTTCAGCTTGATGAGGAAATTTGGGCTCAGATTGGTTAAGGGACTTGCTCTAAGTGACACAGCTAATCAGTGGCCAACAGTCCCCAGCCTGGCCTCTTTGCCTTGGTGAATACAGTTCTCCCATCACTGGATTCCCTCTTCCACCATCTCCATCTGATGATCTCCCGCTTCCGAACCCCAGTGAATGGGTCTCTCTCTAATTTCTGACCATTCCTTCTCCCATCAAACTTGCCTGTCTCCATGGATCACCTCAGAACAAATTTTGAATTCTGTTTCTAAAAATTGAGTAGAAGGAGTCTTACAATAATGAAGTGTTCTTCTCCAGAGTTTTATTTCCGTTCTGTAAGTCAACAAATCTCTGTTGAGTGTCTGCATTGTCCCAAGCTCTGTGCTCTGTGCTGTGGGGGTGTAAATGACATCGAAAAGCACTCTCCAGAATTTCACACAGATGGGCACATGGTCGTTCGTGGTCGTCTTCATGGTAAAAAATTTCTCGTCTATTTGTGGACATTTTCTCTTCTCATTCTGAATATAGTTCATTTCTGCATTCTCTCTTTTTCTGGATCAGTCTTATGAGATTTGTTAAAGTATTAGCCTTTCCAAGCAACTCACTTTTAGGTTTGTGGATGTCTTTATTTCTGAAGTGTTCTATTATTTGATTTATTGTTTATTCATTTCTATCATTGCTTTTATTTTCTTTTTTCTAGTTTCTCTTATTCTTTTTCTCGATTCTTGAGTCAATTGCTTGGGTTGGTTGTAGGTTATGTGCAGCTGTTCTGATTTCCAAATAAATGTATTCAAGACTATAATCACCCATCTAAGAACCAGTTAAACTACATCGGACAAGCGTGCATATGTACACTTTCCTTATTTTCAATTCAAAATACTTGTTAATTTCTGTGGTAGTTTTCTTTTTTAATCTATGAATAATTTAAAAGTGTGTTCTTAATTTCCAAACATATACATAAACCATCTCTTTGTTGTTGATTACTAATCTTATTTATATGCCATAAACTTGCAACAGGACCTATTGATAATAAATATTTTGGGGAATTTATGGAGACTTTTTTTGTGGTCTAATGCATATTCCTTTTATTCACATGTATTCTCCATTTGTGGGGTTAAAATTTACATTTATATGTATACATGATCATATATTATTTTTAACTTATCGGCTTCTGAGAAGATGTGTTAAATTCACCAACTATACTTGTTGACTTGTCAGCTTTCCTCTGTAATTATTTTAGTCTTTCTTTATATATTTTGGAGCAAATGTCTTTGGAAACATAGAATGAGACACCTGTCATTAATACTTTTTAATACCTTTCACCTTAAATTCAATTTTATCTGCTAGTAATTTCTTTTGCAGGCCTATAATAGTTTTTATCTCTTCATTTTTCATATTTTGGTGTCATTTAGATTCAGTTATTTTACTTTTAAATAGAATGCAACTGGCTTTTTAAAACAACAAATTTTTAAAATCTCTTTTAATTGGTAAGTTTAATATGCTTGCACTTATTGTAATTGATGATATATTTACATTTACTTCTGCCATCTTATCTTGTTTTCTACTTTCTCAATGTTCTCCTTTTTCTTTATTTTCCTTCCCCAGTTTTCCATTGGCTTGACCAAATTTTTTGTTGTTATTGCAGATATTTCTCCTCTTGTAGGTTATATGTTCTATTTTTAGCTTCTATAGCTTTAAATTATTATCAAACACATTTATGTTCTTTTTTTCTTTTTGCAACTCCTAGCATTAATCTGTAAATACATCCCTTTGCTCAACTAAGAACCTTAGCACACCTTTATTCTAGCTCTCTCTCTCAACCCACCTCGACATTATCTAGAATTTTCTTTTCAAGTTGCCAGCCCTGTCTCACCTCAGCCCTCTTGAACATAGAGATGTCACCAGTGAGAAAGTCAGGAAGAAATTAACTAAGAAGTTCCCACTATCCAGCTGAGTGGAAGGCTGGAAAGATAAATTGGGTTGAATTATAGAAAAATTAAGTTTCTTTTGTATGCACAGCTGAGTTTGTGAACTGAGGATATTACCACCACCAGTGATAGGTCAGTTGAAACAATGAAACAATCATAATCAGCCCCCCCCTGCCCCCACCCAGGGAAGCTCTCAGGCTCAGTGTTCTCCTGTTTATCCTGTAAATGATTTCGCAGGATGCTAACATCAGACAAGGAAACTCTGTGACATCAAGACAAAAACAAACTCCTCATAATCTTGTTTGGACACAGGCAAAACTTGAATGCTATCCAAACCATGGAAATCACCAAACACCCACCAATCCTAGCTAATGTCAGTGACTGCTTCCTCTTATCAATCACAGCCTTAGCCTCTCTCTGTTCCTCTCACTTTATAGAAAAGAATGATTAAGATACCGAATCACAAATTTACCTTTGCTTCCTGACAGCACCCAGCCCAGGGTAAATCTCCAATTCCTTGAACCCTGCCCAAAACCTCCTAACACAAGTCCAAATCCTCCAGGTCTTTTCTAATACCTTCTAACTGGATGCTGCATGGTTCCCTGGGTGGGCGGGGGGGAGGGAGGGGAGAGACATTATCCTTTGTTGCAACAAGTGAATAAACCCAACTTGGTTACATGTATGTTTCTGGTGGTCTCTGGCTGGCACGCTGTGGGGGAGTTGGGACATGACCCTTGTCTGACTGTTGTCCAAGAGCTAAAATTATCAAATGCTGGTTGAATTAAGTTGAATTCACAAAATGGGTCCTTGAAGCATTTGGCAGAGGCAAAGAGATAATGTGGGACTTCATTCCTGACTGCCTCTTCCTCTGGAGCCCACATTCTGCCAGGCTTTGTCAGATTCTCCAAGCAGCTACCTGAAGGGCTCCTTTTATCGCAGGAAGCCTCATGTCCCTCCCCCTCTCAGCCTAACGAAAGGAGGCCTCCCCCAGGCACAGCCATGCTCAACCATGCCCTTAATTCAAAGAGAGACAAGGTTGGATCCAGAGTTACAAATCTGTCCACGGGAATCTGCTAGTAGGCTGGCCTGTACGATGAGGGCATGAGGTCTCGTTACTATAAAGTTCTCAGACTGTGTGCTTTCTCTTCCCAGCCCTGGTGGAGGCTGGCAGAGACCAAGGCAGGGACTCAAGAGCCGTGGATAAGCACAGAACTGATCTGCTACCAGGTGACTCCTTCCAGTGTTCCCTACCTCATCCAATTTCTTTGCACACACCGTGGCTCTCAGTGAGAAGCTATGTGGGTCCTGAAGCTGTGGGAACTGAGCTGCTAGTCACAGAGACTAGACCCAATATATCCCTCTTACTGTCAGAAACTGCCAAAGAGATAGTGAGGGTCTCCTCACCTAAAGGAAATTGCATTGATTGACAGCAAAAATATCAATCTGACTTTTGGCAGAAAAAGATCAGGCCGAACATACACAACCAGCGTGCTGATTACACACACACACACACACACACACACACACACACACACACACACACACTCAGGGATACATGCACAAGTACATCCCATTGGGACACTCTCAATCCCATTGGGACACCTCCTTCTCTCTCAGACTTATGAATGCAATCATAAATCGGCTTCTTTCCAGAACTGAAATGTCACAGAGCCACAACTGCCCTCCATTGTTGGTAAATGGCTTAATTTCTCCAGGATACTTAGTGTAATATTCAATCATGGAGACTACGAGGACACATCACAGAGCCAGAAGCAAGTGATTCCAAAATTCAAGACCAGGGCTCAAGAGAGGGAGGGAAGATGAGTAGCATTTGCCACCCTGTCCTCTCAGCCTGGAATGTCACCTCCTCTGTGAAGACTTCCTCGACTTTTCCAGGTAGATTTTGTCACTTCCTCTTTTGTGTTCCCGTAGCAAATTGTAACAACTTCTTGTTGTAGGCATCTGTTATTTTTGCCTGTTGTATCATTTAGGATTTGGGTCAGCCACAAATAGCAGAGTCCCCAAATAACCATGGTTTAAACAGAATAGAAATGTATTTATCCCCCCCAACAAAAATCCAGGCTTGTGAGGGCAGTTCTACAGTCTTCTTGAACCCTGGTTACTCCAGCTTTCTCTTCAGTCATCCCTAGGGTGTATCTCTCATGCTGTTGGTACAAGATGGTGGCTTGAACTTTGGCCATTATATCACATTCAATGCCGCTGGGTGGAGCTGGTATGAATGGAGAGGAGATGGCAAAGAATGCTGCTCTCGTTTAAGAAAAATTACTGGGAAATGCCACATGACACTTTTACTTCAATTACGTTGGCCAGAATTTCACCACATGACCATACCTACCTGCAAAGAATTCTGGGAAATGCAGTCTCTGTTTTAGATGGCCATAGGTCCAACTGAAAATTTCAACTCGGATGGAAGAAAAGGATGGATTCTGGGCCTAGTCATCAATCCTGAGTATTCCCTCCCAACATCTCTTCCCCCTTATTCTGGTTACAGGATCCAGGTTTCTGTGGGGAGCTATCCCTCCCCCTCTACCATCAGCCCAGTAAGGCTCCCATGACACAAATTAAGCCAATGAGATTCTCTTCCAGGGCACTAAATTGTCACCAAGTGAGCCAAGATGGAAAATGACTGGAGCAACATTGTTCCTGATACGAGAGCCCTAAAAGAATTATCCGTTTTTTCCTGCTTACTTGGTCCTTGAGGCTCAGTTATCTGAGCTTTCCAAAGCCCGGTGCTGCAGCTTACCCTTTAATTCTGTGAGTTGCCCCATTTGCTTCCAACTAATTTCTTTTCTTCTTGCTTAACGTTCCCAAAGTTCATTTCTATTGCTGGCAACTAGGAAACTCTGACTTACGAATATATTCCTCTGTTGTGTCATTTATCATACCATTCACACAGATGTGTCTTTAACTAGACAAACTCTTCAAAATAGAGTGTATTTGTTCATCTATGTCCCTTTCCTAAAGATCAACACTATCGCATTAAGAACTCTGTTTGTTAAAAAAGTAAATGAGAGATTCTAGGCGATTCTATGGACACACACTGTGAACTTGAGAAAGACACCCAACTTCTCTGCCCATTATCCACAAAGGAACTCGCTATTAATAAGAGTTGGGTAGTGATGGTGAGGAAAATGATTCCTCAATTCCTGGCCTCCCACCTCATTCTCAGAATTACCAAAACAAAAGGAACTGAATGCGTTTCCCCTGGAGAGGAGAGGCCACTATCAAAGTTATAACTACCACTGGCTTTATGATCCCCGCAGAGGAAAGTTTTTCTACTCACATAATGTCAAAAGTTTTTCTACTCACATAATGTGAAATTCATACTCTCCTCTGATTTTCCAATTACTTTATTTATCTTCCTAACTGGATTCAGAGTCATCAGATTTGTCTTAAACTATTAATCACCAAATGGGATTCAAGCATCATGAGACCATTCTCTTTGTCACGGCCTGTACCAACTCATGTCATGGGGCAACCACGTTAATACTCCATCCTGTTATATTAGGTTGGTGCAAAAGTAATTGAGATTTAAAAGGTTAAAAACAATTGCAAAAACCACGGTTATTTTTGCACCAATGTAATAGTTCACTGGAGCAAGACTACACCTGATCCAAACAAATCATGCCAATCAGATTTTCTCTCCTTGCAAATTTTAATTGCAGTTGAGAGATGTCGGTGTCACTCTAGGCTGTTCCCCGGGACAGAGAACATGTGAATGTGCAAGAGAGGGGAACTTTCTGCTTGGTGGCCACAATATAAAGACATGGAGACAGTCAATCTGTAGACAAAGAGGAAAGGAAAGAAGAGAATGTGCAGAGAGAAGCAGAAAGAGAAACTCCTGGTCCCAGAGAGAGAAAACCAGGAGAAGCCTGTTCCCTTTCCAGATCATTTTACAGGTCCCAGTTGTGGTCTCCTGAGGGGCTCACTGGGATTCTCCGCCCTTGGGTGGGTTCTGCAAGGTGCCTGTGAATCCACAGACTAAATATTCCATTATTTTCCTTGGCCTTTCTGACATGGGTGCTTGCAACCAAAAGTCTAACAAAGAATCCTACTCCAGGTCAGTCCTTACCTTCCTAGAAGACTCTTGCCTTGGCTTTCTCAGTGGTCTCCCTGCCTCCGGTCTGCCCTGGCCCCACCCCAATCCACCTTTTACCTGGGTTTCCAGGCAAACCTCCCCATGTTGGGGTCCCTGTGTGCAGAAAAGAGGCAACAGTGCAGCATGAGACTGCTCTCCTATAAAAGGCCTTCTTGCAAGCTGGCCATTCCTGGTATCTGGGAACTCGGATCTCAGGAGGGTTTTCACCCTAACTGATATGAGGGGCTCACTCTGCTAAACTGTTTATGAAAGTAATGTGGATTATGCTAAATACTGCTTTCCTTTTGGGAGTGTGAGATTTTGGTATTAGGCCGAGATGTGTAAATGACCAGTCCCCAATAAAATTCCTGGGCACAGAGTTTCTAATGAGTTTCCCCAATAGACAACATTTCACAATTGTCGTCACAACTCTTTGCACATCCTGTGTGACTCCACTGGGAGAGGGCCTGTGGAAGCTGGTGTCTGGTGTCCCCTCCTTACTTGCCGCATGCAACATTGCCCTTTGCTGACCTTGCTCTGTATCCTCCCGCTGTAAGAAATCTTGGCCATGAATGTGACTATATGCTGAGTCCTGTGAGTTCTCCAGCAAATCATCCACCGTGGGTGGTGGCCTTAGGGACACAAGTACCCTTCCAAGGTAAAGCCCACACCTCCATTTGACATCAGGACCTCCGAGGGCTGGCTGTGACTGGCCTCTCAGCCTCATCTTCCACGGCCCCCACCTACTAGTCCATGTCCCAACTATACCACTGCTTCTATTGCCAACCATTGTATGCACCTGCCCTTTATTCGCCAATGCCCAACTCAGGTCCATCCCCTCTAAGAAGCCCTCCTGGAGGATCCATTGTATCAGAAGCCAGGTGCCTCTGCCTCATGCTCTGTCCCACTTGGTTTGTCCCTCTAGCACAGCCCCTAGAGTCCTAGAAGTTCTGCTGTGCCCACAGGCCATACGGCAGCAAGTCCGGGCAGTCAGGAACTTGGTCCCATTTCTATTCCCAGGGTTGCAAATCAGGTTACATCAAGGACAGGCCCTGGCACACAGTAAGTGCTCAATAAAGTTCTTTTGAGCTTTATCCTTCCTACATAGATACCTCCCTCCTCTGAAAACCTGGGAAACGGACACCCCTGGCACCTGAGTCATGTGGCTTTGTATACCTATGATCGTTTTATAAAGATGCCCAAATCCCCTGATTAGGTCTCGATTCAAATTTAAACTCAACATATATAGCCGAGAACCTGGAATTGGAGGCCAATACATGAGGTGCCCTAATTCCTATCTTGTCGACTCTCAGAGAAATTAAGTGACCTGACCCGGCCTGCACAGCCGGTGAGTGCGAGAACTGGGGCTCAAGGCAACCTCAAAGCAAAGTCCATTCTGGGAAACTCTCCTCACATCGTTGTGAGTAAATCTGGTTTGGAGAGCCATCCTGGAGCTCAGGGGCAGGACTGTCTCTGCTCCTCTCCTCTGTGACCTCTCCAAGGGCAAGGACACTGGTGGCCAATGCTAGTCTCACCCACCAAGCCTCCGGCACAGAGCAGCATAGGCAAGGCCCAGGGAAGTCACAGTGGTGAGGCCATGTCGACCCCCAAAGGCCTCCACTAATTACTTCCTCCTGTGCCGTTTAGTCCAGACTGGCCTAAGGCCTCTTTTCTCTAGGGCAATGCTGACTCCCTTTAGAGAATTCCCGAAAATTGAATCCACTTGGAATGAGGGCAGCTTTAGCTTCCTTCATTGCAACCCCAGGGCCAGCTTCAGGGTCCTGCCATCCCAGAAAGCTCCAGCTTTCCTTGGGCTGAATCCTTTTGACATTTTCAATGGTAAAATAAATTTGATTTGCAGAAGCCATGAAGGAACCGGGGCGATGTGATTTCCAAAATGCACTGTGTTATTGGATATGATAAAAGACTGAATGAGTCAGTAAATGTAGCAGTTTAGTAACTGTTAAAAAAAAAAAAATCAATATCCATACAGTCTGGTGGAGGGGGAGGAGGAGGCTGTGAGGAATGAGGGAGAACTCAGGCCTGAACTCACCCCCCACACCCAGCCTGAATCCACAGACCCCACCTCACTCCCTCACAGACACATGCGGACACACAGATTCACACCTCACACTCCCGTGGGGATAAACAGGCACGGACACTCACAGACACACCACATATATGCGCGTGTCCAGGCATGTCCACTAACAGTAATAATAATAGGTACCATTTATTGACCAGTAAAAATGTGCCAGGTGTTGGCATAAGTGCTTTGCAAGTCTTCATTTCAATTACTGTTTTATTAATTTGCACAACTACATGAGGTAAGCAGATTAGTATTTGTTTTACGGGAGAAGAAGTTGAGGCATAGTTGTTTTAAGTAACTTGCCCACGATCATCCCAGTGGGGAAGCAGGGAAGCCAGAATCAAAAGCCAGACTGACTTCCGAACTCTTTTTTTTTTTTTGGGGGGGGTGTCACATTTCATTAATTTTTTTTTGCAGTTTTACTGAGCTATTGGTGTATACTTACCTTCCAAAATTTGCAGTGTACCATTTGATGAATTTTGATATGTGGATATACCCATAGAATCATCCCCACCATCAAGCTAATGAACACATCCATCACCCTTTAAAGTTTCCTGAGGCCCCTTTGCAACCTCTCCCTTTCATCCCTCCCCACCCACCCTGCAGCCCAGAGCACCCACTCTTCTGTTTTCTGCCACCATTGATTAGTTTGCATTGTCCAGAATTTTATGTCAGTGGAATCACACAGGATATTGTCTTTTTTGCTTACAGAAGCAATGTTTCTACAACCACGCTATGGGGCCTTCCCACAAAGACGAGACAGATGCGTAAGGAGGTACTCGTGCTCTCACGTATACAATGTCTACAAGTCCTCACCAACACACGCCCCACCCCACGTGCCCCCCACGCACTCACCCCATGTATAAGCACAACCATGTTCTCATTCAGCTCTCACCACATCTGCCCTTAATAATTTTGCCTCATTAAGTAGCCAGGTGGACCCCTAACCGTTTTCCAACAAAGCGGTGTAGCTTTTTTCTCCTTTCAAAGCCACGACAGGTGAGTGTCTCTTCCCTAAAGCTTTGCTTATTCAACTTATACGTACGCAGTGCCCACCACTCTGCGGGCCACCGCATGTTCCGAGACGGCCAGGCAGCGACATTCCCTACCCCAGGGAACAGAACCGCCTCCCCAGCCAGTATGGCCGCCCTCAGCTGTGGTCAGAGAAGGAAACCCTAAGGCCCTGTCAGGCTGGGTGAAGAGTCACAGTCAAAAGGGAGAAGAATAAGCAAGAAGACAGGAGAAGTGGGGTTGGTGACAGAGGAAGAGGTTGGCGCCATAGGCCAAGCTCAGATAGGTTTGTCTGGCTGGGAGAGGAGTCTTCCTTCCAGAGTGGACATGGAAAGCTGGTCATAGATGCCAGGGCGAGACAGTGGGGTGGGGAAAGACTGAGCAGAATTCCACAGGGGCCTCGCTGGGTCAGAGCTCGTGGCTGACCATGGGCCTCTATGGGACCCAGAGTCCAACTCATACCTCAAGTCTGGTTCACCCCTGCCTCTCAATCTGGATGCACGTTGGAATCATTCCAGGAGATTAAAGTAATGCTGAACCGTGAGTGCCACTCCCAGAGAGTCTGATTTGTTTTGTTTTGTTTTGTTTTGGAGGGGGGAGGGGCAGTGGCCAGAGCATATAGAATTTTAAAAGCTCTCCAAGTGATTATCTAATATTTAGCCCAGTTTGAGAACCACTGTAATTGGTCACCCACCTCCAGCCTAAGGACAGATGTCTCTCCAAGGTGCCCCAGGATATAAGAAAGCCCAACAGGGAGTCTCCAATCCCATCTCCCTGCAAAAGCTCTAATAGGAATTGAACAAGACAACCTGGGCTGCTGTGCTGATTAGATATCAATTAATTGTTAGATGAGAACTGAGGGTTTCATAAAAAATAAATTTCATTGTCATGTAATTAACTGAAATTAGTGTAAGTAGTACGTAACTGCTCAGTGATAATGACTTTCTTATCAATATCAAATATTTAAAGCCTTTCAGGTTTACTGGTCATTTAATATCAAGACAATTAGGTATCAGTTAGACACATTAAATGTTATTTACATGGGCTATTGTTTTTCAAATCTGTGATAAGACTACGCAATAGTCTCCACCCCCTGCTTCTGTAGTAATGGCTATTGATTATGTGGGACACTACATCTAACACATTGGTAAGTATCGGATGGGATGAAATCTGAAGTATGAATTGCCATTGAAAATAGAGAATGCTGAGTTTATTTCAGCTTCATCCTCTGGCAGCAGGAGCAGAAGTCTAGTCTAATATATCATCTAAGCTAAGCCGTGTTATTGAGGGACTCCTGTAAAATCCATTTCACCTTAATTATGTTTTACTTTTAATTAATCAAATTACTTTGTAATTACCTTGATGCCAACTCATATGAACCAGATTGCTTCAATCACGTTGAAGCCCTACTGCCTCGCAGACATTTTGATGTGTGGAAATTGTGATGGGACTGCAAGCACTCCTGCATTCCCATGGAGGAAAAAAATAATTGATTCTGGCCCTCAAGGTTTGATGGGCATGAGTCTGAATCATTTTAATGTGCCTTTATGAAGGCAGAGGAAGCAGGGCCTGAGCAAGTTTAGAAGAGACTTTATCATGAGAGTGAAAGATGCAGGCAATATCGTGGCCGTGATTAATGCTTTAGAATCGTCCCATTGAAAACAAATCAATTGGTGATATTTTGAAAATTGTTAAAAATGTGTAAATGGGTCATATCCCCGAAAGGCTACATAATATAGGTGGAATTGGCCCCATATCAGGTGCTGGTCCTTGGGAGGTCATGTCTACCTCCAGTGAAGGACGTTAAGAGTGTGGGTTCCAACTTTAAGACCTTGGGCACAAACTCTCTAAGCCTTGATTTATGCATCTGTAAAATGGGGATAATGGTATTATCTACCTTATTGGATTCTGGGGAGGCTTATGTGGCATTTTTCTTTAAAGCCCGTAGCACTGTGCTCATGGCAAGAGTTCAATGAACAGCACTTATTACTATTATTCTGCTTTCGTTTTACCATGGTCTTAATCCCTGTAATGCCTTTCACCTTCAATTCCTCTGATATTACTGTTACCCTTCCTTCCTGTACTGGTTGTTAGGGGTGAGGCACTTCCTGGCATCTTTTAACCCATCACTTAATTTTGGACCTTTCTCAATCACATTATGCTAGATGAGAGCCTTATAAACAACCCAGAAACAAGCTTGGTTTCTGAACTCAGTCCGCTGTCTCTGTTTTTGAATGAGGGGATTCAGCCAATCTGCTTCCATGGAAACAATCAATAGTTTTGTCTCATTTCTTCCCTCTCACATTGTGGTTGCTACTTATTTTACTTTGTCACGATTTTCTTTTCACTTTTCCTTAATTTAGCTGGCTTTGTCAAGTAATTACTTATGCCTATCTCCCCGCTCCGTTATTTTGACAATTCTCTCTTGCTTTTCATTCTATTAGTGATGACTGTCCTAATCTTTGCATGCATAAAGTACCCCAAATTCCTCTGTTGCTATATTAAAACAAGTTATCAATTATTACTCCATTCTGTCTCACACAACAGAGCTCTCTGTGCCCATTGCAGGCTCTCTATCTTATCTATCTATCTATCTATCTATCTATCTATCTATCTATCTATCTCTATCTCTATCATCTCTTTATCTCTCTCTCCTCTTTCTCCTTGATTTCTCTCTTTGTATTTATGCTCTAGGTTTTGAGATACTTCTACGCCTGATCTTGTAAGCCATTATTATTTGAATTCTCAAAAGAGACAACCTTCTACTTCATGTGTATGCTTTGAAATTCAAGAACCACTTTTTTTCTAAGTTCTAGAAAATCTTTACTTTGCTCCTGTGGGATCTCTTCAGGAGCTCTTACTAATTTTTCTGCTATAGTTATTTCCTGATTCATGCCCAGAACTATTTCAGCTGTCCCAGGTCTTCCTCAGAGTCTGCTTCCTCCTGGTTTCTGTCCTCATAACTATGGTGAGTGTCTTTGTTTTTGTTTTTGTTTTGCCTCCTCACAGTTCCATAGGTTCTTGGCAGCCAGTTCCAGCTGCCACAGCCCAACGTGAGTGAGAGGCACAAGGGTTTCTGTTCCTCTGGCCTCTGCTCCCATAATAGCCCCCTTCTCCCAAACTCAACACCTGTAAGCAACTCAGCTTCAAATGGCAAAAAAAAAAACAAAAAAAAACAAAACAAAAAAACGGCAAAATGTCTATGAAGAAACAAATTTAAAAAGTAGTTTGCAAATTGGTCATTGGCCAAATTGATCATGTGACAAATTGACCACTGTTGAACTAATTCTTGGCCAATTGGCTTGCTTCCCCACAAACACACTGGAAGTCCAGCCTTGCTCTGGAGAGGGTGTTAAGAGGCCACTGGCCTCTCAGATGAGGAGGTGGGGATGTAAGTTCACACTTCATCTTCTCAGAAGTCTCCTAGTGTTGCTATTAGAATCATTTTGCTTCTGTTTAGACAAGGTGGATTATACTTATATACTCTAAGGCTGAGTGAGTATGTCTTGATACTCACATTTGTAGTTTCAAATCCTGTGTTGGTCATTTCTCAGAATTTTCTGAGCCAGACTGTCACACAAATGTCAAAAATTGCTAATAGGAAATAAGGCGGTCTTTGTTTGGAGTGTATTTGCCAGAATCTGGCCAGTAGCTCTTATACCCTGGTCCGTTCACACTGAGCACGTGATGAGAAGGAGCCAGGCAGACGGGCCAGGCAGACGGGCCTCAGGAAAAAGACAGAGTGGGGGAAGGACTGGAGACCTCATATCATAAGAAAACTGAAGGGAGTGAGGGCAGGGGTGGGGAATTAGGGCACTCAGCCTGAGCCTGTAGAAGATCAGATCAAAAACTATGTTCCTGATGTGTACATCAATAGGGTGGTGTCCCAGCAAGAGCCGATTTCATGGGGCCCCAGGGGGTGGGACTTAGCCAGCTGTGGATGCAGAGAAAGCCAATTCCACCACCAGAGCTGGCCAGTGATGGACCAGTCTAAGAGGGAGGGAGTTCCCTGTTGTGAAACGCATGCAAGCCAGACCTGAGAGGCCCTCTGATAAAGATGTTAATAAGAGGTATCCTGATCCCTGGGGTTAGATTGGGTAAACCCAGGGTTTCTACCTACCTGGATATCTGTAAATTTTTTAAACTTTATTTTATTACGTATACCGGGGGTGCCAAAAAGAAATGTGTAATACAGAGGGTGCCAAAAAAATGTATACACATTTTAAGAAAGGAAAACTGTATTAAAACTGTAATACTTAATATATACTGATAAAAAAAGCTGAATACAAGTCACATTTGACTTCCGCAATTACAAGAGGTGCTCAAAGTGGTTACCATCAGCGTCCAGACACTTCTGATTATGGTGAACTACTGCTTGAGCAATGTTGACCATAGTGACCACTTGTGTACATTTGTTTGGCACCCCGGTAGATTTTATTTGTCGATTACAGTTGACATTCAATATTATGCGAATTTCAGGTGTACAACAGAATGGTTAGACATTTATGTAACTTACAAAGTGATCACCCTGATAGGTCTAGTACCCATCTGACACCATACGTAGTAGTGATTACAATATTACCGACTGTATTCAATATGCTGTACTTTACATCTTCCTGTTTTTATAACTGGCAATTTGTACTTCTTCACCTTTTTCACCCATCCCCCCATCCTCTTCTCATCTGACAACCATCAAAATGTTCTCTGCATCTATGAGTATGTCCCTGTTTTATTTGTTCGTGTATTTTGTTTTTTGGATTCCACATATAAGTGGAATAACATAATATTTGTCTTTCCATCTGACTTATTATTTCACTTAGTACAATATCCTCTAGGTCCCTCCATGTGTCTCAAAGGGCAAGATGTCATTCTTTTTTACAGCTGAGTAATATTCCATTGTATATATGTATCACCTCTTCTTTAGCCATTCTTCTACCGATGGGTGCTTAGGTTGCTTCTATATTTCGGTTATTGTAAATAATGCTGCAATGAAAATAGGGGTGCATATATCTTTTCCAATTAGAGTTTTGGATTTACACCAATTTGCAATCCCACCAACAGTACAGAAGCGTTCCCTTTTCTCCACATTATTGCCAACACTTGTTGTTTGTTGATTTATTGATGATAGTCATTCTGACAAGTGTGGGGTGGTATCTCATGGTGGTTTTAATTTGTATTTCCCAGATGAGTAGTGATGTTGAGCATATTTTCATATATCTATTGGCCATCTGTATGTCCTCTTTGGAGAAATGTCTATTCAAGTCCTCTGCCCATTTTTCAAACAGATTGATTGTCTTTTTGGTGTTAAGTTATATGTGTTCCTTATATATTTTGGATATTAACTCCTTATTGGATTTATAATTGGCAAATATTTTCTCCCATTCAGTAGGTTGTCTTTCCATTTTGTTGATGGTTTCCTTTGCTGTGCAGAAACTTTTTAGTTTGATGTAATTTCATCTGTTTATTTTTTCTTTTGTTTCCCTTGCCCAAGGAAACACAGCAAAAATATATATTGCTAAGAATGATGTCAAAGATTTACTGCCTATGTTTTCTTTCAGGAGTTTTATGGTTTCAGCTCTTACATTTAAGTCTTTAATCCATTTTGAGTTTATTCTTGTATATGGCATAAGTTTCTTTCTTCCTCCCTTCCTTCCTTCCTTCCTTCCTTCCTTCCTTCCTTCCTTCCTTCCTTCCTTCCTTCCTTCCTTTCTATCTTTCTTTTTTTTTCTTTTCCACGACACAGGGAATCTGTAATTCTTAAGGTGGCCTGCCACTGGATACTGAGATTCATGGAAACTTAGCATGTTGAGCTGGCGAGTGGGATCCCTGGTGTGGAAAAAGTCACAATGCCTTTATATTTGCTCCCAAGAATCTTGCATGTATCTTAGAGAGCAAACTCTTTCTTTATATTAGGAAAATCATCACGATGTGCTTTTTAGTTACGCGAATACTCACCGGTTGTTTGTGGAGAAAACCGTGACATCACCATTACCTTAAATACAAATTTTTTAAACTAAGAATTCTCTGAGGCTTCTGTTTAGCAGCTGAGACTTTCATGCCTCCTCCCCATCTGGGGGGAGGGGCAGGAGGAATAGGAGTGGAAGCTATAAGAAATATTTCTTGCTTCTGTCTCAATTGTGCTGCACACTGGTGCTGGTTCCTGGAGAACCGTGGGTCCTTTTCTGGGCAGTTCTCTCGGGAGAGGAAGCCTGACCTCGGAGAGAGCGTGTTGATGTTACCTGCTTCACCTCTTGCTGGAAGCAACACTGGGAAAGGGAACTGGATGGTACTCAGTATCCTTGAAATGGAGTTATTTAAGTTTAATAAGCCTGAACCTACTGCTCCCACACGCCTGCGGAGTGGGGCCTCCTTATAGAGAGTCGAAATTCCCACTGTCAATTATGCTGGGAAATGGCTGGTCCCAGGGAAGGAAGTGGAGGGGGATAGCTTTGGATGGGAGACAGGGGACTCCCGCCTCCTCTAAACAGCTGGAAATGTAGCTGCCCTTGCTCTGTAGGGTTCCCAGGGAGGGGTCTGGGCCCTTCGGATACGCGTGCAGCCATATCTAGAGCAGTTATAAGTTCCTCTGTACTAGTCTTCCTTTCTATGAACCCAGAACCTTTAGGAAAGCGTATCAAAAGTGAAATGTTTTTCTTGGCTGGACTATGGAGAATTAAGAGAAAGGCCTCCCTGGGTCTGGGTTTGGGCCTGGGATAATGAGGGAGTGGAGCATTTGGTAGAAAACAGCAGTGACCAGGGACACGTAGCCCCCATTAAGCCATCATGGGCAAGGCAGTGGAGGGATAGCTGGGCTTAGTGTTTCAGACACATGAACTAGCATTGCAGGGTCTTCCAGAGAGAGGGAGTGCAGCACGAGGAGTTTGCAGTCAGTGGTAATTGGGTACTCAATCAAGATGTGACTTTAAGTTGTCATCAAGGACAGACCAAGGTACCTTTCCATGGGTTACTTCACAACAGCCACATAAAGTTAGCTGTTATATCTAAACCTGAGACTCAGAGACTTAAATTGATTTGCCCAAGCTCACCTAGCAGTGGAGTTGGAGCGTGAGTCTGTATTGTATCTCTTTTCAGTGCCATGATGCCCTGCTACCAACAGGGGTTATGGTAGATCTAGGCAATATCTACCATAGATGATGGGCTGGAAGAAACGCAACAGGGAGTGGGGGTCAGAGCTGAAGGGCTCCCAGGATGAGGGTTGGTTAACAGCCAGAAACCAAACAAAAGCAGGTGGAATCTGGTTAGGGAAAGTAGGCTTTGGGCGTGCAGGCTTTAAACAGAAAGAGGGAAGAGTGGGGCCTGTTGTAAGGTCCTGGGGTAGGTAGAAGCCTGGTTCCTCAGCATCCACAGGAGTTTCTGAGTTCATGACTTGTTCCAAAGCCCACTGACCTGTAGGATGAGTGGCCATGATTACACCGCCCACTGAGTCTTTAGTGATCTCTACAAGAAGTGCCTGGTAGCTCCTACTTAGCTAGAGGCTCATTCCCAAGAATGGGCTACGTCTGGGAGAAGGGCAGCTGATAATTCAGTTCAGGTCAGTGCACATTTATTGAGTCCAAGTTTGTTTCAGGCTTCATGCTTGGCCCGGAGGAAATGTAGACATAGCGGACATGAATGAAGAGGAAGGTAGCAAGGATAAGAAGGTGAGACAAGGGTTGTGACAAAGTGACCCAGTGATATCGTGGGCACGGAGGGGAGAGGGGGAGAGGGCTGGGATGCTGCCTTCTCCATGCCCTCTCGGCCTACCCGGTCACGGGACCTATCACACAGAACTTATTACGTATGAGTCAGTGTGCCAGCCAGACTCTGAGCCGTCCAAGGCGGGGATGCTCTCTGGTTTCTATGCGCATCTCTCGCCATCGGAAAGGATCAGTCACGTAGGACGTGCAAGGTGAGGAAACCACAAGCAGAGCATGCAGGGTGGGCAGGGGTGATGGGAGAGACGGCGGCAGAAGTGGCAGAAGCTCCATCTGGGAGGTGCTGCAATTCCAGGCTAAGGAGTTGGGCTTTATCCAGCAAGTGACAAGAGCCACCAGAGCAGAGATCAGGATGAAGGGCACGGCGGGAGGCAGCTTCCGGGCAGTGAGCTCTGCCTGTATCCATAGCTGGGATGGGCCATCTTGCAAGGACATAGCAGGACAGTGGTGCTCCAGAGCTGTCCCACCCAAAGTGCCCTTTGGAGCCGGAGAGGAGCCTGTGAGAAAGGCAAGGTGTCATAAATCAGAGCTAACCTGTGTGGATCACCGGCTCTCTAAATCAAGAACCTGGCAGATTTTCTGGGTGGGAATCAATCTTCCTGTCCCCACAGTAAATACCATAATCCTTTTCCCAGTGTGGTTTAGAGAATGTAACTGCCATGCTCATGATTTATTCGAAAATATTCTGCCAGCTTATGTGAATGAATGGGGGAGTCAACGTGCTTTTAAACAGGAGGTCAGAGCACTTACAATGGTGCCCGGGATTCCGTCTCACTGACGCTCTCTCCGGCAGGCTGCCTGCTTCCACGCCTGCCCATGAAGGAGCCACCTGTGGCAGACCACCTGCACACACAGGGACTAGGAACTGAGGGCGAGCAGCCCAGGACACGAGAGTGACCATTCCCTAGCCAGTAGGGGACAGAGCAAAGACGGCTAAGATTGCCAGAAGTTGGCCATTCCCTCTGGCCATCTTTCTATGGAAGCCAGTTTGGAATTTCTCTTTTTTATGTATTTTTTTATTACACAGCTAATACAAGAATACATTCTTGTTATGTATCATTTAAGCAATGCAGAAGCTTCTAGAATAAAATATAAAATCTCCCTTTAACTCCCTCCCTTCACCCCCACCTTCCTACTTCTTCTCCCCGAGATATCTCTGTCAAACACTTAGTGACCACCATTCTATATTCATAAACACATTTACTTTTATCACATAAATAGGTCCATGTTGTATATACAGTGTTTATGGATTCATATCACCTCCAGGTTTTTTCTCAACCTTTATAAAAAATTCTGCAATAAACTTCTCTATAATTAAATGCATCTTGAGGCATATGTATGAGTTTTCTTTTAATATAGATTCTAAATTGAGATACTCCTGCTTAGAGTTTTCATAGGTTCTGCCAAATTGCCCTCCAAACGCATTTTTCCAGTAAGATAGAAGCGTATCTTTCCCCATAGTGTTAGTAATACTTTCATTTAATTTTTGCCAAATTGATGGGCAAAGAGCCCACATTGTTGATTTACTCATAACTGGTTCTCTAGAATGTGAAGCACACGTTCCTATCTGGTCATTCCTTTGTTCAGTTTTCTATTAGGTTGTCTTTTTCCTTATGGAATTTAGAGGTAGGGATTTTAATCTCTGCCTTTTGAATATATTGCAAATATTTCCTTTCAATCTGTTGCTTGTCTTTTAACTTTGTTATGTCTTCCTTGTTCACAGATTTTACATATTTTAAAGAATTCAGATCTGTCTTTTCATTTATGGCTTCTAGGTTTTGTGACTTGCACGTGAAGGCTTTCCTTCCCCAGGATTATATTTATATATTTTTTCCTGTATTTTCTTTTACTATTTTTACGTTTCTATGTTTTGTGCTCATTCCTTGCCTCCAGCATCTCTGTTCTTTCACTTTCCTCTTCTGACACTACCCCATCTCCGCAGGGGATCGCATTCATGCCAGGATTTCAGTCTCCACCCTTGGGCTCATTATTTCCTCAGGTGTATTTACAGTCTTTCCTCTGAGCTCTAGACTTGCATATCCACCTGTCTACTTGACATCACAAAAGTGCTGCAAACTCAGCAAATCCAAAACTGCAGCTCTTTCTTCCCAGACCTTGACTTCCTTTCTATTTTAGTGAATGGCCTGGGAACCTGGGCCTCACTCTTTGCACTCACTGCACTGCACCCTCCATAAGCACGTCCTGCCAAGAGAGTGCAGGGCACCTCCTAAACTCTCTGCCCACTGCGCTCTTCCCCACCCTCACCACCCTAGCCTACTAGGCTGCCTTCATCTCTTACCAGCTCTTCTGCATTAGCCTGCTCACCCGTCTTTCCAGCTCTCTACTCTTTCCTGCTTCAATTCTGTGTCCACACAGCAGTCAGACTGACCTCGTCAAGACACAGATAAGATCATGCCACCCCCTTCTTCTCAAAACCACTAGAATATAGAACGAAATCCTCCCTGTGTTCAACAAAACCGTGCATGGTCTGGCCCTGGCTTACTGGTCTGGTCTCAGTCTCGCTCTCTGAGGACTCGTTATGCAGTCCTTTCCAGTTTCTCCAGCCACAGGTCCTTTGTACCTGCTGTTCCCTCTACTTGTCCTGCTCTCTCCGTTCCATACCCCACCTCTGTTCCCCAACTAAGTCCTAGTCTCTCTTTCTTTCTCAGTTCAAATGTCACTTCCATGACCCCATAGATTACATCATGTTCCCATGTTATAATCTCTCATAGCATCATGCACCTTTTTCTCATAGCACACATCACTGTTTGTGTAGCGCATATTTATGTATTTAATGATTTGATGTCTGTCTCCCCCATACGACTGTTGGCTCTGTGAAGGCAGGGACTGGATTTGTTTGGCTCAGCACAATGTGTGTTCACATTGGCTCAGCACAATGAGGTGTGTGTTCAGAAAACCTTTGTTGAGGGAACAACCCACTCTTAGCCTCTAGCATTCTGCTGCTCCCTCAGCACCAACAGCAAGGCAAAGCCTGGACCGCTCCCCCTTCTGAGCTGCAGCAAAGTGAAGAAGGTTTGTTTCTCTTTGCCAGGAACCCAACAAGTCTCTAAGCCATGATTCAGGGACACTGGAGAGTTAGTGAGGAGAGGGAGAGGCATGAGAGGAAACAAGATGATTGTTTCTTTAGGGAGAGATCGGAAAGGAGCCATGAAGCTTTGTGATGCAGCTTACCTCCCATCTTGTGATGAAATCAGCAGAGAAACTTGTGAGTCCATAGCTGTCAGAGTGGATAGGGAAGGAAGAAAAGATCCATGAGAGGTCCTGGCAGTTTGTGCTTAAGCAGCAGACAGAGACCTCATGGCACAGTTATGCTGGACTGAGTTGAAATGTATGCTTACTCCATTCTCGTGAGATGGCTAAATGGACAGCTAAAATTCATCATGTTTCCAAGTTGAAATGAGTAGGACGAATTAGTTAATAAGTGAAGGGAAGAAAGAAGAGAATGAATAATGGCTGAATACATGCCAGCATTCATTTTCACTTATTTTACAAATATTTGTTGAGTTTCTGCTCTGGGCAGGCATTGTTCTACAGCTGGGGCTACAGCTAGCAGCAGATCAGGCTGGCCCTAACTCAGGGAGTTTACATCCTGATGGAGGGAGATAGTCAATAAACAAGTAAACAAGGATTGATTGACTCATATATAACATGCCAGGTATCAATAAGACTTATGAAGATTAATAAATAATAATAGCCATGGATTGAGACCTTGTTACAAGCCCCACTTATGTGTTAATGCATTTAACTCTCCCAACAATGAGGTAGATATTATTATCCTCATTTAGTAATGAAGTCTAATGACTTGCCCAAGTTCACACAGCAGGTAAATTATTGTTAGGGTGTAAATTAAGCTGCTGTAACAAAGAGACCCCAACATGTAGCGGCCCAAATAAGATGGAAATCTATTTCTTTCTTGCAACAGCTCAGAGGTAGGCCAGCAGTTCAGGGTCAATGAAAAGTTCTGTTCCATGGGGTCATTCAGGACCCCTGGATCTTCCCACTGTGTTTTTCAGTCATCCCACAGGGTGTGGCCCTCTCTATAGTGTCAAAGCTAGCTCAGTTCTATGGCTGCATTACGGCTTGTGAGATGGGAACAGTGTTAAGGACCAGGGCAAGGGGACACAGCAAAGTTGCACACATCACTTCCACACACATCCCATCAGCCCCAAATCAGTCATATGGCCCCATCTAGCTGCAAGGGAGTCAGAGAAATGTAGTCTCTACCTGGGTAGCCATGTGGCCACATTAAATTTAGAGAAAATTTAATTTCTAAAAGAAATAAGGGAGAACGGATAATGGGGGTGTGAGGGGAGAGAAAATGACATTTCCTTCCCAGTGGATATGCTGATATTTAAACCCAGATATTCTAGCTTCAGAAACAGAATAAAGGAAAATGGAATGATCAATGTACCTTTTAAAATAGAATGGGAAGGGAAAGGATCTCTAAAGAGGTAACATTTAGTCAGAGACTTGAAAGAAGTGAAAGTCTAAGTAACAGTGCTCCAAGAGGAGAACAGAAACCACAAAGGCCCTGAGACATGTGCTAGAAATTACATGAAGGTCAGTGAGGCTGGGATATAAAAAGGAGAAAGAATGTGGTCAACGATGAGACCAGACAATGGAGGGTCTTGTAGTCCATGGGTTAGAGTGTGGGACGACATTGGAGGGTTTTTAAGGAAGAAAGTGATGGAGTTTGATTTATCCTTTTGAAAGTTCACACTAGAATAAAGCTGGAGGTTCAGAGAGGATTCAGTGATAATGGAAGCAGAGGTAATTTTTAGGAGGCTATAATATAGGCAAGAAACGGTGGTGTTTAGGACCAACACAGAATACCGGTCACCACCCACAAGGGGGATTAATTGGGAGCCCTACTAACAATAAGTGCCAAGAAAAAGTGTTCTCTCTTCTTCCTGTGCTTTGGACTCCCCTCTCCTATCAAGAGATACCAGGGCAGCCATAGCATTAGTAAAGGAATCCCCACCAGCACAAGCAGTTCAGCCCAGGAAGTCTTTGTACCCATGGGCCTGAAGCTACCTCCCTGATTAAAACACACTCAGCAGCCTGGCCTAGGGCTTTTACCTTTCAAGATGCACTAGCTGGAACCAGTGGGAGTGACAGTGGCACCAGATAAACCAAGCAAACAAATATAACACCACAGAAGCTCTTCAAATTAAACTGTCATTAGAATAACAGCCCACAAA
This sequence comes from Rhinolophus sinicus, assembly GCF_057876585.1. NCBI lineage: Eukaryota > Metazoa > Chordata > Mammalia > Chiroptera > Rhinolophidae > Rhinolophus > Rhinolophus sinicus. The sequence continues at coordinate 16,098,493 of NC_142512.1, forward strand.
AGTAAGCCACAAAAGTAACACAAAAGTAGACAGGGTTACTGCCTTCTAAATCAAAAAATTAAATACAATCCAATGTGTCCTAACATAAAAGATGAAATATCCAGTACACAACCAAAAATCCCTTATCACACCAAGAACAACAACAACAACAAAAAACAATCACAATTTTAAAGCAGTGCTGAGAAGAAATTTAATAGAACTCAATGCTTACATTAAAAATGAAGAAGTCTCAAATCAATCATCTAAGTTTCTACTTCAAGAAACTAGGAAAAAAAGCGCAAAATAAACCCAAAGCAAGGAGAAGGCATAAAATTATAAAAAATCAGAGCAGAAGTCAATGAAATTAAAAATAGGAAAATGATAGAGAAACCTCAATGAAACAAAAATCTGGTTCTTTGAAAAAAAAATCAATAAAATTTACAAACCTCTTGCAAAAATGAGAAAAATAAAAAGAGAGAAACACAATTCAATAATCTCAGTAATTAAATAAGGGATATTTCCAAACTCTTGTAGCTATTAAGAGGATAATGACAACGAAAATGCCCATCGGTAGATAACCAGATTAAGAAACTTTGGTACATTTATACAAAGGAGTATTACTCGGCCATAAAGAAGAATGAAATCGTACCATTTGCAATGATATGGATGGACCTAGAGAACATTATGCTAAGTGAAAGAAGTCAGATGGAGAAAGACAAATACCATATGATCTCACTTATATGTGGAATCTAAAGAATAGAATAAATGAACAAACTAATCAGAAACAGTCTCAGAGATAGAGAGGAAAAACTGAGGGTTGCTAGATGGGAGGGGTGTTGGAGATGAGGGAGAAGGTGAGGAGATTAGAAAGCACAATTGGTAACCACAAGATTGCCACGGGGATACGAAAGTCAATTTGGGGAATGTAATCAAAATTTTTTTTTTTTTTGTAAAGATTTTGCAGGTATCCAATGGACACTTGTCTTATTAGGGAGATCACTTCATGGACGGTGTAGATGCCTGACCTCTGCAGTGTACACCTGAAGCTGAAGCTGAATAATAATGAATGTCAACTACTATATATATATATATATATATATATATATATATATATATATATTCATAGGATGTGGAGTAGAGCATAAGGAGTAGAGACAGTGGAAATGTAGTGGCTGTGTGTGATGTCAGAGGGGTAGTAGATTGGAGGAGGAGGGTTATCACTTTGTGAGGGGTGTAAATGTCTAACTATTACATTGTTTTGTACACCTGAAACTAATTAAAAAAAAAAAAAAGGACAATGAGCCTTTTTTGGCTTTCTGAGAAGCACCATGGCAGTCGGCAAGAATAAGCACTTTACGAAAGGCGGCAAGGAGGGAGCCAAGGAAAATGGGGTTGACCCATTTTCTAAGAAAGATTGGGGTGATGTGAAAGTACCAGCAATGTTCAATATAAGAAATATTGGGAAAACACTAGACATGAGAACTCAAGGAACCAAAATTGCATCTGATGGTCTTAAGGATCGTGTTTTTTGAAGTGAGCCTCGCTGATCTGCAGAACGATGAAGCTGCATTTGGAAAATTTATGTTAATTACTGAGAGTGTTCAGGGCAGAAACTGCCTGCTAATTTCCATGGCCTGGATCTTACCTGCGACAAAATGTGCTCCACAGTCACAAAATGGCCGACCATGACTGAAGCTCATGTTGATGTCAAGACTACCTACCAATGGTTATTTGCTTCATCTATTCTGTGTTGGTTTTACTAAGACGTGCAACAATCGGATTCGGAAGACCTCTTATGCTCAGCATCAACGAGTCCGCCAAATCTGGAAGAAGATGATAGAAATCATGACCCAAGAGGTGCAGACAAATGGCTTGAAAGAAATGGTCAATAAATTGATTCCAGATAGCATTGGAAAAGACGTAGAAAAGGCTTGCCAATCTGTTTATCCTCTCCATGGTGTCTTTGTTAGAAAAGTCAAAATGCTGAAGAAGCCCAGGTTTGAATTGGGAGAACTCATGGAGCTTCATGGTGAAGGTAGCAGCTCTGGAAAAGCTACTAGGGGATGAGATGGTGCTAAAGTTAAACGAGCTGATGGATATGAGCCCCCAGTCCAAGAATCTGTTTAAAATTCAGACTTTTCACTGTGACAAATAAAACCTGTTGGAAGTTTTTCAGTTGTTGTTGTTTTTTACAAAAAAGGATAATGAGGAAATGCTATAAACAACTTTACACTCATAATACAGCAAAGAAGAAATGGACCAATTTCTAGAAAACTCTGACCTAGCAAAACTTAACCAAGATTAAAGAGATGACATAAGTAGCCTCAGAACCAATAAATAAATTGAATTCATAATTAAAACATCCCATGAAAGAAATTCCCAAGCCCAGATTGTTTTAGGGGACCGTTCTAAAAAACATTTAAAAAATAACTAACACCTCTCAAAAAAATAACTAACAAATGGCCAACAGACATATTAAAAAATGCTCACCATCACTAATCATTAGAGAAATGCAAATCAAAACCACAATGAGATACCACTTCATACCTGTTAGAAGGCTATCATCAAAAAGACAAAAGATGGGCCAGCGGGGTGGCTCAGGTGGTTAGAGCTCCATGCTCCTAACTCTGAAGGCTGCTGGTTCGATTCCCACATGGGCCAGTAGGCTCCCAACCACAAGGTTGCCAGTTCAATTCATCGAGTCCCGCAAGGGATGGTGGGCTCTGTCCCCTGCAACTAAGATTGAACACGGCACCTTGAACTGAGCTGCCTCCCAGATGGTTCAGTTGGTTGGAGCGCATCCTCTCAACACAAGGTTGCCAGTTCGATTCCTCGACTCCCGCAAGGGATGGTGGGCAGCACCCCCTGCAACTAGAAAACGGCAACTGGACCTGGAGCTGAGCTGCACCCTCCACAACTAAGACTGAAAGGACAACAACTTGAAGCTGAACGGCACCCTCCACAACTGAGATTGAAAGGACAACAACTTGACTTGGAAAAAAGGCCTAGAAGTACACACTTTTCCCCAATAAAGTCCTGTTCCCCATCCCCAATAAAATCTTAAAAAAAAAAAAAAAAGACAAAAGATAAGTGTTGGCAAGGATGTGGAGAAAAGGGAATCCTTGTGCACAGATGGTGGGAATGTGAACTGGTACAGCCATCTGGAAGCAGTTTGGAGGTTCCTCAAAAAATTGAAAATAGAACTATACCATATGATCCAACAATCCCACTTCTGGGTATGTGTCCAAAGGAAACGAAATGAGTATCTTGAAGAAATCTGTACCTTCATGTTCATTTCAGTGTTATTCACAATAGCCAAGATATGGAATCAACCTAAGTGTCCTTCAACAGACGAATGAATAAATAAATGTGAAATAGTATATATTTATGCAATGGACTATTATTCAGCCTTAAAAAAGGTGGGGTTTTGAGAAAGAAGTGCAACAACATTTGTAACAACATGGATGGACCTGGAGAACATTATGCTAAGTGAAACGAGCCAGACACACAAACTCAAATAGTGCATGACCTCATTTATATGTGAAATCTGTAAACGTCAAACTCATATGGAGAGTAGAATGTAGATTGGTGGTTGCCAGGGACCAGTGGGTGGGGTAAATAGGGGATGTTGGTGAAAGGGTACAAAGTGTCAGTTATGCAAGATGGAGTTCTGGAAATCTCATGTACAATGAGGTAACTATAGTCAATAATACTATATTATATACTTGAAATTTGCTGAAACAGTAGATCTTAAATATTCTTACCACACATGAAAAAATACCTACATCAGGTGATGGATATGTTAATTAGCTTGATTATGTTAATCATTTCAAAGTGTATATGTATATCAAAACATCACATTGTACATAGTAAATAGATACAATTTTTGTCAGTTATACCTCAATAAACCTAAAAATTAATTCACCCAAATTTTGTACAATCTCTTTCAGAAAACAGAAGAGGAGAAAGCATTTGCCAACTCTTTTTATGAGGTCAATATTACCCTAATACTAGTATCGCTCATGAATTAAGAAGCAAAAATTCTCAACAAAATATTATGAAGGTGAATTCAATAAAGTATAAAAGATATTATACATAATGATGAAGAAGGATTTATTCCAGGTATGCAAGGTTGATTGAATACTCAAAAAACCAATCAATGTAATCCACCATATCAACAAACTAAAGAAAAATTATATAATCATATAAATCCAGAAAAAGCATTTGACAAAATCCAATACCCATTCATGAGTTTTTAAAGAAACAGGAAGTCAGGAATAAAAAGAAATTACCTTATTGATAGAAGCAGCTACGAAACATCCCATAGCTAACATTACACTTAATAGTTAAAGGTATTAGACTTTCTTGAGAATGTCTGTTCTCACCACTCTTATTTGACATAGTACTAGAAGTTCTAGCTACTGCACATAGGCAAGAAAATATGTATAAAAGGCATACAGCTTAGGAAGGAAGGAATAAACTGTCTCTGTTTGCAGATGATATGATTATCTATGTATAAAATCTCAAGACTCAACCAAAACACTCCTGAAACTAATAAATGAGTTCTGCAAGTTCTCAGGAGACAAGATCAACCCACAAAAATAAATTTCCTTTTTATTTACTAACAATGAATATGCAGAAACTAAAGTTAAAAATACAATGCCATTTACAACTGCTTCAAAAATAATGAAATACTTAAGTGTGCATTTAACAAAATGTGTACAGGGTCAGTGTGTTGAAAATTATGAAATTCTGATGCAAGACATCAAAAAAGACCTAAATAAATTGATGGGCATGTGTTTATGGAATGGAAGATTTAACATAGTTAAATGATCCCCAAATTGATCTACAGGTTTAATGCAATTTCTATCAAAATACCAGCAAGGTTTTTATAGACATAGACAAGCTTATTCTAAAATGTATGTGGAAAGGCACAGACCCCAGAATAATTAAAGCAATCTTGATGATGAAGACTAAACTGGGAGGAATCACTCAATTCAATATTATTGTCAGAGTAATTAAGACAATGTGGCCTTGGTGGGGGGAGAGACACATTGATCGATGGAACAGAATATTGAACCCAGAAATAGATTCACAAAAATATGCTCAACTGATTTTTGACAAAGGTACAAAGGCAATCTAGTGGAGGAAGGGCATTCACAGGCAAAAATTTGAACCTCAACCTGAACTTCATGCATTGTACAAAAATGAACTCAAAATGCATCAAAGACTTCCATTAAAATGTAAAACTATAAAACTTTTAGAAAAATAGGACAAAAATCTTTGGTACCTAAGGTTAGGCAAAGAGTTGTTAGAGTTGATACCAAAGCATGTTTCAAAAAAGGGAAAATTGTTAAGTTGGATTGTACCAAAATTAAAACTTTTTGCTCTTGGAAAAACCTGTTAAAAGGATGAAAAAAGAAGCTACAGACTGGGAGAAAATATTTGCAAACCACATATTCAACAAAGGACTGGGATATAAAATATATAAAGAATTTTCAATACTCAACAGTAAAAATCAAACAAAAGAGCAATACAATTGGAAAATCAGCAAAAGACATGAACAGATATTTCACTGAGGAAGATATAGAGATGGCAAATAAGCACATGGAAAGATGTTCAACATCATTAGACATCAGGGAAATGCAAATTAAAACAATAATGAGATATCACTACGCATCCATCAAAATGGCTGAAATTTAAAAGAAAATAGTGACACCACCAAATGCTGGCAAGGATGTGGAGAAACTGCATCACTTATACATTGCTGGTGAAAATATAAAATGGTCCAGCAACTCTAGAAAACAGTTTGGCAGTTTCTTATAAAACTAAATATGCACTTACCATGCAATCTAGCAATTGTGCCCTTAGACATTTATCCCAGAGAAATGAAAGCTGTGTTCACACAAAAATCTGTACATACTTGTTCATAGCAGCTTTATTCGTGATAGCCCAAAACTGGAATTAACCCAGAAGTCCTTCAACAGATGAATGGTTAAACAAACTGTCGTCTATTCATGATGTAGTTGATGTTGGATCTGCCGGCATTTTCTGAGTGCGGGCCGGGATCGTGTCTCATGAAGCAGAAGAATGGAAACACGGACCAGGGAGAGACAAAAAGTTTTAAAAAGAGGATAGTTTATTAGAGGCAGGAAAAGAGGTTGCAGCTCCCGAGCGGGAGGGGGTCCCGAATGGGGGTGCCCCATGACTGAGGCAAAAGCTCTTACTTTTATACCTTCCCTTGCCTGCTTGGGGAAGGGGAGCTGTTTGAAGAAGGGAACTTGTTTGAAGAAGGGAACTGGTGCCTTCTAATGAAATTCGCCTACCAGGTTTGTTCTGCTTGCCCATCCTAAGGGAGTTAGCAAAGTAACCCACTCTTTATCAGATCAGCTCCGTTTTCAAGCCAAAATGAATTTTATGATTAACCTCAAGGCCTTGTTACATTATGTCCAGGAGCAAAGGAGTGATTTCAAAACCAGAAGTTTTAGGATATGACTGTCTTTGTTTATCCCACCAGGGACCTCCCTGTCTACCTAGGGACCTGCTAACTATCCTGTATCATTCATACCATGGAATACTACCCAGCAACGAATATGAGTGAGTGATTGAGATGTGCAACATCTTAAAAGATTCTCCAGGAAATTATGCTAAATGAGAAAAAAGACAATGCCTAGAGGATACATGCTGTATGGTTCCATGTATACAATATTTTTGAAATGATAAAATTTTAGAAATAGAGAAAAACATGTGATTGTCTGGGGTTGGGGATGGCGGCCAGGACAGGAGGGAGGTGTGTGGAGTTAGAAACGATAACACAAAGAATTTTTGTCCTGATGGAACTGTTCAGTCTCTTGACTGTGGTGGTGAACAGGTGAGTCTATGTGTGATAAATTGAATGTAACGAAACACACACACACACACACACACACACACACACACACACACACAGATTCATACAAGTAAAACTGAAGAAACTTTAATAAGATGGGTGGATCGTATCAGTTTCAACATCCAGGTCGAGCTGTTGTGCTCTAGTGTTGCCAAATGTTACTATTGCAGGAAATGGAGGAAAGTACACAGGATCTCTCTGTATCATTTCTTAAGACAGCCTGTGAATCTATAATTATCTCGATAAAAATTTCAACGGAAAAAAAAGTTAAACACACTCCTGCCATAAGATCTGGCTGTTCCATCCCTGGTATAAAGACTATATCTTTACAATGATTTGTGAGCGAATGTTCAGAGCAGCTTTATTTGTAATGGCCCAAGACTGGAAATAATCCAAGCGTCCATCAGTAGGTGAAGGGATAAACAAATTGTGCTATATCCATACCTTGGATATCATTGTGCCATCAAAGGAAAGAAGTACTGATACATGCTACAACATGGAGGAATCTTTATGCTAAAGAAGCCAGGGTGGGATGGGAAGAAAGGAGTGTGTACTATAGGATTCCATTACATAAAACTCTAAAAAAAATGCTGACTAATCTACAGTGAAAGAAAGCAGACCAGTGGTTGGCTAGAGAGGAGTGCACAAAAGCACATCAGGAAACTTCTGGGGTGACGGGTGTGTTCATTATCCTGACTGTGGTGATGATTTCATGGCTGTGTACATGTGTCAAGACTTATCAGATTGTACACTTTCAGTGTGTCCTGTTTTCCGTGTCTCTAAAAAGCTGGAAATAAAAAGAATAAATGGATGAGTGTATGAATTAGTAAACAGATCAAGAATGAATGTATCAATTTAAAAATGGACAAATGAGGAATAAAGGAGTGAGTGATGAATAGATGCAAGGTTAATGACAAACAGATGAATGAAGGAGTGATTGAATAAATAATAAGAAGGTGATGAGCATCCACGCAGAGACCAGGCTTGCAGGTCCATGCTTGGCCCAAGTCCCAAGTTCAGGCTCAGTCGCTGTCCTGAGTTTCTGTGCAGTTCCTAAATCCCAGACCAAACCTGGTCTGAAGCCCAGGTCCTTCAATTCCCCTTCTACAGGCTCCTGGGTTAATTGGCACTTCCTGAGAAATGCTGCCAGGACACTCTAAAATGTCCTCTTAGCTCTAAAAGCTGCAGCAGCCTATACATCAGAGCAGCAAAGGGGCAGTAATTACCCCATCTTTCCCAGCACAGGATGGCAGCTCCAGCAGATGTGATCAGCGAACAGCAGATTTGAATATCTTCAACAAGATCCCAGCCCCCCCTTCCGCACAGCTGTCCTGAGCTGAGATGCAGGGAGCAATTAGCTAGTGAGGTTACAGACAGCTTAGGAAAAGCTTTAGATGCCTGAGGCATGGTGCAGAGGAGAAGATTCCAGAACAATAAGAGAATGAGGAAAGAGGAGTGAAGGAAGGGGAAGCACTGTTGGTGAGGTGGGGGGAGCAGGAAGGGGAGACCTGAGGAGGAATCATTATCAAACAAGAGGCGCCTCAGGGAAATGGCTGGGGGGCAGAGTAGCTGGGAGATAGTAACTGGAGAGCCAGAGGGAGACTTCTAGGACAGAGTGCTCGGGACAGAAGAGGCTCCCTTCCTAAAGCCACATAGAAAGCAAACTCCCAGTGTCACCTAGCAGGACCTGCCATGCAGGAGCTGAGGGACCTCACTTCCCCAACCCACATTAACCCAACACTTGCAGGGATCCAGAAGAGACAGCAAGACCCACCCTAGGGAGTGAATCCAGGGCTCCTTGAATTCTCGAAGAATTGACCAAACCCAATGCTAAATCATCCAGGTCTCACAGCTCATTCCAAGAAGCTGTCTGACCACTGGCTTGATCTCCCCTTTGGGGTAGGTAGGGAAAGACAAAAGGGATGAGCTAGAGGCAGGACCAAACCACAGCGGGGGTTTGTGCTGGCCTAGCAGCCAGGTCTCCTTTAGCAGCTGGCATGGCCAGTGGATTCTGGAACACTGAGCCACAGGGCAGGGAACCTCAGGCTTGGGTGGGCCTCTGAGGCTTCCTGAAGATGAGTGAGGGGCTCCCTGAGGACCCTCCCATTCTGGGACCCAGCTGAAACTGGTCATTGTCTCTATATGGTTCCACTTCCTGGGAGGAAATTGATTGGTCCGGCCTGGGTCAGAAAACTTCATGTGCTCCCTTTACATACCAGGCCTCCAGCACCTGGAACAATCTACCCATCATTGAAGGACTGATGATAAAATCATTTTACAAGAATTCATTGGTTTGGGGCCCCTGAAGCAGGGAAAGGCCGCAAGGACTGTGTAGCCCATCTCCTGCTGGCATCCACTCTGCCATGCCTCCAGTCTCAGGGGACCTGGCCTCCCAAAGCAGCCCAGGAAACTGACTGAGAGGCTTTCCTTACATAGATCTGAAATCCTCTCTCAGAACATTCCATAGCCTGAGCTTTCCCATGATGCCCTTCATATATGCAGACACTGGCCACGTGCCCTGGTGTCCTGAGCCTGGGTCACTTTTCCTTCAACCAAAGAGAAAAACAGTCAGTTCCCCGTGGTCCCCATGTGCCTCCTCCACCTTTTCTCAGGGGCAGAGGGGTGTGTGTGTTTCCTCAGTGTTCCCAGTCTCGGTGGGGGGAATTGGAAAAATACAGGGGTGTCTCCTGGAATACGAGAAGAGGGGGATCATACAGGCCTCAAGAGGAACTGCAACCAAGAACAGAGAGCTGCTAGAGACGGAGGCCACACCTTTCGCATTCTCTCTCGGGCCTTGTGGTCTCTGCTTCCTTTTGCACAACTTATGTTTCTCTCTCTTCTCCCCCTCACTCCTCTTTTATCCTCTTTTATTCTCTCTCCCTCTCTCTGCCCCCTCCACTCTCTCTCAACTCCAGTCTGTCCCAGCACTGGCTTTATATTGCTTCCCATTCAGGGGCCCAGCTAAAACTGATCATCGTCTGCATAATTTCATTTCCTGGGAGAAGATCTGACTGGTTCAGCTGAAGTCAGGCATCTGCCCCTAGTTTTCTCAGCTATAACTGGGGGTGGGGGGCGGGCAGCCATAGGGTACAGGACTGCCCAAGGCCCATACCTGTGGATATCTGGGTGGGGAGAGGATCCCCATCCAGGGAATGGGCCAAGCATTTCCGCCAAAAGGGGTTCGCTACCCCATGGATGCCTCACCTGAAGACCATCCATATCCATATGATAATTTTGAGAACGCAGCAGCCCATCCAGACCTCTGGCCTTGAGACAATGACACTGAATCCTGGTTTCCTAATTTTTATTCAGTCTATATCTTATGTCCTGCTTAATGAGTGGGATATGAAAATAACTTTTTATTTCCCTTAAGATGACATATGCAGAGCTGGAGTCTGTTGCAGGGAAAGCCTTTGCTGGCAGCGTCTGCAGTTTTGAAGAAGCCCTGAGCTGAGGAATATGAAACATGGATGTGGGAGGCAGCGGGGCCTGGTGGAAGACCCCTGGCTTTGGGATCAGGCAATACTGTGTTGAAATCCCAGGACACTGAACTACCTAACCTTGCTGGGTCTCCCATGACAAATGCTTTTTATGTCACCTAGATAAACCCAGTGATATAGGCCAACGAGCTAGTGCCTGGCTTGGGGCAAGTCCTCCACACCCTCCAGACGTTGTGGGAGTGAAAAAACTGTGGACATCAAGAATGATCTCCCTGAGGAAGGGATGTCACCCTTCCATACATACAAGGGATGGGTGCCACCAGCACTGCTGAAGGTTTAGTGTCCCAGCCCCGTGGCAGGCACTGATGATAGGACAATGAAGGACATGTGACCACAGGCCGTGGCAAACTCACCATACAAGGGGAAATAAATAGAATAAATGTTATAATGGAGGTATAGTGGTTACAAGCCCAGAGCCAGGAATCAGGCTGCTAGGGTTCATGCCACAGCGAGGCCACTTCTTCCCTATGGGACCTGTGGCACGTTCCTTAACATCTCTGGGCCATCATCTGTGACAGACAACCTAATAATAGTACCTACCTCCTGGGGAGTTATGAGGACTAAGTGATAAAGTGTTCAAGAGTGTGACAGACACACAGTCCATAGACGTGTTACTTTCAAAAATAGAGAGCGGTATATACAGGGTCCATGAGAGCATAGAGAGCGCAGCAGCAAACGCCAGGGTTGAATGGTTAGCAGAGGGAGCTGGCAGGTGAACTGAGTGGAGAGAGAAGAGTGGAGGAACAGTGGGTGGGGTGCTCGATTCTGGGCAGAGGCCACAGCACGGGCGAAGTGGTGGGGGAGGGTGACAGAGCACAGCAGGCCTTTCACGGTGCAGGAACAGGCGTCATGGATGACAGGACGCTTGGATTTTAGTGTGAGCACCCCTGTGGATAGTGGTCTGACTTGGGGGGACCTAGAATTCTGTTTGAGACATGCAGTCTGCCGCCCGGAGAAGGCATTGCTAGTAAGGAATGAGCTGCATGTTGCTGGGCAGAGCAGTAGGGCTGGGGACAGAGGCGCCTTCGGAGGAGTGATAGCCGGCTCTCTGCTCCTTCCCCAGGCTGCCTCCCCGCTGGTCTGGGCCTCTGACCACCCAACTGGAAGATTTCCTCCCTCCCAGTCAGGACCCACTGAAGGTCCTCAGGGGGGGTCCTTGAATGTGCAACTTTTTATAGATCACATTTATTCTGCAGGGGAAATTAGCCCTGGACTGCATCAGTGCCCAGGCATGAATCATACATAGTGTCCAGGGTATAGAGAAAATGCAGCAAGTCAGCAGTTACGGGGTGGGGCCCCAGGGCTTTCATTCACAAAGTGATTTTTCAATTTTATGAAAATCAATAGGAGTTTTATTACAGTATAAATGAAATGAGGGTTCCTTGTTTCTAGGATAACAATCCATGCTGCTCCAGCAGCTGGCAGGAGAACCTCCCTGCCCCTCCTCCCCCGAAGAGACCCTCTCTGGCAAGGAAAAAGCTTGAGTCACACCTAGGGTGGGAGCTGGCCCCTCAGGACTGAAGAGGAAAGAGCCACAGCCAAAGAAACACGTTTACCACAAAATTCCCAGCAAAGTGCCACACCCTATACTATGTGACCTCTCCTTATGTGCTCACAAATCTTCAGGAAACCTATAAAAATCATGACATCATTGGTGGGGTGAAATTTTTTATGGAAACCAGGGATGAAGTCAATTTTTACAATAAGATCAGCTCAGAACTAAGATTGTCCTTCTATGAGAATGAAGGACACCGATAAAAAGTATATATGGAAGCACTTTGTAAACTATAAAGTGCTGTCCACCTGCTGTGGTTATTTCTTTATCCTTATTATTTATAACCATGGGTACTCAGGCCCTATAAACAGAGTCTTGGAGAAAGGGCGACAGGGGCTCTAAGCTTGGATTGATGGTGGCGGCCCAAGGGCCGTCTGCACATAAACCAGGACAGAGAAGACAATCAGTAAATGCACGAGGTATAGAAGAGAGAAGGAATAAGAGGAATACACACACAAAAGCAGCTCTGGGGATGGTTGGAGCATTGAGGGATTTCAGAGCAGGCGTGAGGTGGGAGGCGTGGAGTGGGGCTCGTCTCAGGGCAGGGTCCCAGGGTCTAGGTAGCTTGGCTCTCAGAGGTGGCCTAACTCCCCAGGGCAGCTGTGTGGGCAGCTGGCTCTTGGCTCCCTGCATAAGCTCCCCATTATTGCGTCCCCATTATTGCGACTCAGAGGTGCTGAGTTAGGGGCAGAAGTTCTGGGCCGGGTCCTGGAAGCAGCTCTGCTGAGTCTAGGGTTGATGGCTCTGGCCTCATGTCTGAGATGCCCTGGCAACTCCAGTCACCAGGGCGAAGCTGGTCGATTCGGGAACCACAGTAATAATTTGTTAGATCTTGTCACCTGGAGACTGGTGCTGCAGAGGTGGCAGGCACCAAGGCCTCAACGCTGCTGTGAGTGCAAAGGCCTCTGGGTATCCCGGGAAGCTGCTGGCCGGTTGTCCACACCCAGGGGGTAGAGACACACTCATTTTAGGGAAGCCAAGCCGACCCAAAGAATTGGGCATCCAGGTTGACCCAGGGGACACAGATTCCAGCCAGGGAAGGGGCTGTGGTTGGGGAGGAGACTGTGGTGTGTGGATTCCACAAGCCTTGGATAATATCGCCCAATTATTAAAATTAAAAAAGAACAGTAACAACCAAGGCAGCAAAAATTCCAACCCTCACAAAATTATTTTCATTTGAATATATTTCCTCCCGGCCTTTGTCCATATAGAGATACACATTTTTCCTTCATTGCAATTATAATATGTGCATAATTTTGTAGTTAGGTGGGGGGTTCTGTCCACTTAACAATACATCATAGACATTTTTCATGTTTCCACACAACTTTTACGGTCAAATTTAATAGCTGAATAAAATAAAATAGTGCAGATGCCCCCGAATTTCCTAAATAACTTTCCTATTACCGGGTATATAGGTTACTTCCAAATGTTTATCATTGCATCATGCCTCATTACACATCTTCAACTGGATCATTTTTTCCTTCCAGAGGCTAACTCATGGGGCCAAAGGACATAAATATTTTCAACTCATTGCACGCTGTTCCCTTAAAGAGTGGTGCTGGTTACATTACCTCTGAGAGGAACTGAGTTTGGCTGCACCCCACCCATATCCTACACCTTCACCCCCACCTCATTACGGAAGCTTGTTATAAGTGTGCATGTGGGGGCAATGTTTCTTGGTACTTTAATAAGTATCAAACAGCACCTCAAGACTGCTTTAATTTTAATTGCTCTGATTACTAGCAAGGCTAAACATTTTCCCAGGTGTTTGTTAACACGCTGGATTTCCCTCATGTGAATAGCCTGCTTAAATGTGTTGCCTACTTATCTATTGGGTCGTAATCTTTTTTCTCTTATAAATTTTAATGAACTCTTTATGTGGCATAGCTATCAACCCTTTGTGTATTGCAGTTGGTGCAACCACCTTTTTATCTAGCGTTTTCTCATTTCATGGCATTTCTTTTTAACATAGAGGAGTTTTTATTCTGTTCTTGCTGTCTGTCAGTATGTTCCTTTGCCGTTTCTCTATTGTTTGAAGCTGAGAGTGGTCTTTTTTTGTAAAGATAATAAATATTGCATTTTGGGCTAACTTATCTATTTTTAAAAACATAGTTAGCTCTTTAATCCATCTGCGGTCTATTTTGGTATAAAGGGAAGCTCAAAATTAAAATTCTTCACTACTATCCCAACGTCATTCGTTTTTAATTATTTTTTAAATTATTATTTTATAAAGCATTCTAATGTCGAACAGTTTAGGCCTCATGACTTGCTCCCCCCCACCCCTCTTTTATTTTTTTAGGCTGCCCTTTGAAATCCTCATGTTTGTTTTTGCAGAGTCTGTTGAGTTTAGAAAAATACTGTTGGGATTGATTGGAGGTAGGTTTTGTTTGCAAACTAACCTAAAGCCTTGAGATATTTTCATAATACCAAGTGTGCTCATCTTAGCACGGAATAATGTGTCTCCCCTGCCCCCACCCCCTAGGGTTTGTAATTTTCTTAAGAAAGGTCAAGCATATATTATGTTTATTCCTAAGTATGTTAGATCACTTGTTTCTGTTATAAATGGATTTTTTTTATTTTATTTTCTAGCTGTTTCTAGTATTCAAGATAGCCATCAGTTTTTATGTATACAGTTTGCATTTATCTTCCTTCTTAAACTCTTTAATTCATGAATTTTTGCTGAATCTTTTGTAGCCACTAACCATACAAAGCTTCTTGTGTTGTCTCTTTTTTCTTCAGTTTATTTTATCTTACTGAATTGTCTAGGAGTTCAAACAAAATCAAGTTAAAGTACCTTAAATCTTTTTCAGGAAGTTGATATGGTGAAAATTAACTTGCTCATTAATTGTCAGTGTGATGATAACAAGGGTTCATTTTTGTTCCTAGTTTTGAAGTTACTTTACCAGTGCTGATTTTGGGCTTTAAATTGGTATGCTTTAACCTATTGAAGAAATTTTAATCCTTAAATTATAATTTTTTTAAAATGGTTGAATGTTATCAAATTATTTTCAGGGTTACAATTAAGATGGTTTTAAGTCTTTTATTTTGAACTTCATGCTGAATGAATAATGAAATTTTCGCCTAGTTAACAGAGCTGGAGGTCTAATGCAGGTCTTTCTCTTCCAACTCGCACATTATTTGATCAAGTCATTTTAGGAAGGTATGTTTCAGTTTACCCAGGCTTGAGTGTTGCCTTTAGTTGTGTAATAGCCAGCAAACACAGGCAGATAAAAAGCATTTCTGATAGAATTCTTTCTGCCTTTAACCATGACAGGGCACCTGGGTTTCTGCCTTTAACCATTATAGGGCAAGTATCTTGAAAGTGACTCTTAAAATTTAAAAAACTTGTAAATATCAGAGGATTCATTGAAAACAATTGAGATCACTCTTTGAAAGGAGAACTAGACATTTTTGACTAAAATTTAACTGAGACCTAGGTACAAGTGGTAAAGTAAAACACCACAGGGTGCATTCCGATATCCATTTCCCGTCCTCCCTTCGCCCCGCCCCCGCCGCCCCGCCCCCATTCCCATCGCCCCTCCTCCACCCCCACTGCGGCCAACACAGCAATTCAAGCAGAGCCTGTTCCAGCTCCTTCTAGACCCCATCTGCTCTCCTGCTGACATCCACCATCCCTCTGTGTGCAACCACAGCATTCTGCCCCCATCACACACTCTCCAGGTTTCTTTCTTTCTGCTGCACTGGAGGACGCTTTTGTTCTGCTCCAATTAGCCAGAACAGTTTACTGCTTCACTGGGATCCAAGCCGAAAATGGAGCCCTGCACAGCACTGTGTCACCTCCTGGGGAAACGCCATTCAACCCCAAGGGGAGTGGCAGTTCCCGGTGAATGGAGTCACCTTCTCACTCCCACCACCCCACCAGCCACAAGTTTCCAAAATAGTCTCACAGACACTTCACTTGAATTTAATAGCGAAATGTGGGGCCGGTAGACAGGGATTATTACTAATGTCCCCATTTTACAGATGGAAACTGAGGCACAGAGGATGAATGAATTGCCTAAAACTCAGACAGCTAGGAAATGGCAGGGGAAAATTCCAACATCAACTCCAATATGGTTCCAAACCTGAAGTTCGTTTTACCACATCACACTGTCTTCCTGGGGGCTAATCTCCTCTTCTTTCAAGCTTGAAATAGAGAATTCAAACATGTACCGTTGAGGGAGTTAAGTGTGCATTTGTTTTCAGTAACTGGAAGCTTCCAGGTGTGTGGATTATGCCAGGACTGCCGCAGGCTGGGTGGAGACAGGGAATCCCTCTGCTGCTATTTTAATTCTCACAAACACAGCAAATTGAATGTTCCCATCCTCTTGGTGACCTAAATATAAAGCAAAGCAGTGGGTGGGTGGGCGCAGGAGGAGAAGGAGGGGCAGCCTAAGATTCCCATTGGAAAGGGCTTTGGTTCTGCAGGTGGAAAGTTTGCTTGCTCTGCCCCTGGGGTCTCAGGGAAAGTTGGGAGTTCCTGGAACTGCATTTGTGTGCAGGCCCAGATTCCTGTGAAACATAAGGAAAAAACTCAGGGTCCACTCTCTGCTCCACAGGCCCAAGTATAGACTCCCTATGGAGGAAGCGTGGGTTCCCTCTGTCTTGCCCCGTGAGAAGGGCTGGAAGTAGGAGAATGCCAGCTGACCTCATTCTGAGTCAAGGGAAGGCACAAACTTGGGCCGTCCTGGGTTGTCTATCAAGGGAAGTTTTAGGTAGTGGACTTGAGCTGGACTATGAGGAAAGGGAAGGATGGAGCAGTGGGAAAATTAAGGAGAACGTGAACAATAGCACAGAAAGCAGCTGGGGGCCATGGACATCAGGGCTCACAATGTGTGGGGGCTGGTGCAGGAAGAGTGGGGTCCTGAAGGGGGCTAGTTCACAAAACAACAGTGCAGAGCTGCTGACACTCTGCCAGAGTGGAGAAGTGACCAGCCCACAGCCACATAACCCAGGGCTCCCGCCTCCTGGCCCAGGGCTCTTCCAATCACCCCACAGCCGCTGGATCGGCTGCGCCTGGGGCACCCCTGGCAGGTTCAGCAGGGCCAGGGCTCTGAGTTGCCTACTCAGGGAGGCCCACAGGCAGCCCACCATCTTGGGGCAGGTGCTATCCAGGGCAGTGAGAAGCCTCGGGACCCTAAGGGAGAAAGAAGTACATGTGGAGGTGTTTTTGACAGATAGAAAGGAGCAAGTAGAGACGGCAGCCAGTGTGTGCAGACGGCATGCCAGCTCGCTCCCTGATGAATCACGGCCAACAGCACAAAATCATGCGCCATGATTTCTCAATTTAATTGAGAAAACCCCACCACCGTTCTTTGATCCCCTTTCTCCCTAGCCACCACCCCGATTCTCTGCTCCCCTCACAATTAGGCTTCTAAGAGCTACCTACACTCACTCACTTGCTCACCGGCTGCTCAGCCCAGTTCCCATCCCACCACCACTGAAGCTGGCTTGTCCTTGACCCCACGTCCACATGGCCCACTGCTTACCCTCTGCTTTGTTCTGACCGCCCTTCAGGCAGACTTCTCTCCTCCCCACAGACCCCTGAACTCTGCCCTCCAAGGCTGAACCAGCACACACACACAAAGTGAATGTTCCCTTCCCTTAGGCCACCCCACCTCCTTATTCATTTCTCCTGGGAATTGCTGACCACAGTGGAACACTTTCCTGTCAGAACCCCCTGGTCACTTCCACTTGTTTGTCCATCTTCCCCTCTAAAGGTTCTGCTTATCTCAGCTTGCCCCTCCTTCACCCTGTAAAAGAAAGACCTTTCACCATGTGATTTTGAGAGGCTTGCAGATTTCTGAGAGCGGAGCATTCTTCCTATTGCAATGGTTTCTCTTTCTAACTAGAGTCTCCCCTATCTGAGGTCCAGCTTTGTTTTTATTTGACATCAGGGTCACCAAGTGGTCAGAACTGGGCATCCAGTAAAGGGAGAGGCCTCCAGAAGATGCTATAAGTCTGCAGAGATGAGGGCCAGTAGCACAGTAGACATTCTCCTTGGCTAGCAAGGGAAATACAGATCCAGTTGGGCCAAACCCCTCAAGAGCCAGACCCAGAAGAAACTGGAAAGTTGATGCTCTCACCATTGTGTGGATTTGAGACAGATTCTGAGACCAGAGGGCAGGGCTTCCCCCAAGGGCGCTTGGCATGTCAGTGACAGAGTCAGGGCTAGATCTCACGTTTCCTGATCCCTGTTCTTTCAGGGCTCCTTCCAAGACTCCATCCTCCCTGGATACATTTGTGAATAAGAACATGGAGGGACCAAGGGTCGGGGGGATGGACAGTGGGTAAGACTCCAGGCAGAGACAGCTCTCTGGGCAGAGACTTCTCCCGTCTCTCCAAGGAAGAGCCTCAGACAGGCAAGCTCCCAGCTCTCGTGTTTCTGCTGCAGCCCCCATTCCTGCTTAACTCATGCTTTTAGCCATTCTAATTAATGAGGAAACTTTCTTTGCAAAACAATGTTTAAACACCTCAGGATTAATTTAATCAAATATTTAATTGCCCTATAATTAATCATCTGAGTTTAATGAATTGAACCTCCATCTCTGGGAGTTGGGTTTATCCCGAAGACTTCTGAAAATAAATATGTGACGGGGCCTTTTGCAACCAGACTTCCTGTTCCCATTTGGAGGCCTGGAGGGTTTTTCTGCTCCCTGCCTGCAGCAAGCAGCCTGAGCTCAGCTCTCTGCAGCACAGGAGGAGACACAGCGTTTACCAGGAAAGCTGAGGTGCTAGAGGGCAGCACTGAGGACCACATGACTCTAGGCCTAGGAAGGTTGAATACGCTGGATGAATAAGCGAGGTGGTGCCACTGCCATAACTGTGGGCTTCTGGGCAAGCCACATGCCCTCTGCACATCTCAACATCTCCATCTGTGAAATGGGAGAGTTCCTATCCTGCCAGTCTCCTCACACTCAGGGCAGGTCCAAAACAGATTTCAAAAAGGGGTAAAAGGCTTACATACTTGAACTCCCTCGCCACTGTCCTCAGAGTCCCTTAAGCATTAAGCTCAGCAGGCAATGTAAGAGGTGACCCAGTCCAGAAGGTTCCATCTACTGCCTGCAGCGATGCAGGATGGCAGTGGCCCATCATCAGAGAACACCCGAGGAGGTGAAGGTTAACCCCTGCCTGTGCTGCCACCTGGAAAATTCCCAGTCGAGCTGGCAGGAGCCGCACAGCCCCAGTAGTGAGAGCCCTAATTCTCAGCCCTGCCCTTCTCCTAGGATGCTGGATGGAAGACTGGGGCATCTGTGAGCTGCCAAGGATGCTTCCCAAAAAAACAAGGACAGAGATCTAATAATAGCTAACAGTGAGCACTGCTGATGGGCCAAGCCCTGGTCCACGACGTTACATATGGTCATTCTTTAAGTCCCTATAATAAGCCCTGGGTAGGGCCAACCTGGATCATTGCTTTCATCATTCCCCACTTGTCTTATAAATGAGGAAATAGAGAGTCAGGGGTTTAACTAACTTGCCTAAAGCCTCAGAGCAAGTAAGAAATAAAGCCAAAATCTGGTTGCAGGCATGTGTTCTAAAACCTGCACCATCCTACCTCCTGGGAGAGACATAGGCTCTCATAGGGCCAGATGAGTTAAGCCATCGGCTAGGGGCCACATGCAGACAACAGGCAGGCAGGCAGCATTGGTGCTTCTGTGATAAGACCCCTGCCCCCAGCTGGGGGAGAAAGAACTAGCCTCTCCCAGGAGACTAGGGGGATCACCAAAGGGAGAGTCAGAGAACTGCCCTAACTCACTCCATGTGCTGGCTGAATTTCCATCTGTCTTTGGGCCAAGGCAAATGTCAGAGACCAGATTCCTAAGTCCTCAGTGCTGCCTTCCTCTGACCAAACGGCATGCAAGCTCTATGGAGTGACATCTGTTAGGAAGGAATTAGCCCTAGACAGGCACAACCTCTGACCCAACATCCAAGCCTTCAGCTACATGTCAGCAGAGGATTGATTAACTCCAGCCTGACTTAGGAGCTGCCAGGCCAAACGCTTTCCCTGGAGTTATTTATGCCGCCCCATTAGCTCAGGGAAAGGCAGGATTCATAGAGCCATCGTGGCCTAAGAACTCAGTGAAATTAATATACCTGTGACTGAAATACACATGAAGCCTGAGCCACCTCCATTTAACTGGGAAGGAAGAAAAAGAAGAGGGATTCCAGACTCCTAGTTAGAGAGAGGCTTCTGGTTAGAGGAGAGAAGTAATACCCAGAATCCTTCCATACAGCCTGTGTCCTGATCTTGTTTGCATAGTCTCATTAAACCATTCCACAGTCCCCTCCCTGGGTCCCCGGCCTCTGGGCTCACCCCAACCAGTCACCCTCCATGATGTTTTAGCACCTGGGACAGAGCACAAAGCCACAAATCCCCTTGAGTAGATCAATGAAAGGCAAGGATGCAGCCACACTTTCAGTGTTAGGCAGTGCTTGGAAAACCCTTTTCTGATACGTACGTTTTAGAGTGGAGCAATATGAACTTGGCGCTGAGATCAAGAGCCCTGGCTATAGAATCAAATGGTGCTGCATTCAAGTTTGAGCCCTTAGTAGTTGTAACAGCAAAACACAAGAAGCAAACCAAGTAGAGGGACTGGGAGACAAAACTATCATACATCCACACCACAGAGTATTATGCAGCTATAAAAGAATGGAGGTTGTATCTTTTTAATGCTGTGAAGTAATCTTTAGTACATATTCTTAAGTTTTAAAAAAGCAAGAGGGAGAAGGCAAGGTATTAAACTAAAAAATAAGGTGGAAAAGTGTACCTGGTTTATAGAAGAAAGCAGGAAAATGAAAAAATATATCTATTTCTTTTTTTTTAACAGAAGGATAAAACATAAAACATTTTAAAGTGCACCCAAGGGAATGGGAAAGGAGAGGGTGAAGGAGGAGAGCAGAGATAAAAGTCAGCTTCTTTGAAGATATGCTGTTTTATTGTTTTCGCTTTGGAATCAACCATGTGAGTATTTTACATAATTAGACCAAAAAGTGATAAAACAAAATTAAATCTTAAAAAGTCATCACTAAGAATAGAAATGAGAATGAAACATATGAGTCTGGCTGAATGTCCCATGAGTGACAGGTCCATCCAGAGAGGAAGTTGCCCGATGACTTCGAATGCATAACCCGATGGGCTGTAACCTGCAGACTGATAGAAATGCAAACAACTGCAAATAAACCTTTTCAGTAATTGTAATATTGGCGAGGGTATTGGTATTGCTATACAAAGACGTGTGCGTGCCTGCGCCTGTGTGTAATGAAAAAGAAAAAGAAAACTTGCACTACAAGCTGGAAACTCAGTCACAGCACGAAACGGGGATAATCATGGGCCTCCTTTGTTTGTTTCTCATCTTTCAGGATCCAGGGATCCTGTCCTTAATTGCTTGATGTCCACTATCAATTGCCTTTTTGTTGCTATTGTTTTAGGCAGGGGGGTAAATCTGGTCCCTGTCATTCCATCTTGGCCGGGAGCTGAAGTCGCAGAATTACATTTTTAATTTTACTGAATTTATGTTTAAACAGCCACATGTGGCTAGCGGTACCATATTGACTAGCTGATACCACACATCCAATGGAAAAGAGAGAGGAAGCAAAGTACCTTCTGTTCACGTCCCAGAAGCCACCCCCTTCCCCTGCCATCTCTTTGCTATTTAGAAGCAGGGAAGGGAGAGGAGCCCCGTATGGGCCCAGGCCTAAGTGATGTGCTCCGAATTGCCAGAGCTCTGCATCAGGGGGTCGGCACATGAGCCGACTATGCGGCTGCTTGAAAAGTAAGGGCTTTGTATTAGTCTACTAGGGCTGCTGTAACAAAGTACTGTGGATGAGGTGATGGAAACAACAGAAATGTATTTCTGTGTCTAACACTTCTGGAGGCTAATGGTGCAACATGCAGGAGTCAGCAGGCTTGGTTCCTTCTGAGGACTGAGGGAAGGATCTGTCCCAGGCCTCGCCGTGGGACAGGTAGATGGCTGTCTTCTCTTTACGTCTCTTCACATCATCTCTATTTCCTCTCTGTATATGTGTCTCTCTGTCCCAATTTCCTTTTTCTTTCTTTCTTTCTTTTTTAATAAGGACACAGTCATATTGGATTAAGGCCCACCCTGGTGACCTCATTTTAACTTGATTGCATCTGCAAAGATCCTATTTCCAAATACGGTCACATTCTGAGGTTCTGGGGGTTAGGACTAGAATATATGTATATACTGTTGGGGGTCGGGGAGGGACACAATTCCACCCATAGTTTTTCATTGCCATTTTGGTTGTGTTCCTTATCTGTATGGCTCCTTCTGGAAGCACTTGGATGTGGGGGGGGGGGGGGTGAAAGTCAAAGCAGGATCAAGTCTCCTGATCCCTGGTCATAATGCATCAAAATGGCACCAAAGCCTCAACTCCCCTCCAAACAACCCAGGAACAGGTGCTTTAGGTGAAGGAGTTTTTCAGCCAGCAGACTTGCTGGTTCTTCATCCCCAAGTGTTACCTCTGCACCAACCTTTCCTTCTTCCAACCAAAAGTTTGGACTCTCGCTCCTCCAGATTCCTCATTCCCCTGCTGGAACTCCCTAACTCATTCATTCATTTATTCATTCACTCAACAACTCTTTACTAAGCATGCACCCTAACAAGCCCAGTGTGGGGGCCAGAGACACAGCAAGGAACGAGGTGTGGAGTCTGACTTTAAGGGGTCTCATCCTAGTGGTAGAGACAGACAGAAAAATGGAAAATTCCAAGGCAGAGTGATAAGGTCTAACAGAGGGAAGCACACGGGCTCTGGGAGCACAGAAGGCATTCTTAGGCAGTGCGTGTGCAGACAAAGGAGCCCTGCCTTGCCCTTATTCACACCAATCTCCTTCTCATTGGCCAACTGCCTTTTCCAGAAGTAATGCAATAAAGGGTCTTCTCAATAAAGAAAAGGTCCAAGGAAAGCCAAAAGTCGCCCCAGCATGGCCTGAGCACTTTGCAAATTGATTCTTGTCTGAATGGCAGAGGTCCCCTCACCCCTGACTCGCCAGTCATGTACCTTTGGCAAAGGGAAGAGAGTCAGTGCTGGAAAATTTCTAATCTTTAAAGTAGTAGGGGTGGGCAAACTCTGGCTCGCAGGCCAGATTTGGCCCGCTGCCTGTCTTTGTAAAATAAATTTTTATTGAAACAGCCATGCCCATTATTGTACATTTCTCTATGGCTTCTTTTGGACTACAATGGCAGAGATGAATAGTTGTGACAGAGATCGTACAGCCTGCAAAGCCTAGATGATTTACTCTGGCATTTTACAGAAAACGTTTGTCTGCCCTGCTCTAAACCATGAGAACTGCACAGCAGACGTCACCTCCAAGGATTGTATGCCATGGTTCTGACCAAAGATGCCCAGACCAGTGCCCAGTGAGGAGGTGGGGGATGTGTCCTGAGTGAGCTCTGGTCTGATCTTTGTTGCTGGTGACTTTAGGTAAGCCAGTCACCTCTCTGAGCCTCAGTGTCTCCACCTGAAATGAGAAACGAGTGGATTCTATGCTTTCTACCGGCTCTGAGCCACTGCGTTGGAGTTTAAGCAGTTCCTTATCCTGCCAGAGGCTCTGTGTCCCTGCAGATGAGCTTTGTGGTCTCAAAGAAGCCTTGTAATAATTCCAGTGAGACCAGAGAAAGGAGGCCATGAGAATGATTAGGGCAACCGAGGCTCAGGCAGCCTAACTGATTTCCCCAAGGTGGTGCCCTTTGGCATAGAATTGAGCACT
Organism: Rhinolophus sinicus; assembly: GCF_057876585.1. Classification (NCBI taxonomy): domain Eukaryota; kingdom Metazoa; phylum Chordata; class Mammalia; order Chiroptera; family Rhinolophidae; genus Rhinolophus; species Rhinolophus sinicus. The sequence continues at coordinate 16,122,144 of NC_142512.1, forward strand.
GGAAATGAAGAGCATGTGTACCCAGCAACAACACATCGAAATGAAACATGAAAAACGAAGGCACTGCCTCGTCTCGTCAATGCCTACCACCCAGGAATTTCTAAGTAAGCATATGCTGATCGCCATTCTTTAGGAGAGAGGCTGGTGGGGTCGAGAGAGTGCAGGACTGTGACGGGGGAGGCGGAGCTCCTTTGAGGCGCTGCCCTTAGTAGCCAGGTGGCCTTAGTCAAGTCATTAGCCTCTTGAGTCTCAATTTTCTCTTCTGCAAAGAGGATACTAAGACCTTCCACCTGGGGTCACTGGAAAGACTAAATGAAATGATGGGTAAAAAGATATTATAGCGTGTGGCACATAAAACATTCTCTAAACTATTATTAGCTCACTTTCACCTTTGCACAGAAAGTCATCATTTGCATAAGTTTTCACATAGATGAACTCATCGGCTAGAGAAGAAATGAGAGGCCAGAGAAGCCCGATGACTTATCCAAGGGCACGCAGACAGTAAGTGGCCAAGTTGGGGCTCCAACTCCGAGCTTCCGATTGCTCTTTCAACGTTCTTTACCCCTCAGCAGGTTGCCCTCCTTTCTGCTAGTTTTGTTTTAATGTCCTCACCATCCCCTGGGACTGGTTATAGCTGGTGCCCATTGAGCCCATGTAAATGGAGAAATGAGTGACAGTTCTTCCTGTTCTTCCCTGGAAAGAGGTCCTCCGCCTTCCACCTTCTTCCCCAGAACCATGGCAGCACTAATCCCTTCTCCATCTTCCAGGGCTTTGGACTCCCAAGCTTCACCCTCATCTGCCCAAGGGCTTCCTCTGGAGCTCCCAGTAGGAGTGGGCATTGCCTGAACTGAGTGGGGGTGGGGGGTTGGGGGGTGGAGGGAGGGAGCCCCAAGGACAATGATCCACAAAAGTGAGCTCCGCCCCATACACATAGGTGACAAACATTTAACTAAGGCTTTTATAATGCAGTGTGAAGGCCTAAGAGCCCCCTAAGAAGTGACCTTCTCCCTCCTAACCCTGAACATCACCAGTATGTGCTCCGTCCAGAATGGCCCAGAGCACATGTTTCCTGGGACAAGGAGGAAGAGGTGGGGGGTGGGGGACAATAGCAGAGCCCTCAGGACGCTGTGGACACAGAACACACTGAGCATGCACGACTCCCAGCGTAGAGTCTGGGGACACCCTGGGCACAGCCAACCCCGTGTGAACAAGGCCGCTGCCCCTGCGTGGAGCTCCCCGAGGGGCAGAGGATGACAACAAGACATAAACACTCAGAAATAGAGAGAAACGGTGGGGTTTGGGAGCAAAATTCCCATATTTCCACTTTTGTCCCAAGCACCGAAGATTCAGGGAATCTCACAGTCTAAAGGGAAGGAGGGCAGATATAAAACCCAAAATGCACAGTTTACAAGGTGAAGCACTGGAGAGCAGGCTGTGGCCACGCTATGAATCAAGCCGGCGGGAAAACGAAAGCTCCTGGGACCTGCGGGGTCTCGGAAACTCTATGAGCTCCTGGGTGTCTTCTCTGGGAAAGTTACTTGAAGACATATGCGTAGGTCAGCAACATGAGGAAGGAACAAAGACAAACAAGAAAGTGGAAGATATAGAATAAAAGGGTGCACCCAACCCAGGGGTCAAATGGGAAAAAAAAAAAAAAAAATTCCAGAGTTGTACAACACAACGAGACAGCAGTTAGCTTCAAGTAGAGCAGAAATCTATCCGTTCCAAGAAAAAAAGATCTCAAGAAGAGAGAAGGCATTCTAAGCAATGTCTGTACCCCACGTAACAGCTAAAGAATGTGAAAACCTAGAATAAATGAAGAACCTCTACAAATCAGTAAGGCAGAGAGCTAGGCAGACATGAAAAGGCGGTCTGCACACAGTGTGGAAACTATAAATGGCCAAGAACACAGGACACATGACTTAATCTCGTTAGTCAGCAAAGAAATGCAACCGAAAGCAACAAAAAGGTTCCATAATTTACCTATTAGTTTTCAATGTACCATAAAGTACTGGTTGGGGTGTGGACAAACGGACATTTCTCTCTGCACTTGTGGTAGCTGCACGAATGGGTCTGGGCTTCTTCAAGGACGATCTGCCAGCATCTAATGGGATTTCACGTGGCTTGGCTCTGTCTTCCTCTCACCTTCCATTCTCCTGCCAGTGGACACCAGTTGCAGGAAAGCCTGGGACACCAGCTTGCAGGGGTTGGCCTCCATGCTGTGCAGAACAGAGCAAGGAAGGGGAACGGATGTGACAGCAGACAGGCACATGAGCAGCTCAGTGGTTTTCACTTGGGTTTTTGGTTTGTTTGCTTTTGGTTTTGTTTTCACATGTACCATTCAGTTTACCATTGAGCAGTAGTCCAGTGAATGAAAGAATGCATGAGTCATAGTCTAGAGTCTTTATCCACGTTCCTGTTGATGGACATTCAGACCGGTTTCTACATTACGCTATTTCAAACACTGCTGTGAAAAACACGTTTGTGCATGACGCCCCATGTGCACATACACATTTTCCTCCAGAATAGATGCTTAGAAATGGAATTGCTTGGTTAAGATCAGAAGGCAAGAAAAAGGAAAAAGTAGTGGTATTTCTCCTTCACGCTCTGTTGTGGATGGAATCTCCAGAAATGGCTGCCCCCTTCTGCCCCTGGCTTCCGCTTCTACCAGACAGCCCCTTCCTTGGCCCCTGTTCCACCCAGTGGCCCTGGCTCCAGGACTCTGGTCACCTCCTGCCTCTGTCCCTGAAGCCCTAGGGACGGTAGAGGTTCCATACAGTGACTAATCTCTGGGTCCCCTCACCTTTCCCTGTCTCCCTTTCAGCTCTTCGGGCACCTTCTAGCTCATTCCCTGGATTAAAGTCCCCTATTACGGTAATATCCACCTGGCACAGATTTTGTTTTCCTAGCTGAGCCCTGACTGATACATAGGCAGGAGTTTGTATTTTAGGCCAAGTGTCAAGAATTTTATGTACAGGTGTGTCATGATTTAGTTCCTGGCCATGTGTGGAGGTTAACTTGCAGGAGGGCAGGAGCAGAAACACGGTGCTCCGTGAGGAGGCTGGTCCACTGGTGGCTTGCAAACGGGTGGTAGCAGGGGAACGGATGAAACACAGGTGCCACAATATATGTTAGCGGTAGACGGGCAGGTGAGAGACAGAGACGGGTCAGGAATGAAGCCGAGCTTTCTGGCTTTATTGACTGGATGCTGGTGCTGCCATTTGCTACAGTGGAAAAGACAGTGTCCACTTACCCATGGGTTCCCGAGACTATGAGAATTTTCCACCATTAAACACCGACTCTGTGCCAGGGGCCCTCCTATCTCATTTGTAGGGAGGTATAAATACTGCATTGAAAGGCACCTTTGCAAACCTCACAGGACTTCAATCACGACAGAAGGAACCCTGGCAGGGCCATTTCTGTGCCCACCACCTCCCTTTACTGCTGCTCTAAGGGCAAGATTCCCAACGCTAGCTGGCTCAGCTACATGACAGCAAAAAACAGAACCAGCCACCCCACTGCATGCCTACTGTGTATCAGGCCCTGTGCTGGGTGTTTTATAGACCTTCCCTCTGATTCTCGGCAGTGGGAGAAATCCTAATGTGATTTCCAGAGTCAGAACTGGTGGAAACCCACTTCGGTCTCACACATTGTTGGATCTTGTATTTCTGAAGGCCCCACCGGGTGGGACTATTACATCTTGTTGACAACATAAATTAGACTGATTAGGGGCTGACAATGTCGTTAGGAATGATATAGTATTTAGTAGCTGCATTATTGCCTGTTAAATTTATACGTGACAAACCGCTTTCTATCTTTGCCCAGTGACACTTTGGCACCAACCCAAATCACAGGAAATGCTATGGTGTGAATCATGGGCCAATCATTAACTGCCCCCAGGAGGTCACTCAGCCCTTCCAGCCTTTGGTGAAGTTGTGAAGTGGAAGACAGAGGGGAGTGGGAGAAGCTTATCTTTCTCCCCTTGGGGGCCCAGGGATCTCCCCCAGCTCCCAGCTCCCCTATAGAGAAGCCATTGTCATACGTGGGAAAGAACATTCAACTTTGTACTGAAAGTCCGGTCTTTTAATCTGACTAGCCTCTTGACCACAATAAGTCACTGCTTCTGCCTGAGCCTCCATGTTTTCATATAAAACAGAGAATTAAAGTTATTTGACCTATCTGTATTATGGAGGTTTTTGTGCAGATTGAGTGGATATGAAAGCATTGTGTATCAGTTAGATCTTGCTGCATAACAACCAACTCCAAAAATCTCAGTGTCATGGAACAATAAGCTTTTATTTCATTCACCTATCTGTAAGTAAGCTAAGGTTGTCTGAGCTATGCTGGGCTGGGCTGAGCAGTTTTGCTTTAGACTGTGGGTTTGACTAGAATTGGTTCCTTGCCACCAAGTTGCGGTGTGGTCTATTGCTTGTATGTTTAGTCTAGAACCCAGGATGAAGAGGAAGCATCTACCTGGTTGAAGCTCTTTTCATGGCAATGGCGATGGTAGAGGTATAGGAGGCCAAGCCCTACTGCACTGACACATTTCAACTGCTTGCATCACATCCGTTACTATTCCAACATGAGTCACATGGCCAAGCTCAAAGCCAACGAGGAAGGAACTAAACTTCCATGAAGGTGAGGAAGAGGGAATGGATACTTAAAAAAAAAAAAAACTAAAAAAACACACATCTTTTTAAAAATTAATTAATTAATTAATTTTATTGGGGAATATTGGGGAACAGTGTGTTTTTCCAGGGCCCATCAGCTCCAAGTCACTGTCCTTCAATCTAGTTGTAGAGGGTATAGCTCAGCTCCAAGTCCAGTCGTTGTTTTCAATCTTTAGTTGCAGGGGGCGCAGCCCTCCATCCTATGTGGGAATTGAATCGGCAACCTTGTTAGGAGCTCACGCTCTAATGAACTGAGCCATCCAGCCGCCCCTCCAGAAGCTCAGCGGCAGCTCGTTGTCTTCAGTCTAGTTGTGGAGGGCACAGCTCACTGGCCCATGTAAGAATTGAACCGGCAACGCTGTTGTCCAGAGCTTGTGCTCTAATCAACTGAGCCATCTGGCCTCCCTGAGGGGATGGATACTTTTAAACAATCCGATCTACCACACACATGTGCTGTACACAGGTAAGAAAGCACATTTTTTTATTATTTCCTCAACCTCACCGAGGACCGAGAAGCCCAAACTTTCTCTGTTCTTTATCTATTACTTTGACATCACAGCAACTAGTATGGCTGTAGTTAATCAATCCGGCTGAATAAGGAAGGTAGTCAATGATATTATAACAGCTATATAAGATGTCGGGGGGAGAAGGGGTATCACTTTGTGAGGGGTGTAAATGTCTAGCTAGTACGTTGCTTTGTACACCTGAAACTAATAAAAAAAAAATCAATCTGGCTGACCACTAACCCCCTGGGTTAAGTGGCCATTTGGGTATGTCCAATGGAACCTATTTCCAGAGAGGTGCACTGGGTCCTCTGAGTTCTCTCTGCACCATGTAATTGGCTAAGAAGTAGCCAACTTCAGCCCTTGCAACACATAGGATACCAGAGGAGCTTGCTTTCTTATTCCTGATTTGTTCCCGCTCAACTTCCTCAGGCTGGGAGTAAATAACAACCACAGATAATGTTTACACAGGGCTCTGCAGGTAACCAAAGGCTTTCATAGATGCAATCCATTTCTCATCTTTAAACAGCACTTAATCATGCCCATTTTACAGATAAGGAAACTGGGATTCAGAGAGCCTCAGGTGCCATGCCCTAGACACCAGTAAGGAGTGGGAAACCCAGGATTTGAACACGGACCTTCCTGATTTCAGAGCTCGGTATTGTCCCTCCCCTACTCGGTGGACAGGTTTCCTGCTGACCACGTCCTGACTCCACAGCACTGCCCTAATGCAATGGCAGCCCCATGTGACAGCCTGTCAACTACATCCACAATGGTTTAATTTCTGCTGTTTATGTGAACAGAAATTACTCACTAAAATTTAATTTGGTAAATTTGAGTCTTCGTAAGCAGTTAATTCAATGATGACATGCCCCAGCCAGTCAGCAGTTACTCCAGCTATTTTGGTGCGGCCAGCCCCCCAGATAACAAAGAATGCTCCAGCATCCCAGGCTGTTTTAAATTCACATTCCTTCATTATTATGTCAAGGAAAGTCATTATGTGACTAAAGAAAATGCTTCCTGTCTAGAAAAATAAAACGCAATCTTGTGTGGTGGATTAGCATTTTCTGTCGCGTATTAAATGGGGAGCTTTTAAAGAGCATAATTTCTGAATTATGTGGTTTGATGATTATTTAACCACATTGGCTGGTAATAACTATTTATCTAGCCCCGAGCAATGCAGTTCAACAGACCCATTGTTATGTCTTATGGATCCCCTCAAAGGATTCTGCCAGGAACTGGACCCCCAGAATCCTCTGGGGCAGGGCAGGGGGTGAAGGGAAATGGGAGCAAGTTTCTCGGGTCAGCATTGATTTTCCTATATGGATCAGAAATTAGTGAACTTTCTGCAATTGATGTGTGTTTGTGTATGTGTGTGTGTGTGTGGGGGGGTCGATACAGACCTGTTGACCAGGTTAAGACAGTGAGACCACAAGCTTTCAGGAGCAGGGACAATATCTTATTCACCGTGCCTGGAACTCACCTGCCACCATAACTTTGAGACTGATGGTCGCAAACACTAGTAAGGGAGCAGAGTCACACAGTGGTAGTAGATGCAGTTAACCACTGAGATGTGAGTTCCATGTGGATTATTGTCTGTTTTGTCCCCTGCTTTATCACACGCAGAGGTCACTCAACAAATACTTATTGAATCTTGTCTGAATCTACGTTGAGCATGGAAATAAAGTCTCTAGGACAAAGAAACTTGGGCCGGTCTTGGGGAGGAGGCCAGGAAAACAGAGGAGTCTTGGAAAGATACACAGGGTGGGGAAATTGATGTGTGTTGTTTTTTTTTTCCCCAAAAAAGAGAAGATTCAGGGTCAAGATCACTGCCTTGCACCCCTAAATGGCCACTCTGCGGCAGGAGTGGCCCTATCCTGGGAACAGCGGAATTTGTTGTTGATAGGTAACTTTCGAGGGGAAAAGGGAAAGGAATTCCTAAGGTATCTGTCAGAGAAGGAACGACTTTCCCTAAGGGTTAGTGAGAACCATGTGAGAGCAGAGGCTTGACTCTGGGAAGAACGTTGGCGAGGGAAGTATCACATCAGACAGGAGGTTGAAATAGGTGCCCTTTAAAGTCCTGTGAGAGTCTATGACTCAGAGTCTATATTTGATTTATTTGCTTCTGCTGGTTCAGAGAAAGCTGAATTAGGTCCGCTGGGTTAAGGAGAGATGTTGAATTTGACCTTGACGATCCCGAGAGGGAGGTAACTTCAGTTAGAACAGTTAAGATGAGGGACCATGTGTGGATAAACACATGCTCCACTGCTTGGTAGAATAACATGTGTCACGGGCACACGGGGGTGGGATCCAAGGCTACTGCAGTCTGGAGACCCCTGGGGAAGGGCAAGGAGGCCAGAGCAATGAGGGAGACCTCCCTGGAAGTGGTCGGGCTGAGAGGCTGGAACATTCAGGAAGCACTAGGGAGGTGAGACCCCAGGACCAGTCACTGAGCAGATGCTGTGGAACTGGAAGGTTGAGGCTCCGACCAGCAGAGAAGGGGTGAAGTACACAGTCCAGGAGGAGAAAAGACCTGAGTAAGGCAAGTACTTAGGAACAAGCGCAGTCTCCCCAAGGGTAAGAACTGAGGTTGGGGATGAAAAAACGTGATGACAATCCCAGGATAAAGCAGTACCTGCCTGCTTTCTTGATGAAGACCTGCCAGTGACAGTTTTCACATTTTAGCAGTGACACGGGCAGCCCTGGGTACTGACAGTTAGAAAGTGGGATTAAGGTTTTAGAAGCAGACAGTTCTGGTCTGAAGTCCTGACTCTCCCATGTCCTGGATGTGTGGTTTTAGACACGTGGCTGAATCTCTGAACTTTAGCTTCCTCAGCTGTAACATAGGGCTCAAAAACAAAAAACAAACAAACAAACAAAAACTCTCTCCAGTCCTCTGAGGGCTGGTGTGAAGATTAGATGAGGTCACAGATGTTAGCACGATTTGCAACTCTCAATTGGCCTGCACTTAGAGGGGCAGGTGCTAATGGTATGGTTTGCAGAGCCTCCAAATTGGAGAGTGACAGGGGCTGCCTCTGAGGCCTGGGGCTCTGAGTCAGGCCTTGAACTTACCATCAAACTGGAGCAAACTTTGTTTTCAATCTAGGGGTTGGTCTGATAGGCCTGGAAATAGTCCCACATGTCCTGGGGACAAATTCATGCTAGCATGTCGACTCTCCTTCTATTCTGCTAGTCAGTGTCAGACCAGTGCTGACAAGTGGTGACCTATAGCCTGTCCACAGCTGGCTGACAAGCCCTCCCTCGACGGCTGCCACTTGGACAGTGCTTCTGCCTCTCCCTGGACAGTTGTCCTCAGCCTTCCTTAGCATCTCATGGTGCAGTCACATTTCCAAGCTGACACCACTTCAGTGACTCCTCCAGCAGGCAGCCACCTAGCAGCCAGTGACTTCTGGATTGAATCTTCAGCCCTGACGCCATCCCTAAACTCCAAACTGGTATGTTCAATGGCTTAGTTCATATTATCATGGAGGTGAGGATCTCAAGCGAAATACGACCCAAATGGAATACCTGGATGCCTCCCTTCTCCAAACTTGGGCCTCCTTTCGTCATTTCCCACAACTGCCATTGGCCTAGCTCCTTGGGCCAACCTCCTACACTTCCACAACTCTGCTCTCCTTCCCTCAGCCCTACATCCCATCCATCGGAAGGCCCTGCCAGCCCTACCTCCCCAGCATATGCCCAATCTGTCCCCTTTTCACCAAGACCCCAGTGACACTCTGTCTACACCAGCACCCTCTCAGTGAGTGATGCAGCAGCTTCCTGACTGGACATCTTGACTTTTTCAAACCCATTCCCTACAAAATAGGCAGACAGATATTTCCAAAGCATCAATCAAGTTATACTTGTCTTCTTAAGACCCTCCACTGGCTTCCCAGTGAACACAGAATAAAAGCAAAACTCTTGAGTGGAAGCCTTGGGTTGAGGCACGAACAGCATTCGGGACATGAAGACAAAGAGGACAGAAACACTTGTAAGAAGCATGGCTGGGAAAGGGAGGGGAGAGCTGCAAGTGCGCAGGCTGTCAAGAAAGTGCTGTTGTGACTTTAGAAGGGACTGACTTAAGCACGCTAAAAGCGAAAGGGGAGCTGGTGGGGGGGTGGACAGGGGGTGTTTTATTTAGGTAACTGATGATGTTCTCAGGAGAAGAAACCTGGAGCTAATTCATATTGTTCATGATGGCATTTCTGCCCCAGATAAACCTATTTTTGTTAACGCTAAAAAAATAGAATTGAGCTTCCTGCAAGACCCTCCAGGAGTTGGCTCTGCCATCTCTCCAGCCCACCCTGTGATGTCCCCCTCCCACCAGACCAGGGCCCACAGGCTTAAGCACGGATGCAAATCACAGGAGAGCTTGTCTACACACAGATCCCAGGTCCCCCTCCTCCTCTGCCCTCTTCTATGCCCTTCCCTCCCGAACACTCAGTCCTAAAGCCTGAACGTAGGCGTCTGCAGTGAAGCGAGGGCAGCCATGGTGGCCCAGAGCAGGGGGAGGAGGGTGATGACACGAGGGGCTGCCTCACACAGGCTGTTAGGGCCCTCCCAGGGTGAAGAGGGCATCTACATGGTACAGAGGTAGGCAACATGGATGCCACTATGTAAGCAAGGTGAGGAGGATGCCACCCTAGAGGGCCATCTTTGCATGAGGTAACAAAACCAGACTGGCTGAGAAGGACATCATGTGAGGGATGGGGTGATGAGGGCATCCACTGAGGACACAGCCTTGTGTGGGGAACTTGAGCCCAAGCAAGGCAAGAAGGGTATCCCTACAGATGGGTGGTTGGCATGGGGTGTCAGAGCCCAAGTGGGGCAAACGGCATCTACACAGGCGTAGGGTAGCAGTCTGAACTGGGAATTCAGAGTCCAGGCAGGATAAGAGGGTCCCATAGTGGGGTGGTAGGAGGAGGTAGCAGCCAAGATGGAAGATTGGTCACGTTCAGGAGGATTGATCCAGTAAACATTAAGAACAATGAAAGCCAGGTATTATGGGTTAAACTGTGTCCCCCCTCAAATTCCTATGTTGAATTCCTAACCTCCAATACCTCATAGTGTGACCTTACTTGGAAAGAGGGGGTTGTTGCAGATATAATTAGTTAAGATGAGGTTATACTAGGATAGGCTGGGCCTCTAATCCAATATGATTGGCGTCCTTACAAGAAGGGGCAGTGTGAACACAGACAGAGACACGAGGAGAACATGAAGGCAGAGATCAAGGCAATTCATCAAGCCAAGGATTGCCAGAGAACCAGCCGAAGTGGGAGAGAGGCCTGGAACAGATTCTCTTGCGCAGCCACCAGGCAGAACCAACCTGCCGACACCTTGCTCTTGGACTTCCAGCCCCCAGAACTATGACACAATGAATTTCTATGTAAGCCACCCAGTCTGTGGTACTTTGTTACAGTAGCCCTAGGAAACGAATACACCATGTTTGTTATTATTGGAGGAGGGAGTTATGAACACCAAAAGGGAGAAAAGCAGAATGAACCTCGCAATCTTAAATCTGAATTGGACGTATCGATGTGAACTCATGGTTTCCAATATTTAGAAATCGATACAGAAATAAATGCAAATGTAATGTGTGTATGAGAGTGTGTGTATATAAAAATGTATAATATATATGTGTATATATACAATCATTAAACATAATATGCAATATATGCTAATATAATATATGCTCTTACATGTACTTATTAGCTCTGTCTTCTGAGAAAACCTGAAAGCAGTGACACTCCAATAACAATAAACCTCCCTCTTCTACTTTCAAGGGTCCCTGTCACTACATTGGGCCCACCGAGGTACCCAGACACCTAGCACCTAAATCTTGGCTTTTCAACACTGTTTTCCACTGAAAGAAAAAACAGCTCTTTGGAGAAATAGTTGATTCCAGGCCTGGGGCAGGGAAGGTACAAGATGAACCTAGAAATCTCCTGCCCCAAAGCAAGGAAGTTCTTGACGAATGATGGAAACATGTCAAAAGGACACAAAGGGCTCCTCCCACTGGTCAAATAAGAGATAACCAGAGTATCAAAGTAAACAACGGCGCTAATGGATTTGAACCCGTTGAATAGAACGGGAAACCATGAGTTCATATAAATATATACATATAAAGGAGTAAATTGAAACTGTGATGAGGAATAGAGCAATCACGTAATTTCAAGACACCTCCCTGAAAAACACTTATTTATTACAAAGAGTCACTTTATAGTGGAGAAGTATGTCAGGCACCATCATAATAAAGTGATCAAAGAGATCATCCCCAGAAATGGGCTGAATGGAAATCACATGCCGTCAAATAGGGCACAAGAAGAAGACTGCAGCCTCACTTCTGGCTATTCCTGCCAACTATGCATACACGGAATTTAATCATGAGGAAGCATCAGACAGACCCAAAATAACCGTCTTGTAATCTTTAGAAGTGGCAAGGTCTTGAAAGTCACGGAAAAACTGAGGAGCTTTTCCAGACGGAAGGAGGCTAAAGGGATATGAGAACAAAATGTAGCACATGGTTCTGAAATAAGTATTTTTGCTACAAACGTCATTATGAAAACACCTGGAGAGATTGGAAGGGGCTCTCAGGATTCGATGCGTAAGGCATCATTGTTAATCTGATTTTGAGAATTGTATTGGGATTGTGTAGGAGAATGTCCTTATTTATATTAAACATACTTTAAAGTATTGGAGGGTGATAGGGCATCAGATTAGCACTTTGCTCTTAAATGGGTTTTTTAAAAAAAAAACCCAGAGAATTTTGCACTGCACGCTCACCTTTTCTGTAAGTATGATTATTGCAAGAAAGAAAGGTTTACCAAACAGCTTCCTGGACTCTGCCCCAAGGGGTTCTGCTCTAATCTGTCCCAAATGGGGCCATTTGCATTTCTAACCAGTTCCCAGGGGCTGCTGCTGCTACTGGTCTATGGACCACAGTTTGAGTAGCAAGTCTATACACAGACCATCTCTCTGTTCGGGGAGTCAGCAACTCAGCATCATCATCGGTACTTTGCTCCATGCCCTCTACCTGGAAGCATTTCTCTAAGATCTTTCAGAATTAGCTTCCTTGTGTCATTCAGGCCCCAACTCCAATGTCATGTTCTCAGGAAAGCCTTCCTTCTGGAGGCTCTAGGGGAGAATTCATCTCCTTGCCCTTCCCAGATTCTAGAGGCTGTGACATCTGCCCTGTCCACATTCCTTGACTCATGGCGCCTTCCTCTGTCTTCAAAGGCAGCAATGATGCATTTCTTTGTGCCTTTCTTCTGTAGTCACGTCTTCCTCTAACAGACTCTTGTACCTTCTTCTTACACTATTAAGGGTCCTTGAGATCACACTGGGCCTACCCAGATACCCAGGATAGTCTCCTTACCTTCAGGTTAGCCGATTAAGAATTTCAATTACATCTGAAACTTTCATTCCTTTTAGATATGGAATCAAATATAGTCCCAGGTTCCAGGAATTAAGATGTAGACCTCTTTCGGGGGCCGTTATTCTGCTTACCACACCATTTGAACATTTATCATCACCGGAAATTATTCCTTGCTGGAATTACCTTATTATTATGCTTACATGTATCTTTGTTTGTTGAATAAGTCGCTGCATGAACTATCAGGCAGGTCTTAAAGGTTCGGCAACCACATTTTCTGGGTTTAAATTTTGGCTTTCAGGTAGGCTAAGGTGCAATATTGATTACTTACCTTCTCTGAACCTCAATTCCTTCCTTTGTAGAATGAGATTAATAATTGTACCTTCTTTACAGGGTTTTCTTTAGGATGAAAAGAAAGAGTGAATCTTTAGCATACTATCTGATACATAGTATGTACTAAATAAACCATCATCAACGTATTATGAATCTGGATGAAATTCCTCTTACAGTAAAGAAGTGTGAGTCTCATTCAGCAACTGAGGATTTTCTGTCACCAGTGACCTCTCTCTTTACTAAAACAGGTGTTCTTCTAAGGTAAAGCTTCCCATCCCCACGCCTGATCTCTTCTGTATTCGTTTCCCAGGGCTACTATAGCAAATTGTCACCAACTTAGTGGCTTAATACAACACAAATTTATTCACTTATAATTCTGGAGCTCAGAAGTCTAAAATGAATCTTTAGGGGCTAAAACCAAGGTGTCAGCAAGGATGGTTCCTTCTGGAGGCTCTAGGGGGAAATCTGTTCCTCGCCTCTTCCCACATTCCGTGGCTCCTGGCTGTATCGCGCCAATCTGCTGCCATCACCACATCACTTTCTCCCTCCACTCACTCTGATCTCCTGCCTCTCTTTTATCAGGACTCGTGATTATATTGGGGTCACCCATATAGTCCAGGATAATCTCCCCATCTCAAGATTCTTAATCTAATCCCATTTGCCATATAAAGCAACCTACTTACAGGTTCCAGAGTCTAGGATGTGGGCATCTTTGGGGGAAGGGGGCATTACTCAGCACCTTCCTTGAACTGGTCTTTCAAGACAGAAAGAAACTTTGAAGCCACCTGGTTCGATACGACTCCTAATAACTTTCTCCTAAACTCAGAAATGAGCTGTTTGCGGAAGGGTAAGTTCCTTCACCCCTCTCGAAGTGTCTTCATCTCTGAAATGAATAGAGTGGCATCTACTGTGCAGCATCTTTGGAGTGAATGAGCAAAGCATGACATACAAAATGTATTTCACAGGACCCGGAACACGGGAGAAGCATGTTATGTGTTGACGTTTGCCCCTTCCTCCTTCATGCTATTAGGAGTCTAAAGCCCCAGGCAAGACTGAGCACGGCCTTTTCCACAGACAGACCGCTGTCCAGTTGCCGCTCCTCATCTTCCTTTCTCTCCGTGGTCTCTATGACAGCAAGATTCTGTCCTCAGCTTTCCTGAGCCACTTTGATCTTAAGAGAATACGATATAATCGATCGCAACGCTCAGTGCTTACCCACCTCCAACTTGCCCACCCCCACCTCCAAATATGCACACGAAGTCACACATTGGCATCCTTGTGCGTCATCCTCTTCCGGGGACCTGCTTTGAATGATGCGAACTTGCCTTTGGAGAGCAGGAAAGAGGCATGTGGAGAAAGTTCCTTCTTTCTGAAGCTCCAGAAAAGAGCTGACCTGTGTGAGGAGAAGGCCTATGAATAGATCCGTCATCAACACTCCCCATGCCACCACAACTGCCTTTTTTCTCTCTTTTCGATCTTATCCTCGCAGCTTTGCGTATCTTCCAGGATTGGAGGGGAAATCAAATGAAGTATCTCGTGTGAGAGTGATTTGCACTTTTGGGATCCCGGGCTGTGGCAGCCTCACCATCACCATTATTACCTGTTCAAACCCAGGCCTTGTCATCTCCTGTGCAGGAGCATTGCCAGCCTGATGGTTTGGGATTGTACCAGAGTGACTCTAGATTTTAGAGCTCTTAGGAAGTTGGGTTTAACTCCCTTTTTATTCCTGCATAGGAATCCCTGCAAACCACTTACTCACCCCCATTCTGACAATCAAGCCCATCCATTTATTCAAAGGTACTCTACAAGCAAAGTGCAATTCTAGGCTCCGGGCACATAACAGTAGGCAACACAGACAGTCCGTTCCCTCATGTGGCTTTCAGTCTATCCCACCGCAAAGCTTACTTTGGCTTTTAGGGTTGGCAGTGTGTGGAGGGGAGGAAGAGGGAGGGTTGGAGGGTGTGGGTAGCAGCTTTTGCCAGGGATGGTTGGGTCTGTTCTCTAAGTCTGTTCTCCTCTCTTTATCCTGTAGTTCTTAACTCATTTGGAAGAGTCACAGGACCCTCAGAGCGTCTGAAGAAAGCTGTGTGCTTACTCCCTGGAAATACAAGCACGTACACCCACCTGCACACACACACACACACACACACACACACACACACCATTTTGCAAATAATTTTCTAGGCATCAAGGATCTACTGGAAGCCTCTTGTGGATCCCGATCAGAAGCCACTTCTCTCCACCAGCTCTGTCCCATCCAGGCAAAACTTTGCCCCCTCTAACCAGTCTCGTTTTCCCAGAGGCCATAGAATTGGTGACTTAGCATGCTTAGAGATTGCTAAATAATGGTTAAATTTCATACGCATCCCTAATGGGTGCTCACAGATGAAAAGGAAAATGACAGATGCTAACTCAGGCAGAGAGAGAAAGAAAGGAAGGAAGAACGAGAGAAAGAGAGAAAGAGAGAGAAAGAAAGAAGACTAAGAAAGGCTCTTTCGATTTGCCAGAGACAGAGGGGATGTAAAGCAAAGGGTGCTGGAAATAGCTATTATTTCTACTGCATGTAAAAAAAAAAAATTAATGTTCAAATGAATTATAATCTCAATGAGTTGAAAATTTTCAATTGTACGTTCTGACTTTTAGACTATAATGAGCCGCTTCCTTTTGAGAGTTCCTAGCTCCAAGCTGAGCCCAAGGACTCTAGCCTCTGAGCTGGTGCCGATCCCCAAAATGGTAATTAAAGTACATGCATGAAAGAGACCATTTTCATCCTATAGTACAATAAAGTCTCAAAGTTTGACTCTTCTGCATTTCAGAAATAATGATGTCTTCATGTTCCGGGACAAAAATGCTTGCTAATTCTACCCAACTTTGAATCACAGAGTCAACTTCTTAAGAGCACCATTTTGCACTAATGTATGCATTATTGAACATGCATACACTCTTCCTTGTAACCCGATTCTGAACATCTTCTCAGCCTTGGAAGCGAGCTGGTCGCGGGCCGTGCTGCTGAAATAAGTCCTGGCCTTCAGGGCTCTGTCCCAGCCCCCTTTGCTTTCTCATGGCTGAGCATAGTCTGCAGCACAGGATTACGTCAGGTTGCACAAAATATCTTATTCCTTGCAAGTAGGTGTTTCCTAAAATTTCCCCTTGGCTTCCCAATTTGCCCAGTCCCCTTTTAACTTTCCAACCCCCTTTCTAGCCACTCTCCAACAAGAATCTCATGCTACAGCCTCACACCACGACTCGTAATTTTTTCCATACATTAAGCTCCTCCATAGTTCTGGGCCTCCATGTATGCTATTTCTTGAAATCACACACACACACACACACACACACACATACACCATCTCTTTATTTTGCATAACTCCTTTAGGAAGCCTTCCCTGATTACCCACATCTGTGAATATGTGCCCCGTGTACCCCATGTCAGGACCAACGGGCTGGGAAGGCAAGGAAAGAAAACCCTTGCCCAGTCTTGGGGAATTAGGAACAGAGACCAAGTCCTTGATCTTATAGTACTGTCAGCCTAGAAGACCCCTCCTTAGGAGGACGCAGAAAGAGAAGGAGCAGAAGACAGAATTCTAGTCCCCCAGGAAATCACAGTCTAGGTAGTGAGAAAGACTCAGAGATGAAACTGTTAGAGGAACATGACAGCCCATTGCAATGAAGTCGAGTCAGAAGCCACATGTACAGTGTCTAGTTCCCTCCGCTGCCCTTCTCCACCCAGTGGAAAATCTCAGCTGTTCCCTGAGTATCCTCATGTCAGAAATAACTTTTCCCTTCTCTGTGCTCCCACAGACCTGTGTGAGGCTGTTTCATGGCCTGACTTGCTCTTTTATTAAATGGTGTGCTCCTTGAAGGCAATGACTATGTCAAGCCCAATACCATGGCCAGGGTTGGTGGGGGGTTTCTCTCCATCCTGGGCACCGTTACCCAAGGTTGCCATCAGGAGCCTGAGCCACAGGACATCACCATGGGCTCTGGCCAGAGGCAGTGCCAAGTGGAAGGATTGTCACTGGTTCCAGGATTGGCTGGACCCCAAGAACATTTCCCCTAAGGAGCCCAGAACTTGCTCTACCCAAGAAAGATCTGCAGCAGATTTGCCTACGACACTGAGCCAGTGTGAGTTATTAAATGCCAAGGAAAGCAGTTGTTTGTTTAATTTTGTTATCTACTTTTCATTCCAAGAAACTGAAACCATATATGTTCAGTAGGAAGATATTTTTAAATATTCAGATGGAACAGTGGCATTTGAATGAAAACTTTTCCTTGGAAATTTACCCAATTCCATTGTGTGCCAAAAGATAGACTTGATTGTTCTTCTATTTTTTATTCTTTAACTTACTCATTGATTTGGAAACCCCGAAGAAGACGTGAGCACATCCTGTGGCCACCAAACACCACCGTGTGCGCTTATAGACCCACGATCCCCAGGGCATTATCATCATCACATCACCACCATTATCCTTGAGGCCTTCATCACCATCAAGACCCATCACTTACTAAGGACGTCCTCCAGGCCAGGTATTGTGATAGGTGACCTCTCACCTAATTAGGGTACCTCTAATTCCTACAACATCCCTACAGGGTAGGTATGGGCTTCTCCCTTTTACAGACGATCACATGGGACTTGGGATATTCAATGACTTGCCCAGTTACGTAAGCTTGTAAGTGGTAACACTGGAATTTAAACCACTGCCTCTCCATGTGGTGTGCCCTGAAGACAACGCAGCTCTGCTTCACAGTGGCCGTGCTTGTTGGGAGCACTATCATTCGTCCTCATCCCACCCCTGACGTCTAATCACAGCTTTTCATTTTCATCTGGGGACTACCATTCCTTTGGTTTCTGTCCCTGCAGTTGCCTCAGCTCCAGAAGTGATCAAGTGGGACAAGACCAACTGGAAGTCATAAGACTTCGGCTGAGGCTCCTGGAAGTCAAAAACAAAAATGTCTTTTTGCCCAAAGATTTCAAGGTGAGTGGAAATAAAGTGTGGAACTGCTGCCCTGGCCTTGCCACCATTTAAGCCTAAGGCTGAAAGCAGCTCAGGAGAGGCAGGGCTGAGCTCTGAGAAGGAACTAAGTGCAGTTCTGCCCAAAGCCATATCCGCCCATGGGTTGTGCAGTTAGAGACTAGTGGAGTCCCTCCCCCACCCCTCTTCTTGGGTTCAGGACAATTTGGGTTAGCTTTCTTCCCACGTGCAACAGGAAAAGTCCTGCTGATCCAGCCTCCCTCTCAAACCTAAAGTTTTGATTTCATGCCCTATATTAGTTGTCCATAGCTGCTATAGCAAATTACCACAAGCTCGGTGACTGACAACAACACAGATTTATTCTCTTACAGTTCTGGAAGCCAGAAGTCCTAAAATCAAGGTTTGAGCTGAGCTGTACTCCTTCTGAAGGCTCTCGGGGAAATCTATTTTCTTGCCTTTTCCAGGGTCTGCTCGCAGGCATTAGCTCATGGCCACTCCTCCATCTTCAAAGCCAGCAACATATCTCCAAAAACTTCTCTCTCTCTCTGTCTCTGTCTCTGTCTCTGTCTCTCTCTCTCTCTCTCTCTCTCTCTCTCTCTCTCTCTCACACACACACACACACACACACACACACACACCCCCCTCTGTTTTCACTGTCACAGCTCCTCTGACTCAAACCCTCCTGCCTCCTCTTTCTAAGGACCCTTATGTTTACCTAGGGCCCATCTGGGTAATACAGAATAATATCATTATATTAGATCCTTAATTGAATCACATCTTCAAAGTCCCTTTTGCCATGTGAGGTAACATATTTACAGGTTTGGGACATTGACACATGGACATCTTTGGGAGGGCCATGCCCCAGTCTAGCTTCTCAGTGGGGTGTTGCTTTTGGGGTCTCAGGCCTAGGGCTGCTCCCCAGGGCTTGAAGTTCATCTCTCTGACCCTCACAGGATGCAAGAAGAGCTTCTCCTTTGGTGGACCATACCCTTGTCTGGACAGAGACCCCTAGGAGATGCCACAACTATTGGGAACTTCTGCCCCATCTATGATTCTGATCAGCTTGCTGTCCTTCTCTGGCCCTCTGTCTCCCTTTTGTACAAGGAGAGATGTGGACTTTGATTGTCTCGAGGATGCTTCGAGTTCTGACTGCCTATTTCCTAAAATCATTTAACCTACAGGCAGCCAAAGGAGGGCCCAGCCTGCCCCTCACCCGTGAGTGGTGAGAACAGCAGTTCCCAGAGAAAAGGCGTTTGCCTGGGACCCAGGAGCAGGAACCATAAAGAAGTCCCTCAGCTTACATTGTCTAATTAAATCAGCACGAATTTAATGTGGATGTAATTTTTAAAACACGACCCATAAAAATATCCATAAGAACAGCTCTATTAGGCCTCCTGAAGGAAAGACGCCCTTGGGGGCCAACTAAAGGCCCCATTTTGCGCTTTAATCAGTAGTCTTCCGGAGGAGACCGTTGAAGGGCTTGAGGGAAAACGTATGGACTCAGGAAGTCGGTTCTGTGAAAAGTCACGTACAAGGTGAACAGCATGAACTATCAACGTGAAGTGCGTAAGGGTGATGATTCAAGGAGGCTGGAAGGTCAATAGTCCACTTGGTGGGGTCAAAGCGGCGAGGGCCTTGGGTCTGAGGCCGGTTCAGCCACACGAGTTGGGCAAGTCTTTAAACCCACCAAAGCCTCAGTTTTCTTGTGTCTAGAATGAGAATCCTGATACCAGCCTTGTGTGCCTCCCAGAGAGGCTCTAAGACAATGCTGGATGAAGGCTCCTTGGCCATGGTGAAGCCCCCTGCACAGGCGAGACAGGTCAGGGCGTCATCTGCTCTTTATCAGGGGGTCTTTTTTTCAAAGGGCTTCACAGTTGTTACCAAGCGTTCATGCCTGCCGTGGCTCAAGGTTGGCCTGGGATGGAGACCACCTGGGTCAAAAGGCCGGCCCTGCCACTGACCAGTGGGGGAGCCCTGGAGGAGTTACTTAACTTCTCTTTTCTCTTTACCTCAGTTTCCTCATGTGTAAAGTGGAGATGATAGAAATGGTACTTATGTCTCAGGCTTTTGGGAAGATTTTACAAATTAACGTGTGTGAAGTGCTAAGCCCTGACCTGGTGCAAATTAAGCGTGATGATGTAGGTGTTGGCAATTACGGTCACTGCATCTGCCTATCTTCCTTGCTGGCACTGCCCCAGTTCAGGCCAGCCCCACCCATGGATGCTCATCTAAACGAGTGCGACCTGCTCTACTACTCCAGGCTCTCCCCTCCATCTCATCGTTCACACCAGCTGCCAGAGGGAGGCTTCTCAGGCTTCTGCTGCTCTCCTGGCCCTGTAGTGTAGAGTCTACACTGTTGGGCTTGGCTCTCACAGCCCTTTAATAACCTGCCCCAAGCACACGTATCCAAGTTCCTCTCCTCTCCTGCCCACTCCACTCTACAGCCAGGCTGAACTTTCTATTCCCTGAACCCCACCCTCATCATACTGCCATGCCTGTACCTTTGCTATGCCCACAACGCAGAACGTCTGTCCCCATCACCTCCCGCACCTTGGAGAATTCCCATGGATCCTTCAAACACAGTTCCTGCCTCTTGTTGCCTCACTCACTCCGTGAGTGGGCCCCAGCCTCGTCGATCTGTATGCTGTCATTCTCTCCTGCTCGCACACCAACTACTCACAGGCCTCCATGGCTCAGGCTGATGAGCAAGAGCCACCATGAGTCAAGTTTCTGGGGAGGCGGGAGGGGGCCCATGGGACACAGACCCCTCAGTCCACCCCATTTAGCCCTAGAGGCCTGGCAAGTTGGGACCAAAAGACTGAATCACCTTCTTTTTCTCTATAAGTCCTTCCCAGCTTATTTTTACACAGGTTTCCATTTTTAAGATTTTTGAAAAAATTTAAAGATACAGGAAAAATATACAACCAGCACCATTGTGTGTACACTTATTTATCCACTACCTAGAATTGATTATTTGTTAATGTTATTTGCTTTGCCTTCTTTTGTTAAAAAGTAGATATATTTATCTGTACATCTATGTGACATTACAGTTGGATTCAAAGTCCCTTTTTTCTTCATTCCCAATTTCCTTTCTTCCTGCCAAGGTCACCACTACAAAGGGTGCCAAAAATATATATACACATTTTAAGAAAGAAAAAAACTGCATTAATATATACCGATAACAAAAGATGAATACAAGTCATGTGTGACTTCTGCAATTACAAGAGGTGCTCAAAGTGGTTACCATCAGCGTCCAGACACTTCTGATTACGGCGACCTACTGCTTGAGCAACGTTGACCAAAGTGTTAACATCTCTTAAAATGTGTATACATTTTTTTGGCACCCCCGGTATCATAATTGGAATGCACTTTTCCGGTTCCATTCTTAAACTTGTGTGTAGACATAAGAATCCATGAAAACATGTCGTATTGCTGGGTGTGTGTTGACTTGCATAAGGGGTAGAATATTCCACCTACCATTCTTCAGTGTTTTCTGCAACTCATTTTTCTCATTTAATATGATATTCTTGAGATTGATCCACATCACTGCATGACTCTAACTCCTTCCTATTAATTACTTTTAATCTCATTACATGAATATACATTATACTCACTCTTCAGAATCTGAAATTTAGGTTGCCTCTGTTTGTTTGTCATTACAGTTGTTGCTGCAGTATTTTTGCACACACGAGGCTTTCCCGAGGGGAGACAGCTCGACATGGAATCACTGGGGCTTCGGTTAGGATGCCTTCCCAGTTCTGCTGGATATGGCCAAATTGCTCTCCACAGTGGTTGTGGCAATTATCACTATCACCAGTAACATCTGATTGTGTCCATTTCCAGGAGGCCCTCATTTTACAGATGAGGAAACAGGTCTGGACCAGAGAATGGAATTGCCCAAAGCTCTACAGCCAGTCAGCGGTGGAGTCCGAATTAAGATTTGGTCTCTGGACACACCCCCCAGGTCTCCGGTGACCACACTAAGGCACGCGCTCTCAGGAGTCCCCTCGCTTTGCTCAGCCAGGGGCAAACTCTAGTAACAAATCTCCCCTTGACTTCTGTCTGACCAGGCTTTTCCCAACCTTGGAAAACACTTATTGGTTTCTAGTTTGCTAGAGGGAAAAAAAACACCTTATAATAAAAGTTACTGGCTAATAACAAGTGCCTTGTATCATGAAATTTTGCATACATTTTCAACATTAAAAATGAAAACATGTTTTCCTTTACAAAGAAGATTTCTGTTCTATTGCACTTATCACCCCTGGGAAGAAAATCTGATGTACCTTGACTCTATTTTATGGCCATCCTGGAGAACTGAGATATTGTCAACAGAAGCATGAAGAAACTAGAGGGATAAAAATTAGACCGAGATGGAGACTGTGATATTCAAATAAATGTTATTATTTGAAATTGGATTTTTGTGGCAACAGCGACAGCAGTTACACTGGGAGTGTGAAGGTCACACCTTCAGATGTGTAGGACCCACCAGGCCCTGGTGCCCAAAATCTCAGCTTCCAAGGGTCTGGTACTCCCTGTGTTCTTCTCAAGATCGCCTTCCTCTCATAACGCCTCCATCCACACAGGAAGGGTCAGTGTCCACACAGGGATGAGACGACTAAGCTGACTCATGGAGAGACCCACCCTAGGGTGAGATGGTTCTGTCAGAGAGTCTGTCGGGTGATGGTGGTCAGCTGGAAGTCAGAGGCTGGAGGGCCTGGTGAGCTGGGATGACCACGTCAGGTTGTTACCACCAGGAGTCCCCAGGATTAGTGTTTGGAATGCAGTAGCCCCAGGCAGTGACTCTCCAGCCACAGGGAGAGTGGCCTCTCCTCCTTGTGTTAGCTCCCCTGGGGAAGCCCACAGAGGACAGGCGGTGCACCGGCACCAAGGTGGAAAGTGGACAGAAGTCTGGCCATGACCGTTTTTCCCGTGGCAGGTGTCCCAGCCTGAGGGAGGCCCAAGCTAAGAGGTGGCTGGGGACATGAAGTTGTTGCGAATTGAGTGTGAGATTAAAGCTTCAATAATACAGAGAAGCAGGTTTATTAATAACTGGGGGTGAGGGAGGGATGAGACCGTCTATTAATCCCCTCAGAGTGAGCAGGAAAACTAAGGATCTGCTGAAGATTTCATCTGGGAACAAGAAAGAATTATTCAGGAGAATGAATTAATGGGGCAGAGTTAAATGTTAAATTACCTTCTGCTTGCAGCCTACCAAATCCAGCTCATTCCATAAACTGGTTACATACGTTATCAGTTTAGTGCAATAGTTAACAGCATGGACTCTGGAGCCATTCTGCCCAGACTGTCTAGGATCTAGCCCCAGCTCTGCCACGTGTGAGCTGTGTGACCTTAGGAAAGTTATATAACCTCTCTGTGTCTCATCCATTAAAATGGGTCCAGTGATAGAATCACGGGGTTATTGTAACAGGTTAAATTGCAAGAAATCGAGTGTTTATAGTAGATACTATTAGTAATAGATACTATTATTATGTATCCCCTACAATCCTATAACGTATGACTGTCCTCACTTTACTGAAGGTCAGAGATGTGAAGTCAGTTGCTCAGGGTCACACAACAAGTAAATGGTGGTGATGGAACTTGAACCCTGGTCAATCCAAGAGCAGGTCTTGCTCTTTACAAGCAAGCTATGCTGCTTCTCTTGTTATTGTAGGAAAGACCCACTCTTTCTGAGACTCTGCGTTCCCATCCATAAAGTGAGAACAAAAATAATTCCTATTTCATTTGATTTCTGTGAGATGAAATACGTTAATATACAGAAGACACTTAGAGCAACCCCTAAATCAATAGCATCTACAGCCAGGATCTTGGGGTTTAAATTCCAGGTCTGCGAGCTGCGTGATCTTGATCAATTTACTTAACTTCTCTGTGCTTCACGTCGTTGTTTCTAAAATAGAGACAACAGTGCCTACCGCAGAGGGCTGATAAGGTTAAATGTGTTGGTTTATATAGAGCTCTTAGACTGGTGTCCAGCATATGGTAAACGCTATAAAATGGTTCAAAAGTGCCTAAGTTGGGCTTCAAAGTCAGGTCTGTTGAATTGCAGAATCTACAGACATTCTGCTAAACCCCAAGGAATACAATTGTAAAAGCCACAAAACAGGACCAAGACACGCCCAACAGGCTGCCAGAGGAGCCCAGAAACACACAGTCAAGTGCAATGTTACACATCTGCCTATCAGAAAGGGACTTGGGAATGGCCTCCTTCCCCCCTAAACTGCAGGGGGCAGGGCTGCCCACTTGCTAAGGGCTCTATCGTTGGTTCCCTGACAGGGTCTCAGGGGACAGGAACCATGGACTCGCCTGGCTCTCCCCGTGCCCAGGGCTGAGGGACTTGTGCCAGGGCATGAGCGCTGGTGCTCAGCAATCACAACACTAATGACTGTTTCTGGAATGCCTAACGTATGCCAGCCCCTTTCTCCTGGTCCTTTCAAGTCTCACCTCCTATCCTGAGATTCCTATAGCGCAGGTACCGCTATCCTCCCCGTTTCCTAAATCTGGAGACGACGTTTCAGAAGTCAGCTAACACGCTCCAGGTCACAGAGGCAGCCGTGGGGGACAGGGGCTCATGCCAGGTCTGCTAGACCCCAGTGCCGGCCTCACGTCCACACTGGAAGCAAAGTGGAGGTGCCGCTCAGGGTAGACTCTGCAGCTAGACTGCCTGGGCTTGAAGCCCAGATCTGCTGTTTCCTGGGTGTGATCTTGGGCATTTCTCCTCTGGACCTGCAAATCCTCATCTATAAAATGGAGATTATGAGGATTTTCACCTCATAGAACTAGTCCAAGGATTAAATGAGTGACTGCCTATGAAGGATTGAAGGCCATGCCTGGCATAACACAAGCATGGCCTCTCACTGCCATTGTCCTGAACGGGGATGGCATCTCGGTAGGTACACGGTTCCCACAGGCCTGGGTCTATTGCATGAACTCCAGAAAAAGTTTCTAGGCTGGAGGTTCCCAAAGTTTGATCCCCTAACTAACAGCATCAGCAACACCTGGGAGCATATTAGGACAGCAAATTCTCCATCCCCACCCCGACCTACAGCATCAGAAAGCAGGGGTGGGCCCAGACGTCTGTGTTTTCCTGAGCCCTCCTGGGTGATTCAGGTGGTGACCCTGTTTAAGGATCTAGGCTTAGGCCACGAAGATTAGTTTGGGTTTCTGAGTTGGCCTGACCTAAGTTCAAACCTTGACGAAACTCTTTTTCAGGGGGACTTAGTTGAAGTCTGAACCTTTCTGCTCCTTAATGGCCTTAGCAATAAAACAAGGATTACAGTCCTTCCCCAAAGGTTATGGTGAGGATCAAAGGTGACAGTGTGTTCAAGTGCCTTTTAAGCTGCAGAATGCCACCTACAGGACACTGGGAGTCATACCCTCTCTATGCATCTCCTGCAGAGCCCACTTCCCAAGGATGCCCCTACCTGGAAAGATGCCCAGATATTTGGGGTGATGTGGGAGGCAAAACAACAGATACACACACATCTCTGCCCCACCCCTCATCGACCAGCCCGCTGTGGAGGCTCGCCTGGGTCACAGTATATCAGAGCCCGGAGTTAGAGCAAGATGCCTGCACATCTGCCTGGGGTGAACAGGAGACCTCAGCGCCAGGGCCAGGCAGATGCATCCCACACAGCACTGGGCACTGAGGCCGAGGCAGCACAGCACCTGGCTCCCACCCCTGGCCAACTTCAGCCGCCTCCCTCCAACCCTGGCTGGCCCCTCACTCCAGGTCCAGTGCTCCTGAAATAGGCTGTTCTTGAAGATCGTTCCTGAGGCCTGAGTCCCTAAGGCGTGTGCTGGATGGAGACGGGGGGAGTCAAGCAGGACCCAAGGTCAAGCTGCTAGAACCAGGGCAGAGATTGCCCTCCAGCCAGTGCTGGCAGGTCTGGGAAGGCGGCTGTCTGCTGTCTGCTGGCCAGAAGCCACAGCTTCTCCCTGCCCTCAAGAGCTGTCTGTGTTGTAAGCAGATCACTTCTGCATCAGGAATCCACCGCAGGCTTCCCAGGTGAACCTTTTCTGTTCTTCTCCTCTGGGAGGGTTTTGCAAGCCCCACCGCCTACCTAGAAGAACAGGCTTTGAGGGCCAAGGTTCTGATTAAAGATGGAGCCCCCAGGCAAAGTCTACTCCCCTGCAGTGGGGAAAGATGAAGCCGTCTCCCCTTTCTGCGGCAGCTTTGAAGGGCTGAGACCTGGCGCCTCCCAGGCTCTGTGCAGAAGGACCCAGCTCAGCAGGCCCTCCAGAGAAGCAGCTCTGCATGTGCAGCTCAGGCCTGCGGCCTGTGAACTTGAACACAGTTCCCTTTTGAGACTCAAGGCCCCTCCTCATTCTGCACCCAGGAGTTCATGGCCTCACAAAGACAGCTCTCATTCTGTTATTGACAGGTCTGACTGAGAGGTCTGCACCGTGTGCAGCTACACAGGGCCTGCACTCAGAAGCGCCCGCCCCTGGCTGAATACTGTCGTGGAATTCTTAGTAATTGGGGGGATCTACACCTGTGGAAGGGAGGAAAGGAAGTGGGACTGGACAGAAAGAAGTTGAGCTTCAATGCACTCTTCAGTGATGGCCTTAGCCAACCCCACAGAGAGCTCTGGAACCAGGATAACCCTTTGTGGCTGGGGCAAGTTGGGGCAAGAAGGCCAGGTCTTTTTACCCCTGTGTTGGTCGTCGGATATGAACTGCCCCAGAAA
Organism: Rhinolophus sinicus; assembly: GCF_057876585.1. NCBI lineage: Eukaryota > Metazoa > Chordata > Mammalia > Chiroptera > Rhinolophidae > Rhinolophus > Rhinolophus sinicus. The sequence goes on from NC_142512.1 coordinate 16,148,700, forward strand.
GGGGGCATGATCTTGGGTGAGGCGGCTCTCTTTAGCTGGGCAGTCTCTGGAAAGACGGTGACAGGTGAGGGTTTCTGTCTGCAGACACTTCCAACAGCTGAAAGACACATCCTTCATTTCTGAAGGGTAATGCATTACAGTGTCCACTACAGGGGCCCAGGACAAGGCTGGGGGATGGGTAGGGGAGCAATCTCTTCCTAAGGCTGTCCTTAGAGTACTGATGGGAATGCAAGAGGCCCAGCGGGTGATATTCCCAACACTTCATTGTAGAGAAAGTGACATATACTGCAAGTATATTATAAATAACCACAGGGAAAGATTTTGAACATACCCAAAGCAAGGCTAGTCCAATTATGACTTGTCAGTGACATTTCTAGGGAGAAACTATCTCAGAGTTCTAACCCACTTCTTGTCCATACTGCAGATCATTCCTAGGCTGGGGTGATGTCTGCAGACCTGATCGGTCATCTACCTGTGGCTCTGAACCCTGCAGCCTCAGGGCACAAGACTTAGGTAGACGCTAGCGAAGTGTCTCTTGGTTCATGGAAGGCGAATGGGCTTTGAAGCTACAGTCCCAATTTTAATCCCTGATTCTACTACTTGATAGCTGTGTGACATTGTACAAGTTACTTGACCTCTCTGAAATTTAATTTCCTCCCCTGTAAAATGGGGGTTATAATACCTGCTCATAGGGAGGTTGAGATGGTTAAATGAGACATGCCTGGTGCAGAATGGGTGCTCAGGCCATGTTAGTTGTCCTGTTATTACATCTCATAAAAAGAGTTAACTGTAGTTTATTGAAAGGGACACACACACACACACACACACACACACACACACACTCATTGTGTTACCGTGCTGGTCAAGCATTCACTGTGTTGACAGCTCCATCCTAAGAGCTCTCCTGGGAGTGAAGAGGGAAGAGAATATTGAATCGATCTTCAAAGAGCTTTCAGTCAGTCAAGATGAAGTAATACCCTTGTGAAATACTACTAATAATGAAAATAATAATCTTTTTCATTAAATTATGACTTAATTTAATCTCACATCAACTTTGTGCAGAAGGTATTTCTAACCCCTTTTACAGTTTTACAGATAAACTGAGGCTCAAAGAAGGAAAGGGCCTTGCGTGTGGTCACACAGCAGGTCAGAGGTGATGGGACAGAAATGAGAACTCAGATCTCTCTCGTCTTAAACGCTGTGACCTTCCCAGGGGCACACACGTGATGCTGAGCTCTGGGGCTTGTCAATTGCCACTAAGTACTTCTTGCAGAGTGAAGCTGTCATTGCTGAGGAAGAAACTTGAGTGAGTGAAGGAAATGGGTGGGCTAATCAGGGACAGCTGCCTGGAGGAGGAGCAATGCCGGCCAAGCCGAGGGAAGGAGGGACCAAGGAGTGATCTGCGGGATCTGGACACTGTCACACTTCTGGGTGACCTTTGGCATGTCCTTGCCCTCCTTAGCCTGGGCCTCCTTATTCTACAACGAGAAGATAGAACTGTGCGATGTCTGGAGATCCTTCTAGCTCTGCCTTTCTGGGGCTCTGGGGTCTGAAGTGCCTTGATCTGAGAAGAGGGGCCCCAGAACTCTCTGTGGGGTGGGCTATGGAAGATAGCATTGCAACTCATCCCTCTGCCCAGTCCCAGTTCCTTCACCCCCTTCCACAGGTGTAAGTCCCCCCAAATACTGCCTTATTAATAGTGTCTCTGTTCAGAATCTACTTCTTGGGGAGATTCTGAGAAGCCCCTCACAGAAGCAGTGGGTACTGCAGGAGCTGTTCCGCGAAGCAAAACAGATGTCCTGCCTGCCTGGTGGCACCTGCCTGAGCTCAACTCTGAGCCCATAAAGCTGAGGAATGAGCCCTGGGTTTGAGCCAGCTGGTCCAGGCTCCGCGGCTCACAGCTGTGAGGCCCAGGCCAGGAGCACCCACTCTAGCCATCGCAGCCTTGTCTTTCCAACATACCAGCACTCCTCCCTGCTCACCTCCCAGGGCTCTTGCCAGGAGCAGACATAAAAACACCTTGTGAGCTGGAAAAGGCTGAACCAACGGGAGAGGCGGTTGCAATGAATTAACACTAGTTCCACCGCCAAGACTTCCCTGCGCTCCCTCCTCTGCCACCAGTTTCTTTCCCCATCATGTTGCCAGAAGCCTTGCTTCTATTCCCTCCTGCCCCCCAAAACACCAGCTGCCTGGCACCGTCCAATTCTGAACCGCAGAGGAAGTGGCCATGACTCCCAAATACAGCAGAAGGTTGGTTCCAGTTAACCTATGAATTAATGCTGGGGCTCAGCTGGCTCTGAGCAGAGTCTCCCCGACTCCCTTCCCTGCATGCAGTCACCCCCAAGCCGGCTCTCTGTCATTCATGACAGACTCTGGGCAACAGCTGTTAGATGAAGATGTGGCCCTGATCAGAGGGGAAGAATCCAGATGTGGGTTCTCTTATCTGGTGGCCGGAAAGCTAAGATCTGGGGTGATGCAATTAGTTCCCTAGGGCTGCTGTAACACGCTACCACAAATGTTGTGGCTTAAAACAACAGAACTTTACTTTCTCACAATTCTGGAGGCCAGACGTCGAAAAGCAAAGTGACAGCACGGCCACCTTCCCTCTGGAGGTTCTAGAGGATGGTCCATCCCTTGCGTCTTCCAGCTTCTGGGTGGTGCAGCATTCTAGGGCCTATGGCTGCATTACTCCAATCTGCCTCCATCTTTACATCAGCTTCCCCTCTGTGTGGCTGTATCAAGTCTCCCTGCACATTCCTTTGACAAGGATACGTGTGATGCCATGTAGCTTCCCCTGGATAATTCAAAATAAACTCTTCCTCTCAAGATGCTTAACTTTGCCTTATCAGGTAATAACATATTCACAGGTTCTTGACATTAGGACATGGGCCTATCTTTGGGGGAGCCGCCATTCAACCTACTGCAGGTGCTCTTAGCAGGTTCTGGAGCCCTCGGAGGTGAAGTCATGCCAGACTGCCTCTCAGTTAGGGAGGACCCTGGTTGGGCCTCCGTACTGAGATGTCAGAGGTTAATGGTGCATGGACGTCACTGCCACACACTCACTGTGCCTGTGGTGTGACTGGAGTGCAGACTGTGTCATCCCCTTGGGTGGGCTAGCCTGGGAATCTCACCTGGGTTTTTATATGGTTCCAAAGGAGCCACTTCCTTCGAGGTCACTTCCAGGTAGGATGACCAACTCATATCAATTTTCCTGAGGCTTTGCTGGTTTTAGCACTGCAAGTATACATGCTGGGACCCCTCAGTCCTGGGCAAGCGGGGATGGTCGGTCACTCTACACCCAGGGAAGCGTAGGGGCTACTCATCTCCACAGTTCAACTAGGTGCGCTCACAAAGCCTCCTGTATTATTAAGGTCTGCTCCATCATTGGCCTCTCAGCAGGGATAGCTCACTGGCCGCCAGCCTTGGCAAACCTCCACACTGAGCAGAAGACGTGCTTTTTTCTTGGCCATTTCTCAGTCTCCTTTCTTTGCTCCATCTTTCCTCACACTCAGCCAGCATTCTGTCTGGAAATCTCTAGGCCTCGATTTTTATACTGGCTCCTCCCACCCCCTAACCAATCTTGGCTTTGGTATCGCTAGCACTCTCTGTATGGGTTTGCTAAGGCTGCTATTACAAAGTACCACCAACCTAGGGGGCTTCAACAAGAGAAATGTGCTGTCTCACAGTTCTGAAGGACAGAGTCTGAGATCAAGGTATCGGTAGGACCACGCTCTCTCTGAAACCTGTAGGGGACTCCATCTTTGTCTCTTCCAAGGTTCTAGTGGTTTAATGGAAATCGTTGGCTTATAGATACTTCACCCCAACCTCTGCCTTCATCTTCACAGACTGTTCCCCCTGTGTCAAATTTTCTCTTTTTATAAGGACACCAGTCATATTGGATTAAGGCGCACCCTAATGCCCTCATCTTAACTTGCTCATATGCAAAGACCCTATTTCCACAAAAAGATCGCATCTTTGCAGGTCCTAGGGGTTAGGACGTCAACATCTTTGAGGGGAGGGCACAACTCAACCCATAGGCCCTTCTTAGGGGTACTTTGGATCTCGTCACTCCAGCATGGTCTGGAGTTTTTCCTTTTTCTTATTCAGACTCCCCGCATGGACCCCTGACCTTTAAATGTCTCTGAGACAGAGACCCCTGGGCCAGCCCAGTACCTGAGCGGTTGGGACCATTTGGTGGCACTCACACTGATGAAAGCTCACTTTCTCCAGGACCAAGAGGTCAACTACACTGAGCTTTGTACGATACAGACATCCTCAACCAAGGATTCACACACCCTGTGCCTCCTCTTTGGAATGCCACCACCCCCGTCATCTGGCCAAATCCTGTTCATCCCTCAGTCTCATCTTAATTGTCCTTCAGGGAAGTCTTTCCCAACTGACCAACTCCCCGGATTAAGTTCGGTTCCCCTGAACTTCATTAGCATTTATCACATGTGTAATTAAACACATTTATGTATAATCATGTGTTGAAGCAGATGACGTCCTCTGTAGACACTGAGACTGATGAAGGCAGCTAATGTAGACGCTAAGACTGCCTGTCTAATTCACTGCTCTATCTTTAATGAATAAATAGAAGATGGTCTTCTGATATCTGCTGAAATCCTGCTAGGAATAAAGAGCTCACCACCTCACGAAAAAGCCCATCCTTCTGTGCTCGACTCTGACGGTCGATAAGGTGACCCCAATTCCATTTCCCAATTTTCTAAGCTGCCCTAGTTGGTGCCATAGCCCCATTCTTTCATCTGCACGCATGAGGTAACACCGGACACTACTAGAAGCCCCCATGTCGCCTGGAGAGTGATCTGAAAGACATGCCCCATCTTCTCCAAGCTCTTTGACTTCACCTTCCATTTTTATGTGCAACCCCAACCCAACTCATCTGCAAAGACAATGCATCAATGCGAAGATAATAGAGCACAATTTGGGATCAAAGCAAAACCTCTTTTTTTTTTTTTTTTTTCAGGGAAATGCAAATGAAAATTAAAATGTGTTCCTACATCTTAGCCTCCAAATTTAAAAAGATTGATAACATGTTGTACTGGCAAGGGCGTAAGGAAAGGAACGCTCACAAGCCCTGTTGGTGGGATTATAAATTATTTCAACCATTTTAGAAAGTAATCTATCAGGATTTATTAAAGTTAAAGATACGGAGTCTCTTTGACCCAAGAGCAATGTTGCTTCTGGAAATCTCTCCAACTTACATAAAACCACCAGTTCAAAAGATGTATGCCTATGAGCAAAGATGTTTATTGTATAATTATTTATAACAGAAAAATAAACCTGGAGACGTCATGTTCTATGGAATACTACACAGCTATTATAAAGAAGGAAGTTGATTTATATGCATTGACTTGCAAAGAGATGTACAAAATATTGAGTAGGGACAAAATAATATAGAGAATAATGTGTGTTGTATGTTTCTGTTTTGTAAAAAAAAAAATTTTAAAAATAGCAGTGACAAATGGCGCCACATAAGTTTGGCCACATCCGGAGGCATAAGGAAGGCTGGAGCCTCAGTACATCATCACCACAATTGGCTTTGGGGGTGTGGTGACCAGAAAGCCCACTGGCCACTGGTCACTACCTGTGGGCAAACCTCACCCTTTGCAGCCTCTATTCAAGGCAGATCCCAGGTTGACTGAGATCAAAGAACCTCCTCACAAGAGCCCCCCGAAAAGTCATGGAGGTCTCTTCTCAGGACAGGCTCTATTCCTGCTCTCCAGGTTGAGGGGTTCGGCCATCACAAAGGCCATTCCAGAGTCCATGGATATGGCCCTTGGCCACCATCTTGGATAAAAGCCACTGCAGCCCAAAAAAAGCAGCTCTCTCCCACAATACTACCTCAGCCAATTTCACACACACACACACACACACACGCACCACATCTACACTGTGAAAAACCTGAGCGATCCAGTCACCAGTCATAGACAGATAAAATGAGGTAAATTCACAGGATTTCTTTAGCAAGCTGTGCGAGAGCCTGAGGCCCAGATGAAAAGTTTTGAAGCTTAAAGAATTAACAAGCAAATACAATTTCAAGCCTAATGGACTGTGCCTCACGATCAATGACTCTGTGAAAGGGCATGTGGCTGGCACTGCCGGATCCCTCCGGCCAGCCAGGAGATGTGTCACAACTCAAGGTAAAGATTTCCCACCACCTGCGTTTCTCCTCACAAAACCCAGAGGCTCGTGGCCCTACGTGACTGACCCACCTCTGCACAGAACTCTAGAGACCAGTCAGTGGCTTCAAAGTCTGCATTCTGAGTCAAACTCATCTTCTAGTATTTAAAATTTGGAGTTCATTGATAAAGCTCACAATTTTAAAAAAATGCAGATATAATGAAAGATGTGGACATCTCCAAACTGTTAGTACTTATTGCCTCTAGGGAACAGGATTGGGGCAGAAGGGACTTTACTCTGCATTCTGCATATTTCTGTGTCCGTTGAATATTTATAACAAGCATGTGTTACTTCTGCTATTTAAAAAATTATAGGAAAACTAGATGTTCTCAGGATATAATGATTTGGGTTGTTTTCGTCTGACTCTATCTTGATATTTGGAAGATCACACATAATGAAAACAGAGAGGGAACAGAAAAGCTCATCTGGCCTCATTCCCTCAGAGTTTAAGAAAAGCCCGGGGATGAGAGAGGAGGGAGAAGGCTTTTTTTGACCAGTCTTAAAACAGATCTAGGGCTAATGACTGTGGTCTCCTGATGCCCAGACACTGCTTTTTTCCTCCATAAACTGCAGGCCCCAGTTCTGGCTCTGATCAATAGCCCCCTGGCCACGTGAGGAACGGGGAAGGACTGAGCCAGCATGTGTCATCCCTAAAGTCAGCGATGATTCCGAACTCAGTCTGCATCTCAGCCACCCATGGCTTCCAGCTGCCACCCAGGACTCCTGCTATTATCCAGACACACTCTACCTTCTCTAGGACAGGGGATATAAGTACAGTGAGCTTATTGTCACTCTCTCGTCAGCTCTTCCCCGAGATACAGACAAGATGTGGAATATGAGGGAAGTCATATTTTGGGGACCACTGCAGCTGGGCCTGTGGAGTACCAGCCCCACGGTGACATGGCGAATGTTGTCAGCCTCAGCCCTACCCCTCCTGGCTCTGCACCCAGCATTTCAGAAATAGGGCATGACTAGTAGGACAGACACCCACCCTCTCATACTATCACCGTGCTTCTCAATGGGGATTTTAAAAAGAATACAGGTGTCTGCCTCAGGCACCTGCGTTTTTTCAACCTCCTCAGATGGTTCTGGTGTGCACTTCACAGGGAGACCCTTCTTCGTTATGTGTACGTCGGGATCCTCTATTTGCCTGAACTGTCTGACTTTCCTCAAACTATGATACTTGAACAGGGCCTAGCCTGTAATTGACAATAGTAAATTATATTCAGGTGAACAATTGTTGGATAAAATTGCTTCAAGGTGGCTGATTTGGGGAGATATTAGGGAACCCTCACTTCCATTTGTCATCTTCCATAGTCTGGGGTGAGCCGACCCCTGGTCTGCACTGGATGGGAGGTGGGAGATGGTTCTTGGCAGAAGGAGCTCACCATGCATTGGTTCAACCAAGTGAGTTAAACCAACACTTAATTCCAATTGTAAGCAGCTGACCCTGCAAAAGGATGGGAGGCAAGAGGGTCGAGCTACTTGACGTTCCCCTGATAATGTTGAATTGGCCACAGTCCAAAATCCAGTCTACCCTGACCAGACAGCCCCGCTCTCCCAGGCTTCCAGAATGGCTCTCCCTGGTACACCTTTAGTTGAAGTTCATGGTGAATTGAAACTTGGCCTCCATTGACTTTTCACCCAGCATCTGCCATCTAGGTGTTGCTCCAAGCTGTTTGTTGACATAGGAAGCTATGGGGTGGAAGACTTGCGTTTTAGCACTGCCAGCCCTGGGAGCTCAATCTTTGGCTTCTCTAGCTCCATGCAGAGGGCCAGCAAACTTACCAGAGCCCTGAAACCAGGGCCAGGAATTGTGCAAGGAGGTTCCTTTAAAATCACATTGGCCTAGTCATTCATTTAGATGGGGGCACTGTGTAGGTGTGGCCACAGTAACCGGAGCAGGCTCAGGGCACCATCAGTCAATTCCACCCAGACAAGACGTCTCCCTGGTGTAGACCAGTAGGAAGTGAATACAGACAGACTTATGCTACGCTGTCCCCACTGCTTGCAGACACAGGGGGGAAGGAAGATCCAGAACCAACACATTTTTCGTAATATATACTTACCTACTTTACGATCTTTTTAATGACAAAAATGATGTATGCTAAAATCTGACAGTAATATAACGAAGTATGGAAAGAAAAAGTGATTATCCTTCCTTATCCCAGGAACACCTCCATAGCACCATCACCATCCATTAACACACACACACACACACACACACACACGTGTTTCAGTTTTCTTTTCCTCTAAAAATATAAGCACGTACTTAGTGAGCCAAAAAAATTTTTAATATCTTTCTAGAACAAAATGCATCAATCTGAGTTGTTCTTTTTAATCATTGCATATTTTTCCATACCGATAAAACACATATTATTAAAACTTTCTCCTATTCATAACTGTTTTAGTCAGAGTTCTCCAAAGAAACAGAGCCTACAGGATATATATAGGAAAAAAAGAGAAATTTATTTTAAGAATGGGATCCCACAATTGTGGATGGTGGCAAGTCCAAAATCGGACAGATTAGGCTGGCAGACTGGAGAGCCAGGGAAGAGTTACAGTTTGAGCCTGAAAGTGGTCTGCTAGCAGGATTCCTTCTTTTTCTGTGGTTGTTTTCTAGCAAGGTCTTCAACTGATTGGATGAGGCTCACCCATATTAGGGAGGGTAAATAATCTGTTTTACTCAAAGTCTATTGATTTAAATGTTAGTCTCATCTTTTAAAAATACCTGCACAGAAACATCTAGAATAATGTTTGACCAAATATCTGGATACCATAGCCTAGCCAAATTGACATATAAAATTAACCATCACAATAGGCATTCAACATTTACTGATTCGTTACTAAATGGCAAATGCTAGGCTGGTAGATTTTTGTCCACATAATTTTATTTAATCTTCACAATAACCTATGAGGTACATAGAATTATCCTATTTTACACATGAACTGAGGTGGAGAATTCAGGTGTGTCTTCTTACAAGTCTTGATTTCTGATTCATTCTTGCCAACTACGTGAGCTTAAGCTATTGCGTTAACCTCTGCCCTTAGTGTTCCACTCTATAAAATGGGTTTAATAATAGCACCTACTTCCAGGGTTGTTATGAAGACTAAATGATAATGCAGATAAAGTGTCTGGTAGTGCACATTACCTGGTAGATTATAAATGTTCGATAAAGACAGATATTATTTCTGCTATTATTCTTGGGAAGGAGGCCTGGACCTCACTTGCACAAAGTCCAGGAGCATTCTCACAGCACGTGGACACAGCAGGTGTATAAACTATTTGCAAACCACATCATCGTCCTCAAGCTGGGGAGGCTCCTTAATTAAGAAGAAGCCTGTCCCACCACCTGGCAATGTGTTTCCATTTCCTGGCCTAAGTTACAGTGTTGCCACAGTTGGCACTTTGCAGAGGAGGTCTGAGAAACATTAGCACTCTCGGAAGCCCACGCTCCAGACCCACTGAGGAGCCCACCTCTCCATCTGTCATGAGCCCCAAACTGAGCATGCACCAAACAGCCTCAGTGCAGACGTTATCAAGCGATGTATTTAGAATGTGCTTTCTATTACTGAGGTGGAGGCCGCTGAATTCCATGCTGGGCATGCGTGCATCCAGCGAACTTCTCTCCGTCAGGGCCCCAGGCCATTTCCGGGCAACAGGATAGCATTTTCGTGGCACGTTCATCTGGTGGCCACTCTGAGCCTGTTCTCCCCGTGGCTGGACTCGCCCCAGGTACATAAGATACTGAGAAGCCACTGCCATCTGTTTATACTTACTCCTTTCAAACCACCTAGGTCTGGAGGATGATGTATGTAGAGTAAATGCTGACACACTAAGTAGGACACCCTGCTCTGTTGTCCCTCACCACCCTTACACAACAGACACCATCCCCATTTAGACACAAGGACTGGGGTCGTCATTAACTTCAAAGCACAAATGGCTGGGACCAGTTCCAATTGCTCTGGCTTCTGAGATAGAGACAAGGGAGGTGAGATTTGAAAGCTGACAGATTCGGGCAGAACTCAGTTACCACCCACCCAGCCTTGCCCCATTTTATGTAAAAAGGCTCACCCTAAAAGAAGAGAAGGGAGCCGGAGGGAAAGAACAGAGTGTAGTTAAGTCATCTGCTGCCCCACACCCAAAGCAGGAAGAAGGAATGAAAAGAAATAGAGAAGTTCTCCAGGAAGTGGAAGGAGAGGACAGCATTTGAGAAGAGGGGAGACTCATGTGCTGTTGCTGGCTGAAGCTTTGGGGTTGGAAATACACAGATGCCTCCTGTACCCACAGGCCAGGGGAAGCCTGGATGAGAGGCCTGAGAGGGAGCCAGGTTTTCAGGGATGCAGAAGATGAACCCAAACATCCCAGGGTCCCCAAGTTAGGGGCTGGGAGAGTGGCTGACAGTAGAGACTCAGGGAATGGAAAGATGCTGCTTGTTGCAGAAACGTAGAGTACCGAAGGAAAGACCAGCCACCCGAGGACACTGGGCCTGGAGCCTGAGGCTGGCCTGGCACCCCAGCTCAGCCAGGCCACAGAGCAGGAACGATAAGGAGGACGCTCCCCTGTACTGCCAATTGCATAAGCAGGCCTGTCTCATCTCTCCTTGGGGCCAGAGGAGGAGAAGGAAGGCCTGGAGTGGGTTATGATTGAGCTAGAAATCCCAATTATACCCCCAAATAAACGGATAGGCTAAGAAAACATGGATTTCTTCGATGAAGTCACCGGCACTTCATCTGAGCGCTTCGAGTCAGAAAATAAATCCAGTTGTGGACATCAAGAACATCACTTTCCCCCCAACCAACCCTGTGCCCATTTGTCTGGGTCATTCCAGACCCATGACCCAGACAAATGCCAATAATAAGGGCATGACTCCTTGTGATAGATTTTTCTCTGTGGAGTGCAGAGAGCAACACTTCACCTAGGGCTAGGAAAGCAGCAGCCTAATTCGGAGTTGTCAGAATGAGGATGGAACTCTCACGGTTGGAATTTCTGTGTTGAAGGTGGTGGTACCGCCTGTAGGGAAATCGTAGCTCGTATCTTGTCTTGTTATGGAAGAGAATATTCCGCCCCCCCCCCAAACCTTCTGTTGCATCTTAGTCTGGGTTCCCCAGAAGCAGATTCTGAGATAAAGATGGTTTATTTGGGAGGTGATTTTAGAAAGCTCAGTAGGGAGAGGGAAAGGGAACAAGGAAAGGGGAGGGAGCCCCCGTGAGGTGCTTTCCTGAGCAGGTTACCACTGTAGGCAGCAGACCTGGACCATCCCTCATCACCACCAGCAGGAGTGAGGAGACTGGGTTATTTATCCTCTCGTTTCCTCTCATCATTGGCCAAGGGCTGCTTCTGGTGGCATTCGCTTCCAGGCCCTGCAGCCTGGCCTGTACCTGGGCTGAGCGGAGCATGGCTGGTGCCTGCAGTGGGATGCTGGCCCCTGCAGAAATGGTGCGTGCTGAGGGGGTACAAGCAGGACACATTTCTACTACACTGGGCGTGCTGGTGTCTTAGCGCATCGTATGTGATAAGCCTCGTCGAATCTCCTAAATCACAAACCAAATAGAAACGATATGCTTCAACAGTGTGTGTAAATGTGATGATTTTAAAATTGGGAAGGATTCTCCATGCCATTTGGTTTGACATCCCACCTAATACAGGAAACCCTGCTGAAACACTATTCCACGCAAAAATCACCCTGAATTTCAATGATCTCAAGGAAGCAGGACCACTCCCTCCTGAGTCCACCTCTCTTGTTGTTGAGAGTCCAGACATGAGATCCAGTTACTTCATCTTACTTCAAACTGCCTCCTCTTGTAACTTTCACCTATTCACCCAGATTCTGTTTCCTGGAACCATGCAGAAGAAAACAAAACCAAACTAAGCACTTGACCATCTGTGGCAGGCAGAATAATGACTCCCTAAAGATGTCCACAACCTAACACCCAGAACCTGTGAATGTTACCTTACATGGAAAAAGGGACGGTGCGGATCTGATTCAGTTAAAGACCTTGAGATGCGGAGATGATTCTGGATGATTCCAGAGTACCAATGTCATCACAAGAAACTTTATAAAGGAAAGAGAGAAGCAGGAGGGTGAGAGGAGATGTAAAGATGGGAACAGAGGTCAGAAGGTTAAGATAGCTGCTTGCAGATGGAAGAGGGCCAGAAGCCAGTGAAAGCCTCTAGAAGCAAGGAACAGATTCTCCTCTCCAGCATCCAGAAGTAGCACAGCTCTGCAGACACCTTGATTTTAGCCCAGTGAGACTTTTGATTTCTAGAACTGTCAGATGAATTTATGTTGTTATGAACCACTAGATTTGTCATGTATTGTAGTAGCCATAGCCAATTAATAAGAAGTTAAACAATTAAGCTCACAAACTCATCCTAGAAAAAAGTGCTGCATCCCTCATTGCTGAATATCACTACGGTCACCTTCGAAGTACTCCGCTTGGGAAGCTACGTACTGATGCCAGTGCCTAGTCCACCCTTCAAAGCAATTTTGGAACTCTTTTTCTGGAATGGCCATCAGAGCTGTCGTTGTATTAAACTTGATGTCCTGAATGTCATCAAAATGTCTTCCTTTCACTATTTCCTTTATCTTTGGATAAAGAAAGAAGTCATTGGGGGACAGATCAGGTGAGTAGGGAGAGTGTTCCAATACAGTTATTTGTTCACTGGCTAAAATCTCCCTCACAGACAGTGCCATGTGAGCTGGTGTATTGTTGTGATGCAAGAGCCATGAATTGTTGGCGAAAAGTTCAGGTCGTCTAACTTTTTCATGCAGACTTTTCAGCTCTTCCAAATAGTAAACTTGGTTAACTGTTCATCCAGTTGGTACAAATTCATAATGAATAATCCCTCTGATATCAAAAAAGGTTAGCAACATCATTGCAACAAGTTCGCGAATTTAATTGTCCGACCTCATCCATCATCTTCGTGGTTGCCTTTGGCGTAGGTGAAGCCAATGACTTGGGCCCCATCCCCAAACTACCCACCTTTCCAAACAAAATATTTTTTTCAACCACCTCTCACAAGACATGATTTTCAGGCTTTTGCAATCCTTGTCACCCTGCTCTGAAAACTCCCTAGTACCCCATGTCTAATATACGTCTTCCTGTGTTGGCCCCAAGTAATGGATGTATATGACTCCATCTGAGATCAGCTCAAGTCTAAAAAAGACTGAGATCATGGCCTCCCTTGATCTGGACAATCTGTCTCTCCACTACATTCAAATTCTGACAGCCTTGTCACACCAACAACCAAAACCCTGAGTCTTCTTCATGTGAAACGTTTCAAGCCTGTTCTCCCTCATCTGATATGTATGCAGTTGCGTTTTAAGATTCAAGTGTAAGAGTTTACATTTCTTCAGCTTACCCCTTAAACTTTTACTTTTCTTCCTTAATTTTAACCTGTTGTTCAGCCCATCTGTGCCATCTTAGAATCTGACTTCTAGTGATAAGGAATCAAACCAAGCTGCCCCGGAGTAGCCGCCGTGACCTGCTATGTCCCCTCAGGTTCCCCCTCAGCCTGCTGTGGCTGACAGCTATCCCTGCCCTTGATACCCCCAAAGACAAGCACAGGAGCTTTGCATTTTAAGTGTTTTGCTGATGACCACTGAGAGAGGAACAGAGCAATGAATATGGAGAAATTAAAGGGGTCCCAGCATCCTACAAAGTCCATGGAGCGTGGCCCCTTGTCCACAGTTGAAGCCCTCTCTAAGATGATCACTAGATGCCCCATGGAATATTTCCTTGGCTTTAATTCCTGAAGATGGGTTTAATAGCCCTCCTCTACCGCTGATCCTCCCACACATACATCTCCTGTAATGGCGAGCCCTCCTTTCTCTAAATGAATGTGCAAAACATCAAGTGCCTCCCTACTGCTGATAGGCAGTTTACATTTCAGGTCCCCAAATTGTGAGAACCTTACGTCATCACTAAGGCTCTTTGGAGCACAGAATTAACACTCTTGGGAAATTTCTTCATGGGCCCCCATCAATGTTCCCAGCCAATAAGCAGAAACTTAGCATTATTCAGGTTTTAGTTGTGATTGCTCTCAAGTCATTAATAAACTTGCTAAATAAAATAGAACCAAGGACAGGGAGCTGGGGTGTACCTCTGCACACCTTTGCCTGGCTTTACCGCTGTTCAGTCTTGACTATTTGTCTCCAAATCAGCCCAGGATAAGCTCATTTTTCCCATATACAGAGACCTAGACAAAGACAGAATTCAAGACCATATCTAGTATCCAGAATATGTAAAGAACTCTTAAAACTCAACAACCAAAAGATAATTCAACTTTTTTAATGGGCTAGGCACTTAAAAAGACATTTCTCCAAAAAAGACACACAAATGGCCAATAAATACATGAAAAGATGCTCCACATCACTAACCATCAGGGGAATGCAAGCCAAACCACCATGAGATGCCACCACATACTCACTGGGATGGCTGTAACCAGAAAAAAAAGGAAATAGCAAGCGTTGGCTGAGATGTGTAGAAATGTGAAGCCTCGTACATTGCTAGTAGGAATGTAAAATGGTGAGGCCACTGTGAAAACAGTGTCACGGGCCTTCAAAACGTTAAATGAAGAATTACCAAATGACCTAGCAAATCCACTTCTAGGTATATACCCAAAAGAACTGAAAACTGGTCCTAAAACAAATACTTATACTCACGTGTTCATAGCAGTAATATTCCCAACAGACAAAAGATAGAAACAGCCTAAATCTCCATCAGTGGATAGACGACTTAAACAAATTGTGGTATGCACATACAATGGAATAGTACTAAGCCGTAAAATAAATCAGTGATACAATGTGGATGGACCTAAACAACGTGCTAAGTGAAAGAAACCAGACCCAAAGGTCACATATTACATGATTCCATTTTATAAAACAGTCATAACAGGTAGATCCAAAGCAGATTAGTGGTGGCCAGGGGTTGGGTGGGAGAGGGAGGAGTGAGGAGCAACAGCTTGATAAGAACAGGATGTCCTTTTGGAGCAATGAAAATGTTTTGGAACGGGATAGAGGTGGTGGTCGCACATATTACAAATTTCCAAATGCCACTGAATTTTTGCTTTAAAATGGTTGATTTTTATGTAATGAGGCTTTTAACTCAACATTTTAAAATCTAATTTCCACTTTCAACCCAAGAATTTATCTTGATTTACCAAAAAGTTAAGTTAATGCAATGACCAAAGAAGTAGAAAAATAAGAGCTTCTCATAGTCTGTTGGGCTGCGATAATAAAAATACCACAGACTGGGTGGCTTATAAACAACATAAATTTATTTTGCGCAGTCCTAGAGGCTGGGAAGTCCAATCCCAAAGCTCCAGTAGATTCAGAACCCACTTCCTTGCTCATGTCCTCAAGTGGAGGAAGGTGTGTGAGGGAACGCTTTGTGGTCTCTTTTATAAGGGCACTAATCCCACTCATGAGGGCCCCACCCTTGTGACGTAATCACCTCCCACAGGCCCCACCTCCAAATACCCCCACATTGAGGATTAGGTTTCAACATACGAATTCGGGAGGAACATGAACATTCCGCCTACAGCAGGGCCCTGTAGCAGACAGCTGTGGCAGCGGTAGACAGAAGTGTGGAAGGACACCTGGGAGGTGTGGGGCCTCCTCTTTGAATGGATGGAAGGCAAAGCAGTTAGGACAAAAAAGTAGAAGAAGAAGAAAGTCTCATGATCCATCCAAGAAAAAGATGGGCCCATCTGAGAAGCAGAGAAGAAGGTTTCCCAAAGGAGTCCAGGAAAATCTCTAAGTCAAGGCAACAGGGACCTGGAGCAAGGGAGCAGTGTGAGCAGACGGTGGGTTGCCCCTGACAGGCCAGGGGAAGTGCACGCATGAGCTGCAGGCAGACAACGGCCATGGTTATGCCAGTAGGTTGCTCGATGTGATCTGCTCTGGGTCAGTAGACAGGGGTCTTACTGAAACAGGCCACTGGTGAGGCAATAAGATTAGTGAGAGGCGGGCTCACTAGAGGATACCTCAACAAGCATGATTTAAAAAGTCAGAGCCCCAAACTTTTAGCCCAATAGCAGTGGCCCAAACTCACTGGGTTTGTTATTTTTTACAGAACTCAAAGTAAGAAGTACATTTTTGGCGTGACCCAGGACATTCATGTGTACATGTTTAAAATGTTTACTCTGATTACCTGTGATGCCTTCTGACACTGTCTATTCTGCTCTAGTCTGTTTCATTAAAAAGGAGAGAGATGCTGGCCACAACCCACTAACGTGATTTAATGTAGCTTAGGTCTCCATGGTAACTCTACCGCTATCTATATACAGACACCCCTAAGATCCTAAGATATCCCCAAGAGACTAGAAAAAGGGGTAGAGGCAAGGAAGTATCAGAAAGAGGAAATTTTATAGGTTTCAGGGACTCTTCCAGAGCCCCAAGAATTCTGCATCCCTCAGTGGGGGATGCAGGCCAGGGACGTAGGGCTTTGTCACCCATCTGTTTTAAAGGAGGCCCCACTTAATCTGCTCCAAGCAGATATGGAAAGAGCTTTGTGCAAACCAAAAAGAATACTGCAAATGCTATAACAGGAAAAAGGGCCAAAGGCATGAACTGGCAATTGATACAAAACAAGTGAAATACGTGAGACAAGGGTACAAGGTGTTACCTTGAGGCTGTTCCCCACCCCCAGCTCTCTAGCACCACTTCTTTCTGCTGGGATAAGAGAACTGGGGAGGAAAGCAACTCACTTTTGAGAAGAGGCTTTTGAAGTTATGAACTAGAGCCCCTTTTATGTTCTTTGAGAGACGCAAGTAAAGCCTGAGTCCTTGTTTAATTACTTTGGACGCCTCGTCTGTGCTTCTCTGATTAAGTCCCTCATGCTGGGCAAGGGGCCTTGTCTCTCATCTGGGTTATACCGATGAAGTGATGCTTAACTTCCTGCAAGATCAAAGGAATACAGAATAGCATGACCGTGTGAAGTCATTTGAACGCACCAGATTGGAAAAGATGATAATACCAGTGTTGGCGGGGTTGTAAATGGGACCAACTTTCTCAAATGTGACCTGCTGCTATGTATCAAAATTTAAACTGCACATGCTCTCTGACTCAGCAGCTCCACACATACAAATTTATTGAAGGAAACAACTGGAATAGTGCGAACCTCTATTTACCAGAAGGTAAGAAGCTGAACAGAAGCTAAATGGCCATCACTATCATTTACCTACCACTTACTGTGGACCAGACACAAACAGAGTGTTTACAGACTCCATTTTAGTCAATCCTCATGTCAACTCTATAGGATACATGCTGTTATCTCCATTGCAGAGGTGATGAAATTAAGACAGGAAGTTTAAGGGACATGTCCAAAGTCACAGCAGAACTGCATGACCAGCTTCTTCTTTGGTTGCAGACTATAACCCAACAACAACCTACTATAGAGATATTTAAAAGCATTCATTTAATCAACAAGTATTTGTTGAATTCCTACGATGTGCCGGGCACTATTCTAGATGCTGAGGCACAGAGGTGACTAAAGCAGACAAAAGTCCTTGCCCTTAAGTTGCTCGCAGCTGTTTGCATGGACATGGGAAAATGGAATATCACGACAAGTGGAAAAGCAGGTTAAATACTAGTACTGTTATGTATAATATGATTCATTCATTCATTCAACCAATAGTTAATGAGCAGCTACTCTTTACCAGGCACTTCCTGGGCCCTTCTCTGGACTGTAAGACTCTCAAGGGTCGTTACTCATAATCCAACCCAGAGCAGACACAGAACTGGTGCATTAGAAACGTTTGTTGACTGAATGAATGAGCAAAAGAAACTAGAGTACATAAAAGACACAAGGCTTTGGAACAGGAGACTTCCTTTTCCACCAAAATGGAAATAGTCTTTTAATTTTTATTACAAAATTAATATCCTTGAAAGAAAAATTGAAACAATTTAGAGGTGTGGAAAGTAAAACTCCCCCTACCAAACAATCCCATCCTTTAGAACAAATTCTCCATCCTTTCACGTATAATTTTCAGACTTCTAGCCATGTCCCCCCCCAAAAGTTCTCCTTTGTTATTCTCTGTCACAGTACCCTATCCATTCACTTTATACACTTATCAAATTGTAGAATTACTTTGGTTTTTATCAGATGACTTGTTCACTGTCTGTATCCCCCCAGAAGAATATAACCTTCGCACCTAAACTGAAGACAAAAATGAATGAGCTTCACTGCATACAGTTAACGGCTGTTTGGAGACTGAGCTGACAGAAATGTTTTTTCAACTAAGGAGTAACAGAAGATATTTGTAGTTCTCCCATTGTGTCCATCTTTCCTGTAACTTCAAAGCTCTGGATCTTTTGTGTCCTTGTTTTTTTGCAGCTCTCATCCAGAAGGCCCCATTTTTATAAGTGTCTTCCACTCCACGGATCAGCCTTCCTGTCCCCTAGAATTCTAGGGGTGGTCTGAGGGTTAGCAAAAGGACTAACCAGGCCTGGGCCCTTTGCTCTGCAGCCTCCCATCCAAGACTGGGGCCTCCAGTTCCCTACAATGCCAGAGTTGCAGATACTGATAATTGTGATTCCATCTGACACAGGGATATGTGTTTGCTAAAGATGTGAGAGCAAAAGCAATTAAAAAAGCATTAGTTGTGATTTTTGTCGACTTATGTTCTTAAAACTAATTATTTGTTCATTAAGCCTCCCAGCCTTCATCAAGGGTTTTGTCACATGGAAATAGCTAATGCGTTTGACTGGTGGGTATGAAATAAATGGCTTAGCAGAAGCAAAATATGTTCCACAAATTATGAACAGGCTTCATTTCTGAGGTAATCGGGACCTGTAAACTTTGGGGTTAGAAGTGAAAACATACATAATTCATGATTTGCTTATCAGCTCTTTGTCATGTGAAAATTAGCCAGAAGATTTATCACCTTGACTTTTGCATGTATCTTCCTGATAGACTTCTAATTTTAGACCTTTGACTACTCTAGAAAGGTGGGATCAAAAATCTATAGTAATCACAGTCATCCATTTTCTCTCTCACCTGAGATCCCATTAAAATGAAAGTGAAAGACCAGCAAAAGCCATAAACCCACATCGAGAAAGACAATAGCAGGAGAGCCATCAGCGGACAAGAGATATCAACGAATCTCTGGAAGCTGGAAAGTGGGGATGCGTGGGATAGCAGATGAAGCAGTATGGAGAACACCACGCTTACGGGTGTACGTGGAAAGAGATACAGCCCAGGAAGCAATCTGCCCCCAGAACCCTGTAGTTGGGACTCAGAAATTTCACATATAAATGAAAATGAGATATGGAACTAAAAGCAGAGTGGTAGAGTTGATTACCCTTATCAAGAAAATCTGAACCCACTTTTGCACCAAAACTTAGCAGCCAGTTACATATATCTGGATAAAATATTGGAGAGTCAATCTCAAGAAATATTGTTGGACCATGTATTAGCTATGTGTTGATGCATAACAAATCACCCCAAAACTTGGTCACTTACAACAACAAATATTTATTATCTCTTAGTTTCTGCAGACTAGGAGTAGCTTAGCTGGGTGGTTTTGACTCAGGGTCTCTCATAAGATTGCTGTCAAGATGTTTCTCAGGGCTATAGCCATCTGAAGCCTTGACTGGGGCTGAAGGCTATGCTTCCAAGATGGCTCACTCACTCGGCCATTGGCTGGAGGCTTCAGTACCTCAACACCTGGCCCTCTCCATAGGCTATTGAGTATCCTCACAACATGGCAGCTTCCCTCAACAGAGAGAACAAAGAAGAAACAAATACCTTTTATGACCTAATACTGGAAGTGACACATAGTCACTTTTGCCATATTCTATTCATTAGAATAAAGTCACTGACCGCAACCCTCACTCAAGGAGAGTGGAATTATGCTCCACCTCTTGAAGTGTGGCATGTTCAAACTTTGTAGACGTGTTGTAAAGCGACAATACCACAGAAAAACAGACTTCCACATCTGGCATTTAGGAGTCTCCCAGTTCTAAATCCAACTCCTCAATCAACATATTTAAAGAATTTCCACCATTTAATACGCCCTTCTCATATTCATAGATTACCTAAATGATTGTATATAGCTCATTCTAAATATAAATTGTCTAAATAGAAATCTAAGTATAAATCGTCAACCAGAACACTAAGTACTTACAGAGAAAGCTTATAATGTAAAAGAGAAGGAATCAACAATATTAAAGAGCAAAACTGATCCCTAAGGGATTAGAAGTCATTCAGGAAATAGAAGATAAATTTTTTTAAAAATCTCTAGTATCTGTAGGGAGAATCCAGAAGATATTGCATCTATTATAAAATAAAATGATTCTACAAAATTTAAACAATCAGAGAACAAGAAGAAACTCTTAGAAATTAAAAATATATAGCCAAAAGTATTTTAAGAACATGTAAAAGGATTGTTTTAAAAAGTCAAATTCAACAGCTCATTAAATGAAACAAAAGAAGAGACATAAAAGATGAGAGGGGAAAAATGAGGCATACCGAAGAAATCTGGGATATTCAAAGATACTGGATAACTAGTGCGATTCCCAGTAAATGGAGGGAGAAAATATATTTTTAAGAAATCTAGGGAATTTAACAGATCTGAAAGACATGAGTATCAGGATTGAAAGGTTCATCAGGTATTCAAGCATAATCAATAAAAGGAATAATCCATAGACAGCTCACTGGGAAATCTCAAAATGTCAAGGATAAAAAGAATGCCCTTTGACCTTCTAAAGCAGAATCTGGCAAACTACAGCTCATGTACCAAATGTGGCCGACCACTTGTTTTCATAAAGTTTTATTGGCCCATAGCCATCCATGCCCATTCACTTGTGTATTATCTATGGCTGCTTTCCATGTTACAACAGCAGAAGTGAGCAGCTGCAAGAGAAACCGTATGGCCCACAAAATCTAAATATCTACTATTTGGCTCTTAACAGAAAAACATTTGCTTGACCTTGTTCTGGAGAGAAAGCTTCCAGAAAAAGAGAAAGAGTGAGACAAAAGTTCACCTACAAAAGAACAAAATCAACCTAGCATCAGAAACTTTCCATCAGCATCGTTGAGTTCCCCGAAGACAATGGGAAAATGCTATCAAGGTGCTGAAGGGAAATAATTTTTATCCTAGAATTCTACACTCAGCCAAAGTATCTATCAAATGCCAGGAGAGTGTAAAGACATTTTCAGATATTCAAGAACCCAGAAGGTTTACCTCCCATGTGCCCCTTCTTAGGAAGTTATTTGAGGGTGCATTCCGGGTAAATGAGGGAGTAAATCACAAAACAGGAAGAGATCCAGGAGACAGTCCTCGGATGGCAGCTGTCTAATATGCCCAGAAAGCATTTTGTCAGGATTGGAGCAAGAAGATGGAAATGTGGGGAGGGAGAAGAATTGGAAAGATTTTATTCTAGCTTTGAGAATTTGGGGGAAAATAAGGAGGTGGTGTGTTGGGTGTGGGGGCAAAGGCAACTACTATCTGTGGAACTTATGAATTTATCAAGGGCTTTGACCCTGAACTTCTCTACTGCTGTGGGGACTTGAGGCCCTCTGAGTTACGGACTGAAGAATACTTCCACTTTCCCAGAAGAGAGGACCCCTGACAGAGTCTGAAATGTTCTTTGACCAGGAAAATTTGATAATCCCACCATCAAGGGGACTTGCCTCATAGCTAATGTTCATTTCTTTTCACAAAGGGGCTAGACATGGCCAATTTAAGACCAGAAGCTTGCCAAGGACTGTGAGCTCAGGCTGAAGCCTTCTTCTTTCCTGGCAAAGGCCTGACCCAGAGTGCCGCTGCCTGTTTTCTTAAGAGCAAAGTTTGTGCAGATAATATGAGAGCTATTCGCCAACTCTTGGTGGCTTCTGGGTTCTGTGAGAACCGCATTAGAGAAGAAAACTTGAAAATGCTCCCCAGAAGCCCCAGCATGCGCCATCTTCTGAATTCCCTCTTCCCTTGCTTCCACGAGGTGCCTCCTTCTCCCCTAAGCCCACTCCTTCTAGCAACTCTACAATTCTCACCTCACTATGCAAGACAAAGTAATTCTCTTTCCTCTTGGTCTGTGCACATCCAGTCATATTCTCAAGTCTATGTTTTCAAGTCCTAAGTCTTCATCAATATGTTTTAGCCAAAGTCTATTTCCCCTAGACAGAAATTTCACAACCAGCAAGTACAGCTCTATGACAGTGGTTTGAAATAACAACTTTTTTCTCTTTACCCAATTTCCATTGTCTGTATGAACAAAATGAGGTCAAAGAGGTTACGTCACACGTTCAATGTCACAAGGTTGGGATCTGACCCAGGAGTCAGAATCCAAACCCAGGAATGTCTGGCTCCAAATCTGCTCCATGTTTTCACGTCTGACTTTTCCAAGGAGGAGGGCCCGTCACTGAAACTGTCCTTACCAAGTGTCACTCAAGGCCAAGGCCTCCCAGTTTCTGCATGGCTCACAATCCCCAGTTTCTGGGGGAGAGGATCTGACTGGCCCAGCTCAACTGTGCCCTCTTGGACCAATCAGCTCTGGTCAGGGGCAGCGGGGGCTACAGAGGTACCACTGAGTCAGGAGGGCAGCTCTTGGGGAAGACAGAAGCTGTGTGAGCTGGAAGGCCATCCCAAGGGGGGCCTGTTACTGATGAGTAAAATTGCATTAGGCAGAATTAGGTGGTTTCATATCACTATGTACGCTAACCTCTGTAGCGGTATAGAATTGTCATAATATTTCATCAGATTTACTCTGGTTCCCCACCCTGAGCAAGCCCCTCCTCTGGCTCAAGAGCAGAAAATGGAAATGCATTTCCTTCTTCCCCAGGCTCAGGCATGGGGTGATTACTTAGCAAATAGCCCTGTCACATTTGGTCATCTTGGACATTTTTCCTACCTTGCAGCTCTTCTTCCCAAACAGACCCAGAGACATTTCTCAAAATGTTCTGCTCAAACAAGCGTGTGACAAAACAGCTTGTCAGTTTGTCTCTTTCTTGCTGCAATGAGACCATGATGTCAAAAGCCAGTCCTTTTTTCATTTAGAAACAATCTGGTAATGGAGCCCTGGTTTAATTTTCCAGGGAAAATAAGATGCTTCTTGACTAGCGAAACTCCCTGTAACTCTGGGAAGAGTCGTAATTATCTTCTTCAGAGTCAATCCCTTGTGGAGCTCCTAATTCATTGTAAAATATAGATGAGGGCTGTTCAAAAAGTAAGTTTACAAGGTTAATTATGGCTGTGTTATGCATAGCACAATCATCGTATTGAGAGGACAATTTCGTTGGGCACATCTGACGGAATCACTGATGATGGTTTCCAAATCCCTCCTCTCTGTCAAGTGCCTCAGTTGAGAGATATGACTGAGAAGTTCCTTCTATGTTTGGCAGGCTAGTTTTCAAGGTACCCTGTTATTATCAAGGGAAATAGCTCTGTCTGTGATTGTGTGGGCCCTTAGCTTAAAACGACACTTCTACGCATGCAAACCCATCACACTCAACCACACGTGCATGTGTGCACCTGTACAAGTATCTGTGTACATATGTGTGTACACTCACACGTGTGTACTCACACACAAACACACACAAGCAGATGTTATGAAGAACATCAGCACCAAAGTCCAGAAAACTGGTTTTGAGCCTCAGACCTCAGACCTTGGGCATTTTCTTACCTGAAGGCAGAGCTACCTGAGGGCATTCTGCATCCCCCTGCATATGTACAGCCTCCTATTGGAGTCAGGAACACTAGTGTGGTTAGAGCTCAGATCCTTCAATGTTACTCTGTGTGACAAAGACGTATGTACACATTTGGAGACTGCCTTGTCCTTGAGCCTGGGGACTGCAACTAATCGTCAGATGTTGTGTCTCCAGAAATGCTAGGAGCCTACCGGAACAGAGAGCACCAGATAGGATTCCAAAAGAAAACCTTTCTTTTCCTCCCGTTCCTGATAGACGAATGGGGGTTGCTATGAGGACGGGCTGTAACTGAATCCAGTGGATGAAGGAGAGGGTATTGCAATACGGGAGAACGGGGAAATCCTGCTTCTTGACTTGGGCGAGAAATGTCGGTTTCCTGGATATCAGCTATAGGAGAGGGACATTTTCACCTCCTTTCCCCAAAGCCCTGCCTCTGCGCGTTCATTCCTAGCCCGTCCCAAGCATGGAGAGGTTAGCCTGATTTGTCAGAGCCCGTGTTTCCCTTGTGGGCAGGGTTGCTGCACCTTCAGAGCAGGACCACAGGCTCCATGTTCCCTCTTCCCCTTCCTGCCTGCGGGCCACACAACCGGATAACGGCACCTCAGAGGGCGTGTCGTGAGTCACAGATGTATGGACAGGAGTCTAAGAGAAGAACACAGGAGAGAAAGCCTTTGCCTCTGTCCTTGGTGGTCAGGAAGGGTTCCCAAGAAGGAGACACTCGAGTTCCACTTCAGAGGATGAGCTGCTGCCCCGGGAGAAGAAAAGTCATTGCAGAAGCGACATAGCATGAGCAGATGTGGAAGCGTCAAGATTGCTGAGTCATTTCACAGTGCTGGGCAGGTTAGGGCTGGGGTAGTACGAAGGCCTTTGTGTCATGGTAAGAGATTTGGACTTTATCTCTAGGCAATGGGAGGTTTTCAAGCAAAGGAGTGACGTAATTGTCCTTTGGGAAGCTCAGACTGGTAGCAAGTGTGGGGACAGACTGGGGCAGGGAGTTCTACATGGAGCTGAGGCAGCCATCAGAAGCAACGTGTCCGGATCTAAGGCGGTAACAGCGAGGGTGAAAAGCAGGAGATGGTGCGGGGACAAGAGGAATTCCAGGGGGTGGGGACTGACCGCTGGTGAAAGGAAAGGGAGAGCAAGGGGTTGAGATGACTGGGATTTGACCACTGTGCATTTGCAGGGGGTGGGGCACAGACAGGGGTGTACAAACGCACACGCACAAACCTCTCCTCAGTCCATGGTTATCAGAGCCCCATTCTCTAGAGTTCTCTGCATTTACATCTCCCATCCATGATTTAGAAAATAACAGTAGTCACACTATTAAATGGGCTCACATATTATTAGTGAACAGTGCTCTACATGTGATAAGGAATTTCCATACCTAAGCATCTCTATGAGGAAGGCCAATGGAGGCTCCAAGAGGGCGAGCGATTTCCCTACTGTCACACGGCCAAAAAGTGAGAGACCTGACTCACAGCCCTGCACTCCGTCTGTGGTGCCACAGCAAGGCTAGGAAAAACTTGGGGACCAGCTTTCCAGCGCTCTCATTACCCCTCTTTATGATGGTTTGTGCTGGAGTAAGGAAACTCCTTTTAATCGTACTTCTTGCTACCGCCATCATATTTCTTTCCTCCAGAAAGGAGCACAACCAGGGAGATTATTTTGACATATTTCCTGAAGACGCGGTTTCTAGAGCGCTTGCCTGATAAAAATGATATATTTATTTGGGACCGCCAAGAGCTTGCTGAAATGAGGAATTTATCTGCATAGCTTTTGTTATTAAAGTGATTCTTTTTGTTTATTTCCTTCTAAGCTACTGATTCCATCTATAATACATGAGTTTCAGGTAATAGAAATTTTTCATGCAAGTAAATATTTTAATAACGACATTATGCTCTTGATTCGGAGTGTTACAGGCAAGAGCCTGGCGTAGTGAATAGGAGCTGCACTGGGAGGCGAGGGTCCTTGGTTCTTGTTCCCACTCTGCAATGTGGCCTTGGACAAAACCCAGCTCTCTCCGTGCCTCCGTTTCTTTAGCTGCAAAATGTGGTGGCTGCCATGTGCCCTTCCTGACTCACAGGGGTCACTGTTAAGATCAAGTGAGATGACAGCTCCAAAGGTTCTCTGGGGGAGACTCCAGGCTTCACTACTCACGGGCAGGGTCAGCATAGGATATGAGCTGGAGCACAGATTACTGTAGTAACAGAGACTCAGAAATGCAGTGGCTTCAATCGGATAGATTGTCTCACAAACACAGGTGGGAGTCTAGAAAAGATGAAAGGTCCCACTCTCCAAGGTCATTCAGGGACTCAAGCTGGCCAGGCAGTGCTGCCATCCTCAACATGAAACTTCCATCATTGCACGCAAGGTGTCTGCTGCCACCATTGCCATTTCCCAACAAGCAAGAAGTGGCAAAAGGGTTAAATGGATTTGTCTTTAAGGTGATGACCCAGAAGTTGCACACAGCACTTCTATTCACTTCCCATTGGCCCAAATTTAGTCACATGGGTCACTTGGCTTTCCTGGCTGCAAGGAAGGCTGGGAAATGTAGTCTCCAGCTTGGTGGCCAGGTGTCCAGCTAGCACTTAGAAGGAGAGAATGGATACTGGGGACTGCTTAGCATTATGAGCATATGACCACTCAGGATAACAGCCACAGGTATGGAAGGGCCAACAAGATCTTTAGGAAAAGCAAACAACCCATCAGGTGCACGACAGGCCTTCACCCATGTTTTGCCTCATATACTCATGTACACATATTTATACTCATACGTACATACCTACCAACAAAGACGGGCTCAGCTAAGCAAAAGAATGTAAGGGAAACTCAGTATCTCTCCTGGCTTTCAAAGTGTGCACTGATCCAAGGGAGAGATCACGGTGATGTGGTCTAAGGTGGAGAACTCAAGTTAGGTGGGTTCAATAACAATTTTGCCTCCACAGCCCTGGAAGAAGAAGGCAGTCTTCTTGGTGAGGACAATCTTAGGCCCACAAAGCGTGCGAGTTCTGAACAGGCTGGGCCTGGGAAGATCACAGACTTGAGAACACACCTGACATCAGACACGCTACAGGTCTTCACTACCCCATCAAGCTGGCAGCCATTCACTGGTCTTGCCCCAATCAGGGCTGCCCTCCCTCCTTGGCCCCCACTAAAACATGCTAACTCATTCTTTAGCTGAAGGCTATACCCTCTAGCCACGTGCATCCTGTCTGGACTATGTCTGATGTCCCAAACACGCTGACCCTTGATCCTAACTAAATATTGAGCCCTTACCCCACCCAGGGTTCTACATGATATTCTCCAGTGTCTGCCATGAACCCAGGAGAGAACATGGATGGTTGGTGCAGTGCACATCACACCCCTGCCCCAGCCCCAGCCCCAGTCCCAGCCCCCAGCCCATGGCAGGGGTCACAAGCCTCCCAGGGTAGCAAAAAACTTCAAGTCAGAAGTGATCCCATGGGACAGGGTTCACACGTGTGAGTGTCACAGAAACCAGGGGAAAGTCTCTCTTAAAAGGCTGTCCCTTCAAAAGACAGGAGACCAATAGCAGAGCCTGGAGAACTCACTATTTACTCTTCACACACTGCTCAACGTATGCTAACAGCTCTTGTGTATTCAGAGCAGTTCATTCATAACTATTTGTCAAAACCACTTCTTCCCTCATTATTTCCTGCTGAGAGTATGAGATTATACAAATTTATGTTGTAGCTGTCACAGACTCCAACAGCATTACAAAGGAAGAGAAATTAACCCCCTACTTGTTAGGTAATGTTTAGTTTAGCTCTCTGGGAGGAGGCAATGTATTAGATTGATTTTTGCGAAATTGAACGAAGACATTGGTCTTATGATGTGTCACACCAAAGTGGCACTATCTGCTATTTTACTACAGGGAACCTGGTACCAACAGCCATATTGACTTACAGTTAAAATGTATTTACCAAGAAGGTATCAGGCTAACTGATTTTAGCCAAAATCGGAGAGACTGGGACCCACATTTCCATTTCCTGGGAGACATGGGTTCTTGGTGAACAATAATATTTATTCAGCACTTTCCGTTCTGGGTGCCAGGTGCTGTGTTCAGCAATACACATAAAAATGAGCATCTTTCCTCACCTGGATCGTGGCCATTCTTTCCCACATCTATGCTGACCCCACCCCATCCCACCCATCTCTCCTGTTACACTCGCAGGGACCCTCAAAACCCAGATAGGTCATGTCCTTCTCTCCCACCACACAGCCTTTGCACAAGCTCTTTGCCTGGATTCCTCTTTCTACTCCTCTTCACCTTCCTACTCATCCTTTAGTTCAAGCCCTATTTCACTTAGAGAAAAACCCAAGTCCTATAATGGCCCAAGGACAGAACAACTATACCCTGTGCCATCTTAACAGGGACACTCTTGAGAGTGCCATGGGGTGCTATGAATAAGTACGACAGACCAATAGCTATAAATAAATGCCACTATTTTCGTTAGGCCAGGATATGGTTGCCCTCCCTGTAAGGCCATCATAACTTGGCCCTCCCCCACCCCTCTGACCTCATCGCCTACCGCGTGCTCCCTCAGTTGCTCAGCTCAAGTCCTCTGGCCTCTTTGCTGCTCCTCACCCATGCCAGACCCACACCCACCTGAAGGCTTTGTGCTGGCTCTTCCCACTCGCTTCTCCCGGAAGTCAGCTGAACAAACTCCTTCACCTCCTTCAGGTCATTGCTCAAAAGCCACTTTCTCAAAGAGCCTCATCCTGACTGTCCTGATGATAACCTCCATTATTTACTTTGTGCCCAGACCCATGGATGGCAGAGCTAGATCCTAGCAACATTACGAGTGTCATCCAACTTACTTCCAGATGTCTGAAACACTAGTCTGGTCACCAATTTCACACACCGATGCACTCTTGTTTCCTCCGTGCTAGACATGTAACTTTGGAGGGCAGCTCTGTAGCCCCAGAGTAAAGCTCAGACCAAACGATTGAGCACAGAATTCTTATCCTGCCCTTGTATGGCCCCCCGCTGTGCTGTCTGTCCCCACCATGCTGGGGAAGCCTGCAGTGCACCGAGTCACAGAGATGCCACTCCAAATATCTGCCTCCACAGGTGACAACCCGAGCTGGGTAGCAAGAGGAGCCAGGTGGCCCCATGGGGATGGAGAGTCCTCCAGCTTGGGAAAAGCCCTGGAGCTCTCCATGCCCAAATGAACCAAATTGACCCCATTGTAATAATCAGGTTTCTTTCCATTACAAATATCAGAAACCCAAACCAAACCAGTCTCAACCAAAAAAGCAAGGTTGAGAAAGGAATCGAATGACTTGCATAACTGGAAGTTTAATTTCAATTGGTTGTAAGCATGGCTGAGCCCAAAGGGTCCAACAGCATCCCACGATGCTGTTTCACTCTGTGCTCACTGTGTTCTGAGTGCCGGCTCAGGGCTCATATTTTCCCCAAAGCTAGCCATACCAGTGAAAGAACCTCTTTTTTCAAGAGTTTCAGCAAAAATCCCAGAAAGGGCTCTAATTTGCCCAGCTTGGGTCACATGCCCATGTCTGAACCCATCACTGAGACTCAGGGCATGGCATACTCTGATTGGCGAGTTTGGTCATGTGTTCAATCCCGGAGCCCAGATGGTGGAGTCACCCAAAACATATAGTCACCCAGAGCAATGCTGAGCAGTCCAAAAGTTTCCATGTGTTCCTGACACTAACCCCATAGGAGGCTGTTTTGTGTACTACCGGGAGATGTCAGCACTACAGAGCTCTAAAGCAGGCATCGAAGCCTTACTTGACTTTGCCACTGTTTCTATGTGATTGTGGACAAGACATTTTCCTTCACAGGGCCTTGCATTTCTCAAATGTGATGGATGAAGAGCTCTGCCAGACTGCAGAGAGTATTGTGAGGATGAAATGAGATCACAGAGGAACTGTTCTCTACAAGAAAGAGGCAAGGTGTCCATCACTGGAGGAGAAGGGAGCATGACTTTCCATTTTTCTGAACCACATCTGCAAGCTCCAGTTGGATCTGTGCTGGACTATGGGTTTCTTTTGCATTTATCACTAAAAAAAACAAAACAAAACAAAACTTCCCACTTATTTGGTGTTTGGATGCTATGTCCCTTCCATCACCTCCACCCCAAAACCCAAAGTTGAAAGGAGGTGAGATTCAACACTCACATACAGAGTTCACCCCACGCAGCCCTGACCTGAACAACACGTCCACAATTAGCTAATATAGAGCATTTTCAACAGAAAATGAAGCATGAAATATGCAAAAATAATGAGCCCTTCACAGAAATTCTAGTAGCTGCTACAGGGTAACCAATTTGAATAGCAGTTGCAATTCTTAGGGAGGAAATCCATTAATAAGCACACTGTTTAAATCGTTCTGTATGGACCCCAGAACTCACTTGATAATTAATTCAGTCAATAAACATGGTATTAATCCTCCCACAGTGTGTAACTTAAATGAGGCTTTTATTGAAATATCTGGTCCAGTTTCAGACTTTGCAAGCTAAGGCAAGTGGGGACATTGGTCATGGCAGAGGAAAGAGCCTGCTCATGGCCCAGAGAAGACACCATGTCACCAGGGCTCTAGATATTACAAGAGCCTCAGTATCGAACACTGCTTCAGATGCCCTGTGCTAAGCATGTGCCAAGCTTCCAAATGGCTCTTCTTACAGGTCACGGTGCTAATTGTTGATCTTTCCAAACCCATCCGTGAACAAGTTGTGGCAATACCACATGTGCTTTCAGAGTCTATTCTGTATTTTCCTTCCAGCCTGCCTGAGACCTCCTTTAAATAGTAGAGGAGACAGATTGAAAGCATCAGACTTTGGTATCAGACCCAGGTCCAAATCTAAGCTAAATTACTTATCAGCTCTTTGACCTTCAGTTTACGGAGGTCCCTTTCCTAGTCCATAAACAATAAGGGTACCTACATTTTAGGGTTTTTATGAAGACAAACTAACAATGGGAGTTACTACTCAGCCACGTGTCTTGTTCAGAATAAGAGCTCACTAAATGGGACCTATTGTTATTCATTTCTTTCATCAAGGCTATACCCTCCCTGGTTCACCTCTTACCGTGTTTCCCCGAAAATAAGACCTAACTGGAAAATAAACCCTAGCATGATTTTTCAAGATGACATTCCCTGAACAGAAGCCCTAATGCGTCTTTTGGAGCAAAAATTAATGTAAGACCCGGTCTTATTTTGGGGGAAACACGGTGTGCAGGTAACCA
Organism: Rhinolophus sinicus; assembly: GCF_057876585.1. Taxonomy (NCBI): domain Eukaryota; kingdom Metazoa; phylum Chordata; class Mammalia; order Chiroptera; family Rhinolophidae; genus Rhinolophus; species Rhinolophus sinicus. Next base: position 16,179,780 of record NC_142512.1, read on the forward strand.
GTTGCTCTGCAAAGAAGTCAGTTTCTCATACACTCTTAGGCATCAGGGCCGAGGTTTGCTCCTGACACCAGAGAGGTCTAGATCCCAGGAACTATTAAGACTCCTGACACACCACACCCGTTGCATTCAGGTTACATTCAGCTTCCTTGTACTGTTCTCTCTAGTTTGTATATGTTTTCATTGTTGTTGTTTTTCCAACGTCTCCATAAAATGGGTTGAATTGGATTCTACATTCCACTGCTAAGAGCAACATCATCGGGCTCACAGACTGCCATTCCCTCACCCTTCTACTGGGGCGGCCACTCGTCTTCTGGTTTAAGGCACCAGGCCATGCTCCGTGAAGCCTAGGTCCCTGCTGTGACTAGCAATGAGGTAACAGGTAAGCGTAGTGCAGGAGACACAAACGACTTCATTGTTTAAAGAGCACTGAGGAACATAAATAATCCAAGCAGAGCATCTTAACAAATTATAACTGCGACAGCTGAAATGTAATGATATTCTGATTGATACATTTCCTAATTGTTCCTTGCCCCTATCATGTTTCCTAACTATTAATTGTTTCCTAACTATCATGGTATAGTTAGGAATGGAACTCGAGTGTTGTGCTTCTAAGCCTGGTACTTTCTCCACTACGACCATGCAGGCATCATACTAACAATCCTAATGTTAACAGCCACAAAAACAATAGCAGCTAACATTTATTAGGGCGGCTTCTCTGCCATAACCTCCATGAAGGTTTTTGATGCACTATCCCATTTACTTCTGTGAAAGTGAATGAATGAACAAAACTTTGGAGGAAGGTGATATTATTATCCCTATGTACTGATGAGGAAATTTAGGCTTAGAGTCATTATGTAACTTGCAGAAGGACGCATAGCCCAGGAATGGTAGGGCGGGGATCCAACCTGGGTCTATCCCATTTACAATTACAAGAGTCTGATTACTGCATAATGTTCTACAGGATAACAGTCTCTATCGTCAGGCATTTGGGTTGTTTCCCATTTGTTCAGTCGCACAAATGATGCTGCATTAGACATCTTGTACACAACTTTGCTCTCAGCTCTGTCTGACTATGTTCAGATATAAAAGCTAATTAAGGGATTTTTGCCCATTTTGTTTACTTCTATTATCTCCAGGGCCTAAAACAGAGACAGGCACAAAGTAGGCTCAATAAGTATCTGTTGAGTGGGTGGATGGATGGATGGATGAATGGACAGATGGACGGACAGACTTGCAGAAAGACGGGTGAAGGGACAGGTAGATGGATGGGTGTGGGATTACTTCTCCAGCATAGGTACCCAGAAGTCTCCAGCTCTTGTTTAGGGCAGTGGTTCTCAACTTTGGCTGCATATTAGAATCTCCGGGAGAATCTTTTTAAAAACACAGATGCCCGAATCCCACTTGCAGATACTCAGGTTTAATTGGCCCGGAGTGTGGCTTGAGCAATGAAACATTTAACAGCTCCCCAGCTAATTCAAATGAGCAGAGCCATGTGTTCGGGCAAAGTCTGCGGACCACCCTCGTCAGAATTGCAGAGGGGATTTGTTAAAAATGCCAACTGTTGCATCTCACCCTCTATCCCAGACCTATGAAATCTGAACCTCTGGAGGAAGAACCCTGAAATCTGCATTTTTAGTAAACACTTGCAGTGATTCTGCAGCACATTAAAATTAAGAGAGCAGTAATCTGTGAAATCAAGGGACAAGAGATTAATTCTGACAGGGACTGAATCAATCTGAACCTTCATTCACAACTCAAGTGCCCAAGAAATATCCCATTTTCTTATTTTTAAAAAAATCTAATTAAGTCCTACTTCAAGACACCACCCCACCACCACTGTAGCAGAGATGGCTGCCCTCCCAGGGTCTAAAGGTCCTTCTGCTGCAAAGGTGGGACTGCCAACCTCAGCTCCCTTCGAGGTTGGGACACTCACTCTCCCCATTCCCCTCAGGGACACCATGTCAACACCACAAATGACAGGGACAAGAGCTGTCTTTAGGTGGCTTCTGCTTTTAATCCTACAAAAGCTCTAAATTCAAGAAATCAAATGGCCTGGCTGCCTTCTTGGAATAAGAAGGGGAAAATTTTAGCTCTCTCGCTTACTTAGCTTGGCGTCTTTGAAACCACCCAGGTAGTTGAACGTAGGCTTCCAGAAAGAGCCAACTTGTGTTGATTAATGCCCAGGGGAAGTTTTTTTCCTCCTCTACTTACTACCAAATATAAACAGGCAGATTTTCCTTACAGGGAGTATCAGGGGTTATTTTTAGATCCCTTATAATGATAATGAGGGTTTCCTAGTAGTCTCTGCACCTGGCCCTGGTCTTTGCCTCCTTTTCCAAACAGAAGTTCAGTTTCTTTCAGTTCAGCAAATGCCCTTAGGGCAAAAATCCAATAGGTAGTAGGGGTCCTTCCCTAAGTTTTTCACCTTAGCGTTCCTTTCTTCCAAGTTTATTAGTGCATTTAAGGTGGGGTGGAGGGGAGGTTATACTTTATCCAGCACTGTTTTCAAAGGGAGCGGGGATCACAGTATTTAGTGTGCCATACTGGAGACACAGAAGTATGGGCTATGTAATTTCTACCTATTGGAATGTTGAAATTTCCATTGTAGCCTAACCCATGTCAATTTTTGTGAATGTTTAATGTTTCATATGTGTTCGAAAAGGATGTGTATTATCTATTTCTTGACTAAAACTTTATAAATATGAACATATATATGCACAAATATGTATAATCAGCTAATAACTATGTTATTAAAATCTTCCATATGCTTACTTATTTTTTTATCTCCTTGATCTGTTGATTTCAGAGATAAAGAGCGCGATGCTGATAATAGATGGCTAACTTTTTTCCTGTGTTTTCACCTATCATTTGTTGTTTCCTATATTTTGAAGCCATAGTATTAGGTAACTGAAGGCTCATGATACCAGCCATGCCTCATTCTCTCTTTTACACTTTTATCTTGAATTATATGTTATCTAATGTCAACATAGAAACATCAGCTTTTTTGTTATTGTTAGTATTTGCCCAGCATATCTCTTAGTATCTCTTCATTTTCCACGTCCCTGTATCATTTTTTGTTACAGATGCACTTCTTAGAAATAGCATAGAGCTAAATTTTGAAACCTAACCTGAGATTTCTCTCAGTAGGTATATTTGTGTCACTCGTAGTTACTTTGACCTGATTCTTTGCCATTTTATTTTGTTTTCTATTTATTCTACTTTTTTCCTTCCTTCATCCACACCCCACTTTTTACTTGTTACTGAATGGACCAAGTATCTTTATCACATTGTCCTTGTCTAATATTTACTATTTCCCATTCTAACATTATTTTTCTATTCTTCCAGAGAATACCCTTAAATACTCCTTGTCCATATTTAAACTTACATTATCTGTCAATGTCTAGAAAGAATCAGTCTCTGTATCTTCCCCTTGAACAGAACTCTGAGTATCCTTCCACTCCCTCCCCACCCCTTCCCTATCTCTTCCCACATTTATATCCTCTGGAATTTTCATTCTAGATTGCCATTTTTATAACAATCATCAAAGATTATTCATTTTTATCTCTAAATCTTACTCGTTTTTTGCATACTATTGCATCTTGTATCCCAGTGTATTCTTTGAATCATCTTTCCTTTCTCTGTTAATTTTTTCAGGTGATTATGAGAGGTAAGATTTCTAGGTCCTTGCCTATTTGAAAATAGCTTTACTTTACCCTCAAGGGCATTTGAGGCGAAGTATGTAATTCTACCTTTAAATTACTTTCCCTTGGAGCCTGGAATGCATGGCTCCTTGTATTCTTGTATCCAGTGTTACTCATTACTTGTTACTTTTCAGAGAATGTTTCTCTTCTGATCTTTGGCTCTTTCTGAAAGGTTTTATGTTTTTCTTTATCCCTGGTGTTAGAAGATTTTTCTGATTGTCTGGAGTTTCCTGCATTTTTTTATTCAATATGCTTGGTCCTTTGGCATTTTTTCAATAACAATAACAAGTATAATATTAAGAGCTGGCATTGAGTTTTACCACATGGCCAGCCTAGTAATACGTTCCACAACCCATGCTAGATACTATTGTACCCATTTTATGGAAGAGGAAATTGTGCCACAAACATAAACATATATTTTTTCAGCTCTGGAAATTATTTTACTTTCTTTCTTTTAGAATTCCCTCCATTTCTTTCTCTCTGCCACTTCCTACTTGTTGGGTATTGAAATGCGGAGGTCAAGCTCCTGATTCTTTGTCCTTGGACACCGTGTTTGGGGAGATATCCACCGTTTGATTGCTGAGCTCACCAATCCCCACTTTAGTTGTGCCCCTTCTGTGACTGAGTTCATCCATCTAGGCCCTGCCTCTCAAGTTCAAACAACCGTACCCATCCTTCCCCACCTGGAGACAGGTGATGAAGAGAAGAGTAAAGCCACCTGCTTACTCCCCACGCAGCTTTCATACTGACGGTTGCCCGCCTGGCTCTCTCTTGGCCTCCACCCCTCCTCTCTGAATTTGGCACAATCCTACACTCAGCCCTTCCAATATTTTTGCAGCAAGGCCTGCTATTAATTCTATTCCACCTGCTTTTCATCTTCTTAAGATTTGTTAAAACGAATACCTGGTCCACCAAGGACACGCATCTTGTTTACCAGTATTATTAGGAATTGCTTATACCATTTCTACCATGTCGCAAGATTTGGAGCAAAAAGATAAACAGGTGCTTAAGTTCATCATTTGACACACTCTCCTTCTCTTGGATGCCACGAGCAGAGACTCCAGTGACCTTGAGAAATGAGGACTCCCCGAAGAACTCATATAACCATGAAGTGGACAGGTGTCTCTGACTTGTGGCCAGGCCTCTCGGGGATAATGGGCATTATGCCTGGCTGCATCCCAACGGGCCTGAGAAGCTCTTAAAGAACTAGGAGTCCATTCAAGAATCAAGCTCCTTTAACTCTATCACATTAACCCTTCAGCTGCAGAAGTTGGGGGGTGACAGCTCTGAGATTTCACCATTTACTCTCCCTCTGCTTCTGCTCCTGCTACCAGGCAATGAATTTCTCCATATCTTGAATTTAAATGTCTGTCTGAGAGAAAAGATCTGATCATTCCAGAGAGCCACTGTTATTCCAGTTGCTAAAACACCTCATGGCCACGACCAACCCACAGACTGACCACCCTAAAATCATAGCCCACCCAGATCCAACCGCTGAGGCCCACGTGGCAGGAGTCACGTGGTCTGCGTACAGAATCCCTTGACGTGCACTAGGGTTGAGGCAGGTACGGTGAGACCCATCCTGTGCAAAGCTATCCCTAAGGATCCTCCCAGGCCTAAACGTTTGGGGGCCGGTGGGAGTGTCTGCATGCTTCTCGGTAAGCCCAACTCACCTTTACACAAACCACCCAAATAGAAAGAAGAAATGCTCCTGATTCCCATTGGATCAATGTTCCCCTGAAATTTAGCACCTCTACAAGCCCAGGTAGTGAGCCCCACAGATAATGTAAGGGAAGGTCTTAGGGTCAGAAATAGTAGAGGAAGCACCCCAGGAAGGATGTTATAATACCTCTAAAAATACACACAAATGGGGTGACTCTCTGGTTCATAACAGTACCCCCTTCCCTAGGAATTACCCCAGTCCATGGTAGTAGGATGCACTTGGCCTTGAGAGCCCCCACCCTTCACTAGGCCACAGATGATTGGCTGATAGAGGAGTGGGTACCTGACCTGCTGGGCTTATCAAATTCAGTCTCCTCCCTTGGGAATTTGAAACTTAAAAGAAAACCCTTAACTAATGCAGTTTCCAACATGTAGCAGAAACCACATGGCTCAGCCTTCCTTAAGCATCTGTGTATTTGCGTTTCTCATGCAATTGGCCTGGGGGGGGTCCCTGCTCCCATTACTTACCAAGCCATGAGCCTGGCACACAGTGACTTTGACCCCAGCTCCAGACTGAGCTGAATTCCTGGGCAGACATTAGATCTTGGCCCTGGCCACAGGACTAAGCCCTGACCTGGTCATAGATTGCTCCAGGCCCTGATTAAAGCTAAATCCTGACCCCAGCCACGTGCCAAGCTCTGACTGTCCTGGTCATCTCAGAAGCACACATTATTGTCACAAGTGGCCCTGGTGTGAGAGCAGATGGTCTCCCTCCACATGACTGGGGTCACATCTCGTTTCCCATAACAGCAGCCAGCTCAGGCCTTCCTCCTCATGTCCCAAGAGTGGTTACGCTGAAACAGTTGGTTTCACACCTGGGCCCAGACCCTGCCAGTGGACTTTCATCCTGGGCACATCTCTTGCTGTGGGACCCAATGCCCAGAACAACTGCCGTCATCTGTTCTTTGACCTGAAGGAGTCTGGCTTGAGTAGACACAGCTCTGACTCACACAGTCTGCATGTAAATCGAATCACACGCCTCTGAAATCTCTTAAAGGAAGGTCTGATGGTTACTGGGTCAGCAGGAAGCCCATCAAAGTCATCCTCAGTGCTCCCTCTTCCACATACAACATGCTATCAAGATCTGTTCATTCAGGCTCCCAAGTGTATCTCCTATGAACTGCTTCTCTCCAGCCCGACTCCATCCTCCTTTCATGCAAGCCTGCACCCACAGCCTTCCTCCTGACTGGGATTCCTGCCTCCAGTCTCATTACCTCCCACCCCACCCCCAATCCCTCATTCTGTGGCAACCAGACTCAACTTTCCAAAGCTCAAATACAACCAAATTCTGTCCTGCTTATCACTCATCCATGGCTGCCCATTGCCCCCCACATAAAGTCCAACCTCCTGAGAATAGCATTCCAGACCCTATATGATCTGCCCAACCCCTCCCCCTCATAGTTCCAGGCTTCACTTAAGGAGGAAGAGAGTTTATTTCTCATGCAGACTGTTTCCCCCACAAAGTTCTCATGGGCTTCCATTCAAACCCTTCTCTGGGGAAAACTATGGCTTTATTTCTTTAAAGCCTGTCATTTCATACAGTGGAGAGTAGGGGGGTTATAATTATATATGGCAAATTGAAGCTGTTATTAATCAAAGCATCCCTGAAAATATCAAAAATGTAATGTGACATCTCAGAGCTCCTCTCCTGCTGGCTCCAACGCACATCCAAAAAGAAGCTGACCTTTTCCACAGCCGATTATAAATGTCAGAATTGCATGGCGCCATCCTTCAATTACTGTCACCTTGAAAGGGGAGAATGCTGGAGGCCTCACACTTAAGTATTTTCAATCACAGATATATTTCAAACACTCTGTATCCTTGAGAGAGGAGTGCTGGGTTCTGAAAAGCTGTGCAGCCCCCACTGTGGTTTCTGCACCACGTGCAATGACCCAGAAAGTCAGCAACTTAAAAGATGATTAGGGGACTGATCAGAACTACCCATCTGATCTCCTCCTATTCCAACAAACTAAAGATTTAATTTTTCTTCAATTGCTATTTCCAGAAGCACCACAGGACAAAGATGCCTCCTTTGCATATCTCCTAAATACAGATAATTTGTAGATTGCTCTTCCCTTTACTAAATTATGTTTTTATTCTACAGCTTTAAATAAGGAAAAAAAAAACTTTCCTTCTTGTCATATTTCTATTTTTCATTTAAAGTCTCCATTCAACTAGAAGGCAGAAATAGTTGAGTCCAATAATCAGGAAAAAGCAATTCCAAATTCTAGGCTGATGTCTCGTTATGGTATTTATAGTACAAACATATCAAATTAGCATCTTCACATGTTGCAATCCAATATTTCTTCCTCTGTCTCCTGTAATCTATTTACAGTGGGAATTTTTTTTTCCTACTGCACTAAATTAACAAGGTATGTCATTATATTTTAGTTATTACAAAACATGGGCAATCAATATCACTCTCTGTTTCTCTTTTTAACAGAACATCCTGGGTCTGATTTGAGCTGGGAATTCTGGCCCTGTCACAAAGAGCTATGAATTCAGTGGGCCTCACCAGGGAGATTTGCTTCACTGTGGCCATTCTCTGCAGCCAAATACATCCTATCTGCTTCCAGGTTCAATGGTGCCAGAACCCTGTGGTTATTAGGGTGGTCAGAAGCAAGGGCAGCCTGACCCAGGAGCCTCACCAGCTGGTGGTTGGCTTACATACTGGCGCATTGTGCTGGCACACATGGCAGAACTTTTCCCCTCCTTGGGAATCCAGTGCCTCTGATTCTTCACCCCCACCCCAGAAAGGAGGGCGCAAATGTAGCTGAGAAGAAGGACATTTTGTAGGGGGAGCAGTCACTCTTTCTAAACCAACATTTCAAAAGTAATATGTTGATGTGGCAATTCTCTAGAATGCAATAAAAAGACTTAGAGAAAACAGTGCATAAACAAGACCGTGAGCGATACCCAAAAGGTAGGCAGAGGGTAGGGTGACAGACGGTCCCAATTTACCTAGGACTGAGAAATTTCCCAGGACATGGGGCTCTCGGTGTTAAAACCGGACAGTCTCAAGAGAACCAGGATGGTTGGTCACCCTAGAAGATGGTAAAGTCTTTATAATGTGCCCCTCTCCAGGCCCACTCCTCCAGGCCATGCTTTTGAGTGGGGCTGGACAAGAGAATGCCCAGAACACACTGATGAGAACATCAGCAAGCCTCCGGACAGATAAGCTTTGTATTATTGATGAGACACTTACACCGCCCCAAGAGGGGGTGCAGGATGGGATCGCTGCACACACTTTGCTGATAGAAGTTTCACTACAACCCCTTCCAAAGCTCAGCCCAGAAGCCAGGCCAGGGTGAGTCTCAGACACCAGCAAAGCCAGGATTTGGCAGGCCAGGCTGGTCCTTGTGTCTGCTTCCAGGGCCTGGCCCCAACTTGTGGCCCTGTTTGTAATTGGAGGCCACTTACACCCCCCACCCACTCTGTGTGGCTCTGGATCCCCCATGCACTGTTTCCCCTAATAAACAATGAGCAGCATTAATACCCCTCCCTCCCTCTTACTCATCTTCTCCTTCACTCCTGCTCCTCAGTCTCCCCATCTCAGGAAACAGAAACTCTTCTACCACTCACTCAACCCAAAACCTTGGAGTCACCTTGACTCGTCCTTTTCTCTCCCTCCTCACATCCCTACTACAAGGAAATCCCGTTGGTCCTAGTTTGAAAACACACCAAGAACCCAACCACATCTAAACATATTCACGGCCACCACGCTGCTGCAAGTCAACTGTCACCTGGCCCTTTGCAAGGGCCTCATGGCCATCACCCACCCCGACTCCATCTTCAACAGTGCAGCCACAGGGAGTCTTCTAAAACATGTCTGATTATTCCACCATTTTCCTCTTCTGCTCAAAGGTCCTCTAGGGGCTCCCCATCTCTCTCAGAATATAAGGGAGGGTTTTTCGGGGACCTACAGGGCCCAATTGCCTCTCTGGCTTCATCTCCTTCACTCCCTCCATTTTAGACCAGCTGGCCCCCTTGTTTCTTGAACATGCTCTACACCTGGCTCAGGACCTCTGCAGGTATTATCCCCTCTGCCTGGAATGGTCTCCCAGGTACCCCCATGTTAAACTCCCTCACCATCGCAGGCCTTCCCTGACAATCAACTTTAAATTGTGTATGCTCCCAGCCCAGCATTCCCCATCTCACTCCCTGCTTTGTTTTCCTTCAAAGCATTTATCACCACCTAATATGCAAAATACTGTTTTCCTCCTCCCACTAGAATATAAACTTGACTAGGGTAGGGATTACTTCAAACTTTTTTGTTTTCACGTTTATTTCACTTCTATTTTCATTTTTTTCTAACATTTTATTATGTTAGACACAAGGAAAGTTGAAAAAAATTACACAACGAGCACTGACATACTCACCACCCAGACTCTACAATTGTTAATATTTTGTCACATTTGCTGTATCACATATTTAATCATCTATTCAACTCTCTATCCATTCATCAAGTCATGTTATTTTTGATGCATTTCAAAGTAAGTTGTTGACATCAGTACTCTTCATCCCTAAATATTTCAGAATGCATATCCACAACCACAGTTCAGTATTTATGTACAATTCTTTTGTATTTTTTATGATAAAATTTACATAGAGTACAATGCATAAATCTTACATAGAGTGAAGTGCACAAATTTTAAATGTGCCAGTCAACAAGTCTTGACAAACACATATACCTGTATAACCCAAACTTTTACCAGATACAGAAAATTACTTTCCCCAGAAAATTCCTTCATGCCCCTTCTTTGTTAATCTCCAGAGAGCAAAGGTTTTGATCTGTTTTGTTCACCCACGATGGTTCCCGAGCCCTTAGAAGGGTGTTTGGCATATAATGGGTGCTCAATAAGTATTTATGCAATGAATAAATAGTCTTTTGCACGGGTGAGAGTCACAGGAATTAGGTTTTGTTCCCTAAGACCAGATATAGAATTAAAAGTTGGTTTCATATGAGTTTAAGGAAAATTCCTGAGAGACTAATGAGCTCTGAGTACAGAAACCAATTGAGATTGCATCTCCAGAGGGCACTGTTGGAGTGGAATAAACATTCCAAGGAACTCCCCTTTAACTATGTGCCCACATAACTGTTCATCTTCCTGAGACCAGCCCGTGCATTAAGCCCACATGTGCTTGGTTGCATGTTACCTACTCAACAGACAATGGCAGAGCCATGCAGGCATCTTGGGAGGGAGTTTACCACTCCCCGTGACGACCATCAGCCTTCCCACCCACCACAGATATAAATGATAATCATTTTCATATTTTTCTAGATGGACGACTGATATTTTCTCAATCTTATGCAATAAAAACATATTTGGGAGATGTAAAATGGCAGACTATCTGCTTTCTTCCATGAACAAATTAAAATTACAACTAAATCATAGAACAATCAACCTGGAGAACCATCTGAAGTCTGGCTGAACAGAAGTTTTATAACTAAGATATGAAGAAGACACGTTGAGGCTGGTAGGAGGGGCAGAGCCGCGGAACTGGCTAACCCCAAACCTCCATGTGGCAGTTGAGAATCAGAAGGGCTATCTCGGCCACAGAGGTTTCCCCCCAGAGGAGCCAGGGACCCCAGTCCCCATCGGCCACCACAGCCCAGAGTACTGGTGCCAGGAAAAGGAGTCCCCACAACATCTGGCTGTGAAAAACAGTGGGGATTCCAACCATCCGGGTGAGACAGAAGGCAATGTGGAACCCAGGCATCCTTTTAAAGGGCCTGCACACAGACTCTTTCACTCCCAGGCACTCACCTTGGGCTCCACCAGAGGAACAGTAACTCAGAGGGTGTCAGAGACATATGGATGGCAGACTGAGTTGTGTGGATTCGTGATGAGGGCTGGAAGACAGTCGGCATTTTCCCTGTGAGAGGTCTTTCTCCCATGCAGCTGGCAGGTGGGCGCCATCTTTCCTGTGTTGAGCCCTCCCCCTATGCTTACAGCCAAATCTGAATCTGATTGGCCTGGTGAGCTCCAAAGCCCCGCCCTGCTGACTGACTGGGACCTCACCCCACCCACAGCTGGAAGCAATTTCTCCAAGAGCAGCCAGCCCAGCCCACATTGCACTCTTTCTTGGAAAATTATCAGAGCCCGACAGACCCCAGACAGGTGGTGACTGGCCTTGGTGTGCTCTGAGACTTTTGCTGAGTAGCTCCAGGCTCAGCACTGGCACCAAACCAGAATTTACATTAACCTGGTGACCACAGCTCTTCCCATTCTGGTGACTCCCTGAGACCCTGCTTCACCCAACTTGCATACCACACGGGGCTTTATCAATGGCTGAAACTAAAGGGAGCTGGTAAGTGGCAGCAGGCCTCCAGGTGTCCTGGCATTTTGTGGGGCTGGTACCCCAGGCCTGGTACTCGTGGCAAATGTCCTCGGTTCAAAGCATGGTCTCTCACACGCACCTCCAGGGTTAGCACAGGCAGCAACAACCACAAATCACTTTGTAGCTCTTACCAGCTAGTCCCTGGCTGGTCACAGGGAGTGGGTAACATGGGCCTGCACCAGAGCCCCTTGCAAGAAGACCCAGAACCAACATACTTGAAGGTTGGGTTCAGACCACAGCAGAGCACCACCCAAGTAGCCCCACAAACAACACACTCAGAGAGTGGTTTCAACAGGCACCAGAGCCCACTGGGGTGAATCCTACTCAGTGGGGTAAGCCCCCCACACAGCAGCCTATAAGCTGTGGACATGGAAAAACCCCACAGCCAATCAGCTTGAGGGTCAATCCCACCGACTGGCATGCCAATAGCAACCAAGGTTCAACTATAACAGGAGGGCACATGCAACCCACACAAGGGACACTCCTGGAGCACCTGGAGCAGGTGACCAGGGAGACTGTGCCACTGGGCCCTGCACGGCACCCCATAAGGCCACCTGTCAAGAGACAAAGCAGACCTACCTAATACACAGAAGCGAACAGAGAGGCAGCCAAAATGAGGAAACAAAGAAATATGTCCCAAATGAAAGAACAGGAGAAAACTCCAGAAAATGAACTAAACAAAGTGGAGGCAAGGAACCTACCAGATACAGAGTTCAAAACAATGGTTATAAGGATGCTTAAGGAACTTAGTGAGAACTTCAACAAAGAGATAGGGAGCATTAAAAAGGACACAGAAACCGTAAAAAAGAACCAGTCAGAAGTGAAGAACACAATTAACTGAAATGAAGAATGTACTAGAAGGAATCACCAGCCAACTAGATGAAGCAGAGGATTGAATCAATGATTTGGAAGACAAAGTAGCAGAAAACACACAATCGGAACAGCACAAAGAAAAAAGAATCCAAAAAAATGAGGATAGTTTAAGAGACCTCTGGGACAACATCAAGTGTAACAGCATTTACATCACAGGGGTACAAGGAGAAGACAGAAAGCAAGGGATTGAGAACATATTTGAAGAAATAATGACTGAACACTTTTCTGACCTGGTGAAGGAAACAGAAATATTAGTCCAGGAAGTGCAGAGAGTCCCAAACAAGATGAACCCAAACAGGCCCACACCAAGACACATGAGAATTAGAACGGCAAAGGCTAAAGAAAAACAGAATCCTAAAAGCAGCAGGACAAAGGCAGCTGAAACTTGTAAGTGATCTCCCATAAGATTGGCAGCTGATTTCTCAACCCAAAGTACTCGACACAGCAAGGCTATCATTTAAAATTGAAGGACAGATAGAGTTTCGCAGACAAGAAAAAGCTAACGGAGTTCATCATCACCAAACCAGTATTGCAAGGAATATTAGACGGCCTTCTTTAAGATGGAAAAAAAAGGTCAAAATTATGAATAATAAAATGGCAACAGCTACGTATCTATCAATAATTACTTTCACTGTAAATAGGTTAAATGCTCCACTCAAACGACACAGGATGGCTGAATGGTTAAGAAAACAAGACCCTTAAAAATGCTGTCACAGTGACTCACCTGAGATTGAAAGACACACAGAGACAAAGTGTAAAGAGATGGGAAAAGATATTTCATGAAAATGGAAATAAAACAAAAAACAAAACAAACCAAAGCTGGGGAAGCAATACTTTTAACAGACAAAATAGACTTTAAAGCAAAGACTATAACAAAAGACAAAGAAGAATCAAGTAATCCCACTTCTGGGTATTTTTTCTGAAGAAACCCAAACACTACTTCAAGGAGACATGTGCATCCATATGTTCACTGCAGCATTGTTTACAATGGCCAAGACGTGGAGGCAGCCTGGGTGTCCATCAGTGGATGAATGGATAAAGAGGAGGTGGTACATATATACTGTGAAATATTGTTCAGCAGGGAAGAGAATGGGTTCCTGCGATCTGCAGTGGCAAGGGTGGACCTGAAGGGAATTGGGAATTGTGCTGAGTGGAGGATGTTAGACAGAGAAAGACAGATGCAATGTGATTTTGTTTTTATGTGAAATCTAAAGAACAAAATAAACAAACAAAACAGAAACAAACTCATAGATACAGAGAACATATTGACGGCTGCCAGATGGGAGGGGGATGGGGATGAGTGAAAAAGGGGAAAGGATTAAGAAGTACAAATTGGTTGTTACACAGTAATCATGGGGATGTAGGATATTTCATAAGGAATATAGTCAGTAATATTGCAATAACTATGTATGGTGTCAGATGGGTACTAGATTTGTGGGGGTGATAGATGGGAGGGGGTTGGGGGCAGGTATAAAAGATAGAGGGAGTAAGAAGAACCAACTGATAGTTACAAAATAGTCATGGTGATGGAAAGTAAAGCATAGAGAATATTGTCAGTAACATGGTAATAACTATGTATAGTGCCAAGTTGGTAGTAGAATAGTCAGGGGGATCATTTTTTAAATTATACAAATGTCTCACCACTATGCTGTGCACCTGAAATTAATATAGAATAATATTGAATGTCAACTGTAATTGAAAAATTGAAAAGGTGGGGGGAAGGTGAAGGGGAATAAGAGGTTCAAATCTCCAGATATAAAACAAGTCATGGGCATGTAATGTACAGCATGGGGAATACAGTCAATAATACTGTGATACCGTGGTACAGTGTCAGATGGTTGCTGGACTTATGGTGCTCACTTCTTTAGGTCTATTATTAGGTTGAATAATTAGGGTGTACCCCTGAAAATAATATAATGTATGGTAGTTATATTTTAATAAAAATCTTTTAAAAAACAGATTTTGAAAATTGTTCTTATTTACCTCAATTATATATTAATTCTTTTTAAGTGTGCCTATTCTGTAAATAACGCTTTAAGGTGAATCCAGAACTACTTTCTCACTAGAAATCCTTCCCCTATAGAAAGTCAGAAGCACCAGAGAGAGCATTGGAGCTGATGTGGTTAAACAGCAAACATTCCCCTGTCTCTCTCTCTCTCTCTCTCTCTCTCTCTCTCTCTCTCTCTCTCTCTCTCTCACACGCACGCACGCACGCACGCACGCACACACACACACACACACACACACGCATGCATACATATGCATGTTGCTGCTCTAGAAGAGGGTGTTTATTGTGATAAACAGGAAGGGACAATCAATGTCCGTGGGAAAGCTGGAGCAGGACAAGGTGCCTGCAAGCACTGCTATGGTAAAATCCAGCTCAGAGAAGCGCAGACCCAGAGTAGGGTTTTGTAGGCCAAGGCAGCGCAAAGAGCTAAGTGCCAGGAAAGTGCAGAGTGGTCGTTCCAGCATAAAATAGGCGGGCGGCAGGGGCTTTACAGAGGGGAGGTCTTGCGAGGCAGGACACACCTGGGGCCTGCCCTGATGAGAGCAGAGGAAACACAGCTGATGCAAGCTATGTCTGGAGCCCCAGCTTGAAGCCATCACCAGCCTACTAAGAATTTCAGTTCAATTCAATTCAAGGAACTTTTACCAGGCATTTACTCCATGCCAGGTGCTGGGAACAGCCCACCAAGATACAGTAACTCTGTCTCCAGCTCCAGCAGCGCCTGGTGGAGAATATCAGGCAACAGGGCCGCGCAGACAGGCTCTGATGCCCACGGTGCACAGGGTGCCAATTGCCAGTGCTAGAAACTGGCCTTCCCAGGGCAGCCTGGAGCGGGGCAGAGGGGAGAGGACTAGCAAACGTGGTGGCATCTGGGTGTCTGAGATGGACCCAGGGAGCCTGCTCTCAAGGAAGGGGTTCTCCTAATGTCCTTACTGACAATGGGCTAGTCATGAACGGCAGAGCTCACGGTATATACTTGTAGTTGAACATGTGGATGAGTATGCTTGCTCTTGAGTAACTGTTCCCTGTGTGGATTGGGGGTTTCAGTCACTCTCAGGTAACCCTTTGGCCAAAGGCGGCCTCCAGGTCAATGTCAGACAGGGTGGGCTCATTAGACAGCAGCAACCCAGGCTGGCCTGGGCGGAGGCAGAATTTCCAGGAGGGAGAAGATGGATTAGAGGTGGCAAATGGTGATGAGAATGGGTGTCCTCCAAGACCCTCCTCTTTGCAACCCCTGCCTGGCAGCAGGGAGTGGGGTCATCCAGCACCTGAGGCCAGTGGAGTAAGTTCTCTTACATGTATTCCTCAGTGGGCTAGAAACAAGCGGGGAAGCGGGGTTGGGGAAAGCCCATCAAGGATTGCAGCTGGAGTTCCCAGCTCAGTGACTTGCCCTGCACCCACCCAACCTTCCATATTCTACACCCCACCTGTCCTTCAAGGCCACCTCCGCGCCCAACTCCCCCCCACTGGCTCCTTCACTGGCCGTGACTCTGACCTCTCCTTCTCAGGCCATGGGTCAGCACTCCAGTGTGAGCGGCCCAATTGCTGTGCACATGCTTTTACCATTCTGTCGGTGTGATGTTCCATGCACGAGTATGGTTTTCTCCAATAGCTGCGTAAGGCAAACGTCTGCCTGTTTCTTAGTGTTTCTTCCTGAGTATTTGGGTGGGTGTGTGTGTGTGTGTGTGTGTGTGTGTGTGTGTGTGTGGTAAGTGGGGCTTAAAATATAGCTTTTCAGCTTTTAGGGACCACATTCAATTTTTTTTTTTCATTAATTATGGCAGGCTGAGAAGAAAAGAACAGAGATGGGTATGCTCTTTAGATGATATATTTGCACCAAGGCAAGGCCAAAGACATTCCTTCCAAGGTAGTTACAGCTGGAGAGTGGAGAATGGCTCCTGTACACCCACCAAGCTGATGAGAACCCACACTGCCTGCTCATGGAGACTGTGGTGATTTAGGTTTGGTAAAACGACAAAACCATTAAATTAATGTTGTTAATTTGAATTTCATTGATTTCGTAGTTTGCCATTCAGTAATTCGTCTATTTGTTTTGCTTTTATAGTCATATGAGAGCCATAAGCAGAGGATTTTACTCCAGCTTTCATGTTGGTACATATTTAAGTCACATTATAATAGAAATTACTTGAGTCGACACAAGTGGGGGAGAGTTCTTTGGAAATATTTTCATTTTAAAGGGGATCCAAGTGTTGCTTGCGCTTGAAAACGGTTTTATTTGATGTTTGGCTTCCCAATCCAGTTGATTTCTTCATGGGAAATCTGTGGGTGACTTTCTCAGGAGGCATCTCTGCCCTGGATGCAATTCAGAGACCACAAAGGGACGTGTAGTGAGTTGTGGTGGTGGTGGGAGTGGGGAGAGGGGGGTTTGCTCTCTGAATCCTCCGACCAGAAACACCCAGGCACCAGGCTCTGCCCAGACCCGAATGCATGGGACAAAACCATCTGAGCTGGAAACTTGAGAGGAAGAACACTCTGAGGCCATCACAATGGGTCCCTCATAAGATGCGAAATATCACAGGACAGACCCCTTCATGCTGAGAAGCCACCCCTAAATGATTGATCCTGGAAAGTGCTGACTTTTCCTCTCCATGCCTGAGAGCAACAAAAACAACGGTGCCAAGGAGATTGGATTTTCTTTCTCTGTCTCCAAGAAGATATTGAGAAACTGTGTGAAGTTATTAAAGCTCTTAGCAGAGCAGCCAGTTCATAAGCAAATACCCCACAACCCATTCATTTTTTTTTTTCACTTTGCTACATTTTAAATTCTAATTGGCATGTAGGGCACAGTGTAAAGCCAATAGGAAAATCACAGCAAATGCATCAGTGAGGCCATTATAAACATGGTTGTAACCTCGAGCCCAGAAAGTCGGGGAACGTTTAATTAGCCCTAAAAAGCACCCATGAATTTGTTTCCCATACTTCCCTCTTCTGCCTCATCTCGGGCTTCTCCTAGCTCGCCTTCTACATCCCAGCTCCCGTCTCTCGCTCACTGTGGGGCCTCCGTGCAGCTGCCCTTTCTGCTTAGAACTTTCCCAGCCACTGTGGACTGGCTAAATGACACTTGTCCTCTCGCACCCGGCTGAGATGTGGCCTCCTCCAGAAGCCTTCTCTGACTCACACCAAGACAGGAATTAGCGCCTCTCCTCTGTGTCCCCAGTATCCCGTGTGTGCCCTTCTCAGCAGTCCCCACACAATGGTACCATGTGGTTTGACTGTCTGTCTCCTCATGAGACTGCAAACTCCTGGGGGCAGGGCCTTGGGCCCTTTAGATTCCCAAGGCCTAGCAAAATGTCAGGTACTTATAGGTACTCAACTCATGTTTTTAAATGTGTGGATGAATGAAGTTTCAGGGGAAACACTCTATGCTAGAGGAGAACAACAGTGACCTATAGCTGCAGGTATCCCTTCCCTCTCTCCCCTGACCCTTCTGCTCCCTGATCCCCAACTCCTGGGCACTCTCAGCGTTTTGCTGTGTGTTTTAACTCTTCATTCCGTGAGCAAGCGGGACCTTCAGGCAACAGCCATGAAAGCAGGCTCACTGCCCCAACCTGTCAGATCTCCTGTCACAGATCCCACATGGCCCCCATTGGTCTAATCCAGGATGCAGAGCAAACCACTAAACCCCCACCTCCACCACATGGGCTTTCAATGAGTCTGGATGGCAGGTGCGGGGAGAGGTCTACCTGTTGCTCAGGTCCACTGCCAAGTACACCAGGTTTGTAGAGGTGGCCTTCTTGGCTGTTCCTCTGATCAGTGGCCATTTGCTCTCCAGCTTCACAGGAATGGGGTCTGAACACGGCTTCGCCTGCCCCAGCTCTGCTAGAACCGGGTCTGGCAGATTGCAGACGGCTCCCAGGGCTAGCAGGCCTTGCTGGCCCCAGGTTCCTCATCACCCTCCCCATCTCTATCTACCACCATCTGCATTTTGGAATCTTATCTGGTGAGATAAAAAATTACTTCATACTTCTGCTGCTGGGCTTTACCAGACTATCTGAACCCCAAAGATCAATGCTTCAGGCTTACAGCCAAACTTGCTCTGCGCCAGGGGCAGGTGGAGGCCAGGTTAGGGCCTCGCTGGCTAGCTTTCTCCTCCCTGTTGTTTTTCTGTGTGCACAGCCCTGCCTCCCAGGCCCCAATCTAACAGTGTAGATGACCTTCAATTCAAACTATAAAAGTTGGTTTCTCTCTGCCTCTCACATTCTACTAGAAAATGAACCATAATTTGAGACACACAGTAAAATGTAGTCTTTCCTTTTGAGCACTCAACCTCCTTCATTTTCAAAGAAAACCAACGGCTGGCGGATTGAATTTTGTTTTTTGCCAATTATACATTTTGCCTCAAAAGCTGCTGAGAGTACAAAGAAGTGAGGGTATTCACACTCTGAAGATGAATCATCTTCAAAGATGGCATCAGAAACCCCATGTTCATAACCCCAGTCTTGAGACAAACGCTCTAGTCATTAACGAGAGCCCATACGACAGGCTAGAGTTACGACTAGCGTTTGTTCACTGCTGTTAAGAATGTCCTCTATTAATGACAACAGCTGTGGGTTTAATAACCCCAGAAAAGATCATTAAATTCTTTCACATTTCCCAGAAACAGATGGAAGAATTGCAGAAAGGTTCAAGCATATGGGGAAACATATTGGATTGCTGCATCTCCAAAGAGTGGCTGGAAATCTGATACTCGAATGGATTGTTCCACACAGTATTGCCTGTGGGTATCCAATGGGAGCCAGTGTGCTCCACGACTTGTTGGGGGCATGGAGACATGGTGAGGAGTGGTGTCAAGACAGATGAGCCCTTGATGGCTGCCTGAGTTGGAGGATTCTTGTGAAGGCCAAGAGGGTAACTCATGTCAGCAACTCTTGGGCCACTTCATGACCTCAGAGATTGCTGGAGGCAATGTCCATTGGCAGAGTATGACACACTATTTTCATGCATACTCCCTCTAATTACTGAATGCTTACTCCAGTGTACACAGACATGTCTGGGTCAGCAACAGCCAGTCCAAAGCCCTTGCAGGCAAACACCTGATCTCTTGCTTCAGTGAACTTATTCTGCTGAGGGAACTGCCCACATCAGAGGCACCAGCTTGATCTTGATTCCTTTCCTTGAGTTCAGAGTCAGAGGTAGCTGTACACCTTTTGTGCATCCAGGTGGAAGAGGGCATTTCAAGAACTCTGAGTCAGGTGTTCTAATGATTCAGCTCTGACTCTGTCTATTTTGAGGGAGAGAGAAATAACCATGGAGGAAATGTAGAGTTATAAAAAAAAATTGTCTCCCTGAACAAAGGCCACAATACCTGATGGTTTTACTGGTGAATTCTTTCAGACTTTCCAGAAAGCATTAATTCCCATGCTTTATAAACTGTTCTTGTATGTAGACAAATATGGAAAGCTAAGCTATTCATTCTACGAAGGAAGCATGGTCTTGATAACATTAGCATAAAAAAGGAAGAAAACCAAAGACTGAACTTGCTTGGGAATGTACATATAAATTCCTATGTAAAGAGTGGCAAGACTAATTTAAAATTACATTGATGAATAAATAGGGATTAATCCAGGTTTGGAAGAGTGGTTTCATGATATAAAATTAATATAGAACACATATAATGTTATTGGACAGAAATATTAAATATTCAAAATATTTCTGTTTCTATTCTATTCAATTTGTGTTTTTCTCAAATACATTTTTTGGTGTTTTGGGTTGAATTGTGTCCTCCCAAAAAAGATATGGTGAAGTCCTAATCACCAGTACCTCAGAATGTGACTTTATTTGGAAATAAAGACACTGTAGACATAATTAGTTAAGATGAGGTCATACTGGGCAAGGTGGGCCCCTGATCCAATAAGACTGGTGTCTTTATAAGAAGATGGCTATGTGAAGACAGAGACACACAGGGAGAATGCCATGTGACAACAGAGGCAGAAATTGGAGTTATGCAGCAGCAAGCCAAAGAACACCAAAGATTGCCAGCAAATCATCAGAAGCTAGAAAAAGGCAAAGGATTTCCTTCCAGGTTTTACAGGGAGCATGACCCTACTGATGCCTTAATTTTAGACTAATATCTAGAACTACGGGACAATACCTTTCTGTTGTTTTAAGCCACCTGCTTTGTGGTACTTTGTTATAGCAGCTCTAGGAAACTAATATAGTTGGTTTAAATCAGGAGTCAGCAAACTGCAGCAGACAAGCTAAATCCAGCCCACAGCCTGTTTTTATGCAGCCTTTGGATTTAAAGAAGAAGGAGGAGGATGAAGAAATAGAGGCTATGGAGGTGAAGAAAAATGTATGTAAGTGGACACTTTGGTCAGTGTTGCTCAAGCACTGGTTCGCCGTAATCAGAAGTGTCTCAATGCTGACGGTAACCACTTTGAGCACCTCTTCTAATTGCAGAAGTCAAATTGACTTGTATTCATCTTTTGTCATTGGTATATATTGAGTATTACAATTTTAATACAGTTCTCCTTTCTTAAAATGTGTATACATATTTTTTGGCCCCCTCTGTATGTGTGGCTCACAAAGCCTAAAATATTTAGTATTTGGTCCATTAAAAAAATTGCTGATACCTGGTTTAATACAACCCTAATAAAAAATTCCAATAGATAAATTTAAGCATATCTGGGAGACAAAACAGATGAAATTTTTAACTAAGAAAACTTTGGGTAAAAAATAAAAGAGTAAGGAGAAATTATGCTCTGACCTGTTTAAGTATATAAAGTACATAAATCCACAATCACTAAAATAGAGAAAATACTGGCGCACAAATCAATGAAATAGGATATGTCACCCTTAAATGGGCCTCGTTTATAATAATAAGAGATTAATACATGCTATAGGTAGTATCAGAAGCTACAATTTTTTAAATATTGGGAAAAATTGGAATGTGGAGGGAAATAAATTAGACCATCAAATCATACTATTATCAAAGAAAGGTCTAGACCAACTTAAAAAATTAAGCATAAAAACAGAAACTTTTTAAAAATCTGGAAGAGAATATTTGTAAATATTTAATTGATTGCTAAATAGGACAGAATTTTCTAAGCATAAAGTGATAGAAGAAATAGTAAAGGAAAAGAACTACATATTTGATGACAACATTTTCAAACATCCATATCTCAAAAGAATCATGAACAAAATTAAAAAGCAAATGACAAGCTGAGAAAAAAATATTCGGCATAATTATGACAAAGGATTAATAACCTTCATGTAAAAAGAAAGCTCGATAAGAAAAACACAAACATCCTAACAGAAACACGGGCAGCAGACAGGCTCCAAAAATTCACAGAGGACATATAATTGGCTAAAGAACATATAAGAAATAGTCAATTTCCCTGGTTATTTAAACACACACACACACACACACACACACACACACACACACACACATTTTAAAATGAGATCCCAAGTTTAATCTATCAAATTGACAGTGTTTTTCAGCATCTTATATGACATGTACATACACATATAGATCAGATTTTTGTAGAACAGCTCTATATGATTATCAAAAGCCTCCAAAAATTAGCTAGTAACTCTACTTACGGCAATACCTACACAGGGAAAAAATCAGCAATATACCTAAAAATTTATGCAGTGTGTTCATCAAGAAGTTATTTATAAAACTAAAAAATTGAAAAAACATCCAAATATTTGATTGACTACCTGATATGCCATCTATACAATAGAATATATCTGCCATTAAAATCATCTTTTCAAAGAATGCCTGGAGCAATAAAATTTTTCATAGTAGATCATTAAGTAGGAAAAACGAAGTCTATAAAATAATGCCACAGCATATCATCCAAATTGCGTAAGGCAAATTATTAAATTATGTACTATATGATAAATACATAAATATATACAGAAAATATAAATAATAGTCATAAATAATAGTAGATGGGATTGTGGATAAGCATTAATTACCTCCTTGCACTTTTCTATATTTTCTAAGTTCAATAATAAACATATATTACTTTTATAAATAAAAGAAAATTGAACACTACTTTTCAAGTAAGGAAAATTTTAATGGATGTTTTTATAAAGGAAGGTGGCCAGGAAAGAACAGAGGGAAGAAGACAGAAGGAGAGGGAGGAGCAGGGGCAGGAGGAAGCCACCCTATATTTAAATCCTGGTTCCATCTCTGAAGAGACCCAGAGACCCATAGAAGGAGCCTCTCGCTGACCTATGGAAATCCTCAGTTGTTGCAAACTCTGTGCTTCCTTTCCTGAGCCAGCAACACCTGATTCTCCTGTACAGCCGCCCTTCCTCTTGCCCCAAGACACAGGATGGCTTTCTGACCCCCAGACTGGCCCACCCACCTGGTTCCTGTACCCTTGGGAATCCTCAAAGACTGCCTTCAAATCCTCAGACTGTCTCAGTTCAGCAGCAGCCCAACAGCCAAGATTGCCCCTGTCACCCCACCCCCTAGAATCCAGGTGATCAGGGCCAGGCCCTATATCAGAGTCACTTAGAGGAGGACACTCAACTACATTCCTGATGTTCACCCTGCCCTGCAGAAATGAGTGCTTCTCTGTAATTTAAGGAAGGGACTAATGGTCCAGGCCCTAGTGGAGGGTTGGTACCAATGAGAGTCACTAGACCTACATATATCTTGTGGCCTGAGGGAGGGCTCACTGGTCATTCAGGTGGACCACATCCACCTACATCCATGTGGGGAAATGAGATTGGGATCAGGTACCCTGCTCCCACACCCACGCCTTGGCACCATGTAGCCCCTCCCACCCACCCAAGGGGGGAAAAAAAGAGGAACCCTGAACTGACAAAGTTAATGGTGCTTTTAATAAGATTCAGTTTATAGAGAATAACATATGGTTTGTTTGCAACAGCAGTGTATATCTGATTCCCCTGAAGGACCCTCCCAAGTGAAACTACTAAATGATTGGATAAAAGATTTCTTCAATCTATTTAAATGCTTTACTGAGCTGGCGCAAAAATAAGCTATCTGCAAAGCCCTAAAACAAAGTGAAATAAAAAGTCTGAAAAGAAAATGAGGGTTAAAGTCTGCTTTCTCCCAGAGGGTTTCTGCTAAATCTTAGAGACTTTGAAGTTCTTCACTGAAGACTACATGAGGTATGGGGACAGGAGATAAATTTAACCATGTCCCAAGGCAGGAGATCTGACATGAAATCCCTACATCAACAAGCTGAGACTTAAAAGGACATCACACTCAAAAAGTGAATAAGAAACAGACCGGGATCTCCACACTGAGACACAAGAAGCTCATCTATCTTGACCTTGGCGTTGGTTGAGGGGGGCAAAACCTCTTGTAAACATGAACCACTTCTTACCAAATTGTGAGATCCAAAATTACCACCTTTGAAGTCCAAAACACCTCAAGTAGTGCCCTCAAGCATTGCAGAAGCACACAGAAATCCTCTCCAGAGAAACTTTACCTCCAATAAGGCCTCAAGAATCCCCACAAATAAATGTTGATGGACAGTGGTGATAAGAGTGGACAGAACCCCTGCCTGGTGAAGCTCACATTCTATCAGGGCATCCGGACAATAAACTAATGTACAAAGAAGTACATAAAAGAAGTGCACAGTGTAGTAACTGCTAAGAAGGAACTAAATAAAATACAGGAAATATGGAGGTCTAATTAAAGAAGGTGGTCTGGGAATTCACATATAAGCTCAAAATCTAAGAGAAAGAGAGACTCTATCTCCCTCAGTATTCATAGAGCAAATCCCAAGGGATAAGGTTGCCAGATTTATAAGGAAAACAAATGACAGGATGCCCCATGAACTTTGAGTTTCAGATAAACAACAGTTTTCTAGAATGCCCCATGTAATATTTTTGACATACTTATACTAAAAGAATTGTTTATTCTTTTATTATTATTATTTTTAATCTGAAATTCAAAGCTCATCCGGCATCCTGTATTTTATTTGGCAGTCCCAAATGGGAGAAATCTGATTGGTCCTGCTTGACTCACATGCTCTTCCTTTGGCCCAATCCCTGTAGGCAGTTGTA
This sequence comes from Rhinolophus sinicus, assembly GCF_057876585.1. Lineage (NCBI taxonomy): Eukaryota > Metazoa > Chordata > Mammalia > Chiroptera > Rhinolophidae > Rhinolophus > Rhinolophus sinicus. The sequence goes on from NC_142512.1 coordinate 16,204,443, forward strand.
CAGGAAGCACTGAGATTGACAGCTCTCACCAGAATTGCATAGGATGGAAGAAGGCAGTTCCTCAGTGAAGATAAAAGTCTTTGGCAGACAAAAACAAGAGACATCCATTCCACTGGGGTTTACTAAAGGATGATGGTCATGCTGGTGGGGACATTACTTATTTATAATGATTTTGTTTGCCTCTCTCTTTTTCTGCCACTAGGTTTCCCCCAGACACCTGGTATTCCTGGTCATGCTAAATTCCTTCAGAGTGATGAGTCTGAGAACCTTGGCTATACATTAGGTGAGCGCTGGCCAACATGGCCACATGGAAAGGAATGTTTCAGTGTAAGTCGATGGCTCTCAGTCTTGGCTGCATGTTAGAACCACCCAGGGAATCTCTAAAAAGCAGTGATGCTGGGGTCCCACCCCAGAGTTTCTGATTTAATAGTTCTAGCATCCTGGACAACAGGATTTTTTAAAGACTTTCAGGTGATTCTAATATGCACCCAAGGATAAGACCCATTGGAACCCCTACCTACACCTCCAGCCACATCTCATATGTTCCCTTGGTCCCTACGCACCCAGTGATCTTGCCCTTGACATTTCCCAGAGTTTATATTGGTTCATCCCAGTCTCTCCAGGTGGACTCACCCCCATCTATGAAAGTGGTTTCTGATCTTCAAATGAGGTCATGCCTCCTCCCCAATGAAGCCTTCCCAGAAGCCCAAGTAGAATCCTCTTATTATCCCCTCTATCTGCTCAGAGGCCTCCAAAAGTAATCCCCACAGAGAAATGACACTTCTCCATTCCAGAAGCAAAGGTCTTCTCACAGCTACTAGTGAGAAAAGACATTTTCCATCCCAACTTGTGGCTTTGCCATTGGCCCGTCCCGATCTGAGTGAATTCGCAGCCACACGGTGCATACTTTAACTCCTGGACCTTGCTTGCCAGAAGCAGAAGGAAGTCCAAGCATTTGCACCAGGTCATTTAGGTTTTAGCAGGGCATAAAATGAACTCTCTGGGAAATTATAAAAACATACAATCTAAAGGTCTGTCCTTAATAAGCAGTTCTGCCTCTCAATGCAGAGGCCTCTTACTACTGATTCATAGGCAGAGGCTCTGAGAGTTATTCTCCTTGGTTCATGTAAGACTTCCGGAGATTCACAACCAAGGGAGCCGTTGAGACCAGTGGGAGCAGCATCCTGCAACAAAGAGACACACCAGACTCTGGCAGCAGCAACTCTTCCTCCACAAACAATGCAGCGTAATTAAAACAGGAAAAACAAGGGATGGGATCTCCCAACCCCGGCTGAGACAGAATGAGCTGCGGCTTCCCAGAGCCATCAACAACTAGGCACCAGAAGCCTATGGCTCTTTTACACCTGGACACTTGCCTGCAGGATCTCATCTCACTTGGGCACCAGGGAGGCTCAGAGACAGACCCTGGGTTGGCCAACACCTATTCTCAGCCCAGACACAGTTCAGACAATTCCCCAAGTAGGGCAGCCATTACTTTCTTGAGGTCTGTCCCTCTGCTGGACCGTAAGCTCCATGAAGGCAGGACCCATATCTGTATCACTCATCTCAGTGTCCCAAATGCCTGGAGTCTAACACCCAATGAACATTCGGTGAACACCTACTGGATGGTTGGATAAAATGCTGCCAGGACCGGCCACAGCTCCTGATCTACTTTCATCACTATGTCCTGCGAATACCCACATGGATCAGACCTACTTGTCTCCATCCATTTCCTCCAGGATTGGGAGAGATGAGAACAACCAACAAGCTTGGAGGAATGGACTAGGTTCCGGACAGGCAGACTAGGTTCCGGACAGGCAGAAAGGATGGAAACCTTTGCAGATCTTGGAGGACTTACCAGAAGAGGCACACTTGGGGTGAGCCTTAAGGGATGAACAGAAGTTCTCAGATTAGAAAAAGGGGGAGGGGAACACAACGCAGAAAGAGAAAGCAGGAAGTAGGAGATAGTGCCAAGCTTCAGAGAGGTAGGCAGAGCCAGAGTATCCAGGCTAAGGACATTTGTCTTCCTGCATAACGGGGGAGCTGCTGGCACACTGGGCAAAGGGGAGTGTCCCTGCCAGATCTGTGTTTTACAAAGCTCAGCCTGGCAGCCACTGTGGACAGATGTCAGCATAGGCTAAGAGCCTGGGGGCTGGGGCAGTTTCTGGCTTGGAGATGATGAGGCTGAGCTGAGCAGTAGGGCTGCAGAGGTCAGGCCACGCTTCCCCAGAATGGAAGGAGAAAGCCCCAACACCCGGGGGCTACAGTGTTGCCTGCTAATGCAAGGTCCAGGGTGGGAGACCAGCCTGTGTTTCATGGCTCAGGGAATGTCCCTTCTTCCTGGCGTCAAGGCTGTCCAGCAACATGGCCCCACAGCCTGCGTGAGCCAACACCCCCAACTCTTACAGGTTTCTTACTGCCAGCCTCTGCCATGTAGCACCTCCCCCACACTCTCCTACACACACACACACACACACACACACACACCATACTCCATCCAGGTTCCCTGCTCCTCAGGGGTTCTTCTTCCTCCTGCTAAGAATGGTGAGACAAGCCCTGGGTTCAGATGCCGCCTTCAGCGTCTCCCAGTCCTGAGTGCTCGTCCTGGCTCTGTCCCTCACTGTGTGATGACAGGTAGGTACCTTCGCGTCTCTGAACCTGTTTTCTCATACACAAAGAGGGGATAACAATGCCTCCCTCACAGGGCTCTGCGATGGAGTAGCAGTAATATAAAAAAGCTCCTAGCACAACGTGTGACACAGAGTAAAGGCTCAATAATCAGTACCTATCACGGTGATTATCCGTAGACTTCTCACTTCCCAAGGCCCGGCTGTAGCCCACCTCCTCCAGGGAACATTCCCTGACCACCCATCCTACCATGTTGACTTCTCCCTTTCTTGGCTCTGACAGTCCTTGCAGCCTGCCCCAGCAATCTAACACCTGATTCCTCAGGCTCTTGTGTTGGGCACTCATTCCTCTCCTGAGCTGCTTTGTCTCCCCCAGTGCAAAGGAAATTCTCTGAGAGCAGAGACCACCTCCCTCCATTCTCCTGCCTCCCCCTACTGTGTGCAGGGCTAGGCACACAGTAGATGATCTGGTAGGCAGGTAGGATAGGGCCAGTTCACAGAGAGCTAGAAATTTGGCTTTTATGACAAAGGCACTAGGAAGCTAGTGAGAGCTCTGGAGGAGGGGAGATGATGGAAGGGGTTGTTTGGGTGAGGCACTGAACAACAGAACCACAATATTTCTCGTCTGTTTCCTTCCTTCTTTCCTGGCTGAGGCCACTGGTAGAGTGATGAATGTGCCAGGGGCTGCGCATTATTAATCACTTTAAAAGCAAACATTCATCTTGGGGCAGGATTTTTACTTTTCTCCTCTAATAACAGATTAAAGCGCCTGGATATTAATGGGCCAGATAATTTACGTTTTGCTTAAGCAGGAAAAACAAACCATCAGGCCCTCGTGGCAACACCACTTTCCGACAGATTGAGAGATAGGCTTAATAAATTGCTGTAACTAAAACATGCACGTATGCATGCTCACCCACCGATACGACAGTTTGCAAACATTTTGCAACAAGCGCAATATGATTTCCGTACACAAACAATTACCCGTTTCCCTTAAAGGATTTTCCTCTCCTTCTTAACTTCCCAGTTGCTCAGGGACAATTATATCACAATACTTGGGGCAGCATTCCCCTGTGCTTCTCTTCACAAACGGGTGACCTTTACCCTGAATAAATCAATCCTGAGGTAACAATTCATCGAGGTTCCAACAATGCCAGGAGATAGCAAGGTGGGCCATGGCCATTTTCCTTTCCTTCCACCTGCTCTCCGAACAAGGATCTCGAAAAGAAATAAGTTTTCCTGAAGGAAGAAGCCAGAGGAAAACTCTCCATCTTGATTCTGTTTGTTTGAACACCCATCAAAAATCAGCCATAGTGAACTGTCTCAGATTCCAGCCCATAGCTGAAATATTGCAACAAGCCAAACCATGAAGAGGAGATAGGAGACCTTCTGGCACTGCCAGGGACTTACTGTGTGACCTTGACCAACTCCTTACCATTCTGTGGGCTTCAGCTTCCCCATCTGAACAATGAATGTTTGGTTTTGATAACTCTAAACTCTGCCAATTTGTGGTTTAACAATTGCTGGGCTCCAGCAGGCACATGGGAGAGGAGCAACAAGTGTGAGAGCTGAGCAGTTGAAAAGAGCACACAAGTTCAGTCCCCTGGTGAACTGCCCACTGAGCATGCTCAGTTCTAAAGGTAGTGCTAGGCATGCTTAATCATAGGACAAAATCCTGTGTCCAGATGAAAGCTCACCCTCACTGCTTGAACTCCCCAGAGACAGAAGAGACACATAATAGGTTTGCAGCAATTAGTTGAGTTAAACAAACCAACCAATCTTAGCCAAGGCTCACTCTCTTCATCTGCTGGTTTTGATAGACTTTGAACTCTTAAGAGTGTTACACCAAAACTTAGTTCTCTGCAAGTTAATCTTCATCAGCTAACCCCCCAAAATAGAGCACGTCCTCCTAATTCTTCCTCACACTCATCATACCTGTAAGAATACGGAAGATTGGAACAATACTATCCACCAACTTGACCTAATTGATATTTAGAGAACACTTCAGCTCACAGCAGAATTCACATTCTCTTCAGTCATACAAGGACTATTCATCAAGACAGGCCATATACTTGGCCATAAAGCATGTCTCAAAACATTTTAAATATTGAAACCATACAATTTTATTCTCTGATATAATTAATTAAATTAAAAAGTAATAACAGAAAGCCATCAAAAATCACCAAAATATCAGGAAATTAAACACAACTTCTAAGTAACTCATAGATCAATGTAGAAACAAAAAGGGAAACTGTAAAATATTCAAATTGAATATAATGAAAACAAACTCACCAGAATTTGTAGGATACAGCTAACACATAGGTTAGAAGAAAAATTAGACCTTTAAATGCCTATATTAAAGAAATAAAGCATGAAATCAATGAACTAAGCTTCTACCGATAGATGCAAAAAAGAACAGCAAATGAAACTCAATACAAACGGGAGATAGTAAACAAGAAGAAGAAAGAAAATCAATGATATAAAAACTGGACAAACAATCGTGAAATCAGCAGAGTCAAAGTTGTTTCTTGGAAAAGAATAATATAAATGATAGCCTTTCAGACAAAACTAATCTGAAAATAAAGGAGAGAGAACACATATTACTAATACCCGGAATTAAAGAGGAAATATCACTATAGATTCTGTCTATTAAAATTGCAATAGGGAATATTATGAACAACTTTATGCCAATAAAGTGACAACTTAGGTAAAATAGACAAATCTTTGAAAAAGATAACTCACTAAAACAAACATAATGTGAAAGCATAGATCTAAATAATCCTATGTATATATCAAATAATTTTTAATTCATAATCAGAAACTTTCCCACAAAGAAACTCCAAGCCCAAATGGATTTACAAATGAATTTTATCAAACATTTAAGGAAGAAATAATACCAATATTAAACAAACTCAGAAAATCAAGGAGAAGGAAATATTTTCCAACTCACTTAATGAAGTCAGAATAACCCTGACACCAAAAACTGGCAAATATATAATAAAAAAAAGGAATTACAGACAAATAATCTTCATGATTAGAAGGATAAAAACCTTTATGAAACTATTAGCAAATTAAACATTGTGGTATATAAAAGTGTAACACATCATGACCAAGTAGCGTTTATCACAGGAATGCAAGGTAAATTTAACATTTAGAAAATGAGGAAAAATTCAATAAAATTCACAAAATTAACATAATAAAGAAAAATGTCATTCACAATATTGATCATATAAAATAAAAAAGGAAAAATAATATATGATTCAGATAAAACATTATATAAAATTCAACATCCATTATGGTTAAAAAAAAGGTAACTATGAAAGAATTTTCTTAATCTGAGAAAGGCACTTATTAAATACCTAGAAGTAACAACATCCTACCTAATAGTGAAACATTGAATGTTTTTCCTGTAAAACCAATAGCAAGGTTATTAGATAATTATCTTCATCATTCTATGAGAAACTTTAGACAATGTGATAGGAAAATAAAAATCATAAATATTGGAAATTAAGAAGTAAAACTGCCATTATTCACAAATAATGTGTATATATACATAGAAAATTTATGTGATTTATCCAAAATACTAGAATAATTGAGTTTATTGACTTTGCAGTATAAAAATTAATCATTGTTCTATGTACTAGCAACAACAAAAAAAAGGAAATGAAAGCTTTTTAAAAATACCATTTACCATAAGTTAACAAAAGAAATACATAGGAATGAATCTCATGAAACAACAAGGTGCAAAACCATGATGCTGAAAACTACAAAACACTGCTGAAAGAAATTAAAGAAGATCTAAATAACTGGAAAGATATACCATGTTCATGAATTGGAAAACTTTATATTAAGATGCCATCCTCTCCCTAAATTGATCTATAGATTACAATCCCAAATTCCAAGAGGAGTTTTTGAAGGAACTGACAAGTTGATTCTAAAACTTGTATGAAAATTCAAGAGTAGCCAAAAGAGTATTGAAAAAGAACAAAGTTGAAGGACTTAAATGAGCTAATATCAAGACTTTCTATAAAGTAACAAGTATCAATTCAGTATGGCTTTGGTATAAGAATAAAAAACAAATAAGTGAATAGAACAGAATAGGAAGTCCAAAAAATAGACCCACACATATGGTCAATAACTTTTTGACCAAGTTAATTCAGTAGGGGAAAGGAAAATCTTTTTACAAATGGTGCTTCAATAATAGAGTCTCCATATAAAAAAAATGTATTTCAACTTTTGCCTCACTCCATATGCAAAAATTAATTCATGGTAGATCATAGACATAAATATAAAGCTAGAACCATAAAGCTTTGGAGAAAACATAAGATGATACCTTCAAATGTGAGATAATAGAAAATATATATATTGGTCTCTGATTCTTGGTATAGAGCTCCTAAATCCCTTGGTATTTCCTGGGATATAGGAATGTCTTTTGTTCTAATAAGGTGACCCCTAGTGAGCTCCTGAATGAGAGATTGTCACCAGAAACATCAAGCCATGACTAGAAGCTCAGGACTTTCAGCCCTACCCCCTAATTTTCTGGAGAGGGACTGGAAATTGAGTTGATTCAATGCATAGTTCATGCATAGTTGATGAAGCCTCTATAAACATCCCCAAAGTACAGGTTTCCAGGAGCTTTCTGAGTTGGTGAACATATAGAGGAGCTGGGAGAGTAGCAGGTCTGGAGAGCATATGGAAACTCCAAGCCCTTTCCCACATATCTTGCCCTATGCATCTCTTCTAACTGGCTATCCCTGAGTCATATCCTTTATGATAAACCAGTAAGTAAACTGTTTTCTTGAGTTCTGTGAGCCCACACTAGCAAATTAACCGAACCCAAAGAGGGGGTCATGGAAACCTCCAATTTATAGCAATTGTCAGAAGCACAGATGTGACAACCTGGACTTTTGATTGGCATCTGAAGCAGGGGAGAGCAGTGTTGGAGAACTGAGACTGTAACCTGTGGGATCTGATGCTATCTCCAGGTAGACAGTGTTGGAATGAAGTTAAACTGTAGGACACCCAGCCCATATTGCAGAGAATTGGTTGGTGGGTGGAAGCCCTCACACATTTGGTGGTCAGAAGTGTCAGATGTAAAGTGTTTTGTGTGAGTATAGTAAGGAAGAGTCATACAGGAAGAGTGAGTTTTTCCTACTCACAAAGACTTCTTAGGACATAGAAACAATCATCATTAAAACAATTAACAAATTAAATTTATCAAAATGAAATTCTCTGCTCATCAAAATACACTGTTAACCAAATTAATAAGCAGGCTACAAACGAAGAAAAACATTATCTATATCTACATCTATAGCTATCTATCTATCTCTCTACATATCAAGGGACTCATATGTAGAATATATAAGGAATCCTTATATATTAGCACAACAACAAAAAGACAAGTAACACAATGTTAAAAATGGGCAAAAGTCTTGAAAAGACATTTCACAAAAGAACTAGATGGTCACTCATACTTGAAAAATGCTCAATGTCAATATTTATCAGGAAATGCAAATTAAAACCACAGTGAGATACATTTCATACCCACTAAAATGCATTTTTTAAAATGACAGGGATCTGGTCAAGATAGCAGAATAGGTCAATGTTGTGCTTACCTCCTCTCATGACCACATCAAAATTACAACTACAGAACAACCATCATTGAGAATCACCTGAAGTCTAGCTGAACCAAAGCTCTACAACCAAAGGACATACAGAAGAAGCCACCTTGAGACTGGTTAGGGGTGGGGGGGTGGAGATGTGGGTCAGGCTGATCCCACACCTGTGTGAGACCATTAAAAATCAGGAGGGATATCTCAGCTGCAGAGGGGCCCCTGGAGGAGCAAGGGGTCCCAGCAGCACACCAAACTCCCCAGCCCAGGGTTCCAGTGCCAGGGAGATAAGTTCCCACAAGTTCTGACTCTGATAAACAGCAGGGATGGTGGCTGAGTGACATGGAGGCAGCTGGAGTCCCAGGCACTCCTCATACAGGACTCATGCACAGACTTACTTGCTATTGGATTCACTCACTCTGAGCTCCAGAGTGAGCTGGGACAGATGCTTGAAAGGGACCAGGGACATATGGGGAGGAACTGAATTGTCTGGCTGCAGGACAAGGGCTGGAGGGGCAACTTTCTCCAGGACAGAGGAGCTGACAGAAGCCATTGTTTCTTTGTTGAGCCCTCCCCGCTCCCTGAGGGCAGATGCTGGCAGCCACTACATCTGAGTCTCCATCAACCTGGCTAACACTGTTCTTTGGCCCTGATTCCCTGAGACCCCACCTCACCCAACTTCCAGGCCCACCCAAACCTCTTATAGTGGCTTTTCCATATGAATGGTTTGTCTTGGTTCATGCTGCAGACTGCTCTAAAATCTCTCTAAGGTTCACAAAACCCAAACAAGCAGCATCTGGTTTCAGCGTGTCCTATACCTCTGGCTGAGCAGCCATAAGCCCAACACTACTGACAGCTGGTGTGAGTTTGTGGCTTGGCCTCTTGAGGCACCTCCAAGACCAGAGTGAGCGGCAGCCATCTGTGGATTGCTTTCTGGCTCATGCCAGTTGGCCCCAGGCAGGGCACCGGATGTAGAAGAACTTGGCCTATGGTGGGTCCGTTCTCAGGAGGCCTCCAGACTTGCACATCTAATGGCCAGCTTCAGACCCTGCCTGAGCATTGCCCAAAGGACACACACATAGGGCACACTGGGTGGACACCAGAGCCATGCTAAAGTGAATTTGGCTCTCCACAGCTCCTCCACTGTAGTCGTGGCCAGTCCTCACAACCAGTCAGCATGAGGATCAATCTTTCCCATTGATGTGAAAACAGCAACCAAGGTTCAACTACGGCAGGAGGGGACACACAACCCACACAAGGGGCACTCCTGGAGTACCCAGTTCAGGTGACCAGGGAGACTGCACCATTGAGCCCCACAGGACACCTACTACATAAGGCCACTCTACTAAGACTGGAAGGCATAGCAGCCCTACCTCATACAGAGAAACAAACACAGGGAGGCAGCCAAAATGGGACAAAGAAACATGTGCCAAATGAAAGAACAGAACAAAGCTCCAGAAAAAAGAACTAAGCAAAATGGATATAAGCAATCTATCAGCTGCAGAGTTCAAAACAATGGTTATAAGGATGACCAATGATCTCAGGGAGAACTTCAACAAAGAGATAGGAAACATAAAAATGGAGACAGAAAACAAAAAAGAACCAGTAAGAAATACAGACTACAATAACTGAAATGAAGTATATATTGGAGGGAATCAACAGCAGATTAGATGAAGCAAAGGATCAAATTAGCAATTTAAAAGATAAGGTAACAGAAAACACCCAAACAGAACAGCAAAAAGAAAAAAGAATCCAAAAAAATGAAGTAGTTTAAGGGGCCTCTGGGACCACATCAAGCATACAAACATTCAGATTATAGGGGTACCAGAAGGAGAAGAGAGAGAGAGCAAGGAAGAAAACCTATTTGAAGAAATAATGATGAAAAACTTCCCTAACCTGGAGAAGGAAATAGATACACAAACTCAGGAAGCACAGAGAATCCCAAACAAGATAAAGCTAAACAGGCCCACACCAAGACACATTAAAATTAGAATGGAAAGGGTTAAAGACAAAGAATCCTAAAAGCAGCAAGAGAAAGGCAGCTAGTAACTTATAAGGAAGCTCCCATAAGATTGTCAGCTGATTTCTCAACAGAAACTTTGCAGGCCAGAAGGGATTGGCACAAAATATTCAACACGATGAAAAACAAGGACCTAAAACCAAGGGCACTCTACCCCGAAAGGCCATAAGAGACAAAGAAGGACCCAGTAATCCCACTTCAGGGTATTTATCTGAAGAAACCCAAACACTACTTAGAGAGGATGTGTGAATCCATATGTTCATTGTAGCATTGTTTGAAATAGCCAAGATGTGGAGTCAGCCTGCGTGTCTGTCGATGGAAGAATGGATAAAGAGTGGGTGGCACATATATTCAATGGAATATTGCTCAGCCATGAAAGGAAATGGATTCTTGCTGTCTGCTGTGGCATGGATGGTCCTGGAGGGTGTTGTGCTGAGTAGAGTGTCAGACAGAGGAAGACAGATGCAATGTGATTTAACTTATATGTTTAATCTAAAAAACAAAATTAAAAAAAAAAAACAGAAACAAACTCATAGATACAGAGAACATATTGATGGTTGCCAGATGGGAGGGGGATGGGGATGGGTGAAAAGGGGGAAGGGATTAAGAAGTACAGATTGGTTGTTACACAGTAATCATGGGGATGTAGGGTATTTCATAAGAAATATAGTCAGTAATATTGCAATAACTATGTATGGTGTCAGATGGGTACTAGATTTGTTGGGGTGCTAGATGGGAGAGGTTTGGGGGCAAGGCGAAAAAGGTGAAGGGATTAAGAAGTACAAACTGGTAGTTACAAAAGTGTCATGGGGATGTAAAGTAAAGCACAGGAAACATGGTCAATAATATGGTAACAACTATGTATAGTGCCAGGTGGCACTAGACTAGTCAGGGGCATCACTTCTTAAATTATATAAATGTCTAACCATTATGTTGTACACCTGAAATTAATACAAAATAATGTTGAATGTCAACTGTAATTGAAAAATTGAAAAGGGGGGGATGTGAAGAGGAATAAGGTTCCAATCTCCAGGTATAAAATAAATAAGTCATAGGGATATAATGTACAGCATACGGAATATAGTCAGTAATATTGTGATAGCATGGTACGGTGTCAGATGGTTGCTGGACTTACCATGGTGATCACTTCTTTAGGTATATAAATGTTGAATAACTATGGTGTACTCTAAAACATATGAGGTATGATCAAACAATATGGCAAATGTTTAAATGAAAAAAATTTATTAGTGTAAAAGACACATTGCCATTAATCCCCTTCAAAAGACTTCCCCTTGCTTTCCCCCTTGCTTTGAACATGCTTATCCCATTGTTCCTGCCACTTTCTGAAGCAGTTCTGAAGTTCTCTTTCATGAGTGTCTTCAGTTGCACTGTCATGGCTGCCTCAATGTCCTCGAATCATTTTGACTTTGGGGAAGAGCCAGAAGTTTCATGGTGCCAGATCCGGTGAATAAGGTGGGTGAGGGCACACCGTAATGTTTTTATTAGACAGAAATTGCTGTATTCCAGAAGCGAGGTGTGACATGGAGCATTGTCATGATGGAGGATGACTTATGGCACACTTTAAAACACACCTTCTCTCAACTGTAGCTCACACTCCACTGATTGCACCAAACCAGTTGAAATTTGTCACACACTGTTACTAAGGTTCAACGCGCTACTTCCCTTATTGAAGATCCCTGCCTTTCCGTTGGATGGCACTCGGCAGCAGCATTCACCATATTTTGTGATCACAATGTCACTTCACTTTTGGTATGGCAATTTCTGGCAAATAAAAACATTATGGTGTGTCTTCATTCACCTTATTCACTGGATCTGGCACCATGCGACTTCTGGCTTTTCCCCAAAGTCAAAATGACCATGAAAGGTAAGTGTTTTGAATCGATTCAGGACATCAAGGCAGCCACGACAGCAGGCCAGGAAGCCAACCATACCTGTGTGGCTCATAGACCCCCGCCTGAGGGAATGAAGGTGGCAGACTGGCAGTTGTCTGTCCCCCTTTGGCATCTGGAGCCGACCCTGGGAATTTGCTTCTGCTGAACTTTAAAGAGGAACAAATTCAGTGCCTCTGGGAAAGGTTTCTGGGGCAAGGGGATACCTCAAGATTTAGTTTTTATGGCTGTGCCCCCCTCTCACCAGAGTTTTTCTTAAGGAAGGAAGGATGGTCATGGCTTGATCTGAAAGCTGTGGAATAGGTGACCAGGTCTCAGGAGGCAAAGGGAGCCAGCTGGGAGTCTATCTGTGTCTGCATGTAGCACACACACTTAGAGTGTGATCTATGGGTTATAGAGTCATTTCTGTTAATTAAACTCCTTAATATAATTTTGAGGTAAAAGAGCTTGGCCTGTATTTCAGACATTCCCTGGAGGACTGGGAAAGTAGAGAATATACCATCTGGCAAAGCACCATGAAACTTAATCACCTGGGGGAATTCGTAGAAAATTGCACTGATGGAGGAGAGACACACAGATAGACAAATTGACACACCGAATTTCAAGTAATTTTAGCAGTGATTGAGGACGAGAGTAGGTTTCTGTTTCCCCCACAATGGCCAACCCACACCTCCAGACTCCGGCAGTGTCTGAATCCCTGAGAGGCTATAGCGAGGCCTCATCCAGCCAGAAAGCCCAGATGATGGAAGTTCTCACTCCTGTGTCATGACAGGCTCTCCCCTCCTCACCCAGGAGTCAGGCTTCTCTGACTTCCCCCCAAAATCGAACTCTCTTACTCCTCAGATTGTGTTTATACAGGGCCACAAAAGTGCCACGTTCACCCAAGACCATGCATCTTTGGAAGGAAATCAATACATAATTATGTGTTTTGTCTGTGCAGCATGGCCCAGAGCCAGGCTGATTGGGAATTCGATAAAGTAGAAACAGAGTGGTCAAGGCTGGCCGAGTAGACCGGGAGATGCACCTGGGCTGAGTGGAAGAAGCTGGGCCAAGGTCCAGCCATCAAGTCTTGAAGCTGTGGCCACCTCTTGAAACTGCCATGTCCTAGGACAAGTTCAAATAGGCAGAACCAGGGGTGCTGGCTCTTTTGCATCTCCCTGTAGAGGAGTCATTGCTGTATTTACAGAGGACCAGACTCTGCAGCAGCCCCTTCACCCTGAGCCTCACTTCCAGGCCCCCATTCTCTCCATCTCAAACCTACCCCCTGGACCTCAGCAACCCAAATGATCTGCCTAAAGTGCATACATGACCATGTCATTTCTCTGCTTAGTTATCCTTGAGCAGCATGAGGGTTATAAAAACATCCTCTATGAAGTCAGAAGAGCCTGAGATTGCATCTTGCCGGGGTCACTGAAGGTCACTGGACCTCAAGGATATTGACCTCACAGGGTGTATGTGACGGTTCTATGAAATAATATGGACAAAACATGAACAATGTGCCTGGCAAATAGTAAGCACCATGTAAGTACTAGTCACCACCATCATCATCATCGTTGTCGTCGTCATCATCATTTTGTAATAGCTTTTTAGAGATAGTGCCAATAAGCTAAGTTAAATGAAGAGCCTGTAGAACCAAGAAGGTGTTTGTCCATTGGAGCTGCTGTAATAAAATACCGTAGAGGCCAGGTGGCTTAAACAACAAACATTTCTTTCTTAGTTCTGGAGGCTGGAAGTCCAAGATCAAGGTGCCTGCAGATCAGGTGTCTGGTGAGAGCCCTCTACCTGATTTGCAGATGGCCACTTTTTGCTTTGCCCTCAAGTGATAGAGAAAGAGATGCGGTGTCTCTTTCTCTTCTTATAATGGCACTAATCCCATCATGAGGGCCCCACCCTCATGACCTCATCTAATTCCAATTACTTCCCAAGGCTTCACTTCCAAATGCCATCACATTGGGGATTAGGGCTTCAACATATGAATTTGGAGTGGGGGTGACACAACATTCGGTCCATAGCAGAGGAAATGTTAGAGGAGGCTGTGGCATCTTCAAAGGGCATAGTTGCTGAGCAGATGCAAAGCCCAGTTGGTGTTTGGGTAAAATGCTCACTTTCTTCAACGTCTCCAAGTCTTCTTCCACACATTTTCAGCAGTAGCACTTACAATTTGGGGAACCACAGTTATTAGGTGCGTGCACAAGTAATTACAGTTTAAAAGGTTAAAAAAATTGCAAAAACTGCAATTATCTTTGCACCAACCTAATGTCTTTCCTGCACCTGTGGGAGGTTCCAAGCCTCATGGATGCAGGACCTGGAGGCAAGTCATATCCCAGTGGGAGGAAGGCTGCACTCTTTGGGGGACTTCCCTGTGACAATGGCATGTGCTTGTCAGATGAAGGGGCTGGGCTTGGCTGCAGCAGGCTCACGACTCTGACCATGCAAAGACCCAAGCTTAGTCTGGGGCTAGTGTTTGGACCTCAGCCTGGGGCCAGGGCCAGAGGTTAGTCTGGAAAAGGAGTCAGAACTCAGCCTATAGCTGGGATCAGTCCTCAGCCTGTAGCCAGAATCGGGGTTCACACTGGGGCCACAGTCGAGACAGCCTGAGCACAAGGGACAAATTTCTTGATGTGAAGTCTAAAGATTTCTGTGAATATAACCCATGGCCGAACCTTTATGGGCATCAGACTCTAACCATGCCATGGGCAGAAATGCATCATTTCACTTCATGACTTGAATGAATGTTCCAGCCCTTATGCAAGATTAATGCATTTTTTTAAATGAGAGTACCGATGTTTAGTAATTTACATTCTGCAGCCAGTGCACCTGCCATCACCATTCTGCCACAAAAAGACCCTCAACAGGAATACCTTTGACCCTCATGACTCCAAATTGGCAGGAAAAAATCAAAAGTAAACCGCCCTTGAATATTTCCAAAGACCCAGGTATTGGGGTTGTCTGAAGCCAATACCCCTCCTCTGGCAAGAAGGGAGCCAAGTAGGACAGAAAGATAGAGTATGTGGTTCTTGTGGCCATGGCACGTGAACTAGAAAGCATTCACTGAGAGGAGAGGGAGCAGTGGAACATGGGCCTGAGGGCAGAGAAGACGAGCCGGCGGTCCAAGAGTCAGAATGGGTCTGAGGAGGAGGTTTTCAGAAAGGACTCAAGATGAGGCTCATGTCCGGGCCTTGAATTCTACAGTGCTCTTCACCAATGACAGAAGCCAAGGCAGAAGGAACAGTGCACGGAGCCCCAAAAGGGAGCCTGTCCCCTCTCCCTCAGAGTAAGGAATGCATCAGTGGTCCTCCTCGCTGTGTGGCTCCAGCTGCCATGGCCTCCTTCCAAGCTCTTTCTCTATGGGGACAGCAGTCCCACTCACGTTCTGCCTTCTTCTCCATGCTCTCCCAAGTCTTGATTTCCCCAGCACTCTGCAGACTCAAATCTCTATTTCATCCCCCCAATTCTTTCACTGAGATGGTTCCAGAAGGCAAATTGTTCCACATCATTAAAAAATAATTTGTAGACATAATCTTCCTTGAATAAAAGCCACATAGAATGATGCAATTTTTATAGTGCATGACAGAATAAGGAAGGTCCGAGCTCTTGCAGAAAAAGGACTCTCTCCCACCTCAGTTTACTGTAAGCAATGTGATCTCTCAGGCTGCTACAGCACATTGACTTGGAAATTGTAACTTGTAAGGTGGTTGCGCCATGCTGGCCACACATTCTGCTCCGTGGACTCCTCAAAGACAGGCTCTTTCAGCCTGGCTTGGAAATACAAGGACAGGAAGAACAAACTCACTTCTGCTGCTTCTTTGTCTTTTTTATATAATTAAACAGTTAGTGGCTAAATTGCATTGTAATTGATTGCAGAATTGCTTTTTTAATGAGATTTAGACACTGGGAAATAGCTTTTTTTTTTTTTCCCTTCAATATGCCCAAAGTGAACTTGGTCATTTTGACAACAAATTGTCTCCCTGGCCTTCACCTAGGCACGTATAAGTCTGAGATTAGCAGAGAGGAGCGTACAGCGCTGCCTTGGAAAGAGACAGCTGAAGCGCGCAATCCTTCCCTGCCCCGAGGAGGGATGGCAGCACCCTCTTCCCAGCACTCGCAGAGCACCTCCATGCCCTTCCCTGGTCCACGCAAGGTGCCTGGACTGTCAGAACTGGGGCTCTTTACATTATCCTGTCTACCCTCCTCATTTTCCCATTCAGGATGCTGCAGGCTGCTCTGGGAAGCCACGTCCCCACAGCTCAGTCCACCTTACCATGTGCTTGTCACTTGGAGGAAAACATGAGATTACACACACACACACACACACACACACACACACACACACACACACACACTGAGCATGCATGGCAGAGAGACTCACCCAGCTGGCAGGACCCAGTCAAAACCTCAAGCTTTCCAGAATTCAGTAAGGGAGGTTCTCATATTTAGATAATAAAACATGGAGGTTATTGTGCCTTCCCAGATCCACTTCAAAGCCAGCACTATGAATATAGGTTACTAATGGCTCACAGCACCCCACTCTCTAGAGGCACCTGTCTTTGTAAATGAAGTTTTATTGGAACACAGCCATGTCCATCCATTTACATATTGTCTGTGGCTGCGTTTGCACTAGGACAACAGAGCTGAGTGGCTGCGACAGAGACCACGTGGTCTATATACTATCTGGTCCTATACAGAAACAGTCTGCTCTGCCAAACACCAGCCACCTCATTTGAAAAGTTTTGCGGCTCACAGCTGATGTGTGACTAACCCTGGGATTGAAAAGCCCAGCCCTGTTCCCAGGTGGGTCTGACCCTGCAGTGAGTCTGTGCTCCCATGGAATCAGGCTGAGGCCAGGACCAGCTGGGAGCCCCGTTTGCCTAGCTCCCTGCTGCCCTCTTCTGCCTCGCTCACCTACCTTCTGCTCGGAATGCTCCTTCCATGAGTCACACGCACACGAACTCCTGCCTCAGACTCCATTTCTAAGGATCCTGACCTAAACCACTCACACTTTTCCCCAACAAAATCTTGAGTGCAAACCCAAGTTTTCACATAAATTAAAGCAGAGTGACCCCCATGGGAGCAGAGGGGTGGGGGTGGGGTCCCTCCCCGTCAACACCCCTCTCCCCTTCAGTAGGATCTAAAACAAGTGCCTCTGCACCAGCCAGAGGACCTGCAAATCAGGGTTGCTAATCATGGCGCGGGCAGGGTGTTTTGCTGCCTCTGCTGGGCGCATTCCCTGATGCCCTCCTCCAGAGGGCGTACTCCCTCACCCGAAACCTGCCGCACGGCCTATCCTACAGGGTGCTGCCGGTACTGCTTTCTCCCAGGGGGCCTCCTGTCTGGCTTCTTTTCAGTACCAAGTTGTGAGCTCCTCAAGGCAAAGCCTGCGTCTCATCCATCTTCTTTGCACCCAGAACACTCACCGTTCCTTCATTCACTCATTCAACCTGACAGTTTTGGCTGTCACTCCACCGCAAGCCCTGTGCTTGGCACTGGGACTCCAGAGATGAGTAAGACAGGCTTCCTGTCCCCGTAAGTTCACTGGGTAAGAGGGAAGGGACAGAAGTTGGCACATGGACAGCTCAGGAGGCCAGGCAGTCAGAAGAGCCTGTGTAGAAGGAATACTTGCCCTGGGCCTTGAAGCGTGAGTACGAGGAGGCAGGGAGCGACGTCGGAAGTGGAATGCTGTGCTCTCTGCTCATGTTGGGTGTTCAGGGGATGACTCCACCATGGACGTGACCCTGGCAGTAACCGGGCCACAGCCAGATGGAGCCTGACAAAGTCTGGGGCAGAGGCCCCAATTGTTACTCAGCCACAACGTTTCAGGTGACTTTGGTTAAGTCCAACTGATTGAT
Source organism: Rhinolophus sinicus (assembly GCF_057876585.1). Taxonomy (NCBI): domain Eukaryota; kingdom Metazoa; phylum Chordata; class Mammalia; order Chiroptera; family Rhinolophidae; genus Rhinolophus; species Rhinolophus sinicus. The sequence goes on from NC_142512.1 coordinate 16,222,458, forward strand.
TTAAGACCTAACTTCTCCACGGGACATCGGGGCTACAACTGTTAACGAAAACAGATACTGTCTCTGCTCTCCTGCAACTCGGAGTCTCAAGTTCGTCACAGGCAAATATACTTACACAATTATACATGTCAACCCTGTACTGTCTGGTGAAAGAGACAGACACTAATCAAATGGTCACAAACACACACACACACAAGTATAAAACTGGGACAAGTGCTAGGATGGTGTTTAAAGAACCTATAAGAGAGGGAGATAGGATCTAACCAAGGGGGTCAGCATGCCTTCCTTAGGAAGCAGACGCTTAATATGAGATCCAAAGGATGAGAGGACATTAACTACACAAAGAAGCAGAGAGTCTGCTCCAATTGGAAGGAACAGCACGTGCAAAAGCCCTGGGGGGAGTGTAGAGGGAGCCGGGCAATCACACAAACCCAAGGGAATCCTCATGAGGGTGGAGGAGAGAGAGCAAAAGGAAGGAGGCGTAAGATAGTCAGAGAGGAAGGCAGAGCCTGTGGCCACGGAAAGAAGCTTTGTCTCTGTCAGGAAGAGCTTTAAGGTGGGACTAACATAAACACGTCTGCATCTAGAAAAGATATCACTCTGGTTATTGTGAAGAGAAGCGATTTGAGGGAGGCTACGGGAAGCTGTGAGAATAGGCAGGAGGGTTTGCAGCGAGTCCAGACAGGACGTGATGGCAGCTGAGACAGGGGGAAGTGGTGGAGGTGAAGAGAAATGGACAGATCAAAGAGATATTTAGGAGGTCCAATCGACAGGACTAGATGTGATTGGATATCACAGGTGAAGAAGAGGAAGGAGCCAAGCATGGGTCTGCCTTGGGCCCCTGGAGGAGCAGTGGCACCAAGGGTAGAGTCAGGGGTGCGTCCCTGGGCTCAGCGACCCCTTCTGTAAGCCGAGGAGTTGGCACGATGCTCTGCAAGGGCTCCCCAGCACCCTAACACTCAGCCAGTCACTGTACCAAGTTCTTTAGCAGAAGAGGTCCTTGTTTCCTCACAACAACCCCAGAAGTTAGGTCTGTTATTATCCCCATTTTAGAGATGAGCGTACAGGTTCAGAGAGATAAAGGAACTTGCCCAAGGTCACCCTGCTAATAAGTGGCAGATGCGAGGTTCAAAGCTGGGCCAACTGAATCCGCCGTTCACGTTCTCACCCACTTCACACACTGTCCAGGTTCAGTTCCAGATCCCAAGAGGCCTCCCCGTTCTACATGTCTTGTCCCTGGACTGCTGTTTCTTGTCATTTAACGCTCCTAACACCATCTTATGGTTGTGCCGGTGACCCTAGGGAATTCAGTTCTGCACAGATGCAAATGCAAGCTCATCAAGAAGTCTGGAAGCAGTCACCAACCCAACACCCAACAGTACAGAGGCCCAGCACATTCCCCATGTAGCACGGGTATCAGTTAGGGTAACACTAGCTGCTGCTGGACGAACACCTAAAGTGTAAGGTCTTAACACAATGAAAGGTCACCTTTCACTCACGCAAGAGTCCAATATGATTGGGTGTTTCTGGTTGGCAGACAAATTTCCTCCACATAAAGATCCAGGAACTCAGGTGCTTCCATCTTGTGTTCCCATCATCCTGTAGAGCAGAGTTCAGCGAACTTTTACTGTAAAGGGCCAGATAGTAGATAGTTTAGGTTTTATACACCGGACTGCATCTGTCCTAACTACTCAACTCTGCCATTGTAGAGGAAAGCAGGCACAGACTTACATTAAACAAACGGGCATGGCCATGTTCCAGTAAAACTTTATTTACAAAAAACGAGAAGCAGCAAATGGGAATGGCTGTGTTCCAATAAAATTTTATTTACAAAAACAAACAGCAGAACTCATGGGCTATATATAGTTTGTTTCTTATTTCCACCTGGCAAAGGAGATAAGGAAAAGGCGGGGGGAAAAACAAACCACCTACTTCTTAAGCTCCTTCGGCCAGAAATATTACACATCACTTCCATGAACATTCATGTTCCTGGCTGGGCTGTCACTTCCCAACAACAATGCCACCCTATGGAAGGGAAGCATGAATGTTTGGTGATCAGCTAGCCAGCCATCTCTGGGAATTTAGTTACATTCAACTAGTACTTCCGGGCATCTATTGTGTGGCAGGTTCTGTGCTCCATCTGGAGTCAGGGGATCATAAGACCCTGCTTGAGCCCTAGAAGAATCAGAGTCTAGTTTAAACTAAAGATGCAGCTTTTTAAAAGATAAGAGTTCAGCTGCCTTTCTGAGGCTTTTGGTTTTTAAACAGGTGCCCAAATGCCAAGCTAAAAAGCATGGTCCTACCAAGAGGCTGATGCAAGAAGCAGAAAACTAGTGTAGGCCTCAGAAGGCAAGGACCATTCTGTTTATTTCCCATGGAATCCTGAGCTCAGCACAGGGCCTGGCATACAGGGAAGGGCCAGGACTGAATGAATGCAGGAAGGAACCCCTGGTTCAAAGGTTGAGCTAGATGCTGGCGGTCTAGTGTGCGTTACTTCTCATACTCGATTCATTTATAATCTAAACCAGAGAATCTTAGATGAGTGCAATGTCAAAATATCAAAGGGCAAACATTTTCATCCAAACAAAAAAAGTGAAAACTTAGATCGATTATGTCGAGAGGAGAAATTTGGTCTAGAGAAGAAATTCTAATCCTGCCTGGAGCCAGAAGACCTAACTCTAAGAATCTATAATAATTAATAATAGCCATCATTTAATATGATACAATTTTTTTACACCTTATAAAATGTATCCATATCCATGAGCTTATGGGAAACCTCATAAATGATGTGAGGTAGACAAGGAAATTTCCATTCTATTCATTTTATAGAAGGGCATATTGTAGGACCTAAGTGATGAAGTAGGTCTCCCAAACTAGAAGATTCCCGAAATCAGGGCCTAGAGGTCAAGACTGATTTTGAAATCAATGAGAGCCTGTCCTTTCTCCCAGCCTGTGATTCTCGCTTGAGAACATTGTGTAACTAAGAACTGATTTCTAGAATTAAACTCATTTTTTAAAAATTTTATATCACCTTGCATCTTATCTAAAGAAAAGTGATCTAAGGCATGTGTGTATTTCAGATACAAAGTAGTTTTAATTTTGTAAAGTTTAGGAAATGAAGTGCCCTGGGGTATGTCTCACAAAGGAGACTGGATTTACATAAAACCAAGAGACAGGGCCTGGGAGACAGTCTTTTATTATGTGACCTCTGGCAAGCTACTTCCTCACTCCGGAGCTTATTCTGAGTTGTTACACAGGGGTGGGATCAGATGCTCTCTGGAGTCTTTCCCTACTCAAAGAAAAATGCTATAATCAATTATATCTGGGCATTAGGCCAACATTTTCACATTCTCTCGATAACCCATTCTGTAAGCGTAAGGTGGAGGCAAAGGCATTTGGGGCTTACTCAAAAGCACGAGGGGAGGCTGGGCTGATAGCCCTCCAGGCAGCCTCTGGATTTGAGTGTCTAGCCAGAGAGCGCTGGGGGACCAGGAGGATGGATTGGGTGCAGCTGAGTCCATAGGCACCCATGAGCCGGAACATCCCATAAACTTCTCAGACGCCAAGTACACAAGAGCTGTTCTTCCCAACCCACCACTTTGCAAGGACGCTGACCCTGAACTGCATCTCTCTCCCTTAGTCTTCAGAAAGTGATTATTATTGTGGTTATGAGCCATTAACGTAATAATAACGAGCTGGAAATGGAGTGCCACAGGCATCAGTGAGAGAAGTGGGGGGTGGGGGGCATTTCCTCACCCAGAATCCGCAGGCAGCAGGTGGTGCTCTGAGTACACGCTCTGCAGAGCCAAGAGGCTGAAAGGGGAGGAAAGGAAGCAGGCCGGAAGGAAGCGGGGGCTGGTGGGAATTTCCAAACTATAGCCCATGTGCTGAGAAGCGAGCATTTGACGGAACTTCTCAGGGGTTTGTTCTGAATAGTAATGAGTGGCATGCTGAAGTCAAGATTCTTATTTCTTATTTTTCAAAAGCCACACTGATGGGAGCAAGCTCACAATACAAACAGTGGTGATTGCAATCACTTGCTGTTCCCATGGCAACAGACAAGATTAAAAGGGCAAACAACGGAGCTGAAACTCTCTTCAGATTAAACTCTCCTGATTTTAATTGCTAGGCAGCCGCTTACACATGGAGTACCCAGCTCACTGTTTCACAGAATGAAAACCTTTCCTCAGTAACTGATGGGGGGCCCTCCAGGCTGACCACCCTGGCCCTCACTCCTCCCATCCAGGGCATGAAGCTCAACAAGAAGTTCCAGGAGCTTCTTGAATACTTCCAGTGATGGGGAGCTCATTCCACCACTGGCTGGATATGGGTGCTCAATAAAACGTCCATCTTAGCAGCCAGAGGATAAAACCATGAAGGCATGGACTTGGGCCGCTGAAACAGGAATGAAGATAACGGTGAATAATCGCATGAATTTTAATCAAAGAGCACATTTATGAAGGCGTAGTTCTCAGTGTTCACACTGGACCACAGAGGAATAGCACTGACAGCCACTGAACCAAATAACTACCATATGTCACAAGCTGTGCTCACGCGTGACCTCATCTCATCCTCACAAGAGTCTGCAGCAAACATTATGATGGTTCCTACTTTGCAGATGAGGAGACTGCAGCTTGGGGAGATGAAAGCCAAGGTCACACAACTAGAAGTAGCAGAACCAACACTGAAACTCAGACCCCCCTGACCCCAGAGCCCATACTTTTGCCACCACGTCAGCCCTGGAGAAAGGAATCAGCTGGATTTGGAGACAGTTGCCTGGTGAGGGCGAGCAGTGGTGAGAAAGTGAGGACTTGGGGACAGCTGGGCTAGAAGACACAGGTCCTGCTTGCATGCCCAAGCTGCTCTGTCTGAGCCCCAGGGGCCTCCCGAGAGAGGAGCGCCAGTCCTGGGGCTAGAGGCTCAGCTGGTCCCTCTGACTGGCCTCATTGGCAGAGTGGCATTGTTAGTATTGCATTCTTTGGTCTTTTGTCTGTGGTTTCCAAGGCTCCAGCTTTGCCTGGCTCCAGCGTCCTTTTCTCCTGAGCCTGAGTTCCCTCTCCTCACCCATCTGTCCGGTATTTGATCAGCTTGGTTCAAACCAATCTCCACAGGCCCAGGGAGAAGCACATCATTAGAAAAATCACACTAACATAAAACAATAATGAATTCACAAAGAAAATGACCACTAAATAAGCCACCTGGGACATCTGGTGTTAAGCCACAGCTAAACAAAATCTGTCCCCAAACTCAGCCATTCAGTCCCAAATGGTGATAGTGCTATGGAGAGAAATAAAGTGGGAGTGGAAATGCCAGGGTAGAGATGACGGTTCAACTTTAGATAGTCAGGGAAGCCCTGACTTTCAGGTAAAAGACCTGGAAGAGATGAGGAAACCATGTGGACACCTGGGGGAATCAGAGGCAAAGTTACTGTGAAGTTTCTGTGGAGGGAGCATACCCAGTATTTTCACGGACCGCGAACAAGAATTGTGTGGCTGGAGTGGACGGAAGCCAGGAAGGATGTTCACATTGCAGGATTGTGAGTAGAGGGGCAGCAGGATCTAACTTACCTTTTAAAGGAATCGCTCCAGCTACTGTGTTGAAATAGACTATCAGGGAACAATGGTGGAAGTAGAGAGACCAATTATGGGGCACAGGGTAAAATCCGGGTGGAAGCTAATGGTGGCACGGACTATGGTAGTGGCAGAAAAAGGTGGCAAGAATCTGTTGATTCTGAGTGTATTTAACAGAATTTGCGGAGACTGGACATGAAGTATGAGAGAAAGAAGAGCATTAGAAGAACTCCAAAGTTCTTAGCCTGAGCAGTTGGAAGGATGGACTTGGCAGGTAATTGAAATACGGTACAATGTGGGTGAACGTGGGGGGTGGGAAGGGATAAGGTAAGAAGTTGTGTTTTAGAAACTCATAGACACAGACAATAGTTTAGTGGTTACCAGAGGGTAAGGGGGTTGGGGGGTGGGAGATGAGGGTAAGGGGGATCAAATATATGGTGATGGAAGGAGAACTGACTCTGGGTGGTGAACACACAATGGGATTTATAGATGATGTAATACAGAATTGTACACCTGAAATCTATGTAATTTTACTAACAATTGTCACCCCAATAAATTTAAAAAAATAAATTATTAAATATTTAAAAAAAAAAAAATAATAAGTTGTGTTTTAAACGTAAGAGCCATTGGACATCCAAGTAGAGATGTTGAGGTGACTGGACAGAGGTCTGAAGTTCACAATAGATTTCCGTGCTTGAATTCGGAATGTGGCAGTCGTCAGTATATTCTTGACATGCAAAGCCAAGGAGACAGGATGAGATTGAATGAAACACAATGAAAGCAAAAACCCAAACAAGGACATAAAAGGAAGCATGGTTATATTTTACCTCTGGCTTGGCAGTGAACAACATTTATATAGTGATAGTAATACAAACACTAAATATTGATTTAGCCAAAATTATGATTTAACTGTGTTAGAAAGATTTAAGTGGGATTTAAGAGTGTTAAAGCTTTCGATTCATAATGGGAAATACACAGATAATGTGTGAAATCTAGAAATCCAGGCTTAGTAATAGAAGACATGCCTGATTTTGTCCTAAAAGAAAATACCACCATTCCCCCTCCCCACGGTGGCCCTGTTCAGACCCTTGTTTGGTCAGATCCAGCTCTAAGGGCAGAACAGCTCTAATTTCGTAAATGGCACATTCCTTGAATTGGGACTGTGTGTATACAGTCATCACTCAATAAATGACCCTGTTAACATCACTATTTATGTCAAGATGCTGTGTCTGTTCAGTAGCCTGATAGTACTATTGGACACGTAGTTTAAATAAGTAAATTGGAATTAATGTCGAATATGTGTTCAAAGGGATACTTTAATTTTTAACATGCTTTTTCTTCCATTACATGCCGATTGACAGGAAGTTCATTCCTGAAAGACGTACAATTTTTATTTTTCCTGTAATTCTGTGCTTTTTCAAGGCTGTAATGCTTCTGCTAACAAACAGTTCCACAAAAGGAAAAAAGGGAAAACCTTCAGAGCTGTCTGATCAACATGCTATTTTGAATTGGACCCTCATTAAGATGAAAGGATGATATGCGGTTTCAGGATTTATCATTTAAAACCATTTACTGGGTGGATTTTTTTTTTCCATAGGAGATGCAGACCTGTGATCATGGACAGGCGATGACTCAACTCCTTCGTTGCTGTTTTCCAGCTTCGTGTGTCTCTTTAAATAGTTTGTGTTTTATTTAGTAATTGCACTTTTTCTTTATTTAAAACCAGGAGGGATGTTGCTTCTCCACGTAGATTTTAACACAGCTAGCTGCTGAAGGTTGCAAGGGGGAAAAAAAATAACTGGTGAAAGATGCATCATTAAAGTAAGATTGAAGCTGAAATTGAAAATTGAGAGCTAATCTTTGTGTACCTTTCGAATGGATGTATTTCTAAATTGGCAATTTAAAACAGGATAAAATTGGTTGGAATAATGCAGAGCAATGGAGGAAAGCAAGTTGGGCAGTATTATCATAATTCTAATTAGATGCATTTCCCTGTTTGAGATTTACTTACAGAACTACCTCAGTTTTAGTGGGAAGAAATCATTATTGATGAATTTTATCACGATTATGGGGTTTTCCCTGTGGTGGGCTGCAAGAGGAAGCCCCACAAAATGTGAAGTGGAGGACACAGACATAAAATCACTCTTCCTAGCAACTTGAACTCTTACGCTCAGAATGCAGTGGAATTTACTGAGAAATACTAAGTAGCTGTGCTTCTGTTTCCTTATTTCAAATGTCCTAAGTGGTATCAAAAATAACCAGGAATTAAGTTTTCACAATATCCAGGGACTACCTGGAATTGCAGCTGAAAGGTAGTGTTATTGGTAGGTCACCCATAACTTACCAAAACCGATGGCATCTCTACCTCTTCATCCTGGGAGAATGGGTTCTCCATTTGGAAACTAACTGGCTTTGCTGATTCGGTGCCTGGCAGTTTGGGCAGGACTATATGGATCCCCCAGATCATGTCAGTCTTGAATAGTTTGAAAGTCGGGAACCTCATACCTAAGGGGTAAAATATTTTACGGGAGACGATGGAGAAATGGAAGGATAAGAATGAAGACAGGATACAAGAAGGATGAGAGAAAAAGACAGAGATGTCCAGTGAAATGAAACTTCCTGGTTGTATGGTCCATGAAGGAGGTGGAACCAAATAAGAAATTCACCAGGGAAGAAGCTGAAGCCAAACCCTTGGCCCTGATTGGCCCTGGATGTGGCTGACTAGCAAAATCTGTAGCTAACGTGGGAGCTGGGCTGTCTTGACTTCTGTGATGTTTCTCTCCAACTGAAATCTCTTCTTGTATGCCTGAAAGCTTTTCCCCTAAGACCATAACCTGTATATATATACTACTGTACTGTATTGGTTTTCTATGGCCACTGTCACACATTTCCACAAACCTAATGGCTTAAAACAACAAGCAAGCATGGCCTTGCTGCGTGCCAAATGAACTTCCATCAGCCCACCTTCCCCCTCTCTTCATTGGTGAGCTTCTCTAAACCCACAGCCCACCCTCCTCACTGATTGGTGTTTGCATGCTGTCTTCTAGACTTCCCACCTGCCAGAAACTGAGCTACTGAGCACTCAGATGTCACCAGTGGCCTTGTAGTTGTCAGTCTCGCTCACCTCTCCACACATCTGATTTGGCACGAGACCCCCTTCTCCTCTAGGTAAGGTCACCCTGTGGCATGACACGGAGCAAGCTCCCCACTAAGTTATAAACTCCAATGAGATGGGGAAGAATGTGCCTCTCATTCACTTCCATATACTCAGGGCCTGAGAACCTGGAACATAGTGGGCTTTTCATAATGCCTAATACGGACAGAGAAATAAATGAACCCATTCACTAATCACTCATCACTCCCCATGACTTGCCTGCTGAAGTTCCTTCCACTCCAATCCCCTTGGGTGAATGAGATGCTGACGAGGGGTCCCCACATTCTGGTGAGGAAAGTCAATGCATCACCAAGTGGGCAGCCACATGAGATCCCCATCGAGACCTCATGGCCCTAAGTCCGTTCAGTGAATGACGCACATGTGGAAAGGTGATCACTTGTAAGAAGGGGCCAGGAATAATGGACCTGCTCCACTCTGCCATAGACCTTGGCCGTGGGGCTTCACCCCCTCTGCCTGAGGACCCCAAGTATAGCAGCCTGCCTGCTTGCTTCTAAGGGACTTCTATTTACCAGGAGGGTGGGGGTAGGAGTTCAGAAGGACAGGACCTTGGGCCTTCTCACTCAGATCACAGCCACGAAAATGTGATGGGAAAACAGGTTTAGGTAGACGGATGAAGGTAAGAAGGTAAGCATCCAAAGGCACCACCCCAGGACAGCATTGGAGTTCAGACCTTAACAACCAAGAAGGAAAAGCCCCGTGGCCTAATGTCAAAGAGGAAGTCGAATATTCCCCAACTGGTGCCGACGTGGATTCTTTCACATTGGAGTAAGATGGCAAGGTTCTGTACTCTAGCTCATTCCCTCCACCTGCATGGGCTGCACCTGGTTTTAGCCCAAAATACCCAAAGGCAAGTGCATCTGACTTCAGCAGGAACTCGTGTCTCCAGGGTCATCACGGTCTAATCTCCTGTAAGAGAAGCAGCTTCCTCCTTGAACATGACTTTGACCCTGCAAATAGATGATTCTGGCCTTTGAGTGTTCTGAAGCCTCTGACCCCCGTGGCGCCCCTTGCATTCTGTGGATGCCCATCGTCGTCCATGCAGGTGTGTCGCCGACCCAAGGAAATTCTTTCTGCTACTGGATTCCACACCCTGATAGCAGGGCCATCTCTCAGTCTGTTCCCCCACATTTCCAAATAAAAGAAGGACTAGCTGACGGAGAGTATTGTGTTCCTCAGGCCACGCCAACTGCCATAAGAACTTCTCCAAAGATCCCAGAAGGTTGTATTTATTGAAAACAGTACAGGCATCTTCTTAACTCATGTGACAGTCTAATGAGTAGGGCTTCATGAGTCCAGGGTCCATGCTAGGGTCTCACCATCGTCACAATTACGAGGGCTGACAGCTAAGGGCATGAACTTGTTGCAACGATGTTGCTAACCTTTTTAGATATCAAAGGGATTATTCATTATGAATTTGTACCAACTGGACAAACAGTTGACCAAGTTTACTATTCGGAAGTGCTGAAAAGGCTGTGTGAAAAAGTTAGGTGACCTGAACTTTTCATAAACAATTCATGGCTCTTGCATCATGACAAGGCACCAGCTCACACGGCACTGTCTGTGAGGGAGTTTTGAGCCAGTAAATAAATAACTATTGGAACACCCTCCCTACTCACCTGATCTGGCCCCCAGTGACTTCTTTCTTTACCCGAAGATAAAGGAAATATTGAAAAGAAGACATTTGGATGCCATTCAGGACATCAAGGGTAATACAACGACAGCTCTGATGGCCATTCCAGAAAAAGAGTTCCAAAATCGCTTTGGAGGGTGAACTAGGCACTGGCGTTGGTGCATAGCTTCCCAAGGGGAATACTTCGAAGGTGACCATCGCAATATTCAGCAGTGAGGTATGTAGCACTTTTTCTAGGATGAGTTCGCAAACGTAATTTTCTGACCAGGTACGGCTTCAGTGGCACGTTAGCATCATCGGTTGGTAAATAGGAAGGTAACCATACAAGTGGTTTTAGGGGCCAAGCCCAGAAATGGCACATGTCACTCTACCCCCATTCCACCAGCCAGAGCCCAGACATATAGGTCCCTCCAACTGCAAGGGGACCTGAGAAACAAGCCAGTTGTGTATCCAGGGATAAAAGGAGATAGCTTTGGTGACTATCCATCTAGTCTGTCACAAGGTTCCTTCCACTCGTTCTAGATTCTCAAGCTGCTTTTAACTCTCCCTCAAAATCACCAAGTTCAGTTCCTCATCCTGCACAACGGGGGCTCCTCACAAAGGGAAGGAAGCACTGAAGTGGCACTCCCCGAGAGATCCCTACCTCTAATCCCCAGCTAGCCCACCATTCCCATTCCAGCAGCTTCCCTGGGAGGCTGGCTGCTGCACACTGCCAGAAATTGGTTCCCATTGAGGGCAGCTGTTCTTAAATTAAGCAAAACAAGGCGTAGAGGGGAAGGAACATTTGGAGAGACAGCTGATGACTTCATTGAATCAGAGGAAACCTCCTTGCTGCTGCTCTCCTGCTGCCAAGCCTTCTCTCCCAGCAGGCCAAAGAACGCCTTGCATGTTCCTTCTTCAGATCTGAACTCCAGGCCATTTGCAAGTCCCCGAGATGGGGCCATCTGATGCTGGTCCCAGGAACTGACAGGGCAGCTGTGAAGGGCCAGCCAGAACAGCTAGTTCTGGGAAAAGAAAAGGCATTTCTAAGAGACAAATGCAAAATTGTCAGCAGGACGAATACAAAGTTTTGAGATCAGTGTCACTTTTCTTGCTTAGAATTCCCTAAAGGGGTCCTGAAAAGTAGCTGTGAAAGAACTGAAGACTGGTGTTGGCCGTTTGTGATATTTATTACAAAAAAGGAACATCCGTGAAAGGTCGCACTGTTCACGTTGGTGCAAAAAAAATGCAGCAGGCTTCCCGAGGCTACGTATTCCTCACTCCCACACTGGCAGGAGCTGTCAGGGCTCCAAAAAAGCCACGAAAATCTACTCTCACCTAGAGCCAGGGAGTGGGGGTTCTGCCAGAAGACAAAGGACACATGGACACAGGGCTTCAGAAGGCAAATGTAAGGCTGGGCCTGCTGGGGTGCAGCCAAGGTATGCACGGAGGTGGCCCTGGGGTGACAGCTTGCATAATGCTCACAATAATATAAGCAGCCAGCATGTACTCAGCGCTTCTTATCATGGTCAGCCTTTCAAGTATTGTCTGTACATTAACTAATTTAATCCTTCCAACCACCCAATTAGGTAGCAACCATCATAATCTCCATTGTACAAATGAGGAAGTACAGCTCAGAGAGGTTAAGTAACTTGCATAACATCACACAGCTGGTCAGTGACCAAACTTGGGCTAGAAGCTCACGCCTATCCAATTCCAGAGCCCTTGCTCTTAACCTTTATTCTATGCTGACCTCTGATATGGCCCTTTAGATAGCAGGACAGGTACCACTGAGATAATCTCTGAGGGACCCCACGGAACATTATGACAAATGGATAACAGCCATGGTCAGCTTTAATTTGACAACCAAACTGATGGCAGCCATGGCCTCAATGTCATATTCAATAAGACCACCAAGGAACAGTCCCCTGAAAACCACTACAATGTCACCATTGATCGGGTGAATGTCTAACACTTGGGGCAACTTCAGGCCTAGCTATAAGAGGTGGTGGCAGCAGAACGAGAGCTCTACTCTGTGGTCAGAGAGTTAAATCTGGTTCAAATCCCAGCTCTGCCATGACCTAGCCAGGTAACCTTGGACAAGTTACTACTTAACCTCTTCAGCCCTCAAATTCCTCAAAGAAAAAAATGCAGTGGGAGAGGCGGAAGTGAAAAATCCACTTCAAAGACTCAGAAAGATTACATTATCTGAGTGGGTATATGAGTACAGGTTTAACAGGAATCCTACAGCACCCTCAATTTGGGTAATTTGAGGAAGGTTTGTATAGGGGACTACACAAAGGTGAGGGCAGGATATAGCAAAACCATACGTAATAGTGGCATACCACTGGCTAGTAACGGCTAGGGGCCATTATCACCCCTAGAAATGAGGGGAGAATGTGATTACTAGAACCCCAAAATAAAGTATGGTCAGCAGATTAATGGTCTCCCCAAAGATGTCCATGTCCTAATCCCTGGAACCTGTGAATGTGTTACCTTACGTGGCAAAAGGGACTTTGCAAATGTGATCTTGAGATGGGAAGATTGTCCTGGGTTATCCAGATGGGCCCAGTGGAATCAGAAGGGTCCTTATAAGAGGGAGGCAGGAGAGCTGGAGGAGATGTGATGACAGGAGTAGAGGTAGGAATGACGCAGAGCCACGAGCCCAGGAATGCAGGCAGCCTTAGAAGCTGGAAGAGGTAAGGGGCAAATTCTCCCTAGAGCTTCCAGAAAAAGCACAGCCCCGCCCACACCTTAATTTTAGTCCCACGAGACTCATTTCAGACTTCTGACATTCAGAACTGTAAGATAACAGATGTGTTGTTTTAAGCCACCAAATTTGTGGTGATTTCTTACAGCAGCCACAGGAAACTAATACAGAGAGAGCTGGATACAGAGGGCTGCCCTGACAGGAAGCGTGGCCTTCAGTCAGTCAGGCCAAAGGATCCCCCCAGAAAGAAAGCTGAGGGAACCAAACCCCCAGCCTCACTCTCTGCCAGCCCCCAATGTCCTGTTGGGGCTTCCATTGGAGGAACCCAACTAGAAGCCAGAGTTTGCCACTGCTGTGTCCATGCAGATCAGCTGCTGGAGCAGAGCACAGGGAAGAGAAGGTGGAGAGCAGATCTGCAGACAAACAGGACAACCCAGCACAGCAGGGAGACCTGGAGAAACTGTATGTTGGCTCACATATTGTACAAGAGTCACGGGTAATGTGTGAGTCCCGAAGAGGAATAGGATGGCAGGCTGGAAATAAGACTCGCCCTACCCTCAGAACAGAACCCCAGGAAAACAGACTGGGGCTTGGAAGGTAGAAACCCTTCCTGGGAAGGGGATCCTTCAAGGGTCTCACAGCCACTGTCAGGTCCAGTCTGCAGGGGTGATCAACCCAGATGCCACCAGCCCTCATCCTGTCTCATCCATCAATCCCAGCCCTGGTCAACCCTCCCTCATGCCACACCATTCAAGGATGATATTCTGCCTCATGAGAGAATATCCATGGTTCCAGGCATTGGCTAGGCTGGCTGTCACTCCTAGCTTGGCTCTGGGCAAGTGATACTGCCCAGTGTCAGAGGTATACCTGACATATATGGACATCCTCAAGAAAACTAACATTTACAGGCCTAGGAAACATTTGCACTGCCCTAGGAAACTAACACAGGCCAATTTAGCTGAAACTTACAGCCTGGCACTAGCCAGTATGGCAACTGTGAAAATTGGAAAAGGTTCCCTTTCCTCAAGACAGTTTTCTGCCATCTTCTGGGAACTCGTAATAACTGCACGTATCTAAGACGACAATGGAGTAAATAGGATCCCTCTGGAATTGTACAATGCACAACATGCCTAGCTGGAAGTGGCAGCCCGGTAGCCTTTCGTTGAGCCCTCAACGCAACTGGAACGCTGGCGATGACAGGTGGCCTCTTTGGGTTAGTTGTCTGTCTCCCCAGCCCTCACAAAAACTATCATCAATGCCACCCAGCAAAGACCACCAGGGACACACCTCTAGCTGAACACAGCGAGAGCACACAGAAGAGAATGTACTGCTGCGTTATGTTTATACGAAGCTCAAGTGAAACTAACGCCTGGGGTCAGAGCGGGATGCAGGTGTATATTCATTCTAAGCCGGCCCTGCCAATACAGTAGCCACTAACCACACATGGCGATGGAGCACTGGTCTGGATTGGGTGGTGCTGTAATTGTCGAATCTACGTCAAAGACTCAGTGTGAGGAACAGCACACAGAATATGTCATTAATAAGTCTTCAGTGGGTTACATGACAAAATGATATTTTGACCTATTGGTTTAAAATCAATGCCACCTATTTTATTTTATTTTTTACTTTTTAATTACGTTTACCTTTACTTTAAATTACCTTTGTGATTTGTGTTATGTTCTTATTGGACAGCACTACTCTCTACCCTTCCCGCCTAGGCCCTTATGGGAAGCCGTGCTTTGAATATGGGTTCAAGGTCATTCCGCATTAGATCTTAGGGAACTGGACATCTGCCTGCTGGCTGATCCCCTCAACTCTTTGAGGGAGGACCTAGTTGGGAAGTTTTATAGCCTCAGCGAAAGGTTTGACTTATTATGAGGATACAAGGGTGTCTCACATGGGGAATCAGATCATAAAAATCTTCTTTGCTTTCTCCTCCTCCCTCTCCCTCCCCCTCATGTCTTCTTTTTCTTCTCTGCGTCCTCTGCCTCCTTCCTCCTCTTTCTGTCCCCCCCTCTGTCTTCTTCCTGCACACATACCTCATTCCTTTCTCACCCCATGGCTTTCCTATTTCTCACACCACAAGGTGGGAAACACAGTGGC
This sequence comes from Rhinolophus sinicus, assembly GCF_057876585.1. Taxonomy (NCBI): domain Eukaryota; kingdom Metazoa; phylum Chordata; class Mammalia; order Chiroptera; family Rhinolophidae; genus Rhinolophus; species Rhinolophus sinicus. Next base: position 16,237,625 of record NC_142512.1, read on the forward strand.
TGACTGCTGCCCCGTTACGCTGCTTACATGTTCCCTTCTTGTGGTGTGACAAAGAGATCACTCTGTTTCTGGGTGTCTCTCTCTTAACTCCTCACGAAGGAGACAGCAGACCTGACCATGGTCATGTTCCACCCTGTGCTAACTGGCTAAACCATGGTGTGGGTGTCCCACTCTCTTCCTTCCTACAGGGCTGGGAGGTGAGACCAATGGGCAGCCCCAGTTCAGGGCCAGCGCTGGTCAGCCTACCAGTGAGGAGGCATGCAAATCAGGAGCCTCATTAGGAAAAAGTAGAGGGAAAAAAAAAAAAATGGGTGAGGCAGAAAGAAAATGTGATGAAAACAGAGCTGCACATTGCAAGTGGGTTGGTCACCCCTGGCTAAGAGTCAACAAATTTTATCCCAGCCCTGGGTCAGTCAGTTACTCACTGTTGGGGCCGTGAGCATGTCCCTTCTCATTGTGGGGCCTCGGTTTTTCCATCTGCAAAATAAGGTTTTTCCATCTGCAAAATAAGGACTAGATGATTTCCGAGGGTCCTTGTACCTGTAAGCTTTGAGATGTGTTTTTTCACAAAGAAATTGACTCCTTCAATGAATATTTCTGAGCCCCTGGTACAACAGGTCAGGTGTTATTGTAGCTGCTGGGGATACAACAATGAGCGAAATAGGTGAAACACTCTGCCCTCTAGATTGTCACCCTCAGTAAAAACTGCCAGCCTCAAGACTGCTGAGGAGAGACAAATGTTCCTCTGCGTCTTCAAATGGTATTTTTATTGGTGGCGAGAGGAAAGGCGAGACTCTTTGTTCATCAGATTCTCGCACTAATGAGTATACCTGAAGTAATGGAGCAATCGTAATTAGGCCAGGAGCTCTACATATTTGAAAGGACCATAAATAAGAATGAGGCTTTACTTAACCTTTCCATGAAAGGCCTGAGAGAGGGAGGGATGGAGAAAGAGGCTGAGCAGGGAGTGTCTCCCTCCCAAATAGCAGCTACTCGGAGCCAGTCAGGATGGCCCTTCACCTATGGACCATTCAATCAAGGTGAAATTCAAGGGCGAGTCTCTGGTACGAAATTTGGAAAGCCCAGGGCGAAAGAACGAAAACCAAGTGTCCAGATGCCGTCTGTCAGAGGACCCAAACCTGGACTGCCATGTTGTCATCACGCAGACGGTTAACATGGGGAGAGGCCAGGTCTCCCACGCTTTCCATGGAGGATCTATTATTTGGGGAGAGCAGGAGCCAGGGACGGCCCAAGTGGCCTGTCACTCCCCAGCTCTCTCCACCCTCACTGGCTGCCAGGACCCCATAGGAGCATAGTGACCCCATAGGAGCATAGTGACCCCATAGGAGCAGTGACCTTGTAGGAAATTAAAAGAAGTGCCAGCTCTGCTCTGCTTAGTTTGGCTCGTCCTCACCACTGCCACTTATTGAGCACTAGACGTGCGGGTGAAAGGATGCCAAGCTTTGGATCCAAGCCCTGTGTGTGTCAATTCCAGGCTCGGCCACTCACAGCCATGTGACCTAAGCAAGCCATGTCCTCCCCCTGAGCTGAGGCTCTTCTGCCAAGTGGCACAAACACTGCCCACCAGGAAGCAGGAGAAGGCACTCAAAAAGGGTGCCAATTAGTCCTCAGGGCTCACACCAGGCCTCCTGCAAAGCCTGTGCCCTTGACGGCTGAACTGTTGGCTGAATGCATCTGACTGAGGTTGCCTGGCCATTTCTTGTGGATGAGCAGGTGTTTGCCATGGCGTCTACCTTGAGATGCAGGCCAACCCTTAGAGATCACTGCTGGCTATACCCTCCTCACAGCTGGCGGTCCTACAACTGAGGGTATCCTCACCTGAGAGGGGGCTGTGCTCCCGTAGGACAGAAAAATGCTGACTCTAGTCCCCATTTGTGGCATCTGGGCCTGAATTCAAATTCTGACCCAGCCCCTGACGAGCGGGGAGACCCAGCACATGTCAACCTCTCTGTGTTCCTTTCCTCCCTCCAGCCTGGAGAACACTTGATACGTGAGCAGCAGGGTCCTGGCAGAAGATGGGGCCCACTCAAAGGGGTGGCTGTGGAGAGCTGAATGAAGGGGCAGGTGTGATTCAGGGGACCAGTCAGGAATGGGGAGCACCCAGGGACTAGCAGGGTGAGAACAGTTGTCACACTCAGTCCTGAAGGGCCCAGGGAAGGCATTGCTGCTCAAGGGAGCAGTGAGAGCTGGGGCCTGGAAGGGCTGACTAACACCAGTGCCACCACGGGTCAACGAGCACAGCCACTGCAAACCCTCAGCCCGGCAAAGGGGGGAGGGAGAAAGAAAGGCCCATCTTCCTCTCCTCCACGCAGATCTCCTGCTGGTGCCTCCTGTTGCCAAATCCAAATGGAGGCCGGAGGCCCAGGGAGCCAGGAAGCATCAGCATGTGTGGCCTGTCAGGGGACAGAGCAGGCCAGAGAACAAGTCTGGGGACAAAGGGAGACTGTGGTAGGTAGGCTCTATGATGGCCCCCAAAGATGCCATATCCTAATCTCCAGAACTTGTGACAGGGTTACCTTGATGGCAAAAGAGACTTTGCACATGTGATTAAGTGAAGGGTCTTGAAATAAGGAGGTGACCCTGGATTATCCAGGGGCCCCAAAGTATCACAGGGTTCTTACACAAGGGAGTCAAGAGGGTCCCAGACACTCACAGGGGATGTGAAGACAGTAGCAAAGGGACACAGAGAGAGCCTGGAAGATGCTACGCTGCTGGCATTGAAGATGGAGGAAAGGGCCACCGACCAAGGAATGCAAGTGGCCTCTAGAAGCTGGAAAAGGTAAGGAAACTGCTTCTCCCCTAGAGCCTCCAGAAAGAACACAGCCTTGCTGACCCTTTTGAGGACTTCTGAGTTCCAGAACTGTAAGAGAATAAATCTGTGCTGCTTTCAGCCATTAAGTTTGTGGGAATGTGCTATAGCAGCCCTAGGAAACTGAAAAACCTGCAAGGGAATCCCTCTGGCCACGCAGCCCCCTCTCTGGTCTTCAGATCCACATCAAGTGTGGCTAGACACAGGTCAGAGGGTGCCTCATACTTGGGACCAAATGCCATGATTAACCAATAATGATGCTTAGGAGGCGGCCCACACAAGCCCCTCTCACGTTCATCCCTCTAACTGCTCCCAAACAAACGCTACAGACATGCTCTGTGTTGCTCCCTAACAGAAGTTTCATATTTTCCTCCTTCCCTTCTGTGTGTGTGTCTGTGTGTGTGTGTGTCTGTGTGTGTGTGTGTGTGTGTGTTACATCACACCCATGTATGGACTGTTTGGTGAGGGAAGCAACATAGTGTGGAACAAAAAGCCCCAGCCCCAGAAGTCTGGAAACTTGGATGCTAATTCTGGGTCTACCCCAGCTCTGAAGTGGGATCTAGAAAGTTACTGCCCTTCTTTGAGCCTCAGTTTCCCCAATTGTGCATGGGGGTGGGACTGAGGCCCTAGTCTAGTGGCATTCTGATTCCATGGTCCTAAACACCTCTTTCCCTGTCACCAGCCAGCCTGACCCTGTAGGAATAGGGTCATCAGGGCTCACGGGGAGCCACCACATCTGGGGCTCAAAGCTTTCTCTGGAAGATCCAGCTGACCCCCAGTTCCTGACCCAGGGACCACAATCTGCTTATCTTCTGCTGCCCCTGCTGGCCACTTGAAAAAAAGGCTTCCAGTTGGATCCCTTGCAAAAGGTTAACAGTTTAAAGGGACCCTCAGGATGCCCCCCTGCAAGCTTCTGCATCTGCCTGCCCAGGACTTCCCTGGAGGCTATTCTCAGAAACCACAGGAAGCCAATGCAGGAACCAAAAGATGGGGAGGCTGCCTGCTTGGGGCCTCTGGGTCAGCTCTCCCCATTCCTGTATCCACCTCCTGTGCACTGGTGAGTTGAGGTATGAGAGGCTGTGAGTTCTAAAAAGTGGTGCTGTTGTCCCATTCTCTGCCTTTGAGTGATCGTGACAATAGGATGAGGTGTCCCTGTTCTCTCTCTCTCTCTCTCTCTCTCTCTCTCTCTCTCTCTCTCTCTCTCCCTCTCCCTCTCACAAGAATTCATACAAGAGCAGCACACTAATAAGTAAGAAGTGTGCTTGACAAGGCAGACAGTACCAGTGAGAAGTGCACTGACAAGGCGCCAAGAGGGCTGCCTCCAGAAAAAGAAGACAGGCTGTGCAATACCATGATTAAGAGGCTGCCTAAACCTGAGGCATGTCAAAGGCACATTATTCACCATAAAGAAAGACAGGGAATTAGAAATGCAGGGCCAGGTGAGGCCGGGTCAAAGCCGACCAAGAAAGTCATGAACCAAAAATGTGGCTTGATTTCAATCCACTGGATGGCATATAAGAAGGAATTCCTGGGGCCTTTCTAATAGAAATGTCCCAAACAACTGTGGAGGAGAGAAAGGGGGTCTCCAGTTGTTTCAGTTCAACACCTCCTCAAATACTAATGCCACAACACTCCATGGGCATCCGGGCCCCTACCTTTCTTTTTTCTTGGGCTTGCAAATGTCCTGGGGCATCAGGAGCGGAGGCATCAGGAGCACACAGAAGGAGTTGGACAGGACCAAGCAGGGTCCTGGAAAACATTCAGGCATCAGTTCTGCTGAAAGGACCACAGCTGAAGTGAGATCCTCACTGTCCCAGAAAAGGGGTGACTGGTGGGAATGCTGCATACAGAAAATGGACAGGACAATGAAGTCTGAGAGGTCAGTAGGAAGTCCCTGGTCCTCAAATAATGCCCTTTGCCACTCTCTTTATCTGCTTCTGAGCCTGAGCCACACTTGAGACTCTGGCGGCTCAGACACCATCAGGAGCAGGGGAAGGTCCCCTCTGCTCTCCTCTTCCAGCCTCCACCCTGCCCACCTTCTCCAGCTCAGGGAGCTCTCTCTGGCCCCAGGAAACTCCTCCCTTCCTGCTTCTACAGGTCATAATGTCTCCTTCCTTTGTCTTCCTGTAAAATCTCCTCCTGGTTGAGTTCTAGTCAAGATGGTAGCATAAATAAATGTTATGCTTACCTTCTCCCATGACCACGTCAAAATTACAACTAAGCCACAGAACAATCATCATTGAGAATCACTTGAAGTCTTGCCAAACCAAAGCCATACAACTAAGGACATACAGAATAAGCCACCTGGAAACTGGTAGGAGGGGCAGAGATGCAGAATGGGCTGGTTGCACACCCACACGTGACCATTAAAAATTGGGAAGGATGTCTCGACTGTGGAGGTACACACACACACACACACACACACACACACACAACAGAGGAGTGAGAGGTCCCAGCCCCTCCCCAGCCCAGGGTTCCAGTGCTGCGGAGAGAAGTCCTCAAAATTTCTGGTTGTAAAAACCAGTAGAGATTGTGGCTGAGTAAGATGGAGGGCAGCTGGAGTCCCAGGGACTCCTCTAAAAGGGACCGTGCTGGACTAACTCACCAATGGAATCACTGGCTCTGAGCTCCAGCACCAGGGAAGCAGCTGGAGAGGTGACAGGAACATATGGGAGGGAACTAAGTTGTCTGGCTTCCAAAATGGGGAGACAAAGAAACATGTCCCAAATAAATGAACAAAACAAAGCTCCAGAAAAGAAATAAACAAAATGGAGACAAGTAATCTACCAGACGCAGAGTTACGTACAAGGGAGCTCCCACTGGTTATGAGGCTCAATGATCTCAGGGAGAACTTCAACAAAGATACAGGAAACATAAAAAATGGAGATAGAAACATGTTTTTAAAAGGTCAGAAATAAAGAATACAATAACTAAAATTAAGAATACATTACAGGGAATCAACAGTTAATTAGAAAAAGCAGAGAATTGAATCAGCAATTTAGAAGATAAGGTAGCAGAAAACACCCAATCAGAACAGCAAAAAGAAAAAAGAATCCAAAAAAATGAGGAGAGTTTAAGAGGCCTCTGGGACAACATCAAGCACACCAACGTTTGCATTATAAAGTAGCAGAAGAAGAGAGAGAGTAAGGAATTGAAAACCTATTTGAAGAAATAATGACAGAAAACTTTCCTAACCTGGTGAAGGAAATAAATACACTAGCTCAGGAAGCACAGAGTCCCAAACAAGATGAACCCAAAGAGGCCAACACCAAGGTACATCATAATTAAAATGGCCAAGGTTAACAACAAAGAGAGAATCTTAAAAGCAGCAAGAGAAAAGCAGTTCGTTACCTACAAGGGAGCTCCCATAAGACTTTCAGTTCATTTCTCAACAGAAATTTTGCAGGCCAGAAGAAATTGGCAGGAAGTATTCAGAGTGATGAAGAGCAAGGACCTACAACCAAGACTACTCTCCCCAGCAAAGCTATCATTTAGAATTGAAGAATAGATAAAGAGCTTCCCAGGTAAGAAAAAGCTAAAAGAGTTCATCACTGAACCAGTATTACAAGGAATGTTAGAGGGACTTCTTTAAGACAAAAAATAAAAAATATGAATGTTAAAATGGCAATACCCACATACCTATCCACAATTACTTTCAACATAAATGGATTAAATGCTCCAATGAAAAGATAAGGAGGCTGAATGGATAAGAACACAAGACCCATATATATGCTGCCTACAAGAGACTCACTTCAGATCGAAAGACACAGACAGAAAGTAAAGGGATGGAAAAAGATATTCCATGAAAATGAAAACAAACAAAAATCTGAAGTAGCAATACTTATACCAGACAACATAGGCTTTAAAACAAAGACTATAACAAGAGACAAAGAAGGACCTAGTAATCCCATTTCTGGGTATTTATCTGAAGAAATCCAAAATACTACTTCGAGTCCCATCTATATGTTCATTGCAGCATTGTTTACAATAGCTAAGATATGAAGGCAATCTGGGTGTCCCTGAATAGAAGAATTGATAAAAAGAGGTTTTATATATATATATATATATATATATATATATATATATATACATATATATATATATATATATACATATATATATGTATATATATATGTATGTATATGTATGTATATGTGTGTACATGTATATATGTATATATACACATATATGTATATATAAACATATATGTATATGTATATATATACATATATATGTATATGTATGTATGTATATACATATATATATACACACACACAATGGAATATTACTCAGCCATTAAAAAGAATGAAATCTTGCTATCTACAACAACCTGGATGGACCTAGAGGGTATTGTGCTGAGTGTAGTAAATCAGACAGTGAAAGACAAATGTCACATGATCTCACTCATAAGTGGAATCTAAAGAACAAAATAAACAAATAAACGAACCAGAAACAAACTCATAGATAGAGAACATTTTAATGGTTGCCAGATGGGAGGGGGTTTGGGGGTGGTAAAAATGGGGAAGAGATTAAGAAGTACAAATTGGTTGTTACACAGTAGTCACGGGGATGTAGGGTATCGCATAAGGAATATAGTCAATAATATTGTAATAACTACGTATGGCGTAAGATGGGTACTAGATCGATCGGGGTGATAGATGGGAGGGGGGTTGGGGGCAGGGTAAAAAAGGTGAAGGGTTATGAAGTACAAACTGGTAATTACAAAATAGCCACAGGGATGTAAAATAAAGTATAGGGAATATAATCAACAGCACAGTAATAACTATGTATAGTGCCAGGTGGGTACTAGTCAGGGGGATCACTTTGTAAATTATATAAATGTCTAATCACTATGCTGTGCACCTGAAACTAATATAAAATAACATTGAATGTCAACTTTAATTGAAAAATTAAAAAGGGAGGGAAGATTAAGGGGAATAAGAGGTTCAAAGTTCCAGGTATAAAACAAATAAATCTTGGGGATGTAATGTACAGCATAAGGAATATAGTCAATAATATTGTGATTGTGGTACAGTGTCCAGTGGTTGCTGGACTTACCACGGTGATCACTTCTTTAGCATAGGGAATATGATCGATAATAATGGTAATAACTCAGTTTCAGGTGGTTACTGTTGAACAACTTTGATATACACCTGAAGCTAATATAATATTGTATGTTAGCTATATTTTAATTAAAAATCTTTAAATAAATAAATTTGCACACATAAAATAAATAAATAAAACCTCCTCCTGGTTCTCTCTCAATATACCTGGCCACCAAGGTGCCCACTAGACACAAGCCTGAATCAACCAAAAATTAACCTCCATGGTGGGAGGGCTTGAACCTCAAATTACCTAGTGCCGCAAAAGCAGGGAAGAAACGAAAAAAATAAAACACTCCCCCTTAAAATATCTGCTGCTACTTCCCATGGAAGGATATCCTCAATCTATGGCCTGGGATCATAAATTTGGAAGCACAGAAAAAGAAACGCAATCGCAGCCCCACTGCGGGGCCCTTCGGGAAAATATATTCACAGGGCCATTTCATGTAAATGCCATGTATTGATTTTCGAATTTTAGACTCACCCTTTGGACCAAGCACAGAAGACGGAATTTTGGAGCCGGGATCACGGAAAAGTAAAGGTACATCAGACCGCTAGGTAGGAGGGAAGTCGGGGTTGGGGGGAGGGTCCCAGTGCTGTCACCCTCATACTATACAGAAGAGAGACAATGGGATTTGATAGAGTTCTGGCTGAAGTGGATAAAGTTACAAAAAATAACCAAGCAAAGAACCAAAAATATAGCTACCCAAAACTGAAAGAAGGGGAAGGAAGGAATGAAGCATCAGAGCATTAAATTCTCATTTTTTGTTGACATGGGCTAAAAATGACACAGGGAGAAATTGTGATTTAAACATATTATTTGGAGATAAACTACTAAAAGAGTAAAAAACAGGGTCTAACTGCTGGCTCTGGGCTAAAAATGGAAGGGAAGATATAGAGCAGGAAACCTCACTTTTATTTATAAGCTCTTCTGTGCCCTTTGGGTTTTTTTGTTTGTTTACCATGGGCATGCACTATTTTGATTTAAAGGATTAATTTTAAGTTTTAAGAAGTGACACCAAAATCCTAGCCAACTGAGCCAGAAATGGCCAGGCCATCTGCTGGCTGCCGGGTGCCCACTTGTCTGATGGGCACAGAGGGGTCAGTGAGGTGGTAGGTGCCCTGGTTGGAGGAGGGACCGGGAAGCCAAAGAGGCAGCGGGAAAGGCCCAGCGCACGCGCCTTAGCCCAGCATGTTCCGGCAACGCAGCCGCTCCTCCTCCCGCTTCTCCTCCACGCGGCTCGCCAGCAGCCTCAGCTCCCTGTGCACCGCCTTCCTCATGGAGGGCTCCAGCTCCAGCACCTTCTCCAGGTCTGCCTTGGCCTCCGCCTCGTTCCACACCTCTGCGTGAGCCCTGGCCCGCACGTAGTAGGCCTTCACAATGCCTGTGGGGAGGATCGAGCTGGAGCCGCTGCCCAGTCCCAGAGGCAGATCCCACCCACGGGGCCTGCCCCGCTTACGAAATCTGTGACCTTGACCACGATCCCTAACTTCTCTGTACTTCCGGAGCCCCGAGTCCACGACTATGAAATGGGGATGATGATAATAATAGCGGTTGCTACTCCTCACCCTGGTGCAGACCCTTCCAAGGCCTCATAACTAATTTCATATTCATAACTTTCTATTCTTTTACTTATAGAGGCTCCCCAAATGGCAAACACTTCAGGCCCTATCCTTGCACCTACCCTGTGTGGTTATTATGCGGATTACATGACAGGACAAATACGCAGAATTTAGTGCCTGGCGCACAGTAAGTGTCTGATGCTGTTGTTAACGTGGTTCAAATACCATTGTCACAAACGGTCCTGTGATCCTGCCACACCCATATAGCACAGATACTAGTATTTACTTAGTAGCGTTCTCTGTACTGATGGCCCCCTTTTAAAAAAAAGTCCTGTTTACTGCTTCACACAATCACAGGCTTGTCAAGCTACTTCTATGTTTGTCCTAATGCACATTAAAATACCTCTGCAAGAAGCATTGCTTGTCCATCACCTGTCAGATGGCTCCAGACTAGGGAAACCCTGCTGGGCCCAGGCAAGGTTTGGAGCCTTGACAGCACCAGAAAAGGAGCCCATAGAGGTCTGTGCAGGTGACTGCAGCGCTGGGCCGGACCCCACCCCCTCCGACCCTGCCCCGCCCGCCGGCCAGCCACCTGGGTGCTGCCGAAGGATGTCACTCGTGTGCTCCAGCACCTCGTAATACTCCCCCCTCCTCAGGAGGCACTGGCAGTAGTTGAGGATGAGGGTGTTTATCATCTTCTCCAGCTTCAGCCACTGCGCCTCCCAGGGCTTCTCCTACCCGTGGAGAAAGGTCTGCCGTGAGCTCGGGCTGCTGCCGGACACCCCTCCCCCCCAGGGCTCTGGCCCTGGCCCCGGCAAGTCTGCTCCCCCAACGGCGGACCTCTTCCCACCTTGGTCTGCAGGTTCCTCAGGCAGACAATGGCTTCCTGGTACTTGGTGGAGGCCTCCTCGTAGCGGCCCAACTTGAAGAGCCGGTTTCCTTCTCCGTGCAGAATGGGCACTGCCTGCATCTTCTCCGTGTTGCTCAGGTTCCAGGTCTCTCTCTGGTACTCACTCGGGGCCTCCACCTGGCCCAAGAGATGCAGGGTAGCGAGGTGGGGCCCCAGGGGCCTGCACCCCAGCAGGCAGAGACCCCAGCACATCTCACTGAGGTCAGCTCTGCATTTTCCACAGTGAGGGTTCACCGGCACAATCATGCTTGCTGATCAAACACATATAAACAGGGAAAGGAAGCAACTAGGTCCCAGGGGCCCCACCTTAAATCAGCGCCTCTGTGCAAATTAGGAAAAGACACCACTTTGTCAACACTCTTTACTTCCAATATTCAGAAAATTGCCATAATATTTGTGTCATTAGAACAAGACACTTAATTGCCATCTGCTGGAGAATTGTCATTATAAAAGTACAAATATACAAAGTCTATAATGAGCATCTTAAAGGTGATGCCCTGGTTCGGTGTACAACTGTTCAAACAGGCCCTTAGGTGACAGTTTCGTATTTGTTTGTTTTCACCCACATAGGCCTCGGGCTGAGCCTCAGCTCAGCCATAGCTGAGTCCCTCACCACCCCATAAACACGGGCTATCACTCACTCTGGGTCAGTGAATGTGGACAGTTCCACATTGCCTCTTCTATTAGAGAACCAGGTCTGAACCCACAAACCACCAGGACTAGAAATGAGGATATAATTCTAAACTTTTGAAAACAGAAATGGAAGTAGAGAACCAATAGGAGTAAAATGCCTCCAAAATGAAAACGAATGACATTTTTAAAAAATTGGTCCCAAATGGGCTTTTCCCTTGGAAAAGGCAAAAGTTATCTTTTTGGGGGAGGGGTTCAAATTCCAATTCTCCTTTGGTTTATGAACCCTTTCTTGTTCTTTAAAGGGAAAATGGGTGATAGCTAATGACTTGTGGTGTTGGGCTCCCATGATGCCCACTGGCCCTGGTCTCTCTCTGATGCTGGGACAGCCCTCTCCCCCCCACCTCCCACCCCCAGGGTCCCACCTGCAGCAGCTCAATCACAAAGATCAGAGGCTGCGGCTCCTTCTGCAGCTCGTCCAGGTCCTCATAGCCCAGTGTGTGGTAGGCGAACATGTTGGCCAGCCCGCATGTATGCACATGCCACTCGGTGGGGTCCTTGCCCTCTGCCATCTGACGCAGACTCCGGGACAGGATGGGGTACACTCCCGTGTGCTGTGCGAAAGACAGGCAGATGGCATTGGGGTTGTCTGCTCTGAGCTCACTGGACTTCCGAGTCCCTGATCTGAACCGCTCCCCAGCAGGAATCCTGCTGCCCCACTACACCTACCCCATGGCTATAACCACCTATTGCCCCCAACGTACCCCCACTAATAGCTGAAGGTAATTTTGCGGTGGGCAAAGTGCTCTACATCTGTTAGCTCCTTCCATTCTTAAGATGACCCAACAAGGGAGGCACTTTCACAGATGAGGAAGCTAGACCCCAGAGAGGTTGAGTAACTTGCTTAAGGTCACACAGCTAGGAAATGACAGAGCCTGGATTCAAACCCAGCTCCAGAGGCCACGCTGTAGCCACAATGCCATGCTGCCTCTTGCTGACCCTTGTAGTCAACTCTAATGAGTTTCTGTCCCAAGGATACCCCGAGTCCATAAAGCCTGTGACTCGCAGGCAGGGAAGTGTGGAGTGCACTGGGAGCAGCAGGGCTCTGGGGTCTGAGAGAGCTGAGTGGGCATCCTGACAGTGCTGCTGGTTAGCAGTGAGCCCAGATCACCACCCCTCTCTGTGCTCCGGTCCCCTCGGGTGCACCTGTCTAGTAGTAGGGCTGTGACAGGGATTAAATGAGATGGTACAATATAGGTCCAGCTCACCATAGCCTCAGCCTCGGGGAGCTGGGATTTGCCACCTCGAGGTGGAAGAGGGCTGGGGAAATCAGGCTCTTGGCCTCAGGCCAGGCCTCTGCCATGCTGGGCCTCAGCTGCCCCATCTGTAAGCTGGGAAACCTCATAAGACGGTCTTTGAGAACCCCTCTTCTTGGGCTGGGTCCTGACCTGGCCCCTCTCAGGCTCGTGCACAGCAACTCCAGTAAAGACACACTGTTGAGAAGTGAAGCGGCGGAAATGGTTCCGCTTGTCTTCCAATGGGGATGAAGGTCACCCTCTCCCACCAGCCAGGATCAGCCCCGAATGCCCTAGGCTTCTCTGAGAGGTAACCAGATGGCAGTTAAATCTGTTGGGATTAAGGCTGAACTACGGGAGGGAGAGGCCCCCAGGATTAGCTTGCTACAGGAAAGAGGCACTCCTGGCCCTGGCGTGGCAGCCCCCAGCTCACAGGCCTCTGCCCCCCACCAGTCGAGTGTGAGCCGTGGAACCGAAGGTCAGGTGGCTCTTTGGCCATGACCTCCAAGGCTTTGTCCTGCTTTACACAGCTGCCCTAGCGCTGCCAGGGCCTGGTAAGCATGGTGGGCTATGGGATGTTGCCAGGAGTGGGACAAAATTTCAGGAAGGAAGATAAAGGTGAGAGAAGGAACAGAACTCCAGAATCCCACCCCCACATGGCAGCACCTCGCAGGGAGGAACAGAGTAAAGGTCTCAGTTCTGTGCCTACTCTTGAGGCCCTGCTTGCCCAACTGCAGGCCAGAGGGGCAGCCGGAGTCACAAGAGGGTCTCTTTGGAGCTAGACTCTGGCCTTTAGGACTCACTCAGCCCACTGGACTGTGACTGGGGCAGGGGGCACCCGGGAACACTGCCCCCCTCTGGGGCTTCAAGGCCAGAGCCTGGTTCTAAGGGGCTATATTTATTCTGAAGTTTGCAAACTGGCGTGCTGCAGATGGGTTTGTCTCATCCTTCACGTTGTGGGACTTTCTGTTAATTAGTTGCCAACATTTAAACACTGAGAGAGTTCACATACTAAGGAAGATTTTTGGCTTGTCTCAAAAAGTCAAACGATCCAGCCGCATTGGGTCTGCCCCTTTCACATGACAACCATCCATGGGAGCTGAGGGTAAGCTGGGCCCCCTTTGGATAGGGCAGACAATCTCCAGTCAATCAGGGCTCCTAACACCTTGTGGAATTTGAATTTGCAACCCCTGGCCTCACAAGATTGGGTACCAGCAAGATGCCCACATAGAAACCAGGATCCTCCCCAGGAGGGGGAGGGGGAGGGTGGAACAAGGAGGAATACATTTCAGGGCAGAAGCTCCCTGAGCCTCCTGACTGACCCTGCCTGGGTGGTTTAGGGGAGGGGTGGGAGGGAGGAAGCCCCCTGCCCCTGCAGAGACCTAAACGTCAAGGTGATCCAGTGAGGACTGCCCAGGAAGAGGGTTCTGCAGGGAGTGACAAGCAGCAACTGCTGGGGGAAAACCAGGCCTCCTAAGTCCTGTGTCAAATGACACGATTGCCCCACTGATTGCGGAGTCTTTCCAAAACTCAGATTCTGAAGTCAAGAGAGGTCCCGTAGAAGAGAGGGGCCAACTAAATGAAACATGCCAAGCTGTTTCACACTTCCTGGCCTGGAGCTGCCTCCCGTCACACTTCTAGAGCTGGTGAAATCCTGTGCATCCTTCAAGACCCAGCTCAATGTCATCTTCTTGAAGAAGTCCCCCTAAGGCCCTCACGCAGTCGCCCCTCTTCTGTGGCCTTAAAGTACTCTGCCGTCACTTAATGATGTCGTCACACTAGCTGCCTGCACTGTATTTACTTAGGTGTCTGCTCCTCCTCCAGAATGCAAGTTCTTTGAGGGCCAAGGACATCGCTTGTTTTATTCCTGACACCCAGCAAAGGCCAAATCTGGTGCCCAGTGAATATTTTCTAGATATAAGGTTGGTGCAAAAGTAATTGTGGTTTAAAAGGTTAAAAATAATTGCAAAACCCGCAATTATTTTTGCACCAACCTAATAGATAGCTAGATAGATGCTTAGTGAGGGAAGTCTGAAGTATGAATACTATTGGTTGAAAGAAAGGATGGATGAATTGATACCTGGGTGTGTGGATGGATAGAAGGATGGATAAAACATGGATGTGTAAGTAGGTAAATGACTCAAGAAGGGGTGTGCGTGTGTGTGTGCATGCGTGTGTGCGTGTGTGTGTGTGTGCCATCATAGCAGCTGTGGGCCAGTAGATGTGGGGAGGTGGAGAGGCCCTACTGGAAAAACCAAGTCACTGTGGTATAAAAGTTACCAGCCTGTGAGATGGGCAGTGCACTTGTGTGACTACTGATGTGGCCCAAGGAACACAGACAACACAGGAATCAAAGGGCCATGCCCACATTACGGAAATAACCACAGCTTGTGTTTTCGAAAACAACACATCAACCAATCAAGAATCTATTGACAGCCTTCTATACACTCAGCTTACCTCTATCAGCAAATACACAAATGGAGAGGGAGCCCTTGTGGTGACCAAGCCTCTAACCTATGGCCTAAATTACAGGTACATATGGGTCTAAAAAGTGCAGGAACTCTTCATTGTAAGAAAGTCAGTAGATATCACTTTAAACTGAAACCACAAAGAAGCCAATTTTCTGAAGACCTGACTTGTTAAAAATAAAACATCTTTTTCAAAAATTCAAAACATCGGGATGAAGAACAACACAGGCATTGATGGTACAAAGGAAAGATGTGCAACTAAGTAATACTGAGTATTTTGCTAAGCGGATGAAGAAATGAATAACGCATTGAACGGGGTCCCCTAGTGGTCGAAGACGATATTGCAGCCTGACTCCGCCATTGTGAGGAGAAACACGGGATAAGGAGTGAGGGGACCAGAGGACCCACCCTGATTCTGTCCCTTAACTTATTCCACCAAGAGCAAGTTATTTTCCTTCTCTGAGTCTTAAATTTCCTCATCAGTAAAACAAGAGAGTCGGTCTCTAATACTCTTCTACTTCCACATACTAGCTCCTACTTTTCAATTGCCTCGTGCCATGATTTGCCCTTGTATTCATCGTATCATGTAATCCCCACAACAGCTCCTTCACTTAGGGATTTGTTTATTTATAAATGAGCAAATAGATTTCCAGTAGGGAAAAATGACTTTCCCAGGGTCACACAGCTAATAAACGACAGAGCAAAGTTCAAACTCAGCTCCCTATCTGTCCATCTCCCCCAAATTGCTCTCCTGGAAGGTCAGTGGCCCCTGGCAAAATAATGAGTCTGGGCATCTGCCACCAATGGCTGCTGAATGCATTAGGTGACAGTCAAGGGGGAGCTTTGTAATGACTGGATCAGGCTGTCAACATCTGAACCCATCAATCAATGAGAGGTAAGCAGACATGGAGTGCCTCCCAGGGGGAAACACAGCACAATCTCTAGAAAATGCAGGGGGTAGAGGAACATGTTAGATAACCCCGTGGCGAAGCAATTAGCAAAATCAGAATGTGGGGACTTCTACAGGACGAGTGACCCAGTTCCTCCGACAAATCCATGTCAAGGGTAAAAAGAGGGAGGAGAACCCACAGATCAAAAGAAGCTTGAGAGATGTATCAACAAAGATCTATGCATTGACTTTGCGGGGATGCTTATTTGAATAGGCCAGTCCTAAAGAGTAAATGAGGCCACAGTGGGAGAAATTTGAACAGTGCCTGGATATTAGTTGTTATGAAGGAATTATTGGGGTTTGTAAAAGATGTAATAATGATGTTGAGGTTATTTTTTTTAACTGCTTTCTTTTTAGAGACATACATTTTAGTATTTACAGATGAAATGCTCTGGTGTCTGGAATGTACTTAAACCATGTGGGATAAAGAAGAGAAGTGGATTATGGGGGGAATGAAACAAGACTGGCCGTGGGGTGACGGTGGCTGGCACTGGATGATGAGAGCTTGGAAGTCCAGAATATTTTTGTCAACTTTTATATATGTTTGAGAGTTTCCGTAAGAAATGTTTGTGTAAAGGCCAGTGAGTTTTGCCATTTCTATCTGGGCCACAGAACAAGCAGGCTAATGTGTATGGGTGATTTGTAAGAGTGCCATAAATGTGAAAACAATTTTGCAATGTGGGCAGAAGTGGGGAGGAGGACAGAAAAGTGACCAATGGCTGAAAGTCTCCAGGATCTAATAATCCTGTACAAAAGTGAGGATTGTGAAGTGGGCAGGCTGCTCCTACGGGGCATGGCCCTGCTCCCACCTCTCACCAGCCAGCCGTGACACTGATTGTCACTTTAGGGCTTGTTCTTTCGGGTGCATCCATCTCCATCTATATTGTGGCAGGGAGGGAGAGTGCAAGATGGGGCTTGCAGAGGTTTGTCTTAACCCCACTTTCCTGAAACACAGCAGCCCTGCAAAATGCACGGGGGTGGGGAGGGCTGTATAAGGCAAATCCAGGGAATGGGCCAGCATGGCCTACTTACGATGGTGTCACACCAGAACTCAGCCACTTCTCTGATCCGCATGGACGTCAGCAGGATTTCCCAGACCTCCAGCTTGAACATATTCCCAACGACAATGCGCATGGGCTGGCCCACCTGCTTGCTGTCATCTATCACCGTCCGCTCCTCATCGCATTTCATGGTGCGGAAATGAAAGGTCACCTGGTCACCAAGAGAGTGGACCCTGGTCTAGACATACCTCCCAAGGCCCAGCAGAAGCCACCCCACTATCACCAACTCTCAGGGCTGTCCTCAGGGATCAGCTCACCCAACCCCTCAGATGCCTCAGACCCCCAGAGCATACCTACGCTGCCTGCACTCCCCCATGGACAAGGAACACACCCCCTCCTAAAAGACCCCATCCCATTCTTGACCACTTTGCAGGTTAGGATGACCTTCCTTAAATAAGCCCTAAATCTGAGGCCACAGACCCAGCCGCTCCATCATCCAGGGAAGTCCACCAGAGATTTGTGGACAAACACCATGACCCCTGAGGGCCCTTCCTTCTCGCTTAACATTTGGGACTCCAGAAAAATTCCCAAAGCCTTCCCCCCACCCCGTGCTGAAGTTTAATTTACAAAGTATTAAACATGCCCAATGAATGGGCACCAATTCGGAGCTTCCCAGATGCCGATAATTCCAGGGAGGACCCATCTTACTATTTTTTGGAAACACTGAAGCCTGTTAGCAGTTCCATTGGGGCTCAGTGGGAATGCAGAGGCTTCCGTGGAGGGCCCCTATCTGGTCTTGGGGGCCAGGCCTCACTCACTCACTTGGGATCCGGTGAGGAAGTTTGGGAGCTCCCCCGTGCCCCCATGCAGAATGGTTTTCTTGATCCCTTCCACGTTCAGGAGCAGAGCAGCTTCCATGGCTCGGGGTGGAGGACGACGCCCAGCCCAGGCTGAGATAATCTTGCTGGGGAGAAGGCGCTCAGGCTGAGATCTGGGGATTTGCCGGGCCGGGAGGGGTGCAAACAAGAGGAGTAAGGAGGGGTTGGGCCCAAAGCTGGTGTAGGCTGCTCTCAGGGCCACTACCCACAGCCCAGCCTTCTGCCCCATCCATCCACTGCTCCTCTCAGGGATGGGAGGCCCCTACCTGACATTATTACACCAGTTTTAGTTTTGTCCCACCTCAGAAAGAAAAGGAAATCAGCTGGAGCTTTCTGAAAGAAGACAAGGGAGAGGGAAGAGTGAGCAGGAGAGAGGCCTCAGGCCACCAAAGGGGAAAAGGAAGGAAGCCCCTCTGCCCTGCCTGGCCCCTGGTGCTTCGTCCCTTTAGATGCCAGGCCAGGGCCCTGCAGCCTCTGCAGTTCCTGCCTTCCTTCTTTCCTGTTTCCTCTCCCTTTCTCCCCCAAGCTTGGTCTACCCACAAGAGGATGTGACATGTGGCAGGAGTGGCAGATTTCTGGCTTGGGAGAACACTAAAACAGAGTAAGAGAAGGGACAGGCTTGGGGAAAGTTGAGGAGCCCTCTCCCAGCCCCACTCCTGCTTCCCCTTCCCTACAAGGTCTGGCTGGAGGCAGCGGGGCTCTCTCCTCCCCTTTGGAGCGTCTCAGCCCTGTGCCACGGGACCCAGGCAGAACTTACACCGGGCATTGAGATCCCCTTTCTGGTTTCAAGTGAAAAATCATGTGAAGATTTGGTGTTTGGTGCCACCTTGTGGCCAGTTCAAGTTTTTATGCCTTGGCTCCTCTGAGTCTTGGGGGTGAGGAGATTCCGAAAGCCAGCCACAAAACTTTTTTCTTCTTGACCAGAGACTGACGTGTTACAGAGAGAAGGGACACAGGACCTTACCACAAGGAGAGATGAGAACACTGGACGAGGAGCCAGCTAGTGCTGCGTCCAAAGGGCTGATGCCACCTCTTATTTCCTGATATTGTGGCCTTGGGTGTCTCCTCTCCCTAACTCTATTTTCTCAACTGAGACAGGAAAATCGACCTCTCCTGCCTCCCTCTACTGGAACTTGAGAGGTATCCTGGGAGCACTGAACCCGACCCCAAAACCCAGCACCCCTGAAGGTCTTCCGTGAGGAGCCATCAGCATACAGGAGGCCCAGCTGGGGCCAACTGGTCTGGGCCTAGGAACCAAGAATGGGGTCCCTGCAGGACCCCACCCTAAGTGATCAGGTTCCCCCCCCCCCCCAGGCCCAGCTCCATTCCTCTCTGGGGGCAGGACATCAGGCTGGAGAGGACAGAGGTCTTCTTTTTCTTCTGTTCCATCCTTTCTCGGGCCACACAACAACACAGAGCAGTCTGCATAAAGTGTTTCCCCAAAAATAAGACCGGGTCTGTCACGCAGGGTGTCATGCGGGGTCTCTGGTCCCTCTCCCCACATAAGAACACAGGATAGGGTGAGGCCAAAAAGGAACACCCACAGAGCCACAGATAGGGGAGTCATACCACTATAGTCTCGCTGGCGGCTGGGTTGGAGACACAGGAAGCAGGAGCCACACTATCTGCAATCCACTGCCCACTTCTCTGCCAACCAATTTCACTTGCTAGCTTCACATGGCAATCCGCCATGCTAACTGCAATCCACTCTTGCTAGCTCAGCCACCATCCTCTTGCTAGCCGCCATTTACTGCTAGCGTAGCCACAGCAGCTATATTAGTGGCCAATGGCTCACTGGTTATAGCTGATGGCCAAATAGCCACAGCTGATGGCTATCCAATCACAGTTGATGGCCATTTACTACCCGAGTGAGCACCTTTCCACATGAGGGTGAGAGCCTGGAAACTGCACTCCTGGCTCTGTCCCCATAGGGCCTTATATTAATTTTTGCTCCATTAGGGCGTATTTTCAGAGGATGTCTTATTTTTTCATGTACAACAATCTATATTTATTCAAATACAGTCACGTCATCTTCTTCTGGAACATGGTCGTAACGTACTAAATGCGATCGTCTGGCTGATGATCTTAATTGGGCCTTATTTTCAGCGTAGGTCTTATTTTGGGGGAAACATGGTACATAGGAGGAAAGATGGATGCTTCGATGGTAAAACTATAAAGAAAATAAAAGTGATTACCATAAAATCCAGGAAGGGAGGGAGGACACTCAGCGGGGTGGGGGTTGCTTCTTCTGGGGTCCTGGTAATGTTGTTTCTTCACTGCGTGATGGTGTCTTCACATGGATGTTTGCTTTATAAGTATTCATTATACTAAGCTTCCTGATTTAGGCATTTTTCTCTGTGATATAATTCACAATGGAAGAAAAAGAAATAATCATGTCTCACCCTTAAATCTCTCCTATTGTTTAAATTGCTTCCCTTTATAAAAGGGTCAAAGGACGCACAGGGATTGCAATTATCAAGAGGACGTAGAGCTGATCCACTGGGCCTGTGGTTGCCAGGGTGGGAGGTGGGGGGCATGCGGGGAATGGGATGTTGAAGCTGATGCCAGTGGTTTCGATTTCACTGCTGAGAACAACAAAGTGCTCCAGCCACAGCTTCCAGATGGACCCCAGCCACCACTTGGCCCCCAAAATAACCTCCTAACCGACTTCATTAAAATGTAACTCTAATAACTCCACTCCCCTCTTCGAATTCAGCCAAGGCTTCCCACTGCCCTCAGGATAAATTCTAAGCTCCTTTCCTGCCAAGGAACCCTGCAGCTCCTGGTTCTTGCCATCGCAGACCCTGCCCTCTATGTCTCCTTCTCTGGTCCTGGAACCTGGCATGTTCTGGCCTCCCAGCATTGGCCTTTGCAGAGCCCTCTATCAGACAACCTCGTCCCCTCACTTTGTCCCACTAACTCCTCAGCTAAAATACCATATGCTAAGGGCAGCCTGCCCTGACCTCCAGCTCCAGTGGAGTTCCCCATCCCCTTACACACCATGGTTGCCCCCGAGCACTTGGCATTTGTGGCATTTTTGCAGTTTAATGTCTGCTGCTTCCCTCAGATTGACAGTTTCATGAGGCCAAGGAAACTGGTGGAAGCTTTGCTGTTGGACAGGGTTCCCCCAGGGCAGGGCAGGGCTGGAGCTGGACCCCAGAAAGCCTCAGCTTGGAACAACGGACTGGCTTTCCTCCTTACAAGGAGCTGGAGCCCCTGCACGCCCCCCACCAACCCCTCAACTAGTAGTCTGCTAGCTTCAGCACACCCTCCTTCCCACCCCCTCACTACACCCCTCCCTGAAAGGCAGAGGGAGAGCCTTCTCATTCAGAAAAAAATGTTTCTTCCTTCTCTCGTTGCCATGGAGACTGTTCTTCCTTCACCTGGTCTGCCAGTTACAGTTCTAAGAGAAGGGGTAGGAATGCCCCAAGCAGGGAGAGCCTCTTCCTACATTTACTCATTTGTCCCCCGATGCTTGATGAGGCCATTTAATTAAAGGTTAAGAATTCAGATATTACAGTCAGACACCCAGGGTTCAAGTTCCAGCTCTGACTCTGTTCCAGCCTAGGCAGGACACTTCACCCATCTGAATCTGTTTTGTCATTTGTAATGGGAATAAAAATACTCTACTTCATAGAGTTGCTGTGAGGATTAAGGCAGAGTAAAGAAATGCACTTAGCACACATGTGGTAAGGGCTGGACAGATATAAGCTGCTGTATCGATGCCCACGGCATACCAGGCATTCTGACAGGTACTGACAGACAACTGTGACAAGACAACCCAACTTGAAAGACTTTCTAAGTGTTTCACCTTCACTGAGTCTTTCCCACACTTTCAATTTCATTTTTCTAAAAATACTCTTGCTTTCCCTCCACATATTTCACTGGTAAAGGACATGAATTAATTACAATAACAAATACCAGCATAAACAGGCTTGGGAACAAACACGTCTGACACTTGGGAAACAACTCTATTAGGGAACAAGGTGAGTGAGCAGGCAAACTAGAGCAGTGAGCCATTGTAAAATAAATGTAATGAGCTGTCACCAGCACTAAAAAAATAATAAAATAATAAAATCTCAAAGGACATCACACATAGTCAAGTACTGTTTCAGGAAACGTTTGTTTCAGTTATATATATGTGTGTGTACTGGGTGACTTACCTGGGGACTAGTCCCCTTGATATTCCCTGTGCAAGAACCCCACACACATGGCACCACACACACACACACACGCACACACACACACTCACACTCAAACACAAACATACACACTCAGACACACACATTCTTTGTTTGGTTAACTCATTCTCTAGGCCTCAGACCTAGATAATAATTTTTGTGTCATAATTTTCTTTGATTGATTAATTAATTATTGATTATTTGACGCATTCGTGTCCATCTCTTCCCACATGCTAGATTTGAGCTCCATGAGGGTAAGGAATGCTTTGTGGCCCATTTTTAGCATAATGCTTAATCTATTATGTTGGTGCAAAAGTAATTGTGGTTTTTGCAATTGTTTTTAACCTTTTAAACCACAATTACTTTTGCACTAACATAATATTAAACACCATTAGGTATTTAGAATAACATGAGAGAGGGGACGTGGGGAAGGAGAAGGGCTGGGCGAGACCAAGGTGATGCCCTCTGAGGCCTGTTGGTTAAAAGTGCCTGCAGTGCCCAGGAGCAGTTGGGTATCCAGGAGGTGAGTGGATACACCTGTATGGGAGAGGTGCAGAAGGAGGAGAAGCAGTGTTGTGCGGTGGTTTGGCACTTGGAGTCTGGCCCCAGACTGGCAGAGTTTGAATCCTTGGCCCTGAGACTTACTAACTGAGGGAAATTGGGGCCCAACCTAACCGTTTGTCTATGCCTTAGTCTCCTCATTTAGTCGCAGGCTGCCATGAGGGTCAAATGAGCTCATAATATAAAGTGCTTAGAACACAGGTAGCTGGTGCATAGTAAGTACTCCATACATGCTCTTCCGTCTCACCATCCCAGGGAGGGGAGGGCAGGGGAGCAGTAGCTGAGGCCACAGAAGTGGGTGAGATCAGCCAGAGACGAAGAAGAGGCTAAGGACAGAGCTTCAAGGAGCCCATCAGCAAAAGAATGACCAGAGAGGTGGGGAGTGGTGGGGCTAGTAATGGAGGGGAGATCAGATGAGGACGGCAGCAAGGAAACCGAGGGTCCGGACTGGCCAGTGCTGCTAAAGATGGGGGAAATGGGGGGAGCTTTCTGTATGGCATATTTTTTAGATTGTTTAGATGCTAAAGGGAGGGAGACATTCAGCTGAAGAGAGGGGAGGGTCAGTGGGGGGGGGGGGGGGCTTAATTGGAGGAGAGCAGGAGATGTACTTCTCCGGGGCAGAGCGAGGGTAAACACAGACGGTAGAGGGCCAAGTGGGAAGTTTGAAACAAAACATCCACGGGAACCCAGGCCCTGAGTTCTTTGTGACAAAACCACTGAGACCTCCTGGCAGTATGGGAGGGATCCCTCTGAGCCTGAAAGGCCGCCTTCGCCCCGCCCAATCAGACCAGCCCGAATCCTTTGTAGCTCGAAGAGGGGCCCCGGCGGCCTGGGGCTGAGCGTCCCGGAGGTGGAGCAGGGGGGCCTGGCTGGCGGGCAGTGGCGGATTCCCGCTGTGGCGCGGGCTGGACCTGCAGATACAAAGGGGCAGCTTCGCTGGGCGCCTAGCCCCGCGGGGGTCCTGAGGGATGAATGGGGACGGCCGGGCCAATCCGAGAGCAGAATTCACAGCCTCTAGAGCAGAAGGCCAATAAGATCCCCGGTGCGACAGCGACGCGGGGAACTAACCAATCAGATGTGAGAACTGGGCCGGGGGCGGATCCGCGCGGAGTTTCAAATCAGCTGGGATGGGCTAGGAGCATCTGTGCTCGGCTTCTGTTCTACTTGGGGGCTGCTGGGTGAGTGCGGGCCGGGGCGTTGTGGGGCTTCTGTTCTGAAGGGACCTGGGCCCGGGGGGAAGCGTGGAGGTCTAGTTAGGACGGGCACGCTGGTGGGGTGTCTGGGTATTGCAAGGTGGAAATCGGGGGGTCTTGTCAGCCGGTGGGGGTCTGGGCAGGAGCGCGTTGGCTCACGGCTAGTTTGTCAAAGAGCCACAGGTCGTCCTGTGCCCGGGGCCCAGTGCTGAGGCTCGACAAGGGCGGCTCCTGACCCTGCCTCCCTGCTTCAGGCGACAGCGGAGAGGAGGCTGAGATGAAAAGACAGCTGTTTTAGACACTTGCAGCCAGGAAATGCTGACTGGCCTTGTTCAGCCTCTGCCCTCTTCTGGGCCTCGCTGACCTCCCTTTCAGGAAACACCCTCCTCTCCGCAGCCACAGTTGCCAAGTGCCTCCACCCCAGGACATGAGCCTCTATCCCATCTCTTCCCTCATACCCAGGGTCTCTGCGGAGCCTGGGAATGGGATGCAGGATGCCTTGCTGACCTGCCTTTTGACCTCCCCAGGGGCTGGTGAGCAGAACAGACTCTTGGCCAGGCAGATGGCCTCTCGATGGCCAAGTGTGCAGGTCTCCATGCGCAGGAGATCTCTCCAGGACCAGGAGCAGCTGGAGGAGAGCGAGGTGCTGCAGCCTGCTATTGGCCATCTGGAGACCTCCAGCAGGGCCCTGGGCTCCCTCTGCAGAGAGTTCCAACGGAGGCTGCCCCTGAGAGCAGTCAGCCTCAACCTGGGGCCAGGCCCCTCCTGGAAACGCCTGAAAACCCCAGAGCCAGGGCAGCAGGGTCTCCAGGCTGCAGCTCACTCAGCTAAAAATGCCTTTGGTGCCATGTCCCAGGTAATGCTGACCATGTCCAGGTATGGCGGGCTTCCTTGGTGCCAGACAACTGCTGCCCCAAGGAGCCCCCAAGAATATTGACTCCATGAAGACAATGACTTTGATTTGTTCATTGCTGTGTTCCCAGCACCCCAAGTAGTTCCTGGCACATAGTAGGTGCTCAACAGATAGTTAAGTGAGTGAAGGAAAACAGTGTCATAGAAGAAACATCCTTACAACATAAGATGGTAGAGCTGTATTGTGATGGGAAATTGCAAGCAAGTGGCTAATGGTGGGGGGAAACCAGAAACAAGTTTAGTTGGTGAAGGCTTTCCAGAAGAGGTGAATCCATGGAATTCACACAGGAAAGGGGAAGAATGGGGAGTGTATAAGGCAGGTGAAGTAGTATGAGTCCAGACCCGGAGCTGAGGGGGAGCAGAATGCTGAAGAGAGATGGAAAGAGCTTAGTCTGGGTGTGGCATGAGGACAGAGCAAGGTGAGGCAGTGAAAGAAGGGTCCAGTGTGCTGAAGGTGTTTAGATGGTTCCAAGAGCCAATGGGAAGAATTTACAACAGTGGGAATCAGGTCCAATTGGCATATTAGAACTTGTTCTTTAGCTACTTGAAGGAAAAGGGATTAGTAACATTCTCCCATGAGGGGGGCCTGGGGGTCTGGCCTTGCAGAGGAGTGAACAACTTTGAGAGTTACTTGAACAGTAGATTTGAGAGGGTTTGGGGACAGATGAGATGTGTGGGCAGGAAGATGTCACATATGTTGGGCGTGAGATGCCTGCGGGCCTTCCAGATGGATGTGTCTTCTAACCTGGAGTTGGAGATGTGCGGAGGTTCCCCTAGAAAGGACAGAGGCCAGGAGAGTGAATAGACCTCCGAGGAGAGAACTGAGGGTGGGAAGAGGTTCTCCTTGGTGTCTGATTGGGACTCTGAAGATGTGAGACGGGGAAAGCTGTTTCTGAACGCTTTACAGAGAGGTCTCTGAACCAAATGTTAATCCTTGTCTGGAAGAGCCCTATGACTGTTTTATTCCCAGGCATCAGACATGAAACACGGTAGCCTGCCCAAGGTCACATATCTCACCAAATGTAACTCCAGCTGGCTCTAAGCTCTGGACTCTGGTTTGCCAAGGCAAAGACAGTCTAGCTGAGGAAGAGCCTTCACGTTCATCCCCCGGCTGGTGTGAAAGACACAAGAGTTAGGTCTTGACCTGTGGGTAACGAGGATTACTAGAAGGGTATTGATCAGAACTGCCGTTGAGAAGGATCTCTGTGCACCAGCGGAGGGTAGATTCGAGTGAGTGAGACCAGAGGCAGGGAAATAGGTTATCTCACTGTGTCCTGGGGGGCAGGCTTTGCCCTTGAGTCCCTGGGTCAATCTGTGATCTGAAAGGGTTTGGACTTAGGCAAATAGAGGTTCTACAAGCCAGTGGTTCTGCTGCTGCCCCCTGCACTCACATCTGGGAGCTCTGAGCTGGGTCCCTGCAGTGGACCCACGTCATAGGGTATCACCTACATCCCTCACCCTTGAGACTAACTGCCTGTGTGTGTAGGACAGCTGATAGGTGGAGGGGTCAGAGGTATGGCTTGGAGATTGGGGTGGCTCACCCTTGGCTTGTCTGTGCTCACTTTTCCATGTACTTATCTCAGCGAATCCAGGAGTCCTGCCAAAGTGGCACCAAGTGGCTGGTGGAGACCCAGGTGAAAGCCAGAAGGAGGAAGAAAGAGGCACAGAAGGGCAGTAGCGTGCCAGCTCGCAATCTGAACCAGAGGAGCACCCGCCTGTCTGGAACTGCCCCTGCCCGTTCAACCCTGGGCCCCTGGGAGAGGGAGCGTCATCGCCACTCCACTCAGATGGGCTCACGGGCCCACCCACTTCGGCGGTCGAGGAGGGAGGCCGCCTTCCGGAGCCCCTACTCCTCTACAGAGCCCCTCTGCTCCCCCAGGCAAGTGGAAGAGAGCTTTGCCTCCAAAATACTAATGGGCCCCAAGGGCGTCTGAGCCCCTCCTGGGGCTCCCTAGAACCAGGGGCACCCTAAGCTTCATCACGTCTGTATGCTGCCCCAGCTCTGTCCCCCACTAGTTGGGGATCTGGGAAAGTCCTTTGCAGCCTTAGTTTCCCTATCTGTAAAGGAAGAGGTGAGCCCAAAAGCCAGATTTGAAGCCATCTGGAGGCTGAGACTCAAGTGGGAAGAGCAGGGCTTTGTTTTGCAAGATCAGCTGCCCTTCACTTTGGCCTCATGAGCCTTGATCCATCTGTTCTCTGCCAGCTGCTCCAAGTCACTCTGATGTCACTTCCTGGAGTGAGGGTCTCGGGTGATGACCAGCCCCTACTGGCCCCAGGCTGCAGTGCTGGGTTGGGAGGGGCTCCAGCCACAGGTTTCCAACTAGTCACTGGTGCCTGCGGCTTTTCCTTCCCTTCAGTGAGTCTGACAGTGACCTGGAGCCTGTGGGGGCAGGAGTCCAGCACCTCCAGATGCTGTCCCAAGAGCTGGATGAGGCTATTATGGCTGAAGAGAGGTGAGTTGGCATTCCATGCTTCAAAGTGCAATGGCCGGGAGGGTCCCCCTGGAGTCATACCATCTTTTAGGCAGGACGCTGGGTCTGGGTCTGGCTCTGGCCCACTATGTGACCATGGCCAGCGCCCCCTCTTCTCTGAGCCTCGGCCTCCTCTTCTGTAACATGAGGGAATGAAGGACCTAGATTGGGGTGGTGATTAAGATGTACCCTGGATTTCCATGGCCCCCTGGGCCTTGGGCCCCCATGTTTGTCCATCACCTGGAACCTCACCAGGCTGGGTACCTGATTCCTGAAAGAACTGCCCTCCCTCCAACACTCCCCATGGCTCCTCTATGCCCTGCCTGCCCATGGAACTGGGAAAAGTTGCATGGCTGCTGTGTAGTTTCTGATCTCTGCTCAGAACCCCATCTTGAGAGCAGGGCCTGGGTCTGGAGCTGCCCTAACTTGGGGCCTTTTGTTCCTGGCTGTGATGGGCTCTTAGGTGGGCCCCTGCCAGTTCTGACTATATGCTGAGTGGGCCACCTTACAATGTAGCCAGGTCTGGTCTTGTCTAGTCCCAGCTGGGAGGGACCCTCAGAGCCTGCAGCCCCCAATGGCATCTGTCTCTCCTTTCCCATCTCTAGCAGCGACATGACCATTTCCCTCCTTCGTGACTGAGGATAGTGCCCTTCAGGTAATGCCTTCCTCGCGAGCATCTTTCTCAGTGTCCTCCCACTCCTCCCCCTCCTGCATGAGCACATACGCATATTTGGAGACATGTTAATCTTTCCTGGAAAAACCTGCAGAACGGATGGGCCCTGCAAAGTAGTAAGTGTGCAGCCTTCCTACGGGCTCAGAGCCAGAGATGCTGACCTCACTGACCCCATCACAAACGGAGCATACTGGGACCCCTCATAGCTACAGCCACCTTCCAGCTCCTTGTGCGGGGAGGCTACCGTTTCCATGCCTCCCCTGCTTGAGCACAGTGATATGCACGAAGGGAGCTCTGTCTTACAGGAAACAAGCCATCCCTGACCCCCACGTCCCCACGCCCAGGATCGGGGCCGCCCCATGAGTTCCTGGAAGAAGCCCCTAGGAGTCGGCAGTGCCCCTGGTCCGCTGCCAACAAGGACCCGGGTAGGGGCTGCTCTGGGCCTCTGCTCTCCTGCTCCAGCCACATCTGCACCTGCCAGTGACTGCCTGCCACAGCCCGAGGGTGACTCAGGACGACCTGCAGGAGTGGGAGCATTGTGCATCCTCCCCTTGTGGGCTTTGAAACACTCCCCACACTTGAGCCTTGTTGCTGCTTTGTTTGCAACGTGACACGCAGGCTGCAGAACATACCTGAGGGCACTGACCCGGGGGGTCTGCAGGAAGTCACCCACTGTGTCACCAAGTGCTGAGGCTCTTGGGAACCAGCTCCCGTCCTTGCTCTGGAAAAAGCGATGGGAGGGATTTCCAGGCTCTGAGACCCTGGGTCCACAAGTCCCTATTTATGTTCTCAGCACAGGGCACTGTGGGTGGGCAGGGGTGGGGAGCACTGCTCAGGAGCAATTCTGCCCTTCGTAAATTATTTAAGAAATCTGCTTTGTCATTTTATTAGAAAGAAACCAGTGTGTAACTTACCTAGATAACGTTGCTTTTCATAATAAAGACTCCCTCTCTGTATCTGACATCTCTTCTCTATCACCGCCGTCTCCCAGACCCTCTGAGCCATAGGTCTGTGGTTCGGAGCCAGGTTTTGTTCCCCGCATGCACCCCCACTCTGAGTCAGTCTGCCCCCCAGCTCAGGGAGAACAGGAGCAACGGGAAAGTTGTCTCAGCTTCTTTCAGAGCAAAGCACATTGTAAAGGCAAATAAGGTTTTTATTTAAGTGACAACGTTTGAGAGTTAAAAACCAGCTCACATCAAAATCAAGACCAGTTGTAAAAATCTTTTAACTCCGTAATGCTGTTTTTGTCTTGTTAGAAATCTGGTATTTTAAATGTTCTTTTCTAACGGATTTTGTACAAGGCAGCCATGAGGAATATAATAAACCTTTTTCACCACAGAACCATCCACCACAGATAATACTGAGAGTAACACACTTAGGAACAGTCAGACCACGGACGAGATCAGACAGGCTGCCACCACCAAGTAAACAAATAGAAAAGGACAGCAGGATCCGGGGGTGGGGGTCCCCATGAGTGAGCTGCCCTCTTGGCCTGCCCCTCTTTGGTGTCACTTGCCTCTTCTTGTCCCAACAAGAGTGGTGTCCCACTGATATTTCTCCCGACCACTCTGTTGGTTCCTCAGCAAGGAGAACAGGACCCAGACCAGGCCTAAGTGCTTAGACTTAACCCGAACTATGATTTTTCAGAAAGTTTCCCCAAGCCCAGAGGGAGCAGAAGGAGGGAGGTGACTTTGCTTTTGGCAGAGTCAAAGAATAGGTTTCAGAGCACTTGGCACCCAAACCCCCAGGATTCCGCAGGAAAGTTTAAGGCGGGGTCAGCTGCGAGGCCTCTTTGCAGTCAGGGCACCCCTCCCGGGCAGGGCTGCTCCTGGGCTAGGTGGGAGAGTGTCCATGCAAAACCATGCCACCTCCGGACTCTGTCTCCGGTCCAGCTTTCATTTAAAAACTGGTGACTTATTTTGTCTGCAGGACACTTCTGGATGTGGGTAGAGGCTTCAGAGTGGTAAAAGGTGTTTGTTTAAAAGCCATGAGACCCAGCCTCTCCTCTTTCAGAGAGCCCGCCCCCCAGTAATCTCTGAAATACTGGGGTTCAAACATGTGTGTTTTCTCTGGCCCTGCATCCAGGCAGGAGGCCCATTCATCCAAATGCATGAAACGTTTCCTTTTTTTAAAAAATATTTTGCGGAGTCTAAGGGAGGAGTCGAGCACTTGAGAAAAAAAAAAACAACAACAACAGAAAAAACCATGCCGCCAGAAGAGCAGGCCCCAGCTACAAGTGCACCCTGAACCCCCAACAGGGCAAAAGTAGAGGAAGGCGGCAGGCAGTCCCTCTGTCAGGACAGCCACCAGACTGGAAAGAACAAACATGCCACATGAGAAACAGGGAGCTTTGGTCAGGCGGGAAGATCTGTTTCCAGCTCCCGAGGAGCAAGCACACCGGAAGCTGGAAGGATTCTCTAGAAAACAGCCGGACATGTGTCACAGAACTACTCGGGGAGAGGCAGCGACCCCCCTCCATGGAACAACACGACTTGGTTCTTTGTTTTTCTCCCATGTAACTGGACAGACAAAACTGAACAAACCACTACTAGAGAAAGTGCATATTGGTTACAGAGTTGCTGGGAAAGCATTACTGAAACCGTCATTGTCTGAGGCTGGTCACTACACAGAACCACACATACAGCCAGTCACACACCGACTAAAGCTCCTAGAGCACGTGCTCACAACATCGCACTGTACACCTTCAGCATCTCAGAGGGAATCGTCAGAGCCCCAATCCGGAGCTCTGGAAAGGAAGGGGTGGTGGCACTCCTGCTGGGGCTGGCATCCCAGTTCCGTCCCCCAGAACCACAGAACCCTGCTCAAGTGGACTCCAAATCCCCCCGGGTCCTGCCCAGCTCCAAGCCTGGGGTTCTCAGACAGGGCAGAGGGAATCGAACTTGGGGACAAGTATCCCACGATAATTATTTTATCATTCGAAAGTAATACATCAGTGGCTTCTCCAAAAAGGAGATGGTAGAGTGTCAGAATCAGACTAAGTCTGCCCAAGTTTAACTCAGGGGATATTTTGGGAAGGGATTAGGGTTGAGGCGGTTATGCCACATGAGCCGGTACCTCACGGAGAGCCGTGAAAGATGACATGTGAGAGGAGGGATGTGAGCTGCCAGGAGGCAGGCCCAGAGAGGAAGCAGAGGGTGGTCACCCCTCCCCGGCAGACTTGCCAGCAGCTCAGTGCAGCTTAAATGCATATGCAGGGCTGAAAGTGGAGCACAGAGCTGGGAGACAGGTGGAGTGGATGCGGCCGGAGCTGGCAGACTGGAGAAGACACGTTTCTAGTAGAGGGAGCAAAGGTGGGGGCTGGGAGCCTGGAGCCCTCCAGCCCCCACAGGGTGCCCCATATGCGGGTGGTGCCACCCGCCCCTACCAGCAGCTGCGGTCGGGAGGACACTGGCCACATGGGAAGTGCAAGAGGTAGACAATGAGCAGAAGCGACACTGAGCTGACACAGGTGCCTGCTGTGCATACATTTGTCTGGGCTCGGGGACAGCCTGGCCCCTGACACAGAGCCCTGGCTGAAAGAGCTGGATCGGCCTCAGGGGCAGCCCACGGGGGCTCAGAAGCAAGCCCTGGCAGCCCCCCATGGCGGGTGTGAGCCTGAGCCAGAGAGCAGGGGGAAAGTGCAGGAGACCAATGCTCAGGCCAGGGGCCCAGCAGCACAGAGGCCTGTGCAGGCTTTGAGGGGCCCCAGGAAAGCCACACCCTGCCAACCTCAGCGCATGACCCAGGAGGAAGTCATGGGCACCAAACCAAGCTAAGTGGTAGGGGGAAGGGAAGAGAATACAACAGTTTGAGCCAAAACTACATGAACCCCCAGAGCTCTGGGATCTCATCTCTACGCCTTTCAGGAGCCAAAAGGAAGAAATCAGCCCAGGCAGAGCTGGGGAGGAGCAGTCAGATCAGTGCCCTCTGGGAAAATGTCTCTGTCCCTGGGACACTGGGTTTGGGCATCAGTGCAAAGCAAATCTCTCCATGGAGCAGGGACCCCTACGCCCCACCCTGCACCCCCCGGGGCTTCCTTTGGAGTGGTGGGGCACCAGCTGCTTCCTCTTGACCCACAAGAGCCCCCCTCTCAGACTATAGGGACGGTAGAGATCACTGAGCACTCGGAGGGAGTCTTAGGCCTGAAAAGCCACAGGGGGCAGAAATACGGGACAGCCGAGGAGTCAAAAACTCGCACCAATCTCAAGCTGGTGCAATTGAGATCCCTCAATTACATAAGGAAGGCAGGGCCCAGAGAGGGCAAACAACTGGCTCAAGGGCTCACAGCCAGCCCAGTTAAGCCAGAGCCCAAGGCCAACGCCTCACCTGGGAGGGCACTAGGCAGGACTCTGGGAAGAGGAACAACTGTCCTCAACTGCCACGGGAGAATGGTGATGATACAGAGGACAAGGGGGGTGTGAACAGCTGCAGGAGGACAGGCCGTCAGCACCAGACCCTGCCCCCAAGGGCTATGGACAGACACCTGAACATAGGAGGAGCCCAGGGGACATCCTCTCACTCCCCAAAAGTGGCCACTTTGCCATAAGAGAGCCAGGCTCAAGAAGGTAACCCAGGCTCAAGAAGGTAACCCAGGATGTCACAGGGAGGGCAGGCACAAATGCCACGTGCCCCTCCACCAGACAGCCAAGGAGCTGTACCTGCCAGCGACTGTCTACCTCTGGTCTGGGGGCTTCTCCCTTTGGGGCCCGCCTAGCATTGCTGCGGAAGCCTCAGGAACTCAGAAAGGTGGTCGACTCTGTCAACTACTCCAGCTCCGGCATGCCTGCCCCCAGGATTAAACAGACATCAACCCTGACTTGGGCTTGAAGTCGCAGGCACGGGGGAGGCGGCAGCAGCGGCACCGAGACCCCGGATCGCACCCCCTTGCAGCCTAGGGAGTCCCCAAGGCCGGGCAGAGTCCCTCCCCCTAGTGGTCGGACACTGCTGGACGGACACAGGAGGAAAAAAGCAGGAAAAGGCCTGTGTCGGGGAGAAGGCAGCGCTCCGGTCCCCGCAGGCAGCCTGGCAGGGCCTCCCTGCTCTGCGCATAGGCCAGCCCTCAGGGCACCGACTCAAACTTGGGGGGCCCACGCGCCCAGCTGAGCGCAGGCAGCGACCGCTCATGGTCTTTGTCGGACTCAGGCTGGCTCTGCGCCCTCTCGGGTTTGGGGTTGGCGGGTGGGTCCGGCTGCTGCACCGACATGGTCCTACGCAGGTGGTTGCGCTTCCGCAGGAAGTCAGGCTGTGCGTGCAGGCCGAAGCTGCCCTTGCGCAGGACCATGCGCGAATTGTTCTTCTTGGGGCGCGAGCGGTGGCTGGCTTCCAGGGCGGCCAGGTGTGCGGCGTAGCCTTCACTCAGGAACTGCGGAGGGCGCAGGAGTTAGGCCCGCAGGGCAGGCCCCTAGTCCTGCCCCCACCCCAATATCATCCTACCCCCACCAACACCCCACCATGAGGTCTCCCGGCTTCTCCATAGAATTCCGGAAAACGGGAAGCTCTGGAGGTTCCACAGAGAAGCTCATTACCATTCAAGGCTCCCAACCTGCTTTGGACAAATGAGCGTTTCTATCTGTACGTGTGGGTCACGAGAGCGTACTGTAGATTCTTGATGGGGGCGAAACTCCCATCTTCGTCACTTACACTAAAATCCCCAAATATGTCTCTCCCGTCATCCACCTCCCAACATCGTCATTTTCTGACCCCCACAGCTACTGTTCTTGCCAATCCCCCCACTGTGTCCTCAGTTTGCTACTCAAAGTGTGGTCCCTGGACCCTTGTTAGGCAGAATCTCAGGCCCCACCAGAGGCCCACGGAATCAGAATCTGCATTTAAACCAGATTCCCACGTGGTCCGTGTGTACATGCAGAGTTTGAGATCAGCATTGCTCTACTGTCCCCACACTGAGGTCCCTCCATCTTCGCACCCTCCACCTGCCAGTCAGCATCAGACACCTCACACTCAACATGCCCCCAAAAGGAGATCACCTTCCCTTCAATTTGCTCCTAACATCTGCTTCTCATTCCAATAATGGCACCCAGTTACTGAGCTAGAAATGGGCACCATCCTTGGCTTTCCCCTTCCTTCATGCCGCAAATCTCATCTGCTCATTACCAAATCCAATCCATTGTGCCTAGAAATGTCTCTGAGACCCCCTGCCTTCTCCCCTCCCTACCATGCCCCTGCCTCGGCTTCCCTCCCTCCCTCCATCTGCCTTCCACCTGCAGCCTGAGGGAGGTCTCTGAATCACAAACTCACTCTGAAGAGTTCAAATCCCAACTCGGCACGGCACACGGGCCACAGAGAAGCACTGCCACTCCAGCCCCCCTCCCTCACCCTCCCACGTCACACTCAGCCAAGCTGAGTCACTTGTAGTTCCCAGAATGTATATATTCTCTGTTATCTCCTGACCTTTTACTTTTGCTTCTGCCTCTGTCACAAATGTTCCTCCAGCCTCAGGCTCTTCCTGGACAATTCCTTCAAACTCCTGAAAACCAGCCTTGCCCCGAGTATAGCTTAGCTGCTCCTGGCTGGGGCCCTACAAGTCTCTGTCTCCCCGTCTTTCATTGTGGCTCTTGCCACTCTGCACTGTTATTGTCTGCAAATTTTCCCATCTCCCCACTAGACTGGATGGCATGACATCCAGTTCCACCGGGGA
Organism: Rhinolophus sinicus; assembly: GCF_057876585.1. Taxonomy (NCBI): domain Eukaryota; kingdom Metazoa; phylum Chordata; class Mammalia; order Chiroptera; family Rhinolophidae; genus Rhinolophus; species Rhinolophus sinicus. Next base: position 16,271,897 of record NC_142512.1, read on the forward strand.
CCCTCCCCTGCTCCCAACACAGGGCCTGGTCAGAGGCAGGTGCCCAGTAATATTTGTTCAATGAATGAATGAATAAATGAGCAAATGAAGGAATGAACAAAAAAGGAATGAACCACCTCCTCCCCCTACCATTTTGCCCCTCCACCCGCCCCCAGCCCCCAGCCGTGGCCCGGCCTCCACTCACCTGGCACTGGGTCTGGTACTTCTTGGTGGCCCGTCCCACAATGAAGATCTGGGAGGGTGGCAGGCCCAGCACACTGTAGACAGAGATGTCCTTTGTGGAGCCATAGGCGGCGCTGATTTTGATGAAACACTGAAACACAGGGCAGCTCATGGAGGAGAGGAGGCCCTATCAAACCGCTCCCCAAAGGATTCCTAGACCTCCCGGGGAGCCCTTGCCAGGGGCACCCTTTCTCTGCACACCGATGGACTCCAAGCCATGGGTCCACCTTGCAGCAGCCTCCCCTTCCGGCCCCCACCCTGCACCCAGGCCGATACAGGGCTTTTGCTGGTAAAGTCACAAGCTCATGATTCACTGACCCAACTCGGTCAGCACTATGCATAGGTTACGTAACAACTGGCAAAGCTCCTTTGTTTGTGGACAAGGAAATTGAGGGCCAGAACTGCAGCCAGTTCTGTCCGGCCTCTGACCCTGTGCCATCCACACTGCACCAGACTATGGCACGCCATTTGGCCACTCGCTGGTGCTGGCGGGTCTGATGTTCTCTCCAGAAGCCTCATCCCAATTAAAAGAAGTGCCCAGCTCCTCCTCACTGCAGGGTCACATGCAGATCGCCACCCACCCCACCGGGATTAAACCATCCCCACCTTTGAGGTGCTCACCACCCTATGGCTCCTAACGTTGAGCCTCTCATTAACGTCACCTTCTTTTCTCCCATCCCACCCTCCCTCCAAGTTCACTTGAGACTTTTGTTTGCAGGCCACAGCTTTCCTTCCTCCTAAGTCCCACCATCACTGGAATGACTTCCTGTCCATGTGGATGACCCACCAACACCTGAGCCTCTCTCTCCATGTCTTGGCTTCTTTAAGGTCAGTGACTGTCACCTCCAGGACTGAACCCAGAACTGCCCTCTGTGAACTCGGAATGTCTGCGTTCCCATGCTGACCCGCTCCTTCCCTCCAGGTTTCTGACAGCCTTTCCAGCCTCACGCACACCTTCATTCTCTGGACACCCCTGCCTGGGCTCTCTGTAGCCCCCCTGTGTTCTCTGGGCTCCACCTTGGATTCTCTGGCCCTTCAGCTTCCTCCCACACCAGCCTGGCCACACCTCAGCCTGGAATTTCTTCACACCCACCTTCTTCCTATGAGAATATGCTAGCTGCTGAGAGCTGCTGGAGAAACACAAAACCACGCAGCTCTGACCCCACATATTCTTTCTGTTCTACCACCCACCCCCCAAAAAAGTCTCCCAATTTTTACTTCCCTCCCTAAGCTTCTACGCGGTCCTACAGGTGACTTTGTCTTGGGTGTCGAACCAAAGAGAGGGTTTCCTCAGCCCACTGGCCCCTCTCCTCATTCATTGGCTGATTCCCAACCTGCCTGTAGCTCAAAGGAAGGAGCAGCTGCTTTGTCCTTCCCTGGCCCACCTCCTGATACACACCCGCTCACTCCTACAACTTCAAGCCAGCGAGTCCACTCCCATCTGCACTACCCATCAAAGCCACGACCCACCTTCCCTGCTCCTCACCCCACTGCTTCTGCCCCCTTGAGTCTCTGAGGTGTCCCTTCCTCACTGAGGTCATCAGCGTCCAGTGTTCACCATGAGGACATTTCTCACCAAACCACACTCCTTCACAAGAAGGATGCTCTCTCCTTCTTGAAACCCTCTCTTCCCTAACACCAGGAGGCTTCTCTCTGCTGACTCCCTCCCCACCTGGCTCCCTCTGGTTCCTCTGCTGGCTTCTCTTCCTGCTCTCAGAGGGCGCAGCACAGCTTGTTCTCACCCCCTCCCATGGCTTCACTGACCTGCTTCAGCTGGGGCTGACATGTCTTGTGTCCCATGTCCCATGGTTATACTAGTCTCAGTGCGTCCACCAATGAGCTCATCTTCTTCCAGCCTGGTCCTCTTCTGTGTCCCCTCTCATTTCATTCATTCACTCATTGATTCTACTAACGTTTATGGAATGTCTGCAGGGTGCCATCATCGCCTCAGATGCCAGAGATATATTGGTGACAAAATAGATGCAAGCTCTGGCTCCATGGAGATCACGATCTGGTTAGAAGCACCTCCATCCCTCCTGGCCACTCAAGAAGGACATCTGAGAGCTCCTCACCCCTTCCATCCAACCGTCACTGAGTCCTGACAATTCTACCTCCTGATTCACCCACACCTTTTTCTCCATCCATGGCCACCACCTGGATTCCAGTCTTCCTGTCTCTTGTTTGGGCCACAGCCTCCTAATTCACTTCCCTGCCTCTCATATCTCCTACCAACCTGTTCTCCACATGGCTACCAGAAGGCTCTTTATACAACCCAAGCCACATACTGCCACTCCCTGCTGTAAGCTCTTCCATGGGTTCCCACTGGTCTCAGCAGAGTTCATGGTCGTTGCCTGGTTTCCACGTTTTTCAAGGCCTACCAAGCCCAGGTGCCTGATGACCTCCAGGGCCTCAGCTCCCACTTGACCTTGGTCTAACCCTGCCCACACCCCTATGCAGGACGCCTGCAGCTCTGAAATTGTCTGAGGCTCTATCATACCTCAGTGCCTTTGCATACGCTGGTTCTGGGGCCACCTGACAAACTCATACTCATGCTTCAAAACTCAGCTCAAAAGCTTCTACCACTTCCTAGAAGCCTTCTCTGGCCTCCCCAGTCCTTTCTCCTCTGCTTGCCAATAGGCCTTTTCTAATTATCTACCAGTAAATTGTCAATTTACAAGTCTTTTTTTCCGGTAGATCAGGGATTGGCAGACTTTTTATATGAAAGACCAGATAGTAAATATTTTAGGCTGTGCACTCTGTTGCCACTACTCGACTGCTCCATTGTAGCCCAAAAGCAGCCATAGACAACACAAAGCGAATGAGCTTGGTTGTGTTCCAACGAAATTTTGTTTATGGACACTGAAATTTGAGTTTCACATAGCTTCCACATGTCAGGAAACATTATTCTTCTTTTGATTTTTCAGTCAACCATTTAAAAGTATATAAACGATTCGCAGCTCACAGGTCATATAAAAGCAGGCGATGGGTCATAGTTTGTCAACCCCTGCTCTAGGTCAGCCGTCCTCAAAATTTTGTAAGCATCAGAATCCCCTGGAGGGTTTGCTAAAACACAGATTGCTGGGCCCCGCCCCAGAGTTTCTGATTCAGTAAATCTGGGGGCAGGGGAGGGACAGAGAATCTGCATTTCTAACAAGCTCCCAGGGGTGGAGTAATGAGGGTCCTGGGAACACACTGAGAGAACCAAACTGCAGCTTTAGGTCAAAGCTCTGGAGAGCTTGTCCCATATTCTGTTTGTCTCTGTGTGGCCCCCAGAACTAGGACAGGGTAAAGAATTTAATAGGTCCTTAGGTGTCTGTTGAATGAATAACCAAATGCAGAAACCAGAGTGTAGGCCTTAAAGCCAGGAGATAAAGGATGCAAGTCTGACTCTGAGATCTTAGCAAGTCAGGGAGCCCCGCCTCTCTCATCTGTCACTGAGGACAGTAATACCATCTTGCAGGGCTAGGAAAGGACCCGGCCAGAGCCACGTGCATGTGCTTGGCAAACGGGGCATGGCTTGTGCAGTGGAAGTTGGTGGGGTACATGGATGAGGCCTCACTGGGCTGAGGGAGGAGGGGAGGAGCGTAGAGGAGGGTCCTGGAGGCCTCATCCCCTCCCAGGCCGAAGCCCCCCCCCCCCTCAGGGCCGACACTCACCTCCTGCACGAGGTTGCGGAGGAAGATGGTCTTTTGCCTCAGCGGGTCGTGTACCAGCCCGTCCGAGAAGAAGATCATGCCCTGTGGGAAGTTGTGCTGGGACAGCCACGACACCACCCGCTGCTTCTGCATGTCCGGCCGCCCCGTGATGTACAGGATCATGTAGCCCAGGTCCTGCCAGTGTCTGGCGAGACAGCATGACAGGGTCCAGCCCAACCCCCGCCCCATGCCAGCCACCCGTGCCCAGTGGCCTTCCCCACCTGCTGCCCTCCTGAGAAGCCAGAGCGGCTGCTCCCAGGGGGACCCCCGAATCCACATTCCCGGTGAAGCCCTGTGAGGCCTGGACATCTGGTTGGATCATAGGGACCGCATGCCCACAGCCAACTGACCCCCCACTCCTGCTCCCTCTGCTCCTCTAATCAGTGAGTCGACCTTTCATTCCACCAGGCGGGATTTTTACTCCACACTCTCATTTTAATCCACTTCTCAGCGTTAGCTCAGGCCCCATCTCTTACCTGGGCCCCTACAAGAACCTGCTGGGAGGACACTTTGCCTCCAATCCTCTCACTTCAATCTAACTGGTGCATGCAACCTCGGGCAGGTTATTTAACCCTCAGGGTTTCAGTTTCCCCATCTGTAAAATGGGGATAATAATAGCAACACCGCATAGGTCATGCCTAAGGATGAAATTAATTAATCCCAAATGTGCCTACAGCATGCTGCGATCCCTACAGTTGTTTCCCTGGTGATGTCTGTAAATCGCAAATCTAACCCTATTATTCCTTTGCCTAAAGCCTTTCCTGGCTCCCCAGTTCTCCAAGGTCACAAGCCTTCTCTGCACTAGTGGCCCTCCATGCTGTGGCCTTGAGCCTGTCCTCCCCCCAGTCACATGGAGCTGCTTGGCTGCCCCAGACCAGCCCTGTGCTCTACTGCTGCAGACCCCACCCCTTGACAGCTTTCATGGCTCCATCTCCTTATGTTTCCACCCTCCCATCTTTTCAGGCCCTCCTCCTCCAGGCTGCCTTCCCTGCTTCCCAGGCAGAATCAGCCTCTTTTCTCTGCCCTCACAGCTGACTTCACATGGTATCCTGGTTGTAAGATGTCAGATAAGCCCACACCTATTTGGGAGCTTTTGTGGCACCAGCCACCAACTGGCTACTATAGATTGGAGGTTTCCAAACCTAGAAACCAAATCTGAGAGATTTGGGGAGGTTTTGTAACGATGCACAGGCCCAGGTGTCACCTCCAGGATTCTGGTTAGTTCTAAGGTAGGGTTCAGTGATCTGTGGTGACAAAAAGCAGCTTCTGATAAGTACCTGGAGAACACCACGGGAAGGAGGTGAGAGCACCAGGTGGATCCCCAGAGAGGCAGGACTATAGCCCCCTTCCCAGCTGTGGGATGCTGACTCGGGAGGCCGTTTGGAGAAGATGTTGTAATGGGAATACACGACCCAGCCTTACAAGGGGGAAGCTGACCCCTGAGATAAGACGGAGCCTGTCCAGGACCTGTCCCCACAGGGCCAGTGGGCAGGATGAGGTCAGCAGTGTCCTAGGAGCCCCCGAGCCAGGCTAGTCTTCTCTCCTGAAAGCGATCTCTGCTACTGGGGTGAGGCAGGATAGTCCCTGCCCCCACCCCAAGAACTCCCAGGGCCCAGGGTCTGTTCCACTCTTGGGGTTCTGACCCCTTGGAGTCCCAGATCAGTTTCTCAGCCCCATGACTTGTCTTCCCCACGGAACTGTGAGATGCCTCCTACTCGGGTCTCTCCCTGCACCAGTGCCCAGCACAGACCCGGCTCAGGAAAGGGTGGAGGGAGGCAAGGAGGGCGGGAGGGACTAAAGTGTTAGCTCTTTTGCTTTTCTGTTGGCAAAACCCTTTGCACTCCTCTTAGCAATAAGATAGCCCTGAGAGGCTGTGTTTCTAACCACACCTCCTGCTCTGTCCTCATCTGCTTCCAAAATCCAACAACCCTGAACTTGTCACACCTGTTTCCCACACATGCTCTGCTCTTTCCTGTCCTTGTCACCTTGATTTCTCCTTCTTGGCATAGCAAAATCAACTTTATGTGTTCTTTCTTTTTTTTGGTCTTTCTTCGTTTGCTAATATTTGTACCATGGCATGGATTGAAAATATATATACATCCATCCTTCAGGAGCTATCTTAAATGCCACCTCTCCCAGAAAGACGGCTCTGCTTTTTCCAATCAGCTGGAATAGCTCTCATCTCTCAGTTAGCACTGTGTGTTAGCTAGTCGCTAGAGATGGCCCCCCAGGGAGCCATGTGTCCCAGTGTTCACACCTTTATGTGGTTCCTTCCCCTTGAATCTGGGCTGATCCTGCAACTAGCTTATAACCAATAGAATGCAGTGCACAGGACGCTGTGACTCCCAAGGCTGGGTCATTGGAACGCTTGCAGCTTCCACCTGGGTCTCTAGAAACCAGGGGAAGCTGGCCACCCTGTAGAAAACCTGAATAGTCTGAGACTTCCCAGGCTAGCCACATGGAGCGGCCACACGGAGAGACAGAAGGAGAGACCCAGCATGCACAAGCCATCCCTCTTGAAAATCAACCAGTGGAGCCTTTGGATGACCCCCCAGCCCAGACCACCATTTGACTACACTTGCTAGAGAGACCCCGTAAGAGAACCTTCCAGCAGGACCTGTGAATCCGTAGACACATGAGACAGAATAATAAGTTATTATTTTAAGCTGCTAAGTTTGGAGCCATTTGTTACACAGCAAGAAATCATCAGAACACAATGATTTTAACCTGACTGGGGTCAGAATGTGAGATACCAGGCCTGAGTCACAGCAGAGGATACTCAGACAGTGTTAGAATAAATGGAGGAAGGCGGGCAGGGAAGGAGGAACTGGGGTCTAGAAAGTCGCAGGGAGTTTCTCAAGGACGCTCAGTAAATTAACATTGGAGGTGAAGCCAGGACTGCCCGGTCCTGGCCCAGAGACCAGTGAAATTCCTCGAGGAAACTAAAAAGAAAAAACATACCCACCTCCCCCGGCCCAGGTCTGCTGGCTCCTGCCCTGGTGGTGGCAGCGTGTGGGAAACAGGTCCATTGAGGGAAAGTAGCACTCACCGAACAACATCCACTGCCCCTGGCCGGACCTTGGGGTCACTTCCCATGATAGACACGCTGGCCGCGAAGGACCCATCGATGCTGAACACCACGCACTCCATGCCGCGGGGCAGCACCGTGAGGTAGCTCATCGCACAGGTCTGGTCGCCCCTGAAAAGTACTACCTGTGGTCAGCTGTTTGCTCAGGGCCAGGTGTTAGCCTGAGGCCAGGGGTCAGTCTGGGGGCACAAAGACAATCTGGGTGATGACCTTGTCCATTTTGCTCTCTCCCCACAGACAGGGTTGAGGACCAAAGGACAGCACCCCGAGGACCCTGTCTTCCGGACACGTCTGGCTGGAAGGGTCATGAAAATGGGCGAAACCACCACGAGAATGTCCCCTGGGTCTCACCTGACGACCATCTTCACAGGGTACACACCGACGCCCAGGCGTCGGGGCCGCGGCACGCTGTAGGTGATTCGGCCACTGCTGTTGGTGATCTCTGTGTCCAGGTGCACCCAGTGGCCCGAGGACGGCTCTGCCATCACCAGGATGTCCACCTGCAGGCAGCAGAGGGGACAGGGGACTCACTGAAGGCTGGGGGGCTGCAGACTTGGCCTGGGGGCTGGGCCACGGAACTCTCTACCAAGACAGCAGGCTCCAGGGCTTAGCGTCCTGGCTCCAATCATCCTCTCTGTCTCCACTGCAGCCACACAAGCCTCTCAGATACCTCAAGTTCATCCCTTGCTCCTCGCTTGCCCTCTCCGACCTGCCCCTGCAGGGCAAGTGTCTCCCAGCTCAGCCCTCCCGGAGCCCTCACCCCACATGCCATGTGGCACCACGAGGCAGCTGGTGCACATGTAGCCAGCCGAGGAGGGGATGGCCCAGCCTCCATACCTTCTCTCCTGTCAGAGCCACCATGTCAAGGGGCCCGTACATGAATCGCCCCACCAGGACCTGGGGGCCATCTTCAGCAGCAATGACGTCGTTGGCCCGGTGGTTAGCAGTGACGTTCTGGAAGGACAGAAACCAGCTCAGCCTTTGCAAGCGGGGCTGGACCTTGCATTTCTATTACACATCTCTAGGACTGGCTGGAATCATGCCTTCCTATGAACTCCCATTAGAGTTTCGGAGACATGTTCCCCTGGGACCCATGAGGAAAACAGACCTTAGCCCTGACGCTGTCTCCAAGGAGCACTAGGGTTCCTGTAGATGTGTGTTGTGTTCTCTGCTCTTGATTCTCCCCCACGGCCCTGAGGAACCGCCAGTCCCCACCACCTGTCATCCTTCTTGTTTCCTCGGCTGGAAACTGCCAGTCACCTTTGCTTCTTCCTGCCACGTCACGGCTCACATGCCATAGCCACTTACCACGGCTGTCTTAGCGGGAGGTTTCAAGAGTGCACGAGGAGAGAGAACAGGGTAACGAAGCCTTGTGTGCCCAGCACCAGTTCCTCCGCATATCAGCTCATAGCCACTCTGATGTCCCTCGTCCCTGGCTGAGTCCCCACCCCTATCCTACCGCAGATGATTTTGGAGCCATCGTGGCCATCGCATCATTTTATCTGTGAGCATCCCAACATCCCCATCCTTCTTCACTTCTCATTTCAATTCATTCCACAGCGCCAAGGCCTCCATTGGCCCAACCACCCACCACGCCCAGCCCAGCTTTAACACCCGAGTCCCCCCCCTTCCATTACAGAATTGCCCACTTGGTATCTCTCCCCACACCCGTGTTGCCTCTCGCCTGGACTCCGCTAATAGCTTCTTAATGAAGAGCCTTATTCATAAAACAGACCCTGTGGCAGATCCATCATCTTTACAAAACACAGATCTGTTAACACCCAGTGCCCTCCAAATGAAGTCCAAATCCTGCAGTCAGCATCAAAGCCTTGCCTGGCAGCCTTTTCAGTCTCGTCTCCTGCTGTTCCCCTTCAAAGTCCCTCTGGTCTTTGCAGGCCAGTCTCTGCAGTGGCCTCCAGGTCTACAAAGAGTTGGGCCCCCCACTCTACAGCCATCGCTGGCCCTCTGCCCTCACATTCCAGCCCATCCCCTCTGACCTGACTCAACTTTGTCCCCTCCAAAAAGCCCTGCTTAGATTCCCCTGTGGCCTCTACCTCCTCTCAATTCCCATTGTAGTTCAATTCAACAAACACTTGCAGTCATCTCATCTGCATTAATCCCTAACCTGGGCTCTGGGCACACAGAGAGGAACCAGTCATGAAACCTGCCCTGGAGATACTCCATCAAGTGTCGGACATAAGCGCCCTGATAGCAATGCTGGAGAGGGAAGAGTTGATTCATGGAAACAAACACCGGGAAAGATGCTCAACCTCACTAGTCATCAGGGAAATGCAAATTAAAACCACAATGAGGTATTCCTTCATGCTCACTAGGATGATAGAATCAAAAAGACAGATAATAACAAGTCCTGGCCAGGAGGTGGAAAAATTGGAACCCTCATACACTGCTGGGGGCAACGTAAAATGATTTCGCTGCTTTAGAAAAATTTGGCAGTTCCTCAAATAATGAAAGTAGGGTTAATGTTTGATCCAGTAATTCCACTCCTGGGTATATGTCCTGAAGAAATGAAAACATATGTCCACACAAAAACTTATAAACAAATATTTATAGCAGTATTTGCAGTAGACAAAATGTAGAAACAATCCAAATGTCCAACAAGTAAGGAATGTATAACCATACAGTGGAATATTATTCAGCCATGAAAAGGAATGAAGTGCGGACACATGATACAATATGGATAAAACTTGAAAACATTATACTAGGTGAAAGAAACCAAACACAAAATACACTGTATGGTTCCATTTACATGAGATGTCAGAATTGGCAAATTTATAGAGATAAAAAGTAGATTATTAATTGCTTATGGTTGGGGGGAATTGGGATGGGGTTAATAGCTTTATAAATGGTAAGGGGTTTCTTCTTGAGATGATGCAAATAGTCTAAAATTGACTGTGATTTTGGTTGCACACATCTGTGAATACACTAAAATCCATTAATTGTATAGTTTAAGCGAGTGAATTGTATGATATATGAGTTATATCTCAATAATACGCTTACCAAAAAAAGTCAATTCATGGAGCATTAATCACCTTCTACCTTGAGGATTGTTTGTGGGGTCCATGTCTGATCTTCTCACCAGACTGCAAGTGTCCCCCATTGCACAGTCTGTATCTGTAAATCCCTATTCTCCGCTCGCTAGCAGAGGGCCTGGGACACAGTAGGCACTGATGATTGTTTGCTGAGTAAATGAATGAATGTATGCATACCAAACTCCTATTCAAACTTCAATACCCTATAAAGGTAACTCTTCATGAAAGCCGGGCATGGCCTGCCCTGCAATCCTTCTCTCCATCATCTTCCTAATCTGTGCCTCCCTCTATCACGGCAAACACCACACCAGGTGACTCAGACTGCAAGCCCTGTGATCACGGACAGGACTCTTTCTGATTCATATCTACAGAGGCCTGGCATTTTGCTCCATAATTGGCATCTCCTCACCATCCCCAGTGCCCTGGATCCACATGTCAGGGGCTCCTATGGAGCCAGGCCGCCAGGAACCAGTACTCCCATCTCACATACACCTCACCCCCCACCCCACCCCCACTGCAGAGCATGGGCCTCATCTAAGCATGAAGCCCAGAATGTGTGGGCGCTCAGCTCTGAGGGGCAAATCAAAGGCCTTAACTGCCATGCGGGTGCCAACAGCCCCCAGGACAACCCAACTCCCTGAGGCCACGTCCCAACTAGCATGGGGCTCCAACAAGCACATACCCGCAGCTTGACCTGGGTCCTCTTACGAAGCCACTTTTCCCGGGAATTTGCGGGGCTCAGGGCTGCAGGATCCAAGCCAGCGCTCTCCTTGACATTCACGCTCTCATAGCGCATCACCTGATATACAGCCAAGCAGGGCTCCAGGTCAGGTGCCTCAGCCCCTCTCCCTCCTTCCCAGGGTGCCAGGGCCCACCAGCTTGTGGCCAGCAGGCCCTCCTCCAGGCCTCCCCACTTCCCAGCTTGGAACGCGCAGGAAGTTGGAGGCCCCAGGACCCATCTCCCTGCCTGCCTGTCCTGACAGGAGGGTGGAGGGGTGGTGGGGGGTGTGGGTAGGGGGGGTCAGATCACTGTCTAGCAAATGCTGTCATCTAGGAGCAGCCTCTGCCCTCCATGCCCACACCTAGCAGCTACCTGTGTCTGTACCCATTCTCTGCCTTCCCTCCTGTCACGGTGGGTGACCCTCACCTCAGGCCAGCTGGAGCCCTGATCCCAGCCCCTCCCACCCACTCAAGCACATGCTCCCGCAGCTCTCCCTCTCCACGCTGCACCACTGATTAGTCCCTGAATGATTCCTAGGATCATTCTCCTTTGCATCAAAACACACTGTAATCGTGCCCATCGTAAAAAAAAACAAAAAAGACTCTCCCTAGGACCCCGGTGCCCCTCCAATGACCACACACTTCTCTGCTGTCCCTTACATGGACATTCCACAAAAGACTTACCCCACGCCCTGTCTCCCCTGCCCCACTTGCCTCCTCCCCTCCACCCACTCCAGTCCGGCTTCTGTCCCCATCAGTCCACGGAAGCCATTCTTGCCAAGGCACTGTCATTTCCATCCTGCCCAACTCAGAGGTCCACTCCTCTCTCGGTTCTCCTCCAACCTCAGAGGATGCCCTCTCCTCTCCCATCTCCTTTGGTTGTTCCTCCTCTCTCCCCATGGAGCTGCAGGACTCACCCCGGAACTTCTCCATCTAATGGAAACTGCTTCGTATCTGTGGTGTTGTGATTTATCATAAGTATATATTTGGTCCTAAAGCCCTTCTCATTTCCTAAGTGCGGAGAGTGACAAAGGTACCTCTTGCTGTGTTGGTGAGGTGACTTTTGGGGGCTGGTTGCCAGGGGAACCAGCCATGTGAATTGAGGGTTTTCACTTACAGCCCCAATCCCTGACCTCCAGGGACGGAAGAGGGGCTAGAGGTTGGATCAATCACCAATGGTCAATGACGTAATCAATCATGTCTATGTAAGGAAACCTCCATAAAAAATGGGGTTCACAGAGCATCCAGCTTGGAGAGCACACGGAGGTCTGGGAAGAGTAACATCCCTGGAGAACTTTTGCACACACACCTTTCCCAATATCTTGTCCCAAGCATCTCTTCCATCTGGCTCTTCCTGAGTTGTATCTTTTTATAATAAATTACTAAACTAGTATGTAAAATGTTTCTCTGATTTCTGTGAGCCATGTTAGCAAAGGAAAAGGCATTGGAACCTCTGACCTACAGCCAGGTGGTCAGAAGTCCGGGTGACAACCTGGACTTGCGATTGGCATCTGAAGGCGGGGTGGGGTTAGACTTGTGAGACTGAATCCTTACCCTGGGGGATCTGAGCTATTTCCAGGTAGATAGTGTCGGAATTCAGTTGAATTGTATGATACCAGCTGGTGTCAGAGAACTGCTTGGTATGGGGAACAAACCACACATTGGAACTGGTGTCAAAATCAGAGCACTGTACCCTTCACTGGTTTTAAATGCCACCCAAGCTCTGACGACCCCACATTTTTATCTCTTTGCCTCACATCTTCCCTAAGCTCCAGACTCTCTACTCACCTTCCTTCCCAACATCTAACAGGCATGTTACCTTCCCAGGTCCAGAGCCAAGATTCTGTTTCCCCACCTCACCCCATCCCTGTTCTTCCCCAACCCTAGGGAATAGCAACGCTGTAGATACTCAGGTGGAAAACAGGACCCACTGGCCTCCCCTCTTTCCCTCACAGCCCAGAGACCAGCAAGTCCTGTCAGCACAACTCAAATGCAGCTGCTCCTCAGAACCTTGACCCCCAGCATCCTAGCCCAAGCCCTCATCTTGAAAGCTGGGCTCCTAAAGGGCCTAATGCTTTCTCTTTCCTCCACCCCCCGCCCCTGCAAACAGCAGCTAAAAATGCAATTCAGTTGCTATCTCTCCCTTGCTCAAAACCGTGCAATGGCTTCTCACTGGACCCAGCATAAAATCAACTCCTGACCTTGGCCATGGAGGCTGCCCGTGATCCGACCTGCCCCCACCTCCCCACGTCCTTCCTGCCAGCCTCTCCCTCAGTTACTGGCCTCTCTGCTCCACCTTCTCTGTTACAGAGAAGAACACTGAGACCTACAAGAGAGCAGGCATTTATTACTGCGGTCTCCAAGTCAAAACACGGGTATATTCTCCTATGTAGTATCTTTTTAATTTTCTAGAAAGTACCATTCCATTAGCCAGAAGTCAGTGCTCTTTATGAAACCCATTGTCTGACTGTCACCCCCCACTTGGCTGAGTGTCCCAATGCCTTCCCAAAGCCCAGTGCGGTCTGCAGGGTAAGCCTCTTGTCCAGACACAGAACGGCGGGACCCTTCAGAGGGGCCCCACAGGCAGGGCCCGGGGAAGGGGCAGGTACCTGTCTCAGGATGAAGGCCACCACGTCCGTGGACTCCCAGTAGCTGGCATGGAAGAGGTGGGGCAGCGCCACAGTGGGGAAGGCGGTGAGGACTTCCGGGCAGTACAGGGCATAGTCGATGCGCTTGGTGCCCCACCACTTGACCGTGACTGCAGGGTCGAGAGGAAGGTGAGGACAGAGTGGCCTGCCCAGGGCTGCGGCCCAAGGGGCAGTGTGGGACCCTGTTACACAGACCCAGTGGGAGACATGCCACCAGGGCACAAGTCTGGGGTCAGAGCACCCAGCTTACAATGCGCTCTGGGAAATGGGCTGCTCCCCCTCCCACCTTCTCATAACCCACCAGCCCTTTCCCCTGTACACCACTCCCCTAGGACACGTGCTGCATATTGGTCCCCAGGAATGGGGACCCATGGAGATGTCCACAGTATTATTACCCCAGCGCTGCTGGGCAGCAGGGGCTCCCAGTGGGAAAACTGAATGTTGGGATTAAGGCTCTGGCTGAGGTCAGAGCTCAGTCTATGCCTGGAGAGGTCATGGCTCAGTTCAAGGTCAGAAGTCAGGGTCCTGTACAGGGTCAGAGGTCAAAAAGTTCTCTCTGAGGTCAGAGTTCCATCTAGATTTCCTTTACCCCTCCTCCCCACCTGAGGCTTGCCCCCAGCAGCCCTGGCAGTGGACCGGCGGCCACCTAGAGGAAGGTCCCTCTCCCCTGAACCCAAGCAGGCCCCAGAGGACCCTCACTCACTGCGGGAGGCACCCATGGGTGCCAGGCTGTCTGAGGACTCTGAGCTCTCGCTGTGGGAGCTGCCCTGGCTCATCTTCCGTGCTGGGCCCTGGGACCTCGGGGCCTGAGAGGGTGAGACGGGGGCATCCAGAAGCGGTGGGCGGCCTGGGGAGCTACCCTCCAGGAAGAGGGAGCTGTGGGTGTGCAGGGCATCGGCTAGAAGGAAAATGTCATGGTCAGGGTTGCATAGCATGTCTCAATAGAGCCGCCCATGCTGTGCCAGCCCTGTCAGGGCAAGAGGCTGGGTGCTCAGTGAAGACCCAGCCTTGGCCCTGCTCACTCACCCACCAACAGGCAACCTGCACCTCTCATCCCCCTGGGACCTGACAGGACTCCACCATAGTGTGTTGTTGAGTTTCATGTCCTCTAAGTTGTGGGTTATGAAGGCACAAGTCAGGATCCCAACTGTCACCCCTGCCCCCAATAAAGCTGCCGAGGGCACCTCTGGGAGAGTGCCCCCCCAAAGCACCAGCTGAGGTCATGGGGTGACCATTAACCATGTGCTTTTGTATCAAACTTCTCTCATGAGCCACAGAGGACGCTGGCTGAGCTTGGAAGTGAATGGGGACCCAAGCCTGGGAACTAGGGCACTCTCTGTGGGCAGGGAGATGTGCTGGCCAAAGAGGGACACATTTTATGGTGTAGGAGGGAGGTTTTAGAGCCTCTTCTCTCTATGGAAGCTCATGACAAAGCTTTGGAAATTAAGCTTCCATTGAAATGGGGTGGGCAGGAGCTGGGTTTTAATCTTGAATGAGCCACATGCACAGAAGTCCCCCCACATCTGGCCCCAACCTCAGAACAGGCTCTGGGGTATGGAGCCAAGGCTCTGATTTCAAGCCCCTAACTGTCCATTCCAGGCCTCCCCTTGACCTCACCCCAGTCCATGCCCTGCTCACCCGGAGTCCACAAGCCCTCCCCTAAACCCACCTGCCCTTGCTCCTTCCACCTAGAAGGTTCCCCAACCCCCATTCTCCAGCCCTTCTCCACCTGTCCAAATGCCTTGGTCGAAGGCCCCCTCTTCCACGAAGCCTACCAGGATGAGATACTCCCTGCTCTGCACCTGCAGAGTCCAGGCTGGGCACTGGGCCATAGTACTCAGCTGGATTCTTAGACTTTTAATCAAGCCTCACATCTCCAGTCGTATGTTGGCTCTGGCTATAGGAGCTTGTCGGGCAGAGCCTGGGTCTCTGAGCCCCAAGATGCCTCCTACAGAGCAGGTGTTTGCACAGGTGGGCTGATCAGAAGGCGGATGAATCAGCTGTTTGCCTGTTCTCCTCTATCCCAAGAGCACAGACCCTGCTCAGTTGGGTCTAGTCACTCCATCAGCTGACAGCGTGGAGGGGCTAGATCAGAAGGCGGCCCTGAGTGCTGCCTGGCTGGGAGCCAGCCTCTGGCTCATCACACTCTCTCACACCCCTGAGAGCCTACCGAGGAGGAGGGACTGTCCGTCGCCCAGTGGGAACCTCTGGTAGCGGGGCACACTGACGGGCGGCACCAGGTGGAAGCTGGGCTCCAGCAGTGGCTCGAGCCGTGAGGCGGAGGGGTCTGCGCAGTGGAAGAAACTGTAGACCTGGCTGCAGGCAGGACGCACCTGGAAGCCTGGTGGGAGGAAACATGGGGGAGCCCCTTGCTAGCACCTGCTCCCTCGACCCTGGGAGGCTCCCCTGAGTGCAGCTTTGAGTGAACTACTCCTCTGCTCAAGAACCTGCCATGGCTCCCGGCTCCAACGGGATCAAAGCCATCGTGTTCAGTTTGGCATTCAAGGCCTTGCCAAGCTGCCCCACCTAGGAGCATCGCTGTAAGCACCCAGCACTGCAGCCATGGTGGTCACCTGCCACTCCCCAACCGGTCTTGCTGCGTTCCTTTCTCTGTGCCTTAGTTCACGCTGCCCCTCCTCTAGCAGGCCCTCCTTCCATTACCTACACTGGTCAAACTCCTTTAAATTGGTCCAGCTTTCACTTAGTTGCTACCTGATCTATGAAGCTGACCCAGGGTCGTTTGGTCAGCATCAGCTGCCCCTCCCTCCAGCCCCCATTCAATTCCTAGGCCTGGTAGAGTAAGTGGTTTGCCAGAGCCCGCAGTACACTTCTCTCACAGACCAGCAGGTGGCTCCACTGAGGCCTCCTCCTGATCAGTGCGACTTCCAGTCCCTGTAGGTCAGGGATCTGGGCAGTCCAGCATCCAGGGAGCCCGAAGGTTCCTTAGTGACATTAGGGCAGCCATGGGGTCCTGTCTCCTCAGCCCACTTCACCATCTGCTGGTGCAAATCGCCTCAGTGTGTATTTTAGAGGAATGGAGGAAGGCATTCAAAGCTGTGGGTGCTGTATGAACAAAGGCACTGAGGTGGGCCTGGGTACATGCAGGGGTCCGTAAGATGCACCTGGCAGCCGTGAGTCTGCCTGGGCACTGGGGAAGGAGAGGATGGGTGCAAGAGGGTAAATATACGGCTTCTCTTCCCATAGAGCATGACAACTGGACAAGAGGGCCACAAATGGGCCAGAGGCATGTGACAAGGACAATGAAATTCACCAAGGGCCTACCTCACCTTTGCTTCATCTGGAGAAACAGCCCCACCTTTCCCCTTCCCCTCCTTCTTCCTTTCTTCTCTGTCCACCTACCCCAACTCCGTCCGTGAGCCTCCCGCCCCTCCCCCATCCCCCACTCTCCCCAATTCGAGGCCCTGACATGGTGGCCTGGTGACACAAGGCATCTCAGGCCCCAGCCCATGCCACACCCACCATCCAGCCCCGGCAGCACTGTCCTCCGCATGGCCAGCACCAGGCCAAGGGGCGAGCCGAAGAGGAAGAAGTCCGACACATCAAAGTCCAAGCGGCCCAGGCTGACCTCAGGGGGCTGGGCCGTCCCGGCTGCGGGGGGCTCGGCCTCATCCTTCAGCATACTGGAGTGGATGCTGCCGGAGAGAAGAACACACAGCAGGGCGGGTTAGGGAAGGAGCGACTTGTGGCGAGCTCACTTAGCAGGGCCGCCTGAGGCTGGGTGTGGACAGCCCCGCCCTCCCCCTCCGGGGCGGGGCCCAGGACCAGAGTCCACTAGCCGGACGCTGTCAACATAAGAAGCAACCATCTTAGCACTGGCCACCAACGCCGGGCCAACGTTTGGGGTCAGCCAACTTTTTCTGTAAAGAGCCAGAGGTAAATATTTTAGACTTTGAGGGCCATATGGCCTCCATCATATCCACTTAACTCTGCTGTGTAGCATGCAAGCAGCCATAGATGATACTTGAACAAATACACATGGCTGTGATCCAGTAAAACTTGATTAACTAAAACGGGCTCAGCACCTGAGGACACCTAAGCATCCTACGAGCTGGCAGGCCTGCCGCACCATGCTGGGTTTGTGATGGCCACACTGTGAATTTCTGCACCGTCTACCAGAGAAGCCCAGCTGGCCAATACACAGACCAGCTGGGTGATATCAGTCCTGCCAGGATTAGGGCTTTGGTTGTAACTCATGTTCCAGGTAACCCGCAGACACAGATGCAAACAGCTTGGTCTTCTCTCCCCTCCAGCCCGCAGAGGAAGCAGAGCTTGAAGAGAAAACCGTGAGACCCACAGAATTCCGACCCTTCGCATGCCAGGCACCCATTGCAACCAAAGAGTTCAAGGTGATGTTTAGCCACAGACCCAGAGCAGGCTACGCAGGCTGGGTAGGAAAACTGGGAACCTCCCTGTTCTTTCAGCTGGCATTTGGGGACAGCTTCACGTTTAAGACAATCCAGTGGGATTGCGTGATCTGTGAATCAAGACTGCAAATTCAACTAACACCCTCAAGTTAGAGGAGAAAGAGAATTTTATAAATAACAGTTGAAATAGTGTGTGAGTGAGGGTCCAGAAAGTTGAATCTGAATCCCCCTGCTCCTCTGCCTCTCATAGTGTGAGCATCTCCCAGTAAGGATGAGGGCTCTCGTGTTTAACAATACATATTTCATGTACAGCGTGGTCCCCAAACACACGCCAACTACTTAATTGCCAAAGAAAGAGCCATCTGTCCCTTTACCAGAGGGAAAAGCTGACTGTGTTGGACCAGCTACTGAAATCCTCCAACTTCTTGTCATTCTCCAAATTTGGGGCTTAAAGGATTTTTCAAGGATGAACCAGAAATGTAGAGATTTTATTTTGCAACCTGGACTTGAAATGTAGCTGCTTTTCTAAAGAATAATCTGTCAGAGAGGCTGTAAATAGTCAGAGACTTAAACATGCAGAGCCTTTGCCCTAATAATAATTCACCCTCCAGGAATCCTTGCAAACAAAATAACCTAATATATCCATATGTGGTTATGCACCGAGATGGCAACCAGAATGCTACTTATCATTGCAAAGAATTGGAAAAAGCCAAAGTGTCCAATGACTGGGATTCAGATGGTGTCCATTCACTTAATAAAAGATTAGGAATATTTACCAAGTACAGTACTTTTAATTATATGGGGGAAAGATCATAATATAAGGGTTTTGGGGTTTTCTAAAGTAAAACTATATGCAAAGCATGTAAAAAAAAATATGCCAAAGTGTTAGCAATGGTTCCCTCTGGGTGGTGAGACGATCTATTTTCTAAATGTTGTACTGATCTCATGCTATGATACTTATCACCTGGGTAAGAAAGAAGGTGGGAGGGAGGAAAGGAGGGAGAGAGTGGAGGAGACAGGGAAGAAGAGGCATTTGTGCATCCTGAATAAATGTGCAGATAATTCATTTAGGCGGTATCGATGAACATGTCTCTTCTAGAAAGTTAAAGGGTGGAAGTTCTGTGGAGAGCCCTGCCTGGCCTGTGAATAAACACGTGTTGTGTTTGGGGATTGGGAGACCAGAATGCTGACCCCAGCTCTTCAGTAATTGGCTGTGTGATCCCAGGAAAGTTCCCAACCTATCTGGCCTGTTACCCCATCTGACAAATAACAAGACCACACACCTGGAGTAGCTCACAAAACACACCCCCACCCGTTCTTTCACTAGACTCTTAAAACCACCAGTGAAGTAGGCTGAGCAGCATTTCCCCTTTTGCAGAAGGTGAAGCTGAGGCTCAGCGACATGAGAACAATTGTCCTGTCCCTCTACAAGCCCAGGTGGAGCAGGGACAGAGCACAGGGTCCCAGGTTTCAGCCCAGGGCCGATGGGGAGTGGCCTTGGTCTCAGCATTTCAGTGCTTGTCTATGGGCACCCATGGAGGGGCCTGGGACATACTGGTCCCAGGCCTCCCAGATGACTTTGAGCCAAGGTCCCCTCTCCCCTGGACGCTTTGCTGGAAGGAAGGGGAGGCACAGGGAGTGGTTACCTTGATAGGAAGGCATGATGCTGGGTGATGGCCTCGCAGTCATAGGTGGAAGAGTCGCTCTGTTTCCGTGGCAACGGTCTCTTGGGCTCCTCGTCCTCCAACACGCTGGAGACGTCAATGCTGCTTTTGCTGAGCCGCTTGCTGCTGGCCAGACTGCACTCCTCCTCCACCATAACTGGGGAGTCCTTGGGGCCCAAGGAAGGGCAGGAGGGCACCGTGGTCACCAGAGACTTTGGGGCCCTGGCTCCTCCCCCAGGCACATGTAACCCCTGTTTCCTAGATGTGAGAGGCCATACTGCTTCCAAAAGAAGCATGGAAGCTACACAAGCATGTGCCTCATGATGGCATTTTTAGGCACAAAGCTGTTTCCTGCATCTAAATGGATTAGCAATTCGGATGGACGCTGGGTCGCTGTCTAGGGACCCTACCTTCTGGGCCTCAGTTTCCTCACCTGTGGTAGTAATCTCTCGCTACTCTTTTAAGGCTGTGATACCATACTTTGTAACGTTTATCTCCTGGTACAAGTATTAAGGGCTAACACTACCTCCCCCAGAGAGGTCCCTGCTCCCAAGGACAGACCCCGCCACCATCCCCACATCTGGCCCGCACCTGCGTGCTGCTGACGCTCCCCTTCCGGCTGCTGCTGCCAGGGCTGTCACCTGAGGGCCCCGCACTGTAGCAGATGGCATCAAAGGCCAGGAGGCCCCCCACACAGTCCCCGATGAGACACACCTGGAGAAGGCACAGCTGGGACTACAGGCCTGGCCACCACTTGACCCCTTACCCCCACACCCATTCTGAGCTTGGAAGAACAAGGAACCTGTCCCAGAAAGGCCTGAGAGAGCCCCAGTACCGGGAGGGGTGCTCACTCTGGGACCGGGGTCAGCCTGAGGACAGGAACCAAGCTAGGGTCAGGGGTCAGACTGGGGCCAAGGTCAGCCTGAGGGCAGGAATCAGGATTGGACCAGAGGTCAGGCTTCAGTAGGGTCAGCCTGAGGACAGGAACCAGGCTAGAATCAGGGGTCAGATTTAGGCAGGATCAGCCTGGATAGGAATCTGGCTGGGTCAACCTGAGGCCGGGAACTAGGCTGGAGTCAGGGAGCAGACATGGGCCAGGGATCAGCATGCGCTCACAATCAGAGCTCAGCTGTTGGCCTCAGTTTTCCTCTCTGTAAAATGAGGACAATCTCAAAGATCTCAAAAGCCTCTTTGGATCTCAGAAGTTACCACTCCAGAATAGCCTGGTCTAGATTCTTCAGGCAGATCCCAGCCTGTCGCCGGGCAGGGCCAGGATGGGGAGGTGGGAGCAGGCTGTCCTACCTGCCCACTGAAGCCAATGCCATCAGAGGACTTGAGGAACTCTGCGTAGACCTGGTTGGCTCGCTCGATGACGGTGGCAACCGCATCCTGGTACTGCGGGGAGGAGATGGCCAACAGGGGCAGGGCGGCCAGAGGGACGTGGTCCTGGCTGTTGCTGAGAGAGCCCTCATCATGACTGTAGGGGTTCAGGCTGCAGACAGGGGGCCAAGGTAAGCCCAGCCAGGATCAGGCAGGGAGGTGGGTTTGGGGCTGTGGACTGGGGACAAGAGAGCGTGTGCTGGCCAAGACCTGGGCCCGCCCTCCACGTCAGACTCTTCAGGAGAATCCAGGCAGGAGCCAGATGAGACAAAGTGCAAAGGTGGGGGTGGGGGTAAGGGTGGGGTGGGGGTGCCAAGCCTGTACGGACTCCCCTACTTGTCCATCCCATGCCGGCCTGTGATGTGGGCGCTGAAGCCTTGTGACAGTGGCTCTCTCCTACCCACTTCTGTGTGGCCCCCAAAAGCACCCCAATTGTTGGAGAAGCCACTGGTGTGGATCAGGGTGGGGACATATCACGACAAATTTCCTGGAGGAAGTGGGGTTTGAACTAAGCCTCAAAGAAGAGTGTAGGGAAACTAGGTGAAGAGAGGGCATGCCAGATATGTGCATTATATGTTGGTCATAGCTTGGAGGTAGGCACATAGCTGCATGCATGACAGCATGTCCATCTTTCTGGTACAGGGATCCAGGGCCTTCTTTCATAGGCTTTGCAGGAAACTGTGACTCCAGAAAGGACTAAGAGCTCCTGCCCACTGCCAGTGGATTGTCCAGCACCAGAATGGACCCCCCTCACTTCCCTGTCTCCCCACTAGGAAGTCCCTCAGTCCCTGGGCAGCTCGGACCCCTCTCGGCTCAGCTTCCAGTTGCCTGCCACTACTTCCACCCCACCCACCCTACCTCTGTCCCCTGGGGCATCAGACCCAGCTGGCCAGGAGAGACCACAGAGGGGGGAACTGCCCACCCCCTACCCAAAGCCTGCCCTGCCCCAATAGTCCAAGCTCAGGCTGACAGAGGTTGAAACTGGGGCAGGTGACACGACTCGGGCACCCTGGGCAGGTGACAGAGACCTCGTGGTGTGCAAGGCCAGCCTAACAGCCATCCTTCATCTCCAAAGAACACAAATTAGAGGAAACAGGCCTCGATTGCAGCCGGAGAGATTTTAATTAGCTGAGAAAGAGCTCCCTCCCAGCAGTGATTAGGGCTGATGGATGGCCTGGCAAGGCACTGCCGGGGGCAGAAGTACGGGGGAGAAGTACCCTCCCTCCTACTATCCCCTCGAGTGGCCAGGCCATCCATCTTCTTGAAGATCGGGCCAGGGCTGGGTGACCCAGTTGTGGGGGTCAGATGTCCTGGGGGCCGGGGTGGGGGTGGTACCTGAGATTGATTATGAAGGCGCACAATTAACTCCAACTGTTGGAGTGTGAAGAGGATGGTGCTGTGTCAGCTCAGCTTCCCAAACACCGCTGCAGAGCAGACACTCGGAGCAGATTAATCTGCTAAAGAAGCAGATTCCAGGGCCCTGCCTGCCGGATTCAGAAGCCCCAGGGATGAGGCCTTATGCCTTGTGGTTTAACAAGAATCACACAGGATTTGGGGCCTTAGCCAGGTTGGGGAACAACTGACCTACTCTCCTGCCTTCCTTCCAACTCTGATTGAGATCTGCCCTGCCCGCGTCCTGGAGCACAGATAAATGAGAGACAGGTCTCTGCTCCCTGTCCAGGAACTAACTTTCCTTTCCCTCATAGACCAGAAAAGTGAGGCCCAGCACGGCCTCACAGCTCCTGCCCCTCCCAGCACTGCTGAGCCCTCAGGGCCACATTTGACTGCAAGTCTGGGACGTCCTGTCCACCCTCCCCAAGTCCCACATGGGAGAAGGCTCCTCTCTGTGAAGCCTCAAGGTTCTAGCAGAGTCAACAGGAAAGGGAGTGAGGGGCAGCCTCCCTTTCATACCTAACCGCGAAAACTTCCCAGCGTCCAGTCCCCGCCATTTTCCACATGCTCTATGAGACATGCGTTCTACAGGTGCTCGGGCCTTCTTTGCCCATTATATTGGCGTGCAGCCAGGGCTCCCACCTGGCTCTTTGCACCCATTTTAAGTAATTCAACAGAACAGAGACCTGGGGAGCACAGAGCCCTCAGGTCTTGGAGCAGTGGGTTGGATCTCCCATAGGTCCCCAGGTTCTGGAGGGGCCCCTGATTTCCCAGTTTATCCCCCACAGGGAGCAAGGCAGGTTTGGATGAAGAACCCAGGCCCAGGGAGCACGCTGCCTCATTCCCGCCAGTTGGGTTCTCTGCTGGGAGACACAAACAGCTCCCTTCCCAGCTCCCTGTCCACCAACAGAAAGAGCCCCTTCTCCCCCATGAGAACGATAATGTGAGTCATAGCAAATCCTCACCATGCTCTTTCTATGTGCCTCATTCTGTGCTAGGTGCTTCATATACACTGGCACAAAGAATCCTCGCATAAACTCTAGGAGGTGGTTATCACGTAATTATATGTATTTCAGAGATGAAACTGACACAGGGAGAGCTAAATAACTTCCCCTAGGTCACACAGCTAGAACTCAAATCCAGGCTGACCAGAGAACCCACACACTTAGCCATGTTATGCTACTCTTACAGCACACGCCAAAGTCACCTCCTCCAGGAAGCCTTCCTGGCCCTCATCCTGAGTGTCCTCAGTGCTCTGTGCTATCTGCCTTAGAGCCCACATCCCTACTGGGCTCTAATTGTGTGGCTCAGGAATGAGGCTACCTGGATTTGACTCCTGGCTCTATTCTGAGGTAACCCTGGGGGAAACTGCTTAACCTCTCAACACCTCAGCTTTCTTATCTGGGCCAAGGAGATCAGAGCTTGTTGAGCCTGGCTTGGGGCAGCAGAGGACTCAGGGCATGAGTGCTAATTGCTTTGGACTCTTGCTGACCACTTCCCACAGGTGATGTTCATGGTCAGTAAAGATTTGATGTCCCAGAGAGGCCTCAGCAGGTACCCACATGGCAGGGGCAGCCCCTCCATTTAGTCCTCCCTGCCAGCCCCAGCCAGTCCAAACAAGCAGAAAGGGACTCACTTGGAGACGAGTGAGAAAGCTTCCGAGCAGATGGCAGGACAGGGGACGAACTTGATGAGGATGTGGCCCAGGGCTGCGGGGAAGTGGGCGCGTGTGACCTTCTCCAGCACGGAGCTAAAGGTGTGGATGTCGGCCGCCTTGCAGGAGGGATCCCCCGAACCCGAGTCCAGGATGTTGCCCCCGTGCAGCACCAGCAGGAGGACATGCGTCTTGCAGGAGCGCTGTGGGCAGGCTTCCTGAGAGAAACAGCAGTGGGGATAGAGCGACAGGCAGCAGGGAGCCTGCATGTGGGGGAGGGGAGGGGGAAACACACACTCACACGCGCACACACACGCGCACGTGCACGCACACATGCATGCGCACACGCACGCACACGCATACATGTGTGTACACACATGCACACACGGATGCACGTGCGTGAGCGCGCACACGTGTGCGCACACCCGTACACACACGGCTGCGGCCAGAGAAGCATGTCCAGCCTGTCTCAGCTCCACGTCGGCGAGTTCTCCACCCCCTCCTGTGATAGGACCTCCTGTTTTTCCAGAGTAAAGGGCACAGGCTGCCAGGAGGATAAGCCCCTCACTGTCAGGGCAGGAAGGGTCCCAAGAGGCCTTTCTTGTTCATATGGGAGCTGGAAGCCCAGAGAAGAACAGGGGGCTGCCCGGGGTCACACAGAAAGTCAAATGAAGAGCTAGGTGGAAACTAGGCAGCCTGTCTACCGGCCCAGGGCGCTTCCTAAAATCCTGACCACAGAGGTGGGCCCAGACGGCCCCCGAAACCCAGCCCACCTCATTGTCTTCATGGATCTCAATGCTCCCCTGGGCTGGGAACTTCTGTCTTCTCAAGGACACCCGGTACAGTTCTCCTGTGGGGGAAACAGAGGAGCTCTCAGTGGGCGGAGGCACGGGCTTGCAGGCAAGCAGAACCACAGGTGCGGAGCTAGGGACTCACCACACCCAGCCCCCTGCCTCTGAAATCAACACAATATGAAACCCTTTCTCCTCCTAAGAAAAGGAAAACCAGTGGGGTGAGGCCATCATGGATGCTGTCCCTGCAGCCATGGGGGATGGGGGGTCCTAGAGAAGAACTGTCCTGCTTTTCTTCACCAGTAACAGCCACAACGTGAATGTTGTCTGATGGCTTCTACTCGCAGTAATGGACAGAAATTTGGGCCAAGCATCCCTCTGAAAACAACTACAGTTGCTGTATTTAAAAAAAAAAAAAAAGTTTTTAAAAATATATTTCAAGCTATCAGAGAGATAGCAAGGCCTTGAAGTACGGGACCCCTGTCCAGGGGAAGGTGAACCCTCAAAGAGGTAAGGCCAGCATTTGGGACCATACTTATTATCACCGATGAGCTTTGTGGTGAAGCCACTCACTATCAGAAATGTTCTCCTTGCTTCTCTCAGCTGCCTGGGCTCAACTTGTCCTCCAGGAAGTGCTTCTTGGCATCCAGCCCTCTCTGAGCTCTCCTGCCTCTAACACAGGGATCGGTGAACTATAGCCATGGACCAAATCTGGTGGGCCACGTTTTGTACATAAAGTTTTATTGGAACACATTGTCTATAGCTGCTTATGTTCCACAGGGACGTTACCGCCTGCAAAGCCTAACATATTTACTATCTGGCCCTTTACAGAAAAGTCTGTGGACCCCCAATCTAACACCTGTATTCCTGAATGCCATTGCTTTGGATGCTCAAGTGCAGAGAGACCTCAAAGACACTGAATGGTCCCCTCATTGTCCCCCAATAATGCTGCCCCTGAGGAATCCTTCCTTCCATCAAGCTGACATTATCTCTTCTCCTTTCTCCCCATGGGAAGGATATTATTTTCTCTGTGTGGTTGAACCTCACAGCTAGACTGTGAACCACCTGTTTGCTTTCAATGACAGGGAACTCATATACAGCCATACCACCCTGAAAGCACCCAAGCTTCTCTGATTTCGGAAGCTAAGCAGGGTCGGAGCTGGTTAGTACTTGGATGGGAGACAGGAAACTCGTCTCATAGCAGCTGGTTTTAGGCAAGCATAGCCCTTTCCTTCTTCCCCATGCCAGGAACCGGCTACAACCTGCTAGGAGGTGCATTTGGGGAGAGTCCTTCCCAAGAGCGTTGTAGGCAACCCTACAGTAGATATGGGTGGGGACCCTGGCCAATGTGTGTCAGCATCAACATCTCCTCAGCCTCTGCTGGCCCCAGGGGAGAGCACATCCTCATAGAATTCCAAATAAGAAGCTTTTCGCAGGAGGGAAGTGCATTTCTGAAATAGTCTGTCCTCACAGACACGACCCTGGTCTAAGGATAACTGCTTTATGAGCTCGGGGCTGCTTGCCCACACAGACAGGAAATCATTTCCTAACTGATGGAAGGCTTTGGTTTGGAGGAGGAAGAGGCAAAACGTTTCTGAAGCCTGGCTCTGCCCAGGACTTCCTAAGGCTCCTTCCAGGGGCTCAGACTCTTCTGCCTTATTTCTAACATCCTATAGGCCTCGCCCTGGACTTGGCTAAAAGAGACCTGTGCCCTGCCCTTAGGACAGGATCGGAATAAAAGACAACAGGAGATGGCTCAGTTTTCCTGGTTACTTATGTCCCAGGCACTATGTGTTATACAGGTGTTATCGCATCTAGTCCCCACAAGTAACCTCTGAGTTTGGCTCCTCTTTACAGATGAGCAAACTGAGGCTCAAACAACCTAGGTCACTTGCCCACAGGCCACACAACTAAGACGACTGAGTGGGCTGGCACATGAACCCAGCTAAGAGTACCCCACGTTCAACAGAAAACGATGCTTGACAAAGTGCTCCCCCATTCTTCTGAACTCCACAGCTTCCCGGTGGGGTGGACACAATAATCCTCATTCTGCAGGGAAAGAAACGGGAGCACAAATTGATAAGTGGCACCTGGAAGACTGAAGTTCAGGTATGCCACGGGAGAGCAGTTCACCAGCAGGAAAGAGAGTGTTTGAGGGAAACAGAGTATGCCTTTCTGTGTACAGCCTCATGTGTGGCTCTGGGGCAGGTAGACCAGAAGAAACCAGGAGCTGGCAGG
Organism: Rhinolophus sinicus; assembly: GCF_057876585.1. NCBI lineage: Eukaryota > Metazoa > Chordata > Mammalia > Chiroptera > Rhinolophidae > Rhinolophus > Rhinolophus sinicus. Next base: position 16,298,824 of record NC_142512.1, read on the forward strand.
GCTGATGTCGTGGGGAGGCCCCTGGGGCTGGGAGGGACCCAGTGGAAACCATGGACTTTGGAGCCAGAATGCCTGAATGCAAATCTTGGCTCTTACCAGCTATGTGACCTGTGCCTCAGTTGCCTTATCTGGAATATGGGGATAATAATAGTAGCTACCTCTTAAAATGGTGTGATGGGGATAAATGACTTTATATAGATATAGATGATACAGATATAGATATAGATACAGATGGCTTAGAATGGGACCTGGAACACAATAAGTACGTGTGTTACTTGTTACCATCCAGGGTGCATCAGGGGACACAGAGCCAGGGCCACCGCTGACAAGATGGAGCTGGAGGCTGATAGGGACAATGCTGCCTCCACACTCTCCTGCCCTGTCCCCAAGTCCCTCTCGGAGCCCTGGCAGGCTCCCCAGACTCACTGGGCTGGGTGCCTGCTTGCACTGAGGAGCCTGTGTGCAGTGTGATTACAGGATTAAATACTGTGATTGCCACAAATTACCATAGCGAGGCTATAAATAAGTGGCAAGAAGACATGAGGGTCCTGTCATTTCCTGGGCACCATGCCCTCCGTTAGGTGGGGGCTGCGTCCTGTCCCCTCACTGATTACACAGACGGAGGAGAACCCATATCCTTGATCTGCCTGTCGCCCACATGATGTTCTGGGCATCGACTGGGTGGACGAGGGCCATATCCTGGCTGCAAATGATGCTGAGACAGTTCCTGGCTCGGTGGGGAGGGAGACGGTAGGCTTATCCTCAGCATCTCACCTGCTCCCTAGCAAAGGGGAAGAGTCTGGCCTCTAGCGCTGTTTGGGGTGGAGCCTTGCTACCTTTCAATGCACAAAAGGCAGAGATGCTTTGTTCTGGAACAGGGAAGACGGGAGACCTAGCCTGCCAGATGTAGCTTCTGGCCCCTAGAGAGTTGACTAATAGGACAAGAGTTACCCCAATTGAAGTTACCCCACTGTCTCCAGTCTTAGACAAGTAGAAAGGCAGCCTCGACGCCCCCCTGCCGGTACCTTGCCCACAAGTGCTCTGCTCTCCCAAGAACCAGACATTCCCACCGCAGTTATTGAGGCCACTGGCTGTGACGCCCACAAGACATAACTCTTTCACTCCTCCATGCCCTTGCTCATCCTGAGCCCTCTGGCGGATAAGCCCTTTCCTCCCTTGGCAGACCAGCCAATTCCCACTTGTCCTTCCAAACTCTGCTCAACTTGTCACCACCTCTGGAAAGCCTTCTAGGATCTATTTTAGTGGAGATGGTTACCGCCCAGCATGCTGAGCTAGGCCTGGCTTATTGCTGTGGGGTACTTGTCTCCTTCCCCATCAGACTGTGGACACCTTGAGAACAGGGTGTCAGGACCTAGCATGGCATTTTTATGAAAACTTGTTACACGTGAAGATTCAGGGTACACACAGACTGTGAGACAGCTCTATGCTGCCAAACCCCTTGGGAGATCGAGTTTAGGGGAGCATTATCCACTGGAAAGCACAGTTCTTAAAAGTCCCCAGGGAAACCATATGGGGAAATCTCTGGGAATTCTAGAATAGCCTGCCCCGGGCTTTATGGCTCCACATCTAGGGGCTTCCCCAAAACCTCTGATGACAAGAACTGCTGGCAGGGGTCCTGGGTGGTGGGGAGCCACATGCCAGGGGCCCACTTCCTGTTCATTTCTGTCTGCCTGGCCCTATTCAGGCTGGGTCCCTGCCATGCCCAGACGTGGGATGGCGGGAACCCACAGCTGTTTTTGTGGCGATGCTTTGTAACAAGCTTTGAGGCAAGCCTGCTCCCGGCACTCCTGCCAGTCCTGGCACTGGGTCCAGTGGCCCACCCAGCTCACCATGGTTCCTCCTCCCAGCTGAAGAATGGAGGCTATTTTTGCTTAATCACCACCTTGGGAAGGCACAAATTGTCATGATCATCCCTTCTAATTACTGACTGCTCTTGAGACAAAAACCAAAGTCATCACCCATGCATTCAGTACCCTAAACAGAGAGTCACCTGGCTTGGCTGGGGCGTCCAGCTATCTCCACCTCTCTTGCCACCAGCTGCTGGGACCCATGAGGGGTGGATGCTGGGGTGCCCCTGGGCTAAAGCTGACCACTCAATTTCACCCTCCCTCTTATCAGCCTCTGCAGTGGCCCCCGTCTCCATTAGTCACCCCTAGGATCAACTGAGCAGAGCTGGGCCCAGCTTAAGACCATGGGGCATGTCCTGAAAAGCATCCACGAAAGTACCTAATCCTCTGTGACCATGTGGAAGCACATGCACGGGCATAAGCTCACACGTTTTGTGAATGAACCCAATGGCTCTGCGATCTTGCTCTGATATGGGCTGCAGAAGATACACCTGGGAAGATCTGGGAAGAGCTAGAGCCTCATTCAGCAGGGGGCTCAGGGACCCCAGGTAAGCCACACAGGGACACACACACACACACACGAGGAGACAGGCCATGGAAAGAATCATGCAATGGGAAATGAATGCCCTAGTCAGAGGGTAACCTTGGACGCCCTCTCCTCACCACCGCAGAATGAGGGAGTTGGCCTGTATTCCCTCTTAAGACTCAGGCAGTTGGAGAGTCCCTAATTCCAAGCATGAGGAGCCGGTGCCCTGCGTGAGTTCAAACTTCATGCCCAGCAGAATTCATCCCTAGGACCATGATGGGACCTGCAGGCATGACAGGAGAGTCACTTTGAAGGACTAAGGAGAAAGAAAAGAGAACCAGGAAACTGAAGGTGGAAAACGTCACCTGGATTTTCAAAGTGGTTGGTTCCAGCTAGGGAGCTTGGTGTCAGTTCCCAGGCAAGTCGTAAGCATGTGTTTAGGGAGTCGTTAGCAAAGGAAGCAGTGCCCCTAGAGCTCCGAGGGGTTCTTGCCAACCCCACCTCGTTGTTTGTTGAGTAGGGTTACTGGTCTGGGAACTTGTGGGAATGTCAAGGGCATCTGGGGAGGAGAAAGACACCGGCAGAATGACAAACTACCGTGTTTCCCTGAAAATAAGACCTAGCTGGACCATCAGCTCTAATGTGTCCTTTGGAGCAAACATTAAACAAGACCCGGTATTTATATTATATTATATTATATTATATTATATTATATTATATTATATTATATTATATTAGACCCAGTCTTACATTATAGTAAAATAAGACCGGTCTTATATTAATGTTTGCTCCAAAAGACACATTAGAGCTGATGGTCTGGCTAGGTCTTATTTTCAGGGAAACACGGCATGTGCATGTCGAGAATGCCCAGCTCTCACAGCCCCTCAGGGGGTGTGGGTCAATGAATTGCAGCCAGCACAGGAAACCTGACACCATGCTTCAGGCCTCTGCCAGATAGCAGGATGTGGATGGCACAGCACGGAGCAGGGGACTGAGTGGGCCATCGTTGGATGGTTTTAAAACCTTTTAAAAACAGGGAAATCTTTTTTCCCATGAAATTTTCCTTAGGCTCCCAAACTGCAAAACAGATGAAAGTGGATCAGCTCTGGCTGAAGCAGGTTGGGGGGCCCACAGCCCCACTTCCTTACTCCACCCCAACGCTGCCCCTGGGGGCTCCACAGAACACAACCAAAAAGCCATCTTCCTGTCTGCCAGCCAAACTCCAGGCCACCCTCTTCTACAGTGCCCCAGACCCAGCCTTGTGAAAAACAACAATCTAGGTGGAGAGGTGAGTGGGTCAGGGACCAGGGGCCATTTTGGTGTTTCACACCAAAATGTTCGTAAGTGGTTTTCTCTAAATGGTAGGACAATGGGTGATTTTCTTTTTTTTTTTTCCTACTTTCTATTTTTGTCTATTTTCCAACTTTTCTCTAGTGAGCCCATATTTCTTTTAGTTTAAAACTATTTATGAATGTATTTATTGAAGGGATAATACAAGCATGTGTCATGTTTGCAATAAGAACATTTTAAACAAGCCACAATCCCCTACTTTACTAAATGCAAACACCACAAACAAAATAAATCCGTGAAACGCTGTCCCGCCCTCTCGGAGCTGACAGGCTAATGAGGGAATGTAAAAAGGAAAAGAAATCCTTGTGTAAGGAACAAATACATGTGAAACACGATGAGTGAATGATGATCCTGCATTTGGGTTTAAAAATATATATATATTACACATCACTTGCCAATTCCTACTCTATTTATTCTTGCCCAAATTTGTGTCAGGGCTAAAAACACCAAGATGAATCTGATACAACACGTGACTTCAAGGCAGCACCTAGGGTCACATGATCATGGCCAAGCCACATGACAAAGACCTAGGTCATGTGACCAAGCCCAGGCACATGACCAATGGCTGCAAAGCCTGAGAGCCAGGGTAATGAGACTGCCAGAGATACCTTTCAGCCTCTGAGGCTGCATGCACTAGATACCTCAGCTCAGAATAACGAGGGGACAACCCTGCTCGGCCCTGCAGCTCAGGCCACTTTGAGGACATGTCTGGAGACCAATAACTGGGCAGGAAAGCTGTGGCCGAAGGCCCAGCCTGGAGAAGAGCAGGCTCTAGGGGACTGCCTGCAAATCCCTGCAGAGCTTTGTTTGGGTCACAGGAGCAGAGGGCAGAGCCAGGATGAATGGGAGTGTTTCTGGAGAGTTCCAAGTTTCAACACAACTTAGGAAATGTTTACAACAGTTGAAGGATGACCCGTGCTGGCCTAGAGGCAGGGAGTTCTCCTTCACCAGGTTATACAAGCAAGTTATGTAAGTGGCCACTTAGAAGGGATGCTAGGGCAGAATTTCCAACCAGGCTTGGGGAACTAGAGGCTGAGGCCCCTCCAGGGACACCTTAACCCTTTCAGTGTCAGAATCCAATCAAGTCAGCCTGAATTCATCTGGCTAATGAGGCCAAAACCCAAGGGGGTCAATTAGCCCATTCGCAGAGACACTAGCCCAGGCTAAGGCCTGAGCCTTGCTGGCGTCTGGGTCCCAGATCCTGCCTCTTAAAAACATGCTGTTGGCCACCCCAAGTGAGCAAGGGAATAGCAACTCCTCTTGAAACCCAGCTCATATGGAGAGTGTCGCCATCTTGAATCAAGCCCAGTGAAGATTCCGGACATACAACCACAGGAAAATCCTTCCACCACACTACACAGTGATGCCAGAAGGGCTTGGCATCCCCCACCCTGGTGAATCTCCTGTAATGAACTCAGCCCTCCGAAGAATTGTCTTGAGTTTCTAGTCATCATCCAGTGTCTCAGGTAATCTTCACATGAACCCTGAGAGGTCAGGGTGCTCTCCCCATTTTACAGATGAGAAAACTGAGGCTCAGAGAGTTTAAGTGATTTATCTATCTCTGTAAGTAAGTGAAAAGGTAGAGATTTGAATCAGGTCACCAGGCCAGGGCTCTTTTATTCTCCTGCAGCATTGCCCCACAAAAACAAGGTAAAAGAAAGGGGTGTTCTCGCCACTCTTACAAAGGTCTCCACAACACTGCCTGCCCCGCAGAATGATCCCTGGCAGGGAGGACAAAGGGGACAGAGGCTGTTATTAGCCAAATAGGACCTTTCAATCTACCCCCTAAGGAATCCCTGTCAAGCCCACCCTGGCTCTGCTTGGAAGTAGGCACCAAAACAAAGAAATACAACAGCTCACTCTGACCCACACATTCTCTCCCACCCCAGTAATCCCCTCGAAATGAATGTGGGTTCCAGAAAAGGACTGAGAATGGCTGTTAAACATAAGAAAAGGTGCTCAACCGCAGAACCCTAAATTAAAGGAATGCTCATAGAAATTACTCTAAAACACCTTTTCTTTCCACCTCTCAAACTAGCAATTATCAACACCATACTGCCCAGGGTGTGGGAAAACAGCTCTTCCTCATTCATTGCTGGTGAAAGTGAAAACCAGTACAATCTCTGGAGCCAGGAATTTGACGATGTCATTCAAAAATGCCAAAGGCCCTTAACCCAGCAAGTCCAAGTCCATGTGCAAAATGACATAGGTACAAGGCTAACCCCTGCCACACTATTTATAACATAGACAAAAGACAGAAAGCAACCTATGTGCCCACCAAGAGGGGACTGGTTAAGCAAATTATGCTGCAGTGAAACATGACACACCATTGCAAAGGATGCACCTCTACATGTATTGAGATAGTAGCATAATCCCAGTACATTATTACCTGAGAAAGCGAAGTGCTGTGGAATGCACCGTATGCTCCCATCTGTGTGGGGTATATATAGAAATACAGACGAATGAATAAGGAGATATCCACATATGCAGAGAATATCTTTGGAATGGTCTATAAAAAAAATCGTAATAATCGCTGTTTCTGGGGGAGGGACTGAGTGAGCTGGAGGATGGGACAAGGAGGCATACTTGTCACCTTTTGATCCTTTAGAATTTTATACCACGTACGTGTGCTACCTACTCAAAAGGCATAGTAAAAATCGGAATTGTTTTCAATGTACATGTAGCAGGGTGATTTTTTTTCTGAGACACTAATTTCTTTTCTCTCCCTGCTCTGGCTTCTTTGCCTCTGGGGAGGTTTGTGGCAGAGCTTCCTGGGTTTTGTTTCCAAAAGAACCTTTGTTCCAAGGAGAAAAGGATTTGAGGTGACAAAGATTCTCTCAGGCTGACCGGAGATCCCTACCCCCACTCCAGGCTGAGAGGAGGACAGAGACCAATGCTGGGTGCCCTCCCAACTTGGGGTACCCTCACAACTCCAGGAAGACGGGGAACAACTTCAGGAGGCCTGGCCACCCTGTGCCCCGAGAGATTCAGACCAGGACAGAAGAGACCACCAGGCTGGGGCCCGGCTCACTCGTGTAGACAGACAGCTCCCTGCACACATATGCGTGTGCTCAGACATGAGTGCAGAAACACACCATTCCACCATCAAGGTGTTGAGAAAGACACCTGGGAGCTTTGGGACAACAGCAGAAGACTGCGGAAAGGAGAAGCCCCTGGAATCACAGAGGGGGAGTCTCTCTAGTTGGGTATGCAGAGTCAAAATTATAAATTGGCTTCTGCAAAAATAAAGGAAAATGTTGTTCTCTCCCATGTAAGTCAGTGGACTAGGCAGTAGGGTCTCCACTTGCCCCTTCAGATCCACCCTCTATGCTCCCAGCCCAGCTAGGGCCTGAGGCAGAGGCTCCCTTGCTTCCCACTAGGTTTGGCCAGTGGAAGGAGCCCAGAGAACTGGGGAGACTGAGGTTCCCTCCCTGCCAGGTCACCAGAGGCTGGTCCCACAGCTCCTGCAGGGTGGGGGGCTCTCCACACAGCTAGCTCCAGGTGTGGGAAGGACCAGGGAATTGCTCTGTGTCTGGTGGGTTTCCTTATACCTGTGAATATAGCCTTTTTATGCGACTCTCCTCCAGTCATGCTGTTAGCAGGAGCCTTCCTTTTCCTGCTGGAGCCCTGACTGAATCATGCACTAGAGCCTAACTGCTCTACAAATATCTACCACATCATCCCACACCGTCCTTTCCTCTGGCTTCCCACATCCTGACCAAGGCCCGGTGTGGTCTACCCACAGGCCTCACCCTCCACCCACTTCTCTCACCACTCCCCCCTCCCTCTCTGAGCTCAGCCAGGTTTTGCTGCCTGTGCCCAGATATTTCCTACAGAAACCTCAGTGTTCCTTCCTCCTGGGGGCTTTCCAGTCTTATTCTCCTCTTCCTGGGCCCTCCTCCACCCTGGCCCTCTTTCCTGGGACTAATTCTTATATGTTTGGTTTTGAATTTCATTGATTTCTGTCTTCCCCTCCTCCATCCCTCAGACTATAAGACCCTTAAAGGCTGGGATTTGGTTCGGCTTTGCTCCATTTTGTCCCCAGAGACTATCAAAGTGCTGGCATATAAAAGATGCTCATTAAATACTTTTCACACAAATGGATGAATGAAGAAATAATTTGTGCCCATTTTGCACCCCTATTAAATGTCAGAAGCTGTACACGTCCCCAGCAGAGCACACACACTACACAGATAGACTCCCACAGACACACACTTATCCTCGTGTCAGTGAATGCACCAACGCATCGACCTACACCTAATGCACACACACAAATGCACAGGCACACACGCACTAGAACAGACCATGCCAAGCATAGACATACGCACACACGCAAGGAAAGTGCTCCCAAGGCGGATGTCTGCCACCCTGTGCTCATTAAAATCAGCTAAATATAGCCCGTCTGCAGCTGTGCTCAGCAAGCTGCCCACACAGGCCAGGAAAAGATACCAGTTACCAGGCAGAGGAGTGGGGAGGCCAGCTGTGGGCAGGGGGCTTCGTGAACCACGCCTGTGTGAGGCTGCAGGGCTGAGGGACACAGAAGAGGATGCCCCTCGGGAGCTGGGCATTCAGAGCTCCAGTCACTGACCCCAGACAGTGGGACATGAGGTGAAGCCACGTCCCCACAATGGAGTGGGGTGATGCTGAGTGCCCCCACCTTCTCTCTCTGTCCCTTTGGGACAACCACACAGGTTTGTCTGACAGTTCATGAGGTCAAGGAACCAAGCTCAGTCCAGGACCAGGGCTGGCATCAGGACACAGACTGGGACAAATCAGGGCTCCAATGGTGGCTAGGGTAGTGACTCGGGAGGATAAAGATCAGGGGTCATTCTGGAACCGGGATTGGGACTCAGTCTGGACCAGTGTCCGCTCTTGGTCTGGGGACAAGAGAGAGTTCAGAGCCCCACTGAGCACCCCACTCTAATAAGCAGGCGTGGCCATGGGCAGACCCTCCCCATACCTGGGGCAGCCACCTGCTGCCTCCATCCCCACCTCTGATGCCAGACACTGACCCTGACAAAGCCACTGACAACCACGAGGGTGGGTCACATGTGTCAGGTCACGCACTCTGCACTGGCTGGGCCCGACTCACAGGGGCCCAAGTCCTCCTGTCCTGGCACCTCCACCCACCAGGTGGGATGAGACAGAAGTCCCTCCAACTCGTACTGTGCAAAGGAAGAATTGCAGGAAAATGGGAGTTCAGAGCAGACATGAGACCAAGCTCTGGAGATGGAGGAGTGAGGAGACTGGGCTTGAACACCTTCCTCGGAAGATTATTCGCTCCGTGTTCTCATTGTGACATGCTTGTAATGACTGCAGCCCTTCCCAGCTCCCAAGTCATTATGAAGATCAGGGAGAAGGACCCGGACAGCACCCTGCACCCTGTGGAGCTGCTGAGATGGGAAGAGAGAGAGTGAGGCAGCCACAGGCCTCATGGGAGACTCATGCTTCTCCTTGGAGATGGACCTGGTGGGCAGAGGAAGGAGAGTCACTGCGCTGCTGAGACAACAGCTCTGCTCTCAGGCGCTTCCGAGATGAAGGCAGGTCCCAGCAGGGAGGGGAGAGCCCAGCTCCCTGATCCAGGCATCGGTGAACGGAGCAGAGAGGGCAGAGGCCCACAGGGCTGGGTCCCAAGGGAGGAATCACTCTGGGACCCCAAGTTCTTCCTACCATCTGCTTTGGAGGAGGCTGGTTGGGTCCCCTTCCCAGGCAGGAAGAGAATGCTCCAGCTTCCCAGTCAGCTTCTGAGAAAACTGTGTTTGGTTAGAGTCTCTACACTCCTAGAAGCCAGCGTGGACAGGAACGGGGAGAGCCGGTAGGGCAGGGGGCAGGCGGGTTTCGCAGAGGCAAGGCTCATCCTTTGCTGGAGAGAAATCACAGGAGGCCAGCAGGGGACCACAAGGACAAATGTGCCTCCTGTAGAGGACTCTCTGACACTCTGGAGGAAGGACTGGTGTGGGGGACACTGGAGGCAGGGAGGACAGCACACGGAGGACAGACCAGCCTGGGAGAGAAGAAGGTGGCCTCAAGTAGAGGAGGGACGGGAGACAGAGAGGGGTGAAGCACTGAGAGCTCTGTTGGCGGTAGAATGGATACTCTCAGGGCTCTGATCTGGCTCTGGAAGGTGACAGCGATGGAGAAGTCTAGTTGGACCCCAGCTTTCTAGCTTGAGTTCCTGGACACTGGAAGCATTCGCTTTGGACGAAGGAACAGGAGTGAGGTTCGAGGAGCAGATGATGAGTTCCCTGAGACCCGCACCCGGCACGAGGTCAGATGTGCTGGAAGCGCCCCGTGGATATTGGCTGTGCCGTGGGGCAGCATGAACAGGGTAGAACAGAAAGACGTACAGACCAAGGAACCCAGGAGACAAAGAGGCAGCAACAGAAAACCAGAGACCGCTACCATATCAGAATTACAAGGGTCTCCACGCACAGACAGGACAGGACACAGGCCGCAGGCCCGAGCTGAGGTTGCCCAGCAAATCAGTGGGAGGGGCTCAGGTGTCCCAGCCCCCTGTCCAAGGCCCTCTCTCCCCTCTGTCCCCCCCCGGGTCCCCCCCCACACACACACAATGGCTCCCTAGACTTCCTCAGGTCTGGTTCTAAATAACACGCACAAGCCAGTGGCAGCAGGCTGCCAGGCTGTCTGTGCAACCACAGGATGAAAGCTGGGGCTACCTGACAGCCACAATGCAGGGCGGATTCTAGGACACTCCCCACCAAGGCCACTGCAGAAGGCCCAGACAGGCCTCCTCCTTCCCTGCACTCACAGTCCCTGTGGCCAGCTCAGGAGGACTCTCTGGGACTCAGACTCAGGAGGAAACCTCTGTGTGACAGTGATAACTGAGGCAGCCACAGAACCAGCAGAGCGTCAAAAAGACTGAGCTCCATGACGACATTCATGCCCCACACCTACGCCAGGTGTTCCAGATGCCGAGGCTCCTCCCAAAGCCAATAATAAGTGAGAATTAGTACAGCGGTACCTCAGTTTTCGAATGTCTCCGTTGACGAACATTTCGGTTTACGAACGCCGTAAATTTTATGGGTCTATGGTATCATTACATAGTAAAATTCATGCTAAATTTGTAGTTTTAGGAGTTGATTTTAGAGGTCTGGAACCGATTAATCCATTTTGCATTACTTTCTATGGGGAAACCGTGCCTCGGTTTTCGAACGTTTCAGAACTCGAACGGTCTTCTGGAACGGATTGCATTCGAAAACTGAAGTACCACCGTACATGCTTCCTCTATGTGAGGTGTGGATCTTGGCACTTGTAATGACTGTAGCCCTTCCCAGCTTCCAGGTCAGCAAACCCAGTATGTAGCCATTATGGTCGTCTTTCCACAACTGAGTAACCTGAGACTCAGAGACATTAGGTAACTTGTGCAACGTGGCACAGCAAGCAAATAAAGGAACTGGGCCTCAAACCCAGGCCCGAGACCTTTAAAGCTCAGGTGCCACAGCATCAGTCCCAGGATTTTCTGACTCCTGGTCCAGGGCAATTTGTACCACCTCCCACCTTGCTTTTAGTACCAAGTGGAAATATTAAAAAAGATAATATACATGGAAGTGACTGTGAATGGTAAACCGCATTATAAACATCAGGCATTTCTATTATTCTGTTTATTCAGGGTCAGACTTTTATTTTGCCAATTTTGGATTAGAAATAAATAAAGCACCATCAATCACCACCATCATTTCATGAAAGAAAAAGTATTTGAATGCCCAAATTTTAGGTAGGATGTAACTGTGAAATAAAAAGCAGTCCTTCCAACTGGATGCATTCAATGCTATGGAAAAAGACGTAAGAGTGTTGCTGTTCTTACTCAGAAATGTTGGGTTTATCCTGGGACTCACTGACTTCAACGACCATTTCAGCTCCAGAATTTGTCTATGCACCTACTGTTATTCTTTACGAAATAAGAATACCCTTAAACAACATAAAATTTATAATCATGGTGGGAAAAAAACAACAACAACTTTGCCTCTACTTAAACATGCATATTTTTCAGTCAGCTCCAGAAGACACCAAACATCTGGTCAATTCAACTGTGTCTGTGGAAAACAGAGCTGTGGATTGGCATCATGAGGACAGCCCCACGGCAGCCAGGTGGCTGTGTTTTTCCCTTTGAGGCTGCAGCGTGGTGTCTTCTGTTTAGAGGCCCAGAAGGAACCATCTGGGCTCTTTTCCTCTCTCACATTCCTGACATCCCTGTTATTATTAATCATGTTTTTTTATTCGATGAAGTTTTGACGTCTTGGGGGTGCCTGGCAGGCCAGGGGGAGCCTGCCCCTCCCAAGGGCATGCTAATTCCTGGAGACAATAAACAGGGCCTGCATCTTTCATATGCAAACCGACCAACCCACCTCTTTTCTCTAACTCTCACACACCTAACCAATATTCCCCCTGCCCTAAATCACTCCAGGGCCAGGTATGAAGTAGGGATGGTCTCTTAGCCTGTCCTAAGCCGTGTCCCATGCCCTGCCCTCATTTCCCTCTGAAAACACAATAAAGGCTCTGGCCCATGCTTTCCACAGGCTCTTTCTACCTCCTGATCAAACCTTCTGCTTCTGCTGTGGCCCTGCGTGGTGTGGCATGTCCGCTCCTCTGGGGAACTGTACATAATAAATTCTTTCAATGGCATTGACCTCTCCATGTTGTCACTCAGTTACCTCTATAAATTAAAATCCCAGGGTACATTTTAACACAGCTTCTCCCCCATCCCCTGGCTGAGCTCAGTTCCTTACATTCTATGAGGACACAGGAAAGAGAAGTGCCCCCTCTCTGTACTGCCGTGCGCTCGCCCACTGCACTTGTGGCCTGAGCCTTGGGGGTGCCCCTGACAGAGACACTCATGCCACTGGATGTTACGCATATAGAAAGCTCCTCAGGAGGCTTGGGCACCTACTCGGGGCTGCAGCCAGGCATGAGAAGCTGGCACTGCAGGGACCCCTAGTGCATTGGAAGGATGGAAGAGCTGGGAGGAAGGCCTCCAGCAAGGCTTGCACTGGGGGAGGGGGTGGGCAGAGTGGGCTGAGCCCCCTGCGGAGAAGCAGAGCTTGCCACCCCAAAATATGCCTCTTGGGATATCGATTATTTCAAGCTTGTTATTTTTAAGAAACAAAAGACTCCCCTTTGTGTCCCATTGTTCTGGGGGGCCCAGCAAGAATTTGTTTACAGCGTGTTTGCTCCTTACCTACCTTTGAATTGCCTCCCTTCCCTTTGAAATCCCAGACCCCTGCCTCCCTCGCCTTAGTCCAAAACGGCATAGAAGCCTCAAATGCCTATGTGTCCTCAGGTCCCATATTCTTAAGGAACTCCCACAGGCACATAAGCAATACATTTGGTCATGTTTTCTATTATTTCACGACCTGTCTCATGTTAATTTGATTGTTAGTCAACTAGAAGAACTTAGAAGGGTAGAAGGGAAATTGTTTTTCCTCCCCTACACCCCCAAAGTGGCAATCACAGATCAAAACAGGAGAGAGAAGTAAGGAAAGTTCTGAGCATACATTCTCCTGTCACCTCCAAACATACACATAGACTCCTCTCCCTGCCCCCAGGCTCAGGTGAAACTCAATACTGACCAAAGCAAGACATTTGGCTCAGACAGCACCCCATAAGTCTACCCCAACCTCCAGGAACAATGTCCTGAGGTTACTTTGTCAGCAAATCAACATCTTTACCAAGTCTTTCCTGGGTCCAATCCTGTGCTCAGCCCCCTGAGAAAACACAGGCAGAAGGGCCGCTGGAGAAGTGTATATGCGGCAAAGGACAGCAGGGCCTTAGGAGCGCCCTGGGTTCTGCAGGCATGGCCTCTGAGTGATGGCATGGAAGGCTCTTAACCCTTGAACGAAGGGCCTCGGACTTCAGTCAACACATCCCAAAGAGGATGGTCTCAAAGGTGCAGGAGGGTTTGTTCCCCATTCCTGCCCTCGTCTCTCTCTGCCCACGTGCCAATGACACACGCAAGGCTTTCTGTGACCCTGTCTGGGCTGGGCTGGGCTCAGCTTCCCAGCCCACTAGCCTTAGGCCCTCGCTCTGGCTCTGATGCCTGAGTTGCCCAGTGTGTGTGGGAAGTCAGGAACCAAGAGCTCAACTCATGGGGCAGAGAGTGGCCCTGGGCCCTCCAATCGGGTGGAGTGGTGGTGAAGATCCTACCACCCTCTGAGCTCTGAGTGGACCAGAGCTTGGACCGAGCCAAGGGGAAGGAAAGCCTGCTTCGGGGGGCAGGCTTAACTCACGCTGCTTCTCCTGGAGGGTGCTGGACGTGCACGGCGCACTCCCTTCTCCTGCAGAAAAAAAAAAAGAAAGAGAGAGAGAGAGAGAGAGAGAGAGAGAGAGAGAGAGAGAGAGAAAGAGAGAGAGAAACGTGAGCAGACTCCTCAGTATCTGTTGATCAGCCTCTGCCCCTCGTCTCAATGCCTCCCTCCCAGAGCTGGGGTGGGCAGAGGTCTCTCCCACCCCCTCATGCCCCACCCCACCACTGCCACACATAGCTCTTGGTTCTTTATACAAGACAAAGCATAAGGCCATGCGGTCATTGCCTGGGGAGGTGTGGCCTGGCCACGTTTCACCTCAGCCTTCTTGCCTGGCACCTCCTCTCCTCCCACCGTCACAAAGCACCCGCCCCCTGTACACTTACTTTCCCCTCTAACAGTCAGCACTGAACACATCAGTGCAGATAGTTGGCAAATCTCTGTCTCTACTCTAGCCCTCTCTTTTGAGTTCTTGACCCCAATCGCCTGCTGCCTCCTGGACATCGGCCCTGGATGCTCCTCAGGTAGCGCACACCCCCATGACCACGTGAGGCTCCTGGAGCTGCCCTTCTTCCCAAGTCCCCACCTCAGTGAAGGTACCACTGCTCCCCCTGATGGGAGTCGGCCCTGACCCTTTCCCCTCCCTTACCCCACATTCAGTCAGTCACAGGGTGCTGTGGGGTCTGCCTCCTTATCTCCTCACTACTCTCTCCCTCTTCACAAGACATAGAGTCCACAATGCAAGGTATTTCTATGTTGTTCATTGGTGTGTCCCCAGGCCTATGCTTTTCAATCAATGTTTGTTGAATGAATAAATAAATGAACCCCCGCCCCAAACACATACACATACTACCCAAAGATAGAACTCCATGCTACCTTTCTGGACTATCTCGATAGCTCTGCCTTTTAATGAGGAGCTTTGTTTCTATAATTATGAAAGCAATACAAGCTCCTTATTGATAATTTGGGAAACACTAACAAACATAAAGAAGAAAAAGATTCCTTATAATCCCATGAGACAGAAAATCACTGATCTCATTTTATGTCATTCCTCCCAGTCCTTTTTTCCATATGCATGTTGGGGCCTATTGAGATCATATCAGCTTTCTGCAGGCAGGACTTGTCATTTATCTCTGTATTCCCAGTAACTAGATCAATGGCTGGCTCACGGAAGGCATCGTAGGTGATAAAGAAGCCCAAATTACACCTTCTGTACTTCAAATTACAGCATAAATAGTTCCCAGTAAAGTTACACCACTTCTGTGACGTCAGTCCCACAGCTATATATGCTTCTACTCAGAGGATACATCATGGCTGACTTTGAAATTATCCCATTGGTGGAAAGTTTCAAAATGTCACCTTTGTAATTACTGCTGCAATGCACACCTTTGTGGTTGGTGCCCTTTCTGCATTTTCCACGATTTCCTTAAAATACATCCACAGAAGGAGGATTCTGGGCCCAAGGGTAGGAATCTTTATGACTCCTGATGTTATTGCCTGATTGCTTTCCAGTGAGGTGTGTCTTCTGATTTGCACACCCACCCGCAGCAGAAGGTAAGTACTGTTCTCAACAGATACTCACCACTCCAGCATGTACATTGATCTGTTGAATTTCTCTGCCTCCGGTTTCAGCAGGTTAATTTTTCTAAAGCCAGCTGGCCTGGCCACTCTCTTGCTTAAGACCCTCTAGTTGTTCCCCATCATCAAATTCTGAGCCTGGCAAACAAGTTTCTCCATAAAGTGGCCCCTGCCCCCCTCTCCAGCATGTCCCTACCCCTTCCTGCTCACTATCCACCAGCCAAATCCCTGTTCGTGGGTGTGCACTCATGGCACAGCCTGCACACCTTTACCTGTCCTTCTACCTTCCTCTGTCAAATTCACTGTATCCTGCAAGCTGGAATGAGAACCAACCCAGGGCCACCCCTTCCATGAAGCTTCAATTCTTCCCCAGAAACCTCAGTTTTCAGGACCTCTGTCCTCAAAGGTCAACTCTGGGATCCAAGGACCAGCACAGGGTCAGGTTCAGCAAAGGCTAGTTCCCTTCCCTCTTGAATGCTCTCCTCAAGCCCACCCCACCTGACTCGGCGGCTCAAAGGGATGTAAGCCCAAACGCCCGGGAGCTAGAAAGCTCCCTGTCCCCACACTGAGGCTGGGGCATGAGAAGCAGAGTCCCCAGACCCCAGCCACCTGGACCCCAGTCAGTCAGCAGCTCTGTCTGAGCCCCCAAGGCGCTGCAGCCAGGGAGAGACTCTTGATGTCAGGAGTCCTAGCCCTCGCTCTGTTGCACTGTGTTTTGGCCTCGATTAGTCCCATCTGTCCAATGGAAGACTGTACCCTACCATGCTAAAAGGCCCCACAGTTCTGCCTTTCCTGCTTCCCAGGAGGAAGTGTCTTGGGCCTGGGGGGTGGCACAAAGGTGGCTGGACTGCGGTCTGGGATAAGAGTAAGCGATGTAGAGGCCATGCCTTCAGCCTGAAAATTCTAGCTTTCGGATCTAGAAGCAGGATCCTGCTGCCTGGTAGGACCATCTCTTCTGAACTTGACCACGCCAGGAGAACCTAGAGATACCAAGCCTGCCCCGCCCCAGCTTCCTGAGCAAATCTGAGTTCCCCCCCAAAATTGTGTCCACAACTTCTCCAAGGACCCCAGTTCTCCGAGGAAAAAACCAGGAGGGAGTGTCATTGAGATGCTAGTGTGCAGAATTCACATGAGTATCCACACAGATAGAAGGAAGACTGTTAGGAAAGAAGGTGAGAGCCACCCCGTGAGCACGGGCTCAGTGGTGTAAGTGGGAAAGGCTGGCCCTGGGTGTATAGAAGCTTTATGGTTTGCCAGGTGCTTCCCACTCATTAAATCATCATGATTTCACACCTGTGCGGAACAGGTCCCCTTCCCAGATAAGGAAACAGAGGCTCAGAAGGATAGTCACTAACCCAATGTTTAGATCTGGTCCCTTTGTCACCCCAACTCTGCAGAGGGCTCCTCTCATGACCTCAGCTCTGCCCTCTCTAGGGTTTGGGGAGGCTTTCTAGAGCAGAAGCTTCCTGGGATGGCCCAGGTGGAAAGGGCAGTACTTCCTGAAGTGGGGAGTCACCAAGGCAGACAAAGGCTGTGACAAGTCAGGAACTGAGGCGGGGGAGCAGGGGCCGTGGAGAAGGGGCTGTTTGCAAGGGGTGCTGGGGAGAAGCACCCAGAGGCTTTGGCTGACCCATGTTTCCTCAGACTTAGTCTCTTCTGCAGTGAAGCCTGAGCCAGGCATCCAAGGGGCAGGGGGCTGGAAGGAGCTTGCCGGTTGACAAGGTGAGTACGAGCCAGCACAGCAGGGAGCCGGCCTCCCCTGCCCAGCCACCAGCCAGTGAGTGGAGGAGTCAGCTGTGAACCTGGCTTCCTGATGAGCAGACTCCCAGGATGAGGGTGATTAACCAAATCGGCAGCTGGCTCAGCCACTGCCTAAATGAGACCCCACTTGGCCTAGAGCTTTCCAGGGCCCCTGGGCCCCACAGCCTTGCCTCAGCTGGAGCTTTCTTCATAAGCAGGAGCTGCCTGGATGGCTACACAGAGAGGCTGGGAACCAGGAAGGCAGGGCCTTGGTAGCCTGTCCCCGGCTCAGCCGCTAATCAGCCTGTCCCAATCCCACAACCCTGTGAATCTGAGCCACATCATCTCCTTAAACAGTTTCCTGAGCGATTCTGTTTCCTCTTCCCAATCCCCTTTCCAACAAATTGAAATGCCCAAGAGCAAGAGGTAGCCAAGATCAGAAGCGCTTTCGCTAAACACCTGAAACAGGAGTGTCTTCTTGCCTCTAAGGGGAAGATGAGGTGGCTGCTGGGGGAGCAATTCAGACAGATGGGCCTTGGTGAAGAAGGAATTGGGAATTCTCCTCCTGAGACTCCAGAAAGCGTCAGCAGCCCCCATGGAGCAGGAATGGGAGCAGCTGAAGCGCCGTGATTTATAGGCCTTGGGGGCTCCAACCAGGCCTTGGCCCAGCCTGGTAACTCAGCTCATGGAGTAAGGCTGACAAGGAGAGACCCACACACTCCCACCCTACTCAGGGTGTTCCCCAAACCCTGAGCCTCTACTGAGTTGCAGGGCCAAGGTTCACCCTTATAACCTCTCATCTGGCCCGTCACAATCCCTCTATACTCATTCCGTCCCCCCATAATTTCCTCATTGGCTTCCAGAATGATCTTTCTAAAAAGTGGCTTGTCACACTGCTGCTTACACTATTCCATGGGTCCCCAGGGGCCTCCCTGAGAAGAACCCATCTCTTCAGCCTGACATTCAAGGCCTTCATCTCCAGCTTCCCCACTCCGCCTTTTCTCCCAGACCTCCTCACCTGTTACACCATCCCACAGACCAACACCTTGTACCCCAACCTCAGTCAAGATGCACTCTGTGTGGCTCCCCAAATTCCCCTGCTTTCTCATACCCCTCCCCCCCACATCTCTGCACCTGCTGTTCCCTCTGCCTGTTGCACCCTCTTGGTTCTGTCCAGAACCCCGAAAGGCCCCCTCAGCTCCTCATGTCTCAGCTCAAGCTCCATGTCCTCTTTGATCCCTCTGTCCTTTGTTTCCACTCTTGTGAGAGCAGTTAGCTCACTGGACTGTAACTGCCCCACCTTCGAGTCTGGGAGTCGGTCATTTCTGAGTCATCACTGTGTCCCCAACTTTGACTGGCACAAGGTCTGACACAGAGTAAGTATCAGAGCATGCGTACTGAATGCATTAGTGAGGGAGGGATGCATGAATGCACGATGAGCCCTCACTACTGCAGATTCAGAAACAGAGGCAAAGCACACACTCAGAAAAACACAACTGGAAGCAGACAAGTCAGTGCTGCAGGGGATGGTCCAACTAAGCTGTGCTGGATGTGAGGGAGCTGGTCTGAGAGAGGCGGGAGTATCGGGGAGACTCCCTGAGGAAGTGCACAGGATTGCGAGAGCTAGAGATGAAATCAGGAGGAAAGCAAGGGAAGGCAGGAAACAGAAGAGCTTACGTGGGCTCGAGGGTCAGCAAGCAGCCCCTGGGCATTTGGCTGGAACATAGGGTGAACAGAAAAGGAGGCGAGGTGTAGTCCGGAAGCAATAAATACCAGAGGCAGAGCTAACCGTGGGATCACCAGATTTAGCAATAATCGGACAGCCCCTTGATAATATCCCTCATGTAGCAACTTCCTCCTTGCTACAGGAATGAAACAGCCATTCCAAGACTGTATGGTTCCTGCAGCAATGAGGAAGTGGCTGTCCCTAGACAATTATAATTATTAGAAGGAAGAACCACTCTGATTGCCTCCCATGCCAGGCTGGGGGATTTATACTGCATTCTGCAGGCAATAAACCCCTGGTTGCTAACACCACAGCAGGATTGTATTACTGGATTTATGTTTGAGAAGCATTACACTAGGGTTGGATAAAGATGGTAAACTGGCAACATGATCCAACCTTTGTTTTCTGCCCCAAATCCCTAGAAAATGAAACTACATATTGCCTATGAATTAATCTTCAGTAGCATTATAAAAGAAGAAGGGGTGTCCTTAGCAGACCAGAAATGGTAGGACATCCCCAAAAGACAGAAGGCAGAGAGATCCAACGGAGGGAGGCAGGACTGGCTGTATAATTTGCAGGGTCCATGAAAAATGAAAATGTGGGGCCCTTGTTCAAAAGTATTAAGCTCTTAATGATTTCAAAATTATTAAGCATTTCAAGGCAGCAATAGCAGAGCATAAACTCAATTGTGAGACCCTGTGAAACGTGGAGCCTTGTGTGACTGTGAAAGTCAAGTGCTCATAAAGCCAACTCAGGAGAGAGGAAACCATAGCCTCAATCCTTCAAAGGAAGGTTTGTGGTCAAAGATGCAGGCATCCCAGAAGGAACAGCAGACTCACAGGTAGAAAATACAGGAGCAAAGGAAGCATTTGCCACTGTCTGGGCTTCCATGGTAGAGAAGCCAGGTGCTATGGTCCTCCCCCGAATCCCTTCTTGTGCCAGCCAGAGGCATTTGTCCCCAGGTGTAAGAAGGGATGAATGTTTGAAGGACAGGATACCTTGGAAGGCCAAACCTACTCAAGAGGAATAAACCAGGAGCTAATGGCTCAACTCACCCACCAGCATTTTCTACCCCCCCCCAATAATCAGATGACAGCAGGTTGCAGTAAACACACTTATCACATCACTCAGAGATGGACTAAGAGGAACTGCAAATACAAAGTGGAGTACACATTCAAGTATTACTAAATATTAGAGGAAAATCAACAATGTGGAAGAAAGATATCAAACTCAATGACTAAAGGAAGGAGAAACGGGGAAATGGATCTGGGGATTCCTCGAACCAAAGTAGTATCATAATAATCAATGGTTGTCAAATTTTAGCAAGCACCAGAATCACCTAAAGGGCGAGCTGAAACACAGACACTGAGCCCTACCCCCAGAGTATCTGATTCAGTAAGTCAGGGACGGGGCTCCAAAATCTACATTTTTGACAAATTTCCTAGTGGTGCTCATGCTGTTGGTCCAGGTTCCACTCTTTGCGAACCACATCGCTGGATACAAGGACATACACTAGAGTCAGGGGGTGAATGGGAGGGGAAACTAGCTCTCTGGAGAGTTGAAGACAGAGAAACTGACCAAGGACAAATAGGCTTGACTGGATCCTTTCTCTCAATGAGTATGTGGCCTTGATGACATTAAGTTTCAAAAACAAGAGCCCTGAATGTAAATAGTCACTTAAGTGACAGCTCATAAACTCTTAGTATAAATTATTCTGGAAGAGACATGTAAACCCTGAGCATACAAGATTAGTGACATGCCAAGGACCAAACGGAATTTATCCCAGGAATGCAACATTGTTCGACATATGAAAATCAATCAATGTAATACATCATATTAACAGAACAAAGGACCAAAAATAAGAATATGATCATCTCAATCGATGCAGAAAGAGCATTTGGCAAAGTCTGACAGCTTTTCACGATATAAGCATTTAACAAACTCAGAAGAGAGTACTTCCTCAACCAGATAAAGGATAATTACGAGAAACTCACAGCTAACATATAGAATGATGAAAGACTAAAAACATTCCCCCTAAGATCAGGAACAAGACAAGAGGTTGGCTCTCCCCATTTCTAGTCAATATTATGCCAAAGGATCTAGCCAGGGAAATTAGGTAAGAAAAGGAAACAAAGGGCACCCAGACTGGAAGAGAAGAAGTAAAACTACCTCTATTTGGAGACGACATGACCTTATATGTATAGAAAATCCTAAGGAACCCCCTCAAAAACAACAACAACAAAACTAATAAATGAGTTCAGCAAAGGTGCAGGATACAAAATCAATATACAAAAATCAATCTCATTTCTATACACTTGTAATGAACAATCCACAAATAAAATTAGGAAAATAATTCCAGCTGCATCAAGAAGAATAAAATACTTAGGAACAAATGTAACAAAATAAATGTAAGACTTATACACTGAAACCTATAAAATATCATTGAAAGAAATTAAAGAAGACTAAATAAATGGAAAAACATCCCATGTTCATGGGTTAGAAAACTAATATTGTTAAGATGGCAATACTCCCCAAATCGATCTATAGATGCAACACAATCCCTATCAAAATCCCAACTGACTTTTTGCAGAAGTTGATAAGCTGATTCTAAAATTCATATGGAAATGCAAAATAGCCAAAACAAACTTGCAAAAGAAGGATAAAATTGGTGGACTCCCAGACTTCCACTTCTTTCTTTTTTCTTTTTCTTTTTTTTAGATTATGATTTTTTTTTATTAAAATGTATTGGGGTGACAATAGTCAACAAAGCTACATAGGTTTCAAGTGTACAATTCTATAATACATCATCTATATGCCAAGATAATTCAGTAAGGAAAGAATAATCTTTTCAATAAATGATGCTAGTACATCTAGTTACTCACATGCAAAAGAATGAAGTTGAACACCATAGACAAAAAGTAAATGTAAAGAGAAAACATAGGAGTAAATGTTTTCTTAGATATGACACCAAAAGCACAAACAATAAAAATACATAAATTAAACTTCATCAAAATTTGTTAAATTTGTGCTCCAAAGGACACTGTTAAGAAAGTGAAAAGACAACTCACAGAATGGGAGAAAATATTTATAAGTCACATATATGATAGGGGTCTAGTATCTAGAATATATAAAGAACACTTATAATTCAACAATAAAAAGATAAATAACCCAATGTAAAAATGGGCAAAAGATTTGCATAGACATTTCTCCAAAGAAGATGAACAAATGACCAATAAGCACAATGAGCATCTGAAAATATGCTCAATATCATTAGTCATCAGGGAACTGCAAATCAAAATCACAATTATATATCACTTCACACCAACTAGGATGGCTATCATATAAAAGACAATAACAAGTGTTGGCAAGAATGGGGAGAAATTGGAAGTTATACAGTACTCGCAGGACTGTAAAGTGGTGCAGCCACTTTGGAAAAAAGTTTGTCAGTTCTTCAAAAAGTTAAACAGAGTTATTATACGGTACAGCAATTCCACTCCTAAATACATGCCCAAGAGACTTGAAAATTTCACACAAAAATTTGTACATGAGTACTTACAGCAGCACTATTCATAACAGTAACAAAAAATAGAAACAACTCAAATGTCCATCAACTTATAAATGAATAAATAATCTGTGGTGTATCCATATAAGGGGGCAATATTCGGTCATAAAATGGAATGAAGTGCTGATTCATATAACAAGGATGAAACTCAGAAACATTACACTAAGCCAAAGACATCAGACACAAAGGGTCATATATTGTTTGATTCCATGTGTATGAAATTCCAGGGGCTTGAGGGAGAGGAAAATGGGGAATGACTATTAATGCGTATGAGATTTCTTTTGAGGGTGATACAAATGTTCTGGAACTAGATTGTGGTGCTCATTGTACACCTTCATGAATGTACTAAAAACCCACTGAACTGTATACTTTGTAAATGGAAATTTCACAATATGTGAATGATGTTTCAGTTTGTTTGTTTTTTTAAAAAAAAGGCAAGACCTTCTTTACTTGAACAATGTTAATGACAGCTGTGTGCTTCTTTAGATAATTAGAATGAAGCTTGCTCCTGCTCTGTATTATAATCTCACTTATGGATCTTTGGCTAATGAATCCAATTTGAAGCATGTGTGGTCTTTCCCATCCACCTCTGACCTACCAGAAAATTCCCATGGTTAAAAGAACAAAAAGATGGAGACTTTAAAAAGCCATGAGTCCATGGCATGTATGAGTCTATATCAAATTTTATGAAGAAGAACGAATCAGAGCACATGAAAATGAAAAGATGATTGTTTAAAAAAAAAAAAAAAAAAAAAACCCTCCACAGAATAGCAGACCAGAAGAATGGAAACAACTGAAAATGAGAAAATTGATGAGCTGATGGTTAGGTTAGAACCAAGGTATAATTCCAGAACCCAGGAAAGACCAAGAAATAAGATTGGGAAGGGCAAGTTGAGACATGGTCCAGCATCTATCTAACATAAGTTTTGGAAGGAGAAAACATAGAAAAAGGAATACCTGAAGAAATAATAAAAAGTCATAATAATGAAGAAAGAGTATACCAGGTGCCGATATGATAAACAACTAAACATGAGCCACAAACATTGGTTGTGACTTCATCAAAAGAATAAATATTTTAAAACATAAAGTTTCAAGAAGAGGGAAAAACAGGTTACTCACAAATGTACCTCAGACTTCACACCAACAACACTAAATGCAAGAAGGCCACGAGGAATAGCTTTAAAGATAGTTGGGAACACGGTTATGAGTACAGGCAAACCGGCATTCAAATGAGAAATCAAGATACGTCTAGAAAGGCAAGGACTTGGAAAGTTCCTATCACAGTTCTTATCTGAAAGAATTACTTGAGGAGATATTCCAGCAAAAAGAGGAAGTAAGTCCAAAGGGAAGTCATGGAATTTAAGAAGCAGAAACAAGTACAAAGAGTGAATTATGGAATGTAAGTCATACCTCAATATACTTAACTGAAGAAGAATGAGGAAGAGGAGGGGAAGGAGGAGAAGGGGGGAGGAGGAGCAGGGGAAGGAGATTACAGAATTATAGTCAGGATCAAACAAGAAAGCCTCCTATAACTCCTGCTAGTCAGCACCTATCTGGAGATCCTGTGCAATGCAGTTTAATAAGAAAAATGAAGCAATCGGTGTAAATATTGACAAAGATATAACCATTAAGATTTGTAAATGAGTTGACATGCTACCTAGAAAATCCAAGAGTCAACTGACAAACTATTAGGACTAATAAAAGTCAGTCATGTGGCATGATTCAAGAAACAAACATTTCAAATATATAGCGAACAAATAATTAATATCCAGAATATCTGTAAAGAACGCCTAAAATCCAATAAGAAAAAAATAAATCATCCAATAGAAGATAAGCAAAAAGCATGCTGAAGGAATTCAGAAAAATGAAAATAGTGTTGGTCACCACATTTATGAGAAGGTGATCAACCTCACAGGCAATCAAGTAAGGACAAAACGAAACAACTAGAGAATGTCTTCACCTATCAATCAGGTAAAATTTTAAAGTCTGATAATATCAAGTCTGGTAACGTTGCAGGGACATGGCTAACCTAATCTACAGATGGCATGAATCTAAATTTGCACAGTCTTTTTGGAAAACTCTTTAGCAGTATGCGTTTCAATTGTCAATGCTTGTACTTTTCAATCCATGTAGCTTCTTTTTCATGATGAAAAATTCCAATGTCTATTATTACAGAATAAATAAATTCTTGTCAATCTATTGTGGAGGCCACTATAGTACAGGTAAAAAGAATGAGTCGAATCTATATACACTCATGTAAAAAGCTCTCCAACATCTACTATTCAATGAAAAACAAATTAAGTGGCAGTAATAACACCTAATATGATCTATCTTTACAGAGATAGCCTCCACTTTGATAAACTCTGCAGTAAGGTCTGCAAATGGAAGTAGAAAAGGGAGACTTTGTCTGTTTGTTTGTTGACAATGAGAATGTATCCAAGAAATAAGGTGGTTATTTGTACACCAATGTTTATAGCAGCATTATTCACAACAGCTAAAGGTGGGAATATGTACACCAGTAGAAGAAAGGATAAACAAAGTGAGGTATGTACATACAACGGAATACTGTTCATCCTTAAAAAGGAAGGAACTTCTGACACGTGCTGCAACATAGGGAACCTGGAGGGCTTTATGCTCAGTGAAACAAACCAAACATAAAAAGACAAATACTGCATGAGTCCACTTATATGAGGTTCCTAGAGTAGTCAAATTCATAGGGACACAAAGTAGAATGGCAGGTGCCAGGGGTGAGGGGAGGGGAGGGAGGGGCGAGTTCATGTTTAATGAGTATAGAGTTTCGTTTGGGATAATGGAAAAGTTCTGGAGATGGGTGGTGCTAATGATTGCACAAGAATCTGAATGTGCTTAATACCATAAACTGTACACTTGAAAATGTTAAAATGGTAATTTGTATATTATGTATATTTTACCAAATTAAAAAAATCTAAATAAAAATAACAAGATAAGCAATTATAAAAATAATAATGTTCATAAGGTGAACTGAGCTCCTGTTGGAGGATCCCGTTCCATTAAAATGCCTATACACTGGGCAATATATTACCAAAAATGTACATATATAACCAAACTCAAAATAAAGAATGGATCATACACAAATACCAGAAAAAAGGAGGGAACTACCATCTAGAGACGAAAGCAGAAGCTGACCTGGAGGAGACCCGTGGAAGATTCAGATGGATAGACGCTCCAGGACTAGAGGCTGAAACTCTTATTGTTAACTCCACAGACTTGGCCTCAGCCTGTGGGAGGTGAGGAGAGGAAGTGGCGTGCCCTGTACTGTAGGGGTCCTTGGAGAATTGCTCCATCCATAAAGGAAGTTTAGAAAACAAAACACTGCTTTGGGGAAGCAGCAAAGAAACCACTCACACCGTGAGAACGAAAAAAATCACGCATGAGTAATTAAAACCCTAAGCCTCTGCCACATATGGGTGTAGGGTCTAAATTTATACCACTCATATAGAATGGAAACACTAACCTATAAATTGAGCCTATAAAATGCCCAAGATTCGTGAAGCACTCAGGCCCAGCAGATACACAAGACCAGTCTCTATAAAGACATTTTCACAACCCAAGGGTACACGAGATTCCCACAGAAAATGTGGAAGTGACCAAGATGAGTTTACAATAAAAAATAAAGAAACAGAACTCGTGAGGTACACTTAGCTTGCACTCACACATGCACACATACACAAACACCCCAGAATCAGTACCCTCAAGAACTGGAGCAAACAGACCATTCCGAAAGTGCCCGTGCAATATATGCTTTAAACAGCTAAGAAGACAAAACATGGACTAAAGCATAATTACGGTTTAGGAGGAAAAAGTTCAGCTCCATTTGGGGAACTTGAAGTATAGTCTTCAGAACATACTCTGGGAGGCTCCTGAAAAGCTAAGTCTGGAGCCCAGCAGATAGACTTGAGGTCATCACCTCAGGTAGCTGTGACGGACCAGGGCATAAGCCCTGAGAAGCGGGGAAGGGGGGGGGTCTGTAGAGTGAGCCCTGCATTTAACGGCAGGAAACTTGAAGCAGGCAGGAATAGAGCGCCATCGACACCACCGGTTTTGATGGCAGCCTTTTCCAGGAAGTGTTTTCAGACTTTCCTCTCCCCAGATAGTCCCAGACCCTTCTCCTAAGGCCCCTTACTCAGCCCGTCTTATTGCACCATCTCTTCTCACTGCTGCCAGCTCCTAAAAAAAGTGACAACACCAGCTCCTGTTTATTTCCCCCACATCTAGCACAAGGTTGAGCTCCTATCGTGGCTCCATAAATGACTGTTGAAATGAGTGAAATTAATGTGTGTTCTGTCGTGCTGTGGGAATTCACATTATGAATTCACTGGGGAACGGGACTCAGAAGGAGCTGGAAACATGGCTGGTTTCCTCTTCCTCGCCTCCTCTTCTCTCGCTCCCTCCTGCTCCCCATTCTGCACTGGGAGGTCACAGCCTCGATTCTCAGAGCCAGGCAAGCATTGTCCGTAATTCCACCTGTTGTGAGTACCATGGAGCCTTTAAGTTGTATTTGTGCACTCGTATGTTTTACTCTTCTCTCCCTCTTGCACACACTCTAATAGCCTGTTATTGAATGCACTGTGCAAGCATTAGCTCTTTAATCCTCACAACTTTTGTATTAGCCCCACTCTGTAGATGAAGAAACTGAGGCTCAGAGAGGTGATGTGACTTTCCATGGCCACAAAGCCACAGACTGGCAGGGCCGACGTTCAAACCCAGACCTCTTAGATTCCAAAGCTGTGTTTTCAGCCTCTCCCATCAATCGCCCTCTGCTTCCTTCTCCTCTGCCCCCCCCCCCCGGGCACACTGACTCTTGCTCGCCCCTCCTTAGCTCACACTGTGTCTAAGTCACACATACTCTAGCAGACGAGTGAGGGTGCCAGTGGGAAATGGATGACCAGATGGGTGGTGAGTATAAGTCTGTGTTTGTCTATTCATGGCTACCAAGCATTGTCCTAGGGAAGCACCTGGAACCCATGACCCCTTCTGGGCCCCCTCCATGTTCCTGGGGGGAAGGAAAGAGCAGACAAGGGTGCATCTGCAAATGTGTGGCTGTGAAGTCTGGGAAATTGTCCTTGGACTGGCCCTGGCGACCAGACTCAGATCCTGCCATTCCTATGAATGTGACAGAGGCCCATGGGGAGTGGGGGGGGGGGGCTTTCCTTTAAGACTCTGGGTGTCTTGAACCTGACTTCGCAGGGGCCTAGGACTGTCCCTGGCCTCAGTCCAATCTGGCAGATAACGCCCTGGTCTGGGAATCAGGAGACCAGGGATCTGAGCACAATGCCGCTGCCAAGTTGGAGGACCCTGGGCAAGACATTGCTTCTCTGAGCCTTGGGTTTCTTCACTTGTAAAATGGAACAGTCATCCCAGGCCTGTCCATTTCTCAGGACGGGCACATTGGCACGGAGAGGGCTCCTTTCCAAGGAGGAAAGGAGCAGAGCTACAGGCAAGGCAGCCAGTATCAAGATGTGTCATTCTCTTGGGCTGGGCCAGGACTATCTCACTGAACACCTGATAGCACGGCCTTAGCCCGTCACCAAGCTCCGGGATTGGAGTGGGACATGAGCCATGACTGAGGAATGAAGGGCCAGGAGAGAAAGAAAGGAGAGGAGGAAGAGGGGAAGTTGGAACAATGATACATAGGGAGCGGCGGGGGAATAGAAAAAACTGGCCTCAGGATAACAGGTCCAGACGTCAGCACCCTGGGTCCCAGGTAGCATTCGAGCCCCAGCTCTGGCCCTCATTCCACCCACGTGTTAGTCAAGTGCAGCTCCTCTGAGCTTTGGTTTCTCACGTCATCTCACATGTTACAACCTCAGCGACATCCTCCATTTGCCTTTCAGAGCCTGGCTCCATAGCTTCACTGTCAAGAACCCTTCCTTGAGCTTTCTTTCTCCTGCCACCTAAAATTCCTGCCTTTCCCCTCTGGGCCCAACAATCCTCAGTGTGAGCCGGACTCCCTTATGTCTAGACTCATACTGTGTCACATGTCCTAATACAGAGGCCGCAGTTGAGTCACCTTTGGTCGCTCCTAGCAAGCATTTTATACACAGGTGCTTAGCAGACATTCTGTGAGTGATGCAATGTGGTCAAACAGAGAGATGGATGGGATGTCTGAAAGGATATGCCTGCTTTGTCTGCTGATTAAGCTCCTGGTCAAAACTCCTCTCCACTAAAAGCCTCCTGGATTCATTCTCAGCCACATGCTCCTTCTTCCACAACCGAGCCCAAAAAGTTACCATCCCCACTCCTGCCCCTCTGCCCTGTCCCATCTCAAAGCCTCCTCCACTGGTCACCCTTCCTTAACCAGCAGATTCCAACACCACAGGCCTGTCAGTCCAAGGAGCTTGGACCCTGCCGCCTGCCCTTGTTTACTGGTGCTCCTGAGTGGTCATCCTATGGACAAGGGATGTTTGTTGAAGTACCCTGGAGCTTTTCTGCCACAGAAAACCCCACAGAAGTCCTCATGAGGGTTCCTGCAGGTGACAGAATTCAGGGGTCACAGGCTCAGGGAGGGGAGGTGCCCAGACAGATAGATGACTCTTCATGGAAGACCCAAGTCCTAGCCCCAAATTGCTAGCAGTTCAACCCATCCTGCAACACACATAGGTACACACCCTGGTCAAGAGAGAAGCAGAATCTTACCTGGATGCTCCTCCAGCTTTCCCATGGTCTCCATCTGCTCCACCAGGTCGTTTGAATTCCACTGGCTCATCCCAATGAGGATGGCACTCTTCCCTTCAGCTATCTCCTCTGTGGGAAGGAGCAGAGATGGGCATGAGCAGGCATGGCTGGGTATAGCAGCCCTCACAGGAGCTTATATCTGAGGGAGTCTTTATTTCATCATTTGAGCTGAGGTGTCTGTAGTACTGACAGGTATGAGACATTTTGGAATTTTTCATTGCAAGAGAGTGCTGTTGTTGTACCCTACTGGGCCTCCACGTGTTAAACCAAAAGAAAGTTAACAAGGGGACAGTCATGAGAGAACCCATAGCAGGCTCCATTCCTAGCCCTAAAGGCAACATTTCTTGAAAGGAAGTGCATTTGGGGGGAAAAAAACAAACAAACAAACAACCAATTTGCCACTATTAGCAGTTTTTCTTTGGGTAAGTTACTTGCCTTTTCTGAGTCTCAGTTTTACCACCAATAAAATGGGACTGGAAATGTCTAACTCACAGAGTTGTTATGAGGACTAAGTGATATAAGGGGTGTGAGGGTCTTGCTGCATAGGGGGTGTTCATAGACAAGAGACACTACAATTATTTCTTCACACGAGAAGTCAGTTGCCATCAGTATTTAAGTGGACCGGGATTGGAGTGGGACATGAGCCATTGTGGAGTAACTGGAAGAGCAGAAGACTTCTGCTGGCTCTAAGCAGGCCTTGAGCTCTGTGGAACCCACATTGCAACCGTAGGAACCTCTTAATGCCTCCATTCCCCACCCCCAAGCCTCCCCTCAACCCTGTCTCTCTCCTTGCTCTTTCCCGGTCTGAGCTTAGATTACCCTGGGAGGAATTGGTGCAGCCATATTCCCTAACCACACAGGACACAAGCCCCTGGGTCCCACACCTCCGCTGCTGTCGCTCATCCAAGAAAGGGCCATGTCCTCAAGAGCAAACCCCCAAGAATGCTCCCCACCCCTCGTTGAAGAGATGGGCCTTCTTGGTGAAGAGCGGTGTGTCTTCCCGCATAGAATAGACATTAAACGGTGGTGAGGCAAATCCTCAAGTGCATGATAACCAAGAATAAAGAGAGGAAACCATTTCACTTCGAAGAATTTTACGGAGCAGGTGGAACCAATACGATGGAGCTGCAGCTTGGGGAGCTGTCCAAAGTTCTGAACCGCTCCCTAGCTTGGTGATCTAAACCCCCCTTCTGGCTGGGACCTGGGTTATTTATTATTAATTATTATTATTATTATTGTTCCTGACTTACCTGATTTATTTAACAACACATCAAATGCTTACTATGCACTGAGATTTTTATAAATATTAATTCACAATTCTCAAAACAATACTAAAAAGGTTCAATTGGTACTATTTCCATTTAGTAGACAAGGAAAGTGAGGCATGGACTAGTTCAGTAACTTGCCCAATGTCTGTGTCTAGAACCAGGATTTAAACTCAGACCTACTATTTCAAGAGTCCTTAAATCTTGTCCTCCTGATGGCCTGCCCTGGGCATCCTGTATTGGCTGCCGCCCACTCTAGCCAGTCACCACTCACCCCCCGACAGGCACCAGTGTACACCTCTAAGCAGCACTGTGATCTGGGCAGAGCCCTGACTGGCTTCCAGTCCCACATGTGAGCCTGTGCCTTTTGCACACGTCCCTTAACTCTTCTTGTTTTATGTCTTCAACGGGAATAACAACTCTGGTTCTACAACTCTTTCTAGCAAGCTGTCATGAGGACAATGATATAGTAAATTTGCAAAAGCCACACATGCCAAAATGCTGTAAACCAATATGAGGTAGTATTTCTCTGGGAAAAGCAGGATCACAACGAGGGCAAGAGCTCAGCTCTGGTGTTACGTTGCCTTTTTCAATCCTGGGTGCACTGTCTGCTAGCTATCCGCCCTTGGACAGTAACTTATGTTTTCTGAGTCTCAGTCTCCTCATCTATAAAATGATATCATTGTCGTTCCTGCGTCATAGGATTGGTGTAAAGACGAAATGAGATAACAAAGGCTAAGTGTTTACAAGCATGACTAGCACACAGTGAGAGCACAGCACCGGAAGATGATGGTTGACCGTCACCGCCCCCACCAGGGCATGTGGTGTTATGCCCCCAAGACTCACTCTCGGATCCAGTTAGGCTGTGGTCTGGCCCCACCACACTCAGAGCCAGCTCCAGAGTGGGGCAGTCAGCATCAGCCTGCAGCCCACCTTGCACGCCTAGGAATCTGGCCCAGTTAACCAAGCATATAGTTGTCCACTTGTTCATTCTACATTGAATGGATTCCTGTCGTGTGCGTTGTGAGACACAACCTCCATCCTGTGGGAACCAGTCTTGTGAAAAAACACAAGAGTAAATAACCGACACAGGAAGATGAGTGAGCCAGGGCTCCTGGTCCAGTGCCTGGGATGCAGCAGGTGCTCAGCAGTTGCTAACATATCCTCGCTCCCATCTTTTCTACAACGTGTAAGCCCGATCCCAGGGGCGTACGTGAGTCTGTCAGAACCCCGAGGGCCTCCCAGGCTTGAGGTCTGAGCATGCCTATTTCTGCACCACCCTCAGTCTCTTTCTTCTCTTTCCAGGTTTGTGCATGACCCTCCGCCATCTTTGCCTCTTGGTCTTTTGTCTTTCTAGTCGATGTACCTCCCTCTCAGACTCCTACCATGCTCTCTCTGCCTGGTGTCTGACCCTATCCCACTCAGATCTGATCTCACCCGATCTCTTTCCATGGATCTCTGTCCGCCTTGGTCTTTGCATTTCTCTGTCTCTCTCAGGCTCTTGGCACTCTCGGCCATGCCCATCCCTCTGTCTGGGAGGGCCTGCATCGTGCTCCCATACTCTCTGCTCTTCCTCTCTCTTTATCCCAGCATCTGTCTCTCTTTCTCTCTCTCTGGGTTTCTCTTTCTTTTTCTGGGTCCTGCCCCTCAGGACCTCTCTACCCATGCAGGTCTTTCTTGCTCTCTCTGGTCTTCTCTCTGTCCTTCTGGGTCACTGTCTCTGTCAGCTCTCCCTGGTTCTCTCCGTGTGTGTGTGTGTGTGTGTGTGTGTGTGTGTGTGTGTCTCCCTTTCTCCCATCCCCCCTGAGTCTCTTGCTCTCTCTTTCCCTCTGTGCTTTCTCACCTTTTCCCTGGCTTTCTTGTTCTCTCTCTCTCTCTCTCTCTCTCTCTCTCTCTCTCTCTCTCTCTCTCTCTCTCTCTCTCTCTCTCTCTCTCCCCCCTGTCCCCATCTCTCCAGCTGCTTACCGTCCCCCACCTCTCAGACAGGCTTTCTCTGGGCCTCTCCCCTGCCCCCTGCTCTCAACACTCAGCCTTCAGATCTTCACTCTGGCAACAATGGGCTTGTCCCCTGAGAGGCACTGAGAAAACACATGAACACACACACACACACACGCGCGCACGCACGCACACACGGCCAAGATTGCTCCTTTCAGAGTCACTGAGGAAGCCGGAGCCACAAGTCTCTGCCCTACTTCCCCTCACTGTGGTACATGCCTC
This sequence comes from Rhinolophus sinicus, assembly GCF_057876585.1. NCBI lineage: Eukaryota > Metazoa > Chordata > Mammalia > Chiroptera > Rhinolophidae > Rhinolophus > Rhinolophus sinicus. Next base: position 16,331,629 of record NC_142512.1, read on the forward strand.
CCACCAGGGCCCACGGAGGCCACAAAGGGCTTCTTTGGGTAAATGTCCTGGTTATTGATTTTGCTTTTCGACTTCTAATGACGGTTCCCTGCATGTTAATTCTCATCCCCAGTGACCTGTGGTGCAGACACAGTTTTTGCATCTATGTCACCGCCACTGGGCCCCAGACTAGGTACCAGGCTGAACCCCACCCAGAGGCACCACAACCCTGGCCTGGACCCCAGTCTGACTCTCACCCTGACCAAAACCTGGATACACCCCTGTAAGCACAACCTCCAGGGCCATCAGGAAAGCCTTTCTTCCTACTGCAGGGCCTCTGTTTCTGCTGGATCCACGGGACTTCAGAGCAGAGAACCTTCTTGTCCAGGGCCAGGAAGGCTTTACCTCCAGCTCATGGAGCTGAGGGCATGCACACCTTCTGCTGCTGGCTGGCCCAATACCATCCATCACCCCTTGTATCAGGCCTACGATGCCAGTCTTTCTGTGGACTTGGATATACACCGCTCTGGGGTCTCTGGGGTACAAGATTGCTAATCCTCCCCTGGGGCTGTTTAACACTCACCCCATCCACCCACCAACTGCCTCCCCACTACTCTATTCATCAGGGAATGGGCCTGGGCCCTACTGCTGAGACGGCCTGACAAGGCCAGTTAGGAGCCTCCTGGAATGTTTAGAGCTGAAAGGAGCCATGGAGGGGAAGTCCAACCCCCTCACTTTACAGATGCAGAGCTGCAGAGCTGGCCCAGGTCACACAGCGCCTCAGGGGCAGGGCCAGGCCAGGAATTCAGGTTCTTCTGCCTGCTACCCAGTACATTCCCCACTGACACCATCTTGTAGCTGTTGAGTTTATGGTTCAGTTGGAGGCTTTGTTTGTACCTAATGCTTGGTGGCTTTTAAGATTCCTCTCATTGGACTATGTATTGCATCTAAGGGGAAGGTTACTGTGAAGGAAGCACCTGATATTTTCCAAATGAAGACATATTTTGCTATAGAAACCAGCCATCAGCGACCCATGCTTGATATATCCAACCACATCCCCAAGAAACTCATCCGATGTCACAGTGGTCACACTCGCCCCAACCAGCACCCTTCTAGGGAGCATGACTCCAAAAGACATAATCATTTTCTCTCTAGAACTTAGCATTTCATGGTCAGGAACCATATGACATCTGGGTTGTCCCTCCTTGGCCTACTAAGCTCTGCTTACCCAGGTTCTGGCCACAGCACCTGCCACCCAGCAATCTTCATCACTCACAATGAGAGCCCAGCCTCTCAGGGCCCAGGCATGTTTCCATTGCAGGGGTCCATCTGCACCAAAGATCCTGAATTCTGAGTCTCTGGCCTCCTGTGTGGCAGGGGCAGGTGTACCCAGGGCCACCCCGAAGCCTGGGCAGGAAAGCACATCCTGAGGCCACTGAGTCTGCCCTCCCTCCCCCTGCTGGGGCAGTGGGTACCCAGCACTAAGCAGGCGCCCCCTGGCTCACTCCCGCCACACCAGCCCTCCTGCTCATTCCTCCAGGAAGAGCTTTGCGCAGCCTCTTCCCACTGTCCAGAACTCTATTCCCCAGGCCCTCACATGGCTCATTGTTATTCAGCTCACATGTCAAAGCCACATCCTCTGGGGCCTCCTACAGTCACGCAGTCACTCGATTGCGTGCCCTTACGTTATATTGGGAGGAGCGCCTCTATTTTTTACAACAGCATTATTGGGGTCTAATTGACATTCAATAAAGTACACATATTTAAAATACACAATTTGAGAGAGCACCTCTCTATTATTTATTTACTAGACGGGATACTGCCCCATTCATGAATCGATCAATAAAGCCAATTAGACTTTCAAATTAAAATTAAAATAAAATGTACAATGTGATAACTTTGACATATGTACACACTCATGAAACCATCACCCCAATCAAGACAATGACTGTGTATCCATCACCCTCAGTTTTCTCCTGTCCCTTTTTATCTCTCCTTCCCCCTGACCTGCTCCTGTCACTATAGACTCACTTGCATTTTCTAGAGGTTTCTATAAATGGAAGCATACAGTATGTTCCCTTTCTCCATCTGACTCTTTTCACTCAGCCTGCTTATTTTGAGACTCACCCACACGGTACCGGTATCAGTAGTTCATGCCTTCGTATTGCCGAGGCGTATTTCACTGCATGGGTGTACAGTTTGTTTATCCATTCACTCACTGATGCACATTGGAGTTGTTTTCAGTTTGGGGCTCTAATAAATAAAGCTGCTATGAACATGTATGGACAGGTGTTTCTTTGCTCTTGGGTAAATCCCTAGGAATGGAGGGGCTGGTTCACGTGGTGGTGAACTATGATTCCCTTTTTAAGACGCTGCCGTCTGTTTTCCAAAATGGCTGTACCATTGTACATTCTCACCAGCAGCGTTTAAACGTTTCAATTCCTCCATCTCCTGATCAGGGGTTTTAATTAGCCATTCTAATAGGTGCGCGGGACCTCAGTGCGGTTTTCGTTTGCATTTACTTTGTATTTAATGACTAATGATGATGTTGAGCATATTTTAATTTTTGCCATTCATGTCTCTTCTTTGGTGAGGTGTCTGTGCCTTTATGCTATTTTATTTATGGTAATGAGCAATGTGATTTACATGCTTGTTTGTTGCCTTCCCACCCACCACCCATCACCACTAAACTGCTTCCTGAGGGCTGGGACCAGCTCTATTTGTCCCTATAACCCCGACACCTCGAATAGTGCCCGGTGCTTAACGGGCAGATGCTCAATAAATACTTGAAAGAGTGAATGAATGAGTCTGTATTCTAGCCCCTGCTCTGCCTGACTCTTTGTGTGACCCTGAGCACGTTTCCCAGTTCTCTGGCCTCAGTTTCCCATCTTGTAAAATGGGGTGGGGCCCTCCAGCTCTGACGTGGTCTGGATTTGAGGCACATTCCCTCTTGGCCACTTGGGTTTTCCCTCATTCTGCCCTCCAACCTTGGTAGACCAGGCTGTGGCTCCCAGATGTCCTGTCACTATATTGACAGGAGAGGGAGTGACACCTCTTGAGTCTGGGGTGTCTGTACCCCATTGCTCACCCTGCAGCATTCAATCAAGAGCACCAGCCACCCCTGAGGACCCAGGCCTGCCGCTTTGGCCCAAGAAGCCGGCATCCTGCCCAGAGGCTGTTATGGACCAGACGGTTCCACACTCTTGCCTGCCTGCCCCCCAGTCCCTCCTATGCCTTACATGCATGATCAGAGCCCCCAGAGCCTAAGAGTCTCCCCTCTGCTACAAGACCATGAGGCATGAGGGTTTCTGGTCCCATCAGGTAAACCCAGTGCTGGGCCAAAGGGCAAAGGCTTAAGGAAGAAAGGGGATCAGAAGGTCCCAATTTCAGTGATAAGTCCAAGAAAAGGGCCTGACCTGGACACTAAACTCCTGGGTTCCAGCCTTTCGTCTCTACCTTGATGCGTGATCTTAGGGGATCCCTTCCATGCTCTGGCCTCAGTTTCCCCATCAGTGCATTGAGGAGGAGGACATAAGGTTCCAAGGGCCTGTTTGGTGCTGAGACCCACTGGTGTAGCTCCACCACGGCTGCACTTGGAACCTAAGAGGCAGCAGGATGCAGGACCTGCTAGGGTGGGGACAGAGAACATACCCCAGGTCAGGCACAGGGCTTAGCCTGGCTGGAGAACAGAGGCCAGGGTGGTGGCCCTTCAGCCATGCCCAGGTGGAGCGTAGACAAGCTCCTGGGAGCAGAGAAGGATGGCTTCACCTCTTACTGCCTTGAGCCAAGGAAACATGCAAAGGCCTTGTCCAGGGAGGCGGCCTGGAACTGACAGGAGTTCAGCAGTCGTCAGCTTAGAACTAAGAGGGTTCTAGCCGCCTGTGTGGGGCAGCTCCTGTGGCTGAGGGCTATAGATAGTCAGGAAGGGCTGAGAGGGGAGGAGGGCGCAGAGACCTGAGGTCGGGTAGGGAGAGCTGAGAGGTGGAAGACTGGGAAACAGACAGGAGAGTCTGGGACCCTGGACAGTGGAGAGAAGGAAAGACAAGGTGAGGAGAAGGGGAGGAGATGAAGGGAAGGAAGAGATGGTGGGGCCATCAATAAGAGAGGAGTGAGAGGTGAGGCCAATTGGGGAAGCGCAGACAGAGCGATGAGCTCATGGGAGGGGATGACAGGGCTGAGGGAGGCAGCAGCCAGCAGGGAGGAGAGCAGACATGCCCACAGCTGCTCGCAGGGAGAACAGGTGAGCAGAGCCCCAAGGGATGGGATGGAGCTGACCCACACCACCCCCAGACGCCTCCCACCGCAAGCCACCATAGTCATCTGGGGACGCAGAGCCCTGACAAACTGCAAAAATATTTTAAATAAAAGTGCTCTAGGCATCAAAATATTGAAGCCGTGTTGTCATACTGTGGGTTAGTTGCTATGGAGAAACTCAGCCCTGGCAGACACTCCAATCAGACCCCATGGGAGACAGGAAATGAGCCCCAAATGGGTTGGTTTAGGGTTGGCATGAATGAGGGGTTCTCTGCTCAGAACCAAGAATGGGGGAGACCAGAGCTGGGACAGTATCCCACTACCCAGCCATGCTTCCTGAAAATCACCTGAACTAGGTAGTCTCCATTTCTGGAGGCACAGCGCTAATGGGGAAACTGAGGCCGAGAGACGGTGAAAGACTTGCCCAAGATCAGAAAATAAGTCAATGGTATGGCTGAGCCCATGTCTCAAGTGTCCTGCTCTGGGTCCAGATGTCTTCCCAGCAGTCTCTTTCTCTTTCAAGACCCCATTTTGCCAGGAATTACAAAGCTGGCCCTGTTTCAGGAGTAAGTCAACCCCCCAAATATGGTGACGCTGCCTCCCGCTGGTCCCCATCCCTGCCCTGCACGTTCTCACCTCTGAGCCTTTGCTCAGGCTGATTGCTTTGCCTGAAATACACACCCCGTTTGGTGCTCTTTTCTGCAATTCTTACAGTGCTTCTTGTTCTTCCCTCCCTGCTTTACAAGTGCCCCTCGCGATGTCCTGCGTGCTGGTCATGCACCCAGAACTGGGGCTCAGAGCTGATGTCTGCCCACCATTGTCTCTCAGCTGAACGGTTGCAATACTCTTCCTAACTGGTTCCTACTTCCACTCTGGCTCCCCTCCTTTCTGTGGGCTGATCTAAGCCACTCACTGAATCACGAGCCGCCTCATTGCTCCTCGGCCCCTTGCTCACTACCTCCCTGCCACATGGGTCTTCTTCAGTTCCTGGAATGCCCCCATCTTCCTGCTTCGGCACCATCATACCTGCTGTGTCCTCTGTCTGGAAGGCTCTTTCTCTCACTCCTCCCCTTGCCAACTCCCACCCTCAGTTCTGCACAGAGGATGTGAAGGACCTCCGCACCCTAAGTTAGGTACCCTGTCATCACTTTCTATGAACACCTGGTACTTTTTACTCGGTGGCATTGTTCCCATCCGTGATTGTATACCCCTCTGGGTAGCTGTTTCATGTTTGTCGCTCCCACGAGACTATAAGCTTGATGAGAACGGTGACCATGTCTACAGTTTACGGTAATACTGAGAGTGCCTAGCACAGTTCCTGAAACAGATCAGGGACTCAGCAAACACTCAAAGAGTGAGTGGATGAGTGCTGAGCCCCAGCCCTTGGAGAATTCACAGATTGCATGAGTATGAAGTCTGGAACCACTGTGTCTGAGTGGGGAGAGATGCTAAGCCCCAACAGATTCCTTCTTGGTACTTCCAGAAAGGTCACCCAGCCAATGATGAGAGGATGGGGTTGACTCACCTCTAGCATCAAAGAATTCATCATCCGAGCTCTCCACTGAGTCACTGAGGACATTTCGAAGGTGCCAGGGGGCACCGCCGCCCGGGGTAGGGCCACCTGCCAAAGGGAACACATCCATTAACCAAGCCTGAGACAGTGTCCTGAAATGAAGGAGGTAGACCAAGACCATCCCTGGACCAGGGTCAGGCAGCATCCTCCCCACCCCTGTCCTGTCCCGTGCAGTATTCACTACCTCACAGAGCTCTCCAACTACCCTGCTTTCATTTCGGCCCCAAATACCTCTCTGAGATGGCTCAGCAGGGCAGCAACAAGCGTTCCCATTTTGTATGCGCTAAAACCGAATCTGGAGGTAGTCAGTAGACGTGGGCAAGGTGACACGGTGTATCCATAAGCACAAGGTAAGTTTTGCTGTACTAACAAATGATCTCAGCTGCTTAAAACAACAATGGTCTATTTCTCACTCACACACAGGTTAGAAGGAGGCTGTAGTCATGGCAGCCACTCAAAGGCATCACCACCTTACGATGCCACCATCTCAAAATGACACCTCAAAGTCTGCCAAAACAGGGGAGAAGAGCACAGAAAATCGCACCCAGTCGTAAAGGCTTCTTCCCACAAGGGACATATTTCTGCACACATTTCATTGGCCGAAAGAAGTCACATGGCCGTGCCCAACTTCAGTAGGGTAGAGGAGGGGAGAAGCAGACATCCCGACGAGCACTAGGAATGTCTACTACACACGGCAGCGCAGGCTGGCCTAGGACTGCAGCCGCCAGTAGAAAACGTGTCCCAAACTAAGAGAAGGGGGGCCTGAGCTTGGGCTCTACTCCATCTCTGCCACTTACAATCTGTATGGCTTTTCCCTTTCCGTACTACAGCCCCAGTTTCCCCATGTATAGAGTATCAGTACTTTATAGATTGATACTGAGTCACTGAGGACATTTCATGCTCAGTGCCTGTATCTCAGGAGGCCCAGTAATGGCAACTTCTATTATCATTAAGATCTGTAGAGGCCAGGACGTGGGGCTAAGGGGTTCTCCCAAGCAGGCAGGAGCAGGCACAGAGAGAATATGGCCCCTTCCCTAAACTCTGTCCCAACCCACCTCCTGCTCCAGGACCAGGGGGAGGAAGTCAGAGACAGAGTGGGGGACAGGAGCGTCTCTCCCCACTCCCCATTCTCCGAGCTCCTCTCCCAGGCACTTCGGGACTCACAGGAAACCAGCTGGTGCCCAGCACATCCATGAACCTCTCCGCGTGCTCCCTGGACACATGAAATACTGGGGATTGCAGATGGACTCAAATTTAATTGTAAGAATTAAAACCATAAAAGTGTTAGAAGAAAATGGACCTGGTAATTTTCCTGAGGAAATAATCAGAGTACACAAAGATGGAAGTGTACAGCTGATCATCTCAGTGTTCTGGTACTATATAAAAAATAAAAAATAAATAAATAAATAAAAACCTGGAAGAAATCCCAGTGTCCATCCGTAGGGGACTGGATGTACGTTCAAATACAGTCATAAAGGGAATTCTTTGCAACTATTGGAAAAAATGAAGTAGCTCCTTGTGTACTGACATGGCAAGATGCCCATGGAATATGGTTAGAAGGAAAAAATGCAGGTAGGTCCCAGAACGGTATGTTCCTTTTGACCTCGTTTTTGAAAAACATACTTATACCTGCATACCGAGAATACGTGCAGCATGTTTAAGAGCTCCGGCTCTGAGGTTGGAGTGGCCTGGATTCAAGCTCAGGCCTTGCCTCTTAGAAGCTGTGTGATGTCAGATGAGGCCCTTCACCTCTCTGTGCCTCAGTTTCCTCAGCCATAAAGTGAGGACAGCTCACATCTGCCTCGTGAGCCTGTTGTAACGATTAAATAAAATGCATCAAAGTGCTTAGCACAGGGCCTAACATATAGTAGCAACTGTTCACAACAATAATTACTGTATAAATATACTTGCAGATGCATTAAAATGTCTAGAAGGACATGCACCAAAATGTCAATAGAGATTATCTTTACCGAGAAGAGACGGGAAACTCAGCTCTTACACTGCACATGTAATTTTATATGACTATTAATTTTATTAATTCATCTTATTTTGTCAGTTCTAAGATGCATATTTTTTACACTTTTAAAATTGGGGTGCATCGTACATGATGGCATATCATCACTGGCATTGTTTATTCTCTCCTGGGGCATGGAAAATAAGGGTGCATCTGATAACTGATTGCATCTTAGATTCAGTGGAAAACAGTAAAACCACTATGCACACAGCATACACCTTCCCTGAGGCTTCAGCCCTGGCCACCAGGCACACAAGTCCTGCCTCTAGAGAGACTTGGGTTCCTATAGCAGCAATGCCCTTGACTCAGTTTCCCCATCTTTACAATGAGAAATCCAACAGAGACTGTCCCTTGGAACTTTGCAACTCAGACTGATGTTTGAGGAGCCCATGTGGCACACCACAGATGTCAATGAACAGGGGAGAGGTGGGCTGTACCCCCAGCCATGGCTAGTGTGCACAGTATGATACAGTCTTTGGAGGACATCCTGCAGCCCCCGCTCACCACACCTGTCACCCTGCAGCACGCTGGCACTTATGTTCTGGGATCTGGGCTCCCTGCCCTGAGCCCAGATCCCAGAACATAAACTATTCCTGAAGGGAGAGACACAGCCCTCCTGCCTGGTCCCCCTGCCCCACCCACCATGAACTGCCCAAAATACAGCCAGCTTGAGCTCCATAGCTTGGAGCGAGGTGAGAATCACGTGCTGAGACACAGAGGAGGCAGAAGCCACAGGGAACACTGACCCAGGAGTCACCTCTGGGCACAAAGCTGGGTCTGCCCCACACTACCCTCTAAACTTTTGATTCTCATCCACCAGTGAGGAGAGCATGACAGTCTTGTCAGCAATTTCCCACCCACGGGCCCTGGACTTACTGCAAGGGAGGTTTAGAATCCAGATGCACCAAAACTGAGTATTCCTAACGTGGATATGGGAGTGTTTTCTAAATGAATGTGGAGGAAGTTCTAGCTAGTGCACTAAGACAAGAAAAAGAAATAAAAGGTATACATATTGGAATGAAAAAAAAAATAAAACTGCCTTTATTCTTGAATGGCGTGATTGTCTATATAGAAAACAAAAACTCTACAAAATCTACAAAAGGCCCCACTGTAACTAATAATTGAGTATAGCAAGATCGCAGTATACAAGATTAATATACAGAAGTCAATTGCACTCCTATATATCTGCAATTAACAACCAGAATTTGGAATTTAAAAACAAATATCATTTACAATAGCACACGTGCGCTCATGCGCACACACATACACACACAGAAATAAAAATTTTTAAAAAGTGCTTAGGTATAAATGAACTGTATGTGGAGATTTCTGTGACTCAAAAAATACAACCACTTAAAATTCTTTCTAAATTTACATTAATTCTATGTTTTCCCAACAGATAATAAAGGTATGAAACCTATCACACATTCTATATTAATACACAAATATCCCTTGCTGTCCAAATCTACTCCATTCCTAAGAAGCAAGAATTTGGATAATCAGGACAGTTACATTATCCTCATCCATTTGATTCCTGAGTTCTGGATGATGGGCAGCATGAGTTTAAATGGTGATGGGTCCATCTGAAGATTTATCTGAGACTATTTCATGCCTGAGTTTGAATAGCAAGAGTTAAAGAGAGAAGTTCCTAGATGGTGGCCCTCATACCTGGACAGTAGACACTCCACCCAAGAACTAAGACAAGAATATTTCTGCAAACGTCCCCCTCACAAATAGCATGTGCTAGAGCCTAAGGAAAAGAGGAAAGCTCTAGAATGTGTCCCTCCTCACCATCCCCACCTAATCCATCCCTTCAGGCACCGTCATCCTAGGTCACAGCAACACTGACGACGTGTCATGGGCTGGCCATTGTGGGAGTCCCAGTGGGGAGAACGAGGCAGAGGGAAGGCTGCAGGAAGACCAGTTCCGCTCTATTTGAGGGAGGTGTTCTCCAGCTTGAGGAAGGCAGAGAGGGAAGGGCGTTTGGGGGTCAAAGGGAGCTGTCCATCCCACAGGCACTGTGTTAGGTGCTGGGGACTCCAAAGTGAATAAGAGGGACAGGGTGGGGCCCTCACAGAGCTTACATTCTGCCGGGGGCAGGGAGAGACTGACCTGCAACAAGTAAACAAGGATAATTTCAGCAGTGGAAAATGCTATAAAGAAAATAAAACCTCTACCTTCCTACCTTCACCTCTACCACGTCCTCCTTCCGTGAGGGTCTCTTACGATGTAATTCTAGCCTGAAGAACAGACAGGCATGGACACGTGGCTCTGTATATCCACCAAGGGAGACAGATGAGGGCAACCAGCCTCAGTCATCAAAAGAATGTTGTCACTAATACTGTGTCTCTCCTTTCAGGTGACCCTTCACCTGACTGGTGATTCTCCTTTGTGGTCAAAATCTGTATGTGAATTTCTTTTCAGAGGCATATTTGATCTCATTTACTTTTCTCCTCTTTGTTCTCAAAATGTACACCTGCCCTGGTTCTTAAATGGATACTCCAAGTTTGTTTAAATGTGCTACCAGTCCCTCCCTCCTCTCAGGCAGGGGTTGCCCAAAACAACTCCTGGAAAGGTGGGTGCATGGGGGGAATGTTGGCTGTCTGCCCTTGTGTAAAAAAGAACCAGCACAAACGTATAAAGCTAGGAAGCGGCCGTCACCTGGCTTCTGGGTGGGAGATGCTTCCTTCAGCATTTCCTCCTGCTTGCGGATTTGTTAGCAAACAGCAAAAGTCATATGTCAGAAAAGGAAAACAGCAATGGACAGAATATCTTGGGAAGGGTGTGAGGGGAAGGCCTTGCTGCAAGGGTACCAGGGGAGTGGAAGCTTGAATGCTAAGTACAAGTGTATAAGTGTGTGTGCACGCATGCACCTGCACACATACATATGGAATGGACAGGCAGGGTGCATCGATGAGAGCCTTCCAGAATGAAGGAACTGCAGGGAAAGGTTGCACATGTGAGCTTGGCACGTCCGAGGGACAGAAAGAAACCCATGTGGCTGGGAGAGGTGATGGAGGGGGAGACAGGTAAAAGAGGAGGAGCCAGAGAAGGTGGGTTTGGCCTGTTGTGGAGGGGAGTTCAGAACAGGTGGGTTTTAAGGTTCCAACCGCCATCTAGAGTCTACCTCTCGCATAGGAAGAAGGGAACACAGATGCCCAAGGGGGTCAGGAAGTCTCCTGAGGGGTGGGACGGAGGGCACAAGTCAGGTGTGCTAAAGGCCACACACGGTCTTGAGAGTCAGAAAAGGTGGGCACCACGGTCCAGAACAGCAAAGGCAAAGGCCCAGAAGGCCAGGCTCTTAGAGGCAGGTCCTGCACTAACCTTTCTGCATTGTCTGTGTCCACTATGTGGTCCCAGGAGGAAGAGGACCAAGCAGTAACACGCTGCTAGCTGCTTCACAGGTATGAATTATCCTAACCAAGCCCTGTGTAGTGGGTGCCCTGACTCCACATCTTACAGCTAAGGAAACAAAGATTCAGAGATGGAAGTGCTCGAGGTCATAAAGCCAACAAGTGATGGAGGCAGGATTTGAACCCAGATCCATCTGCCTCCAAGGTCTGTGCTCAGGACTACCATGCTGGGTACTTTCTATCAGCAAGGGGTTCCCAGATCTCCTCCTCTCTCTTGGTCAATCATAACCCTCCCACCTGTTGCTGGTCAGCTGGGCAGGGGCCGGAGGCCTGTCTCTTGTTACTTTCAGGAGGGGGCAGCCGTGGGAGCAGCTGTCCCAATTCTAGAACCATCTGCCCAGCAGATCTGCAAATTAGTGTCTGGGTATCCTTGCATCTGTGTGAAAATCTAAATGTGTGTTCACATTCCTTGAAGAGCACAAGCCTCCCCAACCAGCCACTCCCCCTTCCTAAGCCCATTCCTAAGACACATCCATGAACACATGTTCTCATGTACTCTCTCCCTTATCCCTGACACACACACACACACACACACACACACACCAGCTCTCTGCTATGGGTGAAAATTTAGCAGAAATGTTAGAGCATGGGCTTTGAAGCGACATGAACCTGGGTTCAATGCTACCACTTACTAGTCTGTGACCTGAAGCAAATTAACCTCTCTGAGCCTCACTTTTCTCATCTGTAAAATGGGTATCATAATTCTTGCCTCACTGTAAGGCAATTTAACTAAGATCACCCACTAAAGTGTCCACTACTGCCTGGCATGCAGAAGAGGGTGCCCCTCATCAGCTACAGGATCAAGGTGTAGGCAGGGCTCTGGCAGCCACCTGTGTGCCCTGTGGGGCTTCATCCAGGGCACCTCCCCAAGGCTGCAGGGTTCCTTCTGTATTCTCTAATACCCAGCCTACACACTCCAGCAGACTGCCCTTCTGTCACACCTTCACTACCACACTGATTTAAAACTATAAGTCAGAATAAAAGAGACAGGGGGCTATCTCAACCTTTCCCCAGCAATCCAGAAACAAATGATCCCTCACACCCCAGGATGCCCTGATCTCCCAGCAGAGTTCCAAGCTGGGTGCTACGGGGGGAAGGGCTGCCGGGAGCCTTCCCTTCTCTCTCCTGGCCCTTCTCCTCAGCTCCTGCACGTCCAGTGTGGTCTCCGGGACCTTGTCACAGGCTTAGGCCTCCCCATCACGAGTGCAGCCAGAGTGCTGGCTCAGGTCATCCACAGCACATGCCCACCTTCCCCACCTCAGCCCTGGCTCCCAGGGACACAGGATACGCACACAGATGGACAGGAGTGTGTTGTAGGTGCTCTGCCCTAAATCGGGACCTCAGGCAGCCCTCGCCTAAGGGCCAAAGCCCTGCCAGAAGGGAGAGACCACCTTGCTCTCAGGAGCCCAGTCTGAAGCGAGAGCTATTTCACAGTAAGGCAAGCCCTGGCATAGTGAGTGAGGGATGCAGGTATTGGCCAACTCTTCCTGGGCCAGACCTTGGGCCAGATGGTACCCAAGAGGAAGGAGTTGGGGACAGAGCTGAACTGGATCAGCCCCTGCCCTGGGGTGCCAGCCTCAAGGCCCAGCCCTGTGCCACCCCTGCACAGAGCACAGGACAAAGGAGTGGGCAGCCGAGCACCGGGGCTAAATGCGTATATCCCCCGTCCCATCGGGGTAGATGGCACCTTCCTGAGGCAGAAACCCTGCAGGCTGGAGGGACCAGGAGGCCTTCCTGGGAGGGGCAAGCTGAGCCTTAAAGGAAGGCTGGGCAGGGAGGGAGGGAGGAGGGACATGAGTCAAAGCAATCAGGCCATTTCTAGGAGAAGCTGGATCTAGAAGTTTCTCAAGAGTAAGCAGTCTGGTTAGTCAGAGCAAGGGAGAAGACATCGGCGCCTGCTATGACAGCCACAGCCCTGCAAGAGGTCAGGTCACACCCGCCAATTCTCAGACCTCCGGGGAGCCACAGGCACCTCTGAGTGGCCAAGGTGGGGTGCCCTGAGCTGGCCCTGCTGCCTGTGACTGCGGCTTCTGGGCCCAGCCCTGCCTGAGACTGTATCTGGGACCGTGGCCTGGCATGTCTGCTGGATTCAGCAATCTGTGCCTCAGAAGGGGAGAGGGGCCAAGAGGTAGAAAAGTGCTTGGCTGCAGCTCATTCAGATGGGCCCTCTATCTCCCCCCCCCACACACACACACACAGAGTCTCACACACATACATTCATTTCTATCACACCTCACTGCCCCCCACTGGCCTAGAACCCCAGGGCCCCACATGTAGGGTGCAGAGTATAAGATGAGTGGAGTCTGGGTGAAGCTCCCAGGCCGGTGACTGTCCTCCTCTCTGCGCCCCCTCCTGGAGCCTGGCCTTCCCCCTCTTTCACATGAACCACTGTCCCATTTCCACTTCCACTTGAGGTTGGTTCAAATCCCATCTCTGCTGCTTATTAATTGGGGATCTTACTAAATATCCCTGTACACGTCTTTGTGCCTTAGCTTCCTCCTCTGTAAAATGGGGGTAATATTAGGGTTGCTATAAGGATGAAGTGAATTAATATTTGAAAAAGGTTTAGCATAATGCCTGGCACTCAGTGCTATAAAAGGGTTTGTTAAGCACTATAAATAATCATGATTATCCACAGGCCTTTCTTTGATCCCTTTCTACGTGAAGTCTCCCAAGGGTGGGCCCCTCGCCTTCTCGGCCCCTGGAATGGGATCCCAGAGGGCAGATCAGGAACTGCCCTCCTCTCCCTAAGGCTGGAAGTACTTGTTCCCCGATTCTCAGGGAACGCTTTTGGTACACGGCTAATCCCTCTCTCCTCTCTTCCAGCAGAGCTCTGTGCAGCTATGTTTTGTCTGCCCCTCAAACCTTGAACTATGTTCCAAAACGCCCTTTGCCCGTGCCCAGCAGAGCACCTATCTGCAGACGGGGACCAGGCCTGCCTGCAGCCCGGGGCAGACACCTGGTAGGAATCCTCTCCAGGTTCTCCCAGGCCAGGGCTGGGTACAGAGAAAGCTCTTGTTATGTGCAGCATGGCCCAGCACGGGGTAGGTCCCAGAAGGGTCCCCTCAGGGAAGTGTCCCATAGGACATGTCCTCAGGCCCCCTGTCTGGGTCAGGATGAGTCTGGGGACCAGACCCGACCAGCCTATGCTCAAACATCAAGGGGCTGTGGGGCCACCCAGGGAGGGACAAGAGGCCAGGAGACGCTGCTTCCAGAAAAAGGCATCACCGAAGGAAACCAGTGCTGGTTGGGGTTTGGTTGCTATAGAAACATGTCCTAACTATCTCTCAAACTGCTGTATACACCACTGATGAGCTTGTGTGCTGGGCTGTTTCAGGGGACATGCAGGGAGCCCCAGAAGGGCCTGTCTGCTGGAGTTCCCAGCACCTGAAGCCCAGATCCTGAAGGACCCGGAAGGAATCCAGCTTCTGGGGCAACCAGGCAGCTCCATCATCAGTCCAGGGATGGATTCAAGGATCGAGGCTGAGACTCCAGGCTGCAGAATTATCCTGAGACTCACCACAGCCCCAACCTTGACCTCAACCACAGTCTGAACCTTGAGCTGGCCACAGACCAAGGCATAGCCCTGATCACAGAACAAGCTGAGACCCGGCCGCAGACCAGGCCACAACCGCGATCTCAAACCAAGCTATGACGTTGACCACAGACCAAGCCACAAAATAAACCTTGACCCAGCCACAGACCCCGTCGCAAATTCAGCAACCCATTAAGCAATGACTCCAGCCTGACTCCAGCCTGACCCTGGCCGTCCACAGCCCCAGGCACAATCCAGGGGCTGCATCAAATAACATCAAGGACATTTTTACAGCTAACGCTAAATTCTGGACAGCATTTTCCACCACTGCCAGGGACTGGTATGGCCTTCACTTCCTATTGTCTTCACCAGAGCCCAGTGAGGTCATTAAAGAAGGGCCACGATCCCTGTTTGCAGATGAGAAAAGGGAAACTCAGGGGAGGAAGCTGACCTGCCCACTGTCACACTCCCATTACCAGGGGTGGGCAACGGTGGGATTGTGGGCTGGTGTCCCCAGCAGGACACAGTTGGACAACTCAGTTGCTTTGGAAAAGATGTGCTTTTTGAAGACCTGCTGGTATCTCATAAATATGTCATTTAAACACCCATTAATTACCTTATTTAGGAGCTAATTAGTGATTAATAGCTTTGGCTATCTATTGTACTTTCATTTGCTCTGCTAATTCGGCTCCCAACAGTTCTGAGTTATTTGGAACAATTCTCCCAAGCCCCAGATGTCCCCCCTCTGTCCCTCCAGACTCTGGCTCCATAAGGAACTTTCTCCTCCCTCTAAAGGGAACTCCCCTAGCATCTGTCACTGATGGCTTTGCCACCTGTAGGCTGCTCAGGAGGGCAGTGAGGGGAGCCCCAAAAGAGGGGACAGAGGGCCCCCTCTGCAGCCACAGGAAGGCACTCCTTCCAATCATCCCAGGACCCACTGTGGGGAGCAGGCAAAGGAGGCTAGGGACCCAGGCACCCAACCAAGGCACGGAGAGACCATGTTGGGGTCACAGATTCTATTGAGGATACTGGGGGCTCTTTCAGAGACCCCCCCACCTGCCCCCAACCTCCATCATCAGCCAGCCAGCGTTTTGGTAAGTGCACGAAAGGCTACCATCAGCCTGATGCAAGCCGCAGCAAGAAAGCAGCCTCTCCCCCAGCAAGGACCTAGGTGACTTCACAGGGTCCATTTGTACCACGTGCCACTCTGGATTGTTATTGAGCAAGCATGGGACCCCAGGTTGCCTCTGTCCCCAAGCTCTCTATTTGGTGCCAAATCCCAGCACTTGGAATTACCAGCCAGGACCCTGGAGGCAAGGCTGCTTAATGCTCTCACGGCTGTTCCAGATTACACTGTACAAGAAGGAAACAAACAGGCAGCAAGGGATAAACACCCCCCCTCCACTGGGCAGTAATGGGAAAGCTGAAAATAGCCCTTTTTATACCACTAGGGATGATTCCAGGGTTGCTCAGCTGGGACCAGCCTCACGGGAGGCAGGAGGCGGGAAGTGGGGGTGAAGAAAGGAGAAGGAAGCTACGGGGCAATGGGAGGCCGAAGGGAGTTCTGATCAGGAGGGCAGAGATCTGGAGCATTCTGGAGCAGCCCAGAAAAAGGTCAGAGGTGTATGCGTGTCCACAGATGCTCAAAACCTTCCAAAGACGGACTCTTAGGACAGCTGCCATCCCCGCCAGCGTACAGTTTGTATCCCGCACACCTAGGTCTCTCCCCGAGGTCAGGAGTGCAGGCGCGATGTGCTCAGCAAACACTGAGAGCCAAGCAAACACAGCATCAGCAGCAGACGGCTCAGAAGAGGCTCTCAATCCTCCAGAACTCAGCGCCCCTCCCAGATAGAGCCGGACGTGTTTCTATTTTTGCTTTCAACCCTTGTTTGGCATCCCCAGCTAACAGACGGCTACTTCCCCTCCCTCCAGAATAATGGGGCATCTGGGAAAGGGGACACCTCCTCGCTGGTCTCCCCTGTCCCTGGCTTGCAAATAAACAGACTGGCCCTCACAGAGGAAGATGAGGCCCCAGACACCCCCGGTGACACCCTGGCAGGGTGTCAGCTCCCAGCTCTCCTGCTCACCAGCCCTGGAGAGGAGCCTCACCGAGAAACCGAGAAAGAACAGCTTGACACGCAAGAACTTTGGTTTCCAGAGGCAAAGGCACCTGCCCCCTGCCAAGCCTGGCCGTCCACACTGACCTCGCTCCCCACGGCCACAAAGCCTTCCTCCAGGGTCCCAAACTCAGCCCAGAGACAGACCACAACCCAAACCCCTACATGCCACCCCCGCCTTGAACCAAGCCCTGACATGGCCACACCGGTTCTTAGCTGGGCCCCAGCTGGAGCCATGGCCCCAAGTGTAAGAGAACTCAGGAATGCAGCCCTGAGGAGAGCCTGGAGGAAGCAGGGTGGGGTCCCACCGCAGAGCCTCTAATGGCAGGAGACTCCCCACCCATCCACCCTTTCCACACATGACCCCCATGGGGGCTGGTGGCCACACAGCTGTGCAGGTCTCCACAGGCAGACGTGGGCCCTGGAGGTGGCATTTACCTCCGGAGTGACTCACTAAGGCTCCCATTCCTTTGTGAAAGGGGGTGCAATTTAGCATTTTCTTTCTCTGTAGAAAACAAGAATTTTAAAAGCAAGAGTATAGAGATTTGAGGGAGTGGGTGGGGAGCTCAGATCTCATTTGATTTCTAAACTCATTTGTTATGCATTCTCTCATCCCCCCTCCCACCCCTAGCCCTTCCCCTGGGGGTTCTGGCCACCCCCTTCCACAGTGGCTCCTGGCTGCAGCTCTGGTGATGGGTTGGGGCCCAGGGCCCCCAGGAGGCACGTGCTCTTCATGTGCCTGTCCTCAGCACCCCATTTGTTCCCCCAGCCCCACCAGCCTTCTGGAAGTGTCCTTGTGAAGTAGGAGATGGGAGGAGGTGATGCCCCTGGAGGCACAGTAAAGCCAGCAGGGAAGGAGGCCGACAAAGAAGGAGCAGTGTTAGAGCTGGAACGGACTCAAAGCTCGTCCTGACCCCCCAACTCTTCCCTCCCCTTCCCCTTTTACAGATGAGGAAACTGAGGCCCAGAGGGGCCGTTCAAGGTCAGTTACAGAGCCAGGTCTCTTCTTTGTTAAAATTTAGCTCCTAGGAATGCTGACTCCAAGAGTAGAAGATACCTAAGTTCTAATTCCAGCTCTGTCTCTATTTGTGTGTGTGATTCCTGATCCAGACACTTAACCTCTCCGGGCCTCAGTTTTCTCATCCATGAAATGGGATAACATCAGCCCTACCTCAGAAAGACGCTGTCGAGCCATTGGACAGGAAAGCATGCAGAGGACTGCTACCAAAAAATGAGCCAGATTGTTCTCAGGCTAATCCCTGCCCTGTTCCCTCCTCTCTCAAGCCTGGAATCTCAGAGAATTCCTGGGAGGAGGCCAAGTCTAGTGGGAAGTCCCCAATCCGCAAAGTCTCACTGGTCTCCGGGTGCTCCTTGAAGACACCAGACCTCAGAGAAGGGCCCTCTGCCTTTCTGGCCTCGGTCTCCCACCCTGCATAATGAACATATAGAACTAGAAGACCTCCAAGCCTTTTCTAGCCATGAAATATCACAATGTACTAAGAGGTATATGAGAAAACATCACGTCTTCTGGCCAATTCAACACAGACACGGCCCCAGCAATGGGGGGTCTAGCCATGTCCTCACACTGTGTCTTACCACCAGACTCCCACACATCAGCCAGGTCTCCGGGGCCTCCAGTTGGGACAGTATGCTTGAGGTGGGGCTTCTGTGTGAGCGATGTTGTCTTTGACTCATGTAACCACACCACAGACAGGACTAAGAGGCAGCAAAGGGTCTCAAACTGGGGCCTTTTGGGGCCTGCTGGGGCCTGCCAGGTCTGCTAGACAGGTAACTCAGCAGGGGAACAAGAGACCTGCCCAACCTCCAGCACTTCCCTAACTGCAGAGAGGTCCGCGAAGGCTTCCTAGAGGCAGAGTTTTAGGAAAACCTTGAGTCGGAACATTGGCAACTGTTTTGGCCCCATCCTTCCCCCTGGGCATCTGAATTTGCAATCTCCTTCCAGAATATGCTGATCTTCCCAAGATATATCCCAAAGCAATCCTGGTACCCTGAGCTTGGGGTTTCTCCAGAGTCCTGCCTCAAATCCTCTGGCACGTACCCAGAGTCCTGAGGATGCCAGGGCTGGTCTCTTTCAAATGTTCCCTCCTCTGAGAGGTCTAGCCACTTGTTCCTACTCCTAGAAGCCGTGGAGCAGGGGCCCAGAAGGTCTGACTTTGGGATGGTGAGAGGAAGCTGACTCAGCTGAGCAAAGTCCAAACCGAGACTCTGGAAAGTCAGGTTCTAGACCCTGCTCTGCCACCACCTTCTTCTGTGGCCTTTGGCAAATACTTACCCCTCCCCAGGTGTCAGTGTCCCCCTGGTGATGAGGGCTTTGAACATCTGAACATTTGAATATCTGGAAATGTCCTCCAGCTCTAACACTGTAGGATCAGTATATCACTGACTCGAATTACTGGGTTTGATACACTCCAGCCCACTGCTCCTCCCCTCAGAGCACAGGCCAACACCTGGGAGCAAATAAACTGGTTCCTCCAGCCTGGAAGGCCCAGCCCTGTGGCCCCAGCCCAGCCTCTCCAGACGGTCCTGCCCCAGCCTGAGAGGTTCCAAGACCCTCTGTTTCTTCTTGGCTGGGGCGTCCCACTTGCACTACCCCAGGACTGGCAGATACCCCTGCCACCCTGCTGGGAAGCAGAGAAAGGACCTCAGGGCATAAGGAGTAAGAGAGGGGTAGTGTGCTTGGCAGGAACCAGACAAACCCTTTCCAGCCCGGCAAAGCCTCTCTCCACCCTCCCAGGAGCCCTCTTGTAGCAGCCAGAGGGACCTGTGGACACACCCAAATCTTACCGCGTCACCCCTGCCTTCGATGCTCTCTAAAGTTCCTTTCAGCTCTCTGCACCCCTCTAGGAACCCGACACCCCAGCCAGCCAGATTTCTCCACCTTTGGGCATCTTCTGCCCACCCACCTCCATTCCCACCCAGCATCTTCCCACTCCCCACTTACACCTTTCCATTCCAACCTCCTAGCCTTTGTTCACGCTGTTACCCCCACCTGGAAGCCTGCCCCTTATCATCTTCCTGTCCAAATTCTGCCAGCTTTTGAAGCCCAACTCCTAGAGAAATCCCGCCTTCACTGTTTCAAGCCACCCCTGGCCACCCCTCTCTCTGTGCTGCACTGAGACCTGTCCATGGGCAGCTCTTATTGCGAATTATCATTTCCTAAATGGAGCCCCTGGATCTTTCTCCAACCCCAGCCCCTACCTCCCTACAGCTGACTTTCATCCCCAAGGTAAGGCCTCTGTTCCCCTCTGTCCACCAGACCAAGAGCTCCCTCAGGACAAGGCCAAGGGCTCTCCTTCCCTGGCCTTTCCTCTCAAGGCTGAACGTGGGGCACCATGACAATCCTGGTCTGTGTGACTGAAATCTCCCCAGAGATTGGGAACTGGTAATCACTCATTTGGGATCCATCCTCTGCGATTTTTCCAATCCTTTCCAGGACCTGATTACATTTTCTTTCTCATACTGGTGTTCTTCGGGCAACATGAAAATCCTTTCACTGCCTCCCTTCAGCTCCTGTCTGACACAGTTGGCACAGCCATGGCTGGCTGCTCAGGCTGTGCACTGCACAAGTCTAGGGATGCCATTTACTAGACTACAGTGTGATGACCCCGGAGTCACACACTATGGTGCCCCTGAGTCCCAAACCCTATCTCTTCCCTCAGTAGGTGATCCCGTTGGCCAGTTTTTGGAGGGAACATCTCATAAATCATGGAGTGGATCCCTCACTCACAAGCCAGGTTCCTACAGCCTCCTCACCTGGCCTTCAGCCTCCCTTCGTTCTAATGTCACCTCCAGAGTGAAAGCCTGATTATTTATGACCATCAGTCTGTGCATGCAAGGTAGATGGTCCCGAATAGCCACCCCTTTCTGTATTATATCCCCTGCTTGAGCCTCAATTTCTCTAGCTGTAAAGAGAGGGACTTGGGCTCCTGTCTCCGAGGACTCCCTCTGTTGTAAAGCTCACCAATCTATTCTACAGAGACTGCCAGGAGGAGAGATGAGACTCCCAGATGCACATGGCTGCATGCTGTTTTCAATTCAGTCGGCTTAGGAGCCTAAAGAAGAAGGACCTTTACAAAATGCAAAGTAGCCTGGAAGAGGTGAGCAAAGGAGGAGTAATCGGATTGTGCTGGGGCCAATCCCAAAAGGCTCCTCGGAGTGGCCACTGAGTATGGGAGAGAAGAGCCTGGGCAGTTCGATCCGGAGGGGAGTCTGTGCTGCCCTGAGGGAAAGGACCAAGCATGAAATTGCAGCAGGAAAGACAAACTGTTAGAACAGTACAAAGCACTGATGCTCAAAGCAGGGCAGTTTTTTTTACCTGTCACTGGCAACAAATTCCCACAGACTCCACAGACCAAGGCAGAGGGGCTGGGACAGCAACCCCATTCCATAAGGGGGTGACCGATCAGGGCAGGGATGGAGAAAACCCATCACTTAGAGTCCTGAGAATCCAACAGAGCTGGCTCTGTGACCAGGGTCTGCCCAGACCCTCTGGGCCACCTTGAGGGAGCTATTTCTCTGAGTATGTGTTTCCAGATGTTTAAAAAAGGGGGGAGAATAACATTTCCTGCTTCCTAGGATCGTTGTACACATTGCCCGGTGCCTAGTACAAGCAGTAAGTGTTAACTGCTATTGTGATGGCAGCGCCCTGGCAGGGGTGTGCACGCACACACACACACACATACACACACAAAGCAGGGCAGTAGGCGGACACACACCCTGTCTTGCGCACTTTGGGAGGAATGGGGGTGGGTAAGGACCCAACTCAGTGGATAAAGGAGGGAGATAGCCTTTTCCAGCCTCCCTGGTGTCATCTCACTGTGCCTCCTCCAGGCAGGGAGAAGGGAGGGAAGCGAGAAAGGGGGTGTTTAAATGTGTTCCATAATTTCTGTGTCTCACACAACCAACCCCACCCCAACAGGACAACTCGGGGACAGAATGGGGGTATATTCTCAGACACCTAAATCACACACCCAGCCTGTGTAGAGGGGGCACCTGAACCCAGTCCAGGGTCTGGGGCAGCATTTGTGGGGTGGCAGTGGATTTACAAACAGCCCACTGGTATCCACACCAAGTGTGTATACAGGTGAATACACACTCATTCCATCACTGTCATCACTTATGGGTAGAGTGTTGGGGTTCATGCCAGGCCAATGCTTAGTTCCCAGGGGATGGCATGGCACCTGCCAACGTCACTGGTTGGATATGACTTCATGGTAGATTTACACACGTCAGCATCACAAGCCAGCCCTGCTAAGACCAGGCTTGCTGCCCCCACTGTATGGCCAGCCCTATGGACTTTCCTCAACCCGGGCCTCCCAAGGCACCATCAGGCCCAGAGTGTGCAAACAGGGGCAGAGTCTGGTCCACGTCCTGATCCCGAGTGCCCAGCTCGGGGCCTGCCCACAGAGCAGGTGTTGGTGAATGAACGTCTGTCTGAATGAACGAATGAATGAATGAATGAATGAATGAATGAATGACTAACGCCCACTCCCTTGCACCAGCGGTCTATACCTCTTGAGTCTGGGGGAGGGCAGCGCCCACGGGACCCCAAATGAGGCCCCCTACCTTCAGACCTCAGCACCTGAGGATCTGCCTCAGGGGTCCGGGTGGGGGGAGGGGGCGGGACAGTCACTGGCGGGTGCGGCGCGGAGCACCCCTCCTTCCCAAGAAGAAATCTGGGTCTCCTGGCTGAGCTGGGGGCAGGGGTTGTGGCGTCCTGGAAAGAGCGAGCGGCAGTACAAGGGGGCGCGTCCTGCTTTGCTTTGGGGGGCGTGGGATGGAGCAGCGGCCGCGGGACAGCCCCTTTGGTCCCTGTGCCTGGTCTACCCAGGGCCTCCAGGGGGTGGTGAGAGCTCCCACAGCTGGAATGAACAGGGGCGCCGCAGCCCTGGTCCTTTCCAGCGGGGCCATGGCTAGTGGGACGTGGTGTCCCACGAGGTGACCGGGGGCGCAGGAAGGACGCGGGGCGCGCGGAGCCCCCTTTGCACGCGCCGGGGTTCCGGCCTCGCCGCTGCGGGCTGCAGCCCTCCCGGAACCTCCGCCCACCTGCGCGAGGGGCTCACCTGGGCCGGCCGCCCCTCCTCGAGCCGCGCGGTCCCTCCCCCGGGCCACCGGCCCTGCCCTCCGGGCGCACGCCCGCCCTCACCTGCACGGCCCGCCTTGGCCATGTCCCGGGCGGCGGGCTCCGGCGGTGCTGCCCGGCTCCTCGCGATTCCCGGGCCCGGCCCCGGTCCCAAGCCGCCTCCGGCCCGAGCGGACTCCGAGCGCCGCGCCCCGCGCCCCCGCCCCGCGCGCTCGGCTGCCGCCACCGCAGCCGCCGCCGCCTCGCCGCTCCCTCCCGCTCCCTTAAAGGCGCCGAGCGGCGACCGCGCCGGCCCCCCCGCCGCCGGGGAGGGACTGACGGAGGAAGGCGCCCCACCCGCCCCCGCGGGCCCGCACTCCGCCGGGACCGCGGCCGCCGCTCCAGCCCGCTCGGCTCAGGCCCGCGCGGCCACCGCAGCGCGCGGGGGGCGACCACCGAGACCCCGCCGGGCGCAGAGACCAGGAGCAGAGACCGCGCGAGAGACACGAGACACTGCAGTCCAGACAGAGATGGGAGTCAGGGGCACAGAGACATTGAGACACAGCGTTAGCGAGAACCCCCCTGGGGCTGAAACACCAGCGTGGAGAGAGAAATTCCCAGATGGAAATTCAGAGACTAGAGACCCAGAGCCTGGCACCAGGAGAGTGACTGAGCCTTCAGAGATGAGGAGAGAGGAAGGAAGAAGGGACAAGGAAGCCTCCACGAAGCCAAGAAGAAGGTGGCTCTGGGGATCAGATTCAGACAAGAAGTAGACCCTCCATTAGCCTGTCCCACTACAGGGTTCTGGATCGTTTCTAGGGTCTGGCCAAGCCTCAGAGGGGAAGGGATTTTGGTGCCCTTAACTGTAAAGGAACAAGTAAAACATACGCAAATCCCCCTGTGACTACAGGCTGGAGCTGAGTTTGGGGAAGCCAGCAGCCTAGATGTGAGAAGTACCCTCTCCACCTCCCAAATCTGGAATGCAGACGTTTTGGTGAACAGGCCCAGTGGAGGATGGAGGAGACTTGGGTTGTGGCTGCCGCAGACAGGAATCCACAGTCCGGCCCCAACAGGGGGCAGGAGGTGGGCAGCTGTTCCGTTCCTGGGTGGTAACCAGGTGGGAGGCCCCAGGGGAAAGCAGTCCTCTCCTTAGCTCAGGGCCAGGCCAGATCTGTGGGCTCAACCCATGTCTGACCAGCCTTTGGCAGCTCCCAACATCCCCCAAGCCAGCTGCCTGGCTCCCTGCTGCTGGAACGGGATATGGGGCAGCATCTCCTCCAATGACTTTTCAATTCCCACCAAGCCCTCCCCTGAGAAGATGCCCTCTGCTTCCTTCTGAGGAATTGGTAAGGGCTAAAGCCCAGTTACAATCGACAGCCAGGCACCCCACCTGCCCTTTCCTACCCCAACCCTCCAGGGAAAAGGTCTATCAGGTAATTACACCCTTGGTCTAGCCATGGTCCTGTATGGAAACTGGGCACATATGAGGCGAAAAGGGGCATTTAGTCCAGCACCCCTTCTGGGGCTGTGACTCTGCCCACAGGATCCCCATAAAGTGGCCCTCCAGTTCCTGGCTGATTACTTCCAAGGACAGGGAGCTCAGTGCCTCCAGCAAGAGTTCTTCCATCTTTGGATGGTATTGACCATGAGAATGTTTTCACTCATTTGAGCTGAATTCTGTGTTTTATATGACCCACCTATGGGTCCTTCTGAAATCCAAGAAATCCAAGGCTCCCCAGGGTCCTGTCCAAAATCACTAGTGTGGTGTCACTGACCATCATGGTTTGCCAGAGACTGTCCTGGTTTTAGGACTGAAAGTGCCACATCCCAGGAAACCCTTCAGTCTGAAGAGCTCTGAGTCCCAGAACTACGTAGCAGTGCTAACAGAATTTCAGACAGAATTCAGTAGACAGAATTTCAAAAGTGCCAAGGTCATGAAGGCAGAGCTGTTCACCAGTGTGTGCCAGTGGTGACTAGCTGGGAGAGTGAATGGATCCCTGCAGCCCTTCCCACTACTGGAGTGTTGTGGGGATGGGAATAGCAATGAATACTTGCTGGACAGGCAGTGTGCTCAGGGCATTACACACACCGTGTCACATAACCCTCAGGTACCCTCTGGGGTGCCTAATATCTCCAGTTTACGCATAAAGAAATGGAGGCTGAGAAAGTTGTGTGCTCACCGTCATGCAGGATTAGATTTCAGGCCTGTGCTCCATCCTGCCCTCACCCTTCCCGCAGGAGGGGCACAATCAGAGGCCTGACTGCCTGGATAATGTCCAGGTTTGGCCACCTGGTCTGTGAGGGTGAGTGGTCCCAGAGGAGCAATCATCCTGCCTCAAAGGGGACACACCTGGGCCTGAGCACCTTCCCAGGCCCTTAGCTCACAGTCTGGTAGGGCCCCTGCTGTCTCCTTGCACGTCTTGTGTGTGTGTGGGGGGGGTGCACGCATGCACGCGCATACACACACGAGCAAACACATCTTGCTCAAGGAAGATGCGCCCTGAAGTGGACACTGAGACCTCTCCCCACCATTCGGTCCCGTCACCACAAACCCTTGGGAAAGGGTGGGTGGAGCAGTTAAGGGGAGGTACAGGGTTGATGGGAATTGCAGAAATCATCTACCTAGAGCCCTCTCCACAACCTTATTTCTCAGATGGGAGGCCAATGGGCCGGAGATGGAAGGGATTTGCCACATGACAACGAACTTCCAGGCTTAACCCATGGCTTCCGCTCTGGAAACCACTACAGCCCCAGCCCCGCGTGAGGTGCAGTCCTCTTACATGGATCTGGAATCTGACGGGGTATGTGGGGCCCTGGCCCCCCCAGGGCAGCTCCTGAGTGCGCTCGCTGTTACAGCTGCCTTCAGCCCTGCCTTCAGACACAGCAAACACATCAGGACTCAAGGCCATTGGATTAACTGGTGGGAGTTAACTTCCTGTGTCAGTAGAATCGCCCTTAATTGAAGAAAGGAATAACTAGCAATTTAGAGATGATGACCTCGGCTGCCTGCAGAAGACAGAAGCAGGGTCCAGCAGGTGTTTCTTGGGCCCCCCAGTTCTGTGATGGGAATGATGGTGTCAGCGTTCCAGACAGAACCCTTTCTTGGGCACCTGCTGCCCAAGCCCTTTCCCCTGACCACAGTCTGTTCTGTCTCTGTGTCCAAAGTGACCAGCTGCTCCCAGGCCCAGCCAAGCATTTTCCAGCCCAGAGAACTGGGGGGAAAAAGTGCAGAGGCAAGTGCCGCCTATTACGTGGGAGAGTGGGTGCACAGATGTGGACAGTTGGAGAGCTCCAGGCCAGTAGGGAGTGGGAGCCAGCTGGGACAACTCCTCAACCAGCAGATCCAAGGCCAGGTTATCAATCCTGGACAGGTGGTATCCAAACACTTGGAAAGGCAAGTGACAGTCTTTAGGAGCCAACATGGCCCCGTGGAAGGCAGTCAGGCCAGGCTACGCGCTCTTCCTTTTGGATACATTATGACTGGTGGTGATAGGTATTGGCATGCCTGCTGGGTCTGGCATGGCTGCAGCCCAACTCTCTGATAGTGACTTTGTGAACAGTATGGGAGTCGTGAGCGGGACAATGGGCAGGGCAAGTGACTTATCCCTGATCCCTGCTGATGGAAGGAAGCCTGGGACAGGATGTGGGCCCGCTCAAGCACCTCCGCAAGGGCGCCCCATAGGGGAGTCCCTCTGCTTCTGCCAGTGTCACATTATTATCACTCCCTGAGCCATTGCCCGTGCCTTCCCTCCTTGCAGTGTCCCTGGCCTAGCTCTCCACCTTTCTGGGCCCCCTCCTCACCGATTCCTACACTTTCAAGCCCCTTGGTTGTTGCCCACTGCCGTGGGGACCGCCTATCCCTATTCCCTCTGGTGAGAGCTCCTTCTCAGCCATTATATCAACAACCACGGCCTTACCTGCAAGAAGATTCTAGAAAGGAGGCCAAAAGTCTCATCTGTGGCCTCCTGCAGAGGCAGGAAGATTCCCTACAGATCAATAAATGACGCCTAAGGTGAGTCCCAGACCCCCTTGTGTAAGGACCCACAGCCAAGACAGACCCCCACCCAGTAGAACAGGCTGAACGCTCTACTTTACTCAGACCACATTCCCACTCGAAGCCACAGGGTGGGCTTCGAAATCTAGACGAGCATTCGTGTGCTTGTATCCTCAGTATTTTCCAAAGATATTTGGGGACATCTTGCAGAATCTGTTGAACGGGACCTCATGAAATTTTTACTTGAGTGCTGAGATGAACTGAGGCGTCAGCCTGGATTTCATTTCATCAATGGCTGTTTTACTTGCTTCTCGGCCTTACCGAGTGGGGTGTGCTGGTAGGTGGGATTTTGGAGAGAGGGTCTGGAGAGGCTGGGGGGTGGGTTCCTCAAGAAAAAGGGGGGTTGGATGGAGATGGATAGATATAGCAAGCAGCTGCTCCAAGGAGGGGAACCATGGGGAATGAGCTGGTTAAAGAGGGAGGCTATCCGATAGGTTTTTCTGTAGAACAGAGTAGGACCGCTCCTCCACTGCCCATGGAACCGTCAGCAACAATTGACCACGTCCTCAAGCTTTTGCAGGGGGAGCTGTGTTTTGTGTTTGTTTGATGTTAAGACTGTTGAGCTTGGTCCCAAGCAAGCTCAAGTGTTCTCAAGTTATACTTAGACTAAATAAATACCAATTAGAAACTAGGTGAAAATCTCAAACTCTGCTGGAAAAGTAGTTCTTCCCGTCTGCACTCCTGCAACACCCTTCGGTGCCATGTGCCCAGAACAAGCACATGCAGAGGCGCTCACCTCAGCTCGTCACTCCTCCGTCCTGGCCCCCGCACAACATTGTTTGTTTATGACAGATTCCAGAGCTCAGAAAACCAAACACAGTTGTAGATGATAAGGCACTAAAGAAGCAATAGATCAATGGGAAATTGCCTATGGTTCCTGATTACTAAAGCAACAGTATTGACAAAGGCAGGAAATCGCAATCAGACTATGTAAATAGATGATGTAATAGACGGCAGCGTTATCTGCACCTAGCATACTATCTACACCTGGTATGGCTCTTGTACGACTTGTTTCAGGTACAGCTTTCTCTCGCTCAGGCATGATCTTTGCTCTGGACCCCAGTGGGGTTCCAGCTCTAGCCATGCCGGCCAAGTACCTCAGAAGCACTGGATGGCCATGTTGGAAGGTCCTGAAGGATCGTCTGGACATAAACCATCTTCGTTTATTTTGTTTTAACCTGAGATGCACATAATAGGATATAATAGCTTTGCTGTTACCATCCTATTCCTCAGCTCATGGCAACTCCCATTAATCTGGGCAGTCTTTTCTCTCTCTCTCTCTCTCTCTCTCTCTCTCTCTCTCTCTCTCTCTCTCTTTCTCTCTCTCTCTCTCTCTTTCTCTCTCTCTCTCTCTCTCTCTCTCTCTCTCTTTCTCTCTCTCTCTCTCTCTCTCTTCTTTTGTCCTCAGCCCCCATCATTCCATTCCTCTCCTCCAAATGTTGTGTTTTTCCAATCTACCTTCAAGAACGTTCTCCTATGTGTGTATGCACAAACACGACATACCTGTATGTGTGTGTGAAAAACATAATGGCACTTGGTGGCCAGAATGTTCTGTCTTCTTACTTTCCGCCCTTAATATTGTTTCTGAGAGCCAGCCACACTGATATGTGTAGATGTGCCTTGTTCCTTTTGACTGCTGCCTACTATTTTATAGTGTGATAACACCTCGTTCTTTTTCTAGTCCCCTCTTAATGGCCCGTTAGGTTCCACAGCTCCTCTCTGCTACAAATGCTGCTGGAACGAACATCCCAGTGCTGCTTGAGTTCCCGAGGGAGAGATTCTCTGGGGCACACGCACAGCATTGGATTGTGGGGCTGTCAGAACATGCACCTAAATACTGTTTTGCCAAATTGCTCTCGAGAAAAGTTGTTCTGCCAATAACTTCACTGATGGATGGTAAAACCAAGGCCCGAACAGGCCAGTGACTTGCCCTAGTTTAGAACCCGAGTGTGCTGCTTTCCAGCCTGGAGTCTGCCTGCTCAGACAGAACATTCCACTGCCTCTGCCGGGCCCCTGGCAGTTTCCCATGGAGCCAGCCCAGCGGCTACAGGCTCACTGAGCCAGAACCTCAGCCTGTGATACCAATTCCGTCTCTCTCCTCCATGTCTGAGCACGGCGGTACCCACCACAAACCTTCCCAGGCGGTGTTAGAGGAGGTGGGAGGTCTGAGCTGAAAGCAACAGGGAAAGGCCTCCTGTACAACCACAGGAATGAACGTGGGTAGCCCCATTACCCACATGTGATGAAAGCTCCCGCTACCGGCCCTCCCTGCACTGCTCTGCTCTGTACTTGTTGATACAGATCTCACATGAATTAGTCTTGACTCCCCAGAGAGCACCCCAGACAGATTGGGGCTCAGGCAGCCGCTGAATTAATGCCAAGACAGAGTCACTGGGGGGAAGTAACCCCTAAGAGAGGGTCATTCTTTTCATCCTCCTGCCTCCAGACTCTGCTAACACCTTCAGGCCTCTTAACAGAGAGGATAGCTGGGAAGTTCTTCCTCACATCTGCTTTAGTCTCTCCTACTGTAACAACAGCACAATAATAACAACAACAACAGAGTAATAGAGATTCGCTGAGTGACGACTATGTGCCCAGAAATATTTTAAGTGTTTTTCATGTGTTACCTCATTTACTAATCCTTACAACAACATAATGAGACAGGTGTTATTATGACCATTCCCATTTTACAGATAAGGAAACTGAGGCTCAGAGAGGCTAGGTATCTTTCTTTGGGTCACACAGCTAATAAGTAGTGGGGCAAGTATTCTAACCCAAGCCTTCTGATGTTCGGGAACCTGCCTTAACCACTAGAGGGAAGAAGACCAAAATAAATAAATAAATAAATAAAACAAAAACGAGACACAGGAAACCAAGAGGCTGAGACTGCCGCCTCGGACAGTTCACTGCCTGCCCTGTCTCTGAGCTACCTTGTCTATTCTACACTTGCAAGTTGCCCAGAAACTTTGCAGCTTGGCTACGAGCTGGGTTCCCAAAGCCCCCACGAGGTGCCCTGACAAGTCGAGAAGCTTGAGTCAGCAGGATTCTCCAGGGCACAGGTGCTGCAGCCTGGGCCTTGGCAGCAGCCTCCTGGGGCGATCAATGCCTCCCTCCTCCAAGGCTGCCAACCCAACATCCCTGGGCCGATCTCCGGTGCTGCTCTTGCTATCTATCTATTCATGTTGGAATTTGAATGCTTATGGTCAGAATGACTAAAAGGCTGAATTTTACAAGGGTTTTGAAAGTGAATTGACTCCACTTATTAAAGATATACTAGATTATTCGCTCAGTATAAGGACACTCTGGGGACTCCAGGCATCGCAGCCTTTCACGAAGACAGAAACATCCCTTTCCGCCAGCCGTTCCCGGTAAACCACGGTGGGAGACATTTCACCAGGCAGAGGCCAATTAAATTACCGGCTGAAGGATCGCAGGCAGTTAAGGAAACATCCTGGCCCAGAAGGGCTGCGGGTGAATAAAGAGGCAGCTCTAGAAATCCCCTCTGGTTGTGTTATGTAAATCCATTTCCAAAGGCAAGAAGGCAAAGGCTCTAAGGCAGCATTCCTGGGAAGCCTTGACTTTCAGTCCAGAAATGTATGAGGAAGGGACGGTGATCACGTGGGGTGTTGAGCCCTCAGAATGCGACGGGCTGGGTGCTGGGCAGAGGGCACGCACTGCTCTCTGTTTTCAGATTCAGAGACCCTGGGAAGTGACTCCTAAGTGGGGGAGGAGGGGCTTCTTTATGCAGACGAGGCAGTTAAATAGAAGGGTATAAGGACTCACACCTGTCAGAGTTGGCAGGCCCTCCAGACCCCGGTCATTGGGTCCAGCTCCAGCTCAGTGAACCCAGCACCTCACTGTACAGATGGGGAAGTGGGGCCCCAGGTACTGGATGGGGGAGGTCAAAAACAGGGTGTTGGTGGCACAGCAGGGTCTGAGTGAGGATGTCCGGGCTCCTAGGTCAGGGCTCTGTCCTCACAGCCTCCCATGGAGGCGGAGGGCGTGCTCACTGGCTGGGAGCAAGGAGTCTCTTCTCTCTGTCCTTGTCCCCTCCACCCCTCGCTGCCAGGAGAAGCAGTGACAAGTTGCTGGTGTGTGGGCAGCATTTGCTTGTGGAAATAATAATACAAGGTCCAGACACTGTGCAGGCCACATGGCTCCTTCCTGTTGTAACAGGCACAGACTTGGGCTCCCTTAAGCAAAAAGGGAATTTAGGGGCAGGCTATCAGAGTCTCAGAGACCCCAAGGGGTCTGCAAGGACAGGTTTGGAGAGCAGACACGAGCTGAGGCAGCACGAGAAGGCCAAGAACCGTAAAGCGCAGCAGCTATCTTGTAACAGAATGTCTCTGGCTTGATGGCCACTCTTCACCACAACACCCCCAGCACGGAATGGGCTCTAACGGAACGTCATCTTCACACCACTCATTCAAGCCAGGCTTGATTGGCCAAGTCTGGGACGTGTGGCCATGCCCCAGCTTCCGGGGTAGGAAGGGGAGCTCTGAGAATCTTGCCAAGGGAGGTGGTCTCCTGCATCCACAGGACGATATTCTCAGGGCACTGGGTGTGTCCATACTTCTGAGGGCTGCACAATTTCCATGAGAGGCTGCATCATGAATTGCAATTTACTTAGATATCGGGGGCTGTGTCATCTCTTGGCTCCTGCAATCATCCGCCAAAGCTCATTTCCGAATACCTGCCAAAGTGAAGGGTTCCAGAAACATTCAGGAAAGTTCCGCTGTCTGCTGTTCAGGGGTGTGTGAATGAGGACTTCCTAAAGTCGCCTGTGATTGGCACGCCTCTGTGCACGAGGGTCCCGGGGCACCCTCGGCTGGAAACTTCGGGGAAGGGGCTAGATTAACGGCACCAATACCTGAAGAGGCTGTCAGTCCTTCTGTAGGCGTTTCAGTTGGGACTGCCACAGGCTGTATGGTTTTCAGTGTTTCAACATGACTATATTTCATATTTGGGGAAAAAGAACAACTCTGATTTCCAGGGTTCAAATTATATTTCAAGCTATAGAAAGTAAAACTTAACAAAAAAAACCTTCTTGGCCTAGGAGACAGTGAAACCTCCACTTGGGGAGGTACATTTCTGCTCCCCTTCCCACAGTGAGTTACTAGAAATTCCTGGGGTGGGGGAAGTGAGGTCCCCACCCCCACCTCCCCACCCCCGCATCAAAAGGGAGCGTGGCCTAAAACAGTGAGAGGAAATAGTGATGGAGTCGCTGAGCCCCACGCTAGGCAGAGGACGACCTGGGATCTAGACCTAGTTTCACTGCTGACTTCCTGGGAGATCCATCCCTAGGCTGGACTTTTGTTCTAGTCTGCAGGAAAGGGGTTAAGAAATCCTTCTCTGTCCACCTCAGAGTAAGAAATTCGGAAATGCTTTGTGGGGGAGACACTGCTGTGTGCATAGACTACTTCAGGTAGTGTGACAGGGGCCAGGGCTGGGCCCCAGAATCCTTCAGCTCAGGGTTCTTTCACCC
Source organism: Rhinolophus sinicus (assembly GCF_057876585.1). Lineage (NCBI taxonomy): Eukaryota > Metazoa > Chordata > Mammalia > Chiroptera > Rhinolophidae > Rhinolophus > Rhinolophus sinicus. The sequence continues at coordinate 16,364,135 of NC_142512.1, forward strand.
GGTGCCCAGGCCTGCTGGACCTAGGAATTGTGAGGCCCCTAAACCTGCATGTGAAACTGCAAGTGTATGCGCATGTGTGCGTATACATATATGTGCGTGTGTGTATAGGTGTGTGTATGTGTGTACATGTGTATGATGTGTAAGGTGAGTGCATGTGTATATGTATATAAGTGTATATATGTGTGTACATGTATATGTGTGTATGTTTACTACGGAAAGAATCCATAGCTTTTTCCAGATTTTAAAGAGGTCTTGACCCTTCAAAGTAGCAAGAACTCCTACTTTGTGTGGACAGGAAACAAGCCTCCTAAGTGAGGGTGGGGAGTCTGGGGCTTGTTGGTGTCTAAAGCTGTGAACGATTATCTGAGTTAATTAAACGCTTTGGCAGAGCCAAGCCCGTATCCCCGTCCCCTCCCACAGCCAGGCGGCCTTCTGTCACACATGCCACAGGTCACAGGGCAGCAACTGTGCTCTCCGTGGGTCACAGGCCCCAGCATGGAATGAGGAACTGGTCTTCCAGGCTTGGCTTCCCTGCGGAGACAAGGACATAGGTTCAACCCTGGCAGAAAGGCCGACACCCTAAGGCCGGCCTAGATTGTCCTCACAAAGACCCCACCGCTCGGTGGGCCCCACGTCTGTTTTAAACATTCCTGGGAATTTCTTTTTGACGCTAAAGTAAATGCTGGCTGGAGCGCCACCTACGCGGCTCACTGACAAAGACTGCCGGCATCTCATTGGAGGGCCCGGAGGAGATTCTGCAAGTCTTTGAAGATTGCCAAGACTCCTCCGTCACACTGAGCAGATATAAAATCCATTACCAAGCGCTAATAAAAGCAAGGAGGCCAGGCTGAGGACGATACCCAGCTGGCCCAGGGGGCATGCGTTCAGGCCCAGAGCTGGCCGGGCTCCGCGGCCGCCCCACCACAGCTGCTCAGCCTTCAGTATTTGCCCCTCTTGGACACACCTCCGTCAGTCACCCATTGTTCTCGATTCAATAGTTTGGGCAGCAATTCTGTTTCTCATTCACTATAAAAAAGCATGTCCCTGCAGACCTTTCAGCACATTTACTTGTGAGGCTGGAATTTTTAACAGCTTAGATTTCAGCGGCGGGATTGATTACAGATGGAGCATTTGGCAGGGACCTGGGGCTCCCCATAGACTCCCCCCATTTAGAAACACAATAAAGATTATGAAGTTTGAGCAAGGGCAATTTGGGGCAAATCATGCTTTCAAGGAAAGGGAAGATGGACGCGTGAGGGAAAAACTGTTGATCCCTGGTGAAGGCCATCTTCTTGAAGCCAATCAAAATTTCTTGGTTGAGAGAGAGTAATGAGCTGCAGAGATCACTCCTCTCTGCCTCAGACACACTCAGTCTCCTGCACAGATGCTCTCCTTTTCACCTGTATTGGGACTGAGATGGCGGTAGGGTTGTCTCACTCTGGCTAAACCCTTCTAGCACCTTAGCCTAATGGCATTCTGTTCACACACACCCTCCCCTTTCAAGATTTCTGGCCTCATCTGTGTGGCTCCCTTTGCCTTGGAGGGTCCTTCTTCCCTTCTTGACCCATCAGAGTCTCAATTATCTCTCAAGGTCTAACTCAAATGCCACCTCCTCCATGAAGACTGCCACAACTGAAACCCTCACTCAGTGAAAATGAATCAGACCTTGTAATGCACATCTGGTGGTTACCAGATGCTATTTTCCTCTCTATTTCTCCTTCGTTTTCATTCCGCCTTACGAGGGTCTGTGCCTTCACTATCCCTGCATTTCCCTAGCATGGAGTGAACCTTACATGAATGCTAATTCAAATGAAGTGTGTCTTATTACCCAGCCCTAGGGAGACATGCTACTTTGTGCAGTGTGCCCTGGCAGGCTTTGCCTGTCCAGCATCAACTCCCACTGCTTCAGGTAATAGGGCCTCGATTTTCCATGTTCAGTCCATGTGGTTGAGATGCAGCAGATCTATCCCCTTTGCCAGGGGTGGGCATGTGACACAGATCTGACCAATCAGAGCACAGAGTTTAGGTCAGGGTTGGGCTTGGGCCAACCAGACCAATGAGCAGTAACCAAGGAGCATGTGCTAGGCCTGCTGGGAGTGAAGGGCTTCTTTCTGCTGTGGTTGCTAAACGGAAAACTGTCAGGCCGGGGCTGCTGGTGCCAGTGTGCCACCGTGGGGAGGGGCTTTCTGAGAACGGTGCCTTTAAGGAGGAGGAGGAAGGAACTAGAATGGAGGGCTAGGGACACTGGCTTTGCCACCACTGCTGACCTGGAGGGATCAGGAGGGCATGTGTGGAACAGTGCTGGGCAAGCACAGTACGCCCAGGTACTGCCCAAATAAGGGCTGGTACAAGCATGTCCAGTTCAGCACATGGCCCTGGCACAGGAGGCAAGGACACAGGTGAGCCTTCATAGCAGTGTGGAGTGGCTGTGGCTGATTCGTTCCTTCAGGGCAGAGCCCCAGCCCCTGGCGGGAGGTTCTGGGAGGGCAAGACTGGCGGGCTGAATGCCAGGGCCCAGAGACGCCACTGCAGTACACTGGGAAGGGCCAAGATGTGCCGTCAGACCTGGTGACAGTTATGTTCTCGTTGGGTAAATTTCCATATCACTGGGCTTCAGTTTCCTCTATAAAATGGGTTAATAATCTCTATGTCAGTGTTAGTGTGCGAGTCAGATGCGATCATGTAAACAAAGTACCTAGTATAGTCAGCACTCAAGCAGTGGGTCATCGGCGTTACTCTGTGGGCTGGTTTCTGGTCAGGGCCCGGCCGTCGCAGGAGTGCAGGGGATGAGGGGCGTGCATGCAAACTCGTGTGCATGCAGCAGCTCGGCTCTGGGTAGCTGCGGCGCTGTACTGGGCTGTGTTAGGAAGGTAGGAAACTCATCTTAGTCACCTGGATGCCCAGAAATAAGCACAGTGCCTGGCATGGAGCAGGACCATAGCAAAGGTTAAAAACCGGAGAGTGCACTTACAATTGACATCTACTGAGATTTTCTAGGCCATCTAAGAAGCATCCACTTGAGAGAAAGATAAAATTATGTCACAGAATGGAAAGGATACTAGGCTTGAAGTCAAAAGATGCAGATTGAGTTTTGGTTCTGTCATTGTGTGTCTGTAAGACCCTGAGCCAGTCTCTTAACTTCTGGAGACCTCAATTTCTTCAGCTGTAAAATGAGGCTATTCATACTGCCTGCTCCACAAGGGTGTGGTCCAGTTCAGAAAGTTCTAGTGGCACTGGAAGCCCCAGAGCAAGCTTGCAGGAGCACTGTGCCCAGTACACTTAGTCCCATGGCCAAAAGGGACATGTATCTGAGGCAGCCCAGGAAAACCATCTGGAGTGGGGAACCAGATGTGGGACCATTGGCAGGGCAGCCAATGGCATGGTGAGAAAAAGTGTTGCCAAGTGGTCATCTTGAAGGGCAAGGCCAGGAGGGATGGGATTATGCATAAGCAGGAGATTACACAACAGGAGGAAGAAGAAGGAAAGCACTTCAGAACTAAGGCCGTGAGAACAAGCCACAAGGTTCCCTCTTACAAAGTTCTTAGTAACAAACCTAATAGTTGACATTTCCTGAGCATATACTATCTGCCAGGTGCTATTCTAGGCATTTGTGTGGTTTATCTCCCTTAATCCTCACAATAACCCTGGGTGGGAACTACTGCTATTGCCCATTTCACAGATTGGGAAACTGAGCCATGGAGGGTGTCACATGGGATTTTAACTTGTGGCTCACATTCTTACCTAGCCTGAATTACTGCCAGTACACAAAGTAGGGTGGTTACAATGACCGCAAGAGAGAAGAGAATATATTTAAAGGCATTTTGTAAAGGGCTGAGTAGATGTGGGATGATGTTTATTCACCTAACCTTTCTAGATGTAACTCTATAAAAACGGTGTGTTGGACAATTGTGGTTAACCACCTCTCCTCCTAAGCCTGGCCCTGGAGATTGGACTCTCTCCCAGGAGGCGTCTAGGGGCCAGAAAGGAAGGTGGCTGCATGGGGTCCAGTGGCCAGCTTTATTTCCCCAGCTCTCTGGACTCCAGACTCCTGTGAGCTCCAGAGGAAACGGTCTGCTGGGGGCTTCCTGGGTCGATTCAGCCCAGGCTGAGGGAGCCCTAGGGCTGTGGGGTAGATGGCAGAGCCCACAAGTCCACCCGGAACCTGAATGTTCCTGCCCCTCTGATCACAGTATGTCAGAGCCAGAAGCCTCCCTGGAGTTCTCCCATTCCCAAGCAGGTTGCCAGACATGGGAAGAGACAGACTAGGGTCCTGGGGGGCCCTCCCAGCGGGTGGCAGAAACGTGCAGTGGGCTTCTCAGCATAGGCACCGAGCCCTTTTGCAGGATTCTGCAGCCCACCAGTGCGAGGGCTCAGGCTGACCTCATCAAGACCGAGTGAAGACAGAGGAAGGATGTGTGGGTGGGAGATTCTAGGGAGCCTAGCGCAGCAGAAGGGAAATGCATGACTAGGTCCAGGAGGGAGGCAGTGAGGTCTGGCTGGGGTGGGGGAGGGTGGGAGGAAAGTGAGGGAAGAGACCCCAAGATGGGGAGCAGAAGACAGGGATGGAGGGTTGCAATGAAAGCATAGGGCCCATAACTCCAGGGGAAGTGAAGGCTGTGACAAGAGGGGAGACGGACAGCGAGTGTCTGGGTGCTGACTAGCTCCCAGGGGCACACTTACAGCTGGCTGCTGACATGCAGGAGTTAAGCATCTTTTGGTGTAAGAATGCTCCAGAAACTACTAGATCTTTTAAGGTTTTCTCCAAAGGGCTTTAAGGGATTGGAATGGACAGAGAGGGGCCAAGGGATGGCATGGCATGTATGGATGGCCTGGACGTCCTAAGGGGAGAAACCACCCTGTGACGACAGTACAGCAGTGGCCAGAAGAGACGATGGACGCGAGGAGAGCTGAATGGCTTTTCCTGGCTCCACGGAGGAATGGGAGGGGAATAGCCCCCATGGTAGACCCCACGCTGAGCCAGGCCTTTGGGAAGGATGGAAGTGAAGATGTCTTACTTATTTCATGGCAGCAGGACATGGTGAGCCTATCCTCTGGACACACCCGCTGGTGGGGAGAGAGCTGGAGGTGGAAGCAGATTAGGTGGCAGGAACAGATGGATGCAGTCAGTTACAGGCCCCAGCAAAGCATCAGGTAGAATACATGAAAAGCCAGCCAGAAACAATGGGACGAGGTAGCAGGTTTGGTTCAAGAAAAATAGATGCGAGTTACGAGGCAGATGGAGCATGGAAACAACCAAGGGGACCCTAGGGAGGGCAGCAGATAAAGGGAGCACATCTAGGAGGGCAGGTGCAGTTTCAGGGCTCCGTGCCCCAGGCTGAGGGTCAGAAGCTATATTTTAGGCCATGTGAAGACTGGTGAGAGCAAAGCAGAGCCCAGTGTTACAGGAACTGGGCCCTGGGTAGGCTGGCAAGGGCAATACCTACCGTGTTTCCCCGAAAATAAGACCTAACTGGAAAATAAGCCCTAGCACGATTTTTCAGGAGACATCCCCTGAACATAAGCCCGAATGCGTCTTTTGGAGCAAAATGTAATATAAGACCTGGTCTTATTTTTGGGGAAACACAGTAGTATTAGAGCTACAGCATGAAGGGAAGGCCCGATCACAGAAGCCATCGATAGTCTGGGATAGTCTGGTTATCAGAATGGTGTGCTCTGGGTTGGGCTGGGGCCCACAGTGATGGATCGGTTGACTGAGTTCACTTGGGCCTGACAGCGGGCCCGGGGTCCCAATCTGGGATTTTCTGGGGCCCTTACTGAGGCCTGACAGGAAGCACTCAGGACATCTCAGGGAAGCCCTTTTAACCCAGACCATGCCATTGAGCTCAACCACCTGATAAACATGCCCGTGTCCACACAGATCCCAGATCTCTGCTCTTGCACCAACAGGGCCGAATGAGAAGGCCAGCATTTAGGAAGATACCAGACATGCAGGCTGCTGCCTTTCTGCTGTTTTTTCAAGAGCACAAAGAACTACGAGCTCTCTCAGCAGCTGGCCCTTCCACAGGGCGATGACAACAGCATGGAGATGTGGTGGCATAGACACTCCTCATTTACAGGTTTGGAGGGAACTCTCATCCCTCTCTCAGAAACATACCCGAGTTAAGGGAGCCTACACGACGCCACCGAGAAAACGGGACCCTTTCCGACTCAGTCTAGAGCCCCTTCCTTTCCTGCTGGCCCTGGGGGCTTCACTCAGACCCTTACTCCTGCCTTCCAGACCCAGCAATGCCCACGATGCCCACCACAGCAGTACATGCCTCCTTCCACCCGCCCACTCCCCCTCTTACCTTCAGGGCAGCAGGAACTGCGAGCAACAGAGGTGAGGACCAGACTCTCCCATCACCATCTCTCCTCTGACCCCCTCTTCCCTGGTCCCAGCACCGACAGGCAGAGGGAGAAGGGACCAGAGCAGAGATGGTCCCATTCACCTCTCCGTCCTCTTCTCCAGTCCCAGGCCACTCCAAGCCCCGCTGGCCCACATGCCCACTCTGCAGTTCGCTGACCAAGGCACTCAGGGCCACGGGTAGCATGAGGACACGAGGCGTACCCCCTTGTTTAGAAGGGAGACAAGTTCCTGGGGTTCTGAGCTGGAATTCCAACTGCATCAGGGCCTCGGAGCGGGATGTGAAGTTCTCCGAAGGTGGCAGCCCACAGCAGGTCACAAGAGGTTAACACAAATTTGTACGGACCGTCCAGAGACATGATAGAACCCTGTACCAAAACCCTCCCAAGAAAAAGTATGCCTTCCTTCTCTCGTTAATTCAAAAGAATTTACTGAGCACTAGCTACATGCGAGGCAGAGGCCTTGCCCTCGAGGAGCTACATGAGCTAGAGGCAAACATGTCAACTAGTAAAAACCCCACGTGACCAGGGCTGTGAAGCTGGACAGAGCAGTGGTGAGGGCGAAAAACATATTTACGAATTTCAGCATCTCTGAAACTGGGAAGCCTAAGTAACACAGAAATGCTACACTCAACGCATGTTTCTGAAAATGATACATGAACAGGTGAGGAGAAAACTGAAGGGGATTAGAGAATAACCTCCACACAATCAGGCTGTGTTCATGAAGAACCCAAATTCTAGAGGTCTGGGATAGCGCAAGGCTACAAACAGGACAATTTATATTTGAAGCATTCCACTTCCCGCGTCTTTGGGGCTGTAAAGCAGACCCCAGATGTGGAGGCAGGTGTGAGCCTCATCCACACTGAGGCAGAGACGGGGAGACCCCTCTGGTGGGAGGAGCAGGGGAGAGACTGGAAAGATCCTGGAGCAAAGCAAAGGACTTGACCCTTCAGTGGACAAGAAGTGCTCCCTAAGGAAAGGGCGTGCTCCTGACGGCAGCATCTAGGCCCTGCTGAGTGGGGACAGGAGGCAGGGAGGAGAATGTACTTGCGTGAATGCTCAAAAACTGTAACAATTGTCTTTATGGGACTAAGTGAATCCATGATCGTGGCATCACTGAATATAGGTTTGTTTGTTTGAGCAAATAATTTCCCCTTTCTATTGACTCATTTTATTCATCTATAAAATAGGAATAATAATGGTAGCCAACTCACACAGATAATATGAGGACTAAATAAATTAATACATGGGAAGCACTTAGCGCAAAGCCTGGTACATAGCATGTGCTCAATAAATGTTAGCTTTTATTACCATTTATTTCCTTCAGGGGGAAGGGGGCGGCAAATAATCCACTATGTTCGTATCAAATATAACAGTATTCTCAGTGGTTTCTGTAAATCACATTTCACTTTGTGGAAGAAAAGGAGATGTAAATTATTTCAAACAGACACGTACATACTTTAAAATACTGGGTTTATTTTAAAAATCAGCACAGTAAAAACTGCCACACAAATTACTTTAAGCTGCCAATGACGGATGCTCCTATCAAGTCAAGTGCACACATTTTAACTCCTCAAATTGAAGACCTTTAATTTCCCTTGATGCCTTTTTAATTCTGAGGTTACATAAAATTAAGCAGGAAAACATTAACATTAAACGAAGATCAATTTTGTACAAATAAGTGGGATCAAGCAGCTTAAATTATCACCTGAAATTCTTGTACTTCAGAGAAAAATCCCAGATGACGACATTACACGTTATAAAAAAGATTCACATTATCCCGTAAGGTACGTCTCACCTCACTCATCCCTCACAATTCTTTCACCAAGCCTCAGGCAAAACATCGAGGGAACCTTTTTCCAGGCAGTGGGCTTATGTACATTCCTTTTCTTTTTCTGAACTCAGAGTTTCTGAAAACACGGAGGCTTTTCTCTTGGTAAAATAGGGCTTAGGAGATGTTCAACGACCAAGCTCTCATGGTTCTTAAGTTTCTTCCCTTCTCAGGAGAGACACAGGGGCCTTCATACCACCCAGACAGGTTTTTCCTCCCACACCAGGGTCCTGCGTGGTGTAGAAATGCAGGAACTTCTGACCTCACCAAGATGGAAGTGAGCTCTGTACCTTCAACCAGGCACAAGAGAAGGCCCGGCCCACTCCCGATGTCCTCAAGCTTCCTCTGAATTCAGAAAAAGTTCTGTATACCGGAACACGTCAAGCCATGGCAATAAAAGACTCAGGAACTCAAAATGTGAAAAGCCACCGAGGAAGTGAACATGAGAGAAAAGTGAGCTTATTGTTGTGGGTTCCTATTTTTAATGAGCTGCAGCAGAGCAGAGGTTTGGCAGCAAAACCAAATCCTGTGCTCCCCACGAGTCCATAACCCACTGTGGGACAGGTGTCCTGACAGGAAATTGCCAAAGATGGCAACATGAGCCAGGTGAGGGGACCAGGGAGTAACTGCACTGTTGCTGGTGTTAATGCCACCCGTGGGTTCAACAGCAACTTGAATCCCTGTATGAAACATACCTATTACCTTTCAAAACATTCTGATCACCATACTGAGGCAGTGGAATGAACATATTTCAACAGGAAAATTATACATTCAGTAAATATTATATTGTCATAATCCGTGTTTCCTGGGGACTGATAAATGCAACACACTGCCCATCACTAACGACCAGAACCATTGCTGTGGGGTGAGAAAACGCAGTAAGGACGACCTTAGGGCATTTCCTTCCTTGCAGGAGTCAGCACCTCCTTGGCCTGGGCGAAGAGCTGAAGACAAAGACTTCCTGAGGCCTGGAAACAAAGTGCGGTGCTGTCCCTTCTCCAGTGGGACATGAGGGGCCCCCATCTTGGAGAGCCTTTACGTAGCAGCCTCCAAGAACTCTGAGGTGAAGACTGCTTCTGCGTAATCTTCACACACATCCTGAAGTTCAGCAGCCACGACTCCCAGCGCTTCCTCGACCAGCTCGTCTGAAAAGCTGGAAGACAAACAGCACAGCTACAGAAAGGTACGCAGCTCAATACGGGAGCCATTCTTTTACTCAGCTGAGGAACCTACCAAGTCAATTCTAAGATTTAAACAGAAATTCAAAAGGCCAAGAACAGCCAAGATACTTTTGAAGAAGAAAAGGTGAGAGGCCTTGCTCTCCTAGATATTAGGAGACGCTTAGATCCCAAAGTCAGGCTGGAGGGAAGGCTTTCACTATACACGGGCTGGAACTCACCCTTGAGACGGCTGAAACCAAAGGTGACCAGAACTAACTAGTTGCGACACAGCGCAGGTCTAACTGCCTGACAGAGGGGATGTGTGTGTGCCTTCCTTATGGGACAGGAGGCAAGAGACTCTACATTTGTGTTCTGGTTCTCTCTCTCTCTCTCTCTCTCTCTCTCTCTCTCTCTCTCTCCCCCTCCCGCCCTCCCTCCCTCCACACACACACACACACACACACACACACACAACTTTTTTTCCAAACTATTTGAGAGTAAGTTGCAGACTTGATATCCCTCAAGTACTTCAGTGTACATTTTCTAAAAACAAGAACATTCTCTTAAATAACCATGATAATTATAAAAATCTTAACATAAACATCGATACAATACTATTACTACCTAATCTTACCCATAGACCTTTTTTAAATCTTGCCAACTGTCCAAATAATGTCCTTTAAAAGAAAACTTTTTCTAGCCCAGGATTCAACCCAGGTCCCCATGTCGCATTTAGCTGTCATGTCTCTAATCTCCTTTAATCTGGAATCGTTCATCAGTTTTTGTCTTTCACGACCTTATCTTTTTTTTACAGAGTAAAGGTCTTTTTTTTTGTAGAATATCCCTCAGTTTGGGTTTGTCTGATGTTTCCTCCTGGTCAGATTCAGGTTTTCCATTTTTGGAACAAATGCCACAGAAGGGATAGCGTATCTCCTCAGTGCTTCTGTCTTACAACTGAAGAGGTTAACTTGTATCACTTGGTTACAGTGATGTCGGCCAGGTTTCTCCCTTTGTAAAGTTACTGTTTTCCCTTTGTAATTAAATATATTGTGGAGAGATACTGTGAGACTATGTAAATACCCTGTTTCTCATCAAACTTGCTTGAATCAATTATTACAGGGTTGCCAACACTGATTTTCTAATTCCATCCTTCCTTCTCTATTTAATAGTTGGCATTTTACTGTAATGAAGAGCTTTCCCTCCTCCTTTACTCATATATTCATTCATTCATTCATTCATTCATTCACCCACTCACTCACTCCCTCACACAGGTTTGGCCTTACAGATTCTTATTTTATTCAGTAGTTTATAATCCATTACTATTATGACTTAGTTTGATACACAAAATGTCCCAGATAGGCCAATAGGAGCCCCTGCAAGCTGGCTCCTGGGTCCTCCTTCCATGTCCCCTTCATTCTCTGAGCATTTCCTTCCTGGAACAACATGATATTTCAGGCTCATCTGACATCTTCCCAGCCCTTGTCTCGGAATCAACCATTTCTCCAAAAAGCCCCGGTTACCTTTTCATGGAAAATAGTACTTAGAAACCAAGGTCTGGGTACTAAACATGCTCACTGCCTCCAGGCCCTCTCGGCAGATAGACTCAGACACACACACACACACACACCCCATGCTATATCTATATCAAAAAGTGGAAGTTCATAATACCCCCAGTCCCAATTCAGCACAGAGGATTCATTCTATCCTTCCCACAGAAACCGGGCTCTCATGATTCATAACACGCTTACATATTTGATCAATCCTAAAATATAGAGAAAGTAGTTTTAGAATTGTTAACCTATGCCACCGAGTAAAAGAAATCTACTCACCAGAATCTAGCATGTCTTTACATTCTTTCTGTCTTTCGCCAGAGGGCACAGAGTCATTGTATCATGTTCAAAAGTTACTTAGACCAGTTCTTATCTGTCCCTGCTCCCTTTAGCTATCTTTATCTCTGCTCACTGAAAAATGACTATGTTGTTTATTGGAAGCACAGTTACGGTTCTGTTTGTATTCCAATTCCCCCGTCCCTGTTGATTTGGAGGGATGTAGAGGAAACATGAACATGGTTCCAAAAGTCAGAATTGAACAGAAAAGGTAAATGCAGGTAAGTGTCACTCACCCGCTTCTCCTGTCCCTCTACCCACTCCCATCCCAGCTGTTTGGTTGTTCTGACAATCTTTTGTCTTTTAAATGGCATGTATAGTTCTCGTTCATTTAATACAGGTGATATATTTGAGCTTCTACTACTAAAACACTAAGTATTTTTTATTTGTTTGTTCTCTTTTCTTCCTTGCCTTCTTTTGGATTTTCTGAATTTTCATTGCATTCTTTTTTTGCTATTAACTTGGCTGTTATACACTCTTCTACTATTCTTTCAGTGGCCGCCCTAGATTACAAGAATCCCTGATTTAAAATCCAGCGTGAATTGATATTCCTACCATTTTCCCAGACGATGCTAGGACCTCAGAATACCAACTCTATTTATCATCTTCCTGACTTACATGCCATTGTTTCTGTGTTTTATACACACACCCAGAAGACGTCCACTTACTGTTTTTATACAGTCAATATTCACTTACCTACATATTGACCTTCTAAACAATTCATGCCTTCCTATATTTTTGACCTTTCATCTGTGACTGTTTTTGCTCTGCCTAAAAAATATTCTTTTAATATTTCCTATTGTGAAGGTCTACTGGTAATAAATTCTCTCAACTTTATTTGGAACCTCTTACCATCCTTCTTGAAATGTATTTCAACTGGGTTTAGAACTCTGGATTAGCAGTTCTTTTCTTTTAGAACTTTAAAAGATATGCCAGTTCTTCCAGCTTCCATTGTTTCTGTTTCTCTTTTTTACTTCTTCTAGCTGATTTTAAAATTTTCTCTTTACCTTTGATTTTTCAACAACACTATGATATGCCTTTGTATGGATTTATTTTTATTTTTCTTGCTTGGGGCTATCAGAGCTTCTTGAGTTTATGGATTAATGTCTTTCGTTATTTTAGGAAAGTTATCAGCCATTATCTCTTTGAATGTTGTTTCTGACCCATTCTCTCTTCTCTCCTGAGACGCCAGCCACATACGTATTATATTAGACCTTGACTCTTTACTCTCTCTTCTTTACTTTCACCTTTTTTGTGTCTCCATGCATCACTCTGGATACTTTCTTCGGTCCTATGTCCCAAGTCTCTAGTTTCTTCTTTTGATGTGTCTAATTTGCTATTAAGCCCATCCAGTGAATCCCTCTGTATTTCAGAAACTGTATTTTTAAGTTCTAGAATGTTCATTTGGATTTAGTTTGGTTCCCAGTTCTCTGCCAAAATTCCAAATTGTGTCTTGTATCTCTATGAACATAGCAGCACCATTATTCTAATATCTGTGTCTGACAGGTCTAACATTTGGAGCTGCTGTGGGTCTGTTCTTCTTACTCTCATGCCTCGCTGTTGCCTGGTTATTTTTCACCATACAGCAGCCATTGTATTTGAAAATTCTAGAAATACTTTAAGTCCTAAGATGATGTTATATGCTTTGAGAGAAAACTTACATTTGCTTCTGCCTAGTGCCTGGGGGGCAATGATCTAGAATTACCACAGTCTAATTTCAGGAACTGAGATAACCAGGAGCTGAGAACAGTCCTTAGAGGGTCTACTGGCATCCACGTCACCCTTACTTCCAGAGTGCCATCCTCAGGGTCCCAATCAAAAGTGAGGCAAGTTCACCAGGGCAACTCCCCCATCACAGCAAGCCCTGAATCCCCACCTCTGGCCTCTGACCTGAAAAGGCCGTCCAAAATGGCACTATCTCCCTCTGGAAATGAGACTCCAGCGCCAGACAGGGGGAGTCTCTGTCTTCTGTCTTCTCTGGGTCTCTGCCTTCTCCAGGATCCTGCCCCAGTTATTCTCCATTACCTAGTTAACTTCCTGATGCCTTCCAGCATGTATGTTTTATTTTTAATCTAGCTTTTCTATAAAGAGTTATCCTCAGTGGAAGAAGTGGTCCCAATTACCATGTGCGTCATTTAAGAAACAGAAGTGATTACCTTGTTTTTATATTTGCTTTGCGTTCTTTATTCCTATCACTAATTCTTCTGTACTATGAAATCATCATACTATGAAACACCAAGGTATTCCCAACACATTCAAACACATTAAATACTGTATCTGTTTTCTCCTCATTATTAATCTTCCTTCCCTGCCTTCCCCCTCTGGGAGCCACTCCTCCTGGAGTCCTCCGTCCTCCGACTCCAATCTGGACTAGTTGCTTTCTAGCTATGCTCACTGAAAAGTTCTTCTCTTGCAAATAGCTTTTGCCATTTTTCTGGAAGTTCCACGTTGGAGCCTCAGTTCCCTAAATCCTGTCTTCCTCTTTCTCAATGTACACCCTGTATTGGTGGCGTGCATCCTCCAGCAGCTTACTGGCAAACAGTACAGGGCAACTAGATTTTTGGATACATCGCGTACCTAAAAATCTCTTCATTTTACCCTTGTATTTAATTGATAATTTAACTGAGCACAGAATTCTAGGTCAAATTTTGGAAGTGTGCTCTAATATCTTCTAGCAGTGTTGCTACTGGAAACAATATGCCATTCTTACTCTGATTATTTGAATATGCCCAGTTTTAACTCTCTGGAACCTTCTGTCATCTTTTCCTTACATTGGGATGCTCAGATTTCCTTTTCATAATGATGTGTCATGGTGTGTTCTGTTCTATTTATTTATTCACTCATGAACTTACAGTGGACAACTGATGAACTCTTTCAATTTAGAGACTAACAGTCTTCTAGAAATTTTTCTTACAGTATTTCTTTGATAATTTCCCGTTCCTCCTTTTACCTTCTTCTCACATTCTGGAACTCCTATTCTTCAGCTGTGCTTACTATGAACTAAAACATGTGTGTGCCCCCCCCCCCCCCACCCCTCAAATTCATACCTTAAAGCCTAATCCCCCATGTGATGGTATTTGGAGGTGGGACCTTTGGGAGGTAATTAGGTCATGAGGGTGGAGCCCTCACAAATGGGATTAGTGCCCTTGTAAAAGAGACACAAGAGAGCTGATCTCTCTTCTCAGCCATGTAATAACATGGTGAGAAAATGGCTTCCTGCCAACCAGACAGGCCGGCACCTTGATCTCTGACTTCCCAGCCACCAGACTTGTAAGATACAAATTTCTGTTGTTGAAGCCACTTAGCCTATGGCATTTGTTGTGACAGCCAGAGCTGATGTAGACACTGGATCTCCTAGAATGATCCTTCAGTTTTTTAAATCTTTCCTATTATCTATCTCCTGGTTTCTTTTTATTCTACTACCTGAGAGATCTGGCTATTTTCTTTGAATCTTTCTAGTGAATTTATTTTAGCCATCATATTTTTAAGTTCTAAGAACTTTTGTTTTATTCTTTAAAAGTTTCTTTTTTATAGTGTCCTGTTCTTGTTTCATGGTATAATAGCTCCATTTATTTCTCTGACAATATTAATTTCAGTTTGTTTTAATGTTTTCTTCTCCCTTCCTGCACTGTCTTGGCTTCTTTTTCTCAGTTATAAGAAGCCGTGAGTCTCTCATGCTTTCGTCAAATGTCTGCTCATCTTACCTCTGTGCTATATTCAAGAATGTGAATCTCACCCAAGGCCCCATTTTCTACCTCACTTGGACCCAGGCCTTACAAGCATCTGGTGCTTCTCGTTCTGAGTCTCACCAATGTTCCTTTATGTAAATCAGCTTGGTTCTTGGCTTCACCCTCGTCAGGCACTTGACAGTCTTTGCTCTACTAAGTCATTTGCTATTTGTCTAACTGCTTTATGGCTTCCAAAATTTTTGTTTGCTGTCACTTACAGGTTCATGCCTTTTATTTCTTCTTTTAGTGACATATCATTACACAGGGATACAGATAAATACATATGTTCAATGTCTTTCTCAACCAGAAGCCTCCTGATTTGTTTTTCAAACCTGGAAGCCTTAAAAATTTGTTTTCCAAAGCATTACCTTAAGCCTTTCCTTTCACAATCTCTCTTTTATTTACATCCAGTTTATATCATCTGCTCCCTTTGATCAATGGAACGGTGCTTTTCCTCAGGTGTAAAGAGAAATGGAGACATTAAAAGAAAAAAAGAATTCATCTAAGCGCTCCCCACACAAGAGGCTATTAGATGAATTCGACTGTCTTAGGATAATTTTCCAGATCTAATCAATACAGCTCTCCCTTTAAAACACTCAAAGCAGAAACAAAAACAAGAGAGATCAAAAACAAAGCTAGAAAATTCAGATGCACTGTCATGTGAAGACCAAAGGATAGCAGAGGAAGAGAACATTTGTAAAAACCCAGGCATATTTTAACAGCTCTGTCTTCCACACTTTAACCTATGATTCCTTGTAGGCTGAGAAAGCTTTCCCTACATCAACAAAACAACTAGGAACAAAATGTATCATTTATCAAGTGGGAAGAATGTACAAGGGACAATCTACCTTCCTTAGCTTGTTTTTGGATTTCCCAATATGCCAGTGAGCCTAACCAATCCAAGCAGGGAAACAAGTGAGTGTGCTACAGACTCCGTGTTCACACATTGAAGCAAGTCAAGTTTACCTATTATCTTCTCCCACAAAATAATGATGTATCTCAACCAGAACAAAAGGTCTCGTATGCTTCGAAGGGCACTTTATATAAAGAGAAGGCTCAGGAGTTTAGGTTATACCTGAGGGACCGAACATAAGCGATTACGTCCGATCTTACCCAAACCTCCGCTAAAATGCAAGGAAGTAGATAAATGCATACATAAATCTACAAGGTGAAAAAGACAAAAAACAGATGAGAAATGTCCAAGATTTTCAGGAGATAAAAAGCACACAGAAGAATCCTAAGTGATTCAGCAGCACAGAGAGAGGTGAAACCTAGGAGTCTGCAGAGGAAGACGCCAAGGAAAAGCAAGCTGGTCTGGCTCACAAAGCATCAGAAAGACTCAGGAAGAAAGAGTACTGAGAATCATGAAAGTGGAGTGAGGCATGGGGTAGAAAATGAGGGCACGGGTTGAAAATTTGCAGAACGAGCAACTAGATTGATAGGTCTCCACCCCTGCTCCTGGCAGCTAAGTGACAATCCCTCCTTTACCCCTGCAAATGAAGGCAGGTATATATTCTTTGGAAGTAATAAACCCATAATTTTAAACCCAGTCAAATCATCAGTCAAGTATGAAGACAGAACAAAGACACTTTCAAACATGTAAGTCTCAAGAAATTTCCTCCAATACGCAAAGCAGGATATGCTCCATTAAAATAAGAGAGTAAACCAAGAAAGAGGAGACAAAGGCATGGGAAAACAGGGATTCTAACACAGGAAGGAGGTAAGCTAACATCCAGGGAGGTGAAGAAGGAAGTCCCAGGGCAAAGCCACACGCAGATCTAGAAAGCTGCTGGGCCAGATGGGTAGGAGAGAGGGTCTCAGGGGAAAGAGTAGGGGTGGGGGTGAGAAACAGGGATTAACTGACAGTATCTACCTGATCAAGGGGAAAATTACATTGAGAGGTGTTGGCTAATGAGTGGGGAAAGAATAAACAGATAAAAGAGTAAGCAAATAAAAAAGAGGCAATTATTAACTCCTGGAATATGTTTAAAACTTGTTCAAGAAAGAAATGGAATCACAGTATATACTATTGGCTTAGGGATGAAACATATTTGCATGTTCGTAATAAAGTGATACCTATAAGGAATTTAAATTTGGGCCCTACTTAAAAAGAAGGAATTTACACATATTTTTCAACTAACTACATAAAAAAAGGTTATCCAAGTTTCAAAAATTTGGTAGCAGTAGGACTGTGTTTTACGACTCCACCAAACGACTTTTCTCAGGGGGGTGACCCTCGGAAGGAGAAGGGTTAAAGAAGATGTGGCCAAGTCCCAAGGTCGGCCACTCCTCTGTGCGTTTGTCCCGACCGTGAAGATTTCAGCACACCACTGCTCCTGGCCCAGTGAACTTCGTGGTCTTTGGTGGACATAGCCCTCCGTAACAGCAACAGGAAATCCTTCCTGACTTGACTACTGGGCTTCTGCCTGCCAAGGGGAGGCTGCAGAACACTCCTTCTGGTGGCATCACCCAGGCTGTTTTACAGTCTCTTCTACCTGAACAAAGGTAGTCCGCAGAGAAACCTGGCCAGTAGCCCAAAAGCAACCACTGAAACGAACTCCAGGGCCTGAAAGCCCAGCACGAGACTTCGGCCAGTCTTTTCTCCAGCCCTTCCATCAGTTAATATTTGGCACTTGGTTCCTAACCAGAGGCACATCACACTTCACTGACCTTTCAGCAATCAGCCAAGGATTGAAGGAGCCCACGGCCTCATGAGACACCATCCGGAGGTACTGCTCAAAACGGCCGCAGTAGTCACCAATGCTGGCCCGCATGCCGGGTGGGACGGAGAGGGCAACGCGCCCCTGTCTCTGCTGAGGCTCCTCTGAAAGGGGCAAGAGGGGACCTTCTCTTTTCTCCGATTTCTCCTCTGTTCCCACATTTTCATCCAGCGAACTGAGAGCAAATAAAAATTATGAAAACATTCAAAATCATCTGTAATCATCGAAGGTAAACTGCTCATTCGCACTGATGGTTTGGTAACCAAAGGCTTCATTTTTCGTTCTCACGCCAAACAAAACTCAACCTCTTATCACCATTCACTTTCCCCTTTTCCCTGGACTAATCCTCTACACGGTAGGAATTCCTGCCCCATAGACAAAAGAATTTACAACAAATCTCGCAGTAATTATCAGCACAACCGCATGTGCCAATGTGATGCTTTCAACTGTAAAAATGAGACTCCTTAAGATGCAATGTACTCTGTGCCCTTCTTACAAACACACTGTTTTACCAAGCCATTTTGGAGATTGGCAAGATCTTGCTCAGAAGAATTTCTCTCGGACTTGTAGGAGTTGAAGGAACATAAAACTCAACACCGTCAAAGGCAACCAACTACAGTGAGATCAGAGCCTGCCCCCACTTACTTGCCATCCCAGGGCTTTTCTAACACGATGTTCACGTCTGGGTCTTCATTAGCTGCTATCTTTGTGATCCTGATTGGATGAGGAGAGAGGGGCCTTTCATTTACTGCTGCGATTTTGTGGTCTAGAAAAGAAGAGGCATAAAATGATTGCATATAAAGAAAAGTCAGTGTATATCTCAGAGCTGTCCTACTGGCCTGTACCTGTGAGGAAGTCACATGCACACCTCTTAAGCATAACAGGTTTAGGGAGGGAGCAGTGGGGAAAAAATGCTTATTTTAAATGAAGAGGTGAATTTAAAAGTTACAAAGAAACAAACCAATGAGGAATCAGTTTTGAGAAATAACAAACTTTTGAAGCCCCTGCTGGCCCTGAGGGAGACTCCCTGAAGAGGTCTGTGAAAGCCCCTGGCTATGTGGGTTCCATTAGGATCCAGCCACCCACTGAAGGAGACTTTTAAGCAGTTGGGTTTGTTTTTTAACCTTTAAATGGTTTGATTAGGGAGAAAGAAGAAAACCACTTATACCTGAACACTTAATTAGCTGACTTAATTTGTCTACGGGCATTGCTGGAAAATCTGCATGATGATAGTCAAAATATTAACTTATTAACTATACCTTGCAGGCTTGACAGCTCTTTTGAGTTTTGGATTATTTATCATTTTAAATGCATTTCAAGTGTAGGAAAAGAATTGGTCCTTCTCTTAGGTAAAGAGTATCTCTCAGTCAAATAACTTTCTCTGGCTCATTTATATGCTTATGATTTCTTACTGTCAGAAATACTGCATAAGTCAGCTTTTATACACATATCACTGAGAGTACAATCAATTTTCAATTGTTCACAGAAAGAGAGGCTATGGAGATGTAGATTAGACACTTCACAATTCAAAAAAATCACTTTAAATTTGGTTATGGGTTGCAATTGAACATACAGTCAGAACAACTAGAAACATAGGGTTGTTATTATGATTTCATGATTCTAGAATTAAAGTGTCCAAAAACTCATTGCAGTTCTTAGTGTTCCAAAGAGCTCCTTTTCAATATGTGCCTAGACTTTATGCAGAGTCACAGACAGTGACTAATAATTCAAACTGCCCTTAAAGAAAAAAGCACTGAGTTCTAGGTAAGACTGTCTTTTGCACGATGCAACCTAACTTTGTAGCCAATGGCCAAACCATCAGTGAAACAAACCGCCTTCCACCCTTCCCTTTCCTCTTCCATACAAACTATGCTACGACACCAACTGGTTCACTGCGCCATGATTAGAAGGGTCCTCCTTGTGCTGGGCCCACGGTAGGTGCAGTGGGGGACACAACTGAATATGACAAACTCTCTGGCCTCAAAAAATCTGTGGCCTAGCTGGGAAAGATAAGACCCCTCTACAAACGGCTCTACACATGGCAGGGCAGGCCAGAAATCTATGGGAGTTCGCAGGCAAGGAAGGAGGCCTCAGCCAAGCTCCGGAGGAGGAACACCAGGAAAAGCACCGCAAACCCGGCACAAGTGGGATCGTGTGAGTCAGGCCTTGAAGAATCGTGTGTTTGCCTGTTATACGCGTATGAAGATGATGGTGGGAGCGGCAGCGGGGTTGGTGGGACGACGGAACAAACATGAGCACAGAAAAGTGCTTGAAACTTACAGAAAACATAAAAGGAACAAATTAGTATTGTGTTTAGGTGGTTCATCCTTCTGTCAAAATTTGATGTGGAGAATACTTTTTCTAAGACAACACCCCAAACTCATAGGCTGCTGTTACCAACCTTCTATACCCATAATTTCCTTTACATCCCTTACTACTCATCGTACTTAAATTCCCTTAGAGGTAATGTTTAACCATATTTTATTCTCCTCCTTTCATTGAGTAAGGCAGTTACTTAAGCATGACTCAAACAGAATTTGAATAACACTTCCCAGCCAAAATTGTGATAGCAGCCTAGCAACTGCAGCCAAAATGCACATATATAAATTTTTAAAAGTTGAGGAGAAAAGTGTAGTCTTTTCAACAAATGGTACGAGAACAAATGGTTACCCCGTAGGGAAACAAAATGAGCACTGAGAAGAAGTGAACTGCTGATACAGCGTGGCAGCCTGCACGGGGCCCCAAGGTGTCCCCCTTCTAATCCCTGGAAACTTTGAATGTTCCCCTCCCTGGCCAGAGGGACTTTTATGTTAACGATCTTCAGATAGGAGAGTACCCTGGACTATTGGGGTGTGCCCTCAATGTGACCAAAGTGTCCTCACAATAGGCAGTCATGGAAGATGCGACTGCAGAAGAGGAGGCAACGTGACAACCGCAGCAGAGCCTGCAGTCGTACGGCTACAAGTCAAGGGCAGCAGGCCGCCTTGAAGCTGCCAACACCTCAACGGTAGCCCTTTTAAGACTCGCTTCAGACTTCAGACCTGCAGAATTGTAAGAGAATAAACCTGTGTTTTAAACCACCAAATTTGTGTTATAAACTTAAATTTGTTCCAGTGGCAATAGGAAATAAGTAACATAGATAAATCTACAAAACATCATGCTAAATGAAAGAAGTCTTAGACAAGAGTACATGCATGTTTGATTCCATTTATGTGAAATTCTAGAACAGGCAAAACTAATCTATAGTGGAAACAAAGCACAGTGGTTGCCTGGGTGGTGGAGACCTGACTGGGAAGGAGCATAGGGAACTTTCTAAGGTGATGATATTTGTCTATATTTTGAAAGGAGTTTGGGTAACAAAGGTGCATCTGTTTATCAAATCCCATCAAATGACACAGTTAAGATTTGTGCATTTTATTATATGTAAATTTTATTTCAAAAGGAAAAAGAGCCATAAATAAATATTAAACTCTAGTTGCTAATATAAATGTTGAAATGTATAGGATGACGTGTACTAATGTCTGTAACTAACTTTAAAAGGCATCCAAAAATAAAAAACATTGATGGATGGATAGAGGATAAACAGATATATGATAAAGCAAATACAGCAACATGTTAATTGTAGAATCTAGAAGGTGGGCATCTGGGTGTCTACTGTAGAAGCTTTTCAAGTTTTCTGTATGTTTGAAAATTTTTCAGAATATAGTATTCGGGAAAACAGTGGAAGGGAACACTCACCATTTTTTTCTTCCTGCATCCAAAGATGAAGATCAGTATAAATGATTTTATTATATCTCTGGCGAACTGTCTCCTGGTATTTCTTAAAAAAAAAAAAAAAAAAAAAAAAAAAAAAAAGTTTAATTTATGAGAAAAAATTAGTTTCATCACAAACCAGAGCTAGTAAGAATGCTAACAGTTCAGCAGATACGCCTGATGCAGACACAATTTCCAGAAATGGGCATCTGCCAGGCTAGGAAGTGATCGGCTTATGAGGTGAGGTCTAAAATAAAATGAAGCGATTAATCTAGTTAATCTAATAGAGACGAGCACTGTTCACGAGAACTTGCTGTGATGATGGAAACGTTCTATATTTGCCACGTCCAATACAGCAGCCACAAACTACTGACCACTTGAAATGTGAGTAGTTTGTTTAATCTTAATTCACACTTACATGGCCACACGTGGCTAGAAACTACCATTTCCGACACTTTGGGTCTGAACAGTTATTCCCAACAAGGGGAAATCAGTCACAAGAGTAGGATAAATCTTTAAATTTTCAAATAGCAACAAAAAATTGTCTTCTCTATAATATTTTATTTAGCAGCAAAGCCAAAAATGAGATGTAATCATGGTGCCGTTAAAAACAAAATAAAAATGCTGAATTGGGAGTTGGAGACCTGGGCTCTCACCCTCCCTCTGGCAGGAGCTGTTGTGTGACTTTGGCCACATCACTCTGTTACTGGGTCTCAATTTTCTGCTCTGAACAATCCTAGGGTTGAGCGGGGTAACTTCTGAGATGGAAAACTCTGAGAAAAGCATCCTAAAGTAGTACCAGGAGAATTAAAAGGTAAACCTATCTGTGATGTGTCAGGGTCACACGCTAGTGGGGTAGAAGAGGCGACTGAACAGCACTGATGCGCTGAGGGATGAGGAATTCGATGGCCGGACGGTCCTGGTGTTTTTCGGATCACATATCAGTGACACCAGGGAATATGAATAATGATCACTTCCTTAGTGGTCAGGTAGTGTGGATACTTCATGCCTCATTTCATCTTTAAAAACACCCTACTTATTAGAGAGGGTAAGTGACTTTGCCAAGGTCCTACACTCAGCTGGCAGTTGAGTTAGCCTTCAAAGTCAGCACCGTGTGATTCTGAAGGACTAAAGCTACCTCAGCGCGAGGAGGAGCTGCTTATGCTCCACCTCAGCAGAGGCCAGCCCCCAGCGGCCAACTGGAGCTGGCAGCCTCAGGCCTTCCTTACCTCCATTTCCTCCATTCGGATGATCATGGTCTCCAGATACGGGCTGTCCCTGCTGTCCCCCAAAGCGGCTAAGGCATCAGGCTCCAAGATCTTGGACTGAGTCATAGCCCAGAACTCACGAGAGGAATCTTGTAAAGAATTATCCAGCTGACGAACGTTATTGGATTCACAATCAGCAGCGGTAGTCTACACAACAAGGGAAGGGAATGCAAAGGCAACACAAAGACAACAGAGGAACTTAAGAGATTAACAGTTCAAGTGGCAGAGTTTCTACATTAAATCAAACTTCTCTTAGGTCAGTAAGTATCAAAAGCAGTCACATCAGTGCAGTTTTTACCATAGTCATTCAAATGGTAGCATTAATAACCAAGTAATACCTTTATTGTCCATGTAAACTATTGTTAATACCCGTTTTGCCAGTTGGTAAAGCAAATGTGATCCTTGTGCTCAACTCAGAACAGTATTTTACACATCACAGACTCCAGAGGATGTATCTGCTCTTCTTTGACTCAATGCTTTTGTAAGAACATCTTGTCCACAACATCACAAAGTTCATGATTCTTTGTCTTTGCTTGAGACTTTCTACCTAGAACCTGGTAGAGCTTCACCAGCCTCTCTTGATACTGTATTCTTGACATTCACAAAGCACTTTATACCTTGCAAAGCATTTTCACATGCGTTGTACTTCTTTTTATTCTAATATACACATGTCTATATATGATTCTAATATATGTCTAGAATCTGCTCTGAAAGAGGCTTTTGCAAACAATGTCTGCTGATGAAATGATACCAGGCTTTGGGATGAGACATTTCTGGGACTAAATTCTGGTTCTGCCCACTGATAAGCCTGCAAGGTAGGCAAGTTCACTTAATCTCCCTGGGCCTTAATCCTCTCATTTGTAATATGGAAATAGTTATCTTATATTTCAGAGTTGTAAGGATTACATGAGCACTTGCATATTGGGACACTTATCACAGTGGCTGGCAAAAAGTAAGATGCTCAATGAATGGTTATTGCCATTGCCAATGTTAAAACCTCTTAAGAACTCACAGAAGAAAATATATGACTGACCAATATAGATCTGAAGACATGTCCAACCTTAATCAAAGTTAAAGAAATAAAAATTCGTTGAATAACCAATGCAATAAAATTATAAAAAATCTAGAGACAAGTAAACCAATAATACAGGTCTAGTTAATTAAGATGTGTGCATTGAACGTGTAATAGTTTTCATCTATCAAGAATGGACTATCAAGAACACTTTGTGCCATTAAAAAAAGATAAGGAAGGTCTCAATATGCTGACAGGGAAAGATCACCAAAATATAAAGAAAAAAAGCTGGGTACAGAACAACATATGGTATCTGTTTGTGGGAAGGTTTAACTTTTTATATTATATTATGTTTTTTCGGAATTGCTTGAAATTTTTTAGCTATGTGCATATATAACTTAACTAAAAACAACACATTTTGGAAAAATATATTTCATTTGTAAGTTCAGCTAATGACAACTGCAGCAGCAAGAGACAAATATTGTATAACGGTACCTTCTGAGAGCTTTGTCCTGGTTTGAGAGATTGTCTTGTCTACAAGTAACCTACTGAGGGTTGTATTTCACTTGTAAAGTACAGCACGTGTCTTCTCCATTTTAGAAAGGAGAATTCCAAGTATTTGCATTCAGGGTCACGCAGCTCTTTTTTTAAGTTAACATAGCAAAAATCATTCTTTTCACTTCATCATGCCAACGGTGATTAGGTTTTTTGTTTGTTTTTATTCAGTTATTTGTAAACATTAACTCTTGATGGTGCTGCCTGATGTTTAAGAGCATCCCAGAATACTACAGACTGGATAGAGTTACTTTTCTTTTTCAATAAACTGTATTAAAGACTAATTAATGCCTACAGTAGAATTCTTATATAGAAGGCTGATCATTCTTAATAATGTTCAAACATGTCTACTTCTCTGACAACACAATCATTTCATTTTTCTTTCATATAAAATGCCACACGGAGTCACCTCCCTCGGTTAGATGTGAGTCTCATTACTTTGCTAGGAAAGAAAGTATTATTCGGTGGCTGTGCTGCACAAAACACGAAGCCACAGTACACCCGACGTGTAAGAGCAGAATGTAGTGTTAGAAACCTCACCTCATATGAGATTCTGTCACAAGATATTGGTACCATAAACTTATAAACACAAAGATTATGCAAATATGCTGCAGCTAAAATACTGCTTAATCGTAAGAATAGGGATACTTTCTCACAAAATCTTCCTGTTCCAAAGGTTTCTTCCTGTTCTAAGGTCGTTGGGCTGGTGGTGCTTCCTTCTAACTCAAACCATCACACTTGCTCTGAGCACATAAAGCAGTCACCTCTTTCCAACCTCCGCGAAGACGCAGTGGATGCCACAGGCCCCTGCCACTCACAGCTCCGGGGGGGGGGGGGGGGGGGGACATTCCCACACACATGAACCACAGTCCTCCCGAGGAAGAGCGCAGGGGCGGGCAACCACAGAACAGGTGGGGTTTCTTTCCCTTAAATGCTATCATTTTTTTCCTGCGCTACCTCTTCTCTCTGTTAGGCTAGATATTGGTCATTATCGGGTTCTGAAAACATGCTTGCTTAACAATAAATATGAGGCCCTCAGCATAAAGGAAATTAGGCCGGTAATGAGCAAAACTAGGCTGAATAAAAGGAAATGAGGACAGCCATTCTTCTGCCGCAGGCCATCAACATTCAGGGTCACGCAGGGCACCCACATTCTGTCATCAGGAGGAGAGGAAAATAGCCGCCGACAAAAACCTGCGGCTCTAGAGATTTCGGTGAGCTGTTTGCAAGGCTGATCTAAGTCACTGCTAAATATACACTGTAAGAATTAACATAGCAAATGTGAAAAATAACTTCCACCCTGCTGGAGTAGGATAATCTCGTGTTTGCACAGTACTCTGCATATCATTTTCCTTACGTCCGAAGACACTGCCCCGTAATCACACCAGTGTCAGTCTGTAATACCCACACTACACAACACACACCTCCTCTGCAGGCTGGGCTGTCGCTGTGTTCACTGACGGCCGACCCTTCAAATGAGTATCTGCTTCCAAAGAAGAATTGACTCTCTATCAAAACAGACAAGCATGTTCGTGAGTTATAACAATGTACAACCCATATTAGTACAAATGAATTCGGCTACCAGAATAACTTGTGTGTGCATCAGCTTTAGTTACATGAGGTTTGTTGCAGCAATTCGAAGCACTTTGTCACCATGAAATTAAATGCCACATGTTCATTTTGGCTTTCTGCCCCCTTTCTTCCCTCAGCTTTGTAAACATAGTCCCAGTAACTGTGTGTTTTGATGCAATTACTCCACCTCTCTGTTCCACAGTTTCCTCATTGATAAAATGAGGAGGTTGATTTGGTCTCTAAGAACCTTCCTAGTTCTATTTTCCTGAGATTTCCATGAACCCTAATAATAATTTAATATTTCTTAAACTACAAATACAGAAATTCAGTGGCCTATCCAGGAACCCAGAATGTCCTTCGTTTCATTTAAGACGATAATATTCTATGTGACCTCATCTATTCATTCTATTTACAGGGCGGATCTACAGGGTCTGGCCACAGCACTCAGCTTACTGCTTATAGGAAGATGACACAACCTGTTGGTAACCCTGTATGCAATTTCATCTTCAGAAACGTACTGGTTTGTGCACAGACGCTGTCCTAACATCTCTCTCCTTTCGAAAAACAGAGCCAACCGTTCCAAACCACTGAGGTGAAGGGCACAGGATTAGAGTGGAAGCAGTTAATTCGACAACAACATCACCAACAGATCTATTTGATTAAGAATGGAAACTGCAACCTAAACTCATTCCCCAAACGAAATCTCACCTATCTCAAAAGTGGGACTTCCTCTCTCCTCCCCTGGGCTTTCCCCCTAAGCCACACTGGAAGGCATACCACAAGTGTGTGGTTGTCTGCAGGTGCCCACACAGCACGCTTCCCACACTGCACAAGAAGCACTGCAGCCTCCAGCTGCCAGACACTTAGTGCTATAAAGGGTCAGCGTGACCTCTAGAGCAACTCTGTTTATTCTAGAACTTCCAGAAGGCAAGCAAACGAGAGGAACTACATTACCTGAGCCTTGGCCAGGAGAGGCTTCAAATGCTCCAGAACTGCCTTCTCTACCTTGTCTGCTAACTGGGTGGCAGAATCACTATTTAGAAATAAAATTGAAAATTAAAATTGAAAGCAAGAAATTATCCTATTTTGCATATTTATTTACCACTCCAGGTGAAGGACAATCAAATGAGTATAAACCCACAATGCTTCCCTCATTTTAACGGCCATACAAGTCCTCTGGGGATCTTGTTGAAATGCAGATTCTGATTCAGTTGGTCTATGTGAGGCTTGAGATTCCGCATTCCCAACAAGCTCCCCGGTGATGCAAAACCTCTGGCCCTGGACCCACTTTGAGGACTAGGGTTCAGATAACATCTGAAGTATGTTAAGCTCTCAGCGCATTTTAAAAGAATAATGGCTGCCTCAACAGGGTAGAAGACTGAACAAATGAAATTTTGTTCCCTCCGCAAACCCCACAATAACAGAGATAGACATAAACCCACAAAAAGAAGGGGAAAAATGATCCTGGAAAACAGGACAAAAGTAATAACCAACTTAGCTGACCTGAGAAATTTGAATTCTTGGCCAGTAATGAGAAAAACTGAGAACCCCCACAATTTGCACTGTTGACTTAAACAGCACAAAAAAATGCAAATTAAAACCAAACAAGATACCAACACACTCTCACCAGAATGGCTCAAATTAAAAATATGGACAATACTAAATATCAGCTAGGATGGGGAACAACTGTAAAGTAACTCCCATACTAACTAAAGATGGAAAACAACCCACATGTTAATTCACAGAGAATGGATAAATAGACTGTGGGATATTCATACAATGGAATACTACTCAACAATAAAGTGGAATGAACTATACAGGGCAGCCCACTGTTCCCCTGACCAGGTTTCTTCCAGAACATGCCAGTGTACCTGGTTCACTTCCAGAGGCCCCAAAGGTGGTAAGGCCGATATGTGCACAGACTCATTCATGACCTTGCCTAAAAACTCTCAGGGAAGCTCAGGGCAGATTCTGAGCCTGACTCTGTTCAGCCTACGTGGCCCTGGGAATCTTCACCTAGTACCAGCAGCACTGCTCTTTCCTTGTTTAGCTAGGCTTGTGCTTGCCTCTCAGTTTTAGGTGATGGATTTATGAAAAGGGTAATGAAAAGATTCACAGGACAGAATCAAGACAGTTGTTAGCTCTGGGGGGAAAGACGAGGAGGCAACTGAGGAGGAACACATGGGAGTTTTTAGAGGAGGGGTGATGATCTGTTTCTTGGTTTGGGGTGGTGATGCACGGGTGTTCATTTTGTCATATTTTGGATTCTATGTGTGCATTTAGTATGTTCTTCTACATGTATGATTTTTCAAATAAAAAAAATACTCAAAGGGATAACTGGGGTACGGAGGATTACATTTTTTTTATATGGTCCGAAGGACAAGTGAGTAGGAGTCATAGGAAATCCAATTCCAGAACAATCTAAGGTAATGCCTTCTAATTGCTACAGATAACTAAGGAAGGGGCTGCCCCAAATGGTAGTGGCCATCCCATCACAGAGGCTGTGTGTGAATATGCTGGACAGTTACTGCATGGAGATAGGCCAGACGGGCTGGAACCATCAGCTGCAGGAAAAGATCCTTCAAATCCTAAGATGCTGTGATTCTATGACTTGAAATGTTAACTATAGACAAAAACAAACAAAAATCTTGGCCCTCTAACGATATAGCCACAGCCCTTCTAGTCTGGGAATGAACGCTCTCTCCTGACTGGTGACAGAATGCACATCTGTTGCAATGAGAATTCTGTTCATTTGACTTCAGGTGAATTATTATCAGAGCTAGAAAAATGAGCCAATTGCAGGAGCAGCCGCATCAACTAAATTTTCTCACAAACTCCTTCATGCTTATAGTTAGGGGGTAACACTCTTAGGGGGCAAATGGAAAAAGGCAACCTATTCAAAAACCTTAGGCTACATTTAAGTTAAAAAGACATTTCTGTGCATTCACTCACATAAGCAGACATGCTATTACAATAACCTCCTACAGGGCCAAGAGAAAAGCACCTTTGAGGGCAACACAAACAAACAGATATAAGACTCATCTTTCAGACAGAACTTCTCCCAAATTGTAGATGTTTCGTCAGTTATCATTCAAACTCCACACAAAAGAAGCATTTCCTAGCAAAAATACTGCATAAAACACATGTAGGCATGTAGGTGTTCATTCATTCATTCATTCATTCATTCATTCACTCATTCATTCATTCAGTGAGGTTAGGCCTAAATAGTCCTGCTTGGTTGGTAAAACTATCCAGACCAATTAGAATTAGAATAGGCAAGCATTCTTCCTCAGAAGCAAACACATACCTCAAGTTGTGAAGTCTATCCACTTCTTCAGTTTTGAGTTTATTCAATTCCTTTGTTCTTCTGGAAGTTTCAGCATCGAGCCAATCAAGCCTGGAGGATAATACAAAACAGTCACCCTAACTCTCCTCATAGCTTCTTAGGTGACTTCAAAGTCTTCTAAGCAGGCAGGCAGCCAACAAAGAGTGTGACTACATCTCTAAACAATCTCAATTAGTTGTCAAAATAGATAGATATAGACCAGGCCTGCTTTCTCTTTCTGTACCTCAGGAATAGATATTTACCTCTGTTTTTGCATTTTGTCCATTTCTTCGGCTTTTAATTCTCCAAGTTCCTTCAATGTTTTGGAAGTTTCGGCATCAAGCCAAGCAAGTCTAGCAGACAGTACAAAGAGTCAAACCAATTCTGCCCCGACCTGCAGGGTGCTATCACCACAGAAACGAACTGGAAGTCAGGGTCCCCAGAACGCCCATCTTGGCTCCACAAAGGACCCAGGAGGTAACGCAATCTTTCTGTACCCGTAAAGCTCTCCATGTAACGTTCTGTGTAAAAAGACATTTCTGTGCAAAAGTGCTCTCAGCTAGTGTGTAGAGCAACAAAAAACTGCCCACGAATATTGTCAAGAAAACGAGCCATCAGTGGACTTTGGATTTCTTGTTTGATTATAAAAATAAAGCTGTTGCTGTGGCTACAAGTTTAGACAAAGAAGTGGACTCCCAGGACAGCCATAAAGGCAGAGTGAAGTTAAATAAAAACGGAAAGGAAAAGCTAACTCCAAACAACTTGACTGTGTGTGGAAGGGCTTTGATTCTTTGAGCTTAGGATATGTGAATATTACCAAATTATTTCATGGCCCATTTTCATTTTTGCTTTCCCATAACTGCAAGAACAATTTCAGCCAAACAAACGCAGAGACCTGTTTTCACTGCTGTCTTCTCATGGAATGTTCTCACCTACGTCATCACTCCCCATTTAAGGCCTGTTCTTCAAGTCCTAATTTATTGTCCATCTCCCTCCACGAACCGTGGATCTCTACAGCAAGAAGTATCCCGTCCCCATCCTAAAATCTCTCAGTTCTTAACCCTTTAGATTTTAGGGTGCATACCATGTTCTATCTTAAATTACAGATAGTGACACGTCCTCCCTACTGACTGTAAACAAGTCGGGGTTGGGATTCTGTCTTTTTAGCTCCTTTTAATAAAGTCTCCATAGCTCACAACTGTATCATATGCAAAACAAGCAAGTGGTAGGCAACTGACACACATAATTTTTGAATAAATGACATAAGAAGGAATAAAAGAGGGGTTCACTGTCTAAGCTGTAGAGCTTGACAGAAAAGGTTAGTAACTGACATTTTAATTAACCAACTTTATTCATAGGGAAGAAAAGAAAGAGTTTACTTTAGAATTTATGTGAAAGGGGCCCTTAAATTTTCGAAGATTTGAAAAATACCAGCACAAACCTAGCTGCTTCTTGCTCAACAGCACCTCTCAATTGACCTTCCTCTCGAGGATCTTCTTGCTGGACAGACTGCTCTTTTGTGACATCTTTGGAGCTGGATTTCACCTTTAACCATGCAGCACTGCAAAAAACAGAAAAGCATGCCTTTATAAAACCATTCACTTCATACCCAATGGCTCATCAGAAGGTGCTGTCTCAGAGAAGACCAGAGCATTAAAGGAATGCTGCTCCCCAGCATGGGGCCCTAAAGCGGAAACAAGTGTGAGGAAGGGTGAGCTCCTCCAGGATTCAGGCTCAACGTTAAAGGAGAGACTTTCGCCTTTGCTTCATGGGAGCAATCACTATTTTAAATGGAAAAAAAAAACCACACACACACAAAAAAACGAACCTGTCAATTACAGAATGATGAGTGAACTTCAACAAAACCCTGTTATAATATACAGATTTGGGTCACTAATTACATTCCATGTTACAGAGCAATTCTGTACCTTTACAAGGCCTAACACAGCACTGAGCTAGAAGCCTTGTCCGCTCCCCTCCCCCCCCACCACACATACTGGGTTTCCCCGAAAATAAGACCTAGCCGGACACAATCAGCTCTGATGTGTCTTTTGGAACAAAAATTAATATAAGACCTGCTATTATATTATACTATATTTACTATGTTATATTGTTATATTATATTATACCATATCATATCATGTTATTATATTATAATTATATTATATTAATTATATTATTATATTATACTATACTATACTATACTATATTATATTATATTATATTATAGACCCGGTCTTATAGTACACTAAAATAAGACTAGGTCTTATATTAATTTTTGCTCCAAAAGATACATTAGAGCTGATTGTCCGGCTAGGTCTTATTTTCGGGGAAACACGGTACACTTTAGAAGACAATCCACTGCATATTTTTAGCTTGCAATAGACATGTCAATTAATTGATATGTTTATAAGCTTATCAACTGAATTCACAGTCTATACTAACACATTATAAAAATACAGAATTTAGAGCAGATAAACGAAAAAGCACATTATGACATCAGAAGACCTGATATTAGTCCCAGTTCTGCTAGATAAGCAGGACATTCAATTCTCTAGACAAGGTTTCGTCAACATTAGAGGGAGGGCTGATAGACGAGCATAACCATTCATTCAGAATCATTCACAGTCTTAAGGGGAATCCATTCTGTTTTCTCACTCTGTTTTCTGCCAGCCTCCGATCCCTTTCCACTCGCTTTTCTCCCCACATTACTGCTTTTTGCTGCCTTCCTTTTACTGTCCTACCTGCTGGTCCTTCCCACTGTGCTTGCAAGAAGTATTGTCCTATGGTAAACAAGCTCTCCTTTATCTTTAACCAATTCCCCAAAGACTATTTCCACCTAACAGGACCCCGCTGCCCCTGGAGGACAAGACCCTGTCTCGCTCTGTGGAATGACAGCTCCTCATTCTCCACGTGCTATGAATGCGAGTGACACAGCAATAACGTCAGCATTATCCGAACTGTCCCTTGCAGTCAGGCAAGTACCTATGAGATGTGTATGGTTTTATAATTCATAATTATCTTCACTTGGAATTAGAATTACTTTAAAGTATTTATTCATTCGGCAAAGATTTACTGAATGCCTACGAAGATACACTAAGGGTCAGGCATTAAACATTCAGGTATACGGAAGACACAGTTCCTGGCCTCAAGTGACTAGAATCTATTGGGTGGAGGGAAGCCCATGACCCTCCACACGATGACATTATCCACACGATGTCGGGGTGGCCGATCGCAAGTTACTCTACCCATAGTTGGATAGGAAAAGGGAACCAACGGTCTTTAAGGCAAAAATGTCCCATGTATTACTCACCCAAAGAAGCTTTTCTGTTTCATGGGAACCAAGGCTGTTGCTTTATTTGCTCTAAACAGTAGGTCACCTTTGACCTGTGGAGGAAAAATTAAATCACATACCCAAATGGCCCCTCGGACGTGACATACCATTTAGGGGATGCTGATGGGGAGGTGGGGTGTGGAGGTATCCAAGGAGCCCTACTGTCTTTCACAGGCTGTGGATTCATTTTTAATCTGGATGAGACTGTTGTCCGTTGCAACCTGCTTTTGCTGTGAGATTGGGTTGATCTACTTTTTTCAGCTTTGTGGAATCCCTGTGAGAGATAAATATGAATTATAAAGTCAAATGGACATCAAAGAAACTGGTTTTAGCTCCTGACTTACTGAAGCTTCAAGTGCCCCTACGCTATTCACGCATCCATTCAGCAAAAACCAAGCTGTAAAGCACTGTGGTAGAAAATTGGGGGAGGGTGTAAATTATACTGACACAACCATGGTTGAGGCAGGGTGGGGTAAAGGAGGTATCAAATTGGGATCCCTGACTTTACCATCTTTTTATATAAAATATATTTATTTTTATATTTTTTCCTAAACAAATAAACAAAAGAGGTAAACTGTAAAACATTCTTGGTTAAAAAGCTTTTACCTCACTGAGCCTCAGGTTTCTCGCCTGTAAAATGGGTTTATAGAAGATTACATAGTTTCTAGAAGATTATATAGATTAATATAAGAAGAGAATGACGATGAAGGAGAGAGCCATATGCCATGTAAACGGAATGAATCCGGCTACTTTAAAACACTGCAGAGAACGAAGCCGTCTCTAGAGAAGAGCCCCAAGCTGAATTCAAACAGACTCAATCCTGACTTCCCACTGACCCACCCCCACCTCCCCGTAAGAGTCTGTCTGGAAAGGAAGAAAGATGTGACGCAAACCCACAATCTATCAGTAACCGGTGTTAACTGCTAAATATCCTTTTTCCAGGGTCACTTGACAACGTATCAGTTTGCTACAGAAGCCCCTGGACAGCATTATCAAGTGGCAGTAATCACATTATTCAGGATATTTAGACCAGGAGGTAGTCTTCTGGCCCCTGGTAGGGCTTTAAGTTAAATTTTATATAAAAGCTTAAAATAAAATATAGTTTCAAGCCAGTTGGCTCCCAAAGCCATATTAGAAAATACTCACTGTAGGATGCCTTTTAATATGGAGTGGTTATTATTTATTAATATTTATCTTTAGCAGGCACCAAATCTTAATCCCCTTACATGTCACACTTCCAAATCAGAAGCAGAAAACAACTGAATTTTAAAACAGCTTGCCGGATTAGGACTTCGGTATCAAATTATTTAGGGTCTTACCAAATCAGCACAAGAGAGAACACCCTGTTCTAGCAACAATATTAAAAATTGCTATTTTTTTGTTAAAAAATAAAAACAACCTAGAGCTCAGCTAAGTTAGCTTAATTTAGATAGTTGGACCTAAGGGCTCTGGCATTCAAACGCCTGAGAACTCAAATCCTGGCTCCACCTCTTACTAGTCTCTATGACCTTGGACAATGTCAGGTCAATACAAATGGGCCAAAAGAAAGAAGTGTTTTCATACTTGCTGTAGTCTTGCCGATGCCAGAGTATCTTTCTTCCTAAATGGCACCTGCTCAGTCACAGGCTTCTTTTCCACTGTATTTGTTTTGGTCAGAGCTAATGCCTCTTCTTTGAAGCTTGCATTTTGGTCTCGAGTAGATGGAGCTTCTTCCGGAAGCACATCCGCATCTAACGCATCAAACTCATTCTCCAACCTCTGGGTCACCGGATGCTCTTTATCAGGTTGATACTTATCTATGTGGAGATTTCAGAAGGGCAAACTGAGGGAAATGTATTTAAATCAAGTCGGTGAGAATGATTATCTACCTACCAACAGATACTCTCCAAGTATCTATCTAAGCCCTGTTTAAGAACTGAGTTGGTTTGTCACTAAAGCTGCTCCTCATCCTGTGATTATTACACCTCTACAAGCAGAAATCTAAGGGTCACCTCCCACATTTACTCATTCACCTGGTCCCTTTGACCCTAATTCTCAAGTTGCTCTTGTACTTATCTCTGTCCTTCTTGTCTTTCTGCCACTACCCAAGGTCAGGCTTGCAATATCTTGTGACTATAGTAATAGCATCTCCTAACTGACCCCTTCTTTTTTTTTTTTTTTTTTTTTTTAAATTTTATTTTATTAAATTTATTGGGGTGACAATTGTTAGTAAAATTACATAGATTTCAGGTGTACAATTCTGTATTAACTGACCCCTTCTTTATCATCAACCACACTTTCACCAGGCTACCAGAATTGTTTTCTAAAATGTAAACATTTAAATATCACTTCTCGAAAACTTTGATGGCTTCTAATTTGGTACAGAATAAAGTCTGAACTCCATACATGACATTCAACTAGCAATGGGAAAGGAAATAAAGCTGGGTTTATTTGAAGATGAGATAATGCTTTCTATATAGAAAATCCAAAAGAATCTACAAATAAATTACAATTAAAAAAAGAGTCCAGCAATGTCTCTGGATAAAAGAAGAGTAACGTACATAAATTAGTATCATTCCCACATATCAAAATAACTAACCAGAGAATATGTAAGAGAGAAAAAATTACCCTAAAACACTGGCAACAAGAACTATAAGGCACTAGGAAGAAATCTAATGAAAGAGATACAAGACTTTTACATAAAAATTAAAGGTATTTTTAAAGGACATGAAAGAAGATTAAAAGAATAAATTATTTTCATGAATGAAAGAAACTGTAAAGACATCAGTTCTCCCCAAAGTAACCTATAATTTCAAATGCAAATTCAATAAAAATCCCAATCTTTTTTTTTTGTGGATCTAAACAGGCTGATCCGAAAATTCTTATGAAGAGTAAAATCCTAAAATAGGCCAAATAGTCGTGAAAAACAAGAAAGTGGGGAGTGGGACAGGGGTGGGAGTCTCATTCTACCAGAGATACAGTGTTCATTATAAAGCTGTAATAATTAGAGCCGTGGGAGTGAATGAAGCAGGAACACACAGAGACCAATGAAGCAAAATGGGCACGACAATAGCAGCAGGACACATCCGTGAGTGCGAATTGCTTGTTCAACAGCTGAGACTATTCCTACCCACGGGTAACAAAACAAAACAGGATCCTTGCCTCACACTGAACACTTAAATTCTAAATGGAACAAAGACCTAAGTAAAGGAAAACTTGAAAGCTCTTAGAAGAAAGTATAGACAGAATACCATGACAACATCAGGGCAGAAAAGGCTTCCTTAACTCAAATATAATATTAATATATTTAAATTTAATTACACTAAGCTACAACTTCCTTTTGACAAAAAGACCCCATCAAGTCAACAGACAAGCCAGCGTCTGCAAGTAGATATCTGCAATGCATAATTAACATAGGATTAACATCCAGAATACACAAAGAACAGCTACAAATCTATTAAGAAAAACAAATAATCCAACAAAGAAATAAGCAAAGAATAGAAACTAGCAATTTAGAGAGAAAAGCTAAACTGTTAATAAAGACATGAAAAGGTGATCACCAGTGATCAGAAAAATCCAAATTAAAACAGTAAGGTACAATTTTACATCCACCAGACTGTGGGAGAATTTTTAATGTGAAATACCAAGTATAAACAAGGATGTGGAGAAACAAGTGCACTCACAAGCTCCTAGTGAGGCAGTGAACTGGCTCAACCACTTGGGAGAGCAACTTGATTGCTCTAGAAAAGCTGAACACTCGCCCACACTGCAACCCACAAGTTTCACGTCTAGGACATACTCAGCCTTAGAGGAAGTCTCACATGTGTACACCAGAATACATGAGCGAGGATATACAGAGGGTGCCAAAAAAATGTACACAAGTGGCCACTTTGGTCAACGTTGCTCAAGCAGTAGTTTGCTGTAATCAGAAGTGTCTGGACGCTGATGCTAACCACTTTGAGCACCTCTTGTAATTGCAGAAGTCAAACGTGACTTGTATTCATCTTTTGTTATCAGTATACATTGAGTATTACAATTTTAGTAGTTTTTTCCTTTCTTAAAATGTGTATACATTTTTTTGGCGCCCTCTGTATATACTATATCACTGTTTATAAAAGCAAAAACTAGAAACAGCCCAAATGTCCATCAGCTAAGAGCTAAAAATAAAGGATGGTATTTTCATATACAGGAAACCTATACAACAGCTAGATGAATAAATTAGAATTCATATATCAATATGAACAAGACTTACACACATAGGTGGAGAAGCAAACTGCAGAATGATGCTTACTGTAAGATACCATTTACATGAAACGTACAGCATCTGAGACAATACTGGGCACTGCCTATGGATAGATACATGAGCAGTACAAGTGTAAACACAGAACAGGTCCATATTATAATAATAACAAGAGGAACCTCCAGTGAGGGATGGAGGGGAACAGAATGGGGAGAGAAATACAAAAGAAACTTCAGCTGTACCTGTCATATTTTAGTTCTAAAAAACATTCTGAAGCAAATAAAGCAAAAATGCTAAAATTTGTTAAATCTGGGTAGTAGATACATAGGCGTTTACAATTTTCATTCTTTTTCTGTATGTTTTAAATGGTTCATAACGGAAGGGAAATTATATTCGGGCTGCGCTAACAGCAGCTGGTCAAGAGCCAGATTCAGCTCCCCTGAATCACGTCTTTCATCTGGCACTTGTCAAGGCCATGGAGGTTAGTTACACAGCAAGGAAATATAAATTGGAAAGAACACTATGATTAAATCCTCAGTCTATAATTTATTTAACCCCCCAAGTTTACACATAGCAAGCCAACTCCGACCTCTCGGTCCTGACGCCTTTTCAGTTATGATTTGCATAAATCAACATGTAAATGCAGAACAAGGTCCAGGGCGGCTGAATCTGTGGACTTTGCTAGTGGTGGGGAGGGAGCCACCGTCCTTACATATGACGGGTTACACTAGTGCAATCAACCATTCCAAGAACATTTCAGAAGCCGCTACAGAAACTCACCAGCCAATAGTTATATCAATCAGAAGATCTAATTAGGCTCACACATACATCCCAACTGAAAAGGGCAGAGAGACGGTTTTCCACCTTCGTAGTTCCCTATGACTTCTTGAGGGTGAGGAGTAGGGAAGAGGAGACTTTAGGAAGTCAGAATGGACAAATTAGGTAGCGTGACATCTAAAACAGAAACAGAAAACACAACCTTCTCAAATCGAGATCATAAGGGCAAGAATCAAAACACAAATAAAATAAATAAAAATAAGAGGGACAGGCTCTCCTCCTGCTGCCCAAGATGCCGAAAGGGAAGGAGGCTACGGGGAAGAAGGTGGCGCCAGCCCCTGCTGTCATGAAGAAGCAAGAGGCCAAGATGGTGGTAAATCCCGTTTGAGAAAAGGCCCAAGAATTCTGGCATCGGACAGGACATCCAGCCCAAAAACCTCGCTCACTTTGTCAAATGGCCCCGG
Source organism: Rhinolophus sinicus (assembly GCF_057876585.1). Classification (NCBI taxonomy): domain Eukaryota; kingdom Metazoa; phylum Chordata; class Mammalia; order Chiroptera; family Rhinolophidae; genus Rhinolophus; species Rhinolophus sinicus. The sequence goes on from NC_142512.1 coordinate 16,402,102, forward strand.
TACTTTCGGCTACAGCAGCAAAGAGCTATTCTCTGTCAGCGCCTGTAAGTGCCTCCTGCCATTAACCAGCTCAGTCAGGCCTTGTACCACCCGACAGCTAACCGTGTTTCCCTGAAAATTAGACCTCGCCGGACCATCAGCTCTAATGCGTCTTTTGGAGCAAAAAATTAATATATGACCTGGTCTTACAGTAAAATAAGACCAGGTCTTATATAATATAAGACCGGGTTGTACATTAATTTTTGCTCCAAAAGACACATGAGAGCTGATGGTCTGGCTCGGTCTTTTCTTCGGGGAAAGAGGGTAGTTAGTCATCAGGCCAATCTGGCCAACAAGCACAGCCCAGAGACAAAGCAAGAGAAGAAGCAGAGATTGTTGGCTTGGGCTGAGAAAAAACCGCTGGCAAAGAGGACGTCCCCACCAAGAGGCCGCCTGTCCTTTGAGCAGGGCCGAATACTGTCACCACTTCAGTGGAGAACAAGAAAGCTCAGCTGGTAGTGACTGCACAGGACACGGGTCCCATCCAGCCGGCTGTCTTCCTGCCTGCCCTGTGCTGTAAGACGGGGTTCCCTACTGCATTCTCAAGGGCCAGGCCAGGCTGGGGCGTCTAGTCCCCAGGAAGACCTGCACACTGTCACCTTCACGCAGGTTAACTCGGAAGACAAAGGAGCGCTGGCTAAGCGGGCAGAAGCTATCCGAACCAATTATAATGACAGATATGGTGAGATCTGCCGTCACTGGGGAGGCAATGTCCTGGGCCCGAATCAGTGGCTCGCATTGCCAGGCTGAAAAAGGCAAAGGCTAAAGAACTGGCCACGAAACTTGGATGAGTATACACTGTTGCGTTTTCTGTACATAAAATAAAAACTCTCCTTCAAAAAAAAAGGAGGGCCACTACATATGGGGAGGATGTATTAAATTTGCAAAGAGGCTAACTATAACTACACCCCAATTTGTAATACAGACGATAACAATGATTATTCTCTCTCACATTTGCACAAAACGTTTTTCAGTGTATGACATAATCCACACTCACATCTGAGCCTCACCATGACACACAGAGCAGGCAGGACAGTGATCAGTACAATTTTTCAGATGAAGAAATAACAGTGAAGTGTTCTCCGCAAGGTCACAAAGAGAGCGAGCGGCAGAGCCACATCTTGTGCCTTTGGTTCAGGGCTAGAACCATTTATCCTGCCCGGTCAGGGAGGATAGAGTTGTTCCACATAATTCCTTTTTCCAGATAACTGAAACTTATTTCTTTATGACCACATAGCTTTACTTTTTAAAAAATGGACAAAACTCATGTTTAAATGGCTACCAAAGATTTGTTTTCTCAGTTAGAATATGCCTGATATAATCTAACTTTTCTTTATAATTTGAGATGATTAGTATTACGAAACAACACCCTATATTAATAGCACTTAGTAATTATGTAATTTGCTATTTACAACAGCGAAGTCAGTCACGTAGCGTAAGGACTATTATCCCCATTCTACAGATGAAAAACATTGAGGTTTCGAGAGATGAAGTCATCAATCCAGGATCACAAACTAGCAGAGCCGAGACTAGAAGTGAGGTCTTTTTGGTCCACGATTTTCCCAGGGTGGTCTATCTTCCTGCTTTCTTATTGTTTCTAAGGTGAGTTTTAGATTAGCAGGGTTTCCAACTTCTCTCTCTGAAGCTGGTCCTCATTTTTCACTAATCAGTTATGGGCACATCTAATCTCCTAACTCATTTGGGAAACACAACTCTATGTGCAGGCATAGAAAGTTCTCCACACTTCCTCCAGAGTATAAGTCTGTCCCCAACACCAGAACTCAAACTACCATGATGTGCTGTTCAGAAGCCTTTTCTTATTCAATCACACCTCTTTGTAGAGTCTCTCACTTAAGGGCCTAACTATGTGCCAGACTGGTCACAGAAGGCATAACAGCAAATAGACATAATACTTGTCCTAAAGGGAAAGGCTGGCAAAGGCAGACACTATACTAGTTCTAACTGCCAACAAACGAAGTATCACATTATAGTGGATAAACACGTTAACAGTAATCCAGTAAATTAGGCTTTGTTACATTCATGTTAGAGGTGCTGCATTAAACTATTAAGGCTGCACAAAATTAGTGGCAGATTGAGAAATAAAATAAAAACTGGACTGATGTATGACTTTCAAATCAGTAGAGGAAACAAAATGAAACAAGAAAACCTTCATTAATATAGTAAATTACAACAAAGGAAAAATCTTGGCAAATGACAAACATAAAATAAGGTAGGAAGAAGTTCAAATGTATCATTAATCTCAGCAAATGTACGTTAAATACAGAACTCTACATCAGGTTTAAAGACATCAACAATAAACTATTTAAGACTTTCTTAAAATAAAACAGCAAAGGAAGACTGAACATAAAGGAATGGAAAATGTTATTCTAAGTAAATGCCAAACAAGTTAGGTAGATGAAGCAATATGAATACCAAACAAAACATAATTTAAGTGAGTAACATTAAAAAAGACAAAGAAATATTTAATAATAATAACATACAAAATCCACCAAAAAAATTGAACAGTCAGGAACTCATGCATCTAACAGCACAATTCCAAAATATACAAAACAAAAATGAATAAAAATACAGTGAGAAATTAAGGAAGTCTCAAGTATCATAAGAGACTTTAACATACCTTTATATCAGTCATCTATAGATCAAGTAAATTAAACCAGAAAACTATAGAAGAAAAAGAAATAAAGATTGGAAAGGAGGAAATCAACCAATGATTATTTATAGGTGATATGATTATATACACAGCAAAACACAAATAATCTACAGATAAATTATTAGAAATAAATGAGCTTAGCAAGGTTGCTAGGTATAAGACCAATATACAAGATCAATTGTATGTCTATACATTAGCAATGATTGAAAATAGCAATACCAAAGAATAAAGCTAATTAAACACAAACAAAACCACACACACACACACAATAAATTACTGAAGAGTATTTAGAGACAACCTAAATAAATGGAGGGATACACCATATTTGAGGGCTGGGGAATTCAATATTGTAAAAATATCAACTCCTCATCAAAATTCCAGTAGGCTGGTTTTCGTTGTTTTCAGGGGGTGGGGGTTGGGGGGGGTGGAAATTGATAAATTCTGATTCTAAAATTTCTATGGAAGTACCAAGGGTCAAGGTTAGCCAAGATATTCTGGAAGAAGAACAGGTGGCAAAGCTATTCCACATATCAATACTTAGAATAATTAAGATAGTGTACACTAGCATAAGAACCAATAATTAGATCAATGGAAGGGATCGGGGGTCCAAGAAACTGACCCACACATACAGAGGGTGCCAAAAAAATGTATACACATTTTAAGAAAGGAAAACTATATTAAAATTGTAATACTCAATATACACCGATAACAAAAGGTGAACACAAGTCACGTGTGACTTCTGCAATTACAAGAGGTGCTCAAAGTGGTTACCATCAGCATCCAGACACTGCTGATTACAGCGAACTACTGCTTGAGCAACACTGACCAAAGGGGCCACTTGTATACATTTTTTTGGCACCCCCAGTATGTGGATAGTTGCTTTATGCAAAAGTGGCATTTTGGGGAAAAATAAACATTTCAACAAATAGTGCTAGCTCAACTGGATATGTATGTGGAAGAAAATGAAACTTTTTTATAAGAAATAACATAGAAAAATGTCTTCCTAACTTTGGCATAGGGAAAAGCTTCTTAAACAGGATACAAAAAAAAGATACAAAAACAAAAATATAGGAAAGATTGCTACACTGGATTACAGTATAATTAAGAATCTGTTCATCAAAAGACACCACTGCAACATTTAAAAGCAAACCACATCATATTTTTATTAAGATATTTACAATATAGATAACAGAAAGGTTCCTTATGCAGAATACCTCTACAAGGAACTCCTACAATCAATAAAAAGGAAAGGAGAGAGAGGACGAAGGGAAAGAGAAAGTGAAAGATAGAAAGAGAAGAGGGAGGGAGGAGTGGGCAACAGACTTGAATTGGCAGTGCACAAAGGAAGACATGTAAATAAAGGCCTATAAATATATGAAAAAGTACTCACACCATCACTCATCCAGAAAATTGTAAATTAAAACCTCAATGATAGCCTTACACACCAACCAGGTGGCTAAAATTTAAAAAACTAATAATAATAAGTGTTGCCAAGTATGTGTAGCAACTGTTCTCATACATTGTTGGCTGGAATGTAAAATGATAAAACTACTTTAAAAAATCTTTACCTACTACAGTTGAACAAACACATACCCTGTGACATACCAATTATACTCCTGAGAATATACCCAAGGGAAACACATACTCACATGTACCAAAAGACATATATAAGAACAATCATAGCAGTTTTCTTCATAATTGCCCAAATATGGAAAAAATTCAATAATTAAAACAACTGAATAAATTGTGATATGTTCTACAATGGAATACAGTAATGAACATAAACAAATCACAATTACACAAACAGAACAGATGAATCTCACAAAGTGTTAAGTGAAAGAAGCCAGTCCCAAGAAAATACCTAATTATGTAATTCTATTTTTATAAAGTTCCAAATCAGGCAAAACCAAAGTATGGCATTAAAAATCAGAGTAATGGTTAATCTGGGAAAGGAGGTAGGGGATAGAGACTGAAAGAGGGTACGAGGGGATTTCTTAGTGGTCATAATGGTCTATTTCTTGAATTGAGCAGTGATTGAACAGATGTTTGTTTTTTGATAATTAATTGAGCTGTAAGTTTATATCATATATACTTTTCTATGTATATTCCACTGGTTTACTAGATTAAGCCACACTCTGGTATAAATAGCATAGTAAAAAAAATTCAGTATTAAAAATTTAAAACTATTTTAAAACACTATCAATACATATACCTCTTGTCAGTTTAACTGAGAAAAAGAAACAAGGAGAGGAAAAGAAAATCTCTTAGCAAAACAGGAACAGAAGAAAATTTTCTTAACTTCATATTCAGCTCCACCAAAACCAACAGTGAGAGTCACACAGGAAGAAGCATTTCGATTAAATCTGGGGAGGAAATGATGTCCACCATTAGACCTAACTATTACTCAGTATGATTCTGAATTAAAACCCAGTAAATAAAACAGAAAGAGAAAAAGTATAAAAATTGCAAATAGAGAGGCAAAACTTTACTTATTTATAAGTAATCTCATCTATCTGGAAAAATACAAAAGAGTTAATTAACTAACAAAATTTCGTATTTCATCAACTCTAAAACATCAAGTGTAAAACATATTATTTTATGCACCAACAGAAAATTTTTGAAATATTTCCAATTAACTGTAAGATAGCATCAATTTAAGAATATATCCCAATTTTGGAAATGTCCAAATGTATACTTTACCATAACAAATTAAAGACTTCAGCAAGGTGCCAGATATAAGAGCAATGTGCAAACCCAACAGCTCTCCTCAAAGTAGCAATAACCAATTTCAAAATGTAATAAAAGAAGATTCCACTCACAACAGCAACAAAAACCATAAAATATAAAAACTGGAAATAAACCTAACAAGAAATTTAGGAATTCCTATGTATTCCTATGTCAGAAATTCTTATATGCAGAAAATTATAAAATTCAACTACAGGGATGGAAAAGGGGCATGAAAAAATTGACGAGACAACTTCATATTGTAAAGAGTCATTTCTCTCCTAATTAATCTATGAACTCAGTGTAATACCCATCAAAATCTGGACCTCATTTTTCATGGAACTTGACAAGCTCATTTTAAATTCCTCTGAAGATACGCAATCACCATCAGCAAAATTTTGGAAAAGAAGAACAAAGAGGGAAGAACTGCTCCACGCAACATTAAAATATGTAAGAAAGAATGATGATTTTGCCTATGAAATTAAGTTTCTATACCAGAAAACGTATCAACAAATTTCAAAACTAAGCAACTAAGAGAATATTTGTAATATACGTAAACAAAAAAGGATTAAGATCCAGAATATATAAAAGAACTTCTATATACCCACAAGCAAAAGACATAGCCCAGGAGGGAGAGGGCAAAGGCTATAAATAGACAAACTGCAGAAGAGGAAAGAAACATGGATAAGGAACACAGCAGAGGAACAAAACCTTCCTCACTGGAAATCACGGGAATGCAATATAGAACAGTAAGATACCATTTTCCGCTGAGAGATTAGAAACATTTTTTTAATTTCATTACATAAAGCAGCTGGCAAGGATATGGGGAAATATATACGGATGGTCACTGCTAACAAAACATAATTGTATGCCCATTTTCAAGGGCAAGTCGACAGTATCTGTTTAAACGTGCACACCACATAAGCTAGCAATTCCACTTCCTGAAATAACAAAAATGTATTACCTATGTCAAAAAAACACATAAATATCAAATGTGTGTGTATATGCATATATCATTAAAATGAAAATAAACTTTAAAGGCAGGGGGGCTCTACCATTCTCCTCTGTGGGAACTTACTTTGGGTAGCCCAAACGCTATGATGTAGGAAAAGGGAATTTACTGTTTCATCCTCCTCTATGGAAGAATAAATACTCCAGCCTCCAGCCTGGGGAAGCATCTTGGTGACTATTCACTTATCCTCACTCAAGGACACCTATTGTGGACTAGGTTTTAAATCCTCACTTTCTCCTCAGTGTTGCAAATATTACAGTACAGATAATTCCAAAGAATGAAATATCTTGCAAGAAACACTTTAAGACACATACCAGCAAGAAGCTTCTTTGCCACGGAAGGTCGTCTTGTTTCCTGTGGAAATATCTCCTTTGCTACGAGGGGTCTCCTCTCGCTCTTTGGCGATGCGCTTCGCTGTCTCTCTAGGGCCCTTTGGCTACCAACAGGAAATCTGCTCCGGACTTCAGTGACACATTTCTTCACCTTTTTTGGTGACACTTTCTTTTCCAGGAGGGATTCCAAAGCCTGCCATGAAACAGTCAATTATTCTCTTAGTTTAACTCTTAGTGATTAAAAAGTCTGACTTTTAATCACAAAACTGAAAATGAGGACTCTAGAGAAATGTGTTATTAAACGGCTATTTCCAATGGTTAATGAAATATTGCTTAATTTAATTTTAAACCTTTATTATTTAGGATATCTAATTAATTAATAAAAGGAATTCTGCATGTTCTTTTACACATTTAGCTCCCTAAAACCAATAGCAAAAAGATAAAGAATATGACTAGTTTTAAAGGCATCCAAATCCTAAAATTAAGGATCACTATTTTAGGAACTTACCATAGTCTTCAGAATATAACCCTTCATGCTTTAAAAGCATTTTAATTCTTAATGAAAACCTCATAAACTCAAATACCACTTTAAGTGGGCAGACTACATTTAATATACATTTTCATAAACTACAGGAAACTTTGCAAGTCCAATGGCTTTGGTCACTCCTGTACCACAATGGTAGGAGATCTGTGTTCCCCTTTTCTAAAAGAGGAATATCCTCTAATAAATACCCAGTTACTCATTACCAGGCAGCAAGGGCCTGGTCTCCATCTGGTCACTACAAATTAAGGACAAGTGAACACGGCCAGGGAGATTTAGTTCAGATGACAGTAAGGCAATGCGAAAATAATAACTTATGAGATGCTGCAGTACAAGAAGAATAAATTTTTTGCAATACTGGATATTTTCAAAAGTAGGAGAGATAAACATGATGTTTAAGAAATCTCATGTTAAGGGACTCTTGCTCAAAATTTGGGGAAGGGTAGAAATCTGTTCAAATCCTTTCTAGGATTATGAAGCTATGCCCTCTAAATGAAATCATCTTGGCCAATAAATTTTCTTATGGATAAGTTTAAAAAGCATCACATGACTTGCTATACTACCTAAAGGTCTGCGTCTGACAATACCATTCCTGATAGTGAGTTCTATATACACGAATGCAACCAATACAAATCACAAACATAGGATGTGCTGGATAAGGAAACTGTAAAAGTAGAAGGGGACTCACAGACCACCAAGGGCTAGTTAATGGTAGAACTGCTATGTCAGTTAGTCCACAATTCTCCCCACAATAGCACTTTCCTTCCACAGCTAACAGTTTACTATGTCACACTAACATAAAGGTTGTCTTTTAATTGGTGGATGACAATGTGTGGTGCAGTGAAAATGACAGTGGCATGGGAGTCACAAGATAGGAATTTAATTCCCAGCTCTCCAGAGAAGTAACTGTGTCATCTCTCTGACCTTTGCTTTTTAAAATTTTATCTGTAAAACAGTAGAAATGAAACATACTGCAAATCACAGCACTGCAGTAAAGATGAAATGGGAAAATGTGGTAGCACTCTGTGAACTTCAGAGAACTATAAAGATTTAAGAGCATATTGTTTCTGTTGTCTTTGTTACCAATAAGAACTAAGCACACTATTCATTCCTGACTAGTACATGTCAGCTGTGATTTCCAGAAGTCTCTAGTCATATCATGAGACTTGAGGCTCTGCTTCCATATATCTTTGTCTCTTCTTTTCAAAAATCTATCTAGACTACGCAGATATTCTAATCAAAGCACTAATCTAAGAGTGCTTCACTGTTTTCCTTTCCTATGCTAATAAATTCTTTATTAAATGGCACGATCAGAGAATGGAAAACTGTATTTAATTAAAGGACCTGGTTAAGAGATATTGTAAGTTTTAGCCACCAATTCCCAAAGAAGTGAAATACAATGTTATAGACTAGACTGTAAAAACAACAAAATAAAAATGAAGTGCTTCTTTTGCCCTCGCAAAGCTTTCATTTACTAGGTGCAGCAGCTCTGTCTTGTAGTCTGCATAAATCCCAATGAAACTTGGAGGTCATAAACATGACTTCCCTGCCTGGAAACAATGCACTTCTAACAAAAGTTAGAGTCAATTTCATACCTCAATTTGTTGCAGGATATCTATCACCACATCCGGGACAGAAGAATCAGCATTCAGCTTGGCAGAACAGAGTGACAGCTGGCGGATAAGACTGCCCAGCTCCCTACACCGAGCAGAAACTGAGTGCTCCCCTTGGTCAGTAAACTGAGTCACAAACATCTGTAAGGCCCGAATGGCTCCACGATGGGCAGCTGCCAGCCTGGACATTGCCCATGACTGGCAATAAATGAAATGTGAGAAGTTATTTCAATATTCAGAACTTCTTGGCATTAACCCAACCCCTAAGAATATTTACAGGAGGCAACCATCTTGCTCTTGCTGCGTGCTGGTGTTGGAGGACCCTCCCTGCTTCAGATTTACCAACAGCATGAATCAAGAAAAGTGAGCCAAACTTTAGGCTCAGGTCCAGCTAGGGGGCAAGGGTACAGCTCTCAGAAAGAAGGTGGTACACGGAACAGCTACAGCTGATGACAGAAAACTTCAGAGTTCTCTAAAAAAACTGGCTGTGAATAATGTAATTGGTATTGAAGAGGTGAATACGATGAGTGATGGGACAGTTCTTCATTTCAACAAGCCCGAAGTCCAAGCTTCCCTTTCTGCTAACACCTTTGCAATTACTGGTCATGCAGAGGCCAAACCAATCGCAGAAATGCTTCCTGTAATATTAAATCGACTTGGTGCTCTCAGCTTAACAAGTCTTAGGAAGTTAGCTGAACAGTTTCCTCGGCAAGTGTTGGAGAGCAAAGCACCAAAACCAGAAAATATTGATGAGGAGGATGGTGATGATATTCCGTATCTCATAGAAAATTCTGATGAGGCATCCAAAAATAAAGCTAACTAAAATCTCTTCTGGTTTGTGGCAGCTGGCATGGAGTAGATTTAACAGATCAGCTATGTGGTTCCAAAGCTTTACAGACACAGAGCATATCAACTGTTACTAACAGAAGTATTTTGTATATTAATAATGCTGTTTGTTCAGCATTTTTGGTCATTTGATTTCGCATTTTGCACTTCTTCCCAGGATCTATTTTTTTGGTCAAAATACAAAGTATTGGGGCAATTTGAGGGTGTTTTGATTTTTGATTCGTGGCTTTTTGTTTCATTTTTTTGTTTGGGGTATTTTTGGTGTGTCTATGTTCATGCATGCGTGTGGATATATGTGTATACAGTGGAGAGCAAATTAGAAAACAGTTCCATTTATCCTCTTCCTTCCCCCAATAGAAAGAAAACAAATCTTTACATTTTGGGGGGAAAAAGAATATTTACAGTCTATTTTCTTTCTATATTGAACTATTTCCATTGTGGAAATGTTTTCATAGTAAAGGGAATTATGAAGTTTAAAGTTTTTCTAATGATAAAGTCTTTTCTTTGTTATTCTGTTTCTTACACGAGCAGCAAGAACAAAAACCTATTTTCAGAACCTGTTCCTTGGAAGGTGACCCCAAATTCAGAATACTTAAGTTGCCCATGCCCTCACTAATAGGTTTCTATAAGCACTTAAGACAGTATTAGTGCCGAGAACACACACACAATACTAACAAAACACTGGACATCTAATTTATGAATAATAAGTATTAATCGTAATTAAATTGCCTCATACCTTCTTAGTGTGTTTAATTTTATGTGGACTCAATTTATCCAATTCTTCCTGGATTTCTTTAACCTGTTTTGTGAAGGGGGAAAAACGAAAACTTCATACCTTTCCACTGATCTTTTCCCACTTATCCTTTGAAAAGAATAAAGCTTGTCTTGTCCAAATATAACCATTATCAACTCAAGTCACTTGAAAATGAGACAAGGCTCTTCATTCATACACCCAAAAAAGAGTTACTGGTTTCCAATTGGGGATGGTGAATAAAGGACAGTGTTCACCTTCTACCCCTTGGTCCCCAATGTAACAGGAATTTAACATGAGGCGTGAAGATGGAGGTGACTCTGGAAAGGCAGGAGAGCCATATCATGAAGCCTTCAGTGCCACGCCGAAGGGTTTAGCTTTCATCCTCTATGTTACAGAGAAGCCAACTGAAGTCTTTTAAGCAGAGGTCTGACATGGTAAGATGCGTGTTTTACAACAATCTCTATGGTAGCAACGTAGAGTAAGGACTGAAACAAAAAACCCCCAAAGAAATACAGAACAAAATCTAACTCAGGCATTTTCTTTTAAATGTAAAGGTCCAGTTTTGGGTTCAAGCAATAAGGCCAACATGTGACTTCAGTGACCAGAAATGAGTTAAAGATGTACTAATGAGTAAGGCATTAAAGTTAGAACAAACATTTTAAAAAATCTACTTGTAATGTAAACAATATAAATGTCTGTTTATCAGCCTCTAAATGTGTCCTGAAAGACCCTTAACATGGTCTTCATTCTTTACTATTTAATAAAGATAATCAAATCATTTACCATTACTAAGCTTCTAGTACATTATAAACATGAGACAGATGGGAAAACTAACGAGGTCCCTTTCTTCTAAGACTAATGTTCCTAACTGGGGACCAAGGGTTTTAGGGTAACTGATCCCCTTGACTTCATCTGCAAAAATATGTGCTGTATAAACATTTGTTCTGGGGAAAGGACCCATGGCTTTTAGTAGCTTCTCAAGAGTCTCTGACACCAAAAAGTTGAAAACCACTAACTATTTAAGGAGTTTGGGCACAGACACATAATACACAAACGCACAAAAAGGCAGATGACAAAAAGAATAAGAACATTTGCGTGTTCAGGGAATTGAGTCTCACAAACACATCAGAATTCATGGAGGATACTTTGGTGCTAATAATCCTGAGACAAAAGGAAAACTGGACCTTTGAGGATGTAACAGCCAAGGCTGAATGTGCTGCGGGACCCTCCTGCTTTCCGTACCTGCTGCTGGAGGACATAGAGCGTCCGGGCAGAACGAACAGCTTGTTCCTGCCTCCTGACACGGACTCGCCGCTCCTCGTCTGGATCCAAGGCTTCTTCCATTCTATCTGAAAATACCCCCCCCCCCCCAAATAAGTGGATTATAAACCAAATACATAAACTTAGAAACATTTCAATTACTCAAAGAGGTAATAAAGTTGACCTCTATTTTTTAAGGTGAAAAAATGAGGCTGTCCTAACAACACATGTCATTTGTCATCAGCCAAGAGATCAGGAAGGAGTGGGGCTGTGTACTGACTCAGAGATGGAAGGGACATGAAGCCATTCACTAGGTCGAGCACCCTTCTTTGCAGGAATTCCTGAACCAAACCCCACTGGACAGCCTAGTCTACTGTGAGGCATCTCTCGCTGTTTTAGAATTCTTTATATTGAGCCGAAATCTGTCATGCTTTCTACGTTTTCAAAAACCCTTTATTGTCCTATTTTTATGTTTAGCAAGATTTCTTTTACACTTTCTTATCTTGAATCCAAAAGAGAAATCCTTTCTCCAGCATAGTAAGATTATATGAATGTCCAAAGACTTTATAGATTTGTCAGGAAGCAGAACCTCGCATACACAGAAAATACACCACATTTTCAAAAGGTTAGTTCAAAGAAATTGTTTCTGGAAGACTGCCTGAGGGATGTGCAACCAATCCACTCCTCCCAGGCAGTGGTCTTCAAATAGGCTTACACAAATGAATTCTTATGTAAAACTCCAACACATAAGTCCGATTAGTATAGGTGTATTTATTAGTATAGGTGTATTTTAGAAATTCAGATCTCCAATATTTACTCATTGAAAACTCAACTAATGAAAATAGTTTTGAAGAAATCAGAAATTTGAAATCAGGAGTTGTGGGCACAGACGCTGTCTCAGAGGGGCCTACAAGCCAAACCGCTTCTGTCTCTTGTTGGGGCTGCACAACATGGAGAAACGCCAACTCACATACTTATATATCAGTGGTGGCAGGTCAGGTGGGGTTTTAACTGCTCACCTTACAGATGGTTCTGATGCATCCAGTCTGCAGAGCAGCACTGGGGAAGCACAATTGGGTATTTGGCGGCTACTGAAAGGGTGGGCTGCAGATAGGGGTCATCGCAAACTATTACCAGCCCACAACAAGCTAAGTGCAGAAATCAAATGTACGCATTTACAGGTTTTTATAGCAATATGCCATTTTTCGTGACACTTTTATGATAGTCTAGAAAGTACTGATTTGTGACAGATTGGCATTTTTAACCAAAACAAAACAAAACTAAAAAACACGCAACCCCGGAGTTTGGGGAGCTCTGCTCTGAAGCTTCCCCCGGTAGCTGGCCGCATGATCAGAGCAGTGGGTCCCGTGGCTTTGTTCCCCTGGGAGCAAGGCTTCTACCAAAGCCTGCCACAGACCAACAGTGAGGAAAGCTACAAGAAACAAGCGTGACGCTCCTGGTATCCCAACACAGGAATGTTTTCTAATTGTTCATATTACACAACATACGCTTTATGAAGACCCACAGTAGACATTTTTTCTGACCTGAATACTATGTGCAATAATTATTTTCCTTCCACAATTGTTTTTTCTGTTTTAGACTTTGTAAATTCTGCAACTGATCACATTTTCCCCTTTGGCTGGCTGCTAGAAAGCTCAAAAACAAATCTGTAGTCCATCCCTAATAAATCTGATCTTTCCTTTCCTTATTTTTTCCTGTGCTGTAATATCCTAATGTACATGTTTGTTCTATCTTGTTCAACCACAGGTATTATTATAAGGCACCTAACTTCTTCATGTAACATGCAGATATGTACATATGCGAATATAAATTAATTTCAAAACGCAAAAGGTCATTACAGACTATGTACTAGCCTAGCACGGTAGTTCCTTGGGATGCTCAACTCCCTACTCCTTGCGTTCTCAGCTGGGCTTGATCCCCTACTTGTTAGCTATGGTAACCCTAAATTCTCCACGAGGACTCAATCCTCTATTCCCTCGGGAAACGCAAGGGCAGGCAGAGAGAACACTGAAGAGTTGCAGAAAACAGTGTATGGTGATTACACACCTTCCTTTCTAACCTGTCGTCAGATTTTACACATACCCACCACTTCCCTTGTCACTGCTGTGTATTCATCTAAATGTTACCTAAGTTAGAAATGCTTTCCTCTACAATATACATATACTATGCTCTTTTCTAAACAAGTTAAAAATAATTTTGTCAGAAGGACTTCTGGATAAAGAAGCAAAACATTACAGGACAATTTGCACTCTGGTGCCAGAAGACCTAAGGTTCAGACAGCAGGTACCCCAACTGCTAGGCTGGGCCCTACGTCGGTCAATTACCAAGTACAGCGTATGGGAAAGGACCTATCATGTGCCTCTGCTGGAAAGAGGGGCTAGGGCGGAGCAAACTCTTCAGAAAAAAAGACATTAGTCAAACTCAAAGTCCAGTTGTCTGGTCACGAGTGCTCACTCTAGTGACAGAAGGAGGGCGTAAAATCTGATGGGGGCAGGGGTCACAAAGGAATATATTAGGTTGGTGCAAAAGTAATTGTGGTTTTTGCAATTGTTAACCTTTTAAACCGCAATTACTTTTACTGATGTCTAATATTTGAACTATCCCACTCTCATAACATCTCTTCAAAGTGAAGAATCCAATTTTTCTCACCTTTTATAGTTACTTCTTCAATTTTATGGATACAACTGCTCAATTCTTTCTGGAGTCGCTGAACTTCTAGCAGGCTTTTGTGTTCACGTAGGCTTTTTTGGTCACCTGTCCTGGCATGTGGCTGAAGTTCTGGATCACAGGTGGTTGGCAAATTCGGCATGGTCAGATCTGACTGTCCTGGATGAGATGTGTACAGGTATACCTTGGCACCTGAGCTGGAAATTTCTACTTTGGACGGCTGGTGGCTGCAACGACAGACTTCTTGACTCTTCGATTCCTTTCTTTCCACCCTATGGTCTGATACTTTATGGTTAGTGTGTCCACATCTCTGAGAGATTTGGGGCTGACTTCTGAGATGATGTGCTTTTATATGTTCTTCCAATTGTCTTCGTTTCACATCTCTTTTGGCTAGATGGACAGCATAGCTAAGTCTCTCTTCCGATATGACAGAAAATGAAACAGAACTGCTTAGGTCAGGACCATCTCTAAAATCCAAATCTTTACAATGGTACGACTCATTGTACGAATGCTTCAGTTTTTCAATTCTGATTGCATGTGGGCAAGAATAGCGGATTGCCAAATTGCTTGAATGTGTAGGAACATTCTTATTAAACTGCAGCTGGTTCTTTTAAAAAAATAAATAAAAGTAAGCGCTCATTAGAAAAACAACATATTACATAGTTGGTATATGTCTACAATCAAGTTTCTAAAATTTCACCCACACAATTATTAGTGCTAAGAGGTATTTCTCTTTTGTTATCCTACGATCACTCTGACCTATAGAATTATCCTTCTGTTTACTAATAGCATACCAGGATCTTCCTCTAAACGTCAACCCGGAAAGTTTCAAGCAGCAACCAGTAAGTTCCCCAACTCCCCGGAGATGGACTTCTGTCCTATTTCAAAATATCAGCTTCCATCAAGTGACCAATACAATCCATTACGAGCATGCTTAAAAGCTGCTCCCAGATACACCACACAGAGACATAGGACCTAGGCCATTTGATAATGCTTCTTCGGGTCTTGCTGAGATTTTTCATCTGGTGGTTGGACCACATCTTTTTTCCTGCACCTCAGTTCATCTTGCTCTAAACAGCCCACTTACACCATCTTATGCAGGCTTAAGTTTCTGTCTGTTCGAATCATAGTAGATACACGTTTTAATTCATTTTTTTCACTTAGCAAAGATAGGCATGTTTCCAAATTCCCACAGTTTTCATTTTCATTATTACATTTCCAAAATCCAGTTAATGGCCTTTTCATGCTTAACCTAACTATAACTTACTATTAAACATTTAGATTGTTCCAGTTTTTGCACTAATTCAAATATTATTTCAATTAACACGTTGCGTATGGATCACGAGAATTTTCACGAGGGATTTAAACCCCGCCGTACACAACGTGTTAATATCTCCATGCATTTAGGTGTTTTTTTTTCTCTTTTCAAACTATTTCCTTGGGATAAATTATCTGTTCTGGGGTTACTAGGTCTAATGCAACAAACAATTCTATAGCTTTGGGCCTGTCAACGATGAACTAATGAAGCTTGTGCTGTGATGCCTTTATCTAGGGAACAGCCCCCCCAACTCTCACAATAAAGTATTTTATATAATCACGTGTGTGAAGAGTCTATTTAAAATAAACCCATTGTGGTAAAACTTCAGAAAAGTATTTTATAAAAAAAAGTTGTTAGCAGAGGTTATGAGAGAGAAAAAGAAAAACAGTTACCATCTGAAGGGCGTACAGACAGATGAACAGCATTTGAAACTTACAGCCTTATGTGGAGAAAGTCTTTTCCCCCAAAGTATTAATAAAAACAACCTAAATTACCTGGGCGGTTTGATGAAAGTACTAGAAAAAAAAAAAAATATGCGTGAACTCCTCTTTAACCTGGGTGTAGGGAAAGGCTTTCTAACTATGACTCAAAAACCATGTGCAATAAAAGAAAAAAGTGATAGAGTTTACTACAATAAAATAATTTAAAAAACAACTGCTACCTGTTTTCTACGGTTAAAAAAACACCACAAAGTCAAAGAAGAAATGAAAACTGGAAGAAAAATATTTGTGAATACAAAGGGTTCCCTACATACAAGGAAATCTTAAAAATTAAGGTGAAAAAAGATCAGAACTAAATAGAAAGTGGGAAAAACACATGAATAGACAATTTACCAAAAATGTACATATATATAAACATGACCCTAAGACATATAAAAAGTTGGTCATCTCATAAAATACAATTTAAAGAAAACACTGAAATAGCAACAGATTAGCAAAATTGAAAGGTATGACCACACATGCTGTTGGCGAGGCTGTGGGAAAACAGACACTCTCACACAGTGCTGGTGGGAATGCAAATTGATACAACCTTAGGGAGGGGAACTTGCTAGTATCTAACCAAATTACATATGTTTACTTAGTGTCTCAGCAGCCTCACTTCTGGGAATTTTTCTGAAGATACACTCCCATCAGTACCTATGCACAGATTACTCACTGCTATATTGTTCACAATTGCAAAGTACTAGAATCAACCTAAATGCCCATGTAGGAGAATGACTGAATAAACTTTGCTATGTCCACACAAAGGAATATTGTGAAAATGTAAAAAAGGAATGAGGACAATCTCTATGAATTTCTCTGTGAACTGACATGGAGGGATTGCTCAGATATATTGTGCAGTGAAAAGAGCAAAGTGCAAAAAGAGTATCTGTAATATACTACCCTTCAGAAAAGCAGAGAGATATTTCACGAGAAAATGTACATGCATCTGATGATTTGTGCAAAAAGAAACACAGGAAAGAAAAATCAGAGACTATTAAGATTAGGTATATATCGGGTGTGGGTAGGAATTGGGTGGAAAGGATAGAGGGAATGGGAGACGGGATGACACTTCTCTGAATATACCTTTTTGTACAGGTATATTTGGAACCATGTTAAGGTTTCACATATACTAGAGAGATAGCAAGGGAGAACACAAGGGAAGAAGAGAGGGAAGGAGGGAGGGAATAAATAAAATTAAGGATGAAGGAAAGCCCTGAAAATGAATACTAACAGAAACCAACAAACCAAACTGAATTTCAAATGAATAAAGAACCACACTAAAAAGTGAGGGTTAAAAAAATTAACCCAATTAATTTCTGAACATAGCATTTGGACTATATGACCTTATATAGGCTAAAGATAAAAAGTACTCTAAACAAATAGTAAATTCTAATTTGTAGGCTTCTCTTTTGCAGAGGCATGGAGCAAACTTCTGAAACATTTTTGTACATTCTAGGATTGTGCAAATAAGTAAGTACATCGTGGATAACTGGAGCGAGGTTTCACACTGTTGAGTAAGGGAGTTAGAAATATGGAAAGTGTTGAATTGGAATTGGAGATGTCTGTGTGAACTCAGACAGATGGGCAGATACACAGACAGACACATAGAAAGGGAGGGAAGAACGGAGAGAGAGGAGAAGGGACAGGAGAGAGAGGGAGGCATACAGGTGTGAGTGTGAATATGAATGTATGTATGGGTACACAAGTATATACATCTATTTGCCAGTTACATCCCCTGACAGGGCCTAGAAAGAATGATACCTGAGAATCAATGAGCATATCTATTACCCAGATATTGATTTCTAAATTCCATTATCCGCTAAAGGGAAGAAGTCTCCTTGGATAAATGGCTGATTCCAGGACTGGGTCAGGGAAAAAATATGCTAAGCCCAGAATATCTTTTTATACCAAAAAGTAGTCAGACTGATGAAAACATGTGAAAGAAAGACTGGAGTCCAGTAGGCCTAGTCGGAGACCATCTGAACATCAAAATATGTATTTGAACATAAAAATAAATACTGAGGGTAAAGGATTATAACCTACTGCATAAAGTTAAGATTCTATGTGGGAGTCTGCTCTGATATAAACAAATAAATACATAAATAATTAACGCACCATTTGCCAACCATCATAATAAATTGATTAAGGCAAATCATCAATGAATGCTAAAACTAGTAGATGAAAGTCTGCAGAGTAAAAAGATATTAACATAATCTCAAGAGAGATATTTTCAATTATAAAAGGCAACAGAGTAACTGTACAACGGAAAACTTGGCAGGCACCACCTTAATCAAATGATTAAAGTTAACACTGCCAGTAATGGGACTAATTGACAGCATGTATCTCCTGATATGACACACTGAGAACTCAGCATCACGTCAGTGATTTTCCCACCCTAAGCGTAGAACCTGCATTTAATTCGGAGAAAATGTCAAACAAACCAAAATTGAAAGAAAAATCCTCAAACAACTGGCGTGTATTTTTCAAAAATGTCACAAAATACAAATACAGGCTCAGAAACTGTTCAAATTAAAGGAAACTAAAGAAATATGATCTTGGGTTTTCTTTTGCTACAAACGACATTTTTGGGGATGACTAACAAAATTTCAGTAAGGTCAGTAGATTATAGGATAGCATTATTTTAATGTAATTTCCTGATTTTCATCACTGTAGTATGATTATATAAGAGAAATTCTTATTTTTAGTAAATACACATACAAGTATTTAGGAATAAAAGGGTATCGTGTCTGCAACTAAATCTTAACCAGTTTAGAAATTGTGTGTGTGTGTGTGTGTGTGTGTGTGTGTGTGTGTGTGTGTGTGTAGAGAGAGGAAAAAGTGTGGAAGGAAAAGAGGGGAGGAGGGAGGGAAGGAAGGTGGGAGGGTGTAATAAAATGTTAATATTTGGGGAACCTGGGAGAAGAGTTTCCAGAAATTCAGTGTACCATTCTTGCAACTCTTCTGTTAGCCTGAAATTATGTCAAATTAAAAACAAAAATTTCTTTGTAAACCACATCCATCAGAATGCCTATAATTTTTGTTTTGCAATTTATTAAAACTTTGTTTAAACACTCATTTTGCAACATACAAACATATACAGATGGTGCCAAAAAAGTATACATTTTAAAGGAAAAAACTATTAAAATTGTAATACTCAATATATACCGATAAAAAAAAGATGAATACAAGTCACATTCTGCCATTACAACAGGTACTCAGAGAGGTTACCATCAGCATCCAGATACTTCTGATTACGGCGAACTACTGCTTGAGAAACCTTGATCAAAGTGCCCACTTGTATACATTTTTTTGGTACCCCCAGTATTAAAAATTCCTTGTATTTAAAACATTAACTTATTCCATATACAATAAAACTACCTTTCTGTGACATCTTTTTTATTAGTTTCAGGAGTAGAAAACATACTGATTAGACATTTATATACCTCACAAAGTGATAACCCCAATAAGTCTATTACCCATCTGACACTGTGCATAGTTATTACAACATTATTGACTATATTCCTTATACTGTGCTTTATATCCCGTGACTCTTTTTCTTTAAATTCTAGCTGGCATTCGATATAATTTTATATTAGTTTCAGGTGTACAGCATAATGGTTAGACATTTATAAGATTTATGAAGTGATCCCCCGATAAGTCTAGTACCCATCTAACACCATACAGTTTTTACAATATTATTGGCTATATTCCCCATATTGTTCTTTACATCCTTGTGACTGCCAAT
This sequence comes from Rhinolophus sinicus, assembly GCF_057876585.1. NCBI lineage: Eukaryota > Metazoa > Chordata > Mammalia > Chiroptera > Rhinolophidae > Rhinolophus > Rhinolophus sinicus. The sequence goes on from NC_142512.1 coordinate 16,422,127, forward strand.
TTGTATTTCCTAATCCCTTGACCTTTCTCACCCATCCCCCAACCCCCACCTCCCATCTAGTAACCATCAGTTTGTTCTCTGTATCTATGAGTCTATTTCTGTTTTGCGCGTTTATTCTGTTCTTTAGATTCCACATATCAATGAGATCATATGGTATTTGTCTTTCCCAGTCTGACTTATTTCACTTATAATAATACACTCTAGGTCCATTCATGTTGTTACAAATGGTAATATGTCACTCTTTTTTATAGCAGGGTAATCCTCCATTGCGTAACGTACAGAATGGCCATAATTTTTTAAAAAACACTAAATGTTGGCAAAGATGTGGAGTAACGGGAGGAACTCTCCTTTACTGTTGGTAGGAATGTAAAATGGTAAAACCACTTTGGAAAAAGCTCTGTTGGTTTGTTAAAAATTAAATATATACCTACCCCTACGACCCAGAGCTTTTACTCCCAGGCATTTACCCAAGAGAAATGAAAACATGTTTACAAAAAGATTTGTACAAGAATATTCATAGCAGCTTCATTTATAATAATCCAAACTAGAAACAGCCCAGGTATCCATCAACTGCAGAATGGAGAAACAATCTGCGGGTACATTCCCACTATGAATACTACTCAGTATTAAAAAGGAACAAACTACTGATATATGTAACACATGGATGAATCTTAAAAACATTATAACCAATGAAAGAAGCCCTCTACAAAAGAGTACATAGTATATGATTCCATTTATATGAGTTCTAGAACAGACAAACTGGTTTGTGGTGGAAAAAAAAAGATCAGAAAGTGGTTGCCTCTGGAGAACTGGGTAGGGATTGACTGGGAAGGGGCAGAAGAGGACCTTCTGGGGTAATGGAAATGGTCTGTATCTTGAAAGAAGTACAGGTTATACATGTGTATACATTTGTCAAAACTCAGCAAATGTGCAAGAGGTAGACATTTCAATGTATTCATTTAAGATAAAAAATTTACATCAAAAGATAAAAAGGTAAAAAGAATGAATTATAGGATATAATATGCGTGCTGAAATAGGTACTTGTGTCTGCAATTTACTTTGATGTAGGTCAAAAAATAAGATGGATTAATGAATGGATTCTACAGGGATAGACATGCAATTAAATACAGCGAAATAGTAATGGAATCTAGGTGTTCACTGTGAAATTCAACTTCACTGTATGTTCGAAGATTTTCATAAAACAATGTTGGAGGTAAAGACATCTTGGGACAATTGATTCAATAAAGACTAGTTAGGTAATATTAGAAAAAAATTTGGGTCCATTTCTTAGGTATAACAATGGTATTATGATTAAGTAGAAGAGTTTATTTTTAGGATCAGTATTCTAAAATATTTGGAAGTGAAGTGTCATGATATCTGCAACTTACTTCAGTTCTGCAAGCATTTTAGAGATGGGCAGAAAGAAAGAAACAGGACAAATTGTTACAACTGTTGAAACTAGAAGTAGGGTTAAAAGGTGTTGTTGTCCTTTTCTTTCAACTTTCATGTTTAAAATGTTTCAGAATAAAATATGAAGAAAAAAAGGAAAACTACCTGGGTCTGAAGTCTCGTGGGGTCACTCCTCCCCTCCAGCTGGACACCGGATGCTAGATGAACACAGGCTGAAGCTTGTCGGCCTGGTCCCATCATGTCAGACAGCGCAGAACAATAGTGGAAGCCTAGTCCTCAGCCGACAGTGCTTCTTTAAAACCATTGCCTAAAACGCAAAGAAGCTACTTTCAGACCAAGCGTCTTCACACAAAGGGAAAGAATAAGTAAAACACAGTGAGTGCCATGCTCATGAAACGATACTCTCCAAGTCGCCCACAGTGACCTCCTACTAAAGAGCAGGTGCTTAAGGACTGGAATGAGTTTCTTCCATTCACAAAAGCAACTCCACTTTTGAAATTCCCAAGAGGATAGGGGGACACACTATTTTAGTAACAAATCTTTTGAGCCCTTTTCATTCTAAATTTCAAATCTCAAGAGTCTCCAGTAAGACATTACTTCGAAAACAGGGCTCTGTTACGGTAAATAAGCACTTCCCAGTTCGGCAGTTTTACGGACAGTCTACATCAGTAAGTCCTAACCGCTTGTCAAAGAGCAGTTATACTTTACTAGGTAGCTCCAAAGGACATGACTGAATGACTCGAAGGAAGCCTCCAGGATCAGAATACCTAGATTTATGCCAGGATCCATTTACTAGCGGAATGACCTCTCTAAATCTTCCATTTCCCCATCTTCCCTCCATCCGATACACAGTGAAATACAACATGTGACAGCATCGTGTACGCCATTATGGGGTACTCTTATCACTGCCTTTCCCCATCCTGAATGCCTCCTGATATACACTTTATTATCCCTGTACTCATCCCGTGTTGATCACACACTTGTGTCAGGTTGTTATTTACCTATTTCACAGGCATATGTCCCATCTTCCCAGCTAAACAAGGTTCCTTGAGGGTAAGGGCCTTGTCTTGCTCTTCTCTGATATTTCCCACAACACAGTGCTTTGAGCATAGCGGACAATTTAACTCAGTATTTGTGGAATTAAGCTGACTTTTTCCATGAACTAACTAGTGTTAAATGTACTGGGGAACTTGTTCTCTGAAAGAATCCCATAGTAAATCAATTGGGAAATTCAGGTTTTAATTTAAGCTGTTGAATAAGCTCAACGTTTGTAGGTTGCATTTGCTTAACGACAGATACATCTGAAGGAATATAAAGGCAGTTGTAGAAGATTCCTTATTTCTAAGGCTGTGGAGACACGATCAAAAACGAAGATGGGAGGAGGCACATGAGCGAGGCCATCGACTGGCCTGGTTATCAGCACAGCTCAGGGGCTGGAGGAAGGGGCCTGGGGGGCGTCTGCAACATTTATGTGGTCAACACTTCCCCTAGGATGCCAAAGGCCTAATAATCCGTTCTCCACAGGAAAAAAACTAGGTGATCCCCACAGTTCCAGGATACCTTAAGTGACACTGCACACACACACACACACACACACACACACACACACACACACAAACACACAGAGTCCAGGGATACCCACCCCCAAAATGTTCCCCTGTACAAAGTCCTGGGACATGTCTCTCTTTGCAACCTGTCCCTTTCCAATTGTTCCAGGAAACCACCCAACTTGTTACACCACATACTGTGGGACCTCTCCACAAAGGATCTCTCTCCCACATCCTGAGACACCCCTACAGCTTGTACCTTCATCCACAACTCAGGACAAATCTCCCACCAAACTGTTCCCTCCCAGAGTCCCAGGATCCCCCCCAATTTGTTCCCTATACATACTACTGGAATGCCCCCCTCAATCTGTCCTCCCCCACACAATTTTCTCCCAAGTTGTTCCCCCTCACTCTGATTCCAGACACCCCTCCCGTCTGTCTCCTGCTGCTCTGCTGCAGGTGACCCCTGGAATGCTCAAGGCCTGTTTCCTCCCTTGAAACAGGAGGCACTTCCACGGCTTCATTCACCCCCGCAGCCGTTCCTGTACCTGAGAATCCCGGCACACTCTGATAGTCTGCTTCTTCCCCCACAGACCTTGGGCAGCTCCATAACCTGTCCCCACGCCCACAGGTGTAAGACGGCCCAGAGGCCAGGTTCCTCCTTGCTAGCCCCAGGACACTTCTCCCTCCTGTCTCCTGCTCTGAAGCCCCTGGGCCCTCTGTGGACGGTCTCCGCACCACTGTGAGGCCCAAGACAGCAGCATTCGCCTCTTCTCCAGTAGACCCAGTCACCCACACAGCAGCAGGCACACGCCCCGCCATGGGAACTCCCACCGCTGCAAGCACCCCCAAAGACAGAGGTACCCTCACAGCCTCAGGGACTACTCCATCGGGTCTCCTTCTCCACATGCCTGACACACCTTCAGAGCCAGTCGCCCTGTCCACGGGTCCTGGAGCCCTGGATGCAGGAGGCCCCTCAGCTGCCGGTCTCCTTCCCCATACACCTGGGACATCCCCAGAGTTAGGATCACCCACCATCGGCACAGGAACCCCAGCAGCTGTAGGTGCTCCCACAGCCATGGCAACTCTAGAAGCCACAGGCATCTCAGCAGTTTGTCTTCTGTCCGATAAGCCCAAGAGACTCCCGGAGATTGTCTCGTCCCCCTCAGGCCCAGGTACCCCCGTGGCTGTGCACAGTCCCACAGCCATGGGTACCCCCGCCATTTGTTTCCCTCCCGACAAGCCCGAGATGCCCCCAGGACCCATCTTTTCCCTTCTGGGCCCAGGCATCCTGGCGGTGGCGGGCATCACCCTTCCTGTGGGACCCTTGGCATCTGCAAATACTTGCACTGTCTCTGTCTCTCCCCATAAGCCTGAGACACCTCCAGAACCAGTCTCCTCCCACACAGGCCTGGGAGCCACGGGCACCCCTACAGTCACAGGTACTCCGGGAGCCTGTTTCCTTCCTGGCAAGTGTGAGAAAACCCCAGAGCCAGTCTCCACTCCCAGAGGACCAGGTACCCTCGAAGCCATGGACACCTCAGCAGCCACAGGATCCCTGGCACTCTGTCTCCTCCACGATCGTGTGACACCCCCAGAGCCAGTCTCCTCCCCAACAAGTCCAGGTACCTCAGGAGCCGCGGAAACCCTATCAGTCATGGGAACCTCAATACCCTGTCTCCTTCCCCATGATCCTGGAAAAGCCGCAGAACCAGCATCCTCTCTCACAGGCCACAGCTCTTCGGGGGACACAGGGACCCCTGAAGCCACGGGTATTCTGGCAGTCTGAACTCTCTCCCACAGATTCAAGACATCACTAGAGCTGCTTTCCGGACACATGGGGCCAGACACCCACACAGCAGCAGGCACCCTCCCCGACCCAGGCACATCCATAGCTGCAGGCAGCCCTGTGGCTGGAGCACACCTGTGCTTGGGCATACCAGATGCCTCGGACACCCCCACTGTCTCCGGCAAGCCCATAGCTTGTCTCCTCCTGCACAAACAGGAAATATCCTCATAGCCAGTCTCTTGATCCACAGACCCAGAGACCCCTAAAGCTGTGGGCACCACAGCCTCTTGCTCCCCCATAGCCTGCCTCCTTTCCCACAGACTCAGGACATTCCCACAGCATGTCTCCTCCCCAATAACCCCTGGCACTGCATCAGCCAAAGGTACCCCCACAGCCTGCTGCCTGTCCCACAAGCCTGGGATGCCACCATACTGCCCATGTTCGCCCATGGCTCCTAGTACCACCCCAGCCTGGGATACCCCCACAGGCTGTTCTGTTCCCCACACACCCGGGACATTCCCACAGCCTGTCTCCTTCCCCAAAGCCCTAGGTACTCCCATAGCCTGTCCTACACCCCACAGGCCTGGAGCAACCGCAGGACCTGCCTTCTGCTCATCAGGACTAGATACCTCTGCAGTCTGTGCAGCTTCCCATGGCCCTCGGTCACCTCCAGAGCCTGTCTCTACCCACACAGCCTGTCCCCTTTCACTAAATCCTGGGTCACCACCATGTCTAGTTTCTTCTTCAGAACAAGGCACCTCTACAGGCTGCCCAGTGCCCCACAGGCCAGGGATACCCCTAGGGCCTACATCCTCCAGAGCTTGTCTCCTCCGCCACAAGCCTGGAGTTTCCTCCTCCACAGCTCTGGACACCCCTATAGCCTGTGCCCTGCCCCATACGCCTAGGGTATCCCCACACACTGCCTCTTGTGCCAGAGCCCCAGGCACCTGCACTGACAGACCCCTCTCCCACAGACCTGGTGTACCCCCATAGCCTCTCCCTCCCTCCACAGCTCTGGGTACCTCCACAGCCTCAGGCCACACCATGGCCCCAGGAACTCCCATAGTTGGTGCTTTTGGCCACCGGCCTGGGGCAGCGCCATAACCTATCTCCTCCACAGCTCCAGGCACCCCCTCCGCTTGTCCTCTCCCCAGCAAGTGTGGCGCAATCCCAGACCTTGTCTCCACAGTCCCAGGCACCCCCACAGAAGGCACCCTCACAGCCTGTCCCTGCCCACAGGAGCAGGAGGGCCTCTCACAATCCGGCCCTACGTCAGGAGCTGCAGATATTCCTGAGGCCTGGGGGACTGTCCTAGCCTGTCCTTTCACCCACGGTCCTGTGAGGCCACGGCGGCTGGTCTCTATCCATGAAGCCTGGCCAGGTATACCCCTTTCAACTGGCCCTTCTCCTGCAGGCACAGGATGGAGCTCGACTCTGCTTCCTTCCCCACATCCTAAAGCTGCCCTCATAGCCTGCACCTTCAACCACAGCTCCAGAATACTCTCGCGCCCCATAGATCCCGGACGACCTTTTCTCTCACAGCCCCGAGGACTCCTATCAAGTGCCTCCTCCTCCTCCCCAATGTCAGTCGCCCACACGGACCCGGCAGGCCCCACCACCTGGGGCTCCCCCACGGCCCCGTTCACCCACACAGCCCCAGGGTCCCTTGCAGCCTCAATTGAGCCTGAAGGGCCAGGTGTCTCCGAAGCCTCGTTCGCCCCTTCGGCCTCAACTGTCTCGGCCGCTCGTCTTCTCCGCCGTGGCTGCCGACAGTCCTGCAGCCTTTCTGCACTCACACAGCGCGTCTCCCACACCGAGGACCTCACCCGGCGACTAGATCCACGGCCTCGGGACGTCCCTGCACCCCATCTCTTCCCCCATGGCCGCCGAGCTCCGCGCCCCGACCTGCCGGGCCCCACCCCGCGGCCTGGCATCTCTGCCACCCGCTCGCCCCTGCGCAGCTTCGGCAAGGCCCCACGGCCAGCCGCCCTGCTCATGGCTCGAGGACAATTGCCGTCTCCCCCAACGCAGCCCCAGGGCACTTTGTCTTAACACCTTGTTCCCAAGGCTGCTCCACACACGCACTCACACACTCAGCTCCAACCTCGTAGCCTTATTCCCTCCCAGCCCCCCACCCCTGCCCAGCCCTGCACGTCCGCCCCCCAGTCCCGGATCCCCCAAAGCCTAGGCAGGAGAATAGGTAATTGGGGGCGACGAGCGGCAGGATCTGCCCCGGGTCAGGGCCTGCTCTCCCCCAGGTCCATGATTCCTAACGCAGCTTCCCAGAATCCCCCCAGCGCCAGCCCGAGCCCACCTGGCCTAAGGCAGGGCGCGGCTACTGGGAAGTGGGCGGGGGGTCCCAATTAGGCCTCGCTTCCGGCCGCTCGCCTAGTCGCCATAGCAACCGGCGCGGGGCGGCTTGGGAGCCGTTAGGGAGCCTAAACCACCTAAGCGTCCAGGGGCTGCATGGCGGGAGGTTTTGCAGCCACTGCACACGGGGCTGGGGCCCAGAACAGATCAGGGCAGAGGCCTCGGTTTCGCAATGGAGCCAGCACCGAAAGATCGGAGAAGTACGAGCAGAAAGACGGTACGGATGAGGAATGGCCTTCAGAGGCTCCCGTAGCACCTCCCAGCTCTGTGGGATCCTCTAGGCACCGCCCTGCTTAGACCACCCGGAAACAGCTTCGCCCCGCCCCGCCCCACGTGGGGCCCCGCCTCCCGGCGGTGCGACCCAAAGGCTCCGCCGGCTGTCCGCGGCCCGCTCCCCGATGGCTCACTACCAGGAGGTGAGTGTGTCCGGTTTCGAGGACTTCAGCCGGGCTGTGGAGCTGCACAAAGGCAAGACCATTTTCGCCTACTTCACCGGTTCTAAGGACGCCGAAGGGAAAAGCTGGTGCCCCGACTGCGTGCAGGGTGAGGCCGGGATTCGGGGGCTGCCGCCCAGAGGAAATGACGGGAAGGCCGAGGCTATAGAGAGCGGGGCTGGGGAGAGGCAGAGGGAGTCTTGCCCCCGGAGATCTGCAGGGCGATCAGAGCTGTCATCTTGCCTCCTTCTCCTACCTTGTTCCCTTCTCTCCTGCTGTGAAGTCCTTCCCCGCCCCAAGTGCTCTTCCTACCATTCGACCCATATAATCTTGGAATCCAGTCCTTTAAAACTTTTCACGTCCCATTATGATTAATGTCTTACAGTAGACGTGAATTGGTCTCCTTTGGATGTCAGCAAATATCTATGCCTTCCATTGTTATGGGCGCTGTGGCGTGGCGACAAATCAGTGGCTCTCAAATCAGAATACCTGACTTCTGTTAATCTTCTCTGTTAAGTGTAGGTTAAAGTCTGAGTTCCTGGCAACACTGAGGGGAGGGGAAAGGAACACTGTGTATCTGTGCCTGATTGTACAGTTGATGCATGATTATTTTATATCTACTTTTTGAAAGCTGAACCAGTCGTCCGAGAGGGGCTGAAGCATATTTGTGAAGGATGTGTGTTCATCTACTGCCAAGTAGGAGAAAAACCTTAGTAAGTAGCAATGTGTACTGTTTCTCAGACATGAACTAGAGACTCGCAAACTTAGACGGGAAGGACCTTGGGACTCAGGTTCTACCTTCTAAGGTAGTTAAGTCCAGCAATGATAAGACATTAAATACAAATAAAAATTTTGAATGTTCAGCCATTTGCATTAGGTAAGGCTAATTCAATGAATTTGGCTGGTGTTAGTTCAGAACTTAATTGTCTTTACATTTATTTTATATCTTGATCACACTTCAAATGAAAAATTTTATTTGGGGGAATAGATAAGTCAGTCCTCGGGTTTTTTTTAAATGTTTACAACAAAAACAATAGCTAAAAGACTAAATTTAGGAATATGTAAAATATTAAACAACACGTAAGAAACCAAGTAAATGTTTTTCATGATCACTTCCTCTTTTCGAAATAGCTGGAAAGACCCAAATAATGACTTCAGAAAAAATTTAAAAGTAACTGCAGTGCCTACACTACTTAAATATGGAACTGTGAGTATCTTTCTTTAACGTGTTGGGGCTACAATTCACCCTGTCAAAACTTTTAACTTGTTCTGGATTCAAATTTGAAAAGGTCTTGAGATTCCATCGCAAACATCACATTCCTGTTCAGAGTGCATCTGTTCATCCCGTGGCCAATCCCAATAAACTGAATAATGCAAATATCTAAATATTACATCTTTTTCATGCTTTTTAAAGGCTATTAATTTAAAATTGTATCAGCACTGTTCAAGAAAGTTGGTTTACAGATAATTTCTTAAAACACTGGCATCAGTGGTGGTTTTCCATTTAATCCATAATTCTGATTGAAAAGAAGGGGCACCTCTTCTAGTTTAGTCATGGCACTGGGATTCTAAATTAAAGAGATGAGGGGAACGGGGTTGGCATTAGGCTTGCTGTTTCCTGTTTTAGACTCTATGCTTAGAGCCAAGTGATTCATCTTAAAGCAAAAATCTTAACTATTTCCTAAAACTTGTTGCAACTGGTTGGTAATTCCTGAATGACGTAATTTCTCTGTTCCAAGGTTTGTGTCATTCAAAGCAGAACAACTCTATCCTCTACTAACAACATTTTTGTAGTTGTGGGTTAACAGTTTGACTGTTCTTCTCTTACAGCCTCAAAAACTGGTAGAATCTGAGTGTCTTCAGGCCAACCTTGTGGAGATGTTGTTCTCTGAAGATTAAGATTTGATGATGGCAATTGTCTTGATTTCCTGATTTGCTCTAGTCTAAAAGAAACTGCATACTTGCTTTGAATTCATGTTAGCAATAAATAAATAATTATGATATAAAACAATTAGTATGTCTAAACAATAGAGTGCTATATTAAGATGCTCATGAACCCTCTAAGATAGGTAAATTCAGTCTTCAGGAGTGGCAGTATTAGCACAAAGGAATGTATTACTGGAGGTAATAGAAATTAGACAGCTTCCAAACCTCTAAAGGAGTTAGGAACTTTTACCTCAAATTCCATGAATTTACAAAGAACTGTTATTTCTAAAACATCTTCGGCTTTAGAATTTAGAATTTAACCTAACCACTGAAGGAAAGCACGTCACATCTAATCCAGCCTCTGCTTCATGCAGGCAGTTTTGTTTTACAACTCTGAATGTGCTTCCCTACTTGGGATGAGGTGGGTGGCAGAGGCCAGAGACTATATAACCTAGTGGTGGGAAGGACTCTAGCCCGTGAGTCAGTCACTGATTACCATTTACTAGCTGTGTAACCATAGGCAAGTTACTTCACCTTTCTAAACCTCAGTTTCCTCCTGTAAGAACAAGGATTATTCTGAGAATAAAATGAGAAGGCAACTGAACACTTAACGCAGTGCCTGGCTTGTGGAACCTGCCAAATAAAATGTTAGCTTCCCCAAATAAGCACAAGTATTTGAGGCTCCTCATCGTTGTTCTAGTCTAAGGTCAAGAGTCCAATTAGTAGTTAACAACCAATCGTCCTGCCATCACTAGGTCAGCCACATACCAATGATTCTTCCATAAAGCTCTCTTGCAATGCAAATAGTGATATAGGTATGTTCTCCTCTCCTGCAGAATTTAAGAAACTTTATGCAGGTCTTGTGCTCTCATTTAGAGAGGTCACTGACTCCATTCCTCTCGTTCTGTAGATAAGAGGGGTAGGGTAGCTGATCTGAGGGACAGTAAGGTTCCCCATGGACTTGCCCTAGGCCCTACTGTACACCAGGAACATTAGGCTGAGTTAGGGATATTTGGTGGCCCAATCCTGTCCCTTGTCCCATCCCCACTGCCTCTTTAAACAGATCTAAAGAACCTAACATTGCTGTTCCTATTCAATTGAATGTGTTAAATACTAATAATAACTTAAAAATCCACAGGTAAATCAAAGCAGAAATGGTTTTGGTTCAACAGCAGTAATCTATTAACAATAAAAAGTTAGTTGGATTAAATAGTACACTAGAGGTTTTAGGTGCTGCCACAATAAAGGTAGGCAGAAGTCTTTGTCTTCACTGTACAAAAGCAATATATACATGTCTTAAGAGCCTGGTCTGGATCCAGCTTTCATTTTCCTGATGTGTTATTTTGCTGTTGCTGCTCTGCCAGGGCTTGCTGAAGGCGCATCCGCTTCCGAGAATAGTGCTGCCAGTGCAGAATTTGCTGCTCATCAATAAATTTCGCACACTGAGCATTCACCAGCTCCTTGCGGAAGTGTTCATATTGGAGCAGTTCTAACATGTGTAAACACTGAGGGTACCTGGGTTTAAGTTTATAAGTTAATGATCAACGTAATTTAAGTCAATAACGCCAAGCTCTGTCAGTTACTCAAAGATGATCTTATACCCTACCACCTCAATAACATCAACTTAGAACACTTGGGTAGTACAAAGTTTGTTTTTTCCTGCTTAGGCAAGGAAGCTAATGATCAAAAGTCAGCATTAAGCAAAATTGTCAAAAGTGAGAAAAGTTAAGTTCTGAAATATTAAGTACCTTGCCCAAGGCCACACAGTAACTGGTAAGCGGAGTCAACATGCTATTCTGTTCTGGTGGTTTCCAAGATGAGGAACATGAACATTTTAATTTTAGTAGTTAAGTGTTTAATTGATAACTATTGGTTTTCCATCATCAAGGATAAAAAGACAATTTGTATTCTAAAAGTCAATTTCAGAAAGAACTATGCACAAATATTGTACTCTAGATTTCCATGGGGACATACCAATTCTAAAATTACTTTATGTATTCTCTAAGATTGAACAAATATGTAAGTATATGTACTATGGATAAAGAGAGCCAAATCTCTGGCTATTAGACAAAGAGACAGATAAAGGGGAAGGCGAGAATGAACCCAGTTATTGAGCTGGAATTGAAAATATCAGTATGAACTTACGTCTTTTAATATATAGACAGATACAGAAATACACACACACACACAGAGAATTCCTAACTTTGTGTGCTGAGAGGGCCTAGAAGCAATGAGACTGGTACCAATGAGCACACTTAGTGCCCAGATCGTGGATTTTAAATCACGTTTTCCAGGATACCTTGGAGAAATGTATGATTCCAGGGCTAAGGCAGGGAAAGTACAAGATGAGTCTGGAATATTATGTAGTGTCCAAAAAAAGTGCTCAAAAAATTATGATGAAGGTATCTTTAAAGTAGTCAGGAGCCAATTTGAAGGGGCCCCGAATGGCCATTATCTGGAATCACTAGAGCAAGAAAATACAAAATTATAATCCACAAAATAAAAATAAGAATCCAAGAGTCCATACTGAAACAAGTTTTTAAATGAATAAATAAATCAGGAACGAGGGAATGTTCCTTACAACTGAATTCCAACTAATAAATATAGAAAGAATGATGTAATTGGAAAGTCACCATTAAAATTCTTTAAGGCAAGTATCTTCAATAGATGCTAAAATTAGTGGGTAAAAATTATAATAAAACAAGATATTTACATAGATTCAAAGTATTTCCTCATAAGATACTTATTCAATACAAAAGAAAAAAATAGTAACCTGATATGGAGAAAATGCAGCTACCACCTCAACCAAATGATCAAAATTAACATCAGAGGTGGGTAAACTGACTTCCTATTACTCCTGATGTACCCTAGAAGGATACAAGATCACTTCTGTGTCATAGTCATAGGAAAAAAAAAAGACTGAGGAACTCAGATCAACGGAGACTAAGAAGACATGACAAAATGCAGCATATAAGCCTAAACTTGATACTGTACCAAACAGAATATTAGTAAGACAGCTGGCAAAATTTGAATGAGGTCTGTTAATGAGGTTAGATAATAAAGTTAGACAGTAATGTTAATGTTCTGATTTTGATCATTGTACTATGGTTATATAAGATGTTAACATTTAGAATTATCTGAGTGAAGAATATACGGGAATTCTCTTTACTATTTTTCCAAGCTGTTTTGTAAGTGAAATTATTTCATATAGAAAAGACAAAATTTAAATGAGTCAATTAAACAACATTAAACCACACAGGAAGTACAGAGCCAAAATTGTACAAGTGACTAAAGTTTGGAAAACAATGACTACAGCAGTGCTTCTCAAATTTTAATACGCATATGACTCACTTCTTAAAATGCAGATTCTGATTTAGTAGGTCTGGGGTGGGGCCTGAGCTCTGCATTTCTAACAAGCTCCCAAGTGACACCAGCATTAAGGACCTCATTGAATAGCAGGGCCCAATACCACATTACAGGTTTGCTATCTCCACTCCAAAGATTCACGGTTACTTGTAATTGTTGGTAGCTGAGCCTGGAATGCCCTACTCACACCTACCCTGGCTATCTCCTTTTCATGAGGGCACTGGTAATTAAAAAGGGTCTGAATACCAGCTCTTCCACGCACCAGCTGGGTAGCCTTGAACAAGGTACTTAACTTCTCTAAGGTTTAGTTTCTTCATTTGTAAAATAATGTGACAACCAAGAGAATGGTCTCAAGTAGCATTTAGTCAATAATAGGAATTTAGATACAGTGATCATTTATCAAACTTATAGAAGGCAATGCTCAGAATACATTAAATGACACATAAGAAATTATAAATATTTTGATAGGCTACAATTATAGAATTAACAATATGAAGTACAAAAAGAAAGTTCTGCATTTAGATTTTTAAAAAGTGAACAAATAAATGGCGAACTCAATAGTATTAATGGAAATAACTGAAAAATTTTAGTTCACATAAAGCTCCCAGCAAGTCAACAATGTGAATCTTTGCCTCCCACCCACCCCCAAAAAAAGGTAATGTAAACTTAAGTTGAACTAATAGAAGTGTAATGTCTGTATGAAGAAAAAAATGCTATTTGGTCCACTACCCTTACATCTGAAGGCCTGTGTTTAGTTCTTGGCTGAATAACATAAGGCACAATTGCAAAATATCCAAAGGAGGGCAGATGAGAAAGGACTGAAGGTAGTTGAGAAAAAGAAATGTTAAGAGACATTGTAATGCAGATACTGGCTGTTAGTGAAGCAGGTCAAATGGTGGAAAGTGTCTAGAAAAGTCAGTTGCTCCTCTCAGCTCTAGCCATTTCTTGATTTGCAAGAAAGACCTGGAGTTACCAGCTTTTCCAGATTTCAAACAGTAGCTAGAAATCTGGATTATTATATGAAACTCTGCAATCTCTAAATGCTGGCAATTATTAAAATAAAAACTTTGTACAGACTGAATGATATGCCACAGAAGTTAGTCTGCAGCCTTTCTTGAATTTAAATATCTGAAGGGCCATTGTCTCCATAGGGCATGGACTGGTTCTAGATTCAGGGACAAAACTGGGAACACGGGTTGAAACTACATGGAGGTATATTATATCACAACATAAAGAACTTTGTAGCATTTAACTAACAATGGAATTGGCTGTCCCTGAACAGAGCAGTATGTGCTCACTGGAAACCTAACCACAGTGTAGACGATCATCTCAGCAGTGCTGTGTGTGAACTTGATGGTATCTAAGACTAAAGACTCAGTGTCCAATGCTGTCTCTAAGTCTACATACATACATGTTGCAATCTAATAAAAAAGTCTTTTCTCTAGATAATAAGTGGTTGTTTATAAAGAAGGTACAAAGGGTCCTGCAGGCAGTAGGAGGATGTGGGCTTTGTGACTCAGCTATTACACACAGATCAGAAAATTGACCAGGACACAGTACAAGTATGAAACATTTTCCTTTCAAACTTGTGCTTGTGTAGAAAAAAAAAAGACAAAAAGTTTCACTACTGCTTTCTGACCAGCTAGTTAAAGCAGAGGTTCAAATAATTCAAAGATTATTTTTTACCATTAAAAGCAGGTTTGTGATTAACATGCTTCTTGCAATTTAGTACCCCTTAAAATGACAGCATCTGTTGCACAACCTGAATTGTGCATATGTGTGTGTGTGTGTGTGTGTGTGTGTTTTAAATTAGTACAGTACTTGGCACTTAGGAGGCCCTAAAAAAAGAATAGTAGCTATTAAGACACAGATAAGGCTACCTTCTGCACAAAACCTTCTTACAATTACTTCTTTCTACATTCTTTAATTTTCAGCCCATGGCTATCTCCTTTCATTTATAGAATTTGGATTCCTTGGGGTCAGAAAACCAGTGAGAAGGGGTGAATGGTACAAGATAACGTCAGATAAAAAAGCCATGTCATATAGAACTTTAGCTTAAGAGACTAGACTTTATTCTGCATGCAATGGGAAATCATTGAAAGAGTCTAAGCAAGAAAATAACATGTTGTGATTTACATGTTTAAGAGATCAGTATGGCTTCTGTGTATGAAATTATTTTCCTTTGTTTAGGTGTGGAGGGGGGAAGGTAACAGTAGAAGTAGAGCTAACCAGTGAGTAGATTACTGCAGTAATTCAAGTTAGAGATGAGTGTGTCTTGTAAGGCGGTGGCAACTAAAAGAAGTGGAGACATTCAAAATATATTTTTTCCAGTGTGAAACTAGAAGTCCGTTAAATAGCAGTGTTTTGGAGTATAATAAGGTATATACATATTTAGGACTATAAAAATTAAACTTACTTTAGATACTTGGCATATTCTGGTTCTTTCCAGTAAAGCAAGTACTTAAGATAATTAACGAAAGCTTTATCTTTGAAGTAACCTCTCTGGGCAAGAACTGAAAGGCATAAAAAAAAAAATACATCTATAGAGCAAACCAATCCTTGGACTACTGATTTGTGACTCCTAACATAAAGAATTCACGTATTTAACATCCCCGCCATCCACACACTAAATTCAAAAAACAAGTCCAATTTGGCTCGAATATATATATATACACACACACATATATACACACACATATATGTAATATATATATATATATATATATATATATATATATATATATATATATATACACACACACACACACACACCAGTATAAGTGTAGCAGTAATTCCATTCAATTGAGAATGTATAAAAGTAGACACTATTACGAATTGCAACTGTTCCGTCAGAAATCATTAACAGCTACTCAATTCAATGAGGTGCTCAACAACTTACAATTAAGGTAATTTGGGTTGGCTAAACACTGCACAAATTCCAACTCCAACTGAAACCGAAGTCGATTTCCAGCATCATCTAGGAGAGAAGATAGCAAGAATCATCCCAAATGGAGGTCATTGTATATAATACTGATTAGTAGAAAGAAAACCGGAAAGAAACCTGACCAATGCTGAGATACATTTCTACATAAAGGACAGGTGATCGTTTTCCCTAACCTGGGTGTGGGAGGACATAAACCTTTCTTAGAAGGCGAAGAAAAGCAAAGCCCTGATTATAAGGAAAGAGTAAGTTAGAAGTTTCTCTACAGTTAATGAGATGGCATCAAAGAAAACAAGAAACACAGGAGGCAGGATATTTCTCTCTTGTGAGCCACTATGTAGGGATTTTAACAGTGATCACTGCGGTAAGTGGTAATAACTGTGCCTTCCTCTACTTAATAATGCGTTACGACAACTATTACGTGATTAAGCAAAAGCTAAGTGAATGCTAAATCAATCAGGAAAACGTTTAGAATCCAAGCCGAAAAAGAGATGGAGTTGTTGCAAGATCACGGAGTGTGTGCATTTGTGAGAAGCGTCAGTGGCAGAGGAATATACAAGCGTGTCGACGTATTTCAAACTTCTGCAGTTCATTTGAGGGGCAGAAAACAAATAGAGACAGTTTAAGATTGAACTCCTCTCGGTTAGTCTTGCCCAGGCCAGAAAGCCCGTGGGATCGGTATTTTGATTAGCAAGTGAGGAAAAAAAGGTCTGCGAACAAATCTGACTCTCAAAAGGCCAAACTACCTTCGCCTTTCCAGACGCTAGAAGAGCCCTCGCGCCTCCGGGTCCGAACTCTTACCCCGCCAGGAGCTAGGCCTGCAAGGAGCCCGGGGAAGCCGGAGGAGATGTCTGGGCCCGAGACAGTTCTCTTCGCGAAAACTCGCGGCTCAGAGAGCTACTGACCTGTCTCCATAGCGACAGCTGCGGCCATCACAAGCAAAGACGCTAAAACGCCACCTGCCCGACACAGCAACGGTCGGAGCGGCGGAGGAAGTTCCGGAAACCGCGGCTCCGCCTTCCTGTCGCAGGGCAGTGTGGGATGCGGGGGCGGGCACAGCCTGGCGAGGCGGCAGGAGGCTCCGCCCATCTCTGGCCTGCCCGGGTTCAGTCCCGGCCCCGCCCTCGCAGGCTCCGGGCGCGCGAGGACGAGATGCTGTGGCCAAAGGAGCGCTTGTGAGCAGGGCCCCGCCTTTGGAAGGGAGAGTCCAGTCTCCATGGAACTCCTGTGCCTTCACGTCGTCGTGTCGGGGCACTTTCCTCCACCCTTGTGTCCGCGATGACATAACACGCCATTGTGACGTCATCCCTTACCCTGTGACGTAACCCAGAGGCTAGACAGCGTGGTACATTGGGCTGTGGGGGCTCCCGAGGCCTATTTGGCCCCGTTACACCGGTAGAATGGCCTCACCCCTTCGGGGGAAGCCTGCTTCGCCCCAGGTGAAGACCACTCGCTACAAAGAGACGTCGACCCACCGCGTGGAGACCTCGTCCCACCGCGTGGAGACCTCGTCCCACCGCGTGGAGACTTCCTCCCGGCAGGTGCGCACGTCCTCCCGGCAGGTGGAGACCTCCCAGCGCCGCAGTGAAGGGCCTTCCCTGTCCGCCTCTGGGAAGCGGTTCCCTCACGTCCTGGAGGTGTCCTCCCAGCACGTGGAAATCTCCTCGCAGCGCACGGAAACGTCCTCCCGCCACGTCAGGGCCTCGTCCCGGCGGGTAGAGACATCTGTGCATCGCGTGGCGAGCCCGAGCCGGCCGGACAAGCCGGCAGCCAGCCAGAATGTAAAAATGGCCAGATGAAATGCTTCCGAGGGGTCATGAAAAGCCATGGCCCTCAACCAGGACGGAATTGCCTCCAGTTTGCAGCCACCCAGCTGCCAGGTGAACCAACCATCTTTGATTTCATGGAAACAGCCCCATAAATCCATGTAAGCAGCAGCCAAGCTACTGTATCCGGACTCAGCCAACATTTATTGACCATGCTGCACCTTGGACCATCCTACCTCTGATCCAGGCAGCTATTGTAACTTGAAGCCAGCGCAAAAGGTTTTCAGGCCCATGATACTGTATACATTGAGTTGATGGACACAGAGGCTGTTTGAACCTCAGCCAGGTGAGTTTGAGATTCATAATCCCTGAACAACCACTGCTTCAAACCTAGGCACAGGGAGCAAACTGAAATGATAACCAGTGGAATAACTATACGGCTGCTAAAAACTTGAGGGGCAAGGAACAGACTTTCATTAATTAATTAATTGGCCTTTGTTTATGTTTCAAAATGAGCATTTTCTTTATACTAAGCTCTGTACATGGTACCCCCAGCCACACACTTTTTAAAATAGGTCAAGTGTAGTTAAAAATGAAAGTCAACAACATCAACAATCAAGAATAATCTTAAAGGGGAAACTTGACCTAAAATTTGAGGAGCTGGAACGGAGGAATATTTATTGAGTACCTACTCTATCCCAGATGCTATTCTAGCACTTGGGCTATGGCAGTGAACAAGGGAGACAGAGCCCGGCTCTTGAGGAGCTTACACTCCGGTGAAGAGGCAGACAACAAATGACAAAATGACAGTTTTCTATTCTGATTAACACTATAAAGGAAATAAATGAGTAATGGGATAGAGAATGGAGGTAAGGAGTTTCTTTGGGTAGGGTGATCAGGGATAGCCTTGCTGACGAAGTATCATTTGAGCTGAGATTTGTGTGAGTCAAGAGTGGGCCATGCAAAGATCTAGGAAGAGTGCATTCTAGGCAGAGGGAACAGCACGTGCAAAGAGTGGATGGGAGCAAGCTTGGAATGTTCAAGAAAAGAAAGAAGATCAGTGTGGCTGGAGCTTAGTGAGGGACAGCATGGTATGGGAGAGAGGATGTGAGAGAAGTAGGCAGGGGCCAGTTCAGAGACATGTTGTAAGCCACGGTAAGGGGCTTGGGTTTTATTCTAAGGTCAATGGAAAGACATTGGAAGGTTTTCCGCTGGGGAGTGACATGATGCAATTTATGTTCTCAAAATATCCTGGCTTCTGTGTGTAGGATGTAGGACCATGGTTCTCCACTATGGGTGGTTTTGCCCCCTGGCAATGTCTAGAGACATTTTTGCTTGTCACAACTTGGTGGCGGGGTGGGAGGAAGGTTTGTGACTGGCATCTGGTAGTTGGAGACTAGGCATGCTGCTAAACATCTTATAGTTCACAAGACAGCACACCCCCCTCTCCCCGCCACACACACACCAAACAATTACTTAGCCCAAAATGTCAATAGTTTGAGATTGAGAAACCCTGATGGAGGGGCCAAGGGAGGAAACGAGAGCTAGTTAGGAATCGAACGCCATGGTCTCGTAAGAAATGACAGTGGCTCATATTGGAGTTGTAGAAGTGGAGCTAGAGAAAAGAAGGCAGATTAGGGATGGGTTTAGAGGCAGAGCTGACATGACCAATGAATATGGAGGTGAGGGAAAGAGGAATAGAAGAATCAAGGATGACTTCTGAGTTTTGGCTTGAGCAGTTTGGTATATGGTGGTGGTATGGCCATTTATAAGAAACACTAGGAGGAGACCAGGTTTCGGAAGGAAAATCAGTTGTTTTGACCATGCTGAGTTTGAGATGCCTGTACAATACCCAAATAGAGACACTGAGTGGCAGTTCAATGCAAGAAACTGACTACTGTGAGAGAGGTGAGGATTGGAAATGAAAATGTGGGGCCATCAATACATAGATGATATTTAAAGCCATGGGACTGAGGGACTACCATCTGCCAATCTGTCTCACTCATTCTGTGCTGCATAAATGAATTTGAGATCTTGTCCTTGAGGGAGACCAGCTGGCTGAACACATCTTCCCTCCGTCTCATCCCCACAGGGCCTGGCTTGACCTACCTAATGTTTCTTTGCCTGTAGTCATCTGGTAGCCACCAATACGTGAGAAAGTTTGCACTAAAATGTTAGATGTTTCAGAGAACTTGACTTTCACAGTAAACTTTTCACTGCTCCTGGGAAGAAGGTCTCAAAACAAAGGTTCGAAAGTTCAAGTTTTGGGGTGTTTTTTTGGGGGGGCGGGGGTGCATGGATATTAATGTGTGTCCTAGCCCTAGGTTCTTATGGGATGGCTGAAGAACGACTGAACTGATCTATGACAGTGGTTCTCAACTGGGGGCAGTTTTGCCTTGCAGCGGACACTTGGCAATGTCTGAAGATATTTTTGTCACAACTGTAGGTGTTGGATGCTACTGGCATCTAGTGGGTAGAGGCCAGAGATGCCGCTAAACATCCTACAATGCATAGGTTATCCCCTACCCAGCCCCTGACAACAAGGAATCACTGGGTCCAAAATGTCAGTAGTACCAAGGCTGAAAACCTTGAAGCTTCTAGCAGCTTAGAAAGCTGAAGCATGGTCCATTGGGGGGAACACCCCACTAGTAATAGCAGGATTATGCTATGGGCCAGGTTTAGAGGTAGCAACCTCTGTCAAATGTCAGGACAGGAGCTCTCAGAGGAGAGGAATGTGTTGCTTTTTGAGGAGACCTTACATCTCTGTTTTCAATAATTTGTGTGATATTTACCCCAGGAGGAAACCAGTCCCATCTAGCGGCATG